>NW_027138700.1:0-1220974 GCF_035084215.1 Heptranchias perlo
TAACCCTAACCCTAACCCTAACCCTAACCCTAACCCTAACCCTAACCCTAACCCTAACCCTAACCCTAACCCTAACCCTAACCCTAACCCTAACCCTAACCCTAACCCTAACCCTAACCCTAACCCTAACCCTAACCCTAACCCTAACCCTAACCCTAACCCTAACCCTAACCCTAACCCTAACCCTAACCCTAACCCTAACCCTAACCCTAACCCTAACCCTAACCCTAACCCTAACCCTAACCCTAACCCTAACCCTAACCCTAACCCTAACCCTAACCCTAACCCTAACCCTAACCCTAACCCTAACCCTAACCCTAACCCTAACCCTAACCCTAACCCTAACCCTAACCCTAACCCTAACCCTAACCCTAACCCTAACCCTAACCCTAACCCTAACCCTAACCCTAACCCTAACCCTAACCCTAACCCTAACCCTAACCCTAACCCTAACCCTAACCCTAACCCTAACCCTAACCCTAACCCTAACCCTAACCCTAACCCTAACCCTAACCCTAACCCTAACCCTAACCCTAACCCTAACCCTAACCCTAACCCTAACCCTAACCCTAACCCTAACCCTAACCCTAACCCTAACCCTAACCCTAACCCTAACCCTAACCCTAACCCTAACCCTAACCCTAACCCTAACCCTAACCCTAACCCTAACCCTAACCCTAACCCTAACCCTAACCCTAACCCTAACCCTAACCCTAACCCTAACCCTAACCCTAACCCTAACCCTAACCCTAACCCTAACCCTAACCCTAACCCTAACCCTAACCCTAACCCTAACCCTAACCCTAACCCTAACCCTAACCCTAACCCTAACCCTAACCCTAACCCTAACCCTAACCCTAACCCTAACCCTAACCCTAACCCTAACCCTAACCCTAACCCTAACCCTAACCCTAACCCTAACCCTAACCCTAACCCTAACCCTAACCCTAACCCTAACCCTAACCCTAACCCTAACCCTAACCCTAACCCTAACCCTAACCCTAACCCTAACCCTAACCCTAACCCTAACCCTAACCCTAACCCTAACCCTAACCCTAACCCTAACCCTAACCCTAACCCTAACCCTAACCCTAACCCTAACCCTAACCCTAACCCTAACCCTAACCCTAACCCTAACCCTAACCCTAACCCTAACCCTAACCCTAACCCTAACCCTAACCCTAACCCTAACCCTAACCCTAACCCTAACCCTAACCCTAACCCTAACCCTAACCCTAACCCTAACCCTAACCCTAACCCTAACCCTAACCCTAACCCTAACCCTAACCCTAACCCTAACCCTAACCCTAACCCTAACCCTAACCCTAACCCTAACCCTAACCCTAACCCTAACCCTAACCCTAACCCTAACCCTAACCCTAACCCTAACCCTAACCCTAACCCTAACCCTAACCCTAACCCTAACCCTAACCCTAACCCTAACCCTAACCCTAACCCTAACCCTAACCCTAACCCTAACCCTAACCCTAACCCTAACCCTAACCCTAACCCTAACCCTAACCCTAACCCTAACCCTAACCCTAACCCTAACCCTAACCCTAACCCTAACCCTAACCCTAACCCTAACCCTAACCCTAACCCTAACCCTAACCCTAACCCTAACCCTAACCCTAACCCTAACCCTAACCCTAACCCTAACCCTAACCCTAACCCTAACCCTAACCCTAACCCTAACCCTAACCCTAACCCTAACCCTAACCCTAACCCTAACCCTAACCCTAACCCTAACCCTAACCCTAACCCTAACCCTAACCCTAACCCTAACCCTAACCCTAACCCTAACCCTAACCCTAACCCTAACCCTAACCCTAACCCTAACCCTAACCCTAACCCTAACCCTAACCCTAACCCTAACCCTAACCCTAACCCTAACCCTAACCCTAACCCTAACCCTAACCCTAACCCTAACCCTAACCCTAACCCTAACCCTAACCCTAACCCTAACCCTAACCCTAACCCTAACCCTAACCCTAACCCTAACCCTAACCCTAACCCTAACCCTAACCCTAACCCTAACCCTAACCCTAACCCTAACCCTAACCCTAACCCTAACCCTAACCCTAACCCTAACCCTAACCCTAACCCTAACCCTAACCCTAACCCTAACCCTAACCCTAACCCTAACCCTAACCCTAACCCTAACCCTAACCCTAACCCTAACCCTAACCCTAACCCTAACCCTAACCCTAACCCTAACCCTAACCCTAACCCTAACCCTAACCCTAACCCTAACCCTAACCCTAACCCTAACCCTAACCCTAACCCTAACCCTAACCCTAACCCTAACCCTAACCCTAACCCTAACCCTAACCCTAACCCTAACCCTAACCCTAACCCTAACCCTAACCCTAACCCTAACCCTAACCCTAACCCTAACCCTAACCCTAACCCTAACCCTAACCCTAACCCTAACCCTAACCCTAACCCTAACCCTAACCCTAACCCTAACCCTAACCCTAACCCTAACCCTAACCCTAACCCTAACCCTAACCCTAACCCTAACCCTAACCCTAACCCTAACCCTAACCCTAACCCTAACCCTAACCCTAACCCTAACCCTAACCCTAACCCTAACCCTAACCCTAACCCTAACCCTAACCCTAACCCTAACCCTAACCCTAACCCTAACCCTAACCCTAACCCTAACCCTAACCCTAACCCTAACCCTAACCCTAACCCTAACCCTAACCCTAACCCTAACCCTAACCCTAACCCTAACCCTAACCCTAACCCTAACCCTAACCCTAACCCTAACCCTAACCCTAACCCTAACCCTAACCCTAACCCTAACCCTAACCCTAACCCTAACCCTAACCCTAACCCTAACCCTAACCCTAACCCTAACCCTAACCCTAACCCTAACCCTAACCCTAACCCTAACCCTAACCCTAACCCTAACCCTAACCCTAACCCTAACCCTAACCCTAACCCTAACCCTAACCCTAACCCTAACCCTAACCCTAACCCTAACCCTAACCCTAACCCTAACCCTAACCCTAACCCTAACCCTAACCCTAACCCTAACCCTAACCCTAACCCTAACCCTAACCCTAACCCTAACCCTAACCCTAACCCTAACCCTAACCCTAACCCTAACCCTAACCCTAACCCTAACCCTAACCCTAACCCTAACCCTAACCCTAACCCTAACCCTAACCCTAACCCTAACCCTAACCCTAACCCTAACCCTAACCCTAACCCTAACCCTAACCCTAACCCTAACCCTAACCCTAACCCTAACCCTAACCCTAACCCTAACCCTAACCCTAACCCTAACCCTAACCCTAACCCTAACCCTAACCCTAACCCTAACCCTAACCCTAACCCTAACCCTAACCCTAACCCTAACCCTAACCCTAACCCTAACCCTAACCCTAACCCTAACCCTAACCCTAACCCTAACCCTAACCCTAACCCTAACCCTAACCCTAACCCTAACCCTAACCCTAACCCTAACCCTAACCCTAACCCTAACCCTAACCCTAACCCTAACCCTAACCCTAACCCTAACCCTAACCCTAACCCTAACCCTAACCCTAACCCTAACCCTAACCCTAACCCTAACCCTAACCCTAACCCTAACCCTAACCCTAACCCTAACCCTAACCCTAACCCTAACCCTAACCCTAACCCTAACCCTAACCCTAACCCTAACCCTAACCCTAACCCTAACCCTAACCCTAACCCTAACCCTAACCCTAACCCTAACCCTAACCCTAACCCTAACCCTAACCCTAACCCTAACCCTAACCCTAACCCTAACCCTAACCCTAACCCTAACCCTAACCCTAACCCTAACCCTAACCCTAACCCTAACCCTAACCCTAACCCTAACCCTAACCCTAACCCTAACCCTAACCCTAACCCTAACCCTAACCCTAACCCTAACCCTAACCCTAACCCTAACCCTAACCCTAACCCTAACCCTAACCCTAACCCTAACCCTAACCCTAACCCTAACCCTAACCCTAACCCTAACCCTAACCCTAACCCTAACCCTAACCCTAACCCTAACCCTAACCCTAACCCTAACCCTAACCCTAACCCTAACCCTAACCCTAACCCTAACCCTAACCCTAACCCTAACCCTAACCCTAACCCTAACCCTAACCCTAACCCTAACCCTAACCCTAACCCTAACCCTAACCCTAACCCTAACCCTAACCCTAACCCTAACCCTAACCCTAACCCTAACCCTAACCCTAACCCTAACCCTAACCCTAACCCTAACCCTAACCCTAACCCTAACCCTAACCCTAACCCTAACCCTAACCCTAACCCTAACCCTAACCCTAACCCTAACCCTAACCCTAACCCTAACCCTAACCCTAACCCTAACCCTAACCCTAACCCTAACCCTAACCCTAACCCTAACCCTAACCCTAACCCTAACCCTAACCCTAACCCTAACCCTAACCCTAACCCTAACCCTAACCCTAACCCTAACCCTAACCCTAACCCTAACCCTAACCCTAACCCTAACCCTAACCCTAACCCTAACCCTAACCCTAACCCTAACCCTAACCCTAACCCTAACCCTAACCCTAACCCTAACCCTAACCCTAACCCTAACCCTAACCCTAACCCTAACCCTAACCCTAACCCTAACCCTAACCCTAACCCTAACCCTAACCCTAACCCTAACCCTAACCCTAACCCTAACCCTAACCCTAACCCTAACCCTAACCCTAACCCTAACCCTAACCCTAACCCTAACCCTAACCCTAACCCTAACCCTAACCCTAACCCTAACCCTAACCCTAACCCTAACCCTAACCCTAACCCTAACCCTAACCCTAACCCTAACCCTAACCCTAACCCTAACCCTAACCCTAACCCTAACCCTAACCCTAACCCTAACCCTAACCCTAACCCTAACCCTAACCCTAACCCTAACCCTAACCCTAACCCTAACCCTAACCCTAACCCTAACCCTAACCCTAACCCTAACCCTAACCCTAACCCTAACCCTAACCCTAACCCTAACCCTAACCCTAACCCTAACCCTAACCCTAACCCTAACCCTAACCCTAACCCTAACCCTAACCCTAACCCTAACCCTAACCCTAACCCTAACCCTAACCCTAACCCTAACCCTAACCCTAACCCTAACCCTAACCCTAACCCTAACCCTAACCCTAACCCTAACCCTAACCCTAACCCTAACCCTAACCCTAACCCTAACCCTAACCCTAACCCTAACCCTAACCCTAACCCTAACCCTAACCCTAACCCTAACCCTAACCCTAACCCTAACCCTAACCCTAACCCTAACCCTAACCCTAACCCTAACCCTAACCCTAACCCTAACCCTAACCCTAACCCTAACCCTAACCCTAACCCTAACCCTAACCCTAACCCTAACCCTAACCCTAACCCTAACCCTAACCCTAACCCTAACCCTAACCCTAACCCTAACCCTAACCCTAACCCTAACCCTAACCCTAACCCTAACCCTAACCCTAACCCTAACCCTAACCCTAACCCTAACCCTAACCCTAACCCTAACCCTAACCCTAACCCTAACCCTAACCCTAACCCTAACCCTAACCCTAACCCTAACCCTAACCCTAACCCTAACCCTAACCCTAACCCTAACCCTAACCCTAACCCTAACCCTAACCCTAACCCTAACCCTAACCCTAACCCTAACCCTAACCCTAACCCTAACCCTAACCCTAACCCTAACCCTAACCCTAACCCTAACCCTAACCCTAACCCTAACCCTAACCCTAACCCTAACCCTAACCCTAACCCTAACCCTAACCCTAACCCTAACCCTAACCCTAACCCTAACCCTAACCCTAACCCTAACCCTAACCCTAACCCTAACCCTAACCCTAACCCTAACCCTAACCCTAACCCTAACCCTAACCCTAACCCTAACCCTAACCCTAACCCTAACCCTAACCCTAACCCTAACCCTAACCCTAACCCTAACCCTAACCCTAACCCTAACCCTAACCCTAACCCTAACCCTAACCCTAACCCTAACCCTAACCCTAACCCTAACCCTAACCCTAACCCTAACCCTAACCCTAACCCTAACCCTAACCCTAACCCTAACCCTAACCCTAACCCTAACCCTAACCCTAACCCTAACCCTAACCCTAACCCTAACCCTAACCCTAACCCTAACCCTAACCCTAACCCTAACCCTAACCCTAACCCTAACCCTAACCCTAACCCTAACCCTAACCCTAACCCTAACCCTAACCCTAACCCTAACCCTAACCCTAACCCTAACCCTAACCCTAACCCTAACCCTAACCCTAACCCTAACCCTAACCCTAACCCTAACCCTAACCCTAACCCTAACCCTAACCCTAACCCTAACCCTAACCCTAACCCTAACCCTAACCCTAACCCTAACCCTAACCCTAACCCTAACCCTAACCCTAACCCTAACCCTAACCCTAACCCTAACCCTAACCCTAACCCTAACCCTAACCCTAACCCTAACCCTAACCCTAACCCTAACCCTAACCCTAACCCTAACCCTAACCCTAACCCTAACCCTAACCCTAACCCTAACCCTAACCCTAACCCTAACCCTAACCCTAACCCTAACCCTAACCCTAACCCTAACCCTAACCCTAACCCTAACCCTAACCCTAACCCTAACCCTAACCCTAACCCTAACCCTAACCCTAACCCTAACCCTAACCCTAACCCTAACCCTAACCCTAACCCTAACCCTAACCCTAACCCTAACCCTAACCCTAACCCTAACCCTAACCCTAACCCTAACCCTAACCCTAACCCTAACCCTAACCCTAACCCTAACCCTAACCCTAACCCTAACCCTAACCCTAACCCTAACCCTAACCCTAACCCTAACCCTAACCCTAACCCTAACCCTAACCCTAACCCTAACCCTAACCCTAACCCTAACCCTAACCCTAACCCTAACCCTAACCCTAACCCTAACCCTAACCCTAACCCTAACCCTAACCCTAACCCTAACCCTAACCCTAACCCTAACCCTAACCCTAACCCTAACCCTAACCCTAACCCTAACCCTAACCCTAACCCTAACCCTAACCCTAACCCTAACCCTAACCCTAACCCTAACCCTAACCCTAACCCTAACCCTAACCCTAACCCTAACCCTAACCCTAACCCTAACCCTAACCCTAACCCTAACCCTAACCCTAACCCTAACCCTAACCCTAACCCTAACCCTAACCCTAACCCTAACCCTAACCCTAACCCTAACCCTAACCCTAACCCTAACCCTAACCCTAACCCTAACCCTAACCCTAACCCTAACCCTAACCCTAACCCTAACCCTAACCCTAACCCTAACCCTAACCCTAACCCTAACCCTAACCCTAACCCTAACCCTAACCCTAACCCTAACCCTAACCCTAACCCTAACCCTAACCCTAACCCTAACCCTAACCCTAACCCTAACCCTAACCCTAACCCTAACCCTAACCCTAACCCTAACCCTAACCCTAACCCTAACCCTAACCCTAACCCTAACCCTAACCCTAACCCTAACCCTAACCCTAACCCTAACCCTAACCCTAACCCTAACCCTAACCCTAACCCTAACCCTAACCCTAACCCTAACCCTAACCCTAACCCTAACCCTAACCCTAACCCTAACCCTAACCCTAACCCTAACCCTAACCCTAACCCTAACCCTAACCCTAACCCTAACCCTAACCCTAACCCTAACCCTAACCCTAACCCTAACCCTAACCCTAACCCTAACCCTAACCCTAACCCTAACCCTAACCCTAACCCTAACCCTAACCCTAACCCTAACCCTAACCCTAACCCTAACCCTAACCCTAACCCTAACCCTAACCCTAACCCTAACCCTAACCCTAACCCTAACCCTAACCCTAACCCTAACCCTAACCCTAACCCTAACCCTAACCCTAACCCTAACCCTAACCCTAACCCTAACCCTAACCCTAACCCTAACCCTAACCCTAACCCTAACCCTAACCCTAACCCTAACCCTAACCCTAACCCTAACCCTAACCCTAACCCTAACCCTAACCCTAACCCTAACCCTAACCCTAACCCTAACCCTAACCCTAACCCTAACCCTAACCCTAACCCTAACCCTAACCCTAACCCTAACCCTAACCCTAACCCTAACCCTAACCCTAACCCTAACCCTAACCCTAACCCTAACCCTAACCCTAACCCTAACCCTAACCCTAACCCTAACCCTAACCCTAACCCTAACCCTAACCCTAACCCTAACCCTAACCCTAACCCTAACCCTAACCCTAACCCTAACCCTAACCCTAACCCTAACCCTAACCCTAACCCTAACCCTAACCCTAACCCTAACCCTAACCCTAACCCTAACCCTAACCCTAACCCTAACCCTAACCCTAACCCTAACCCTAACCCTAACCCTAACCCTAACCCTAACCCTAACCCTAACCCTAACCCTAACCCTAACCCTAACCCTAACCCTAACCCTAACCCTAACCCTAACCCTAACCCTAACCCTAACCCTAACCCTAACCCTAACCCTAACCCTAACCCTAACCCTAACCCTAACCCTAACCCTAACCCTAACCCTAACCCTAACCCTAACCCTAACCCTAACCCTAACCCTAACCCTAACCCTAACCCTAACCCTAACCCTAACCCTAACCCTAACCCTAACCCTAACCCTAACCCTAACCCTAACCCTAACCCTAACCCTAACCCTAACCCTAACCCTAACCCTAACCCTAACCCTAACCCTAACCCTAACCCTAACCCTAACCCTAACCCTAACCCTAACCCTAACCCTAACCCTAACCCTAACCCTAACCCTAACCCTAACCCTAACCCTAACCCTAACCCTAACCCTAACCCTAACCCTAACCCTAACCCTAACCCTAACCCTAACCCTAACCCTAACCCTAACCCTAACCCTAACCCTAACCCTAACCCTAACCCTAACCCTAACCCTAACCCTAACCCTAACCCTAACCCTAACCCTAACCCTAACCCTAACCCTAACCCTAACCCTAACCCTAACCCTAACCCTAACCCTAACCCTAACCCTAACCCTAACCCTAACCCTAACCCTAACCCTAACCCTAACCCTAACCCTAACCCTAACCCTAACCCTAACCCTAACCCTAACCCTAACCCTAACCCTAACCCTAACCCTAACCCTAACCCTAACCCTAACCCTAACCCTAACCCTAACCCTAACCCTAACCCTAACCCTAACCCTAACCCTAACCCTAACCCTAACCCTAACCCTAACCCTAACCCTAACCCTAACCCTAACCCTAACCCTAACCCTAACCCTAACCCTAACCCTAACCCTAACCCTAACCCTAACCCTAACCCTAACCCTAACCCTAACCCTAACCCTAACCCTAACCCTAACCCTAACCCTAACCCTAACCCTAACCCTAACCCTAACCCTAACCCTAACCCTAACCCTAACCCTAACCCTAACCCTAACCCTAACCCTAACCCTAACCCTAACCCTAACCCTAACCCTAACCCTAACCCTAACCCTAACCCTAACCCTAACCCTAACCCTAACCCTAACCCTAACCCTAACCCTAACCCTAACCCTAACCCTAACCCTAACCCTAACCCTAACCCTAACCCTAACCCTAACCCTAACCCTAACCCTAACCCTAACCCTAACCCTAACCCTAACCCTAACGCAGCGTAACCCTAACCCTAACCCTAACCCTAACCCTAACCCTAACCCTAACCCTAACCCTAACCCTAACCCTAACCCTAACCCTAACCCTAACCCTAACCCTAACCCTAACCCTAACCCTAACCCTAACCCTAACCCTAACCCTAACCCTAACCCTAACCCTAACCCTAACCCTAACCCTAACCCTAACCCTAACCCTAACCCTAACCCTAACCCTAACCCTAACCCTAACCCTAACCCTAACCCTAACCCTAACCCTAACCCTAACCCTAACCCTAACCCTAATGCAAGCAGGAACTCTGGATGGTGCCTAAAGCTAAAGCATAAGGTGCATTCATTTGGACAACAGCAACAGTCTGAGGTGCGGGCCAGAACCAAGAGGCAGACAACATAGGGAGGGCGTTTCCCCCCTCTGCCCACCATTTTGAAACCTAACTTTTGCAAGTGACGCACTAAGGACTTGGTCTGTTTGTTTGTAGCTCCCTGATGAGCCGTAAGATGGCGAAACCGGTCGGAGTGTTCCAAGAAGGAACGATGGATGGTACTTAAGGCTGGAGGACGGGACACATTCAGTAGTAGCCAAGCAGGAACTCTGGATGGTGCCTAAAGCTAAAGCATAAGGTGCATTCATTTGGACAACAGCAACAGTCTGAGGTGCGGGCCAGAACCAAGAGGCAGACAACATAGGGAGGGCGTTTCCCCCCTCTGCCCACCATTTTGAAACCTAACTTTTGCAAGTGACGCACTAAGGACTTGGTCTGTTTGTTTGTAGCTCCCTGATGAGCCGTAAGATGGCGAAACCGGTCGGAGTGTTCCAAGAAGGAACGATGGATGGTACTTAAGGCTGGAGGACGGGACACATTCAGTAGTAGCCAAGCAGGAACTCTGGATGGTGCCTAAAGCTAAAGCATAAGGTGCATTCATTTGGACAACAGCAACAGTCTGAGGTGCGGGCCAGAACCAAGAGGCAGACAACATAGGGAGGGCGTTTCCCCCCTCTGCCCACCATTTTGAAACCTAACTTTTGCAAGTGACGCACTAAGGACTTGGTCTGTTTGTTTGTAGCTCCCTGATGAGCCGTAAGATGGCGAAACCGGTCGGAGTGTTCCAAGAAGGAACGATGGATGGTACTTAAGGCTGGAGGACGGGACACATTCAGTAGTAGCCAAGCAGGAACTCTGGATGGTGCCTAAAGCTAAAGCATAAGGTGCATTCATTTGGACAACAGCAACAGTCTGAGGTGCGGGCCAGAACCAAGAGGCAGACAACATAGGGAGGGCGTTTCCCCCCTCTGCCCACCATTTTGAAACCTAACTTTTGCAAGTGACGCACTAAGGACTTGGTCTGTTTGTTTGTAGCTCCCTGATGAGCCGTAAGATGGCGAAACCGGTCGGAGTGTTCCAAGAAGGAACGATGGATGGTACTTAAGGCTGGAGGACGGGACACATTCAGTAGTAGCCAAGCAGGAACTCTGGATGGTGCCTAAAGCTAAAGCATAAGGTGCATTCATTTGGACAACAGCAACAGTCTGAGGTGCGGGCCAGAACCAAGAGGCAGACAACATAGGGAGGGCGTTTCCCCCCTCTGCCCACCATTTTGAAACCTAACTTTTGCAAGTGACGCACTAAGGACTTGGTCTGTTTGTTTGTAGCTCCCTGATGAGCCGTAAGATGGCGAAACCGGTCGGAGTGTTCCAAGAAGGAACGATGGATGGTACTTAAGGCTGGAGGACGGGACACATTCAGTAGTAGCCAAGCAGGAACTCTGGATGGTGCCTAAAGCTAAAGCATAAGGTGCATTCATTTGGACAACAGCAACAGTCTGAGGTGCGGGCCAGAACCAAGAGGCAGACAACATAGGGAGGGCGTTTCCCCCCTCTGCCCACCATTTTGAAACCTAACTTTTGCAAGTGACGCACTAAGGACTTGGTCTGTTTGTTTGTAGCTCCCTGATGAGCCGTAAGATGGCGAAACCGGTCGGAGTGTTCCAAGAAGGAACGATGGATGGTACTTAAGGCTGGAGGACGGGACACATTCAGTAGTAGCCAAGCAGGAACTCTGGATGGTGCCTAAAGCTAAAGCATAAGGTGCATTCATTTGGACAACAGCAACAGTCTGAGGTGCGGGCCAGAACCAAGAGGCAGACAACATAGGGAGGGCGTTTCCCCCCTCTGCCCACCATTTTGAAACCTAACTTTTGCAAGTGACGCACTAAGGACTTGGTCTGTTTGTTTGTAGCTCCCTGATGAGCCGTAAGATGGCGAAACCGGTCGGAGTGTTCCAAGAAGGAACGATGGATGGTACTTAAGGCTGGAGGACGGGACACATTCAGTAGTAGCCAAGCAGGAACTCTGGATGGTGCCTAAAGCTAAAGCATAAGGTGCATTCATTTGGACAACAGCAACAGTCTGAGGTGCGGGCCAGAACCAAGAGGCAGACAACATAGGGAGGGCGTTTCCCCCCTCTGCCCACCATTTTGAAACCTAACTTTTGCAAGTGACGCACTAAGGACTTGGTCTGTTTGTTTGTAGCTCCCTGATGAGCCGTAAGATGGCGAAACCGGTCGGAGTGTTCCAAGAAGGAACGATGGATGGTACTTAAGGCTGGAGGACGGGACACATTCAGTAGTAGCCAAGCAGGAACTCTGGATGGTGCCTAAAGCTAAAGCATAAGGTGCATTCATTTGGACAACAGCAACAGTCTGAGGTGCGGGCCAGAACCAAGAGGCAGACAACATAGGGAGGGCGTTTCCCCCCTCTGCCCACCATTTTGAAACCTAACTTTTGCAAGTGACGCACTAAGGACTTGGTCTGTTTGTTTGTAGCTCCCTGATGAGCCGTAAGATGGCGAAACCGGTCGGAGTGTTCCAAGAAGGAACGATGGATGGTACTTAAGGCTGGAGGACGGGACACATTCAGTAGTAGCCAAGCAGGAACTCTGGATGGTGCCTAAAGCTAAAGCATAAGGTGCATTCATTTGGACAACAGCAACAGTCTGAGGTGCGGGCCAGAACCAAGAGGCAGACAACATAGGGAGGGCGTTTCCCCCCTCTGCCCACCATTTTGAAACCTAACTTTTGCAAGTGACGCACTAAGGACTTGGTCTGTTTGTTTGTAGCTCCCTGATGAGCCGTAAGATGGCGAAACCGGTCGGAGTGTTCCAAGAAGGAACGATGGATGGTACTTAAGGCTGGAGGACGGGACACATTCAGTAGTAGCCAAGCAGGAACTCTGGATGGTGCCTAAAGCTAAAGCATAAGGTGCATTCATTTGGACAACAGCAACAGTCTGAGGTGCGGGCCAGAACCAAGAGGCAGACAACATAGGGAGGGCGTTTCCCCCCTCTGCCCACCATTTTGAAACCTAACTTTTGCAAGTGACGCACTAAGGACTTGGTCTGTTTGTTTGTAGCTCCCTGATGAGCCGTAAGATGGCGAAACCGGTCGGAGTGTTCCAAGAAGGAACGATGGATGGTACTTAAGGCTGGAGGACGGGACACATTCAGTAGTAGCCAAGCAGGAACTCTGGATGGTGCCTAAAGCTAAAGCATAAGGTGCATTCATTTGGACAACAGCAACAGTCTGAGGTGCGGGCCAGAACCAAGAGGCAGACAACATAGGGAGGGCGTTTCCCCCCTCTGCCCACCATTTTGAAACCTAACTTTTGCAAGTGACGCACTAAGGACTTGGTCTGTTTGTTTGTAGCTCCCTGATGAGCCGTAAGATGGCGAAACCGGTCGGAGTGTTCCAAGAAGGAACGATGGATGGTACTTAAGGCTGGAGGACGGGACACATTCAGTAGTAGCCAAGCAGGAACTCTGGATGGTGCCTAAAGCTAAAGCATAAGGTGCATTCATTTGGACAACAGCAACAGTCTGAGGTGCGGGCCAGAACCAAGAGGCAGACAACATAGGGAGGGCGTTTCCCCCCTCTGCCCACCATTTTGAAACCTAACTTTTGCAAGTGACGCACTAAGGACTTGGTCTGTTTGTTTGTAGCTCCCTGATGAGCCGTAAGATGGCGAAACCGGTCGGAGTGTTCCAAGAAGGAACGATGGATGGTACTTAAGGCTGGAGGACGGGACACATTCAGTAGTAGCCAAGCAGGAACTCTGGATGGTGCCTAAAGCTAAAGCATAAGGTGCATTCATTTGGACAACAGCAACAGTCTGAGGTGCGGGCCAGAACCAAGAGGCAGACAACATAGGGAGGGCGTTTCCCCCCTCTGCCCACCATTTTGAAACCTAACTTTTGCAAGTGACGCACTAAGGACTTGGTCTGTTTGTTTGTAGCTCCCTGATGAGCCGTAAGATGGCGAAACCGGTCGGAGTGTTCCAAGAAGGAACGATGGATGGTACTTAAGGCTGGAGGACGGGACACATTCAGTAGTAGCCAAGCAGGAACTCTGGATGGTGCCTAAAGCTAAAGCATAAGGTGCATTCATTTGGACAACAGCAACAGTCTGAGGTGCGGGCCAGAACCAAGAGGCAGACAACATAGGGAGGGCGTTTCCCCCCTCTGCCCACCATTTTGAAACCTAACCCTAACCCTAACCCTAACCCTAACCCTAACCCTAACCCTAACCCTAACCCTAACCCTAACCCTAACCCTAACCCTAACCCTAACCCTAACCCTAACCCTAACCCTAACCCTAACCCTAATGCAGCCCACCATTTTAAAACCTAACTTTTGCAAGTGACGCACTAAGGACTTGGTCTGTTTGTTTATAGCTCCCTGATGAGCCGCAAGATGGCGAAACCGGTCGGAGTGTTCCAAGAAGGAACGATGGATGCTACTTAAGGCTGCAGGACGGGACACATTCAGTAGTAGCCAAGCAGGAACTCTGGATGGTGCCTAAAGCTAAAGCACAAGGTGCATTCATTTGGACAACAGCAACAGTCTGAGGTGCGGGCCAGAACCAAGAGGCAGACAACATAGGGAGGGCGTTTCCCCCCTCTGCCCACCATTTTAAAACCTAACTTTTGCAAGTGACGCACTAAGGACTTGGTCTGTTTGTTTATAGCTCCCTGATGAGCCGCAAGATGGCGAAACCGGTCGGAGTGTTCCAAGAAGGAACGATGGATGCTACTTAAGGCTGCAGGACGGGACACATTCAGTAGTAGCCAAGCAGGAACTCTGGATGGTGCCTAAAGCTAAAGCACAAGGTGCATTCATTTGGACAACAGCAACAGTCTGAGGTGCGGGCCAGAACCAAGAGGCAGACAACATAGGGAGGGCGTTTCCCCCCTCTGCCCACCATTTTAAAACCTAACTTTTGCAAGTGACGCACTAAGGACTTGGTCTGTTTGTTTATAGCTCCCTGATGAGCCGCAAGATGGCGAAACCGGTCGGAGTGTTCCAAGAAGGAACGATGGATGCTACTTAAGGCTGCAGGACGGGACACATTCAGTAGTAGCCAAGCAGGAACTCTGGATGGTGCCTAAAGCTAAAGCACAAGGTGCATTCATTTGGACAACAGCAACAGTCTGAGGTGCGGGCCAGAACCAAGAGGCAGACAACATAGGGAGGGCGTTTCCCCCCTCTGCCCACCATTTTAAAACCTAACTTTTGCAAGTGACGCACTAAGGACTTGGTCTGTTTGTTTATAGCTCCCTGATGAGCCGCAAGATGGCGAAACCGGTCGGAGTGTTCCAAGAAGGAACGATGGATGCTACTTAAGGCTGCAGGACGGGACACATTCAGTAGTAGCCAAGCAGGAACTCTGGATGGTGCCTAAAGCTAAAGCACAAGGTGCATTCATTTGGACAACAGCAACAGTCTGAGGTGCGGGCCAGAACCAAGAGGCAGACAACATAGGGAGGGCGTTTCCCCCCTCTGCCCACCATTTTAAAACCTAACTTTTGCAAGTGACGCACTAAGGACTTGGTCTGTTTGTTTATAGCTCCCTGATGAGCCGCAAGATGGCGAAACCGGTCGGAGTGTTCCAAGAAGGAACGATGGATGCTACTTAAGGCTGCAGGACGGGACACATTCAGTAGTAGCCAAGCAGGAACTCTGGATGGTGCCTAAAGCTAAAGCACAAGGTGCATTCATTTGGACAACAGCAACAGTCTGAGGTGCGGGCCAGAACCAAGAGGCAGACAACATAGGGAGGGCGTTTCCCCCCTCTGCCCACCATTTTAAAACCTAACTTTTGCAAGTGACGCACTAAGGACTTGGTCTGTTTGTTTATAGCTCCCTGATGAGCCGCAAGATGGCGAAACCGGTCGGAGTGTTCCAAGAAGGAACGATGGATGCTACTTAAGGCTGCAGGACGGGACACATTCAGTAGTAGCCAAGCAGGAACTCTGGATGGTGCCTAAAGCTAAAGCACAAGGTGCATTCATTTGGACAACAGCAACAGTCTGAGGTGCGGGCCAGAACCAAGAGGCAGACAACATAGGGAGGGCGTTTCCCCCCTCTGCCCACCATTTTAAAACCTAACTTTTGCAAGTGACGCACTAAGGACTTGGTCTGTTTGTTTATAGCTCCCTGATGAGCCGCAAGATGGCGAAACCGGTCGGAGTGTTCCAAGAAGGAACGATGGATGCTACTTAAGGCTGCAGGACGGGACACATTCAGTAGTAGCCAAGCAGGAACTCTGGATGGTGCCTAAAGCTAAAGCACAAGGTGCATTCATTTGGACAACAGCAACAGTCTGAGGTGCGGGCCAGAACCAAGAGGCAGACAACATAGGGAGGGCGTTTCCCCCCTCTGCCCACCATTTTAAAACCTAACTTTTGCAAGTGACGCACTAAGGACTTGGTCTGTTTGTTTATAGCTCCCTGATGAGCCGCAAGATGGCGAAACCGGTCGGAGTGTTCCAAGAAGGAACGATGGATGCTACTTAAGGCTGCAGGACGGGACACATTCAGTAGTAGCCAAGCAGGAACTCTGGATGGTGCCTAAAGCTAAAGCACAAGGTGCATTCATTTGGACAACAGCAACAGTCTGAGGTGCGGGCCAGAACCAAGAGGCAGACAACATAGGGAGGGCGTTTCCCCCCTCTGCCCACCATTTTAAAACCTAACTTTTGCAAGTGACGCACTAAGGACTTGGTCTGTTTGTTTATAGCTCCCTGATGAGCCGCAAGATGGCGAAACCGGTCGGAGTGTTCCAAGAAGGAACGATGGATGCTACTTAAGGCTGCAGGACGGGACACATTCAGTAGTAGCCAAGCAGGAACTCTGGATGGTGCCTAAAGCTAAAGCACAAGGTGCATTCATTTGGACAACAGCAACAGTCTGAGGTGCGGGCCAGAACCAAGAGGCAGACAACATAGGGAGGGCGTTTCCCCCCTCTGCCCACCATTTTAAAACCTAACTTTTGCAAGTGACGCACTAAGGACTTGGTCTGTTTGTTTATAGCTCCCTGATGAGCCGCAAGATGGCGAAACCGGTCGGAGTGTTCCAAGAAGGAACGATGGATGCTACTTAAGGCTGCAGGACGGGACACATTCAGTAGTAGCCAAGCAGGAACTCTGGATGGTGCCTAAAGCTAAAGCACAAGGTGCATTCATTTGGACAACAGCAACAGTCTGAGGTGCGGGCCAGAACCAAGAGGCAGACAACATAGGGAGGGCGTTTCCCCCCTCTGCCCACCATTTTAAAACCTAACTTTTGCAAGTGACGCACTAAGGACTTGGTCTGTTTGTTTATAGCTCCCTGATGAGCCGCAAGATGGCGAAACCGGTCGGAGTGTTCCAAGAAGGAACGATGGATGCTACTTAAGGCTGCAGGACGGGACACATTCAGTAGTAGCCAAGCAGGAACTCTGGATGGTGCCTAAAGCTAAAGCACAAGGTGCATTCATTTGGACAACAGCAACAGTCTGAGGTGCGGGCCAGAACCAAGAGGCAGACAACATAGGGAGGGCGTTTCCCCCCTCTGCCCACCATTTTAAAACCTAACTTTTGCAAGTGACGCACTAAGGACTTGGTCTGTTTGTTTATAGCTCCCTGATGAGCCGCAAGATGGCGAAACCGGTCGGAGTGTTCCAAGAAGGAACGATGGATGCTACTTAAGGCTGCAGGACGGGACACATTCAGTAGTAGCCAAGCAGGAACTCTGGATGGTGCCTAAAGCTAAAGCACAAGGTGCATTCATTTGGACAACAGCAACAGTCTGAGGTGCGGGCCAGAACCAAGAGGCAGACAACATAGGGAGGGCGTTTCCCCCCTCTGCCCACCATTTTAAAACCTAACTTTTGCAAGTGACGCACTAAGGACTTGGTCTGTTTGTTTATAGCTCCCTGATGAGCCGCAAGATGGCGAAACCGGTCGGAGTGTTCCAAGAAGGAACGATGGATGCTACTTAAGGCTGCAGGACGGGACACATTCAGTAGTAGCCAAGCAGGAACTCTGGATGGTGCCTAAAGCTAAAGCACAAGGTGCATTCATTTGGACAACAGCAACAGTCTGAGGTGCGGGCCAGAACCAAGAGGCAGACAACATAGGGAGGGCGTTTCCCCCCTCTGCCCACCATTTTAAAACCTAACTTTTGCAAGTGACGCACTAAGGACTTGGTCTGTTTGTTTATAGCTCCCTGATGAGCCGCAAGATGGCGAAACCGGTCGGAGTGTTCCAAGAAGGAACGATGGATGCTACTTAAGGCTGCAGGACGGGACACATTCAGTAGTAGCCAAGCAGGAACTCTGGATGGTGCCTAAAGCTAAAGCACAAGGTGCATTCATTTGGACAACAGCAACAGTCTGAGGTGCGGGCCAGAACCAAGAGGCAGACAACATAGGGAGGGCGTTTCCCCCCTCTGCCCACCATTTTAAAACCTAACTTTTGCAAGTGACGCACTAAGGACTTGGTCTGTTTGTTTATAGCTCCCTGATGAGCCGCAAGATGGCGAAACCGGTCGGAGTGTTCCAAGAAGGAACGATGGATGCTACTTAAGGCTGCAGGACGGGACACATTCAGTAGTAGCCAAGCAGGAACTCTGGATGGTGCCTAAAGCTAAAGCACAAGGTGCATTCATTTGGACAACAGCAACAGTCTGAGGTGCGGGCCAGAACCAAGAGGCAGACAACATAGGGAGGGCGTTTCCCCCCTCTGCCCACCATTTTAAAACCTAACTTTTGCAAGTGACGCACTAAGGACTTGGTCTGTTTGTTTATAGCTCCCTGATGAGCCGCAAGATGGCGAAACCGGTCGGAGTGTTCCAAGAAGGAACGATGGATGCTACTTAAGGCTGCAGGACGGGACACATTCAGTAGTAGCCAAGCAGGAACTCTGGATGGTGCCTAAAGCTAAAGCACAAGGTGCATTCATTTGGACAACAGCAACAGTCTGAGGTGCGGGCCAGAACCAAGAGGCAGACAACATAGGGAGGGCGTTTCCCCCCTCTGCCCACCATTTTAAAACCTAACTTTTGCAAGTGACGCACTAAGGACTTGGTCTGTTTGTTTATAGCTCCCTGATGAGCCGCAAGATGGCGAAACCGGTCGGAGTGTTCCAAGAAGGAACGATGGATGCTACTTAAGGCTGCAGGACGGGACACATTCAGTAGTAGCCAAGCAGGAACTCTGGATGGTGCCTAAAGCTAAAGCACAAGGTGCATTCATTTGGACAACAGCAACAGTCTGAGGTGCGGGCCAGAACCAAGAGGCAGACAACATAGGGAGGGCGTTTCCCCCCTCTGCCCACCATTTTAAAACCTAACTTTTGCAAGTGACGCACTAAGGACTTGGTCTGTTTGTTTATAGCTCCCTGATGAGCCGCAAGATGGCGAAACCGGTCGGAGTGTTCCAAGAAGGAACGATGGATGCTACTTAAGGCTGCAGGACGGGACACATTCAGTAGTAGCCAAGCAGGAACTCTGGATGGTGCCTAAAGCTAAAGCACAAGGTGCATTCATTTGGACAACAGCAACAGTCTGAGGTGCGGGCCAGAACCAAGAGGCAGACAACATAGGGAGGGCGTTTCCCCCATCTGCCCACCATTTTAAAACCTAACTTTTGCAAGTGACGCACTAAGGACTTGGTCTGTTTGTTTATAGCTCCCTGATGAGCCGCAAGATGGCGAAACCGGTCGGAGTGTTCCAAGAAGGAACGATGGATGCTACTTAAGGCTGCAGGACGGGACACATTCAGTAGTAGCCAAGCAGGAACTCTGGATGGTGCCTAAAGCTAAAGCACAAGGTGCATTCATTTGGACAACAGCAACAGTCTGAGGTGCGGGCCAGAACCAAGAGGCAGACAACATAGGGAGGGCGTTTCCCCCCTCTGCCCACCATTTTAAAACCTAACTTTTGCAAGTGACGCACTAAGGACTTGGTCTGTTTGTTTATAGCTCCCTGATGAGCCGCAAGATGGCGAAACCGGTCGGAGTGTTCCAAGAAGGAACGATGGATGCTACTTAAGGCTGCAGGACGGGACACATTCAGTAGTAGCCAAGCAGGAACTCTGGATGGTGCCTAAAGCTAAAGCACAAGGTGCATTCATTTGGACAACAGCAACAGTCTGAGGTGCGGGCCAGAACCAAGAGGCAGACAACATAGGGAGGGCGTTTCCCCCCTCTGCCCACCATTTTAAAACCTAACCCTAACCCTAACCCTAACCCTAACCCTAACCCTAACCCTAACCCTAACCCTAACCCTAACCCTAACCCTAACCCTAATGCAGCGTAACCCTAACCCTAACCCTAACCCTAACCCTAACCCTAACCCTAATGCAGCGAATCTAATCACAACTCTGACCCTGGACCCTAACCCTGATGCACCCTACCCTACCCCTAAACACCTAACCCTAACCCTGATGCACCCTACCCTACCCCTAAACACCTAACCCTAACCCTGATGCACCCAACCCTACCCCTAAAACATAACCCTAACCCCACCCCACCCCTAAACACCTAACCCTAACCCTGATGCACCCCAACCTAACCCCAATATAGCCCTGAACCTAACTGCGACCCTGACCCTCACCTAACCCCAACACTAACCCCAGTGCAGCAACCCTAACCCTAACCTGAACCCCCCAACCTCAATACAACATAACCCTAACACTACGTAAAATAAAGGGTAGAGTTCCAACACCAATAATAATAACTAAATACGACATAGAGACCATAAATTGGCAAAACCCAGGAACTGATTATAACCCCAGAGGGGGATCAAAGGATTACGGATCAAGAAATTACTAAGAAGCGATCGGCAAGAAAAAGAAGCCAGGTGGTAAGGTAAAGCGTGGGCCAACCAAAAGTGGCAGGTATAAGTGACAAGAAGCTCAAGGGTTGAGTGAGAATACGAACACAAGAGGGTGTAACTACCCTCCTGCCCACACCATACAACCTAACATTCAGGAGTGACACGCTTTACATTACCACAGACAAAAAAAGATATAAATGCCAAGAAAAGAAAACCCAGAGAATATATCTTGCAAATACCTTAAATCTAAACTTGATCAGTGAGGTAGATGGTTAAATAACTTTTTGTTCCCCTTTTGCCCCCCCACAAAAAAAGCAGCAAGCAACTTATAAAAATAGGAGGCCATAAATTGGCAAAACCCGGGAACTGATTATAACCCCAGAGGGGGATCAAAGGATTACGGATGAAGAAATTATTAAGAAGCGATCGGCAAGAAAAAGAAGCCAGGTGGTAAGGTAAAGCGTGGGCCAACCAAAAGTAGCAGGTATAAGTGACAAGAAGCTCAAGGGTTGAGTGAGAATACGAACACAAGAGGGTGTAACTACCCTCCTGCCCACACCATACAACCTAACATTCAGGAGTGACACGCTTTACATTACCACAGACAAAAAAAGATATAAATGCCAAGAAAAGAAAACCCAGAGAATATATCTTGCAAATACCTTAAATCTAAACTTGATCAGTGAGGTAGATGGTTAAATAACTTTTTGTTCCCCTTTTGTCCCCCCACAAAAAAAGCAGCAAGCAACTTATTAAAATAGGGAGCACCAAGGAGGTTTTTTTAAATTTTAAAATCTAAAATATTTAAAAGGTGCACTTAAAATAAAGCATGGCTGGAAATGTGGGTCTGACAGACATGGAACTCATCTTCACAAACCCCCCCCCCCCCACGAGGTTTCGGACAGCAATAAGGGCACAAAAGATTACATATTTTTTTTAAAAAGTTGTAGTTCCCATAGACACGGTCTCTGGACATGGATGCGGGGACGGCCCCTTTAAGAGATGCCTGGTGCTGCGGGGACGGCCCCTTTAAGAGATGCCTGGTGCTGCGGGGAACGCGACAGCAGGGAGCTGCTGGATATCGACCTCGGTTTTTTTAAAAGAAACCCTTTCCCCGGGGATCTGGAGGAGTTGGGGACACGGGTGAGAATCCGATAACTTTATCTAGTCTTTAGATTTTGAGCGTTCACCGGGTGATTTTTATCTTTGAAATCGGGTTTTTTTCTCAGCGACTGAAAAGCGAGCGCCGCGTGAGGCATTCTGGGATATGGAGTTCTCTCGGGTCAAACACGAGGGCAAGACCCGTAAATAAAAGGGTTTACTTGGTCTCTCTGGGGCTGGGGGACCTTTCTTTCCCCATCCTCTCCCCCCGGGGGGCGGGTGGCAGCGGTTACGGGAGTTTTTATGGGGAATCGGACATTGGAAATCAAAATTTTGTTCCACGCGGCCGCTGAAAAGCGAGCGCCGCGTGAGGCATTCTGGGATATGGAGTTCTCTCGGGTCAAACACGAGGGCAACGCTCTTAAATAAAAGGGTTTACTTTGGTTTTTTGGGGCTGGGGGACCTTTCTTTCCCCCTCCTCTCCCCCCGGGGGGGTGGGTGGCGGCGGATTCGGGAGTTTTTTGGGGGAATCGGACCTTGGAAATCGGTTTTTTTCTGCGCGGCCGCTGAAAAGCGAGCGACGCGTGAGGCATTCTGGGAGATTGAGTTTCGTTTAACGAGCGATCGGGTTTAAAAAGGAGGAAATCGGTGGGAAGTTTAATTAATTGTTTAAAATACCCTCATAATTAAAAGGCATAGCCGGAGGTGGGGGTTTGGAGAAGTAGCTTCATGTTTTTATCTTAAAAAATGAGGTGAGGCGGACATGTAATCAAGCCCCGGGGTCAGCGGACAGTCAGACTCCGTGGCGCCAGAATGACCTGGAGCATTAAAACAGATTCAAAGGTTAAAAAGCAATATTTTTAAAAACATTACCTCAAAAAAAATAACCCCAAACATCTAAGATAAACTAAAGGAACATTAAAACATTAGGTTAAAAAAATATAATTTAAAAATAACGAACACGTGGAGCGAAGGGGGCGGGGCCAGCCCTGCATGAGACAGGACTCATTACATACAGGACAGAAATTCTAACCAATCCCAGGTCAAGGCTAGCCTGCTTGTGGGCGGGAACAAAACTTCAGCCAACAGTAGCACACAGGGGAGGGGCCAGTCCAAGGCTCCGGACTTATAAGCAACTGTAAACAAAGTTAAAATCCTTTCTCCCTGATGAAGCTTAAGGATAAGCGAAACGTCGGAGAAAAAAGATTCCAGGCCGGAGAACTTACTGAACGAAAGAGTTTTTGGATAGTACTGTTGCAGGCAGAGAACCATCGAAGCCAGAGAGCCACCGGAGGGGAGGTGAGACCGGTGGAAAAAGAGCCTTTCCAGGCGGGACAGCCGGCTGAGCTGGGGAGTGTTTGGAGGACGCAGTCCCAGGCAGGAGACGCACTCAGGACTTGGTCTGTTTGTTTGTAGCTCCCTGATGAGCCGCAAGATGGCGAAACCGGTCGGAGTGTTCCAAGAAGGAACGATGGATGGTACTTCAGGCTGGAGGAAAGGACACATTCAGTAGTAGCCAAGCAGGAACTCTGGATGGTGCCTAAAGCTAAAGCACAAGGTGCATTCATTTGGACAACAGCAACAGTCTGAGGTGCGGGCCAGAACCAAGAGGCAGACAACATAGGGAGGGCGTTTCCCCCCTCTGCCCACCATTTTAAAACCTAACTTTTGCAAGTGACGCACTGAGGACTTGGTCTGTTTGTTTGTAGCTCCCTGATGAGCCGCAAGATGGCGAAACCGGTCGGAGTGTTCCAAGAAGGAAAGATGGATGGTACTTAAGGCTGGAGGACGGGACACATTCAGTAGTAGCCAAGCAGGACCTCTGGATGGTGCCTAAAGCTAAAGCACAAGGTGCATTCATTTGGACAACAGCAACAGTCTGAGGTGCGGGCCAGAACCAAGAGGCAGACAACACAGGGAGGGCGTTTCCCCCCTCTGCCCACCATTTTAAAACCTAACCTTTGCAAGTGACGCACTAAGGACTTGGTCTGTTTGTTTGTAGCTCCCTGATGAGCCGTAAGATGGCGAAACCGGTCGGAGTGTTCCAAGAAGGAACGATGGATGGTACTTAAGGCTGGAGGACGGGACACATTCAGTAGCAGCCAAGCAGGAACTCTGGATGGTGCCTAAAGCTAAAGCACAAGGTGCATTCATTTGGACAACAGCAACAGTCTGAGGTGCGGGCCAGAACCAAGAGGCAGACAACACAGGGAGGGCGTTTCCCCCCTCTGCCCACCATTTTAAAACCTAACCTTTGCAAGTGACGCACTAAGGACTTGGTCTGTTTGTTTGTAGCTCCCTGATGAGCCGTAAGATGGCGAAACCGGTCGGAGTGTTCCAAGAAGGAACGATGGATGGTACTTAAGGCTGGAGGACGGGACACATTCAGTAGTAGCCAAGCAGGAACTCTGGATGGTGCCTAAAGCTAAAGCACAAGGTGCATTCATTTGGACAACAGCAACAGTCTGAGGTGCGGGCCAGAACCAAGAGGCAGACAACACAGGGAGGGCGTTTCCCCCCTCTGCCCACCATTTTAAAACCTAACCTTTGCAAGTGACGCACTAAGGACTTGGTCTGTTTGTTTGTAGCTCCCTGATGAGCCGTAAGATGGCGAAACCGGTCGGAGTGTTCCAAGAAGGAACGATGGATGGTACTTAAGGCTGGAGGACGGGACACATTCAGTAGTAGCCAAGCAGGAACTCTGGATGGTGCCTAAAGCTAAAGCACAAGGTGCATTCATTTGGACAACAGCAACAGTCTGAGGTGCGGGCCAGAACCAAGAGGCAGACAACACAGGGAGGGCGTTTCCCCCCTCTGCCCACCATTTTAAAACCTAACCTTTGCAAGTGACGCACTAAGGACTTGGTCTGTTTGTTTGTAGCTCCCTGATGAGCCGTAAGATGGCGAAACCGGTCGGAGTGTTCCAAGAAGGAACGATGGATGGTACTTAAGGCTGGAGGACGGGACACATTCAGTAGTAGCCAAGCAGGAACTCTGGATGGTGCCTAAAGTTAGAGCACAAGGTGCATTCACTTGGACAACAGCAACAGTCTGAGGTGCGGGCCAGAACCAAGAGGCAGACAACACAGGGAGGGCGTTTCCCCCCTCTGCCCACCATTTTAAAACCTAACCTTTGCAAGTGACGCACTAAGGACTTGGTCTGTTTGTTTGTAGCTCCCTGATGAGCCGTAAGATGGCGAAACCGGTCGGAGTGTTCCAAGAAGGAACGATGGATGGTACTTAAGGCTGGAGGACGGGACACATTCAGTAGTAGCCAAGCAGGAACTCTGGAAGGTGCCTAAAGCTAAAGCACAAGGTGCATTCATTTGGACAACAGCAACAGTCTGAGGTGCGGGCCAGAACCAAGAGGCAGACAACACAGGGAGGGCGTTTCCCCCCTCTGCCCACCATTTTAAAACCTAACCTTTGCAAGTGACGCACTAAGGACTTGGTCTGTTTGTTTGTAGATCCCTGATGAGCCGTAAGATGGCGAAACCGGTCGGAGTGTTCCAAGAAGGAACGATGGATGGTACTTAAGGCTGGAGGACGGGACACATTCAGTAGTAGCCAAGCAGGAACTCTGGATGGTGCCTAAAGCTAAAGCACAAGGTGCATTCATTTGGACAACAGCAACAGTCTGAGGTGCGGGCCAGAACCAAGAGGCAGACAACACAGGGAGGGCGTTTCCCCCCTCTGCCCACCATTTTAAAACCTAACCCTAACCCTAACCCTAATGCAACCCTAACCCATAACTCCAACCCCCCAGCCCTGAATCTAATCACAGCTCTCCAAATGCACCCCACTCTACCCCTAAAGCCTAACCGTAACTCTAATACAGCAAACCTAATCTCCCACCCCACCCCTAAAATCTAAGCCTAACACACCCCACCCTACTCCTAAACCCTGACCCTCACTTAACCCTACCCCTAATGCAACCCTAACCCATAACTCCAACCCCCCAGCCCTGAATCTAATCACAACTCTGACCCTGGACCCTAACCCTGATGCACCCTACCCTACCCCTAAACACCTAACCCTAACCCTGATGCACCCAACCCTACCCCTAAAACATAACCCTAACCCCACCCCACCCCTAAACACCTAACCCTAACCCTGATGCACCCCAACCTAACCCCAATATAGCCCTGAACCTAACTGCGACCCTGACCCTCACCTAACCCCAACACTAACCCCAGTGCAGCAACCCTAACCCTAACCTGAACCCCCCAACCTCAATACAACATAACCCTAACACTACGTAAAATAAAGGGTAGAGTTCCAACACCAATAATAATAACTAAATACGACATAGAGACCATAAATTGGCAAAACCCAGGAACTGATTATAACCCCAGAGGGGGATCAAAGGATTACGGATCAAGAAATTACTAAGAAGCGATCGGCAAGAAAAAGAAGCCAGGTGGTAAGGTAAAGCGTGGGCCAACCAAAAGTGGCAGGTATAAGTGACAAGAAGCTCAAGGGTTGAGTGAGAATACGAACACAAGAGGGTGTAACTACCCTCCTGCCCACACCATACAACCTAACATTCAGGAGTGACACGCTTTACATTACCACAGACAAAAAAAGATATAAATGCCAAGAAAAAAAAACCCAGAGAATATATCTTGCAAATACCTTAAATCTAAACTTGATCAGTGAGGTAGATGGTTAAATAACTTTTTGTTCCCCTTTTGCCCCCCCACAAAAAAAGCAGCAAGCAACTTATAAAAATAGGGAGCACCAAGGAGGTTTTTTAAAATTTTAAAATCTAAAATATTTAAAAGGTACACTTAAAATAAAGTATGGCTGGAAATGTGGGTCTGACAGACATGGAACTCATCTTCCCAAACCCCCCCCCCCCCCCACGAGGTTTGGGACAGCATTAAGGGCACAAAAGATTACATATTTTTTTTTAAAAAGTTGTAGTTCCCATAGACACGGTCTCTGGACATTGATGCGGGGACGGCCCCTTTAAGAGATGCCTGGTGCTGCGGGGACGGCCCCTTTAAGAGATGCCTGGTGCTGCGGGGAACGCGACAGCAGGGAGCTGCTGGATATCGACCTCGGTTTTTTTAAAAGAAACCCTTTCCCCGGGGATCTGGAGGAGTTGGGGACACGGGTGAGAATCCGATAACTTTATCTAGTCTTTAGATTTTGAGCGTTCACCGGGTGATTTTTATCTTTGAAATCGGGTTTTTTTCTCAGCGACTGAAAAGCGAGCGCTGCGTGAGGCATTCTGGGATAGGGAGTTCTCTCGGGTCAAACACGAGGGCAAGACCCGTAAATAAAAGGGTTTACTTGGTCTCTCTGGGGCTGGGGGACCTTTCTTTCCCCCTCCTCCCCCCCCGGGGGGCGGGTCGCAGCGGTTACGGGAGTTTTTATGGGGAATCGGACCTTGGAAATCAAAATTTTGTTCCACGCGGCCGCTGAAAAGCGAGCGCCGCGTGAGGCATTCTGGGATATGGAGTTCTCTCGGGTTAAACACGAGGGCAACGCTCTTAAATAAAAGGGTTTACTTTGGTTTTTTGGGGCTGGGGGACCTTTCTTTCCCCCTCCTCTCCCCCCCGGGGGGGTGGGTGGCGGCGGATTCGGGAGTTTTTTTTGGGAATCGGACCTTGGAAATCGTTTTTTTTCTGCGCGGCCGCTGAAAAGCGAGCGACGCGTGAGGCATTCTGGGAGATTGAGTTTCGTTTAACGAGCGATCGGGTTTAAAAAGGAGCAAATCGGTGGGAAGTTTAATTAATTGTTTAAAATACCCTCATAATTAAAAGGCATAGCCGGAGGTGGGGGTTTGGAGAAGTAGCTTCATGTTTTTATTTAAAAAATGAGATGAGGCGGACAGGTAATCAAGCCCCGGGGTCAGCGGACAGTCAGACTCCGTGGCGCCAGAATGACCTGGAGCATTAAAACAGATTCAAAGGTTAAAAAGCAATATTTTTAAAAACATTACCTCAAAAAAAATAACCCCAAACATCTAAGATAAACTAAAGGAACATTAAAACATTAGGTTAAAAAAATATAATTTAAAAATAACGAACACGTGGAGCGAAGGGGGCGGGGCCAGCCCTGCATGAGACAGGACTCATTACATACAGGACAGAAATTCTAACCAATCCCAGGTCAAGGCTAGCCAGCTTGTGGGCGGGAACAAAACTTCAGCCAACAGTAGCACACAGGGGAGGGGTCAGTCCAAGGCTCCGGACTTATAAGCAACTGTAAACAAAGTTAAAATCCTTTCTCCCTGATGAAGCTTAAGGATAAGCGAAACGTCGGAGAAAAAAAGATTCCAGGCCGGAGAACTTACTGAATGAAAGAGTTTTTGGATAGTACTGTTGCAGGCAGAGAACCATCGAAGCCAGAGAGCCACCGGAGGGGAGGTGAGACCGGTGGAAAAGGAGCCTTTCCAGGCGGGACAGCCGGCTGAGCTGGGGAGTGTTTGGAGGACGCAGTCCCAGGCAGGAGACCATCTGAGCCAGGGAGCCACCGTGGGGTGAGATTACAGTTACTAGCGGGGACCTCTATTACCAAATAGAAGCTAGTAACATCTTTTAAAACCTTTTGCACCTTTCTACACCCAGGGAATGGCTAACACTATGCGGAACACATGCAGGTTGTCTGACAACCGTACGCATATGAGGTCGGACCCTGGCACACATAGGTGTCTCCCCGTAGCCAGGGATGAATTTGCTACAACAGTGAGAATAATTTATAGAATTTTCCAGACAATCCACCATCTAATATTCTTAAAGGGCCAGAATCAGCCCCCTAAGGGCATCTTAAAACAAGCTGATAAACTAACCTGCTTTATAAAACCGGCAAAACCGTCACAGGAAACCCTAACCAAATTGGCTTTGAATTCAGAAAATTGGGCAAAACAGACCAGACAGATTCTAATTGAGCACTATACAACAAACCTGGAAGAATTAGAAAATGAATTTGCTCAGGCTGCAGTGACAGAGCGCCTGGAAGAAATGATGACGAAAGCAACTAATTGGATTAAAAAGAGTCTTAGACATAAATTCAAAATTCAATCAATTGATGAGGCAAAGAGACATGTGGTGGGATTAGCATCACGGTTGACAGAGCAAGGGACCAGCACACAATTGAGGACAGAACAGCGGACCGGCACACGGACTAGGACGCCCCCACGCCATAGGCCAAATACCTGGGCAGCCTTGTTCCACCAGCCTGCGATCACAGCCCCCTCATGCCGCAGACGGACTGAAAACCCCCCCCCACCCCGTGGGCCAGCTGCCACGACGTTGTCACGCCACCGACGGACACCCCCACCCCGTGAGCCAACTGCCACAACCTCGTCAAGCCACCGACACCCCCCCCCCACCCTTTGAGCCAGCTGCCATGACTTCAGCACGCCACCGGCAGACCCCCCCACCCCTTGCACCAGTTGCCACGACTTCGTCACACCACCAACACACCCCCCCCACCCTGGGAGCCAGCTGCCATGACTTCGTCATGCCACCGATGGACCCCCCCACCCCTTGCACCAGTTGCCACGACTTCGTCACACCACCAACACACCCCCCAACCCTTTGAGCCAGCTGCCATGACTTCGTCACGCCACCGACAGACCCCCCCACCCCGTGGGCCAGCTACCCCGACTTCATCACACCACCAGCAGACCACTGAAACCCCCCCTTCCTTGCGGTCCAGGGCAGTGACCCCCCCTTCCCCGCCATCCAGGGCGGCGACTAGCCCTACCCCACCCCACAGGCCAAGGACCAGGATTTCCAATGTGGCCATCATTAGGGACCTGGACATCACACTTGGCTCTCAAGAGCCTGAGCCACGTAGACCCCAGCACTACATGGGGAACCAACATCAGACCGTATTAAACCAAATCACTAGGGATTCCTCAGACCCAAAACAAACAGAAGGGAGAACCCCTCCTACACCAGGGACAAATCCATGCACAACATTCCTGTACCCCAAAACCAGGGTCACGTACCAACCGCTCCCACAGAGACAAAAGAAAGACTGTACCAAACCAACCATCCCAAGAAATACAGCAGTTCTAGAGCCCGAGATCAGAGTCACAAAACAACCCCTTCCACAGAAACAAAGGAGCGACCAGACCGGACAGGTAAACCCAATAGACACAGAAATGAGGACAGGAACAATGAGAGCCCAGACAGATAACACAGTAGGAGAGGCAGAAATAGCTGAAGCCGAGGTAGGGAACACAATAGGGGAGGCAGGGGTAGCAGACAGAGAAACAGAAAACACACCAACAGGGGCAGAACCTGACTCTGAAGGGGAAGATGCACAGAGAGTGACGAGGCACCCCAACACCAGCCGAAAAAACATTACCTGGAAATTGGAACCCAGAAAATCCATTTTAATAATAGGAGATTCTAACCTCTCCAAGATAAAAAGATGCCCAAATCCCACCACCCAAATTGATAGCTTTCCAGGAGCTAAATTCATTCATGTCACAGCAATTCTGGACAAATTGGAACCCTGTCCGGAGACCAAAAAGGTGGTGCTCTCAGTTGGCATTAATAATCGAACGCAGAGACCACTGACTGCAACCAAGCAACTGCAGTCATTACTTAAATTGGCTAAGAGCACATTCCCAAATGCTCAGATCTGGGTGCCGGAAATTAACTTCAGTAACTTACTTCCAGAAATGGAGAGGGATACAATCAGAGGAATTAACCAGCATATAAAAAAACAGAATTACATTTCAGCAATTAATGCTAAATCCTTTAAAGTGGGGGCTGACCACATCCATTGGACAGATAGCACTGCCCATAACATAATAAACCAGTGGATGAAGTGTTTAAACTAAAAAGGACATTAACCCAAGAGAAGGGTAGATTGAACCTGGGAAAAACTGTTATTAATATTTCCCAACTCTTTAACCCCACAGAGGTACAGGAGAGGGTTTTAAACAAGGGCCTTACATTTGTTCCAACCCCAAAACATTGTAAAGTACAAATTCAGGAAGATCTGAAAAGGTTTTACAGGAGAGTAAAACTGACCGATTACTTTAGCGATTCAGAAACAGACAAGCAACCTTTTACACCACCATCAGAATGGACCCCACCAAACAATAAAATAGAGCCAGAAATCCTAAACTTTATTAAACAGACTCAATCACAAATTGAAAAAATCCCTAAACAGACAGACAAACAAAACCTCACTGGAAGAGAGAGACGGGCAATCATAGAACTTAGAAACAATCTAGATATAATCATAAAACCAGCAGATAAGGGCAGTAGTATAGTGATCATGGATAGGCAACAGTATCTACTTGAAGCTCACAGACAGCTTAATAATACAGCCCACTACACGAAATTAGCAGGACCAATTTACCAGGACACACGAAAAGAGATTGGAAACATTTTAACAGAACTAAAGAAATCTAAACACTTAAATCAGAAACAAGTGGAATACCTAAGGGGGGAACAACCACAACCCAGAAAATTCTACATACTACCCAAAATACACAAGCACCCTGACACATGGACTGTACCAGGAGAAATACCACCAGGAAGACCAATTGTGTCAGACTGTGGTAGTGAATCCTACAGGATAGCAGAATACATTGACTCATTCCTAAACCCCTTATCACAGAAGCACCCTAGCTACATTAAAGACACTTACCACTTCATAGAAATAGTGAACTCACTGACCGTACCCCCGAACGCAATACTCTTTACCATGGACATTGAAAGCCTATACACAAACATAGAAACAGACAGAGGCATACAGGCAGTGGAAAATATCCTTAGAAAGTTCCCCCAACCCCACAGACCAGATGCAGCCATAATCCAGCTATTACACCTAGGACTAACAAAAAATGACTTTGAATTCCAGGAGCAATTCTACCTACAGATTAAGGGCACGGCTATGGGCAAGAAATTTGCCCCGGCCTACGCAAACATATACATGGCAGACTGGGAAAACACAGTCTTTGAAAAGTGTTCCAAGCTCCCGATGTGTTATTACAGATACCTGGATGACATATGGGGAGTCTGGACTCACACAGAAACAGAATTGCAAGAATTTGTAGGTATTCTCAACAATCACCACTAATCTATTAAACTTAAAGTTACAACACATAGAGAAAGTGTGGATTTCCTGGACACCACAGTATTTAAATTACAACAGGAGAATAACAGCCACAAGCTAGCAACAAAGGTATTCTTTAAAGAAACAGACACACACACACTCCTGCACATAAACAGCCACCATCCAAAACATACCTTTCGGGGGCTGGTGAAGTCACAACTGACACGTTTTCACCGCATATGCACAAACGGAGAGGACTTTAGGGAAGCCACCACAACCCTATTTACTGCACTGAGACAGAGAGGTTACACAAAAAGGTTCCTCAGGCACCTTAAGTCTGATTTCCTGAGGGGACTGAATAGCCCACGGCCAAACAGAGAAGTAGCAAGACTACCACTGATAACGACATACGATACAATGACCAAACTAATACACGGAGTGATTAAAACCCAATTTGGGAAACTAAAAGAGGATGTTGACACACTTAGTCGATACCACATAACGTCAGCATACAAAAGAACTCGGAACCTTCGGGACATGCTGGTTCGGAGTAGGATAAGAAAACAGACAACCCAGAACTGCACAAACCCAAAATGCGGGACGTGTAAATACCTAATAATCCGCAAAATGATACAAAATAGACACACAGGAAAAGCAGCCCTAATTAAACAAAGAATTACATGTGAACAGCACAATGCTGTTTATGCAATTCGATGCAAACAATGCCACATCTTGTATGTAGGAGAAACAGGGAATAGTCTAAGGATGAGGCTCACAGGGCACCTCAGTGCTATTAGAACAAAGGATATATACAAACCTACCTCCCGACACTTCATGGAGCATGGTCTTGAATCCCTGGAATTTATGGGGTTGGAGACCAACATGAACTGGACAACCTCACAAAGGAAGAGGAGGGAAAAACACTGGATAACAACCCTACAAACTCAGTTACCAAAGGGCTTAAATCAGATCTAAAATGGGGGAAATCCAACATCAAAAAACAAAACTGCCCCGACCTTAATTACCACAAATCCCAACCCCAACTTGATAAACCTCTCAAACCGCAACCACACCACACCCTACCCTAATCACAATAAACAGAGCTAACCCCTACTGTTTAAGCTAACCAAAACCACTAAACCCCACACTGCCCACAACAAACAGACCAAAGCCCCAACCCTAACTACAAACAGACCCCATCCATATCCCAAATCCTAACTCCAAATGCACCCCACTCTACCCCTAAAGCCTAACCGTAACTCTAATACAGCAAACCTAATCTCCCACCCCACCCCTAAAATCTAAGCCTAACACACCCCACCCTACTCCTAAACACTGACCCTCACTTAACCCTACCCCTAATGCAACCCTAACCCATAACTCCAACCCCCAGCCCTGAATCTAATCACAACTCTCCAAATGCACCCCACTCTACCCCTAAAGCCTAACCGTAACTCTAATACAGCAAACCTAATCTCCCACCCCACCCCTAAAATCTAAGCCTAACACACCCCACCCTACTCCTAAACCCTGACCCTCACTTAACCCTACCCCTAATGCAACCCTAACCCATAACTCCAACCCCCCAGCCCTGAATCTAATCACAACTCTGACCCTGGACCCTAACCCTGATGCACCCTACCCTACCCCTAAACACCTAACCCTAACCCTGATGCACCCTACCCTACCCCTAAACACCTAACCCTAACCCTGATGCACCCAACCCTACCCCTAAAACATAACCCTAACCCCACCCCACCCCTAAACACCTAACCCTAACCCTGATGCATCCCAACCTAACCCCAATATAGCCCTGAACCTAACTGCGACCCTGACCCTCACCTAACCCCAACACTAACCCCAGTGCAGCAACCCTAACCCTAACCTGAACCCCCCAACCTCAATACAACATAACCCTAACACTACATAAAATAAAGGGTAGAGTTCCAACACCAATAATAATAACTAAATACGACATAGAGACCAAAAATTGGCAAAACCCAGGAACTGATTATAACCCCAGAGGGGGATCAAAGGATTACGGATCAAGAAATTACTAAGAAGCGATCGGCAAGAAAAAGAAGCCAGGTGGTAAGGTAAAGCGTGGGCCAACCAAATGTGGCAGGTATAAGTGACAAGAAGCTCAAGAGTTGAGTGAGAATACGAACACAAGAGGGTGTAACTGCCCTCCTGCCCACACCATACAACCTAACCCCAATATAGCCCTGAACCTAACTGCGACCCTGACCCTCACCTAACCCCAACACTAACCCCAGTGCAGCAACCCTAACCCTAACCTGAACCCCCCCAACCTCAATACAACATAACCCTAACACTACTTAAAATAAAGGGTAGGGTTCCAACACCAATAATAATAACTAAATACTACATAGAGACCATAAATTGGCAGAACCCAGGAACTCATTATAACCACAGAGGGGGATCAAAGGATTACGGATCAAGAAATTACTAAGAAGAGATCGGCAAGAAAAAGAAGCCAGGTGGTAAGGTAAAGCGTGGGCCAACCAAAAGTGGCAGGTATAAGTGACAAGAAGCTCAAGTGTTCAGTGAGAATACGAACACAAGAGGGTGTAACTACCCTCCTGCCCACACCATACAACCTAACCCTAACCCTAACCCTAACCCCAATATAGCCCTGACCCCAACTGCGACCCTGACCCTCACCTAACCCCAACACTAACCCCAGTGCAGCAACCCTAACCCTAACCTGAACCCCCCAACCTCAATACAACATAACCCTAACACTACTTAAAATAAAGGGTAGGGTTCCAACACCAATAATAATAACTAAATACGACATAGAGACCATAAATTGGCAAAACCCACGAACTCATTATAACCCCAGAGGGGGATCAAAGGATTACGGATCAAGAAATTACTAAGAAGAGATCGGCAAGAAAAAGAAGCCAGGTGGTAAGGTAAAGCGTGGGCCAACCAAAAGTGGCAGGTACAAGTGACAAGAAGCTCAAGCGTTGAGTGAGAATACGAACACAAGAGGGTTTCACTCCCCTCCTGCCCACATCATACAACCTAACCCTAACCCTAACCCTAACCCTAACCCTAACCCTAACCCCAATATAGCCCTGAACCTAACTGCGACCCTGACCCTCACCTAACCCCAACACTAACCACAGTGCAGCAACCCTAACCCTAACCTGAACCCCCCCAACCTCAATACAACATAACCCTAACACTACTTAAAATAAAGGGTAGGGTTCCAACACCAATAATAATAACTAAATACTACATAGAGACCATAAATTGGCAAAACCCAGGAACTCATTATAACCCCAGAGGGGGATCAAAGGATTACGGATCAAGAAATTACTAAGAAGAGATCGGCAAGAAAAAGAAGCCAGGTGGTAAGGTAAAGCGTGGGCCAACCAAAAGTGGCAGGTATAAGTAATAAGAAGCTCAAGGGTTGAGTGAGAATACGAACACAAGAGGGTGTCACTACCCTCCTGCTCACACCATACAAACTAACCCTAACCCTAACCCTAACCCTAACCCTAACCCTAACCCCAATGTAGCCCTGAACCTAACTGCGACCCCGACCCTCACCTAACCCCAACACTAACCCCAGTGCAGCAACCCTAACCCTAACCTGAACCCCCCAACCTCAATACAACATAACCCTAACACTACTTAAAATAAAGGGTAGGGTTCCAACACCAATAATAATAACTAAATACTACATAGAGACCATAAATTGGCAAAACCCAGGAACTCATTATAACCCCAGAGGGGGATCAAATGATTACGGATCAAGAAATTACTAAGAAGAGATCGGCAAGAAAAAGAAGCCAGGTGGTAAGGTAAAGCGTGGGCCAACCAAAAGTGGCAGGTATAAGTGACAAGAAGCTCAAGTGTTGAGTGAGAATACGAACACAAGAGGGTGTAACTACCCTCCTGCCCACACCATACAACCTAACCCTAACCCTAACCCTAACCCTAACCCTAACCCTAACCCTAACCCTAACCCTAATGCAGCCCTGACCCTAACTGCGACCCTGACCCTCACCTAACCCCAACACTAACCCCAGTGCAGCAACCCTAACCCTAACCTGAACCCCCCCAACCTCAATACAACATAACCCTAACACTACTTAAAATAAAGGGTAGGGTTCCAACACCAATAATAATAACTAAATACTACATAGAGACCATAAATTGGCAAAACCCAGGAACTCATTATAACCCCAGAGGGGGATCAAAGGATTACGGATCAAGAAATTACTAAGAAGAGATCGGCAAGAAAAAGAAGCCAGGTGGTAAGGTAAAGCATGGGCCAACCAAAAGTGGCAGGTATAAGTGACAAGAAGCTGAAGGGTTGAGTGAGAATACGAACACAAGAGGGTGTAACTACCCTCCTGCCCACACCATACAACCTAACCCTAACCCTAACCCTAACCCTAACCCTAACCCTAACCCCAATATAGCCCTGAACCTAACTGCGACCCTGACCCTCACCTAACCCCAACACTAACCACAGTGCAGCAACCCTAACCCTAACCTGAACCCCCCCCCCCAACCTCAATACAACATAACCCTAACACTACTTAAACTAAAGGGTAGGGTTCCAACACCAATAATAATAACTAAATACTACACAGAGACCATAAATTGGCAAAACCCAGGAACTCATTATAACCCCAGAGGGGGATCAAAGGATTACGGATCAAGAAATTACTAAGAAGAGATTGGCAAGAAAAAGAAGCCAGGTGGTAAGGTAAAGCGTGGGCCAACCAAAAGTGGCAGGTATAAGTGACAAGATGCTCAAGGGTTGAGTGAGAATACGAACACAAGAGGGTTTCACTCCCCTCCTGCCCACATCATACAACCTAACCCTAACCCTAACCCTAACCCTAACCCTAACCCCAATATAGCCCTGAACCTAACTGCGACCCCGACCCTCACCTAACCCCAACACTAACCCCAGTGCAGCAACCCTAACCCTAACCTGAACCCCCCAACCTCAATACAACATAACCCTAACACTACTTAAAATAAAGGGTAGGGTTCCAACACCAATAATAATAACTAAATACTACATAGAGACCATAAATTGGCAAAACCCAGGAACTCATTATAACCCCAGAGGGGGATCAAAGGATTACGGATCAAGAAATTACTAAGAAGAGATCGGCAAGAAAAAGAAGCCAGGTGGTAAGGTAAAGCGTGGGCCAACCAAAAGTGGCAGGTATAAGTGACAAGAAGCTCAAGCGTTGAGTGAGAATACGAACACAAGAGGGTTTCACTACCCACCTGCCCACATCATACAACCTAACCCTAACCCTAACCCTAACCCTAACCCTAACCCTAACCCTAACCCCAATATAGCCCTGAACCTAACTGCGACCCTGACCCTCACCTAACCCCAACACTAACCCCAGTGCAGCAACCCTAACCCTAACCTGAACCCCCCCAACCTCAATACAACATAACCCTAACACTACTTAAAATAAAGGGTAGGGTTCCAACACCAATAATAATAACTAAATACTACATAGAGACCATAAATTGGCAAAACCCAGGAACTCATTATAACCCCAGAGGGGGATCAAAGGATTACGGATCAAGAAATTACTAAGAAGAGATCGGCAAGAAAAAGAAGCCAGGTGGTAAGGTAAAGCGTGGGCCAACCAAAAGTGGCAGGTATAAGTGACAAGAAGCTCAATGGTTGAGTGAGAATACGAACACAAGAGGGTGTAACTACCCTCCTGCCCACACCATACAACCTAACCCTAACCCTAACCCTAACCCTAACCCCAATATAGCCCTGAACCTAACTGCGACCCCGACCCTCACCTAACTCCAACACTAACCCCAGTGCAGCAACCCTAACCCTAACCTGAACCCCCCAACCTCAATACAACATAACCCTAACACTACTTAAAATAAAGGGTAGGGTTCCAACACCAATAATAATAACTAAATACTACATAGAGACCATAAATTGGCAAAACCCAGGAACTCATTATAACCCCAGAGGGGGATCAAAGGATTACGGATCAAGAAATTACTAAGAAGAGATCGGCAAGAAAAAGAAGCCAGGTGGTAAGGTAAAGGGTGGGCCAACCAAAAGTGGCAGGTATAAGTGACAAGAAGCTCAAGCGTTGAGTGAGAATACGAACACAAGAGGGTGTAACTACCCTCCTGCCCACAGCATACAACCTAACCCTAACCCTAACCCTAACCCTAACCCTAACCTGGATGACATATGCGGAGTCTGGACTCACACAGAAACAGAATTGCAAGAATTTGTAGGTATTCTCAACAGTCACCACCAATCTATTAAACTTAAAGTTACAACACATAGAGAAAGTGTGGATTTCCTGGACACCACAGTATTTAAATTACAACAGGATAATAACAGCCACAAGCTAGCAACAAAGGTATTCTTTAAAGAAACAGACACACACACACTCCTGCACATAAACAGCCACCATCCAAAACATACCTTTCGGGGGCTGGTGAAGTCACAACTGACACGTTTTCACCGCATTTGCACAAACGGAGAGGACTTTAGGGAAGCCACCACAACCCTATTTACTGCACTGAGACAGAGAGGTTACACGAAAAGGTTCCTCAGGCACCTTAAGTCTGATTTCCTGAGGGGACTGAATAGCCCACGGCCAAACAGAGAAGTAGCAAGACTACCACTGATAACGACATACGATACAACGACCAAACTAATACACGGAGTGATTAAAACCCAATTTGGAAAACTAAAAGAGGATGTTGACACACTTAGCCGATACAACATAACGTCAGCATACAAAAGAACTCGAAACCTTCAGGATATGCTGGTTCCTAGTAGAATAAGAAAACAGACAACCCAGAACTGCACAAACCCAAGATATGGGATGTGTCAATACCTCATAATCCGTAAAATGATACAAAATAGACGCACAGGAAAAGCAGCCCTAATTAAACAAATTACATATGAACAGCACAATGCTGTATGTGCAATTCACTGCAAACAATGCCACATCTTGTATGTAGGAGAAACAGGGAATAGTCTAAGGATGAGGCTCACAGGGCACCTCAGTGCTATTAGAACAAAGGATGTATACAAACCTACCTCCCGACACTTCATGGAGCATGGTCTTGAATCCCTGGAATTTGTGGGGTTGGAGACCAACATGAACTGGACAACCTCACAAAGGAAGAGGAGGGAAAAACACTGGATAACAACCCTACAAACTCAGTTACCAAAGGGCTTAAATCAGATCTAAAATGGGGGAAATCCAACATTAAAAAACAAAACTGCCCCGACCTTAATTACCACAAATCCCAACCCCAGCTTGATAAACCTCTCAAACCGCAACCACACACTACCCTAATCACAATAAACAGAGCTAACCCCTACTGTTTGAGCTAACCAAAACCACTGAACCCCACACTGCCCACAACAAACAGACCAAAGCCCCAACCCTAACTACAAACAGACCCCATCCATATCCCAAATCCTAACTCCAATGCACCCCACTCTACCCCTAAAGCCAAACCGTAACTCTAATACAGCAACCCTAATCTCCCACCCCACCCCTAAAACCGAAACCTAACACACCCCACCCTTCTCCAAACACTGACCCTCATTTAACCCTACCCCTAATGCAACCCTAACCCATAAACCTAACCCCCTAGCCCTGAACCTAATCACAACTCTGAACCTGGACCCTAACCTTGATGCACCCTACCCGACCCCTTAACACCTAACCCTAACCCTGATGCAACCTACCCGATCCCTAAACACCTAACCCTTACCCTGATGCACCCTACCCGACCACTAGACACCTAACCCTAACCCTGATTCACCCCAACCTAAACCCAATATAGCCCTGAACCTCACTGCGACCCTGACCCTCACCTAACCCCAACACTAAACCCTATGCAGCAAACCTAACCCTAACCTGAACCCCCCAACCTCAATACAACATAAACCTAACACGACTTAAAATAAATGGTAGGGTTCCAACACCAATAATAATATACAAGTAAGCAAATAATAACTAAATACTACATAGAGACCATAAATTGGCAAAACCCAGGAACTGATTATAACCCCAGAGGGGGATCAAAGGATTACAGATCAAGAAATTACTAAGAAGAGATCGGCAAGAAAAAGAAGCCACGTGGTAGGGTAAAGCGTGGGCCAACCAAAAGTGGCAGGTGTAAGTGACAAGAAGCTCAATGGTTGAGAGAGAATATGAACACAAGAGGGTGTAACTACTCTCCTGCCCACACCATACAACCTAACCCTAACCCTAACCCTAAGCCTAATGCAGCGTAACCCTAACCCTAACCCTAAACCTAACCCTAACCCTAACCGTAATGCAGTCCCCTAATCCTAACCCTAACCCTAACCCTAACACTAATGCAGCGTAAACCTAACCCTAACCCGAACCCTAACCCTAAGCCTAATGTAGCGTTAACCTAACCCTAACACTAACCCTAATGCAGCGTAACCCTAACCCGAACCCTAACCCTAACCCTAGCCCTAACCTTAATGCATTGTAACCCTAACCCTAACCCTAACGTAACCCTAACCTAACCCTAACCCTAACCCTGATGCACCCTACCCTACCCCTAAACACCTAACCCTAACCCTGATGCACCCTGCCCTACCCCTAAACACATAACCCTAACCCTGATGCAGCCTACCCCACCACTAAACACCTAACCCTAACCCTGATTCACCCCAACCTAACCCCAATATAGCCCTGAACCTTACTGCGACCGTGACCCTCACTTAACCATAACACTAACCTCAACGCAGCAAACCTAAACCTAACCTGAACCCCCCAACCTCAATACAACATAACCCTAACACTACTTAAAATAAAGGGTAGGGTTCCAACACCAATAATAATATACAAGTAAGCAAATAATAACTAAATACTACATAGAGATCATAAATTGGCAAAACCCAGGAACTGATTATAACCCCAGAGGGGGATCAAAGGATTACGGATCAAGAAATTACTAAGAAGAGATCGGCAAGAAAAATAAGCCAGGTGGTAAGGTAAAGCGTGGGACAACAAAAAGTGGCAGGTATAAGTGACAAGAAGCTCGAGCATTGAGTGAGAATACGAACACAAGAGGGTGTAACTACCCTCCTGCCCACACCATGCAACCGAACCCTAACCCTAACCCTAACCCTAATCCTAACCCTCACCCTCACCCTAACCCTAACCCTCACCATAACGCTAACCCTATCCCTCACCCTTACCCTAACCCTCACCCTAACCCTAACCCTCACCCTAACCCTAACCCTAACCCTAACCCTAACGCACCCCACTCTACCCCTAAAGCCTAACCCTAACTCTAATACAGCAACCCTAATCTCCCACCCCACCCCTAAAACCGAAACCTAACACACTGCACCCTACTCCAAACCCTGAACCTCACTTAAACCTACGCCTAATGCAACCCTACCCCATAACCCTAACCTGCTAGCCCTGAATCTAATCATAACTCTGACCCTGGACCCTAACCCTGATGCGCCCTACCCTACCCCTAAACACCTAACCCTAACCCTGATGCACCCTACCCTACCCCTGAACACCTAACCCTAACCCTGATGCACCCAACCCTACCCCTAAAACATAACCCTAATGCACCCAACCCTACCCCTAAAACTTAACCCTAACCCCACCCCACCCCTAAACACCTAACCCTAACCCTGATACACCCCAACCTATCCCCAATATAGCCCTGAAACTAACTGCGACCCTGACCCTCACCTAACCCCAACACTAACCCCAATGCAGCAACGCTAACCCGAACCTGAACCCCCCAACCTCAATACAACATAACCCGAACACTACTTAAAATAAAGGGTAGGGTTCCAACACCAATAATAATCACTAAATACTACATAGAGACCATAAATTGGCAAAACCCAGGAACTGATTACAACCCCAGAGGGGGATCAAAGGATTACGGATCAAGAAATTACTAAGAAGAGATCGGCAAGAAAAAGAAGCCAGGTGGTAAGGTAAAGCGTGGGCCAACCAAAAGTGGCAGGTATAAGTGACAAGAAGCTCAAGGGTTGAGTGAGAATACGAACACAAGAGGGTGTAACTACCTTCCTGCCCACACCATACAACCTAACATTCAGGAGTGACACGCTTTGCATTACCACAGACAAAAAAAGATATAAATGCCAAGAAAGGGAAAACCCAGAGAATATCTCTTGCAAATACCTTAAGTCTAAACTTGATCAGTGAGGGAGATGGTTAAATAACTTTTTGTTCCCCTTTCGCCCCCCCACAAAAAAAGCAGCAAGCAAACTTAGGAAAACTATAAAAATAGGGAGCACCAAGGAGGATTTTAAAATTTAAATTTTTTTTAAAAAGTTGCAGATTAAAAAAAGCATGGCTGGAAATGTGAGACTGACAGACATGGAACTCATCATCCAACCCCCCCAACCCCCAACGAGGTTTAGGACAGCATTAAGGGCACAAAAGATGACAGGTTTTTTTGAAAAAAGTTGGAGTTCCCGTCGGAATAATAGACACGGTCTCTGGATATTGATGCAGGGACGGCCCTTTTAAGAGATGCCTGGTGCTGCGGGGAACGCGACAGCAGGGAGCTCCTGGATATCGACCTCCGGTTTTTTGAAAGAAACCCTTTCCCCGGCGATCTGGAGGAGTTGGGGACACGAGTGAGACTCTGATAACTTTATTTCGTCTTTAGATTTTGAGCGTTCACCGGGTGATTTTTATCTTTGAGATCGGGTTTTTTTCGCAGCGACTGAAAAGCTAGCGCCGCGTGAGGCATTGTGGGATATGGAGTTTTCTCGGTTGAAACACGAGGGCAGGGCCCGTAAATAAAAGGGTTTACTGGGTCTCTCTGGGGCTGGGGGTCCTTTCTTTCGCCCTCCTCTCCCCCCGGGAGGTGGGTGGCAGCGGTTACGGGAATTTTTTTGGGGAATTGGACCTTCGAAATCAGGTTTTCTCCACAAAATTATACAAAATAGAACTCGGAACCTTCGGGACATGCTGGTTCGGAGTAGGATAAGAAAACAGACAACCCAGAACTGCACAAACCCAAAATGCGGGACGTGTAAATACCTAATAATCCGCAAAATGATACAAAATAGACACACAGGAAAAGCAGCCCTAATTAAACAAAGAATTACATGTGAACAGCACAATGCTGTTTATGCAATTCGATGCAAACAATGCCACATCTTGTATGTAGGAGAAACAGGGAATAGTCTAAGGATGAGGCTCACAGGGCACCTCAGTGCTATTAGAACAAAGGATGTATACAAACCTACCTCCCGACACTTCATGGAGCATGGTCTTGAATCCCTGGAATTTATGGGGTTGGAGACCAACATGAACTGGACAACCTCACAAAGGAAGAGGAGGGAAAAACACTGGATAACAACCCTACAAACTCAGTTACCAAAGGGCTTAAATCAGATCTAAAATGGGGGAAATCCAACATCAAAAAACAAAACTGCCCCGACCTTAATTACCACAAATCCCAACCCCATCTTGATAAACCTCTCAAACCGCAACCACACCCTACCCTAACCACAATAAACAGACGTAACCCCTACTGTTAGACCTAACCAAAACCACTAAACCCCCACTGCCCACAACAAACAGACCAAAGCCCCAACCCTAACTCCAAAGCACTCCATTGGCCCATGACAGACACCACCCAATCCTATCCCTAAAACGTAACCCCAACCCCACCTAACCCTAACCCTGATGCACCCCACTCCACCCCTAAAACCTAACCCTGATGCACCCCACCCCACCCCTAAAGCCTAACCCTGATACACCCCTGAACCTAACTGCAGCCCTGAACCTCACCTAACCCTAACACTAACCCCAATGCAGCAACCCTAACCCTAACCTGAACCCCCCAACCTCAATACAACATAAGCCTACAGACACCACCCAAACCTACCGCTAAAACTTAACCCCAACCCCACCCCACCCCTAAACACCTAACCCTTACACAGATGCACCCCACCCCTAAAACCTAACCCTAACTGCAACCCTGACCCTCGCCTAACCCTAACACAAACCCCAATGCAGCAACCCGAACCCTAACCTGAACCCCCCAACCTCAATACAACATAACCCTAACACTACTAAAACTAAAGGGTAGATGCCAACACCAAAAACAAAATAAATAATAACTAAACACTACATAGAGACCATAAGTTGGCAAAACTCAGGAACTGATAATAACCCCAGAGCGGGATCAAAGGATTACTGATCAAGAAACGACGAAGAAGAGATCGGCAAGAAAAATAAGACAGGTGGTAAGGGAAAGTGTGGGCCAACCGAAAGTGGCAGGTATAAGTGACAAGAAGCTCAAGGGTTGAGTGAGAATACGAACACAAGAGGGTGTAACTCCCCTCCGGCCCGCACTAAACAACCTAACCCTAACCCTAACCCTAACCCTAATGCACTAACACTGACCCTAATCCTAACCCTAATGCACAAACCCTAACCCTAACCCGAGCCCTAACCCTAACCCTAATGCACTAACCTAACCCTAACCCTAACGCTAACCTCCTGCTGCTCCATCTCCTCCTCCTGCTCCTTCTCCTCCTCCTGCTCATTCACACCCTCCTGATCCTTCTCCCCCTCCTGCTCCTTCTCCACCTCCTGCTCCTTCTCCAGCTACTGCTCCTTCTTCTCCTCCTCCTCAAACTACTCCTTCTGCTCCTTCTCCTCCTCCTACTTCTTCTCTATCTCCTGCTCAACCTCCTCCTGCTACTTCTCCTCCTCCTACTCGACCTCCTCCTCCTCCTCCTTCTCCACATCCTGCTCCAACTCCTCCTCCTGCTCCACCTCCTCCTGCTGCTCATTCTCCACTTGCTGCTCCACCTCCTTCTCCACCTCCTGCTCCTTCGCCTCCTCCTGTTCCTTCTCCTCCTCCAGCTCGTTCTTTTCCTCATGCTCCTTCTTCTCCTCCTGCTCCTTCTCAATTCCTGCTCCATTTCCACCTCCTGCTCCCTCCATCCCCTTCTGCCCCTTCTCCACCTCCGGCTCCTTCTCCACCTCCGGTTCCTTCTCCACCTCCGGCGCCTTCTCCACCTCCGTCTCCTTATTCACCTCCGGCTTCTTCTCCACCTCCGGCAACTTCTCCACCTCCGGCTGCTTCTCCACCTCCGGCTCCTTCTCCATCACCTGCTCAACCTCCTCCTGCTCCTTATCGTACTCCTGCTCAACCTCATACTCCTGCTTCTTCTCCAACTCCTTCTCCACCTCCTGCTCCTTCTCCAACTGCTGCTCCTTCTCCTAATCCTTCTCTTTCTCCGCCGAGTGCTACTGCTACCCTTCCTGGTCATTCTCCGCCTCCTACTCCTTCTCCACCGATTGTGTATTCTCCAACTCCCGCTCCTTCTCCTCCTCCAACACCTTCTCAAACTTCTTCTCCTCCTCCTGCTCCTTTTCAAGCTCCTGATCCTTTTCAACCTCCTGCTCCTTGTCCACCTCCTGCTCCTTGTCCACCTCCTGCACCTTGTCCACCTCCAGCTCCTCCTCCTGCTCCTTCTCCCCGTCCTGCTCCGTCTCCCACTCCTGCTCCTTCTCCTCCTCCTGCTCCTTCTCCCCCTCCTGCTCCTTCCCCTCCTCCTGCTACTTCTCCTCGTCCTGCTCCTTCTTCACCTCCTCCTACTCCTCCTCCTCCACCTCCTGCTCCATTTCCACCTCCTGCTCAACCTCCTCCTGCTCCTTCTACTCCTCCTGATCAACATCCTCCACCTGCTCCACCTCCTCCACCTGCTCCTTCTCCACCTCCAGCTCCACCTCCTCCTCCTGCAACACCTCCTCCTGATCCACCTCCTCCTCCTGCTCCTTCTCCTCCTCCAGCTCCTTCGCCACATCCTGCTTGTTCTCCTCCTTCTGCTCCTTCTCCAAATCCTGCTCCTTCTCCAATTCCTGCTCAACTTCCTCCTGCTCCTTCTCCTCCTCCTGCTCCTTCTCCTCCTCCAGCTCCTTCTTCACCTCCAGCTCCTACTCCTCCTCCTCCACCTCCTGCTCCATTTCCACCTCCTGCTCAACGTCATCATGCTCCATCTCCAACTCCTTCTCCCACTCCTGCTCAAGCTCCTCCTCCTGCTTATTCTCCAACTCCTTCTGCTTCTCCACCTCCTGCTCCTTCTCCACCTCCTGCTCCTTCTCCTCCTCCAGCTCTTTCTCTGCCTCGTGCTCCTGCTCCTCCTCATGCTCCTTCTCCGCTTCCTGCTCCATGTCCCCCTCCTGCTCCTTGTCCCCCTCCTGCTTCTTCTGCACATCCTGCTACTTCTCTTCCTCCTGCTCCTTCTCCACCTCCTGCTCCTTCTCCACCTCCTGCTCCTTCTCCTCCTCCTGCTCCTTGTCCACCTCCGGCTCCTTCTCCACCTGCGGCTTCTTCTCCACCTCATGCTCCTTCTCCATCACCTGCTCAACCTCCTCCGACTCCTTCTCGTACTCCTGCTCAACCTCATACTCCTGCTTCTTCTCCAACTGCTGCTCCTTCTGCTAATCCTTCTCTTTCTCCGCCGAGTGCTCCTGCTCCCCGTTCTGGTCCTTCTCCGCCTCCTGCTCCTTCTTCACCGATTGCGTATTCTCCAACTCCCGCTCCTTCTCCAACACCTTCTCCACCTCCTTCTCCTCCTCCTGCTCCTTGTCCACCTCCTGCACCTTGTCCACCTCCTGCACCTTGTCCATCTCCAGCTCCTTCTCCTCCTCCTGCTCCTTCTCCTCCTTCTGCTCCTTCTCCCCCTCCTGCTCCTTCTCCCCCTCCTGCTCCTACTCACCCTCCTGCTCCTTCTCCCCCTCCTGCTCCTTCTCCTCCTCCTGCTCCTGCTCCCACTCCTGCTCCTTCTCCGCCTCCTGCTCCATGTCCCCCTCCTGCTCCTTGTCCCCCTCCTGCTTCTTCTGCACATCCGACGACTTCTCTTCCTCCTGCTCCTTATCCACCTCCTGCTCCACCATCCACCTCCTGCTCCTTCTCCTCCTCCTGCTCATTTTCCACCTCCGGATCCTTCTCCACCTCCGGCTCCTTCTCCACCTCATGCTCCTTCTCCATCACCTGCTCAGCCTCCTCCTGCTCCTTCTCGTACTCCTGCTCACCTCATACTCCTGCTTCTTCTCCAACTGCTGCTCCTTCTCCTAATCCTTCTCTTTCTCCGCCGAGTGCTCCTGCTCCCCGTCCTGGTCCTTCTCCGCCTCCTGCTCCTTCTCAACCGATTGCGTATTCTCCACCTCCCGCTCCTTCTCCTCCTCCAACAGCTTCTCCACCTCCTTCTCCTCCTCCTGCTCCTTTTCAACGTCCTGATCCGTTTCAACCTCCTGCTCGTTGTCCACCTCCTGCTCCTTGTCCTCCTCCTGCTCCTTCACCCCCTCCTGCTCCTTCTCCCCCTCCTGCTCCATCTCCCCCTCCTGCTCCTTCTCCACCTCCTGCTCCTTCTCCTCCCCCTGCTCGTTTTCCCCCTCCTGCTCCTTCTCCTCCTCCTGCTAATTCACCTCCTCCTGCTCCTTCTTCACCTCCTGCTCCTGCTCCTCCTCCTCCACCTCCTGCTCCATTTCCACCTCCTGCTCAAACTCCTCCTGCTCCTTCTACTCCTCCTGATCAACATCCTCCTCCTGCTCCACCTCCTCCACCTGCTCCTTCTCCACCTCTAGCTCCACCTCCTCCTCCTGCAACACCTCCTCCTCCTGATCCACCTCCTCCTCCTGCTCTTTCTCCTCCTCCAGCTCCTTCGCCACCTCCTGCTTGTTCTCCTCCTTCTGCTCCTTCTCCAAATCCTGCTCCTTCTCCAATTCCTGCTCAACTTCCTCCTGCTCATTCTCCTCCTCCTGCTCCTTCTCCTCCTCCTGCTCCTTCTTCACCTCCTGCTCCTTCTCCTCCTCCTCCACCTCCTGCTCCATTTCCACCTCCTGCTCAACAATCTCCTGCTCCTTCTCCTCCTCCTGATCAACATCCTCCTCCTGCTCCACCTCCTCCCCCTGCTCCTTCCCCACCTCCTGCTCCACCTCCTCCTCCTGCTCCACCTCCTCCTCCTGGTCCACCTCTTCCTACTGCTCCTTCTCCCCCTACTGCTCATTCGCCACTTCCTTCTCCTCCTGCTCCATCTCCTCATGCTGCTAAATCTACACCTCCTACTCCTTCTCCACCTCCTGCTCATCCTCCCACTGCTCCATCTCCTCCTCCTACTCTACCTCCTGCTCAAACTCCTGCTGCTCCTTCACCTCCTCCTGCTCACCCTCCTCCTCCTGCTCCTCCTGCTGCTTCTCCTCCTTCTGCTGCTTCTCCTCCTCCTGCTCCTTCTTCTCCTCCTGCTCCTTCTCCAATCCTGCTCCATCACCACCTCCTGCTCCTTCTCCTCCTCCTCCCCTTCCTGCCCCTTCTTCACCTCCTGCTCCACCTCCTCCTCCTTCTCCACCTCCTGCTCCACCTCATCCTCCTGCTCATTCTCCACTTCCTGCTCCACCTCCTCCTCCTGCCCCTTCTTCACCTACTGCTCCACCTCTTGCTCCTTCTCCTCCTCCTGTTACTTCTCTTCCTCCTATTCCTTCTCCTCCTTCAGCTCCTTCTTCTCCTCCTGCCCCCTCTCCACCTCCGGATCCATCTCCGGCTCCTTCTCCACCCTCGGCTTCTTCTCTACGTCCGGCTCATTCTCGACCTCCTGCTCCTTCTCCATCTCCTGCTCAACCTCATCCTGCTCCATCTCGAACTCCTTCTTCCACTCCTGCTCAAGCTCCTCCTCCTGCTGATTCTCCAACTCCTTCTCCTTCTCCACCTCCTGCTTATTCTCCAACTCCTTCTCCTTCTCCACCTCCTGCTCCTTCTCCACCTCCTGCTCCTTCTCCTCCTCCTGCTCTTTCTCCGCCTCGTGCTCCTGCTCCCCCTCATGCTCCTTCTCCGCCTCCTGCTCCATGTCCCCCTCCTGCTCCTTGTCCCCCTCCTGCTTCTTCTGCACATCCTGCTACTTCTCTTCCTCTTCCTCCTGCTCCTTCTCCACCTCCTGCTCCTTCTCCACCTCCTGCTCCTTCTCCTCCTCCTGCTCCTTCTCCACCTCCGGCTCCTTCTCCACCTGCGGCTCCTTCTCCACCTCATGCTCCTTCTCCATCACCTGCTCAACCTCCTCCTGTTCCGTCTCGTACTCCTGCTCAACCTCATACTCCTGCTTCTTCTCCAACTGCTGCTCCTTCTGCTAATCCTTCTCTTACTCCGCCGACTGCTCCTGCTCCCCGTCCTCGTCCTTATCCGCCTCCTGCCCCTTCTCCACCGATTGCGTATTCTCCAACTCCCGCTCCTTCTCCAACACCTTCTCCACCTCCTTCTCCTCCTCCTGCTCCTTGTCAACCGACTGATACTTTTCAACCTCCTGCTCCTTGTCCACCTCCTGCACCTTGTCCACCTCCTGCACCTTGTCCACCTCCAGCTTCTTCTCCTCCTCCTGCTCCTTCTCCTCCTCCTGCTCCTTCTCCCCCTCCTGCTCCTTCTCCCCCTCCTGCTCCTTCTCCCCCTCCTGCTCCTTCTCCCCCTCCTGCTCATTCTCCCCCTCCTGCTCCTTCTCCCCCTCCTGCTCCTTCTCCTCCTCCTGCTCCTTCTCCTCCTCCAGCTCCTTCTCCTCCTCCTGCTCCTGCTCCTTCTCCACCTCCTGCTCCTTCTCCTCCTCCTGCTCCTTCTCCCCCTCCTGCTCCTTCTCCTCCTCCTGCTAATTCTCCTCCTCCTGCTCCTTCTTCACCTCCTGCTCCTCCTACTCCTCCACCTCCTGCTCCATTTCCACCTCCTGCTCAACCTCCTCCTGCTCCTTCTACTCCTCCTGAACAACATCCTCCTCCTGCTCCAACTCCTCCACCTGCTCCTTCTCCACCTCCAGCACCACCTCCTCCTCCTGCAGCACCTCCTCCTCCTGATCCACCTCCTCCTCCTACTCCTTCTCCACCTCCTGCTCATCCTCCCCCTGCTCCATCTCCTCCTCCTACTCTACCTCCTGCTCAACCTCCTGCTGCTCCTTCACCTCCTCCTGCTCAACCTCCTCCTCCTGCTGCTTCTCCTCCTGCTACTTCTCCTCCTCCTGGTCCTTCTTCTCCACCTGCTTCTTCTCCAATCCTGCTCCATCTCCACCTCCTGCTCCTTCTCCTCCTCCTCCCCTTCCTGCCCCTTCTTCACCTCCTGCTCCACCTCCTCCTCCTTCTCCACCTCCTGCTCCACCTCCTCCTCCTGCTCATTCTCCAATTGCTTCTTCACCTCGTGCTCCTTCTCCTCCTCTTGTTACTTCTCTTCCTCCTGTTCCTTCTCTTCCTTCAGCTCCTTCTTCCCCTCCTGCCCTTTCTCCACCTCCGGCTCCATCTCCATCTCTGGCTCCTTCTCCACCCTCGGCTCCTTCTCTACGTCGGGCTCATTCTTCACCTCCTGCTCTTTCTCCATCTCCTGCTCAACCTCCTCCTGCTCCATCTCCTACTCCTTCTCTCACTCCTGCTCAAGCTCCTCCTCCTGCTTATTCTCCAACTCCATCTCCTTCTCCCCCTCCTGCTCCTTCTCCGCCTCCTGCTCCATGTACCCCTCCTGCTCCTTGTCCCCCTCCTGCTTCTTCTGCACATCCTACTACTTCTCCTCCTCCTGCTCCTTCTCCACCTCCTGCTCCTTCTCCACCTCCTGCTCCTTCTCCTCCTCCTGCTCCTTCTGCACCGCCTGCTCCTTCTCCACCTCCTGCTCCTTCTCCTCCTCCTGCTCTTTCTCCGCCTTGTGCTCCTGCTCCCCTCCTGCTCCTTCTCCTCCTCCTGCTCATCCTCCTCCTCATGCTCCTTCTCCCCCGCCTGCTCCTTCTCCTCCTCCAGCTCCTTCTCCTCCTCCTGCTCCTTCTCCACCTCCTGCTCCTTCTCCTCCTCCTGCTCCTTCTACCCCTCCTGCTCCTTCTCCTACTCCTGCTACGTCTCCTCCTCCTGCTCCTTCTTCACCTCCTGCTCCTCCTCCTCCTCCTCCACCTCCTGCTCCATTTCCACCTCCTGCTCAAGCTCCTCCTGCTCCTTCTACTCCTCCTGATCAACATCCTCCTCCTGCTCCACCTCCTCCACCTGCTCCTTCTCCACCTCCAGGTCCACCTCCTCCTCCTGCAACAGCTCCTCCTCCTGATCGACCTGCACATCCTGCTCCTTCTCCATCTCCTGATCAACCTCATCCTGCTCCATCTCCAACTCCTTCTCCCACTCCTGGTCAAGCTCCTCCTCCTGCTTATTCTCCAACTCCTTCTCCTTCTCCACCTCCTGCTTATTCTCCAACTCCTTCTCCTTCTCCACTTCCTGCTCCTTCTCCACCTCCTGCTCCTTCTCCTCCTCCTGCTCTTTCTCTGCCTCGTGCTCCTGCTCCCACTCATGCTCCTTCTCCGCCTCCTGCTCCATGTCCCCCTCCTGCTCCTTGTCCCCCTCCTGCTTCTTCTGCACATCCTGCTACTTCTCTTCCTCCTGCTCCTTCTCCACCTCCTGCTCCTTCTCCACCTCCTGCTCCTTCTCCTCCTCCTGCTCCTTCTCCACCTCCGGCTCCTTCTCCACCTGCGGCTCCTTCTCCACCTCATGCTCCTTCTCCATCACCTGCTCAACCTCCTCCTGCTCCGTCTCGTACTCCTGCTCAACCTCATACTCCTGCTTCTTCTCCAACTGCTGCTCCTTCTGCTAATCCTTCTCTTTCTCCGCCGAGTGCTCCTGCTCCCCGTCCTGGTCCTTCTCCGCCTCCTGCTCCTTCTCCACCGATTGCGTATTCTCCAACTCCCGCTCCTTCTCCAACACCTTCTCCACCTCCTTCTCCTCCTCCTGCTCCTTGTCAACCTCCTGATCCTTTTCAAGCTCCTGCTCCTTGTTCACCTCCTGCACCTTGTCCACCTCCTGCACCTTGTCCACCTGCAGCTCCTTCTCCTCCTCCTGCTCCTTCTCCTCCTCCTGCAACCTTCTCCCCCTCCTGCTCCTTCTCCCCCTCCTGCTCCTTCTCCTCTTCCTGCTCCTGCTCCCCCTCCTGCTCCTTCTCCTCCTCCTGCTCCTTCTCCACCTCCTGCTCCTTCTTCTCCTCCTGCTCCTTCTCCCCCTCCTGCTCCTTCTCCTCCTCCTGCTACTTCACCTCCTCCTGCTCCTTCTTCACCTCCTGCTCCTGCTCCTCCTCCTCCACCTCCTGCTCCATTTCCACCTCCTGCTCAACCTCCTCCTGCTCCTTCTACTCCTCCTGATCAATATCCTCCTCCTGCTCCACCTCCTCCCCCTGCTCCTTCTCCACCTCCTGCTCCACCGCCTCCTCCTGCTCCACCTCCTCCTCCTGCCCCTTCTTCACCTACTGCTCCACCACGTGCTCCTTCTCCTCCTCCTGTTACTTCTCTTCTTCCTGTTCCTTCTCCTCCTTCAGCTCCTTCTTCTCCTCCTGCCCCCTCTCCACCTCCGGCTCCATCTCCATCTCCGGCTCCTTCTCCACCCTCTGCTCCTTCTCTACGTCCGGCTCATTCTTAACCTCCTGCTCCTTCTCCATCTCCTGCTCAACCTCATCCTGCTCCATCTCGAACTCCTTCTTCCACTCCTGCTCAAGCTCCTCCTCCTGCTTATTCTCCAACTCCTTCTCCTTCTCCACCTCCTGCTTATTCTCCAACTCCTTCTCCTTCTCCACCTCCTGCTCCTTCACCTCCTCCTGCTCATTCTCCACTTCCTGCTCCACCTCCTCCACCTGCCCCTTCTTCACCGACTGCTCCACCTCGTGCTCCTTCTCCTCCTCCTGTTACTTCTCTTCCTCCTGTTCCTTCTCCTCCTTCATCTCCTTCTTCTCCTCCAGCCCCCTGTCCACCTCCGGCTCCATCTCCATCTCCGGCTCCTTCTCCACCCTCGGCTCCTTCTCTACGTCCGGCTCATTCTCCACCTCCTGCTCCTTCTCCATCTCCTGCTCAACCTCATCCTGCTCCATCTCCAACTCCTTCTCCCACTCCTGCTCAAGCTCCTCCTGCGTATTCTCCAACTCCTTCTCCTTCTCCACCTCCTGCTTATTCTCCAACTCCTTCTCCTTCTCCACCTCCTGCTCCTTCTCCACCTCCTGCTCCTTCTACTCCTCCTGATCAACATCCTCCACCTGCTCCACCTCCTCCACCTGCTCCTTCTCCACCTCCAGCTCCACCTCCTCCTCCTGCAACACCTCCTCCTGATCCACCTCCTCCTCCTGCTCCTTCTCCTCCTCCAGCTCCTTCGCCACCTCCTGCTTGTTCTCTTCCTTCTGCTCCTTCTCCAAATCCTGCTCCTTCTCCAATTCCTGCTCAACTTCCTCCTGCTCCTTCTCCTCCTCCTGCTCCTTCTCCTCCTCCAGCTCCTTCTTCACCTCCGGCTCCTACTCCTCCTCCTCCACCTCCTGCTCCATTTCCACCTCCTGCTCAACGTCATCATGCTCCATCTCCAACTCCTTCTCCCACTCCTGCTCAAGCTCCTCCTCCTGCTTATTCTCCAACTCCTTCTGCTTCTCCACCTCCTGCTCCTCCTCCACCTCCTGCTCCTTCTCGAACTCCTACTCCTTCTCCACCTCCTGCTCCTTCGCCACTCCTGCTCCTTCTCCTCCTCCTGCACCTTCTCCTCCTCCTGCTCCTTCTCCTTCTCCTGCTTCTTCTCCAACTCCTTCACCTACTCCCACTCCTGGTCCTTCTCCGCCTCCTGCTTCTTCTCCACCGATTGCATCTTCTCCACTTCCTGTTCCTCCTCCTCCTCCTGCTCTTTCACCACCTCCTTATCCTCGTCCACGTCCTTCTCGCCCTCCTGCGTCTTCTCCCCCACATGCTCCTTCTCGTCCTCCTGCTCCTTCTCCACCTCCTGCTCCTTCTCCACTTGCTGCTCCTTCTCCACTCCTGCTCATTCACCACCTCCTGCTACTTCTTCTCCTCCTTCTCCTCCTCCTGCTCCTTCTCCACCTCCCGCTCCTTGTCTCCCTCCTGCTCCTTCTTCACCTCCTGCTCCTTCTCCAACTCATGCTGCTTCTCTACCTCCTGCTACTACTCCTCCTCCTGCTCCTGCTCCTCCTCCTGCTCCTTGTTCTTCTCCTGCTCCTTTTCCACTCCTGCTCCTGCTCCTCCTCCTGCTCCTTCTTCTTCTCCTGCTTCTTCTCCACTCCTGCTCCATCTCCACCTCCGACTTCGTCTCCTACTCCTGCTCTGCTCCTCCTCCTGCTCCTTCTCCATCTCCTGCTCCTTCTCCTTCTCCTGTTCTTTCTTCTCCGCCTGCTCCTTCTCCTCCTCATGGTCCTTTTCCACCTCCTGCTCCTTGTCTTCCTCCTGCTCCTCATCTCCCTCCTGCTCCGTCTCCACCTCCTGCTCGTTCTCAACCTCCTGCTCCTTCTCCACCTCCAGCTGCTTCTCATCTTGCGCCTTCTCCACCTCATGCTCCTTCTCCACCTCCTGCTCCTTGTCTTCCTCCTGCTCCTTGTCTCCCTCCTGCTCCTTCTCCTCCTCCTGCTCCGTCTCCACCTCCTGCTCGTTCTCAACCTCCTGCTCCTTCTCCTTCTCCAGCTCCTTCTCCACCTCCTGCTCCTTCTCCACCTCCTGCTGCTTCTTATCTTGCGCCGTCTCCACCTCCTGTTCCTTCTCCTCCTCCTGCTCCTACTCCTCGTCCTGCCTCTTCATCTTCTCCTGCTCCTTCTCCACTCCTGCTCCTTTTCCTCCTACTGCTCCTTTACCTCCTCCTGCTACTACTCCTCCTCCTACTCCTGCTCCTCCTCCTGCTCCTTCTTCTTCTCCTGCTCCTTCTCCACTCCTGCTCCATCTCCACCTCGGACTTCTTCTCCTCCTCCTGCTCTGCTCCTCCTCCTGCTCCTTCTCCACCTCCTGCTCCTTCTCCACCTCCTGCTCCTTCTCATCCTCCTGCTCCTACTCCTCCTCCTGCTTCATCTTCTTCTCCTGCTCATGTTCCACTCCTGCTCCTTCTCCTCCTCCTGCTCCTTCTCCATCTCCTGCTCCTTCTCCACATCCTCCTCCTGCTTCTTCTCCAACTCCTTCATCTACTCCCCCTCCTGGTCCTTCTCCGCCTCCTGCTCCTTCTCCACCGATTGCATCTTCTGCACTTCCTGTTCCTCCTCCTCCTCCTGCTCCTTCTCCACCTCCTTCTCCTCGTCCACGTCCTTCTCCTCCTCCTGCTCCTTGTCCCCCTCCTGCTCCTTGTCCACCTCCTGCTCCTTGACCACCTCCTGCTCCGTCTCCACCTCCTGCTCCTTCTCCACCTCCTGCCCTTTCTTCTCCTCCTGCTCCTGCACCTCCTCCTGCTTCTTCTCCAACTCCTTCTCCTGCTCCTCCTCCTGGTCCTTCTCCGCCTACTGCTCCTGCTCCACCTATTGCTTCTTCTCCTTCTCCTGTTCCTTCTCCTCCTCCTGCTCCTTCTGCTCATGTTGCGCCTTGTCCACCTCCTGCTCCTTCTCATCCTCCTGCTCCTACTCCTCCTCCTGCTTCATCTTCTTCTCCTGCTCATGCTCCACTCCTGCTCCTTCTCCTCCTCCTGCTCCTTCTCCACCTCCTGCTCCTTCTCCACCTCCTGCTCCTTCTTCTCCTCCTGCTCCTGCTCCTCTTCCAGCATCTTCTCCAACTCCTGCTCTTTCTGCGCATCCTGCTCCTTCTCGTCCTCCTGTTCGTTCTCCTCCTCCTGCTCCTTCTCCACCTCCTTCTGCTCCTCCACCTCCTTCTCCTCCTCCTGCTCCGTGTCCACCTCCTGCTCCTTGTCCACCTCCTGCTCCTTGTTCACCTCCTTCTCAACCTCATCCTCCTTCTACACCTCCTGCTCCCTGTCCACCTCCTGCTCCTTGTCCACCTCCTGCTTCTTGTCCACCTCCTCCTCCGTGTCCATCTCCTGATTCTTGTCCACCTCCTGCTCCTTGTCCACCTCCTGCTCCTTGTCCATCTCCTGCTCCTTGTCCACGTCCTGCTCCTTCTCGCCCTCCTGCTCCTGATCGCCCTCTTGCTCCTTCTCGCCCTCCTGCTCCTTCTCGCCCTCCTGCTCCTTCTCGCTCCCCTGTTCCTTCTCCACCTCCTGCTCGTTCTCCATCTCCTGCTCCTACTCCACCTCCTGCTCCTTATCCAACTCCTGCTCCTTCTCCTCCTCCTCCTACTCCTTCTCCCCCTCCTGCTCCTTCTCCACCTCCGTTTCCTTCTCGACCTCCTGCTCCTTCTGCTCATCTTGCGCCTTGTCCACCTCCTGTTCCTTCTCCTCCTCCTGCTACTACTCCTCCTCCTGCTCCATCTTCTTCTCCTGCTCCTTCTCCACTCCTGCTCCTTCTCCTCCTCCTGCACCTTCTCCTCCTCCTGCTCCTTCTCCTCCTCCTGCTCCATCTTCTTCTCCTGCTCCATCTCCACTCCTGCTCCTTCTCCTCCTCCTGCACCTTCTCCTCCTCCTTCTCCTTCTCCACCTCCTGCTCCTAGTCCTCCTCCTGCTTCTTCTCCAACTCCTTCATCTACTCCCCCTCTTGGTCCTTCTCCGCCTCCTGCTCCTTCTCCACCGATTGCATCTTCTGCACTTCCTGTTCCTCCTCCTCCTCCTGCTCCTTCTCCACCTCCTTCTCCTCGTCCACGTCCTTCTCCTCCTCCTGCTCCTTGTCCACCTCCTGCTCCTTGTCCACCTCCTGCTCCATCTCGCCCTCCTGCTCCTTCTCGCCCTCCAGCTCCTTCTCGCCCTCCTGCTCCTTCTCGCCCTCCTGCTTCTACTCCCCCTCATGCTCCTTCTCGTCCTCCTGCTCCTTCTCCTCTTCTTGCGCCTTCTCCACCTCCTGCTCTTTCTTCTTCACCTGCTCCTTCTGCACTCCTGCTCCTTCTCCTCCTCCTGCTCCTTCTCCACCTCCTGCTCCTTCTCCACTTGCTGCTCCTTCTCCACTCCTGCTCATTCACCACCTCCTGCTACTTCTTCTCCTCCTTCTCCTCCTCCTGCTCCTTCTCCACCTCCCGCTCCTTGTCTCCCTCCTGCTCCTTCTTTACCTCCTGCTCCTTCTCCAACTCATGCTGCTTCTCTACCTCCTGCTACTCCTCCTCCTCCTGCTTCTTCTCCAACTCCTTCATCTACTCCCCCTCCTGGTCCTTCTCCGCCTCCTGCTCATTCACCACCGATTGCATCTTCTCCACTTCCTGTTCCTCCTCCTCCTCCTGCTCCTTCTCCTCCTCCTGCTCCTTCTCCACGTCCTTCTCCTCCTCCTGCTCCTTGTCCACCTCCTGCTCCTTGTCCACCTCCTGCTCCATCTCGCCCTCCTGCTCCTTCTCGCCCTCCAGCTCCTTCTCGCCCTCCTGCCCCTTCTCCTCTTCTTGCGCCTTCTCCACCTCCTGGTCTTTCTTCTTCACCTGCTCCTTCTGCACTCCTGCTCCTTCTCCTCCTCCTGCTCCTTCTCCTCCTCCTGCTCCTTCTCCACCTCCTACTCCTTCTCCCCCTCCTGCTCCTTCTCCACCTCCGTTTCCTTCTCGACCTCCTGCTCCTTCTGCTCATCTTGCGCCTTGTCCACTCCGGCTCCTTCTCCTCCTCCTGCACCTTCTCCCCCTCCTGGTCCTTCTCCGCCTCCTGCTCCTTCTCATCCTCCTGCTCCTACTCCTCCTCCTGCTTCATCTTCTTCTCCTGCTCATGCTCCACTCCTGCTCCTTCTCCTCCTCCTGCTCCTTCTCCACCTCCTGCTCCTTCTCCACATCCTCCTCCTGCTTCTTCTCCAACTCCTTCATCTACTCCCCCTCCTGGTCCTTCTCCGCCTCCTGCTCCTTCTCCACCGATTGCATCTTCTGCACTTCCTGTTCCTCCTCCTCCTCCTGCTCCTTCTCCACCTCCTTCTCCTCGTCCACGTCCTTCTCCTCCTCCTGCTCCTTGTCCCCCTCCTGCTCCTTGTCCACCTCCTGCTCCTTGTCCACCTCCTGCTCCGTCTCCACCTCCTGCTCCTTCACCACCTCCTGCCCTTTCTTCTCCTCCTGCTCCTGCACCTCCTCCTGCTTCTTCTCCAACTCCTTCTCCTGCTCCTCCTCCTGGTCCTTCTCCGCCTACTGCTCCTGCTCCACCTATTGCTTCTTCTCCTTCTCCTGTTCCTTCTCCTCCTCCTGCTCCTTCTGCTCATGTTGCGCCTTGTCCACCTCCTGCTCCTTCTCATCCTCCTGCTCCTACTCCTCCTCCTGCTTCATCTTCTTCTCCTGCTCATGCTCCACTCCTGCTCCTTCTCCTCCTCCTGCTCCTTCTCCACCTCCTGCTCCTTCTCCACCTCCTGCTCCTTCTTCTCCTCCTGCTCCTGCTCCTCTTCCAGCATCTTCTCCAACTCCTGCTCTTTCTGCGCATCCTGCTCCTTCTCGTCCTCCTGTTCGTTCTCCTCCTCCTGCTCCTTCTCCACCTCCTTCTGCTCCTCCACCTCCTTCTCCTCCTCCTGCTCCGTGTCCACCTCCTGCTCCTTGTCCACCTCCTGCTCCTTGTTCACCTCCTTCTCAACCTCATCCTCCTTCTACACCTCCTGCTCCCTGTCCACCTCCTGCTCCTTGTCCACCTCCTGCTTCTTGTCCACCTCCTCCTCCGTGTCCATCTCCTGATTCTTGTCCACCTCCTGCTCCTTGTCCACCTCCTGCTCCTTGTCCATCTCCTGCTCCTTGTCCACGTCCTGCTCCTTCTCGCCCTCCTGCTCCTGATCGCCCTCTTGCTCCTTCTCGCCCTCCTGCTCCTTCTCGCCCTCCTGCTCCTTCTCGCTCCCATGTTCCTTCTCCACCTCCTGCTCGTTCTCCATCTCCTGCTCCTACTCCACCTCCTGCTCCTTCTCCAACTCCTGCTCCTTCTCCTCCTCCTCCTACTCCTTCTCCCCCTCCTGCTCCTTCTCCACCTCCGTTTCCTTCTCGACCTCCTGCTCCTTCTGCTCATCTTGCGCCTTGTCCACCTCCTGTTACTTCTCCTCCTCCTGCTACTACTCCTCCTCCTGCTCCATCTTCTTCTCCTGCTCCTTCTCCACTCCTGCTCCTTCTCCTCCTCCTGCACCTTCTCCTCCTTCTGCTCCTTCTCCTCCTCCTGCTCCATCTTCTTCTCCTGCTCCATCTCCACTCCTGCTCCTTCTCCTCCTCCTGCACCTTCTCCTCCTCCTGCTCCTTCTCCACCTCCTGCTCCTAGTCCTCCTCCTGCTTCTTCTCCAACTCCTTCATCTACTCCCCCTCCTGGTCCTTCTCCGCCTCCTGCTCCTTCTCCACCGATTGCATCTTCTGCACTTCCTGTTCCTCCTCCTCCTCCTGCTCCTTCTCCACCTCCTTCTCCTCGTCCACGTCCTTCTCCTCCTCCTGCTCCTTGTCCACCTCCTGCTCCTTGTCCACCTCCTGCTCCATCTCGCCCTCCTGCTCCTTCTCGCCCTCCAGCTCCTTCTCGCCTTCCTGCTCCTTCTCGCCCTCCTGCTTCTACTCCCCCTCATGCTCCTTCTCGTCCTCCTGCTCCTTCTCCTCTTCTTGCGCCTTCTCCACCTCCTGCTCTTTCTTCTTCACCTGCTCCTTCTGCACTCCTGCTCCTTCTCCTCCTCCTGCTCTTTCTCCACCTCCTGCTCCTTCTCCACTTGCTGCTCCTTCTCCACTCCTGCTCATTCACCACCTCCTGCTACTTCTTCTCCTCCTTCTCCTCCTCCTGCTCCTTCTCCACCTCCCGCTCCTTGTCTCCCTCCTGCTCCTTCTTTACCTCCTGCTCCTTCTCCAACTCATGCTGCTTCTCTACCTCCTGCTACTCCTCCTCCTCCTGCTTCTTCTCCAACTCCTTCATCTACTCCCCCTCCTGGTCCTTCTCCGCCTCCTGCTCATTCACCACCGATTGCATCTTCTCCACTTCCTGTTCCTCCTCCTCCTCCTGCTCCTTCTCCTCCTCCTGCTCCTTCTCCACGTCCTTCTCCTCCTCCTGCTCCTTGTCCACCTCCTGCTCCTTGTCCACCTCCTGCTCCATCTCGCCCTCCTGCTCCTTCTCGCCCTCCAGCTCCTTCTCGCCCTCCTGCTCCTTCTCCTCTTCTTGCGCCTTCTCCACCTCCTGGTCTTTCTTCTTCACCTGCTCCTTCTGCACTCCTGCTCCTTCTCCTCCTCCTGCTCCTTCTCCTCCTCCTGCTCCTTCTCCACCTCCTACTCCTTCTCCCCCTCCTGCTCCTTCTCCACCTCCGTTTCCTTCTCGACCTCCTGCTCCTTCTGCTCATCTTGCGCCTTGTCCACTCCTGCTCCTTCTCCTCCTCCTGCACCTTCTCCCCCTCCTGGTCCTTCTCCGCCTCCTGCTCCTTCTCCACCGATTTCATCTTCTGCACTTCCTGTTCCTCCCCCTCCTCCTGCTCCTTCTCCACCTCCTTCTCCTCGTCCACGTCCTTCTCCTCCTCCTGCTCCTTGTCCACCTCCTGCTCCTTGTCAACCTCCTGCTCCATCTTGCCCTCCTGCTCCTTCTCGCCCTCTTGCTCCTTCTCGCCCTCCTGCTTCTACTCCCCCTCTTGCTCCTTCTCGCCCTCCTGCTCCTTCTCGCCCTGCTGCTCCTTCTCGCTCCCCTGTTCCTTCTCCACCTCCTGCTCGTTCTCCATCTCCTGCTCCTACTCCACCTCCTGCTCCTTCTCCACCTCCTGCTCCTTCTCCTCCTCCTACTCCTTCTCCCACTCCTGCTCCTTCTCCACCTCCGTTTCCTTCTCGACCTCCTGCTCCTTCTGCTCATCTTGCGCCTTGTCCACCTCCTGCTCCTTCTCCTCCTCCTGCTACTACTCCTCCTCCTGCTCCATGTTCTTCTCCTGCTCCTTCTCCACTCCTGCTCCTTCTCCTCCTCCTGCACCTTCTCCTCCTCCTGCTCCTTCTCCTCCTCCTGCTCCATCTTCTTCTCCTGCTCCTTCTCCACTCCTGCTCCTTCTCCTCCTCCTGCACCTTCTCCTCCTCCTGCTCCTTCTCCACCTCCTGCTCCTACTCCTCCTCCTGCTTCTTCTCCAACTCCTTCATCTACTCCCCCTCCTGGTCTTTCTCCGCCTCCTGCTCCTTCTCCACCGATTGCATCTTCTGCACTTCCTGTTCCTCCTCCTCCTCCTGCTCCTTCTCCACATCCTTCTCCTCGTCCACGTCCTTCTCCTCCTCCTGCTCCTTGTCCACCTCCTGCTCCTTGTCCACCTCCTGCTCCATCTCGCCCTCCTGCTCCTTCTCGCCCTCCTGCTTCTACACCCCCTCATGCTCCTTCTCGTCCTCCTGCTCCTTCTCCACCTCCAGATCTTTCTCCACTTGCTGCTCCTTCTCCATTCCTGCTAATTTACCACCTGCTTCTCCTTCTTCTCCTCCTTCTCCTCCTCCTGCTCCTTCTCCACCTCCCGCTCCTTGTCTCCCTCCTGCTCCTTCTCCGCCTCCTGCTCCTTCTCCACCGATTGCATCTTCTGCACTTCCTGTTCCTCCTCCTCCTCCTGCTCCTTCTCCACCTCCTTCTCCTCGTCCACGTCCTTCTCCTCCTCCTGCTCCTTGTCCCCCTCCTGCTCCTTGTCCACCTCCTGCTCCTTGTCCACCTCCTGCTCCGTCTCCACCTCCTGCTCCTTCTCCATCTCCTGCCCTTTCTTCTCCTCCTGCTCCTGCACCTCCTCCTGCTTCTTCTCCAACTCCTTCTCCTGCTCCTCCTCCTGGTCCTTCTCCGCCTACTGCTCCTGCTCCACCTATTGCTTCTTCTCCTTCTCCTGTTCCTTCTCCTCCTCCTGCTCCTTCTGCTCATGTTGCGCCTTGTCCACCTCCTGCTCCTTCTCATCCTCCTGCTCCTACTCCTCCTCCTGCTTCATCTTCTTCTCCTGCTCATGCTCCACTCCTGCTCCTTCTCCTCCTCCTGCTCCTTCTCCACCTCCTGCTCCTTCTCCACCTCCTGCTCCTTCTTCTCCTCCTGCTCCTGCTCCTCTTCCAGCATCTTCTCCAACTCCTGCTCTTTCTGCGCATCCTGCTCCTTCTCGTCCTCCTGTTCGTTCTCCTCCTCCTGCTCCATCTCCACCTCCTTCTGCTCCTCCACCTCCTTCTCCTCCTCCTGCTCCGTGTCCACCTCCTGCTCCTTGTCCACCTCCTGCTCCTTGTTCACCTCCTTCTCAACCTCATCCTCCTTCTACACCTCCTGCTCCCTGTCCACCTCCTGCTCCTTGTCCACCTCCTGCTTCTTGTCCACCTCCTCCTCCGTGTCCATCTCCTGATTCTTGTCCACCTCCTGCTCCTTGTCCACCTCCTGCTCCTTGTCCATCTCCTACTCCTTGTCCACGTCCTGCTCCTTCTCGCCCTCCTGCTCCTGATCGCCCTCTTGCTCCTTCTCGCCCTCCTGCTCCTTCTCGCCCTCCTGCTCCTTCTCGCTCTCCTGTTCCTTCTCCACCTCCTGCTCGTTCTCCATCTCCTGCTCCTACTCCACCTCCTGCTCCTTCTCCAACTCCTGCTCCTTCTCCTCCTCCTCCTACTCCTTCTCCCCCTCCTGCTCCTTCTCCACCTCCGTTTCCTTCTCGAACTCCTGCTCCTTCTGCTCATCTTGCGCCTTGTCCACCTCCTGTTCCTTCTCCTCCTCCTGCTACTACTCCTCCTCCTGCTCCATCTTCTTCTCCTGCTCCTTCTCCACTCCTGCTCCTTCTCCTCCTCCTGCACCTTCTCCTCCTCCTGCTCCTTCTCCTCCTCCTGCTCCATCTTCTTCTCCTGCTCCATCTCCACTCCTGCTCCTTCTCCTCCTCCTGCACCTTCTCCTCCTCCTGCTCCTTCTCCACCTCCTGCTCCTACTCCTCCTCCTGCTTCTTCTCCAACTCCTTCATCTACTCCCCCTCCTGGTCCTTCTCCGCCTCCTGCTCCTTCTCCACCGATTGCATCTTCTGCACTTCCTGTTCCTCCTCCTCCTCCTGCTCCTTCTCCACCTCCTTCTCCTCGTCCACGTCCTTCTCCTCCTCCTGCTCCTTGTCCACCTCCTGCTCCTTGTCCACCTCCTGCTCCATCTCGCCCTCCTGCTCCTTCTCGCCCTCCAGCTCCTTCTCGCCCTCCTGCTCCTTCTCGCCCTCCTGCTTCTACTCCCCCTCATGCTCCTTCTCGTCCTCCTGCTCCTTCTCCTCTTCTTGCGCCTTCTCCACCTCCTGCTCTTTCTTCTTCACCTGCTCCTTCTGCACTCCTGCTCCTTCTCCTCCTCCTGCTCCTTCTCCACCTCCTGCTCCTTCTCCACTTGCTGCTCCTTCTCCACTCCTGCTCATTCACCACCTCCTGCTACTTCTTCTCCTCCTTCTCCTCCTCCTGCTCCTTCTCCACCTCCCGCTCCTTGTCTCCCTCCTGCTCCTTCTTTACCTCCTGCTCCTTCTCCAACTCATGCTGCTTCTCTACCTCCTGCTACTCCTCCTCCTCCTGCTTCTTCTCCAACTCCTTCATCTACTCCCCTTCCTGGTCCTTCTCCGCCTCCTGCTCATTCACCACCGATTGCATCTTCTCCACTTCCTGTTCCTCCTCCTCCTCCTGCTCCTTCTCCACCTCCTTCTCCTCATCCACGTCCTTCTCCTCCTCCTGCTCCTTGTCCACCTCCTGCTCCTTGTCCACCTCCTGCTCCATCTCGCCCTCCTGCTCCTTCTCGCCCTCCAGCTCCTTCTCGCCCTCCTGCCCCTTCTCCTCTTCTTGCGCCTTCTCCACCTCCTGGTCTTTCTTCTTCACCTGCTCCTTCTGCACTCCTGCTCCTTCTCCTCCTCCTGCTCCTTCTCCTCCTCCTGCTCCTTCTCCCCCTCCTACTCCTTCTCCCCCTCCTGCTCCTTCTCCACCTCCGTTTCCTTCTCGACCTCCTGCTCCTTCTGCTCATCTTGCGCCTTGTCCACTCCTGCTCCTTCTCCTCCTCCTGCACCTTCTCCCCCTCCTGTTCCTCCCCCTCCTCCTGCTCCTTCTCCACCTCCTTCTCCTCGTCCACGTCCTTCTCCTCCTCCTGCTCCTTGTCCACCTCCTGCTCCTTGTCCACCTCCTGCTCCATCTTGCCCTCCTGCTCCTTCTCGCCCTCCTGCTCCTTCTCGCCCTCCTGCTTCTACTCCCCCTCTTGCTCCTTCTCGCCCTCCTGCTCCTTCTCGCCCTGCTGCTCCTTCTCGCTCCCCGGTTCCTTCTCCACCTCCTGCTCGTTCTCCATCTCCTGCTCCTACTCCACCTCCTGCTCCTTCTCCACCTCCTGCTCCTTCTCCTCCTCCTACTCCTTCTCCCCCTCCTGCTCATTCTCCACCTCCGTTTCCTTCTCGACCTCCTGCTCCTTCTGCTCATCTTGCGCCTTGTCCACCTCCTGCTCCTTCTCCTCCTCCTGCTACTACTCCTCCTCCTGCTCCATCTTCTTCTCCTGCTCCTTCTCCACTCCTGCTCCTTCTCCTCCTCCTGCACCTTCTCCTCCTCCTGCTCCTTCTCCACCTCCTGCTCCTACTCCTCCTCCTGCTTCTTCTCCAACTCCTTCATCTACTCCCCCTCCTGGTCCTTCTCCGCCTCCTGCTCCTTCTCCACCGATTGCATCTTCTGCACTTCCTGTTCCTCCTCCTCCTCCTGCTCCTTCTCCACCTCCTTCTCCTCGTCCACGTCCTTCTCCTCCTCCTGCTCCTTGTCCACCTCCTGCTCCTTGTCCACCTCCTGCTCCATCTCGCCCTCCTGCTCCTTCTCGCCCTCCTGCTCCTTCTCCAACTCCAGCTCTTTCTCCACTTGCTGCTCCTTCTCCATTCCTGCTCATTTACCACCTCCTTCTCCTTCTTCTCCTCCTTCTCCTCCTCCTGCTCCTTCTCCACCTCCCGCTCCTTGTCTCCCTCCTGCTCCTTCTTCACCTCCTGCTCCTTCTCCAACTCATGCTGCTTCTCTACCTCCTGCTACTACTCCTCCTCCTACTCCTGCTCCTCCTCCTGCTCCTTCTTCTTCTCCTGCTCCTTTTCCACTCCTGCTCCTGCTCCTCCTCCTGCTCCATCTTCTTCTTCTGCTCCTTCTCCACTCCTGCTCCATCTCCACCTCGGACTTCTTCTCCTCCACCTGCTCTGCTCCTCCTCCTGCTCCTTCTCCACCTCCTGCTCCTTCTCCACCTCCTGCTCCTTGTCATCCTCCTGCTCCTACTCCTCCTCCTGCTTCATCTTCCTCTCCTGCTCATGCTCCACTCCTGCTCCTTCTCCTCCTCCTGCTCCTTCTCCACATCCTGCTCCTTCTCCACCTCCTGCTCCTTCTCCTCCTCCTGCACCTTCTCCTCCTCCTGCTCCTTCTCCACCTCCTGCTCCTACTCCTCCTCCTGCTTCTTCTCCAACTCCTTCATCTACTCCCCCTCTTGGTCCTTCTCCGCCTCCTGCTCCTTCTCCACCGATTGCATCTTCTCCACTTCCTGTTCCTCCTCCTCCTCCTGCTCCTTCTCCACCTCCTTCTCCTCGTCCACGTCCTTCTCCTCCTCCTGCTCCTTGTCCACCTCCTGCTCCTTGTCCACCTCCGTTTCCTTCTCGACCTCCTGCTCCTTCTGCTCATCTTGCGCCTTGTCCACCTCCTGTTCCTTCTCCTCCTCCTGCTACTACTCCTCCTCCTGCTCCATATTCTTCTCCTGCTCCTTCTCCACTCCTGCTCCTTCTCCTCCTCCTGCACCTTCTCCTCCTCCTGCTCCTTCTCCTCCTCCTGCTCCATCTTCTTCTCCTGCTCCTTCTCCACTGCTGCTCCTTCTCCTCCTCCTGCACCTTCTCCTCCACCTGCTCCTTCTCCACCTCCTGCTCCTACTCCTCCTCCTGCTTCTTCTCCAACTCCTTCATCTACTCCCCCTCCTGGTCCTTCTCCGCCTCCTGCTCCTTCTCCACCGATTGCATCTTCTGCACTTCCTGTTCCTCCTCCTCCTCCTGCTCCTTCTCCACCTCCTTCTCCTCGTCCACGTCCTTCTCCTCCTCCTGCTCCTTGTCCACCTCCTGCTCCTTGTCCACCTCCTGCTCCATCTTGCCCTCCTGCTCCTTCTCGCCCTCCTGCTCCATCTCGCCCTCCTGCTCCTTATCGCCCTCTTGCTCCTTCTCGCCATCCTGCTCCTTCTCGCCCTCCTGCTCCTTCTCGCTCCCCTTTTCCTTCTCCACCTCCTGCTCCTTCTCCATCTCCTGCTCCTACTCCACCTACTGCTCCTTCACCACCTCCTGCTCCTTCTCCTCCTCCTCCTACTCCTTCTCCACCTCCTGCTCCTTGTCTTCCTCCAGGTCCTTTTCTCCCCTCTGCTCCTTCTCCACCTCCTGCTCCTTCTCCACCTCCTACTCCTTCTCCACCTCCTGCTCCTTCTCCCCCTCCTGCTCCTTCTCCACCTCCGTTTCCTTCTCGACCTGCTGCTCATCTTGCGCCTTGTCCACCTCCTGCTCCTTCTCCTCCTCCTGCTACTACTCCTCCTCCTGCTCCTTCACCTCCTCCTGCTCCATCTTCTTCTCCTGCTCCTTCTCCACTCCTGCTCCTTCTCCTCCTCCAGCACCTTCTCCTCCTCCTGCTCCTTCTCCACCTCCTGCTCCTACTCCTCCTCCTGCTTCATCTCCAATTCCTTCATCTACTCCCACTCCTGGTCCTTCCCCGCCTCCTGCTCCTTCTCCACCGATTGCATCTTCTCCACTTTCTGTTCCTCCTCCTCCTCCTGCTCCTTGTCCACCTCCTGCTCCATCTCGCCCTCCTGCTCCTTCTCGCCCTCCTGCTCCTTCTCGCCCTCCTGCTTCTACTCCCCCTCATGCTCCTTCTCGTCCTCCTGCTCCTTCTCCACCTCCAGCTCTTTCTCCACTTGCTGCTCCTTCTACATTCCTGCTCATTCACCAGCTCCTGCTCCTTCTTCTCCTCCTTCTCCTCCTCCTGCTCCTTCTCCACCTCCCGCTCCTTGTCTCCCTCCTGCTCCTTCTTCACCTCCTGCTCCTTCTCCAACTCATGCTGCTTCTCTACCTCCTGCTACTACTCCTCCTCCTACTCCTGCTCCTCCTCCAGCTCCTTCTTCTTCTCCTGCTCCATTTCCACTCCTGCTCCTGCTCCTCCTCCTGCTCCATCTTCTTCTCCTGCTCCTTCTCCACTCCTGCTCCATCTCCACCTCGGACGTCTTCTCCTCCTCCTGCTCTGCTCCTCCTCCTGCTCCTTCTCCACCTCCTGCTCCTTCTCCACCTCCTGCTCCTTCTCATCCTCCTGCTCCTACTCCTCCTCCTGCTTTATCTTCTTCTCCTGCTCATGCTCGACTCCTGCTCCTTCTCCTCCTCCTGCTCCTTCTCCTCCTCCTGCTCCTTCTCCACATCCTGCTCCTTTTCCACCTCCTGCTCCTTCTCCTCCTCCTGCACCTTCTCCTCCTCCTGCTTCTTCTCCAACTCCTTCATCTACTCCCCCTCCTGGTCCTTCTCCGCCACCTGCTCCTTCTCCACCGATTGCATCTTCTCCACTTCCTGTTCCTCCACCTCCTCCTGCTCCTTCTCCACCTCCTTCTCCTCGTCCACGTCCTTCTCCTCCTCCTGCTCCTTATCCACCTTATGCTCCTTGTCCACCTCCTGCTCCTTGTCCACCTCCTGCTCCTTCTCGCCCTCCTGCTCCTTCTCGCCCTCCTGCTTCTACTCCCCCTCATGCTCCTTCTCCTCCTCCTGCTCCTTCTCCTCTTCTTGCGCCTTCTCCACCTCCTGCTCTTTCTTCTTCACCTGCTCCTTCTGCACTCCTGGTCCTTCTCCTCCTCCTGCTCCTTCTCCTCCTCCTGCTCCTTCTCCACCTCCTGCTCCTTCTCCACCTCCTTCTCATTCTCCTCCTCCTGCTCCTACTCCGCCTCCTGCTCCTTCTCCACTCCTGCTCATTCATCACCTCCTGCTCATTCTTCTCCTCCTTCTCCTCCTCCTGCTCCTTCTCCACCGCCTGCTCCTTGTCTTCCTCCTGCTCCTTTTCTCCTGCCTGCTACTTCTCCACCTCCTGCTCCTTCTCCACCTCCCGCTCCATCTCCACCTCCTGCTCCTTCTCCTCTTCTTGCGCCTTCTCCACCTCCTGCTGTTCCTTCTTCTCCTGCTCATTCTGCACTCCTGCTCCTTCTCCTCCTCCTGATCCTTCTCCACGTCCTTCTCCTCCTCCATCTCCTTCTCCTCCTCCTGCTCCTTGTCCACCTACTTCTCCTTATATACCTCCTGCTCCTTGTCCACCTCCGTCTCCATGTTCACCTCCTGCTCATTATCCACCTCCTGCTCCGTATCCAACTCCTGATCCTTGTCCACCTCCTGATCATTGTCCACCTCCTGCTCCTTGTCCACCTAGTGCTCCATCTCGCCCTCCTGCTCCATCTCGTCCTCCAGCTCCTTCTCGCCCTCCTGCTCCTTCTCGCCCTCCTGCTCCTTCTCGCCCTCCTGCTCCTTCTCCACCTCCTGCTCCTTCTCCACCTCCTGCTCCTGCTCCTCCTCCTGCTTCTTCTCCACCTCCTGTTCCTTCTCCTCCTCCTGATCCTTCTCCACGACCTTCTCCTCCTCCATCTCCTTCTCCTCCTCCTGCTCCTTGTCCACCTCCTTCTCCTTATCTACCTCCTGCTCCTTGTCCACCTCCGTCTCCATGTCCACCTCCTGCTCATTATCCACCTCCTGCTCCGTATCCACCTCCTGATCCTTGTCCACCTCCTGCTCATTGTACACCTCCCGCTCCTTGTCCACCTAGTGCTCCATCTCGCCCTCCTGCTCCATCTCGTCCTCCAGCTCCTTCTCGCCCTCCTGCTCCTTCTCGCCCTCCTGCTCCTTCTCGCCCTCCTGCTCCTTTTCCACCTCCTGCTCCTTCTCCATCTCCTGCTCCTTCTTCTCCTCCTGCTCCTGCTCCTCCTCCTGCTTCTTCTCCAAATCCTTCTCATAGTCGCTCTCCTGGTCCTTTTCCGCCACCTGCTCGTTCTCCACCTGTTGCTTCTTCTTCTCCTCCTGTTCCTTGTCCACCTCCTGCTCCTTGTCCACCTTCTGCTCCTTGTCCACCTCCTGCTCTTTGTTCACCTCCTGCTCCTTCTCGCCCTCCTGCTACTTCCTGCCCTCCTGCTCCTTCTCCACCTCCTGCTCCTTCTCCATTCCTGCTCATTCACCACCTCCTGCTCCTTCTTCTCCTCCTTCTCCTCCTCGTGCTCCTTCTCCACCTCCTGCTCCTTGTCTTCCTCCTGCTCCTTTTCTCCCTCCTGCTCCTTCTCCTCCTTGTGCTCCTTCTCCTCCTCCTTCTCCTTCTCCTCCTCCTGCTCCTACTCCACCTCCTGCTCCTTCTCCACTCCTGCTCATTCACCACCTCCAGCTCCTTCTTCTCCTCCTTCTCCTCCTCCTGCTCCTTCTCCACCTCCTGCTCCTTGTCTTCCTCCTGCTCCTTTTCTCCCGCCTGCTACTTCTCCACCTCCTGCTCCATCTCCACCTCCTGCTCCTTCTCCTCTTCTTGCCCCTTCTCCACCTCCTGCTGTTTCTTCTTCTCCTGCTCCTTCTGCACTACTGCTCCTTCTCCTCCTCCTGCTGCTTCTCCACCTCCTGCTCCTTCTCCACCTCCTGCTCCTTCTTCTCCTCCTGCTCATGCTCATCCTCCAGCTTCTTCTACAACTCCTTCTCCTACTCCCCCTTCTGGTCCTTCTCCGCCTCCTGCTCCTTCTCGACCGATTGCTTCTTCTCCCCCTTCTGGTCCTTCTCCGCCTCCTGCTCCTTCTCGACCGATTGCTTCTTCTACAACTCCTTCTCCTACTCCCCCTTCTGGTCCTTCTCCACCTCCTGCTCCTTCTCCACCTCCTGCTCCTGCTCCTCCTCCTGCTTCTTCTCCACCTCCTGTTCCTTTTCCTCCTCCTGCTCCGTCTCCACCTCCTTCTCCTCCTCCACCTCCTTCTCCTCCACCTGCTCCTTGTCCACCTCCGTCTCCATGTTCACCTCCTGCTCATTATCCACCTCCTGCTCCGTATCCAACTCCTGATCCTTGTCCACCTCCTGATCATTGTCCACCTCCTGCTCCTTGTCCACCTAGTGCTCCATCTCGCCCTCCTGCTCCATCTCGTCCTCCAGCTCCTTCTCGCCCTCCTGCTCCTTCTCGCCCTCCTGCTCCTTCTCGCCCTCCTGCTCCTTCTCCACCTCCTGCTCCTTCTCCACCTCCTGCTCCTGCTCCTCCTCCTGCTTCTTCTCCACCTCCTGTTCCTTCTCCTCCTCCTGATCCTTCTCCACGACCTTCTCCTCCTCCATCTCCTTCTCCTCCTCCTGCTCCTTGTCCACCTCCTTCTCCTTATCTACCTCCTGCTCCTTGTCCACCTCCGTCTCCATGTCCACCTCCTGCTCATTATCCACCTCCTGCTCCGTATCCACCTCCTGATCCTTGTCCACCTCCTGCTCATTGTACACCTCCCGCTCCTTGTCCACCTAGTGCTCCATCTCGCCCTCCTGCTCCATCTCGTCCTCCAGCTCCTTCTCGCCCTCCTGCTCCTTCTCGCCCTCCTGCTCCTTCTCGCCCTCCTGCTCCTTTTCCACCTCCTGCTCCTTCTCCATCTCCTGCTCCTTCTTCTCCTCCTGCTCCTGCTCCTCCTCCTGCTTCTTCTCCAAATCCTTCTCATAGTCGCTCTCCTGGTCCTTTTCCGCCACCTGCTCGTTCTCCACCTGTTGCTTCTTCTTCTCCTCCTGTTCCTTGTCCACCTCCTGCTCCTTGTCCACCTTCTGCTCCTTGTCCACCTCCTGCTCTTTGTTCACCTCCTGCTCCTTCTCGCCCTCCTGCTACTTCCTGCCCTCCTGCTCCTTCTCCACCTCCTGCTCCTTCTCCATTCCTGCTCATTCACCACCTCCTGCTCCTTCTTCTCCTCCTTCTCCTCCTCGTGCTCCTTCTCCACCTCCTGCTCCTTGTCTTCCTCCTGCTCCTTTTCTCCCTCCTGCTCCTTCTCCTCCTTGTGCTCCTTCTCCTCCTCCTTCTCCTTCTCCTCCTCCTGCTCCTACTCCACCTCCTGCTCCTTCTCCACTCCTGCTCATTCACCACCTCCAGCTCCTTCTTCTCCTCCTTCTCCTCCTCCTGCTCCTTCTCCACCTCCTGCTCCTTGTCTTCCTCCTGCTCCTTTTCTCCCGCCTGCTACTTCTCCACCTCCTGCTCCATCTCCACCTCCTGCTCCTTCTCCTCTTCTTGCCCCTTCTCCACCTCCTGCTGTTTCTTCTTCTCCTGCTCCTTCTGCACTACTGCTCCTTCTCCTCCTCCTGCTGCTTCTCCACCTCCTGCTCCTTCTCCACCTCCTGCTCCTTCTTCTCCTCCTGCTCATGCTCATCCTCCAGCTTCTTCTACAACTCCTTCTCCTACTCCCCCTTCTGGTCCTTCTCCGCCTCCTGCTCCTTCTCGACCGATTGCTTCTTCTCCCCCTTCTGGTCCTTCTCCGCCTCCTGCTCCTTCTCGACCGATTGCTTCTTCTACAACTCCTTCTCCTACTCCCCCTTCTGGTCCTTCTCCACCTCCTGCTCCTTCTCCACCTCCTGCTCCTGCTCCTCCTCCTGCTTCTTCTCCACCTCCTGTTCCTTTTCCTCCTCCTGCTCCGTCTCCACCTCCTTCTCCTCCTCCACCTCCTTCTCCTCCACCTGCTCCTTGTCCACCTCCGTCTCCATGTTCACCTCCTGCTCATTATCCACCTCCTGCTCCGTATCCAACTCCTGATCCTTGTCCACCTCCTGATCATTGTCCACCTCCTGCTCCTTGTCCACCTAGTGCTCCATCTCGCCCTCCTGCTCCATCTCGTCCTCCAGCTCCTTCTCGCCCTCCTGCTCCTTCTCGCCCTCCTGCTCCTTCTCGCCCTCCTGCTCCTTCTCCACCTCCTGCTCCTTCTCCACCTCCTGCTCCTGCTCCTCCTCCTGCTTCTTCTCCACCTCCTGTTCCTTCTCCTCCTCCTGATCCTTCTCCACGACCTTCTCCTCCTCCATCTCCTTCTCCTCCTCCTGCTCCTTGTCCACCTCCTTCTCCTTATCTACCTCCTGCTCCTTGTCCACCTCCGTCTCCATGTCCACCTCCTGCTCATTATCCACCTCCTGCTCCGTATCCACCTCCTGATCCTTGTCCACCTCCTGCTCATTGTACACCTCCCGCTCCTTGTCCACCTAGTGCTCCATCTCGCCCTCCTGCTCCATCTCGTCCTCCAGCTCCTTCTCGCCCTCCTGCTCCTTCTCGCCCTCCTGCTCCTTCTCGCCCTCCTGCTCCTTTTCCACCTCCTGCTCCTTCTCCACCTCCTGCTCCTTCTTCTCCTCCTGCTCCTCCTCCTGCTTCTTCTCCAAATCCTTCTCATAGTCGCTCTCCTGGTCCTTTTCCGCCACCTGCTCGTTCTCCACCTGTTGCTTCTTCTCCTCCTCCTGTTCCTTGTCCACCTCCTGCTCCTTGTCCACCTTCTGCTCCTTGTCCACCTCCTGCTCTTTGTTCACCTCCTGCTCCTTCTCGCCCTCCTGCTACTTCCTGCCCTCCTGCTCCTTCTCCACCTCCTGCTCCTTCTCCATTCCTGCTCATTCACCACCTCCTGCTCCTTCTTCTCCTCCTTCGCCTCCTCGTGCTCCTTCTCCACCTCATGCTCCTTGTCTTCCTCCTGCTCCTTTTCTCGCTCCTGCTCCTTCTCCTCCTTGTGCTCCTTCTCCTCCTCCTTCTCCTTCTCCTCCTCCTGCTCCTACTCCACCTCCTGCTCCTTCTCCACTCCTGCTCATTCACCACCTCCAGCTCCTTCTTCTCCTCCTTCTCCTCCTCCTGCTCCTTCTCCACCTCCTGCTCCTTGTCTTCCTCCTGCTCCTTTTCTCCCGCCTGCTACTTCTCCACCTCCTGCTCCATCTCCACCTCCTGCTCCTTCTCCTCTTCTTGCGCCTTCTCCACCTCCTGCTGTTTCTTCTTCTCCTGCTCCTTCTGCACTACTGCTCCTTCTCCTCCTCCTGCTCCTTCTCCACCTCCTGCTCCTTCTCCACCTCCTGCTCCTTCTTCTCCTCCTGCTCATGCTCATCCTCCAGCTTTCTCTCCAACTCCTTCTCCTATTCCCCCTTCTGGTCCTTCTCCGCCTCCTGCTCCTTCTCGACCGATTGCTTCTTCTCCACCTCCTGTTCCTTTTCCTCCTCCTGCTCCGTCTCCACCTCCTTCTCCTCCTCCACCTCCTTCTCCTCCACCTGCTCCCTGTCCATCTCCTGCTCCTTCTCCACCTCCTGCTCATTCTCCACCTCCTGCCCCTTCTCCTCATTTTCCGCCTTCTCCACCTCCTGCTCCTTGTCTTCCTCCTGCTCCTTTTCTCCCGCATGCTACTTCTCCACCTCCTGCTCCTTCTCCACCTCCTGCTCCATCTCCACCTCCTGCTCCTTCTCCTCTTCTTGCGCCTTCTCCACCTCCTGCTGTTTCTTCTTCTCCTGCTTCTTCTGCACTACTGCTCCTTCTCCTCCTCCTGCTCCTTCTCCTCCTCCTGCTCCTTCTCCACCTCCTGCTCCTTCTCCACCTCCTGCTCCTTCTTCTCCTCCTGCTCATGCTCATCCTCCAGCTTCTTCTCCAACTCCTTCTCCTACTCCCCCTCCTGGTCCTTCTCCGCCTCCTGCTCCTTCTCGACCGATTGCTTCTGCTCCACCTCCTGTTGCTTCTCCTCCTTCTGCTCCGTCTCCACGTCCTTCTCCTCCTCCACGTCCTTCTCCTTCACCTGCTCCTTGTCCATCTCCTGCTCCTTCTCCACCTCCTGCTCATTCTCCACCTCCTGCCCCTTCTCCGCATTTTCCGCCTTCTCCATCTCCTGCTCCTTCTCCTCCTCCTGCTCGTACACCTCCTCGCGCTGCTTCTACTTCTCCTGCTCCTCCTCCACTCCTGCTCCTTCTCCACCTCCTGCTCCTTCTCCTCATCTTGCGCCTTCTCCACCTTCTGCTCCTTCTCCTCCATCTGCTGCTAGTCCTCCTCCTGGTCCTTCTTCTTCTCCTGCTCCTTCTCCATTCCTGCTTCATCTCCACCTCCTGCTCCTTCTCCTCCTCCTGCTCCATCTCCACCTCCTGCTCCTACTCCTCCTCTTCCTCCTGCTCCTTCTCCTCCTCCTGCTCCTTCTCCTCCTCCTTCACCTTCTCCTCCACCTGCTCCTTCTCCACCTCCTGCTCCTTCTCCACTCGTGCTCATTCACCACCTGCTGCTCCTTCTTCTCCTCGTTCTCCTCCTCCTGGTCCTTCTCCACCTCCTGCTCCTTGTCTTCCTCCTGCTGATTTTCTACCTCATGCTCCTTCTCCACCTCCTGCACTTTCTCCACCTCCTGCTCCATCTCCAACTCCTGCTCCTTCTCCTTCCCCTGCTCCATCCCCACCTCCTGCTCCTTCTCCACCTCCTGCTCCTTCTCCTCTTCTTCCGCCTTCTCCACCTCCTCCTCTTTCTTCTTCACCTGCTCCTTCTGCACTCCTGCTCCTTCTCCTCCTCCTGCACCTTCTCCTCCTCCTGCTCCTACTCCACCTTCTGTTCCTTCTCCACTCCTGCTCATTCACCACCTCCTGCTCATTCTTCTCCTCCTTCTCCTCCTCCTGCTCCTTCTCCACCTACTGCTCCTTGTCTTCCTCCTGCTCCTTTTCTCCCGCCTGCTACTTCTCCACCTCCTGCTCCATCTCCACCTCCTGCTCCATCTCCACCTCCTGCTCCTTCTCCTCTCCTTGCGCCTTCTCCATCTCCTGCTGTTTCTTCTTCTCCTGCTCCTTCTGCACTCCTGCTCCTTCTCCTCCTCCTGCTCCTTCTCCTCCTCCTGCTCCTTCTTCTCCTCCTGCTCATGCTCCTCCTCCAGCTTCTTCTCCAACTCCTTCTCCTACTCCCCCTTATAGAATCATAGAATCATAGAAGTTACAACATGGAAACAGGCCCTTCGGCCCAACATGTCCATGTCGCCCAGTTTATACCACTAAGCTAGTCCCAATTGCCTGCACTTGGCCCATATCCCTCGATACCCATCTTCCCCATGTAACTCTCCAAATGCTTTTTAAAAGACAAAATTGTACCCGCCTCTACTACTGCCTCTGGCAGCTCGTTCCAGACACTCACCACCCTTTGAGTGAAAAAATTGCCCCTCTGGATCCTTTTGTATCTCTCCCCTCTCACCTTAAATCTGTGCCCCCTCGTTATAGACTCCCCTACCTTTGGGAAAAGATTTTGACTATCGACCTTATCTATGCCCCTCATTATTTTATAGACTTCTATAAGATCACCCCTTAACCTCCTACTCTCCAGGGAATAAAGTCCCAGTCTGTCTAACCTCTCCCTGTAAGTCAAACCATCAAGTCCCGGTAGCATCCTAGTAAATCTATTCTGCACTCTTTCTAGTTTAATAATATCCTTTCTATAATAGGGTGACCAGAACTGTACACAGTACTCCAAGTGTGGCCTCACCAATGCCCTGTACAACTTCAACAAGACATCCCAACTCCTGCATTCAATGTTCTGACCAATGAAACCAAGCATGCTGAATGCCTTCTTCACCACCCTATCCACCTGTGACTCCACTTTCAAGGAGCTATGAATCTGTACTCCTAGATCTCTTTGTTCTATAACTCTCCCCAACGCCCTACCATTAACGGAGTAGGTCCTGGCCCGATTCGATCTACCAAAATGCATCACCTCACATTTATCTAAATTAAACTCCATCTGCCATTCATCGGCCCACTGGCCCAATTTATCAAGATCCCGTTGCAATCCTAGATAACCTTCTTCACTGTCCACAATGCCACCAATCTTGGTGTCATCTGCAAACTTACTAACCATGCCTCCTAAATTCTCATCCAAATCATTAATATAAATAACAAATAACAGCGGACCCAGCACCGATCCCTGAGGCACACCGCTGGACACAGGCATCCAGTTTGAAAAACAACCCTCGACAACCACCCTCTGTCTTCTGTCGTCAAGCCAATTTTGTATCCAATTGGCTACCTCACCTTGGATCCCATGAGATTTAACCTTATGTAACAACCTACCATGCGGTACCTTGTCAAATGCTTTGCTGAAGTCCATGTAGACCACGTCTACTGCACAGCCCTCATCTATCTTCTTGGTTACCCCTTCAAAAAACTCAATCAAATTCGTGAGACATGATTTTCCTCTCACAAAACCATGCTGACTGTTCCTAATTAGTCCCTGCCTCTCCAAATGCCTGTAGATTCTGTCCCTCAGAATAGCCTCTAACAACTTACCCACTACAGATGTCAGGCTCACTGGTCTGTAGTTCCCAGGCTTTTCCCTGCCGCCCTTCTTAAACAAAGGCACAACATTTGCTACCCTCCAATCTTCAGGCACCTCACCTGTAGCGGTGGATGATTCAAATATCTCTGCTAGGGGACCCGCAATTTCCTCCCTAACCTCCCATAACGTCCTGGGATACATTTCATCAGGTCCCGGAGATTTATCTACCTTGATGCGCGTTAAGACTTCCAGCACCTCCCTCTCTGTAATATGTACACTCCTCAAGACATCACTATTTATTTCCCCAAGTTCCCTAACATCCATGCCTTTCTCAACCGTAAATACCGATGTGAAATATTCATTCAGGATCTCACCCATCTCTTGTGGTTCCGCACATAGATGACCTTGTTGATCCTTAAGAGGCCCTACTCTCTCCCTTGTTACCCTTTTGCCCTTTATGTATTTGTAGAAGCTCTTTGGATTCACCTTTGCCTGATCTGCCAAAGCAATCTCATATCCCCTTTTTGCCCTCCTGATTTCTCTCTTAACTCTACTCCGGCAATCTCTATACTCTTCAAGGGATCCACTTGATCCCAGCTGCCTATGCATGTCATATGCCTCCTTCTTATTTTTGACTAGTGCCTCAATCTCCCGAGTCATCCAAGGTTCCCTACTTCTACCAGCCTTGCCCTTCACTTTATAAGGAATGTGCTTACACTGAACCCTGGTTAACACACTTTTGAAAGCCTCCCACTTACCAGACGTCCCTTTGCCTGCCAACAGACTCTCCCAATCAACTTCTGAAAGTTCCTGTCTAATACCATCAAAATTGGCCTTTCCCCAATTTAGAATTTTAACTTTTGGGCCAGACCTATCCTTCTCCATAGCTATCTTAAAACTAATGGAATTATGATCACTGGTCCCAAAGTGATCCCTCACTAACACTTCTGTCACCTGCCCTTCCTTATTTCCCAAGAGGAGGTCAAGTTTTGCCCCCTCTCTAGTCGGGCCATCCACATACTGAATGAGAAATTCCTCCTGAATACACTCAACAAATTTCTCTCCATCCAAGCCCCTAATGCTATGGCTGTCCCAGTCAATGTTGGGAAAGTTAAAGTCCCCTACTATTACCACCCTATTTTTCTTGCAGCTGTCTGTAATCTCCTTACATATTTGCTCCTCAATTTCCCGTTGACTATTTGGGGGTCTGTAGCACAATCCTATCAAAGTGATCTCTCCCTTCTTATTTTTCAGTTCTACCCATATGGACTCAGTGGGCGAACCCTCGGATATATCCCCTCTCACTACTGCCGTGATGTTCTCCCTAATCAAGAACGCAACTCCCCCTCCTCTCTTACCTCCTGCTCTATCTTTCCTATAGCATCTGTACCCTGGAACATTGAGCTGCCAGTCCTGCCCCTCCCTTAGCCATGTTTCAGTAATAGCTATAACATCCCAGTCCCATGTACCCATCCATGCCCTGAGTTCATCTGCCTTGCCCATCAGACTTCTTGCATTGAAATAAATGCAGTTTAATCTAGTCTTCCCTTGGTCTTTGCCCTGCTTTCTCAGACCATCTGTCCGGTCATGTTCTGTACACTCTCCCTTACTGCCTTTTGTTTCTGTCACCACTTTATTTCCCACTGACTTCCTGCATCGGTTCCCATCCCCCTGCCACATTAGTTTAAACCCTCCCCAACAGCACTAGCAAACACTCCCCCTAGGACATTGGTTCCAGTCCTGCCCAGATGCAGACCGTCCAATTTGTACTGGTCCCACCTCCCCCAGAACCGGTTCCAATGGCCCAGGAATTTGAATCCCTCCCTCTTGCACCATCTCTCAAGCCACGTATTCATCTTAGCTATCCTGTCATTCCTACTCTGACTAGCCCGTGGCACTGGTAGCAATCCTGAGATTACTACCTTTGAGGTCCTACTCTTTAGTTTAACTCCTAACTCCCTAAATTCAGCTTGTAGGACCTCATCCTGTTTTTTACCTATATCGTTGGTGCCTATATGCACCACGACAACTGGCTGTTCACCCTCCCCCTCCAGAATGTCCTGCAGCCGCTCCGAGACATCCTTGACCCTTGCACCAGGGAGGCAACATACCATCCTGGAGTCTCGGTTGCGTCCGCAGAAACGCCTGTCTATTCCCCTTACAATCGAGTCCCCTATCACTATAGCTCTGCCACTCTTTTTCCTGCCCTCCTGTGCAGCAGAGCCAGCCACGGTGCCATGAACCTGGCCACTGCCACCTTCCCCTGGTGAGCCATCTCCGCCAACAGTATCCAAAACGGTATACCTGTTTTGGAGGGAGATGACCGCAGGGGACCCCTGCACTGCCTTCCTACTCTTCCTCTGTCTGTTGGTCACCCATTCACTATCTCCCTCAGTAATTTTTATCTGCGGTGTGACCAACTCACTGAACGTGCTATCCACGACTTTCTCAGCATCGCGGATGCTCCAAAGTGAGTCCATCCGCAGCTCCAGAGCCGTCAAGCGGTCAAACAATAGCTGCAGCTGGACACACTTCCCGCAGGTGAAGGAATCAGGGATACAGGAAGGATCCCTGAATTCCCACATCCCACAAGAGGAACATGACACGGCGCTGGGATCTCCTGCCATGACTTAACCCTTAAATTAGCTTAAGAACAACTACAGTGTCAAGAGAAAAAAAAAGGAAAGAAAAACTACTTACCACTCCCTTTAAGGAGTTTACTCCTTTAAATTGTTCTCAATTTAGAGAATGTTAACTACACTAGGGACCTTGATTCACTAAAAAATAAACGCTACTTCCTATAAGACCTGCAGACCTTCCCTTTCCTTTTACTTCAGTTACTGTAGATAAGGAGAAATACTCACCTGAACCTACTCACCAATCAGGTGCCTCCCCTGTGTCGCGTCCCGATCTGATTCCTGACGTCACTTCGAACTCGGTCGCAGCTCCGCTCGGCTCCTCTCAGCGCTCTGAAATCCCGCCTTTTATCGGACGCTCCCTCCGCTCGGCTCGGCTCCTCTCAGCGCTCTGAAATCCCGCCTTTTATCGGACGCTCCCTCCGCTCGGCTCGGCTCCTCTCAGCTGTTCTCAGCGCTCTGAAATCCCGCCTTTTATCGGACGCTCCCTCCGCTCGGCTCCTCTCAGCGCTCTGAAATCCCGCCTTTTATCGGACGCTCCCTCCGCTCGGCTCCGCTCCTCTCAGCTGTTCTCAGCGCTCTGAAATCCCGCCTTTTATCGGACGCTCCCTCCGCTCGGCTCGGCTCCTCTCAGCTGCACTCAGCGCTCTGAAATCCCGCCTTTTATCGGACGCTCCCTCCGCTCGGCTCGGCTCCTCTCAGCTGTTCTCAGCGCTCTGAAATCCCGCCTTTTATCGGACGCTCCCTCCGCTCGGCTCCTCTCAGCGCTCTGAAATCCCGCCTTTTATCGGACGCTCCCTCCGCTCTGGTCCTTCTCCGCCTCCTGCTCCTTCTCGACCGATTGCTTCTTCTCCACCTCCAGTTCCTTCTCCTCCTCCTGCTCCGTCTCCACCTCCTTCTCCTCCTCCACCTCCTTCTCCTCCACCTGCTCCTTGTCCACCTCCTGCTCCTTCTCCACCTCCTGCTCATTCTCCACCTCCTGCGCCTTCTCCTCATTTTCCGCCTTCTCCATCTCCTGCTCCTTCTCCTGCTCCTGCTCAGACACCTCCTCGCGCTGCTTCTACTTCTCCTGCTCCTCCTCCACTCCTGCTCCTTCTCCACCTCCTGCTCCTTCTCCTCATCTTGCGCCTTCTCCACCTTCTGCTCCTTCTCCGCCTTCTGCTGCTAGTCTTCCACCTGCTCCTTCTTCTTCTCCAGCTCCGTCTCCACTCCTGCTTCATCTCCACCTCCTGCTCCTTCTCAACCTCCTCATCATTCTCTACCTCCTGCTCCTTCTCCACTTTTGCTCAACCTCCTCCTCCTGCTCCATCTCCTCTTCATTCTCCTTCTCCCGCTCCAGCTCCTACTCCCGCTTCTGCTCCTTCTCCCGCTTCTGCTCCTTCTCCCGCTTCAGCTCCTTCTCCCGCTTCTGCACCTTCTCCACCTGCTGCTACTTCTCCTCCTGCGGCTTCTTCTCCTCCTGCTGCTACTTCACCACCTCCTTCTTCTGCTCTTTATCCACCTGCTGCTCCTTTTCCACTCCTGCTCATTCACCACCTCCTGCTCCTTCTTCTATAACTTCTCCTCCTCCTGCTCCTTCTCCACCTCCTCCTCCTCCTCCTCCACCTCCTTCTCCTCCTCCTGCTACTTCTTCTTCTCCTGCTCCTACTCCTCCTCCTGCTCCTTCTTCTTCTCCTGCTCCTTCTCCACTCCTGCTCCATCCCCACATCCTGCTCCTTCTCCTCCTTCTGCTCCTTCTCCTCCTCCTGCTCCTTCTCCAATTCCTGCTCCTTCTCATCCTCCTCATCCTCATCCTCGTCCTCCAGCTTCTTCTCCAACTCCTTCTCCTACTCCCCCTGCTGGTCCTTCTCCGCCTCCTGCTTCTTCTCCACCTATTGCTTCTTTTCCACCTCCAGTTCCTTCTCTTCCTCCTGCTCCTTCTCCACCTCCTCCTCCTCCTCCACCTCCTTCTCCTCCTCCTGCGACTTCTCCTCCTCCTGCTCCTTGTCCACCTCCGGCTCCATGTCCACCTCCTGCTCATTGTCCACCTCCTGCTCCGTGTCCACCTCCATCTCCTTCTCCTCCTCCTGCTCCTTGTCCACCTCCTGATCATTGTACACCTCCTGCTCCTTGTCCACCTAGTGCTCCTTCTCGCCCTCCTGCTCCATCTCGTCCTCCAGCTCCTTCTCGCCCGACTGCTCCTTCTCGCCCTCCTGCTCCGACTCGCCCTCCTGGTCCTTCTCCGCCTCCTGCTCGTTCTCCACCTGTTGCTTCTTCTCCACCTCCTGTTCCTTCTCCGCCTCCTGCTCCTTCTCCACCTCCTTCTCCTCCTCCTCCTCCTTCTCCTCGTCCTGTTCCTTGTCCACTTCCTGCTCCATGTCCACCTCCTGCTCCTTGTCCACCTCCTGCTCCTTGTCCAACTCCTGCTCCTTGTCCATCTCCTGCTCCTTCTCGACTCCTGCTCATTCACCACCTCCTGCTCCTTCTTCTCCTCCTTCTCCTCCTCCTGCTCCTTCTCCACCTCCTGCTCTGTGACTCCCTCCTGCTCCTTGTCTCCCTTCTGCTCCTTCTCCACCTCCTGCTCCTTCTCCACCTCCTGCTCCATCTCCACCTCCCGCTCCTTCTCCTTCTCCTGCTCCTTCCCCACCTCCTTCTCATTGTCCACCTCCTGCTCTGTGTCCATGTCCTGATCCTTGTCCACCTCCTGCTCCTTGTGCACCTCCTGCTCCTTGTCCACATAGTGCTCCTTCTCGCCTTCCTGCTCCTTCTCGTCCTCCAGCTCCTTCACGCCCTCCTGCTCCTTCCTGCCCTCCTGCTCCTTGTCCACCTCCTGCTCCTTCTCCATTTCTGCTCATTCACCACCTCCTGCTCCTTCTTCACCTCCTTCTCCTCCTCCTGCTCCTTCTCCACCTCCTGCTTCTTTTCTTCCTCCTGCTCCTTTTCTCCCTCCTGCTCCTTCTCCACCTCCTGCTCCTTCTCGACCTCCTCCTCCTTCTCCACCTCCTGCTCCATCTCCTCATCTTGCGCCATCTCTACCTCCTGCTCCTTCTCCTCCTCCTGCTCCTTCTCCTCCTCCTTCTCCTTCTACTCCTCCTGCTCCTTCTCCACCTCCTGCTCCTTCTCCACCTCCTGCTCCTTCTCCCCCTCCTGGTCTTTCTCCGCCTCCTAGTCCTTCTCCACATATTGCTTTTTCTCCACGTCCTGTTCCCTCTCCTCCTCCTGCTCCTTCTCCACCTCCTTCTCCTCCTCCTCCTCCTTCTCCTCCTCCTGCTCCTTGTCCACCTCCTGCTCCTTGTCCACCTCCTTCTCATTGTCCACCTCCTGCTCTGTGTCCATCTCCTGATCCTTCTCCACCTCATGCTCCTTGTCTTCCTCCTGCTCCTTTTCTCCCTCCTGCTCCTTCTCCTCCTTGTGCTCCTTCTCCTCCTCCTTCTCCTTCTCCTCCTCCTGCTCCTACTCCACCTCCTGCTCCTTCTCCACTCCTGCTCATTCACCACCTCCAGCTCCTTCTTCTCCTCCTTCTCCTCCTCCTGCTCCTTCTCCACCTCCTGCTCCTTGTCTTCCTCCTGCTCCTTTTCTCCCGCCTGCTACTTCTCCACCTCCTGCTCCATCTCCACCTCCTGCTCCTTCTCCTCTTCTTGCGCCTTCTCCACCTCCTGCTGTTTCTTCTTCTCCTGCTCCTTCTGCACTACTGCTCCTTCTCCTCCTCCTGCTCCTTCTCCACCTCCTGCTCCTTCTCCACCTCCTGCTCCTTCTTCTCCTCCTGCTCATGCTCATCCTCCAGCTTCTTCTCCAACTCCTTCTCCTATTCCCCCTTCTGGTCCTTCTCCGCCTCCTGCTCCTTCTCGACCGATTGCTTCTTCTCCACCTCCTGTTCCTTTTCCTCCTCCTGCTCCGTCTCCACCTCCTTCTCCTCCTCCACCTCCTTCTCCTCCACCTGCTCCTTGTCCATCTCCTGCTCCTTGTCCACCTCCTTCTCATTGTCCACCTCCTGCTCTGTGTCCATCTCCTGATCCTTCTCCACCTCCTGCTCCTTGTCTTCCTCCTGCTCCTTTTCTCCCTCCTGCTCCTTCTCCTCCTTGTGCTCCTTCTCCTCCTCCTTCTCCTTCTCCTCCTCCTGCTCCTACTCCACCTCCTGCTCCTTCTCCACTCCTGCTCATTCACCACCTCCAGCTCCTTCTTCTCCTCCTTCTCCTCCTCCTGCTCCTTCTCCACCTCCTACTTCTTTTCTTCCTCCTGCTCCTTTTCTCCCTCCTGCTCCTTCTCCACCTCCTGCTCCTTCTCGACCTCCTCCTCCTTCTCCACCTCCTGCTCCATCTCCTCATCTTGCGCCATCTCTACCTCCTGCTCCTTCTCCTCCTCCTGCTCCTTCTCCTCATCCTTCTCCTTCTCCTCCTCCTGCTCCTTCTCCACCTCCTGCTCCTTCTCCACCTCCTGCTCCTTCTCCCCCTCCTGGTCCTTCTCCGCCTCCTAGTCCTTCTCCACATATTGCTTTTTCTCCACGTCCTGTTCCCTCTCCTCCTCCTGCTCCTTCTCCACCTCCTTCTCCTCCTCCTCCTCCTTCTCCTCCTCCTGCTCCTTGTCCACCTCCTGCTCCTTGTCCACCTCCTTCTCATTGTCCACCTCCTGCTCTGTGTCCATCTCCTGATCCTTGTCCACCTCCTGCTCCTTGTCATCCTCCTGCTCCTTTTCTCCCTCATGCTCCTACTCCTCCTCTTGCTCCTTCTCCTCCTCCTTCTCCTTCTCCTCCTCCTGCTCCTTCTCCACCTCCTGCTCCTTGTCTTCCTCCTGCTCCTTTTCTCCCTCATGCTCCTTCTCCTCCTCGTGCTCCTTCTCCTCCTCCTTCTCCTTCTCCTCCTCCTGCTCCTTCTCCACCTCCTGCTCCTTCTCCACTCCTGCTCATTCACCACCTCCTGCTCCTTCATCTCCTCCTTCTCCTCCTCCTGCTCCTTCACCACCTCCTGCTCCTTCTTCTCCTCTTCCTCCTGCTCCTTCTCCTCCTCCTGCTCCTTCTCCTCCTCCTTCTCCTTCTCCTCCTCCTGCTCCTTCTCCACCTCCTGCTCCTTCTCCACTCCTGCTCATTCACCACCTCCTGCTCCTTCTTCTCCTCCTTCTCCTCCTCCTGCTCCTTCTCCACCTCCTGCTCCTTGTCTTCCTCCTGCTCCTTTTCTCACTCCTGCTCCTCCTCCACCTCGTGCTCCTTGTCCACCTCCTGCTCCATCTCCACCTCCTGCTCCTTCTCCTTCCCCTGCTCCTTCCCCACCTCCTGCTCCTTTTCCAAATCCTGCTCCTTCTCGTCTTCTTGCGCCTTCTCCACCTCTTGCTCTTTCTTCTTCTCCTGCTCCTTCAGCACTCCTGCTCCTTCTCCTCCTCCTGCTCCTTCTCCTCCTCCTGCTCCTTCTCCACCTCCTGCTCCTTCTCCACCTCCTGCTCCTTCTTCTCCTCTTCCTCCTGCTCCTTCTCCTCCTCCTGCTCCTTCTCCTCCTCCTTCTCCTTCTCCTCCTCCTGCTCATGCTCCTCCTCCTGCTTCTTCTCCAACTCCTTCTCCTCCTCCCCCTTCTGGTCCTTCTCCGCTTCCTGCTCCTTCTCGACCTATTGCTTCTTCTCCACCTCCTGCTCTTTCTTCTTCTCCTGATCATTCACCACCTCCTGCTCCTTCTTCTCCTCCTTCTCCACCTCCTGCTCCTTCTCCACCTCCTGCTCCTTCTCCACCTCCTGCTCCATCTCCACCTCCCGCTCCTTCTCCATTCCTGCTCCTTCTCCTCCTCCTGCTCCTTCTCCTCCTCCTGCTCCTTCTCCACCTCCTGCTCCTTCTTCTCCTCCTGCTCATGCTCCTCCTCCTGCTTCTTCTCCAACTCCTTCTCCTCCTCCCCCTTCTGGTCCTTCTCCGCTTCCTGCTCCTTCTCGACCTATTGCTTCTTCTCCACCTCCTGTTGCTTCTCCTCCTCCTGCTACGTCTCCACCTCCTTCTCCTCCTCCACTTCCTTCTCCTCCTCCTGCGCCTTCTCCTCATCTTGCGCCTTCTCCACCTTCTGCTCCTTCTCCTCCTTCTGCTGCTAGTCCTCCTCCTGCTCCTTCTTCTTCTCCTGCTCCTTCTCCACTCCGGCTTCATCTCCACCTCCTGCTCCTTCTCCTCCTCCTTCTCCATCTCCACCTCCTGCTCCTCCTCCTCCTCTTCCTCCTGCTCCTTCTCCTCCTCCTGCTCCTTCTCTCCCTCCTGCTCCTTCACCACCTCCTGCTCCTTCTCCACCTCCTGCTCCTTGTCTCCCTCCTGCTCCTTCTCCACCTCCTGCTACGTCTCCACCTCCTTCTCCTCCTCCACCTCCTTCTCCTCCTCCTGATCCTTGTCCACCTCCTGCTCCTTCTCCAACTCCTGATCATTCTCCACCTCCTGCGCCTTCTCCTCATTTTCCGCCTTCTCCATCTCCTGCTCCTTCCCCTCCTCCTGCTCGTACTCCGCCTCGCGCTGCTTCTACTTCTCCTGCTCCTCCTCCACTCCTGCTCCTTCTCCACCTCCTGCTCCTTCTCCTCATCTTGCGCCTTCTCCACCTTCTGCTCCTTCTCCTCCTTCTGCTGGTAGTCCTCCTCCTGCTCCTTCTTCTTCTCCTGCTCCTTCTCCACTCCGGCTTCATCTCCACCTCCTGCTCCTCCTCCTCCTCCTGCTCCTTCTCCACCTCCTGCTCCTTGTCTCCCTCCTGCTCCTTGTCTCCCTCCTGCTCCTTCTCCACCTCCTGCTTCTTCTCCTCCTCCTGCTTCTACTCCTCCTCCTGCTCCGTTTTGTTCTCCTGCTCCTTCTCCACTCCGGCTCCATCTTCACCTCCGGCTCCTTCTTCTCCTCCTGCTCCTTCTCCTCCTCCTGCTACTTCTCCTCCTCCTGCTCCTTCTCCACCTCATGCTCCTTCTCCACCTATTGCTCCTTCTTCTCCTCCAGCTCATGCCCCTCTTCCTGCTTCTTCTCCAACTCCTTCTCCTACTCCCCCTTCTGGTCCTTCTCCGCCTCCTGCTCCTTCTTGACCTATTGCTTCTTCTCCACCTCCTGTTCCTCCTCCTCTCCCTCCTGTTCCTTCTCCTCCTCCTGCTCCTTCTGCTCCTCCTGCTTCTACTCCTCCTCCTGCTCCTATTTCTTCTCCTGCTCCTTCTCCACTCCGGCTCCATCTTCACCTCCGGCTCCTTCTTCTCCTCCTGCTCCTTCTCCTCCTCCTGCTCCTACTCCACTCCTGCTCCTTCTCCACCTCCTGCTCCTTCTCCACCTACTGCTCCTTCTTCTCCTCCAGCTCATGCTCCTCCTCCTGCTTCTTCTCCAACTCCTTCTCCTACTCAACCTCCTGCTCCTTCTTCTCCTCCTGCTCCTTCTCCTCCTCCTGCTCCTTCTCCAACTCCTGCTCCTTGTCTCCCTCCTGCTCCTTCTCCACCTCGTGCCCCTTCTCCTCCTTCTGCTCCTTCTCCACTTCCTGCTCCTTCTCCCCATCTTGCGCCTTCTCCACCTCCTGCTCCTGTTACTCCTCCTGCTCCTAATCCTCCTCCTGCTTCTACTCCTCCCCCTGCTGTTCTTCTTCTCCTGATCCTTCTCCACATCCTGCTCCTTCTCCTTCTCCTACTCCTACTCCTCCTCCTGCTCCTTCTTCTCCGCCTGCTCCTTCTACTCCTCCTGCTCTTTCTCAATTCCTGCTCCATCTCCAGCTGCAGCTCAACCTCCATCTGCTCCTTCTCCTCCTCCTCCTGCTCCTTCAGCTCCTCCAGCTCACCCTCCTACTCTTGCTCACCCTCCTGCTGCTGCTCCTTCTCCACATACTGCTCCTTCCCCACCTCCTGCTCAATCGCCTCCTCCTTCTTGTTCTCCACCCCTGCTCCTTCTCCACCTCCTTATCATTCTCCACCTCCTGCTCCTTCTCCACTTTTGCTCAACCTCCTCCTCCTGCTCCTTCTGCACTTAATGCTCTTTCTCCTGCTCCTGCTCCTACTCCCACTTCTGCTCCTTCTCCCGCTTCTGCTCCGTCTCATCCTGCTGCTACTTCTCCTCCTGCTGCTTCTTCTGCTCCTGCTGCTAGTTCTTCACATCCTCCTCCACCTGCTCCTTCTCCACCTCATGCTCCTTGTCTCCCTCTGATCCTTCTCCACCTCCTGCTCCTTTTCCACCTCCTGCTCCTTCTCCACCTCCTGCTCCTCCTCCTCCTGCTTGTCCACCTCCTGCTCCCCCTCCTGCTGCTTGTCCACCTCCTGCTCCTTGTCCACTCCTGCGCCTTCTCGCCCTCCTGCTCCATCTCGCCAACCTGCTGCTTCTCGACTTCCTGCTCCTTCTCGCCTTCCTGCTCCTTTTCCATCTCCTGCTCCTTCTCCACTCCTGCTCATTCACCACCTCCTGCTCCTTCTTCTCCTCCTTCTCCTCCTCCTGCTCCTTCTCCACCTCCTGCTGCTTGACTCCCTCCTGCTCCTTGTCTCGCTGCTGCTCCTTCTCCACCTCCTGCTCCTTCTCCTCATCTTGCGCATTCTCCACCTCCTACTTCTTCTCCTCCTCGTGCTTCAACTCCTCCTCTTGCTCCTTTTTCTCCTCATGCTCCTTCGCCACTCCTGCTCCATCTGCACCTCCTACTACTTCTCCTCCTCCTGCACCTTCTCCTCCTCCTGATCCTTCATCTCCTCCAGCTCCTGCTCCTCCTCCTGCTTCTTCTCCAACTCCTTCTCCTACTCCCCCTCCTGGTCCTTCTCTGCCTCCTGCTCCTTCTCGACCTATTGCTTCTTCTCCACCTCCTGTTCCTTCTCCTCCTCCTGCTCCTTCTCAACCTCCTCCTCCTCCTCCACCTCCTTCTCCTCCTTCTGCTCCTTGTCCACCTCCTGCTCCTTCTCCTCCTCCTCCTCCTTCTCCTCCTCCTGCTCCTTCTCCTCCTCCTGATCCTTGTCCACCTCCTGCTCCTTCTCCTCCTCCTGCTCCCACTCCTCCTCCTGCTCCTTCTTCTTCTCCTTCTCCTTCTCCACTTCTGCTCCATCTCCACCGTCTGCTCCGTCTCCTCCTCTTGCTCCTTCTCCACCAACTGCTCCTTCTCCTTCTCCTGCTCCTTCTCCACCTCCTGCTCCTTGTCCTCATCTTGCGCCTTCTCCACATCCTGCTCCTTCTCCTCCTCCTGCTCGTACTCCTCCTCCTGCTCCTTCTTCTTGTCCTGCTCCTTCTCCTCCTTCTCCTCTTCCTCCCCCTCCTGCTCCTTCTCCACCTCTGGCACCTTCTCCCCGTCCTGCTCCTTCTCCCACTCCTGCTCCTTCTCCCCCTCTTGCTCATTCTCCCCCTCCTGCTCAAACTCCTCCTCCTGCTCCTTCTCCACCTCCTGCCCCTTCCCAACCTGCTGCTCAACCTCCACCTGCTCGTTCTCGTCCTCCTCCTCCTGCTCCTTCTGATCCTCCAGATCACCCTCCTCCTCTTAATCAATCTCCTCCTCCTCCTTGTTCTCCACCCCTGCTCCTTCTCCACCTCCTCATCATTCTCCACCTCCTGCTCCTTCTCCACTTATGCTCCGTCTCCTCCTGCTACTACTGCTCCTCCTGCTGCTTCATCTGCTCCTGCTGCAACTTCTCCACCTCCTTCTCCTGTTCCTTCTCCACCTCCTGCTCCTTCTCCTCTCCTGCTCATTCACCACCTCTTGTTCCTCCTTCACCTCCTCCTCCTACTTCTCCTCCTCCTGCTCCTTGTCCACCTCCTGCTCCATGTCTACATCCTGTTCCTTGTCCACCTCCTGCTCCTTGTCCACCTCCTGCTCCTTGTCCACCAAGTGCTCCTTCTCGCTCTCCTGCTTCTTCTCGACCTCCCGCTCCTTGTCACCCTCCTGCTACTTCTCCACCTCCTACTCCTTCTTCAACTCCTGCTCCTTCTCCACCTCCTGCTCCTTTTCCACCTCCTGCTCCTTCTCCTCATTTTGCGCCTTCTCCGCGTCCTGTTCCTTCTCCACATCCTGCTCCTTCTCCACCTCCTGCTCCTTCTCCACCTCCTGCTCCTACTCCTCATCTTGCGCCTTCTACACCTCCTGCTCCATCTCAACCTCCTGATCCGACTAATCCTCCTCTTCCTGCTCCTTCTCCTCCTCCTGCTCCTTCTCAACCTCCTCCTCCTCCTCCACCTCCTTCTCCTCCTTCTGCTCCTTGTCCACCTCCTGCTCCTTCTCCTCCTCATCCTCCTTCTCCTCCTCCTGCTCCTTCTCCTACTCCTGCTCCTTGTCCACCTCCTGCTCCTTCTCCTCCTCCTGCTCCCACTCCTCCTCCTGCTCCTTCTTCTTCTCCTTCTCCTTCTCCACTTCTGCTCCATCTCCACCGTCTGCTCCGTCTCCTCCTCTTGCTCCTTCTCCACCAAATGCTCCTTCTCCTTCTCCTGCTCCTTCTCCACCTCCTGCTCCTTGTCCTCATCTTGCGCCTTCTCCACATCCTGCTCCTTCTCCTCCTCCTGCTCGTACTCCTCCTTCTCCTCTTCCTCCCCCTCCTGCTCCTTCTCCACCTCTGGCACCTTCTCCCCGTCCTGCTCCTTCTCCCACTCCTGCTCCTTCTCCCCCTCTTGCTCATTCTCCCCCTCCTGCTCAAACTCCTCCTCCTGCTCCTTCTCCACCTCCTGCCCCTTCCCAACCTGCTGCTCAACCTCCACCTGCTCGTTCTCGTCCTCCTCCTCCTGCTCCTTCTGATCCTCCAGATCACCCTCCTCCTCTTAATCAATCTCCTCCTCCTCCTTGTTCTCCACCCCTGCTCCTTCTCCACCTCCTCATCATTCTCCACCTCCTGCTCCTTCTCCACTTATGCTCCGTCTCCTCCTGCTGCTACTGCTCCTCCTGCTGCTTCATCTGCTCCTGCTGCAACTTCTCCACCTCCTTCTCCTGTTCCTTCTCCACCTCCTGCTCCTTCTCCTCTCCTGCTCATTCACCACCTCTTGTTGCTCCTTCACCTCCTCCTCCTACTTCTCCTCCTCCTGCTCCTTGTCCACCTCCTGCTCCATGTCTACATCCTGTTCCTTGTCCACCTCCTGCTCCTTGTCCACCTCCTGCTCCTTGTCCACCAAGTGCTCCTTCTCGCTCTCCTGCTTCTTCTCGACCTCCCGCTCCTTGTCACCCTCCTGCTACTTCTCCACCTCCTACTCCTTCTTCAACTCCTGCTCCTTCTCCACCTCCTGCTCCTTCTCCACCTCCTGCTCCTTCTCCTCATTTTGCGCCTTCTCCACGTCCTGTTCCTTCTCCACATCCTGCTCCTTCTCCACCTCCTGCTCCTTCTCCACCTCCTGCTCCTACTCCTCATCTTGCGCCTTCTACACCTCCTGCTCCATCTCAACCTCCTGATCCTACTAATCCTCCTCCAACTGCTCCTTCTCCGCCTCCTGCTCCTTCTCCACCTCTTGCTTCTTCTCCACCTCCTGTTCCTTCTCCTCCTCCTGCTCCTTCTCCACCTCCTTCTCCTCCTCCACCTCTTTCTCCTCCTCCTGTTCCTTGTCCACTTCCTGCTCCTTGTACACCTCCTGCTCCTTGTCCCCCTCCTGCTCCTTGTCCACCTTCTGCTCCTTGCCCACATCCTGCTCCTTGTCCACCTCCTGCTCCTTCTCACGCTCCTGCTACTTCCTGCCCTCCTGCTCCTTCTCCACCTCCTGCTCCTTCTCCACTCCTGCTCATTCACCACCTCCTGCTCCTTCTTCTCCTCCTTCTCCTCCTCCTGCTCCTTCTCCACCTCCTGGTCTTTGTCTTCCTCCTGCTTCTTGACTCCCTCCTGCTCCTTCTTCTGCTCCTGCTCCTTCTCCACTCATGCTCCTTCTCCTCCTCCTGCTCATTCTCCTCCTCCTGCTCCTTCTCCTCCTCCTGCTCCTTCTCCACCTCCTGCTCCTTCTCCACTTCCTGCTCCCTCTTCTCCTCCTGCTCCTGCTCCTCCTCCTGCTTCTTCTCCAACTCCTTGTCCTACTCCCCCTCCTGGTCCGTCTCCGCCTCCTGCTCATTTTCCACCAATTGCTTCTTCTCCACGTCCTATCCTTTCTCCTCCTCCTGCTCCTTCTCCACCTCCTTCTCCTCCTCCATCTCCTTCTCCTCCTCCTGCTCATTGTCCACCTTCCGCTCCGTGTCCACCTCCTGCTCCTTGTCCACGTAGTGCTCCTTCTCGCCATCCTGCTCCTTCTCGTCCTCCAGCTCCTTCTCGCCCTCCTGCTCCTTCTCGCCCTCCTGCTTCTTCTCGCCCTCCTGCTCCTTCTCGTCCTCCTGCTCCTTCTCCAACTCCTGCTCCTTCTCCATCGCCTGCTCCTTCTCCACCTCCTGCTCCTTCTTCTCCTCCTGCTCCTCCTCATGCTCCTTCTCCACCTCCTGCTCCTTGTCTCCCGCCTGCTCATTCTGCAGCTCCTACTCCTTCTCCACCTCATGCTCCTTCTCCACCTCCTGCTCCTTCTCCTCATATTGCGCCTACTCCACCTCCTGCTCATCCTCCACCTATTTCTTCTTCTCCACCTCCTGTTCCTTATCCTCCTCCTGCTCCTTCCCCACCTCCTTCATCCTCCACCTCCTTCTCCTCCTCCTGCTGATTGTCCACCTGCTGCTCATTGCCCACCTCCTGTTCCTTGTCCACCAACTGCTCCTTGACCACCTCCTGCTCGTTGTCCACCTCCTGCTCCGTGTCTACATCCTGTTCCTTGTCCACCTCCTGCTCCTGATCCACCTCCTGCTCCTTGTCCACCTATTGCTCCTTCTCGCCCACATGCTCCTTCTCGTCCTCCTGCTCCTTCTCGCCCTCATGCTCCTTCTCGGCCTCCAGCATCTTCTCGCCCTCCCGCTCCTTGTCTCCCTCCTGCTCCTTTTCCACCTCCTACTCCTTCGCCACTTCCTGCTCCTTCTACACCTCCTGCTCCTTGTCCACCTATTGCTCCTTCTCGCCCTCATGCTCCTTCTCGTCCTCCTGCTCCTTCTCGCCCTCATGCTCCTTCTCGGCCTCCAGCATCTTCTCGCCCTCCCGCTCCTTGTCTCCCTCCTGCTCCTTTTCCACCTCCTACTCCTCCTCCTCTTCCTGCTCCTGCTCCGCCTCCTGCTCCTTCTCCACATCCTGGTCCTTCTCCACCTCCTGCTCCTCCTTCTCCTCCTGCTCCTCCTCCTCCTCCTGATTCTTCTCCAACTCCTTCTCCTAATCGCCCTCCTGGTCCTTCTCCATCTCCTGTTCCTTCTCCACCTACATCTCCTCCTCCACCTCCTTCTCCTCCTCCTGTTCCTTGTCCACCTCCTGCTCCTTGTCCACCTCCTGCTCCTTGTCAACCTCCTGCTCCTTGTCCACCTCCTGCACTTTGTCCACCTCCTGCTCCTTTTCCACCTCCTGCTCCTTCTCCCCCTCCTGCTACTTCCTGCCCTCCTGCTCCTTCTCCACCTCCTGCTCCTTCCCCACTCCTGCTCATTCACCGCATCCTGCTTCTTCTTCTCATGCTCCTGCTCCTTCTCCACCTTCCTGCTCTTTGTCTTCCTACTGCTCCTTGTCTCCCTCCTGCTCCTTCTCAACCTCCTGCTCCTTCTCCACCTCCTGCTCCATCTCCACCTCCTGCTCCTTCTCCTCATCTTGCACCTTCTCCACCTCCTGCTCCTTCTCCTCCTCCTGCTCCGACTCCTCCTCCTGCTCCTGCTTCTTCTCCTGCTCCTCCTCCACTCATAAGAACATAAGAACATAAGAAATTGGAGCAGGAGCAGGCCAATCGGCCCCTCGAGCCTGCTCCGCCATTCAATAAGATCATGGCTGATCTGATCCCAACCACAAATCTAAAGAACACAAGAAGTCGGAGCAGGACCCGGCCACATAGCCCCTGGGCCCTCTCCGCCACCCACAGGGCATTGACCGATCCGAACTCAGCTTCATGTCCAATTTCCTGCCCGCTCCCCATAACCCCTAATTCCCTTTACTTCTAGGAAACTGTCTATTTCTGTTTTAAATTTATCTAATGATGTAGCTTCCACAGCTTCCTGGGGCAGCAAATTCCACAGACCTACCACCCTCTGAGTGAAGAAGTTTCTCCTCATCTCAGTTTTGAAAGAGCAGCCCCTTATTCTAAGATTATGCCCCCTAGTTCTAGTTTCACCCATCTTTGGGAACATCCTTACTGCATCCACCCGATCAAGACCCTTCACAATCTTATATGTTTCAATAAGATCGCCTCTCATTCTTCTGAACTCCAATGAGTAGAGTCCCAATCTACTCAACCTCTCCTCATATGTCCGCCCCCTCATCCCCGGGATTAACCGAGTGAACCTTCTTTGTACTGCCTCGAGAGCAAGTATGTCTTTTCTTAAGTATGGAGACCAAAACTGTATGCAGTATTCCAGGTGCGGTCTCACCAATACCTTATATAACTGCAGCAATACCTCCTTGTTTTTATATTCTATCCCCCTAGCAATAAAAGCCAACATTCCGTTGGCTTTCTTGATCACCTGCTGCACCTGCATACCAACTTTTTGATTTTCTTGCACTAGGACCCCCAGATCCCTTTGTACTGCAGTACTTTCCAGTCTCTCGCCATTAAGAAAATAACTTGCTCTCTGATTTTTCCTGCCAAAGTGCATAACCTCACATTTTCCAATATTATATTGCATCTGCCAAATCTCCGCCCACTCACCCAGCCTGTCTATATCCCCTTGCAGGTTTTTTATGTCCTCCTCACTCTCTACTTTCCCTCCCATCTTTGTATCATCTGCAAATTTTGATATGTTGCACTCGGTCCCCTCCTCCAAATCGTTAATATAGATTGTAAAGAGTTGGGGACCCAGCACCGACCCCTGTGGAACACCACTGGTTACTGGTTGCCAGTCCGAAAATGAACCATTTATCCCAACTCTCTGCTTCCTGTTTGATAACCAATCCTCCACCCATGCCAGAATATTACCCCCAATCCCGTGATTTTTTATCTGAAGTAATAATCTTTTATGTGGCACCTTGTCGAATGCCTTCTGGAAGTCTAAATATACTACGTCCACTGGTTCCCCTTTATCCACCCTCTACGTTATATCCTCCTCCTGCTCCTTCTCCTCCTCCTGCTCCTTCTCCTCCTCCTGCTCCTTCGACACCTCCTGCTCCTTCTCCACCTCCTGCTCCTTCTTCTCCTCCTCCTCCTGCTCCTGCTCCTACTTCTTCTCCAACTCCTTCTACCACTCACCCTCCTGGTCATTTTCCGCCTCCTGCTCCTTCTCCACCTGTTGCTTCTTCTCCACGTCCTGTTCCCTCTCCTCCTCCTGCTCCTTCTCCATCATCTTCTCCTCCTCCACCTCCTTCTCCTACTCCTGCTCCTTGTCCACCTCCTGCTCCTTGTCCACCTCCTTCTCATTATCCACCTCCTGCTCTGTGTCCAACTCCTGATCCTTGTCCACCTCCTGCTCCTTGTCCACCTCCTGCTCCTTGTCCACCTAGTGCTCCTTCTCGCCCTCCTGCTACTTCTCGTCCTCCAGAGCCTTCTCGCCCTCCTGCTCCTTCCTGCCCTCCTGCTCCTTCTCCACCTCCTGCTCCTTCTACATTCTTGCTCCTTCTCCATCTCTTGCTCCTTCTCCACCTCCTGCTCCTTCTCCTCATCTTTCGCCTTCTCAACCTCGTGCTCCTTCTCCTCCACCTGCTCCTACTCCTCCTCCTGCTCCTTCTTCTCCTCCTGCTCCTTCTCCACTCCTGCTCCTTCTACTCCTCCTGCTCATTTTCCTCCTCCTGCTCCTTCTACACCTCCTGCTCCTTCTCGCCCTCCTGCTCCTTCTCCACCTCCTGCTCCTTCTCCACCTCCTGCTCCTTCTCCACCTCCTGCTCCATCTTCTCCTCCTGCTCCTTCTCCTCCTCCTGCTTCTTCTCCAACTCCTTCTCCTAATCGCCCTCCTGGTCCTTTTCCGCCTCCTGCTCCTTCTCCACCTGTTACTTCTTCTCAACATCCTGTTCCTTCTCCTGTTCCTTCTCCACCTCCTTCTCCCCCTCCACCTCCTTCTCCTCCTCCTGTTGCTTGTCCACCTCCTGCTTCTTGTCCAACTCCTGCTCCTTGTCAACCTCCTGCTCCTTGTCCACCTCCTGCACTTTGTCCACCTCCTGCTCCTTTTCCACCTCCTGCTCCTTCTCCCCCTCCTGCTATTTCCTGCCCTCCTGCTCCTTCTCCACCTCCTGCTCCTTCCCCACTCCTGCTCATTCACCACATCCTGCTCCTTCTTCTCATGCTCCTGCTCCTTCTCCACCTTCCTGCTCTTTGTCTTCCTACTGCTCCTTTTCTCCCTCCTGCTCCTTCTCCACCTCCTGCTCCTTCTCCACCTTCTGCTCCATCTCCACCTCATGCTCCTTCTCCTTCTCCTGCTCCTTCTCCAGCTCCTGCTCCTTCTCCTCATCTTGCACCTTCTCCACCTCCTGCTCCTTCTCCTCCTCCTGCTCCTACTCCTCCTCCTGCTCCTGCTTCTTCTCCTGCTCCTCCTCCACTCCTGCTCCTTCTCCTCCTCCTGCTCCTTCTCCTCCTCCTGCTCCTTCTACACCTCCTGCTCCTTCTCCACCTCCTGCTCCTTCTTCTCCTCCTCCTCCTGCTCCTGCTCCTGCTTCTTCTCCAACTCCTTCTACCACTCACCCTCCTGGTCCTTTTCCGCCTCCTGCTCCTTCTCCACCTGTTGCTTCTTCTCCACCTCCTGTTCCCACTCCTCCTCCTGCTCCTTCTCCACCTTCTTCTCCTCCTCCACCTCCTTCTCCTACTCCTGCTCCTTGTCCACCTCCTTCTCATTATCCACCTCCTGCTCTGTGTCCAACTCCTGATCCTTGTCCACCTCCTGCTCGTTGTCCACCACCTGCTCCTTGTCCACCTAGTGCTCCTTCTCGCCCTCCTGCTACTTCTCGTCCTCCAGATCCTCCTCGCCCTCCTGCTCCTTCCTGCCCTCCTTCTCCTTCTCCACCTCCTGCTCCTTCTCCATTCGTGCTCCTTCTCCACCTCCTGCTCCTTCTCCACCTCCTGCTCCTTCTCCTCATCTTTCGCCTTCTCCACCTCCTGCTCCTTCTCCTCCACCTGCTCCTACTCCTCCTCCTGCTCCTTCTCCTCCTCCTGCTCCTTCTCCACCTCCTGCTCCTTCTCCACTTCCTGCTCCCTCTTCTCCTCCTGCTCCTGCTCCTCCTCCTGCTTCTTCTCCAACTCCTTGTCCTACTCCCCCTCCTGGTCCGTCTCCGCCTCCTGCTCATTCTCCACCAATTGCTTCTTCTCCACGTCCTATCCTTTCTCCTCCTCCTGCTCCTTCTCCACCTCCTTCTCCTCCTCCATCTCTTTCTCCACCTCCTGCTCCTTTTCCACCTCCTGCTCCTTCTCCACCTCCTGCTCCTCATCCTGCTGCTTGTCCACCTCCTGCTCCCCCTCCTGCTGCTTGTCCACCTCCTGCTCCTTGTCCACTCCTGCGCCTTCTCGCCCTCCTGCTCCATCTCGCCAACCTGCTGCTTCTCGACTTCCTGCTCCTTCTCGCCTTCCTGCTCCTTTTCCATCTCCTGCTCCTTCTCCACTCCTGCTCATTCACCACCTCCTGCTCCTTCTTCTCCTCCTTCTCCTCCTCCTGCTCCTTCTCCACCTCCTGCTGCTTGACTCCCTCCTGCTCCTTGTCTCGCTCCTGCTCCTTCTCCACCTCCTGCTCCTTCTCCTCATCTTGCGCATTCTCCACCTCCTACTTCTTCTCCTCCTCGTGCTTCAACTCCTCCTCTTGCTCCTTTTTCTTCTCATGCTCCTTCGCCACTCCTGCTCCATCTGCACCTCCTACTACTTCTCCTCCTCCTGCACCTTCTCCTCCTCCTGATCCTTCATCTCCTCCAGCTCCTGCTCCTCCTCCTGCTTCTTCTCCAACTCCTTCTCCTACTCCCCCTTCTGGTCCTTCTCCGCCTCCTGCTCCTTCTTGACCTATTGCTTCTTCTCCACCTCCTGTTCCTCCTCCTCTCCCTCCTGTTCCTTCTCCTCCTCCTGCTCCTTCTGCTCCTCCTGCTTCTACTCCTCCTCCTGCTCCTATTTCTTCTCCTGCTCCTTCTCCACTCCGGCTCCATCTTCACCTCCGGCTCCTTCTTCTCCTCCTGCTCCTTCTCCTCCTCCTGCTCCTACTCCACTCCTGCTCCTTCTCCACCTCCTGCTCCTTCTCCACCTACTGCTCCTTCTTCTCCTCCAGCTCATGCTCCTCCTCCTGCTTCTTCTCCAACTCCTTCTCCTACTCAACCTCCTGCTCCTTCTTCTCCTCCTGCTCCTTCTCCTCCTCCTGCTCCTTCTCCAACTCCTGCTCCTTGTCTCCCTCCTGCTCCTTCTCCACCTCGTGCCCCTTCTCCTCCTTCTGCTCCTTCTCCACTTCCTGCTCCTTCTCCCCATCTTGCGCCTTCTCCACCTCCTGCTCCTGTTACTCCTCCTGCTCCTAATCCTCCTCCTGCTTCTACTCCTCCCCCTGCTGTTCTTCTTCTCCTGATCCTTCTCCACATCCTGCTCCTTCTCCTTCTCCTACTCCTACTCCTCCTCCTGCTCCTTCTTCTCCGCCTGCTCCTTCTACTCCTCCTGCTCTTTCTCAATTCCTGCTCCATCTCCAGCTGCAGCTCAACCTCCATCTGCTCCTTCTCCTCCTCCTCCTGCTCCTTCAGCTCCTCCAGCTCACCCTCCTACTCTTGCTCACCCTCCTGCTGCTGCTCCTTCTCCACATACTGCTCCTTCCCCACCTCCTGCTCAATCGCCTCCTCCTTCTTGTTCTCCACCCCTGCTCCTTCTCCACCTCCTTATCATTCTCCACCTCCTGCTCCTTCTCCACTTTTGCTCAACCTCCTCCTCCTGCTCCTTCTGCACTTAATGCTCTTTCTCCTGCTCCTGCTCCTACTCCCACTTCTGCTCCTTCTCCCGCTTCTGCTCCGTCTCATCCTGCTGCTACTTCTCCTCCTGCTGCTTCTTCTGCTCCTGCTGCTAGTTCTTCACATCCTCCTCCACCTGCTCCTTCTCCACCTCATGCTCCTTGTCTCCCTCTGATCCTTCTCCACCTCCTGCTCCTTTTCCACCTCCTGCTCCTTCTCCACCTCCTGCTCCTCCTCCTCCTGCTTGTCCACCTCCTGCTCCCCCTCCTGCTGCTTGTCCACCTCCTGCTCCTTGTCCACTCCTGCGCCTTCTCGCCCTCCTGCTCCATCTCGCCAACCTGCTGCTTCTCGACTTCCTGCTCCTTCTCGCCTTCCTGCTCCTTTTCCATCTCCTGCTCCTTCTCCACTCCTGCTCATTCACCACCTCCTGCTCCTTCTTCTCCTCCTTCTCCTCCTCCTGCTCCTTCTCCACCTCCTGCTGCTTGACTCCCTCCTGCTCCTTGTCTCGCTGCTGCTCCTTCTCCACCTCCTGCTCCTTCTCCTCATCTTGCGCATTCTCCACCTCCTACTTCTTCTCCTCCTCGTGCTTCAACTCCTCCTCTTGCTCCTTTTTCTCCTCATGCTCCTTCGCCACTCCTGCTCCATCTGCACCTCCTACTACTTCTCCTCCTCCTGCACCTTCTCCTCCTCCTGATCCTTCATCTCCTCCAGCTCCTGCTCCTCCTCCTGCTTCTTCTCCAACTCCTTCTCCTACTCCCCCTCCTGGTCCTTCTCTGCCTCCTGCTCCTTCTCGACCTATTGCTTCTTCTCCACCTCCTGTTCCTTCTCCTCCTCCTGCTCCTTCTCAACCTCCTCCTCCTCCTCCACCTCCTTCTCCTCCTTCTGCTCCTTGTCCACCTCCTGCTCCTTCTCCTCCTCCTCCTCCTTCTCCTCCTCCTGCTCCTTCTCCTCCTCCTGATCCTTGTCCACCTCCTGCTCCTTCTCCTCCTCCTGCTCCCACTCCTCCTCCTGCTCCTTCTTCTTCTCCTTCTCCTTCTCCACTTCTGCTCCATCTCCACCGTCTGCTCCGTCTCCTCCTCTTGCTCCTTCTCCACCAACTGCTCCTTCTCCTTCTCCTGCTCCTTCTCCACCTCCTGCTCCTTGTCCTCATCTTGCGCCTTCTCCACATCCTGCTCCTTCTCCTCCTCCTGCTCGTACTCCTCCTCCTGCTCCTTCTTCTTGTCCTGCTCCTTCTCCTCCTTCTCCTCTTCCTCCCCCTCCTGCTCCTTCTCCACCTCTGGCACCTTCTCCCCGTCCTGCTCCTTCTCCCACTCCTGCTCCTTCTCCCCCTCTTGCTCATTCTCCCCCTCCTGCTCAAACTCCTCCTCCTGCTCCTTCTCCACCTCCTGCCCCTTCCCAACCTGCTGCTCAACCTCCACCTGCTCGTTCTCGTCCTCCTCCTCCTGCTCCTTCTGATCCTCCAGATCACCCTCCTCCTCTTAATCAATCTCCTCCTCCTCCTTGTTCTCCACCCCTGCTCCTTCTCCACCTCCTCATCATTCTCCACCTCCTGCTCCTTCTCCACTTATGCTCCGTCTCCTCCTGCTACTACTGCTCCTCCTGCTGCTTCATCTGCTCCTGCTGCAACTTCTCCACCTCCTTCTCCTGTTCCTTCTCCACCTCCTGCTCCTTCTCCTCTCCTGCTCATTCACCACCTCTTGTTCCTCCTTCACCTCCTCCTCCTACTTCTCCTCCTCCTGCTCCTTGTCCACCTCCTGCTCCATGTCTACATCCTGTTCCTTGTCCACCTCCTGTTCCTTGTCCACCTCCTGCTCCTTGTCCACCAAGTGCTCCTTCTCGCTCTCCTGCTTCTTCTCGACCTCCCGCTCCTTGTCACCCTCCTGCTACTTCTCCACCTCCTACTCCTTCTTCAACTCCTGCTCCTTCTCCACCTCCTGCTCCTTTTCCACCTCCTGCTCCTTCTCCTCATTTTGCGCCTTCTCCACGTCCTGTTCCTTCTCCACATCCTGCTCCTTCTCCACCTCCTGCTCCTTCTCCACCTCCTGCTCCTACTCCTCATCTTGCGCCTTCTACACCTCCTGCTCCATCTCAACCTCCTGATCCGACTAATCCTCCTCTTCCTGCTCCTTCTCCTCCTCCTGCTCCTTCTCAACCTCCTCCTCCTCCTCCACCTCCTTCTCCTCCTTCTGCTCCTTGTCCACCTCCTGCTCCTTCTCCTCCTCATCCTCCTTCTCCTCCTCCTGCTCCTTCTCCTCCTCCTGCTCCTTGTCCACCTCCTGCTCCTTCTCCTCCTCCTGCTCCCACTCCTCCTCCTGCTCCTTCTTCTTCTCCTTCTCCTTCTCCACTTCTGCTCCATCTCCACCGTCTGCTCCGTCTCCTCCTCTTGCTCCTTCTCCACCAACTGCTCCTTCTCCTTCTCCTGCTCCTTCTCCACCTCCTGCTCCTTGTCCTCATCTTGCGCCTTCTCCACATCCTGCTCCTTCTCCTCCTCCTGCTCGTACTCCTCCTTCTCCTCTTCCTCCCCCTCCTGCTCCTTCTCCACCTCTGGCACCTTCTCCCCGTCCTGCTCCTTCTCCCACTCCTGCTCCTTCTCCCCCTCTTGCTCATTCTCCCCCTCCTGCTCAAACTCCTCCTCCTGCTCCTTCTCCACCTCCTGCCCCTTCCCAACCTGCTGCTCAACCTCCACCTGCTCGTTCTCGTCCTCCTCCTCCTGCTCCTTCTGATCCTCCAGATCACCCTCCTCCTCTTAATCAATCTCCTCCTCCTCCTTGTTCTCCACCCCTGCTCCTTCTCCACCTCCTCATCATTCTCCACCTCCTGCTCCTTCTCCACTTATGCTCCGTCTCCTCCTGCTACTACTGCTCCTCCTGCTGCTTCATCTGCTCCTGCTGCAACTTCTCCACCTCCTTCTCCTGTTCCTTCTCCACCTCCTGCTCCTTCTCCTCTCCTGCTCATTCACCACCTCTTGTTCCTCCTTCACCTCCTCCTCCTACTTCTCCTCCTCCTGCTCCTTGTCCACCTCCTGCTCCATGTCTACATCCTGTTCCTTGTCCACCTCCTGCTCCTTGTCCACCTCCTGCTCCTTGTCCACCAAGTGCTCCTTCTCGCTCTCCTGCTTCTTCTCGACCTCCCGCTCCTTGTCACCCTCCTGCTACTTCTCCACCTCCTACTCCTTCTTCAACTCCTGCTCCTTCTCCACCTCCTGCTCCTTCTCCACCTCCTGCTCCTTCTCCTCATTTTGCGCCTTCTCCACGTCCTGTTCCTTCTCCACATCCTGCTCCTTCTCCACCTCCTGCTCCTTCTCCACCTCCTGCTCCTACTCCTCATCTTGCGCCTTCTACACCTCCTGCTCCATCTCAACATCCTGATCCTACTAATCCTCCTCTAACTGCTCCTTCTCCGCCTCCTGCTCCTTCTCCACCTCTTGCTTCTTCTCCACCTCCTGTTCCTTCTCCTCCTCCTGCTCCTTCTCCACCTCCTTCTCCTCCTCCACCTCTTTCTCCTCCTCCTGTTCCTTGTCCACTTCCTGCTCCTTGTACACCTCCTGCTCCTTGTCCCCCTCCTGCTCCTTGTCCACCTTCTGCTCCTTGCCCACATCCTGCTCCTTGTCCACCTCCTGCTCCTTCTCACGCTCCTGCTACTTCCTGCCTAATGAACTTGATCTAATGAACTTATTTCAGTCAGCTAGATCTTTCTTCTTCAAAGCAAAAAGATTTTATCTTCAAATACAAGAACTTTTCGTGGTTTTGTTGTATTTCAACAAATGGACATCTTTCAGCGAGCGAGAAGTTTTTTCTTTGATAGTTTAAGATTTTATCTTAAAATACAAGAACTTTTCGTGGTTCTTGTCAATTTTTGTTGGTTTAGATCCCATGAACTTATTTCAGTCAGCTAGATCTTTCTTCTTCAAAGCAAAAAGATTTTATCTTCAAATACAAGAACTTTTCGTGGTTTTGTTGTATTTCAGCAAATCGACATCTTTCAGCGAGCGAGAAGTTTTTTCTTTAATAGCTTAAGATTTTATCTTAAAATACAAGAACTTTTCGTGGTTCGTGTCAATTTTTGTTCGTTTTGATCCAATGAACTTATTTCAGTCAGCTAGATCTTTCTTCTTCAAAGCAAAAAGATTTTATCTTCAAATACAAGAACTTTACGTGGTTTTGTTGTATTTCAGCAAATGGACATCTTTCAGCGAGCGAGAAGTTTTTTCTTTGATATTTTAAGATTTTATCTTAAAATACAAGAACTTTTCGTGGTTCTTGTCAATTTTTGTTGGTTTTCATCTAACAATTTCAGTTAGCTGGATCTTTCTTCTTCAATGCAAAAAGGTCTTATCTTCAAATACAAGAACTTTTCGTGGTTTTGTTGGTTTTCAGCAAATGAACATATTTCAGCGAGATGGAAGTTTTTTCTTCAATCGCTCAAGATTTTATCTTGAAATACAAGAACTTTTCGTGGTTTTGTTGGATTTCAGCAAATGAACATATTTCAGCCAGCGAGAAGTTTTTTCTTTCATAGTTTCAGATTTTATCTTAAAATACAAGAACCTTTCGTGGTTCTGGTCAATTTTTGTTGGTTTTCATGCAATGAACTTATTTCAGTCAGCTGGATCTTTCTTCTTCAATGCAAAAAGATTTTATCTTCAAATACAAGAACTTTTCGTGGTTTTGTTGGTTTTCAGCAAATGAACATATTTCAGCGAGCTGGAAGTTTTTACTTTAATAGCTTAAGATTTTATCTTAAAATACAAGAACTTTTCGTGGTTCTTGTCAATTTTTGTTGGTTTTGATCCAATGAACTTATTTCAGTCAGCTAGATCTTTCTTCTTCAAAGCAAAAAGATTTTATCTTCAAATACAAGAACTTTTCGTGGTTTTGTTGTATTTCAGCAAATCGACATCTTTCAGCAAGCGAGAAGTTTTTTTTTAATAGCTTAAGATTTTATCTTAAAATACAAGAACTTTTCGTGGTTCGTGTCAATTTTTGTTGGTTTTGATCCAATGAACTTATTTCAGTCAGCTAGATCATTCTTCTTCAAAGCAAAAAGATTTTATCTTCAAATACAAGAACTTTTCGTGGTTTTGTTGTATTTCAGCAAATGGACATCTTTCAGCGAGCGAGAAGTTTTTTCTTTGATAGTTTAAGATTTTATCTTAAAATACAAGAACTTTTCGTGGTTCTTGTCAATTTTTGTTGGTTTTCATCTCACAATTTCCGTTAGCTGGATCTTTCTTCTTTAATGCAAAAAGGTCTTATCTTCAAATACAAGAACTTTTCGTGGTTTTGTTGTATTTCAGCAAATCGACATCTTTCAGCGAGCGAGAAGTTTTTTTTTAATAGCTTAAGATTTTATCTTAAAATACAAGAACTTTTCGTGGTTCGTGTCAATTTTTGTTGGTTTTGATCCAATGAACTTATTTCAGTCAGCTAGATCATTCTTCTTCAAAGCAAAAAGATTTTCTCTTCAAATACAAGAACTTTTCGTGGTTTTGTTGTATTTCAGCAAATGGACATCTTTCAGCGAGCGAGAAGTTTTTTCTTTGATAGTTTAAGATTTTATCTTAAAATACAAGAACTTTTCGTGGTTCTTGTCAATTTTTGTTGGTTTTCATCTAACAATTTCAGTTAGCTGGATCTTTCTTCTTTAATGCAAAAAGGTCTTATCTTCAATACAAGAACTTTTCGTTGTTTTGTTGGTTTTCAGCAAATGAACATATTTCAGCGAGCTAGAAGTTTGTTCTTTCATAGCGTAAGATTTTATCTTAAAATACAAGAACTTTTCGTGGTTCTTGTCAATTTTTGTTGGTTTTCATCTAACAATTTCAGTCAGCTGGATCTTTCTTCTTTAATGCAAAAATATTTTATATTCAAATACAAGAACTTTTCGTGGTTTTGTTGGTTTTCAGCAAATGAACATATTTCAGCGAGGCAGAAGTTTTTTCTTTAATAGCTTAAGATTTTATCTTAAAATACAAAAACTTTTCGTGGTTCTTGTCAATTTTTGTTGGTTTTGATCTATTTAACTTTTTTCAGTCAGCAAGATCTTCCTTCTTCAAAGCAAAAAGATTTTATCTTCAAATACAAGAACTTTTCGTGGTTTTGTTGGTTTTCAGCAAACAAACATATTTCAGCGAATGATAAGTTTTTTCTTTAATAGCGTAAGATTTTATCTTAAAATACAAGAACTTTTCGTGGTTCTTGTCAATTTTTGTTGGTTTTCATCTAACAATTTCAGTCAGCTGGATCTTTCTTTAATGCAAAAAGATTTTATCCTCAAATACAAGAACATTTCGTGGTTTTGTTGGTTTTCAGCAAATGTACATATTTAAGCGAGCTGGAAGTTTTTTCTTCAATAGCTTAAGATTTTATCTTAAAATACAAGAACTTTTCGTGGTTCTTATCAATTTTTGTTGGTTTTCATCTAATGAACTTATTTCAGTCAGCTTGTGCTTTCTTCTTTATGCAAAAAGGTCTTATCTTCAAATACAATAACTTTTCGTGCTTTTGTTGGTTTTCAGCAAATGAACATATTTCAGCGAGCTGGAAGTTTTTTCTTCAATAGCTCAAGATTTTATCTTAAAATACAAGAACTTTTCGTGGTTTTGTTGGATTTCAGCAAATGAACATATTTCAGCGAGCGAGAAGTTTTTTCTTTCATAGCTTAAGATTTTATCTTAAAATACAAGAACCTTTCGTGGTTCTGGTCAATTTTTGTTGGTTTTCATCCAATGAACTTATTTCAGTCAGCTGGATCTTTCTTCTTCAATGCCAAAAGATTTTATCTTCAAATACAAGAACTTTTCGTGGTTTTGTTGGTTTTCAGCAAATGAGCATATTTCAGCGAGCTGGAAGTTTTTTCTTCAATAGCGTAAGATTTTATCTTAAAATACAAGACCTTTTTGTGGTTCTTGTCAATTTTTGTTGGTTTTCATTTGATGAACTTATTTCAGTCAGCTGGAGCTTTCTTCTTTCATGCAAAAAGGTTTTATCTTCAAATACAAGAACTTTTCGTGGTTTTGTTGGTTTTCAGCAAATGAACATATTTCAGCGAGCTGGAAGTTTTTTCTTTAATAGCTCAAGATTTTATCTTAAAATACAAGAACTTTTCGTGGTTCTTGTCAATTTTTGTTGGTTTTGATCCAATGAACTTATTTCAGTCAACGAGATCTTTCTTCTTCAAAGCAAAAAGATTTTATCTTCAAATACAAGAACTTTTCGTGGTTTTGTTGTATTTCAGCAAATGGACATCTTTCAGCGAGCGAGAAGTTTTTTCTTTGATAGTTTAAGATTTTATCTTAAAATACAAGAACTTTTCGTGGTTCTTGTCAATTTTTGTTGGTTTTCATCTCACAATTTCCGTTAGCTGGATCTTTCTTCTTCAATGCAAAAAGGTCTTATCTTCAAATACAAGAACTTTTCGTTGTTTTGTTGTATTTCAGCAAATCGACATCTTTCAGCGAGCGAGAAGTTTTTTTTTAATAGCTTAAGATTTTATCTGAAAATACAAGAACTTTTCGTGGTTCGTGTCAATTTTTGTTGGTTTTGATCCAATGAACTTATTTCAGTCAGCTAGATCTTTCTTCTTCAAAGCAAAAAGATTTTCTCTTCAAATACAAGAACTTTTCGTGGTTTTGTTGTATTTCAGCAAATGGACATCTTTCAGCGAGCGAGAAGTTTTTTCTTTGATAGTTTAAGATTTTATCTTAAAATACAAGAACTTTTCGTGGTTCTTGTCAATTTTTGTTGGTTTTCATCTAACAATTTCAGTTAGCTGGATCTTTCTTCTTTAATGCAAAAAGGTCTTATCTTCAATACAAGAACTTTTCGTTGTTTTGTTGGTTTTCAGCAAATGAACATATTTCAGCGAGCTAGAAGTTTGTTCTTTCATAGCGTAAGATTTTATCTTAAAATACAAGAACTTTTCGTGGTTCTTGTCAATTTTTGTTGGTTTTCATCTAACAATTTCAGTCAGCTGGATCTTTCTTCTTTAATGCAAAAATATTTTATCTTCAAATACAAGAACTTTTCGTGGTTTTGTTGGTTTTCAGCAAATGAACATATTTCAGCGAGGCAGAAGTTTTTTCTTTAATAGCTTAAGATTTTATCTTAAAATACAAAAACATTTCGTGGTTCTTGTCAATTTTTGTTGGTTTTGATCTATTTAACTTATTTCAGTCAGCAAGATCTTCCTTCTTCAAAGCAAAAAGATTTTATCTTCAAATACAAGAACTTTTCGTGGTTTTGTTGGTTTTCAGCAAACAAACGTATTTCAGCGAATGATAAGTTTTTTCTTTAATCGCGTAAGATTTTATCTTAAAATACAAGAACTTTTCGTGGTTCTTGTCAATTTTTGTTGGTTTTCATCGAATGAACTTATTTCAGTCAGCTTGTGCTTTCTTCTTTATGCAAAAAGGTCTTATCTTCAAATACAATAACTTTTCGTGCTTTTGTTGGTTTTCAGCAAATGAACATATTTCAGCGAGCTGGAAGTTTTTTCTTCAATAGCTCAAGATTTTATCTTAAAATACAAGAACTTTTCGTGGTTTTGTTGGATTTCAGCAAATGAACATATTTCAGCGAGCGAGAAGTTTTTTCTTTCATAGCTTAAGATTTTATCTTAAAATACAAGAACTTTTCGTGGTTCTTGTCAATTTTTGTTGGTTTTCAGCAAATGAACATATTTCAGCGGCCTGGAAGTTTTTTCATTAATAGCGTAAGATTTTATCTTAAAATACAAGACCTTTTTGTGGTTCTTGTCAATTTTTGTTGGTTTTCATTTGATGAACTTATTTCAGTCAGCTGGAGCTTTCTTCTTTAATGCAAAAAGGTTTTATCTTCAAATACAAGAACTTTTCGTGGTTTTGTTGGTTTTCAGCAAATGAACATATTTCAGCGAGCTGGAAGTTTTTTCTTTAATAGCTCAAGATTTTATCTTAAAATACACGAACTTTTCGTGGTTCTTGTCAATTTTTGTTGGTTTTCAGCAAATGAACATATTTCAGCGGCCTGGAAGTTTTTTCATTAATAGCGTAAGATTTTATCTTAAAATACAAGAACTTTTCGTGGTTCTTGTCAATTTTTGTTGGTTTTGATCCAATGAACTTATTTCAGTCAACTAGATCTTTCTTCTTCAAAGCAAAAAGATTTTATCTTCAAATACAAGAACTTTTCGTGGTTTTGTTGTATTTCAGCAAATGGACATCTTTCAGCGAGCGAGAAGTTTTTTCTTTGATAGTTTAAGATTTTATCTTAAAATACACGAACTTTTCGTGGTTCTTGTCAATTTTTGTTGGTTTTCATCTAACAATTTCAGTTAGCTGGATCTTTCTTCTTTAATGCAGAAAGGTCTTATCTTCAAATACAAGAACTTTTCGTGGTTTTGTTGGTTTTCAGCAAATGAACATATTTCAGCGAGATGGAAGTTTTTTCTTCAATCGCTCAAGAATTTATCTTGAAATACAAGAACTTTTCGTGGTTTTGTTGGATTTCAGCAAATGAACATATTTCAGCCAGCGAGAAGTTTTTTCTTTCATAGTTTCAGATTTTATCTTAAAATACAAGAACCTTTCGTGGTTCTGGTCAATTTTTGTTGGTTTTCATGCAATGAACTTATTTCAGTCAGCTGGATCTTTCTTCTTCAATGCAAAAAGATTTTATCTTCAAATACAAGAACTTTTCGTGGTTTTGTTGGTTTTCAGCAAATGAACATATTTCAGCGAGCTGGAAGTTTTTACTTTAATAGCTTAAGATTTTATCTTAAAATACAAGAACTTTTCGTGGTTCTTGTCAATTTTTGTTGGTTTTGATCCCATGAACTTATTTCAGTCAGCTAGATCTTTCTTCTTCAAAGCAAAAAGATTTTATCTTCAAATACAAGAACTTTTCGTGGTTTTGTTGTATTTCAGAAAATCGACATCTTTCAGCGAGCGAGAAGTTTTTTCTTTAATAGCTTAAGATTTTATCTTAAAATACAAGAACTTTTCGTGGTTCTTGTCAATTTTTGTTGGTTTTGATCCAATGAACTTATTTCAGTCAACGAGATCTTTCTTCTTCAAAGCAAAAAGATTTTATCTTCAAATACAAGAACTTTTCGTGGTTTTGTTGTATTTCAGCAAATGGACATCTTTCAGCGAGCGAGAAGTTTTTTCTTTGATAGTTTAAGATTTTATCTTAAAATACAAGAACTTTTCGTGGTTCTTGTCAATTTTTGTTGGTTTTCATCTCACAATTTCCGTTAGCTGGATCTTTCTTCTTCAATGCAAAAAGGTCTTATCTTCAAATACAAGAACTTTTCGTTGTTTTGTTGTATTTCAGCAAATCGACATCTTTCAGCGAGCGAGAAGTTTTTTTTTAATAGCTTAAGATTTTATCTGAAAATACAAGAACTTTTCGTGGTTCGTGTCAATTTTTGTTGGTTTTGATCCAATGAACTTATTTCAGTCAGCTAGATCTTTCTTCTTCAAAGCAAAAAGATTTTCTCTTCAAATACAAGAACTTTTCGTGGTTTTGTTGTATTTCAGCAAATGGACATCTTTCAGCGAGCGAGAAGTTTTTTCTTTGATAGTTTAAGATTTTATCTTAAAATACAAGAACTTTTCGTGGTTCTTGTCAATTTTTGTTGGTTTTCATCTAACAATTTCAGTTAGCTGGATCTTTCTTCTTTAATGCAAAAAGGTCTTATCTTCAATACAAGAACTTTTCGTTGTTTTGTTGGTTTTCAGCAAATGAACATATTTCAGCGAGCTAGAAGTTTGTTCTTTCATAGCGTAAGATTTTATCTTAAAATACAAGAACTTTTCGTGGTTCTTGTCAATTTTTGTTGGTTTTCATCTAACAATTTCAGTCAGCTGGATCTTTCTTCTTTAATGCAAAAATATTTTATCTTCAAATACAAGAACTTTTCGTGGTTTTGTTGGTTTTCAGCAAATGAACATATTTCAGCGAGGCAGAAGTTTTTTCTTTAATAGCTTAAGATTTTATCTTAAAATACAAAAACATTTCGTGGTTCTTGTCAATTTTTGTTGGTTTTGATCTATTTAACTTATTTCAGTCAGCAAGATCTTCCTTCTTCAAAGCAAAAAGATTTTATCTTCAAATACAAGAACTTTTCGTGGTTTTGTTGGTTTTCAGCAAACAAACATATTTCAGCGAATGATAAGTTTTTTCTTTAATCGCGTAAGATTTTATCTTAAAATACAAGAACTTTTCGTGGTTCTTGTCAATTTTTGTTGGTTTTCATCGAATGAACTTATTTCAGTCAGCTTGTGCTTTCTTCTTTATGCAAAAAGGTCTTATCTTCAAATACAATAACTTTTCGTGCTTTTGTTGGTTTTCAGCAAATGAACATATTTCAGCGAGCTGGAAGTTTTTTCTTCAATAGCTCAAGATTTTATCTTAAAATACAAGAACTTTTCGTGGTTTTGTTGGATTTCAGCAAATGAACATATTTCAGCGAGCGAGAAGTTTTTTCTTTCATAGCGTAAGATTTTATCTTAAAATACAAGACCTTTTTGTGGTTCTTGTCAATTTTTGTTGGTTTTCATTTGATGAACTTATTTCAGTCAGCTGGAGCTTTCTTCTTTAATGCAAAAAGGTTTTATCTTCAAATACAAGAACTTTTCGTGGTTTTGTTGTATTTCAGCAAATGGACATCTTTCAGCGAGCGAGAAGTTTTTTCTTTGATAGTTTAAGATTTTATCTTAAAATACAAGAACTTTTCGTGGTTCTTGTCAATTTTTGTTGGTTTTCATCTCACAATTTCCGTTAGCTGGATCTTTCTTCTTCAATGCAAAAAGGTCTTATCTTCAAATACAAGAACTTTTCGTTGTTTTGTTGTATTTCAGCAAATCGACATCTTTCAGCGAGCGAGAAGTTTTTTTTTAATAGCTTAAGATTTTATCTGAAAATACAAGAACTTTTCGTGGTTCGTGTCAATTTTTGTTGGTTTTGATCCAATGAACTTATTTCAGTCAGCTAGATCTTTCTTCTTCAAAGCAAAAAGATTTTCTCTTCAAATACAAGAACTTTTCGTGGTTTTGTTGTATTTCAGCAAATGGACATCTTTCAGCGAGCGAGAAGTTTTTTCTTTGATAGTTTAAGATTTTATCTTAAAATACAAGAACTTTTCGTGGTTCTTGTCAATTTTTGTTGGTTTTCATCTAACAATTTCAGTTAGCTGGATCTTTCTTCTTTAATGCAAAAAGGTCTTATCTTCAATACAAGAACTTTTCGTTGTTTTGTTGGTTTTCAGCAAATGAACATATTTCAGCGAGCTAGAAGTTTGTTCTTTCATAGCGTAAGATTTTATCTTAAAATACAAGAACTTTTCGTGGTTCTTGTCAATTTTTGTTGGTTTTCATCTAACAATTTCAGTCAGCTGGATCTTTCTTCTTTAATACAAAAATATTTTATCTTCAAATACAAGAACTTTTCGTGGTTTTGTTGGTTTTCAGCAAATGAACATATTTCAGCGAGGCAGAAGTTTTTTCTTTAATAGCTTAAGATTTTATCTTAAAATACAAAAACATTTCGTGGTTCTTGTCAATTTTTGTTGGTTTTGATCTATTTAACTTATTTCAGTCAGCAAGATCTTCCTTCTTCAAAGCAAAAAGATTTTATCTTCAAATACAAGAACTTTTCGTGGTTTTGTTGGTTTTCAGCAAACAAACGTATTTCAGCGAATGATAAGTTTTTTCTTTAATCGCGTAAGATTTTATCTTAAAATACAAGAACTTTTCGTGGTTCTTGTCAATTTTTGTTGGTTTTCATCGAATGAACTTATTTCAGTCGGCTTGTGCTTTCTTCTTTATGCAAAAAGGTCTTATCTTCAAATACAATAACTTTTCGTGCTTTTGTTGGTTTTCAGCAAATGAACATATTTCAGCGAGCTGGAAGTTTTTTCTTCAATAGCTCAAGATTTTATCTTAAAATACAAGAACTTTTCGTGGTTTTGTTGGATTTCAGCAAATGAACATATTTCAGCGAGCGAGAAGTTTTTTCTTTCATAGCTTAAGATTTTATCTTAAAATACAAGAACCTTTCGTGGTTCTGGTCAATTTTTGTTGGTTTTCATCCAATGAACTTATTTCAGTCAGCTGGATCTTTCTTCTTCAATGCCAAAAGATTTTATCTTCAAATACTAGAACTTTTCGTGGTTTTGTTGGTTTTCAGCAAATGAGCATATTTCAGCGAGCTGGAAGTTTTTTCTTCAATAGTTTAAGATTTTATCTTAAAATACAAGAACTTTTCGTGGTTCTTGTCAATTTTTGTTGGTTTTCAGCAAATGAACATATTTCAGCGGCCTGGAAGTTTTTTCATTAATAGCGTAAGATTTTATCTTAAAATACAAGACCTTTTTGTGGTTCTTGTCAATTTTTGTTGGTTTTCATTTGATGAACTTATTTCAGTCAGCTGGAGCTTTCTTCTTTAATGCAAAAAGGTTTTATCTTCAAATACAAGAACTTTTCGTGGTTTTGTTGGTTTTCAGCAAATGAACATATTTCAGCGAGCTGGAAGTTTTTTCTTTAATAGCTCAAGATTTTATCTTAAAATACAAGAACTTTTCGTGGTTCTTGTCAATTTTTGTTGGTTTTGATCCAATGAACTTATTTCAGTCAACTAGATCTTTCTTCTTCAAAGCAAAAAGATTTTATCTTCAAATACAACAACTTTTCGTGGTTTTCTTGGTTTTCAGCAAATGAACATATTTCAGCGAGCTGGAAGTTTTTTCTTTAATAGCTCAAGATTTTATCTTAAAATACAAGAACTTTTCGTTGTTCTGATCAATTTTTGTTGGTTTTGATCCAATGAACTTATTTCAGTCAACGAGATCTTTCTTCTTCAAAGCAAAAAGATTTTATCTTCAAATACAACAACTTTTCGTGGTTTTCTTGGTTTTCAGCAAATGAACATATTTCAGCGAGCTGGAAGTTTTTTCTTTAATAGCTCAAGATTTTATCTTAAAATACAAGAACTTTTCGTGGTTCTTGTCAATTTTTGTTGGTTTTGATCCAATGAACTTATTTCAGTCAACTAGATCTTTCTTCTTCAAAGCAAAAAGATTTTATCTTCAAATACAAGAACTTTTCGTGGTTTTGTTGTATTTCAGCAAATGGACATCTTTCAGCGAGCGAGAAGTTTTTTCTTTGATAGTTTAAGATTTTATCTTAAAATACACGAACTTTTCGTGGTTCTTGTCAATTTTTGTTGGTTTTCATCTCACAATTTCAGTTAGCTGGATCTTTCTTCTTTAATGCAGAAAGGTCTTATCTTCAAATACAAGAACTTTTCGTGGTTTTGTTGGTTTTCAGCAAATGAACATATTTCAGCGAGATGGAAGTTTTTTCTTCAATCGCTCAAGAATTTATCTTGAAATACAAGAACTTTTCGTGGTTTTGTTGGATTTCAGCAAATGAACATATTTCAGCCAGCGAGAAGTTTTTTCTTTCATAGTTTCAGATTTTATCTTAAAATACAAGAACCTTTCGTGGTTCTGGTCAATTTTTGTTGGTTTTCATGCAATGAACTTATTTCAGTCAGCTGGATCTTTCTTCTTCAATGCAAAAAGATTTTATCTTCAAATACAAGAACTTTTCGTGGTTTTGTTGGTTTTCAGCAAATGAACATATTTCAGCGAGCTGGAAGTTTTTACTTTAATAGCTTAAGATTTTATCTTAAAATACAAGAACTTTTCGTGGTTCTTGTCAATTTTTGTTGGTTTTGATCCCATGAACTTATTTCAGTCAGCTAGATCTTTCTTCTTCAAAGCAAAAAGATTTTATCTTCAAATACAACAACTTTTCGTGGTTTTCTTGGTTTTCAGCAAATGAACATATTTCAGCGAGCTGGAAGTTTTTTCTTTAATAGCTCAAGATTTTATCTTAAAATACAAGAACTTTTCGTTGTTCTGATCAATTTTTGTTGGTTTTGATCCAATGAACTTATTTCAGTCAGCTGGATCTTTCTTTAATGCAAAAAGATTTTATCTTCAAATACAAGAACTTTTCGTGGTTTTGTTGGTTTTCAGCAAATGAACATATTTCAGCGAGCTGGAAGTTTTTTCTTTAATAGCTCAAGATTTTATCTTAAAACACAAGAACTTTTCGTGGTTCTTGTCAATTTTTGTTGGTTTTGATCCAATGAACTTATTTCAGTTAGCTTGTGCTTTCTTCTTTATGCAAAAAGGTCTTATCTTCAAATACAATAACTTTTCGTGCTTTTGTTGGTTTTCAGCAAATGAACATATTTCAGCGAGCTGGAAGTTTTTTCTTTGATAGTTTAAGATTTTATCTTAAAATACAAGAACTTTTCGTGGTTCTTGTCAATTTTTGTTGGTTTTCATCTAACAATTTCCGTTAGCTGGATCTTTCTTCTTTAATGCAAAAAGGTCTTATCTTCAAATACAAGAACTTTTCGTGGTTTTGTTGTATTTCAGCAAATGAACATATTTCAGCGAGATGGAAGTTTTTTCTTCAATCGCTCAAGATTTTATCTTGAAATACAAGAACTTTTCGTGGTTTTGTTGGATTTCAGCAAATGAACATATTTCAGCCAGCGAGAAGTTTTTTCTTTCATAGTTTCAGATTTTATCTTAAAATACAAGAACCTTTCGTGGTTCTGGTCAATTTTTGTTGGTTTTCATGCAATGAACTTATTTCAGTCAGCTGGATCTTTCTTCTTCAATGCAAAAAGATTTTATCTTCAAATACAAGAACTTTTCGTGGTTTTGTTGGTTTTCAGCAAATGAACATATTTCAGCGAGCTGGAAGTTTTTACTTTAATAGCTTAATATTTTATCTTAAAATACAAGAACTTTTCGTGGTTCTTGTCAATTTTTGTTGGTTTTGATCCAATGAACTTATTTCAGTCAGCTAGATCTTTCTTCTTCAAAGCAAATAGATTTTATCTTCAAATACAAGAAGTTTTCGTGGTTTTGTTGTGTTTCAGCAAATCGACATCTTTCAGCGAGCGAGAAGTTTTTTCTTTAATAGCTTAAGATTTTATCTTAAAATACAAGAACTTTTCGTGGTTCGTGTCAATTTTTGTTGGTTTTGATCCAATGAACTTATTTCAGTCAGCTAGATCTTTCTTCTTCAAAGCAAAAAGATTTTATCTTCAATACAAGAACTTTTCGTTGTTTTGTTGGTTTTCAGCAAATGAACATATTTCAGCGAGCTAGAAGTTTGTTCTTTAATAGCGTAAGATTTCATCTTAAAATACAAGAACTTTTCGTGGTTCTTGTCAATTTTTGTTGGTTTTCATCTAACAATTTCAGTCAGCTGGATCTTTCTTCTTTAATGCAAAAAGATTTTATCTTCAAATACAAGAACTTTTCGTGGTTTTGTTGGTTTTCAGCAAATGAACATATTTCAGCGAGGCAGAAGTTTTTTCTTTAATAGCTTAAGATTTTATCTTAAAATACAAAAACTTTTCGTGGTTCTTGTCAATTTTTGTTGGTTTTGATCTATTTAACTTATTTCAGTCAGCAAGATCTTCCTTCTTCAAAGCAAAAAGATTTTATCTTCAAATACAAGAACTTTTCGTGGTTTTGTTGGTTTTCAGCAAATGAACATATTTCAGCGAGCTGGAAGTTTTTTTTTAATAGCTCAAGATTTTATCTTAAAATACAAGAACTTTTCGTGGTTCGTGTCAATTTTTGTTGGTTTTGATCCAATGAACTTATTTCAGTATGCTGGATCTTTCTTCTTCAAAGCAAAAAGATTTTCTCTTCAAATACAAGAACTTTTCGTGGTTTTGTTGTATTTCAGCAAATGGACATCTTTCAGCGAGCGAGAAGTTTTTTCTTTGATAGTTTAAGATTTTATCTTAAAATACAAGAACTTTTCGTGGTTCTTGTCAATTTTTGTTGGTTTTCATCTAACAATTTCAGTTAGCTGGATCTTTCTTCTTTAATGCAAAAAGGTCTTATCTTCAATACAAGAACTTTTCGTTGTTTTGTTGGTTTTCAGCAAATGAACATATTTCAGCGAGCTAGAAGTTTGTTCTTTCATAGCGTAAGATTTTATCTTAAAATACAAGAACTTTTCGTGGTTCTTGTCAATTTTTGTTGGTTTTCATCTAACAATTTCAGTCAGCTGGATCTTTCTTCTTTAATGCAAAAATATTTTATCTTCAAATACAAGAACTTTTCGTGGTTTTGTTGGTTTTCAGCAAATGAACATATTTCAGCGAGGCAGAAGTTTTTTCTTTAATAGCTTAAGATTTTATCTTAAAATACAAAAACATTTCGTGGTTCTTGTCAATTTTTGTTGGTTTTGATCTATTTAACTTATTTCAGTCAGCAAGATCTTCCTTCTTCAAAGCAAAAAGATTTTATCTTCAAATACAAGAACTTTTCGTGGTTTTGTTGGTTTTCAGCAAACAAACATATTTCAGCGAATGATAAGTTTTTTCTTTAATCGCGTAAGATTTTATCTTAAAATACAAGAACTTTTCATGGTTCTTGTCAATTTTTGTTGGTTTTCATCGAATGAACTTATTTCAGTCAGCTTGTGCTTTCTTCTTTATGCAAAAAGGTCTTATCTTCAAATACAATAACTTTTCGTGCTTTTGTTGGTTTTCAGCAAATGAACATATTTCAGCGAGCTGGAAGTTTTTTCTTCAATAGCTCAAGATTTTATCTTAAAATACAAGAACTTTTCGTGGTTTTGTTGGATTTCAGCAAATGAACATATTTCAGCGAGCGAGAAGTTTTTTCTTTCATAGCTTAAGATTTTATCTTAAAATACAAGAACCTTTCGTGGTTCTGGTCAATTTTTGTTGGTTTTCATCCAATGAACTTATTTCAGTCAGCTGGATCTTTCTTCTTCAATGCCAAAAGATTTTATCTTCAAATACTAGAACTTTTCGTGGTTTTGTTGGTTTTCAGCAAATGAGCATATTTCAGCGAGCTGGAAGTTTTTTCTTCAATAGTTTAAGATTTTATCTTAAAATACAAGAACTTTTCGTGGTTCTTGTCAATTTTTGTTGGTTTTCAGCAAATGAACATATTTCAGCGGCCTGGAAGTTTTTTCATTAATAGCGTAAGATTTTATCTTAAAATACAAGACCTTTTTGTGGTTCTTGTCAATTTTTGTTGGTTTTCATTTGATGAACTTATTTCAGTCAGCTGGAGCTTTCTTCTTTAATGCAAAAAGGTTTTATCTTCAAATACAAGAACTTTTCGTGGTTTTGTTGGTTTTCAGCAAATGAACATATTTCAGCGAGCTGGAAGTTTTTTCTTTAATAGCTCAAGATTTTATCTTAAAATACAAGAACTTTTCGTGGTTCTTGTCAATTTTTGTTGGTTTTGATCCAATGAACTTATTTCAGTCAACTAGATCTTTCTTCTTCAAAGCAAAAAGATTTTATCTTCAAATACAAGAACTTTTCGTGGTTTTGTTGTATTTCAGCAAATGGACATCTTTCAGCGAGCGAGAAGTTTTTTCTTTGATAGTTTAAGATTTTATCTTAAAATACACGAACTTTTCGTGGTTCTTGTCAATTTTTGTTGGTTTTCATCTAACAATTTCAGTTAGCTGGATCTTTCTTCTTTAATGCAGAAAGGTCTTATCTTCAAATACAAGAACTTTTCGTGGTTTTGTTGGTTTTCAGCAAATGAACATATTTCAGCGAGATGGAAGTTTTTTCTTCAATCGCTCAAGAATTTATCTTGAAATACAAGAACTTTTCGTGGTTTTGTTGGATTTCAGCAAATGAACATATTTCAGCCAGCGAGAAGTTTTTTCTTTCATAGTTTCAGATTTTATCTTAAAATACAAGAACCTTTCGTGGTTCTGGTCAATTTTTGTTGGTTTTCATGCAATGAACTTATTTCAGTCAGCTGGATCTTTCTTCTTCAATGCAAAAAGATTTTATCTTCAAATACAAGAACTTTTCGTGGTTTTGTTGGTTTTCAGCAAATGAACATATTTCAGCGAGCTGGAAGTTTTTACTTTAATAGCTTAAGATTTTATCTTAAAATACAAGAACTTTTCGTGGTTCTTGTCAATTTTTGTTGGTTTTGATCCCATGAACTTATTTCAGTCAGCTAGATCTTTCTTCTTCAAAGCAAAAAGATTTTATCTTCAAATACAAGAACTTTTCGTGGTTTTGTTGTATTTCAGCAAATCGACATCTTTCAGCGAGCGAGAAGTTTTTTCTTTAATAGCTTAAGATTTTATCTTAAAATACAAGAACTTTTCGTGGTTCGTGTCAATTTTTGTTGGTTTTGATCCAATGAACTTATTTCAGTCAGCTAGATCTTTCTTCTTCAAAGCAAAAAGATTTTATCTTCAAATACAAGAACTTTACGTGGTTTTGTTGCATTTCAGCAAATGGACATCTTTCAGCGAGCGAGAAGTTTTTTCTTTGATAGTTTAAGATTTTATCTTAAAATACAAGAACTTTTCGTGGTTCTTGTCAATTTTTGTTGGTTTTCATCTAACAATTTCCGTTAGCTGGATCTTTCTTCTTCAATGCAAAAAGGTCTTATCTTCAAATACAAGAACTTTTCGTGGTTTTGTTGGTTTTCAGCAAATGAACATATTTCAGCGAGATGGAAGTTTTTTCTTCAATCGCTCAAGATTTTATCTTGAAATACAAGAACTTTTCGTGGTTTTGTTGGATTTCAGCAAATGAACATATTTCAGCCAGCGAGAAGTTTTTTCTTTCATAGTTTCAGATTTTATCTTAAAATACAAGAACCTTTCGTGGTTCTGGTCAATTTTTGTTGGTTTTCATGCAATGAACTTATTTCAGTCAGCTGGATCTTTCTTCTTCAATGCAAAAAGATTTTATCTTCAAATACAAGAACTTTTCGTGGTTTTGTTGGTTTTCAGCAAATGAACATATTTCAGCGAGCTGGAAGTTTTTACTTTAATAGCTTAAGATTTTATCTTAAAATACAAGAACTTTTCGTGGTTCTTGTCAATTTTTGTTGGTTTTGATCCAATGAACTTATTTCAGTCAGCTAGATCTTTCTTCTTCAAAGCAAAAAGATTTTATCTTCAAATACAAGAACTTTTCGTGGTTTTGTTGTATTTCAGCAAATCGACATCTTTCAGCGAGCGAGAAGTTTTTTTTTAATAGCTTAAGATTTTATCTTAAAATACAAGAACTTTTCGTGGTTCGTGTCAATTTTTGTTGGTTTTCATCCAATGAACTTATTTCAGTCAGCTAGATCTTTCTTCTTCAAAGCAAAAAGATTTTATCTTCAAATACAAGAACTTTTCGTGGTTTTGTTGTATTTCAGCAAATCGACATCTTTCAGCGAGCGAGAAGTTTTTTTTTAATAGCTTAAGATTTTATCTTCAAATACAAGAACTTTTCGTGGTTCTTATCAATTTTTGTTGGTTTTCATCTAATGAACTTATTTCAGTCAGCTTGTGCTTTCTTCTTTATGCAAAAAGGTCTTATCTTCAAATACAATAACTTTTCGTGCTTTTGTTGGTTTTCAGCAAATGAACATATTTCAGCGAGCTGGAAGTTTTCTCTTCAATAGCTCAAGATTTTATCTTAAAATACAAGAACTTTTCGTGGTTTTGTTGGATTTCAGCAAATGAACATATTTCAGCGAGCGAGAAGTTTTTTCTTTCATAGCTTAAGATTTTATCTTAAAATACAAGAACCTTTCGTGGTTCTGGTCAATTTTTGTTGGTTTTCATCCAATGAACTTATTTCAGTCAGCTGGATCTTTCTTCTTCAATGCCAAAAGATTTTATCTTCAAATACAAGAACTTTTCGTGGTTTTGTTGGTTTTCAGCAAATGAGCATATTTCAGCGAGCTGGAAGTTTTTTCTTCAATAGTTTAAGATTTTATCTTAAAATACAAGAACTTTTCGTGGTTCTTGTCAATTTTTGTTGGTTTTCAGCAAATGAACATATTTCAGCGACCTGGAAGTTTTTTCATTAATAGCGTAAGATTTTATCTTAAAATACAAGACCTTTTTGTGGTTCTTGTCAATTTTTGTTGGTTTTCATTTGATGAACTTATTTCAGTCAGCTGGAGCTTTCTTCTTTAATGCAAAAAGGTTTTATCTTCAAATACAAGAACTTTTCGTGGTTTTGTTGGTTTTCAGCAAATGAACATATTTCAGCGAGCTGGAAGTTTTTTCTTTAATAGCTCAAGATTTTATCTTAAAATACAAGAACTTTTCGTGGTTCTTGTCAATTTTTGTTGGTTTTGATCCAATGAACTTATTTCAGTCAACTAGATCTTTCTTCTTCAAAGCAAAAAGATTTTATCTTCAAATACAACAACTTTTCGTGGTTTTCTTGGTTTTCAGCAAATGAACATATTTCAGCGAGCTGGAAGTTTTTTCTTTAATAGCTCAAGATTTTATCTTAAAATACAAGAACTTTTCGTTGTTCTGATCAATTTTTGTTGGTTTTGATCCAATGAACTTATTTCAGTCAGCTGGATCTTTCTTTAATGCAAAAAGATTTTATCTTCAAATACAAGAACTTTTCGTGGTTTTGTTGGTTTTCAGCAAATGAACATATTTCAGCGAGCTGGAAGTTTTTTCTTTAATAGCTCAAGATTTTATCTTAAAACACAAGAACTTTTCGTGGTTCTTGTCAATTTTTGTTGGTTTTGATCCAATGAACTTATTTCAGTTAGCTTGTGCTTTCTTCTTTATGCAAAAAGGTCTTATCTTCAAATACAATAACTTTTCGTGCTTTTGTTGGTTTTCAGCAAATGAACATATTTCAGCGAGCTGGAAGTTTTTTCTTTGATAGTTTAAGATTTTATCTTAAAATACAAGAACTTTTCGTGGTTCTTGTCAATTTTTGTTGGTTTTCATCTAACAATTTCCGTTAGCTGGATCTTTCTTCTTTAATGCAAAAAGGTCTTATCTTCAAATACAAGAACTTTTCGTGGTTTTGTTGTATTTCAGCAAATGAACATATTTCAGCGAGATGGAAGTTTTTTCTTCAATCGCTCAAGATTTTATCTTGAAATACAAGAACTTTTCGTGGTTTTGTTGGATTTCAGCAAATGAACATATTTCAGCCAGCGAGAAGTTTTTTCTTTCATAGTTTCAGATTTTATCTTAAAATACAAGAACCTTTCGTGGTTCTGGTCAATTTTTGTTGGTTTTCATGCAATGAACTTATTTCAGTCAGCTGGATCTTTCTTCTTCAATGCAAAAAGATTTTATCTTCAAATACAAGAACTTTTCGTGGTTTTGTTGGTTTTCAGCAAATGAACATATTTCAGCGAGCTGGAAGTTTTTACTTTAATAGCTTAAGATTTTATCTTAAAATACAAGAACTTTTCGTGGTTCGTGTCAATTTTTGTTGGTTTTGATCCAATGAACTTATTTCAGTCAGCTAGATCTTTCTTCTTCAAAGCAAAAAGATTTTATCTTCAATACAAGAACTTTTCGTTGTTTTGTTGGTTTTCAGCAAATGAACATATTTCAGCGAGCTAGAAGTTTGTTCTTTAATAGCGTAAGATTTCATCTTAAAATACAAGAACTTTTCGTGGTTCTTGTCAATTTTTGTTGGTTTTCATCTAACAATTTCAGTCAGCTGGATCTTTCTTCTTTAATGCAAAAAGATTTTATCTTCAAATACAAGAACTTTTCGTGGTTTTGTTGGTTTTCAGCAAATGAACATATTTCAGCGAGGCAGAAGTTTTTTCTTTAATAGCTTAAGATTTTATCTTAAAATACAAAAACTTTTCGTGGTTCTTGTCAATTTTTGTTGGTTTTGATCTATTTAACTTATTTCAGTCAGCAAGATCTTCCTTCTTCAAAGCAAAAAGATTTTATCTTCAAATACAAGAACTTTTCGTGGTTTTGTTGGTTTTCAGCAAATGAACATATTTCAGCGAGCTGGAAGTTTTTTATTTAATAGCTCAAGATTTTATCTTAAAATACAAGAACTTTTCGTGGTTCTTGTCAATTTTTGTTGGTTTTCATCTAACAATTTCAGTCAGCTGGATCTTTCTTTAATGCAAAAAGATTTTATCCTCAAATACAAGAACATTTCGTGGTTTTGTTGGTTTTCAGCAAATGTACATATTTAAGCGAGCTGGAAGTTTTTTCTTCAATAGCTGAAGATTTTATCTTAAAATACAAGAACTTTTCGTGGTTCTTATCAATGTTTGTTGGTTTTCATCTAATGAACTTATTTCAGTCAGCTTGTGCTTTCTTCTTTATGCAAAAAGGTCTTATCTTCAAATGCAATAACTTTTCGTGCTTTTGTTGGTTTTCAGCAAATGAACATATTTCAGCGAGCTGGAAGTTTTTTCTTCAATAGCTCAAGATTTTATCTTAAAATACAAGAACTTTTCGTGGTTCGTGTCAATTTTTGTTGGTTTTGATCCAATGAACTTATTTCAGTCAGCTGGATCTTTCTTCTTCAAAGCAAAAAGATTTTATCTTCAAATACAAGAACTTTACGTGGTTTTGTTGCATTTCAGCAAATGGACATCTTTCAGCGAGCGAGAAGTTTTTTCTTTGATAGTTTAAGATTTTATCTTAAAATACAAGAACTTTTCGTGGTTCTTGTCAATTTTTGTTGGTTTTCATCTAACAATTTCAGTTAGCTGGATCTTTCTTCTTCAATGCAAAAAGGTCTTATCTTCAAATACAAGAACTTTTCGTGGTTTTGTTGGTTTTCAGCAAATGAACATATTTCAGCGAGATGGAAGTTTTTTCTTCAATCGCTCAAGATTTTATCTTGAAATACAAGAACTTTTCGTGGTTTTGTTGGATTTCAGCAAATGAACATATTTCAGCCAGCGAGAAGTTTTTTCTTTCATAGTTTCAGATTTTATCTTAAAATACAAGAACCTTTCGTGGTTCTGGTCAATTTTTGTTGGTTTTCATGCAATGAACTTATTTCAGTCAGCTGGATCTTTCTTCTTCAATGCAAAAAGATTTTATCTTCAAATACAAGAACTTTTCGTGGTTTTGTTGGTTTTCAGCAAATGAACATATTTCAGCGAGCTGGAAGTTTTTACTTTAATAGCTTAAGATTTTATCTTAAAATACAAGAACTTTTCGTGGTTCTTGTCAATTTTTGTTGGTTTTGATCCAATGAACTTATTTCAGTCAGCTAGATCTTTCTTCTTCAAAGCAAAAAGATTTTATCTTCAAATACAAGAACTTTTCGTGGTTTTGTTGTATTTCAGCAAGTCGACATCTTTCAGCGAGCGAGAAGTTTTTTTTTAATAGCTTAAGATTTTATCTTAAAATACAAGAACTTTTCGTGGTTCGTGTCAATTTTTGTTGGTTTTCATCCAATGAACTTATTTCAGTCAGCCAGATCTTTCTTCTTCAAAGCAAAAAGATTTTATCTTCAAATACAAGAACTTTTCGTGGTTCTTATCAATTTTTGTTGGTTTTCATCTAATGAACTTATTTCAGTCAGCTTGTGCTTTCTTCTTTATGCAAAAAGGTCTTATCTTCAAATACAATAACTTTTCGTGCTTTTGTTGGTTTTCAGCAAATGAACATATTTCAGCGAGCTGGAAGTTTTTTCTTCAATAGCTCAAGATTTTATCTTAAAATACAAGAACTTTTCGTGGTTTTGTTGGATTTCAGCAAATGAACATATTTCAGCGAGCGAGAAGTTTTTTCTTTCATAGCTTAAGATTTTATCTTAAAATACAAGAACCTTTCGTGGTTCTGGTCAATTTTTGTTGGTTTTCATCCAATGAACTTATTTCAGTCAGCTGGATCTTTCTTCTTCAATGCCAAAAGATTTTATCTTCAAATACAAGAACTTTTCGTGGTTTTGTTGGTTTTCAGCAAATGAGCATATTTCAGCGAGCTGGAAGTTTTTTCTTCAATAGCGTAAGATTTTATCTTAAAATACAAGACCTTTTTGTGGTTCTTGTCAATTTTTGTTGGTTTTCATTTGATGAACTTATTTCAGTCAGCTGGAGCTTTCTTCTTTCATGCAAAAAGGTTTTATCTTCAAATACAAGAACTTTTCGTGGTTTTGTTGGTTTTCAGCAAATGAACATATTTCAGCGAGCTGGAAGTTTTTTCTTTAATAGCTCAAGATTTTATCTTAAAATACAAGAACTTTTCGTGGTTCTTGTCAATTTTTGTTGGTTTTGATCCAATGAACTTATTTCAGTCAACGAGATCTTTCTTCTTCAAAGCAAAAAGATTTTATCTTCAAATACAAGAACTTTTCGTGGTTTTGTTGTATTTCAGCAAATGGACATCTTTCAGCGAGCGAGAAGTTTTTTCTTTGATAGTTTAAGATTTTATCTTAAAATACAAGAACTTTTCGTGGTTCTTGTCAATTTTTGTTGGTTTTCATCTCACAATTTCCGTTAGCTGGATCTTTCTTCTTCAATGCAAAAAGGTCTTATCTTCAAATACAAGAACTTTTCGTTGTTTTGTTGTATTTCAGCAAATCGACATCTTTCAGCGAGCGAGAAGTTTTTTTTTAATAGCTTAAGATTTTATCTGAAAATACAAGAACTTTTCGTGGTTCGTGTCAATTTTTGTTGGTTTTGATCCAATGAACTTATTTCAGTCAGCTAGATCTTTCTTCTTCAAAGCAAAAAGATTTTCTCTTCAAATACAAGAACTTTTCGTGGTTTTGTTGTATTTCAGCAAATGGACATCTTTCAGCGAGCGAGAAGTTTTTTCTTTGATAGTTTAAGATTTTATCTTAAAATACAAGAACTTTTCGTGGTTCTTGTCAATTTTTGTTGGTTTTCATCTAACAATTTCAGTTAGCTGGATCTTTCTTCTTTAATGCAAAAAGGTCTTATCTTCAATACAAGAACTTTTCGTTGTTTTGTTGGTTTTCAGCAAATGAACATATTTCAGCGAGCTAGAAGTTTGTTCTTTCATAGCGTAAGATTTTATCTTAAAATACAAGAACTTTTCGTGGTTCTTGTCAATTTTTGTTGGTTTTCATCTAACAATTTCAGTCAGCTGGATCTTTCTTCTTTAATGCAAAAATATTTTATCTTCAAATACAAGAACTTTTCGTGGTTTTGTTGGTTTTCAGCAAATGAACATATTTCAGCGAGGCAGAAGTTTTTTCTTTAATAGCTTAAGATTTTATCTTAAAATACAAAAACATTTCGTGGTTCTTGTCAATTTTTGTTGGTTTTGATCTATTTAACTTATTTCAGTCAGCAAGATCTTCCTTCTTCAAAGCAAAAAGATTTTATCTTCAAATACAAGAACTTTTCGTGGTTTTGTTGGTTTTCAGCAAACAAACGTATTTCAGCGAATGATAAGTTTTTTCTTTAATCGCGTAAGATTTTATCTTAAAATACAAGAACTTTTCGTGGTTCTTGTCAATTTTTGTTGGTTTTCATCGAATGAACTTATTTCAGTCAGCTTGTGCTTTCTTCTTTATGCAAAAAGGTCTTATCTTCAAATACAATAACTTTTCGTGCTTTTGTTGGTTTTCAGCAAATGAACATATTTCAGCGAGCTGGAAGTTTTTTCTTCAATAGCTCAAGATTTTATCTTAAAATACAAGAACTTTTCGTGGTTTTGTTGGATTTCAGCAAATGAACATATTTCAGCGAGCGAGAAGTTTTTTCTTTCATAGCTTAAGATTTTATCTTAAAATACAAGAACTTTTCGTGGTTCTTGTCAATTTTTGTTGGTTTTCAGCAAATGAACATATTTCAGCGGCCTGGAAGTTTTTTCATTAATAGCGTAAGATTTTATCTTAAAATACAAGACCTTTTTGTGGTTCTTGTCAATTTTTGTTGGTTTTCATTTGATGAACTTATTTCAGTCAGCTGGAGCTTTCTTCTTTAATGCAAAAAGGTTTTATCTTCAAATACAAGAACTTTTCGTGGTTTTGTTGGTTTTCAGCAAATGAACATATTTCAGCGAGCTGGAAGTTTTTTCTTTAATAGCTCAAGATTTTATCTTAAAATACACGAACTTTTCGTGGTTCTTGTCAATTTTTGTTGGTTTTCAGCAAATGAACATATTTCAGCGGCCTGGAAGTTTTTTCATTAATAGCGTAAGATTTTATCTTAAAATACAAGAACTTTTCGTGGTTCTTGTCAATTTTTGTTGGTTTTGATCCAATGAACTTATTTCAGTCAACTAGATCTTTCTTCTTCAAAGCAAAAAGATTTTATCTTCAAATACAAGAACTTTTCGTGGTTTTGTTGTATTTCAGCAAATGGACATCTTTCAGCGAGCGAGAAGTTTTTTCTTTGATAGTTTAAGATTTTATCTTAAAATACACGAACTTTTCGTGGTTCTTGTCAATTTTTGTTGGTTTTCATCTAACAATTTCAGTTAGCTGGATCTTTCTTCTTTAATGCAGAAAGGTCTTATCTTCAAATACAAGAACTTTTCGTGGTTTTGTTGGTTTTCAGCAAATGAACATATTTCAGCGAGATGGAAGTTTTTTCTTCAATCGCTCAAGAATTTATCTTGAAATACAAGAACTTTTCGTGGTTTTGTTGGATTTCAGCAAATGAACATATTTCAGCCAGCGAGAAGTTTTTTCTTTCATAGTTTCAGATTTTATCTTAAAATACAAGAACCTTTCGTGGTTCTGGTCAATTTTTGTTGGTTTTCATGCAATGAACTTATTTCAGTCAGCTGGATCTTTCTTCTTCAATGCAAAAAGATTTTATCTTCAAATACAAGAACTTTTCGTGGTTTTGTTGGTTTTCAGCAAATGAACATATTTCAGCGAGCTGGAAGTTTTTACTTTAATAGCTTAAGATTTTATCTTAAAATACAAGAACTTTTCGTGGTTCTTGTCAATTTTTGTTGGTTTTGATCCCATGAACTTATTTCAGTCAGCTAGATCTTTCTTCTTCAAAGCAAAAAGATTTTATCTTCAAATACAAGAACTTTTCGTGGTTTTGTTGTATTTCAGCAAATCGACATCTTTCAGCGAGCGAGAAGTTTTTTCTTTAATAGCTTAAGATTTTATCTTAAAATACAAGAACTTTTCGTGGTTCTTGTCAATTTTTGTTGGTTTTGATCCAATGAACTTATTTCAGTCAACGAGATCTTTCTTCTTCAAAGCAAAAAGATTTTATCTTCAAATACAAGAACTTTTCGTGGTTTTGTTGTATTTCAGCAAATGGACATCTTTCAGCGAGCGAGAAGTTTTTTCTTTGATAGTTTAAGATTTTATCTTAAAATACAAGAACTTTTCGTGGTTCTTGTCAATTTTTGTTGGTTTTCATCTCACAATTTCCGTTAGCTGGATCTTTCTTCTTCAATGCAAAAAGGTCTTATCTTCAAATACAAGAACTTTTCGTTGTTTTGTTGTATTTCAGCAAATCGACATCTTTCAGCGAGCGAGAAGTTTTTTTTTAATAGCTTAAGATTTTATCTGAAAATACAAGAACTTTTCGTGGTTCGTGTCAATTTTTGTTGGTTTTGATCCAATGAACTTATTTCAGTCAGCTAGATCTTTCTTCTTCAAAGCAAAAAGATTTTCTCTTCAAATACAAGAACTTTTCGTGGTTTTGTTGTATTTCAGCAAATGGACATCTTTCAGCGAGCGAGAAGTTTTTTCTTTGATAGTTTAAGATTTTATCTTAAAATACAAGAACTTTTCGTGGTTCTTGTCAATTTTTGTTGGTTTTCATCTAACAATTTCAGTTAGCTGGATCTTTCTTCTTTAATGCAAAAAGGTCTTATCTTCAATACAAGAACTTTTCGTTGTTTTGTTGGTTTTCAGCAAATGAACATATTTCAGCGAGCTAGAAGTTTGTTCTTTCATAGCGTAAGATTTTATCTTAAAATACAAGAACTTTTCGTGGTTCTTGTCAATTTTTGTTGGTTTTCATCTAACAATTTCAGTCAGCTGGATCTTTCTTCTTTAATGCAAAAATATTTTATCTTCAAATACAAGAACTTTTCGTGGTTTTGTTGGTTTTCAGCAAATGAACATATTTCAGCGAGGCAGAAGTTTTTTCTTTAATAGCTTAAGATTTTATCTTAAAATACAAAAACATTTCGTGGTTCTTGTCAATTTTTGTTGGTTTTGATCTATTTAACTTATTTCAGTCAGCAAGATCTTCCTTCTTCAAAGCAAAAAGATTTTATCTTCAAATACAAGAACTTTTCGTGGTTTTGTTGGTTTTCAGCAAACAAACATATTTCAGCGAATGATAAGTTTTTTCTTTAATCGCGTAAGATTTTATCTTAAAATACAAGAACTTTTCGTGGTTCTTGTCAATTTTTGTTGGTTTTCATCGAATGAACTTATTTCAGTCAGCTTGTGCTTTCTTCTTTATGCAAAAAGGTCTTATCTTCAAATACAATAACTTTTCGTGCTTTTGTTGGTTTTCAGCAAATGAACATATTTCAGCGAGCTGGAAGTTTTTTCTTCAATAGCTCAAGATTTTATCTTAAAATACAAGAACTTTTCGTGGTTTTGTTGGATTTCAGCAAATGAACATATTTCAGCGAGCGAGAAGTTTTTTCTTTCATAGCTTAAGATTTTATCTTAAAATACAAGAACTTTTCGTGGTTCTTGTCAATTTTTGTTGGTTTTCAGCAAATGAACATATTTCAGCGGCCTGGAAGTTTTTTCATTAATAGCGTAAGATTTTATCTTAAAATACAAGACCTTTTTGTGGTTCTTGTCAATTTTTGTTGGTTTTCATTTGATGAACTTATTTCAGTCAGCTGGAGCTTTCTTCTTTAATGCAAAAAGGTTTTATCTTCAAATACAAGAACTTTTCGTGGTTTTGTTGGTTTTCAGCAAATGAACATATTTCAGCGAGCTGGAAGTTTTTTCTTTAATAGCTCAAGATTTTATCTTAAAATACACGAACTTTTCGTGGTTCTTGTCAATTTTTGTTGGTTTTCAGCAAATGAACATATTTCAGCGGCCTGGAAGTTTTTTCATTAATAGCGTAAGATTTTATCTTAAAATACAAGAACTTTTCGTGGTTCTTGTCAATTTTTGTTGGTTTTGATCCAATGAACTTATTTCAGTCAACTAGATCTTTCTTCTTCAAAGCAAAAAGATTTTATCTTCAAATACAAGAACTTTTCGTGGTTTTGTTGTATTTCAGCAAATGGACATCTTTCAGCGAGCGAGAAGTTTTTTCTTTGATAGTTTAAGATTTTATCTTAAAATACACGAACTTTTCGTGGTTCTTGTCAATTTTTGTTGGTTTTCATCTAACAATTTCAGTTAGCTGGATCTTTCTTCTTTAATGCAGAAAGGTCTTATCTTCAAATACAAGAACTTTTCGTGGTTTTGTTGGTTTTCAGCAAATGAACATATTTCAGCGAGATGGAAGTTTTTTCTTCAATCGCTCAAGAATTTATCTTGAAATACAAGAACTTTTCGTGGTTTTGTTGGATTTCAGCAAATGAACATATTTCAGCCAGCGAGAAGTTTTTTCTTTCATAGTTTCAGATTTTATCTTAAAATACAAGAACCTTTCGTGGTTCTGGTCAATTTTTGTTGGTTTTCATGCAATGAACTTATTTCAGTCAGCTGGATCTTTCTTCTTCAATGCAAAAAGATTTTATCTTCAAATACAAGAACTTTTCGTGGTTTTGTTGGTTTTCAGCAAATGAACATATTTCAGCGAGCTGGAAGTTTTTACTTTAATAGCTTAAGATTTTATCTTAAAATACAAGAACTTTTCGTGGTTCTTGTCAATTTTTGTTGGTTTTGATCCCATGAACTTATTTCAGTCAGCTAGATCTTTCTTCTTCAAAGCAAAAAGATTTTATCTTCAAATACAAGAACTTTTCGTGGTTTTGTTGTATTTCAGCAAATCGACATCTTTCAGCGAGCGAGAAGTTTTTTCTTTAATAGCTTAAGATTTTATCTTAAAATACAAGAACTTTTCGTGGTTCTTGTCAATTTTTGTTGGTTTTGATCCAATGAACTTATTTCAGTCAACGAGATCTTTCTTCTTCAAAGCAAAAAGATTTTATCTTCAAATACAAGAACTTTTCGTGGTTTTGTTGTATTTCAGCAAATGGACATCTTTCAGCGAGCGAGAAGTTTTTTCTTTGATAGTTTAAGATTTTATCTTAAAATACAAGAACTTTTCGTGGTTCTTGTCAATTTTTGTTGGTTTTCATCTCACAATTTCCGTTAGCTGGATCTTTCTTCTTCAATGCAAAAAGGTCTTATCTTCAAATACAAGAACTTTTCGTTGTTTTGTTGTATTTCAGCAAATCGACATCTTTCAGCGAGCGAGAAGTTTTTTTTTAATAGCTTAAGATTTTATCTGAAAATACAAGAACTTTTCGTGGTTCGTGTCAATTTTTGTTGGTTTTGATCCAATGAACTTATTTCAGTCAGCTAGATCTTTCTTCTTCAAAGCAAAAAGATTTTCTCTTCAAATACAAGAACTTTTCGTGGTTTTGTTGTATTTCAGCAAATGGACATCTTTCAGCGAGCGAGAAGTTTTTTCTTTGATAGTTTAAGATTTTATCTTAAAATACAAGAACTTTTCGTGGTTCTTGTCAATTTTTGTTGGTTTTCATCTAACAATTTCAGTTAGCTGGATCTTTCTTCTTTAATGCAAAAAGGTCTTATCTTCAATACAAGAACTTTTCGTTGTTTTGTTGGTTTTCAGCAAATGAACATATTTCAGCGAGCTAGAAGTTTGTTCTTTCATAGCGTAAGATTTTATCTTAAAATACAAGAACTTTTCGTGGTTCTTGTCAATTTTTGTTGGTTTTCATCTAACAATTTCAGTCAGCTGGATCTTTCTTCTTTAATGCAAAAATATTTTATCTTCAAATACAAGAACTTTTCGTGGTTTTGTTGGTTTTCAGCAAATGAACATATTTCAGCGAGGCAGAAGTTTTTTCTTTAATAGCTTAAGATTTTATCTTAAAATACAAAAACATTTCGTGGTTCTTGTCAATTTTTGTTGGTTTTGATCTATTTAACTTATTTCAGTCAGCAAGATCTTCCTTCTTCAAAGCAAAAAGATTTTATCTTCAAATACAAGAACTTTTCGTGGTTTTGTTGGTTTTCAGCAAACAAACATATTTCAGCGAATGATAAGTTTTTTCTTTAATCGCGTAAGATTTTATCTTAAAATACAAGAACTTTTCGTGGTTCTTGTCAATTTTTGTTGGTTTTCATCGAATGAACTTATTTCAGTCAGCTTGTGCTTTCTTCTTTATGCAAAAAGGTCTTATCTTCAAATACAATAACTTTTCGTGCTTTTGTTGGTTTTCAGCAAATGAACATATTTCAGCGAGCTGGAAGTTTTTTCTTCAATAGCTCAAGATTTTATCTTAAAATACAAGAACTTTTCGTGGTTTTGTTGGATTTCAGCAAATGAACATATTTCAGCGAGCGAGAAGTTTTTTCTTTCATAGCGTAAGATTTTATCTTAAAATACAAGACCTTTTTGTGGTTCTTGTCAATTTTTGTTGGTTTTCATTTGATGAACTTATTTCAGTCAGCTGGAGCTTTCTTCTTTAATGCAAAAAGGTTTTATCTTCAAATACAAGAACTTTTCGTGGTTTTGTTGTATTTCAGCAAATGGACATCTTTCAGCGAGCGAGAAGTTTTTTCTTTGATAGTTTAAGATTTTATCTTAAAATACAAGAACTTTTCGTGGTTCTTGTCAATTTTTGTTGGTTTTCATCTCACAATTTCCGTTAGCTGGATCTTTCTTCTTCAATGCAAAAAGGTCTTATCTTCAAATACAAGAACTTTTCGTTGTTTTGTTGTATTTCAGCAAATCGACATCTTTCAGCGAGCGAGAAGTTTTTTTTTAATAGCTTAAGATTTTATCTGAAAATACAAGAACTTTTCGTGGTTCGTGTCAATTTTTGTTGGTTTTGATCCAATGAACTTATTTCAGTCAGCTAGATCTTTCTTCTTCAAAGCAAAAAGATTTTCTCTTCAAATACAAGAACTTTTCGTGGTTTTGTTGTATTTCAGCAAATGGACATCTTTCAGCGAGCGAGAAGTTTTTTCTTTGATAGTTTAAGATTTTATCTTAAAATACAAGAACTTTTCGTGGTTCTTGTCAATTTTTGTTGGTTTTCATCTAACAATTTCAGTTAGCTGGATCTTTCTTCTTTAATGCAAAAAGGTCTTATCTTCAATACAAGAACTTTTCGTTGTTTTGTTGGTTTTCAGCAAATGAACATATTTCAGCGAGCTAGAAGTTTGTTCTTTCATAGCGTAAGATTTTATCTTAAAATACAAGAACTTTTCGTGGTTCTTGTCAATTTTTGTTGGTTTTCATCTAACAATTTCAGTCAGCTGGATCTTTCTTCTTTAATACAAAAATATTTTATCTTCAAATACAAGAACTTTTCGTGGTTTTGTTGGTTTTCAGCAAATGAACATATTTCAGCGAGGCAGAAGTTTTTTCTTTAATAGCTTAAGATTTTATCTTAAAATACAAAAACATTTCGTGGTTCTTGTCAATTTTTGTTGGTTTTGATCTATTTAACTTATTTCAGTCAGCAAGATCTTCCTTCTTCAAAGCAAAAAGATTTTATCTTCAAATACAAGAACTTTTCGTGGTTTTGTTGGTTTTCAGCAAACAAACATATTTCAGCGAATGATAAGTTTTTTCTTTAATCGCGTAAGATTTTATCTTAAAATACAAGAACTTTTCGTGGTTCTTGTCAATTTTTGTTGGTTTTCATCGAATGAACTTATTTCAGTCAGCTTGTGCTTTCTTCTTTATGCAAAAAGGTCTTATCTTCAAATACAATAACTTTTCGTGCTTTTGTTGGTTTTCAGCAAATGAACATATTTCAGCGAGCTGGAAGTTTTTTCTTCAATAGCTCAAGATTTTATCTTAAAATACAAGAACTTTTCGTGGTTTTGTTGGATTTCAGCAAATGAACATATTTCAGCGAGCGAGAAGTTTTTTCTTTCATAGCTTAAGATTTTATCTTAAAATACAAGAACCTTTCGTGGTTCTGGTCAATTTTTGTTGGTTTTCATCCAATGAACTTATTTCAGTCAGCTGGATCTTTCTTCTTCAATGCCAAAAGATTTTATCTTCAAATACTAGAACTTTTCGTGGTTTTGTTGGTTTTCAGCAAATGAGCATATTTCAGCGAGCTGGAAGTTTTTTCTTCAATAGTTTAAGATTTTATCTTAAAATACAAGAACTTTTCGTGGTTCTTGTCAATTTTTGTTGGTTTTCAGCAAATGAACATATTTCAGCGGCCTGGAAGTTTTTTCATTAATAGCGTAAGATTTTATCTTAAAATACAAGACCTTTTTGTGGTTCTTGTCAATTTTTGTTGGTTTTCATTTGATGAAGTTATTTCAGTCAGCTGGAGCTTTCTTCTTTAATGCAAAAAGGTTTTATCTTCAAATACAAGAACTTTTCGTGGTTTTGTTGGTTTTCAGCAAATGAACATATTTCAGCGAGCTGGAAGTTTTTTCTTTAATAGCTCAAGATTTTATCTTAAAATACAAGAACTTTTCGTGGTTCTTGTCAATTTTTGTTGGTTTTGATCCAATGAACTTATTTCAGTCAACTAGATCTTTCTTCTTCAAAGCAAAAAGATTTTATCTTCAAATACAACAACTTTTCGTGGTTTTCTTGGTTTTCAGCAAATGAACATATTTCAGCGAGCTGGAAGTTTTTTCTTTAATAGCTCAAGATTTTATCTTAAAATACAAGAACTTTTCGTTGTTCTGATCAATTTTTGTTGGTTTTGATCCAATGAACTTATTTCAGTCAACTAGATCTTTCTTCTTCAAAGCAAAAAGATTTTATCTTCAAATACAACAACTTTTCGTGGTTTTCTTGGTTTTCAGCAAATGAACATATTTCAGCGAGCTGGAAGTTTTTTCTTTAATAGCTCAAGATTTCATCTTAAAATACAAGAACTTTTCGTGGTTCTTGTCAATTTTTGTTGGTTTTGATCCAATGAACTTATTTCAGTCAACTAGATCTTTCTTCTTCAAAGCAAAAAGATTTTATCTTCAAATACAAGAACTTTTCGTGGTTTTGTTGTATTTCAGCAAATGGACATCTTTCAGCGAGCGAGAAGTTTTTTCTTTGATAGTTTAAGATTTTATCTTAAAATACACGAACTTTTCGTGGTTCTTGTCAATTTTTGTTGGTTTTCATCTCACAATTTCAGTTAGCTGGATCTTTCTTCTTTAATGCAGAAAGGTCTTATCTTCAAATACAAGAACTTTTCGTGGTTTTGTTGGTTTTCAGCAAATGAACATATTTCAGCGAGATGGAAGTTTTTTCTTCAATCGCTCAAGAATTTATCTTGAAATACAAGAACTTTTCGTGGTTTTGTTGGATTTCAGCAAATGAACATATTTCAGCCAGCGAGAAGTTTTTTCTTTCATAGTTTCAGATTTTATCTTAAAATACAAGAACCTTTCGTGGTTCTGGTCAATTTTTGTTGGTTTTCATGCAATGAACTTATTTCAGTCAGCTGGATCTTTCTTCTTCAATGCAAAAAGATTTTATCTTCAAATACAAGAACTTTTCGTGGTTTTGTTGGTTTTCAGCAAATGAACATATTTCAGCGAGCTGGAAGTTTTTACTTTAATAGCTTAAGATTTTATCTTAAAATACAAGAACTTTTCGTGGTTCTTGTCAATTTTTGTTGGTTTTGATCCCATGAACTTATTTCAGTCAGCTAGATCTTTCTTCTTCAAAGCAAAAAGATTTTATCTTCAAATACAACAACTTTTCGTGGTTTTCTTGGTTTTCAGCAAATGAACATATTTCAGCGAGCTGGAAGTTTTTTCTTTAATAGCTCAAGATTTTATCTTAAAATACAAGAACTTTTCGTTGTTCTGATCAATTTTTGTTGGTTTTGATCCAATGAACTTATTTCAGTCAGCTGGATCTTTCTTTAATGCAAAAAGATTTTATCTTCAAATACAAGAACTTTTCGTGGTTTTGTTGGTTTTCAGCAAATGAACATATTTCAGCGAGCTGGAAGTTTTTTCTTTAATAGCTCAAGATTTTATCTTAAAACACAAGAACTTTTCGTGGTTCTTGTCAATTTTTGTTGGTTTTGATCCAATGAACTTATTTCAGTTAGCTTGTGCTTTCTTCTTTATGCAAAAAGGTCTTATCTTCAAATACAATAACTTTTCGTGCTTTTGTTGGTTTTCAGCAAATGAACATATTTCAGCGAGCTGGAAGTTTTTTCTTTGATAGTTTAAGATTTTATCTTAAAATACAAGAACTTTTCGTGGTTCTTGTCAATTTTTGTTGGTTTTCATCTAACAATTTCCGTTAGCTGGATCTTTCTTCTTTAATGCAAAAAGGTCTTATCTTCAAATACAAGAACTTTTCGTGGTTTTGTTGTATTTCAGCAAATGAACATATTTCAGCGAGATGGAAGTTTTTTCTTCAATCGCTCAAGATTTTATCTTGAAATACAAGAACTTTTCGTGGTTTTGTTGGATTTCAGCAAATGAACATATTTCAGCCAGCGAGAAGTTTTTTCTTTCATAGTTTCAGATTTTATCTTAAAATACAAGAACCTTTCGTGGTTCTGGTCAATTTTTGTTGGTTTTCATGCAATGAACTTATTTCAGTCAGCTGGATCTTTCTTCTTCAATGCAAAAAGATTTTATCTTCAAATACAAGAACTTTTCGTGGTTTTGTTGGTTTTCAGCAAATGAACATATTTCAGCGAGCTGGAAGTTTTTACTTTAATAGCTTAATATTTTATCTTAAAATACAAGAACTTTTCGTGGTTCTTGTCAATTTTTGTTGGTTTTGATCCAATGAACTTATTTCAGCCAGCTAGATCTTTCTTCTTCAAAGCAAATAGATTTTATCTTCAAATACAAGAAGTTTTCGTGGTTTTGTTGTGTTTCAGCAAATCGACATCTTTCAGCGAGCGAGAAGTTTTTTCTTTAATAGCTTAAGATTTTATCTTAAAATACAAGAACTTTTCGTGGTTCGTGTCAATTTTTGTTGGTTTTGATCCAATGAACTTATTTCAGTCAGCTAGATCTTTCTTCTTCAAAGCAAAAAGATTTTATCTTCAATACAAGAACTTTTCGTTGTTTTGTTGGTTTTCAGCAAATGAACATATTTCAGCGAGCTAGAAGTTTGTTCTTTAATAGCGTAAGATTTCATCTTAAAATACAAGAACTTTTCGTGGTTCTTGTCAATTTTTGTTGGTTTTCATCTAACAATTTCAGTCAGCTGGATCTTTCTTCTTTAATGCAAAAAGATTTTATCTTCAAATACAAGAACTTTTCGTGGTTTTGTTGGTTTTCAGCAAATGAACATATTTCAGCGAGGCAGAAGTTTTTTCTTTAATAGCTTAAGATTTTATCTTAAAATACAAAAACTTTTCGTGGTTCTTGTCAATTTTTGTTGGTTTTGATCTATTTAACTTATTTCAGTCAGCAAGATCTTCCTTCTTCAAAGCAAAAAGATTTTATCTTCAAATACAAGAACTTTTCGTGGTTTTGTTGGTTTTCAGCAAATGAACATATTTCAGCGAGCTGGAAGTTTTTTTTTAATAGCTCAAGATTTTATCTTAAAATACAAGAACTTTTCGTGGTTCGTGTCAATTTTTGTTGGTTTTGATCCAATGAACTTATTTCAGTATGCTGGATCTTTCTTCTTCAAAGCAAAAAGATTTTCTCTTCAAATACAAGAACTTTTCGTGGTTTTGTTGTATTTCAGCAAATGGACATCTTTCAGCGAGCGAGAAGTTTTTTCTTTGATAGTTTAAGATTTTATCTTAAAATACAAGAACTTTTCGTGGTTCTTGTCAATTTTTGTTGGTTTTCATCTAACAATTTCAGTTAGCTGGATCTTTCTTCTTTAATGCAAAAAGGTCTTATCTTCAATACAAGAACTTTTCGTTGTTTTGTTGGTTTTCAGCAAATGAACATATTTCAGCGAGCTAGAAGTTTGTTCTTTCATAGCGTAAGATTTTATCTTAAAATACAAGAACTTTTCGTGGTTCTTGTCAATTTTTGTTGGTTTTCATCTAACAATTTCAGTCAGCTGGATCTTTCTTCTTTAATGCAAAAATATTTTATCTTCAAATACAAGAACTTTTCGTGGTTTTGTTGGTTTTCAGCAAATGAACATATTTCAGCGAGGCAGAAGTTTTTTCTTTAATAGCTTAAGATTTTATCTTAAAATACAAAAACATTTCGTGGTTCTTGTCAATTTTTGTTGGTTTTGATCTATTTAACTTATTTCAGTCAGCAAGATCTTCCTTCTTCAAAGCAAAAAGATTTTATCTTCAAATACAAGAACTTTTCGTGGTTTTGTTGGTTTTCAGCAAACAAACATATTTCAGCGAATGATAAGTTTTTTCTTTAATCGCGTAAGATTTTATCTTAAAATACAAGAACTTTTCATGGTTCTTGTCAATTTTTGTTGGTTTTCATCGAATGAACTTATTTCAGTCAGCTTGTGCTTTCTTCTTTATGCAAAAAGGTCTTATCTTCAAATACAATAACTTTTCGTGCTTTTGTTGGTTTTCAGCAAATGAACATATTTCAGCGAGCTGGAAGTTTTTTCTTCAATAGCTCAAGATTTTATCTTAAAATACAAGAACTTTTCGTGGTTTTGTTGGATTTCAGCAAATGAACATATTTCAGCGAGCGAGAAGTTTTTTCTTTCATAGCTTAAGATTTTATCTTAAAATACAAGAACCTTTCGTGGTTCTGGTCAATTTTTGTTGGTTTTCATCCAATGAACTTATTTCAGTCAGCTGGATCTTTCTTCTTCAATGCCAAAAGATTTTATCTTCAAATACTAGAACTTTTCGTGGTTTTGTTGGTTTTCAGCAAATGAGCATATTTCAGCGAGCTGGAAGTTTTTTCTTCAATAGTTTAAGATTTTATCTTAAAATACAAGAACTTTTCGTGGTTCTTGTCAATTTTTGTTGGTTTTCAGCAAATGAACATATTTCAGCGGCCTGGAAGTTTTTTCATTAATAGCGTAAGATTTTATCTTAAAATACAAGACCTTTTTGTGGTTCTTGTCAATTTTTGTTGGTTTTCATTTGATGAACTTATTTCAGTCAGCTGGAGCTTTCTTCTTTAATGCAAAAAGGTTTTATCTTCAAATACAAGAACTTTTCGTGGTTTTGTTGGTTTTCAGCAAATGAACATATTTCAGCGAGCTGGAAGTTTTTTCTTTAATAGCTCAAGATTTTATCTTAAAATACAAGAACTTTTCGTGGTTCTTGTCAATTTTTGTTGGTTTTGATCCAATGAACTTATTTCAGTCAACTAGATCTTTCTTCTTCAAAGCAAAAAGATTTTATCTTCAAATACAAGAACTTTTCGTGGTTTTGTTGTATTTCAGCAAATGGACATCTTTCAGCGAGCGAGAAGTTTTTTCTTTGATAGTTTAAGATTTTATCTTAAAATACACGAACTTTTCGTGGTTCTTGTCAATTTTTGTTGGTTTTCATCTAACAATTTCAGTTAGCTGGATCTTTCTTCTTTAATGCAGAAAGGTCTTATCTTCAAATACAAGAACTTTTCGTGGTTTTGTTGGTTTTCAGCAAATGAACATATTTCAGCGAGATGGAAGTTTTTTCTTCAATCGCTCAAGAATTTATCTTGAAATACAAGAACTTTTCGTGGTTTTGTTGGATTTCAGCAAATGAACATATTTCAGCCAGCGAGAAGTTTTTTCTTTCATAGTTTCAGATTTTATCTTAAAATACAAGAACCTTTCGTGGTTCTGGTCAATTTTTGTTGGTTTTCATGCAATGAACTTATTTCAGTCAGCTGGATCTTTCTTCTTCAATGCAAAAAGATTTTATCTTCAAATACAAGAACTTTTCGTGGTTTTGTTGGTTTTCAGCAAATGAACATATTTCAGCGAGCTGGAAGTTTTTACTTTAATAGCTTAAGATTTTATCTTAAAATACAAGAACTTTTCGTGGTTCTTGTCAATTTTTGTTGGTTTTGATCCCATGAACTTATTTCAGTCAGCTAGATCTTTCTTCTTCAAAGCAAAAAGATTTTATCTTCAAATACAAGAACTTTTCGTGGTTTTGTTGTATTTCAGCAAATCGACATCTTTCAGCGAGCGAGAAGTTTTTTCTTTAATAGCTTAAGATTTTATCTTAAAATACAAGAACTTTTCGTGGTTCGTGTCAATTTTTGTTGGTTTTGATCCAATGAACTTATTTCAGTCAGCTAGATCTTTCTTCTTCAAAGCAAAAAGATTTTATCTTCAAATACAAGAACTTTACGTGGTTTTGTTGCATTTCAGCAAATGGACATCTTTCAGCGAGCGAGAAGTTTTTTCTTTGATAGTTTAAGATTTTATCTTAAAATACAAGAACTTTTCGTGGTTCTTGTCAATTTTTGTTGGTTTTCATCTAACAATTTCCGTTAGCTGGATCTTTCTTCTTCAATGCAAAAAGGTCTTATCTTCAAATACAAGAACTTTTCGTGGTTTTGTTGGTTTTCAGCAAATGAACATATTTCAGCGAGATGGAAGTTTTTTCTTCAATCGCTCAAGATTTTATCTTGAAATACAAGAACTTTTCGTGGTTTTGTTGGATTTCAGCAAATGAACATATTTCAGCCAGCGAGAAGTTTTTTCTTTCATAGTTTCAGATTTTATCTTAAAATACAAGAACCTTTCGTGGTTCTGGTCAATTTTTGTTGGTTTTCATGCAATGAACTTATTTCAGTCAGCTGGATCTTTCTTCTTCAATGCAAAAAGATTTTATCTTCAAATACAAGAACTTTTCGTGGTTTTGTTGGTTTTCAGCAAATGAACATATTTCAGCGAGCTGGAAGTTTTTACTTTAATAGCTTAAGATTTTATCTTAAAATACAAGAACTTTTCGTGGTTCTTGTCAATTTTTGTTGGTTTTGATCCAATGAACTTATTTCAGTCAGCTAGATCTTTCTTCTTCAAAGCAAAAAGATTTTATCTTCAAATACAAGAACTTTTCGTGGTTTTGTTGTATTTCAGCAAATCGACATCTTTCAGCGAGCGAGAAGTTTTTTTTTAATAGCTTAAGATTTTATCTTAAAATACAAGAACTTTTCGTGGTTCGTGTCAATTTTTGTTGGTTTTCATCCAATGAACTTATTTCAGTCAGCTAGATCTTTCTTCTTCAAAGCAAAAAGATTTTATCTTCAAATACAAGAACTTTTCGTGGTTTTGTTGTATTTCAGCAAATCGACATCTTTCAGCGAGCGAGAAGTTTTTTTTTAATAGCTTAAGATTTTATCTTCAAATACAAGAACTTTTCGTGGTTCTTATCAATTTTTGTTGGTTTTCATCTAATGAACTTATTTCAGTCAGCTTGTGCTTTCTTCTTTATGCAAAAAGGTCTTATCTTCAAATACAATAACTTTTCGTGCTTTTGTTGGTTTTCAGCAAATGAACATATTTCAGCGAGCTGGAAGTTTTCTCTTCAATAGCTCAAGATTTTATCTTAAAATACAAGAACTTTTCGTGGTTTTGTTGGATTTCAGCAAATGAACATATTTCAGCGAGCGAGAAGTTTTTTCTTTCATAGCTTAAGATTTTATCTTAAAATACAAGAACCTTTCGTGGTTCTGGTCAATTTTTGTTGGTTTTCATCCAATGAACTTATTTCAGTCAGCTGGATCTTTCTTCTTCAATGCCAAAAGATTTTATCTTCAAATACAAGAACTTTTCGTGGTTTTGTTGGTTTTCAGCAAATGAGCATATTTCAGCGAGCTGGAAGTTTTTTCTTCAATAGTTTAAGATTTTATCTTAAAATACAAGAACTTTTCGTGGTTCTTGTCAATTTTTGTTGGTTTTCAGCAAATGAACATATTTCAGCGACCTGGAAGTTTTTTCATTAATAGCGTAAGATTTTATCTTAAAATACAAGACCTTTTTGTGGTTCTTGTCAATTTTTGTTGGTTTTCATTTGATGAACTTATTTCAGTCAGCTGGAGCTTTCTTCTTTAATGCAAAAAGGTTTTATCTTCAAATACAAGAACTTTTCGTGGTTTTGTTGGTTTTCAGCAAATGAACATATTTCAGCGAGCTGGAAGTTTTTTCTTTAATAGCTCAAGATTTTATCTTAAAATACAAGAACTTTTCGTGGTTCTTGTCAATTTTTGTTGGTTTTGATCCAATGAACTTATTTCAGTCAACTAGATCTTTCTTCTTCAAAGCAAAAAGATTTTATCTTCAAATACAACAACTTTTCGTGGTTTTCTTGGTTTTCAGCAAATGAACATATTTCAGCGAGCTGGAAGTTTTTTCTTTAATAGCTCAAGATTTTATCTTAAAATACAAGAACTTTTCGTTGTTCTGATCAATTTTTGTTGGTTTTGATCCAATGAACTTATTTCAGTCAGCTGGATCTTTCTTTAATGCAAAAAGATTTTATCTTCAAATACAAGAACTTTTCGTGGTTTTGTTGGTTTTCAGCAAATGAACATATTTCAGCGAGCTGGAAGTTTTTTCTTTAATAGCTCAAGATTTTATCTTAAAACACAAGAACTTTTCGTGGTTCTTGTCAATTTTTGTTGGTTTTGATCCAATGAACTTATTTCAGTTAGCTTGTGCTTTCTTCTTTATGCAAAAAGGTCTTATCTTCAAATACAATAACTTTTCGTGCTTTTGTTGGTTTTCAGCAAATGAACATATTTCAGCGAGCTGGAAGTTTTTTCTTTGATAGTTTAAGATTTTATCTTAAAATACAAGAACTTTTCGTGGTTCTTGTCAATTTTTGTTGGTTTTCATCTAACAATTTCCGTTAGCTGGATCTTTCTTCTTTAATGCAAAAAGGTCTTATCTTCAAATACAAGAACTTTTCGTGGTTTTGTTGTATTTCAGCAAATGAACATATTTCAGCGAGATGGAAGTTTTTTCTTCAATCGCTCAAGATTTTATCTTGAAATACAAGAACTTTTCGTGGTTTTGTTGGATTTCAGCAAATGAACATATTTCAGCCAGCGAGAAGTTTTTTCTTTCATAGTTTCAGATTTTATCTTAAAATACAAGAACCTTTCGTGGTTCTGGTCAATTTTTGTTGGTTTTCATGCAATGAACTTATTTCAGTCAGCTGGATCTTTCTTCTTCAATGCAAAAAGATTTTATCTTCAAATACAAGAACTTTTCGTGGTTTTGTTGGTTTTCAGCAAATGAACATATTTCAGCGAGCTGGAAGTTTTTACTTTAATAGCTTAATATTTTATCTTAAAATACAAGAACTTTTCGTGGTTCTTGTCAATTTTTGTTGGTTTTGATCCAATGAACTTATTTCAGTCAGCTAGATCTTTCTTCTTCAAAGCAAATAGATTTTATCTTCAAATACAAGAAGTTTTCGTGGTTTTGTTGTGTTTCAGCAAATCGACATCTTTCAGCGAGCGAGAAGTTTTTTCTTTAATAGCTTAAGATTTTATCTTAAAATACAAGAACTTTTCGTGGTTCGTGTCAATTTTTGTTGGTTTTGATCCAATGAACTTATTTCAGTCAGCTAGATCTTTCTTCTTCAAAGCAAAAAGATTTTATCTTCAATACAAGAACTTTTCGTTGTTTTGTTGGTTTTCAGCAAATGAACATATTTCAGCGAGCTAGAAGTTTGTTCTTTAATAGCGTAAGATTTCATCTTAAAATACAAGAACTTTTCGTGGTTCTTGTCAATTTTTGTTGGTTTTCATCTAACAATTTCAGTCAGCTGGATCTTTCTTCTTTAATGCAAAAAGATTTTATCTTCAAATACAAGAACTTTTCGTGGTTTTGTTGGTTTTCAGCAAATGAACATATTTCAGCGAGGCAGAAGTTTTTTCTTTAATAGCTTAAGATTTTATCTTAAAATACAAAAACTTTTCGTGGTTCTTGTCAATTTTTGTTGGTTTTGATCTATTTAACTTATTTCAGTCAGCAAGATCTTCCTTCTTCAAAGCAAAAAGATTTTATCCTCAAATACAAGAACATTTCGTGGTTTTGTTGGTTTTCAGCAAATGTACATATTTAAGCGAGCTGGAAGTTTTTTCTTCAATAGCTGAAGATTTTATCTTAAAATACAAGAACTTTTCGTGGTTCTTATCAATGTTTGTTGGTTTTCATCTAATGAACTTATTTCAGTCAGCTTGTGCTTTCTTCTTTATGCAAAAAGGTCTTATCTTCAAATGCAATAACTTTTCGTGCTTTTGTTGGTTTTCAGCAAATGAACATATTTCAGCGAGCTGGAAGTTTTTTCTTCAATAGCTCAAGATTTTATCTTAAAATACAAGAACTTTTCGTGGTTCGTGTCAATTTTTGTTGGTTTTGATCCAATGAACTTATTTCAGTCAGCTGGATCTTTCTTCTTCAAAGCAAAAAGATTTTATCTTCAAATACAAGAACTTTACGTGGTTTTGTTGCATTTCAGCAAATGGACATCTTTCAGCGAGCGAGAAGTTTTTTCTTTGATAGTTTAAGATTTTATCTTAAAATACAAGAACTTTTCGTGGTTCTTGTCAATTTTTGTTGGTTTTCATCTAACAATTTCAGTCAGCTGGATCTTTCTTCTTTAATACAAAAATATTTTATCTTCAAATACAAGAACTTTTCGTGGTTTTGTTGGTTTTCAGCAAATGAACATATTTCAGCGAGGCAGAAGTTTTTTCTTTAATAGCTTAAGATTTTATCTTAAAATACAAAAACATTTCGTGGTTCTTGTCAATTTTTGTTGGTTTTGATCTATTTAACTTATTTCAGTCAGCAAGATCTTCCTTCTTCAAAGCAAAAAGATTTTATCTTCAAATACAAGAACTTTTCGTGGTTTTGTTGGTTTTCAGCAAACAAACATATTTCAGCGAATGATAAGTTTTTTCTTTAATCGCGTAAGATTTTATCTTAAAATACAAGAACTTTTCGTGGTTCTTGTCAATTTTTGTTGGTTTTCATCGAATGAACTTATTTCAGTCAGCTTGTGCTTTCTTCTTTATGCAAAAAGGTCTTATCTTCAAATACAATAACTTTTCGTGCTTTTGTTGGTTTTCAGCAAATGAACATATTTCAGCGAGCTGGAAGTTTTTTCTTCAATAGCTCAAGATTTTATCTTAAAATACAAGAACTTTTCGTGGTTTTGTTGGATTTCAGCAAATGAACATATTTCAGCGAGCGAGAAGTTTTTTCTTTCATAGCTTAAGATTTTATCTTAAAATACAAGAACCTTTCGTGGTTCTGGTCAATTTTTGTTGGTTTTCATCCAATGAACTTATTTCAGTCAGCTGGATCTTTCTTCTTCAATGCCAAATGATTTTATCTTCAAATACTAGAACTTTTCGTGGTTTTGTTGGTTTTCAGCAAATGAGCATATTTCAGCGAGCTGGAAGTTTTTTCTTCAATAGTTTAAGATTTTATCTTAAAATACAAGAACTTTTCGTGGTTCTTGTCAATTTTTGTTGGTTTTCAGCAAATGAACATATTTCAGCGGCCTGGAAGTTTTTTCATTAATAGCGTAAGATTTTATCTTAAAATACAAGACCTTTTTGTGGTTCTTGTCAATTTTTGTTGGTTTTCATTTGATGAACTTATTTCAGTCAGCTGGAGCTTTCTTCTTTAATGCAAAAAGGTTTTATCTTCAAATACAAGAACTTTTCGTGGTTTTGTTGGTTTTCAGCAAATGAACATATTTCAGCGAGCTGGAAGTTTTTTCTTTAATAGCTCAAGATTTTATCTTAAAATACAAGAACTTTTCGTGGTTCTTGTCAATTTTTGTTGGTTTTGATCCAATGAACTTATTTCAGTCAACTAGATCTTTCTTCTTCAAAGCAAAAAGATTTTATCTTCAAATACAACAACTTTTCGTGGTTTTCTTGGTTTTCAGCAAATGAACATATTTCAGCGAGCTGGAAGTTTTTTCTTTAATAGCTCAAGATTTTATCTTAAAATACAAGAACTTTTCGTTGTTCTGATCAATTTTTGTTGGTTTTGATCCAATGAACTTATTTCAGTCAACTAGATCTTTCTTCTTCAAAGCAAAAAGATTTTATCTTCAAATACAACAACTTTTCGTGGTTTTCTTGGTTTTCAGCAAATGAACATATTTCAGCGAGCTGGAAGTTTTTTCTTTAATAGCTCAAGATTTCATCTTAAAATACAAGAACTTTTCGTGGTTCTTGTCAATTTTTGTTGGTTTTGATCCAATGAACTTATTTCAGTCAACTAGATCTTTCTTCTTCAAAGCAAAAAGATTTTATCTTCAAATACAAGAACTTTTCGTGGTTTTGTTGTATTTCAGCAAATGGACATCTTTCAGCGAGCGAGAAGTTTTTTCTTTGATAGTTTAAGATTTTATCTTAAAATACACGAACTTTTCGTGGTTCTTGTCAATTTTTGTTGGTTTTCATCTCACAATTTCAGTTAGCTGGATCTTTCTTCTTTAATGCAGAAAGGTCTTATCTTCAAATACAAGAACTTTTCGTGGTTTTGTTGGTTTTCAGCAAATGAACATATTTCAGCGAGATGGAAGTTTTTTCTTCAATCGCTCAAGAATTTATCTTGAAATACAAGAACTTTTCGTGGTTTTGTTGGATTTCAGCAAATGAACATATTTCAGCCAGCGAGAAGTTTTTTCTTTCATAGTTTCAGATTTTATCTTAAAATACAAGAACCTTTCGTGGTTCTGGTCAATTTTTGTTGGTTTTCATGCAATGAACTTATTTCAGTCAGCTGGATCTTTCTTCTTCAATGCAAAAAGATTTTATCTTCAAATACAAGAACTTTTCGTGGTTTTGTTGGTTTTCAGCAAATGAACATATTTCAGCGAGCTGGAAGTTTTTACTTTAATAGCTTAAGATTTTATCTTAAAATACAAGAACTTTTCGTGGTTCTTGTCAATTTTTGTTGGTTTTGATCCCATGAACTTATTTCAGTCAGCTAGATCTTTCTTCTTCAAAGCAAAAAGATTTTATCTTCAAATACAACAACTTTTCGTGGTTTTCTTGGTTTTCAGCAAATGAACATATTTCAGCGAGCTGGAAGTTTTTTCTTTAATAGCTCAAGATTTTATCTTAAAATACAAGAACTTTTCGTTGTTCTGATCAATTTTTGTTGGTTTTGATCCAATGAACTTATTTCAGTCAGCTGGATCTTTCTTTAATGCAAAAAGATTTTATCTTCAAATACAAGAACTTTTCGTGGTTTTGTTGGTTTTCAGCAAATGAACATATTTCAGCGAGCTGGAAGTTTTTTCTTTAATAGCTCAAGATTTTATCTTAAAACACAAGAACTTTTCGTGGTTCTTGTCAATTTTTGTTGGTTTTGATCCAATGAACTTATTTCAGTTAGCTTGTGCTTTCTTCTTTATGCAAAAAGGTCTTATCTTCAAATACAATAACTTTTCGTGCTTTTGTTGGTTTTCAGCAAATGAACATATTTCAGCGAGCTGGAAGTTTTTTCTTTGATAGTTTAAGATTTTATCTTAAAATACAAGAACTTTTCGTGGTTCTTGTCAATTTTTGTTGGTTTTCATCTAACAATTTCCGTTAGCTGGATCTTTCTTCTTTAATGCAAAAAGGTCTTATCTTCAAATACAAGAACTTTTCGTGGTTTTGTTGTATTTCAGCAAATGAACATATTTCAGCGAGATGGAAGTTTTTTCTTCAATCGCTCAAGATTTTATCTTGAAATACAAGAACTTTTCGTGGTTTTGTTGGATTTCAGCAAATGAACATATTTCAGCCAGCGAGAAGTTTTTTCTTTCATAGTTTCAGATTTTATCTTAAAATACAAGAACCTTTCGTGGTTCTGGTCAATTTTTGTTGGTTTTCATGCAATGAACTTATTTCAGTCAGCTGGATCTTTCTTCTTCAATGCAAAAAGATTTTATCTTCAAATACAAGAACTTTTCGTGGTTTTGTTGGTTTTCAGCAAATGAACATATTTCAGCGAGCTGGAAGTTTTTACTTTAATAGCTTAATATTTTATCTTAAAATACAAGAACTTTTCGTGGTTCTTGTCAATTTTTGTTGGTTTTGATCCAATGAACTTATTTCAGCCAGCTAGATCTTTCTTCTTCAAAGCAAATAGATTTTATCTTCAAATACAAGAAGTTTTCGTGGTTTTGTTGTGTTTCAGCAAATCGACATCTTTCAGCGAGCGAGAAGTTTTTTCTTTAATAGCTTAAGATTTTATCTTAAAATACAAGAACTTTTCGTGGTTCGTGTCAATTTTTGTTGGTTTTGATCCAATGAACTTATTTCAGTCAGCTAGATCTTTCTTCTTCAAAGCAAAAAGATTTTATCTTCAATACAAGAACTTTTCGTTGTTTTGTTGGTTTTCAGCAAATGAACATATTTCAGCGAGCTAGAAGTTTGTTCTTTAATAGCGTAAGATTTCATCTTAAAATACAAGAACTTTTCGTGGTTCTTGTCAATTTTTGTTGGTTTTCATCTAACAATTTCAGTCAGCTGGATCTTTCTTCTTTAATGCAAAAAGATTTTATCTTCAAATACAAGAACTTTTCGTGGTTTTGTTGGTTTTCAGCAAATGAACATATTTCAGCGAGGCAGAAGTTTTTTCTTTAATAGCTTAAGATTTTATCTTAAAATACAAAAACTTTTCGTGGTTCTTGTCAATTTTTGTTGGTTTTGATCTATTTAACTTATTTCAGTCAGCAAGATCTTCCTTCTTCAAAGCAAAAAGATTTTATCTTCAAATACAAGAACTTTTCGTGGTTTTGTTGGTTTTCAGCAAATGAACATATTTCAGCGAGCTGGAAGTTTTTTTTTAATAGCTCAAGATTTTATCTTAAAATACAAGAACTTTTCGTGGTTCGTGTCAATTTTTGTTGGTTTTGATCCAATGAACTTATTTCAGTATGCTGGATCTTTCTTCTTCAAAGCAAAAAGATTTTCTCTTCAAATACAAGAACTTTTCGTGGTTTTGTTGTATTTCAGCAAATGGACATCTTTCAGCGAGCGAGAAGTTTTTTCTTTGATAGTTTAAGATTTTATCTTAAAATACAAGAACTTTTCGTGGTTCTTGTCAATTTTTGTTGGTTTTCATCTAACAATTTCAGTTAGCTGGATCTTTCTTCTTTAATGCAAAAAGGTCTTATCTTCAATACAAGAACTTTTCGTTGTTTTGTTGGTTTTCAGCAAATGAACATATTTCAGCGAGCTAGAAGTTTGTTCTTTCATAGCGTAAGATTTTATCTTAAAATACAAGAACTTTTCGTGGTTCTTGTCAATTTTTGTTGGTTTTCATCTAACAATTTCAGTCAGCTGGATCTTTCTTCTTTAATGCAAAAATATTTTATCTTCAAATACAAGAACTTTTCGTGGTTTTGTTGGTTTTCAGCAAATGAACATATTTCAGCGAGGCAGAAGTTTTTTCTTTAATAGCTTAAGATTTTATCTTAAAATACAAAAACATTTCGTGGTTCTTGTCAATTTTTGTTGGTTTTGATCTATTTAACTTATTTCAGTCAGCAAGATCTTCCTTCTTCAAAGCAAAAAGATTTTATCTTCAAATACAAGAACTTTTCGTGGTTTTGTTGGTTTTCAGCAAACAAACATATTTCAGCGAATGATAAGTTTTTTCTTTAATCGCGTAAGATTTTATCTTAAAATACAAGAACTTTTCATGGTTCTTGTCAATTTTTGTTGGTTTTCATCGAATGAACTTATTTCAGTCAGCTTGTGCTTTCTTCTTTATGCAAAAAGGTCTTATCTTCAAATACAATAACTTTTCGTGCTTTTGTTGGTTTTCAGCAAATGAACATATTTCAGCGAGCTGGAAGTTTTTTCTTCAATAGCTCAAGATTTTATCTTAAAATACAAGAACTTTTCGTGGTTTTGTTGGATTTCAGCAAATGAACATATTTCAGCGAGCGAGAAGTTTTTTCTTTCATAGCTTAAGATTTTATCTTAAAATACAAGAACCTTTCGTGGTTCTGGTCAATTTTTGTTGGTTTTCATCCAATGAACTTATTTCAGTCAGCTGGATCTTTCTTCTTCAATGCCAAAAGATTTTATCTTCAAATACTAGAACTTTTCGTGGTTTTGTTGGTTTTCAGCAAATGAGCATATTTCAGCGAGCTGGAAGTTTTTTCTTCAATAGTTTAAGATTTTATCTTAAAATACAAGAACTTTTCGTGGTTCTTGTCAATTTTTGTTGGTTTTCAGCAAATGAACATATTTCAGCGGCCTGGAAGTTTTTTCATTAATAGCGTAAGATTTTATCTTAAAATACAAGACCTTTTTGTGGTTCTTGTCAATTTTTGTTGGTTTTCATTTGATGAACTTATTTCAGTCAGCTGGAGCTTTCTTCTTTAATGCAAAAAGGTTTTATCTTCAAATACAAGAACTTTTCGTGGTTTTGTTGGTTTTCAGCAAATGAACATATTTCAGCGAGCTGGAAGTTTTTTCTTTAATAGCTCAAGATTTTATCTTAAAATACAAGAACTTTTCGTGGTTCTTGTCAATTTTTGTTGGTTTTGATCCAATGAACTTATTTCAGTCAACTAGATCTTTCTTCTTCAAAGCAAAAAGATTTTATCTTCAAATACAAGAACTTTTCGTGGTTTTGTTGTATTTCAGCAAATGGACATCTTTCAGCGAGCGAGAAGTTTTTTCTTTGATAGTTTAAGATTTTATCTTAAAATACACGAACTTTTCGTGGTTCTTGTCAATTTTTGTTGGTTTTCATCTAACAATTTCAGTTAGCTGGATCTTTCTTCTTTAATGCAGAAAGGTCTTATCTTCAAATACAAGAACTTTTCGTGGTTTTGTTGGTTTTCAGCAAATGAACATATTTCAGCGAGATGGAAGTTTTTTCTTCAATCGCTCAAGAATTTATCTTGAAATACAAGAACTTTTCGTGGTTTTGTTGGATTTCAGCAAATGAACATATTTCAGCGAGATGGAAGTTTTTTCTTCAATCGCTCAAGAATTTATCTTAAAATACAAGAACCTTTCGTGGTTCTGGTCAATTTTTGTTGGTTTTCATGCAATGAACTTATTTCAGTCAGCTGGATCTTTCTTCTTCAATGCAAAAAGATTTTATCTTCAAATACAAGAACTTTTCGTGGTTTTGTTGGTTTTCAGCAAATGAACATATTTCAGCGAGCTGGAAGTTTTTACTTTAATAGCTTAAGATTTTATCTTAAAATACAAGAACTTTTCGTGGTTCTTGTCAATTTTTGTTGGTTTTGATCCCATGAACTTATTTCAGTCAGCTAGATCTTTCTTCTTCAAAGCAAAAAGATTTTATCTTCAAATACAAGAACTTTTCGTGGTTTTGTTGTATTTCAGCAAATCGACATCTTTCAGCGAGCGAGAAGTTTTTTCTTTAATAGCTTAAGATTTTATCTTAAAATACAAGAACTTTTCGTGGTTCGTGTCAATTTTTGTTGGTTTTGATCCAATGAACTTATTTCAGTCAGCTAGATCTTTCTTCTTCAAAGCAAAAAGATTTTATCTTCAAATACAAGAACTTTACGTGGTTTTGTTGCATTTCAGCAAATGGACATCTTTCAGCGAGCGAGAAGTTTTTTCTTTGATAGTTTAAGATTTTATCTTAAAATACAAGAACTTTTCGTGGTTCTTGTCAATTTTTGTTGGTTTTCATCTAACAATTTCCGTTAGCTGGATCTTTCTTCTTCAATGCAAAAAGGTCTTATCTTCAAATACAAGAACTTTTCGTGGTTTTGTTGGTTTTCAGCAAATGAACATATTTCAGCGAGATGGAAGTTTTTTCTTCAATCGCTCAAGATTTTATCTTGAAATACAAGAACTTTTCGTGGTTTTGTTGGATTTCAGCAAATGAACATATTTCAGCCAGCGAGAAGTTTTTTCTTTCATAGTTTCAGATTTTATCTTAAAATACAAGAACCTTTCGTGGTTCTGGTCAATTTTTGTTGGTTTTCATGCAATGAACTTATTTCAGTCAGCTGGATCTTTCTTCTTCAATGCAAAAAGATTTTATCTTCAAATACAAGAACTTTTCGTGGTTTTGTTGGTTTTCAGCAAATGAACATATTTCAGCGAGCTGGAAGTTTTTACTTTAATAGCTTAAGATTTTATCTTAAAATACAAGAACTTTTCGTGGTTCTTGTCAATTTTTGTTGGTTTTCATGCAATGAACTTATTTCAGTCAGCTAGATCTTTCTTCTTCAAAGCAAAAAGATTTTATCTTCAAATACAAGAACTTTTCGTGGTTTTGTTGTATTTCAGCAAATCGACATCTTTCAGCGAGCGAGAAGTTTTTTTTTAATAGCTTAAGATTTTATCTTAAAATACAAGAACTTTTCGTGGTTCGTGTCAATTTTTGTTGGTTTTCATCCAATGAACTTATTTCAGTCAGCTAGATCTTTCTTCTTCAAAGCAAAAAGATTTTATCTTCAAATACAAGAACTTTTCGTGGTTTTGTTGTATTTCAGCAAATCGACATCTTTCAGCGAGCGAGAAGTTTTTTTTTAATAGCTTAAGATTTTATCTTCAAATACAAGAACTTTTCGTGGTTCTTATCAATTTTTGTTGGTTTTCATCTAATGAACTTATTTCAGTCAGCTTGTGCTTTCTTCTTTATGCAAAAAGGTCTTATCTTCAAATACAATAACTTTTCGTGCTTTTGTTGGTTTTCAGCAAATGAACATATTTCAGCGAGCTGGAAGTTTTCTCTTCAATAGCTCAAGATTTTATCTTAAAATACAAGAACTTTTCGTGGTTTTGTTGGATTTCAGCAAATGAACATATTTCAGCGAGCGAGAAGTTTTTTCTTTCATAGCTTAAGATTTTATCTTAAAATACAAGAACCTTTCGTGGTTCTGGTCAATTTTTGTTGGTTTTCATCCAATGAACTTATTTCAGTCAGCTGGATCTTTCTTCTTCAATGCCAAAAGATTTTATCTTCAAATACAAGAACTTTTCGTGGTTTTGTTGGTTTTCAGCAAATGAGCATATTTCAGCGAGCTGGAAGTTTTTTCTTCAATAGTTTAAGATTTTATCTTAAAATACAAGAACTTTTCGTGGTTCTTGTCAATTTTTGTTGGTTTTCAGCAAATGAACATATTTCAGCGACCTGGAAGTTTTTTCATTAATAGCGTAAGATTTTATCTTAAAATACAAGACCTTTTTGTGGTTCTTGTCAATTTTTGTTGGTTTTCATTTGATGAACTTATTTCAGTCAGCTGGAGCTTTCTTCTTTAATGCAAAAAGGTTTTATCTTCAAATACAAGAACTTTTCGTGGTTTTGTTGGTTTTCAGCAAATGAACATATTTCAGCGAGCTGGAAGTTTTTTCTTTAATAGCTCAAGATTTTATCTTAAAATACAAGAACTTTTCGTGGTTCTTGTCAATTTTTGTTGGTTTTGATCCAATGAACTTATTTCAGTCAACTAGATCTTTCTTCTTCAAAGCAAAAAGATTTTATCTTCAAATACAACAACTTTTCGTGGTTTTCTTGGTTTTCAGCAAATGAACATATTTCAGCGAGCTGGAAGTTTTTTCTTTAATAGCTCAAGATTTTATCTTAAAATACAAGAACTTTTCGTTGTTCTGATCAATTTTTGTTGGTTTTGATCCAATGAACTTATTTCAGTCAGCTGGATCTTTCTTTAATGCAAAAAGATTTTATCTTCAAATACAAGAACTTTTCGTGGTTTTGTTGGTTTTCAGCAAATGAACATATTTCAGCGAGCTGGAAGTTTTTTCTTTAATAGCTCAAGATTTTATCTTAAAACACAAGAACTTTTCGTGGTTCTTGTCAATTTTTGTTGGTTTTGATCCAATGAACTTATTTCAGTTAGCTTGTGCTTTCTTCTTTATGCAAAAAGGTCTTATCTTCAAATACAATAACTTTTCGTGCTTTTGTTGGTTTTCAGCAAATGAACATATTTCAGCGAGCTGGAAGTTTTTTCTTTGATAGTTTAAGATTTTATCTTAAAATACAAGAACTTTTCGTGGTTCTTGTCAATTTTTGTTGGTTTTCATCTAACAATTTCCGTTAGCTGGATCTTTCTTCTTTAATGCAAAAAGGTCTTATCTTCAAATACAAGAACTTTTCGTGGTTTTGTTGTATTTCAGCAAATGAACATATTTCAGCGAGATGGAAGTTTTTTCTTCAATCGCTCAAGATTTTATCTTGAAATACAAGAACTTTTCGTGGTTTTGTTGGATTTCAGCAAATGAACATATTTCAGCCAGCGAGAAGTTTTTTCTTTCATAGTTTCAGATTTTATCTTAAAATACAAGAACCTTTCGTGGTTCTGGTCAATTTTTGTTGGTTTTCATGCAATGAACTTATTTCAGTCAGCTGGATCTTTCTTCTTCAATGCAAAAAGATTTTATCTTCAAATACAAGAACTTTTCGTGGTTTTGTTGGTTTTCAGCAAATGAACATATTTCAGCGAGCTGGAAGTTTTTACTTTAATAGCTTAATATTTTATCTTAAAATACAAGAACTTTTCGTGGTTCTTGTCAATTTTTGTTGGTTTTGATCCAATGAACTTATTTCAGTCAGCTAGATCTTTCTTCTTCAAAGCAAATAGATTTTATCTTCAAATACAAGAAGTTTTCGTGGTTTTGTTGTGTTTCAGCAAATCGACATCTTTCAGCGAGCGAGAAGTTTTTTCTTTAATAGCTTAAGATTTTATCTTAAAATACAAGAACTTTTCGTGGTTCGTGTCAATTTTTGTTGGTTTTGATCCAATGAACTTATTTCAGTCAGCTAGATCTTTCTTCTTCAAAGCAAAAAGATTTTATCTTCAATACAAGAACTTTTCGTTGTTTTGTTGGTTTTCAGCAAATGAACATATTTCAGCGAGCTAGAAGTTTGTTCTTTAATAGCGTAAGATTTCATCTTAAAATACAAGAACTTTTCGTGGTTCTTGTCAATTTTTGTTGGTTTTCATCTAACAATTTCAGTCAGCTGGATCTTTCTTCTTTAATGCAAAAAGATTTTATCTTCAAATACAAGAACTTTTCGTGGTTTTGTTGGTTTTCAGCAAATGAACATATTTCAGCGAGGCAGAAGTTTTTTCTTTAATAGCTTAAGATTTTATCTTAAAATACAAAAACTTTTCGTGGTTCTTGTCAATTTTTGTTGGTTTTGATCTATTTAACTTATTTCAGTCAGCAAGATCTTCCTTCTTCAAAGCAAAAAGATTTTATCCTCAAATACAAGAACATTTCGTGGTTTTGTTGGTTTTCAGCAAATGTACATATTTAAGCGAGCTGGAAGTTTTTTCTTCAATAGCTGAAGATTTTATCTTAAAATACAAGAACTTTTCGTGGTTCTTATCAATGTTTGTTGGTTTTCATCTAATGAACTTATTTCAGTCAGCTTGTGCTTTCTTCTTTATGCAAAAAGGTCTTATCTTCAAATGCAATAACTTTTCGTGCTTTTGTTGGTTTTCAGCAAATGAACATATTTCAGCGAGCTGGAAGTTTTTTCTTCAATAGCTCAAGATTTTATCTTAAAATACAAGAACTTTTCGTGGTTCGTGTCAATTTTTGTTGGTTTTGATCCAATGAACTTATTTCAGTCAGCTGGATCTTTCTTCTTCAAAGCAAAAAGATTTTATCTTCAAATACAAGAACTTTACGTGGTTTTGTTGCATTTCAGCAAATGGACATCTTTCAGCGAGCGAGAAGTTTTTTCTTTGATAGTTTAAGATTTTATCTTAAAATACAAGAACTTTTCGTGGTTCTTGTCAATTTTTGTTGGTTTTCATCTAACAATTTCAGTTAGCTGGATCTTTCTTCTTCAATGCAAAAAGGTCTTATCTTCAAATACAAGAACTTTTCGTGGTTTTGTTGGTTTTCAGCAAATGAACATATTTCAGCGAGATGGAAGTTTTTTCTTCAATCGCTCAAGATTTTATCTTGAAATACAAGAACTTTTCGTGGTTTTGTTGGATTTCAGCAAATGAACATATTTCAGCCAGCGAGAAGTTTTTTCTTTCATAGTTTCAGATTTTATCTTAAAATACAAGAACCTTTCGTGGTTCTGGTCAATTTTTGTTGGTTTTCATGCAATGAACTTATTTCAGTCAGCTGGATCTTTCTTCTTCAATGCAAAAAGATTTTAATCTTCAAATACAAGAACTTTTCGTGGTTTTGTTGGTTTTCAGCAAATGAACATATTTCAGCGAGCTGGAAGTTTTTACTTTAATAGCTTAAGATTTTATCTTAAAATACAAGAACTTTTCGTGGTTCTTGTCAATTTTTGTTGGTTTTGATCCAATGAACTTATTTCAGTCAGCTAGATCTTTCTTCTTCAAAGCAAAAAGATTTTATCTTCAAATACAAGAACTTTTCGTGGTTTTGTTGTATTTCAGCAAGTCGACATCTTTCAGCGAGCGAGAAGTTTTTTTTTAATAGCTTAAGATTTTATCTTAAAATACAAGAACTTTTCGTGGTTCGTGTCAATTTTTGTTGGTTTTCATCCAATGAACTTATTTCAGTCAGCCAGATCTTTCTTCTTCAAAGCAAAAAGATTTTATCTTCAAATACAAGAACTTTTCGTGGTTCTTATCAATTTTTGTTGGTTTTCATCTAATGAACTTATTTCAGTCAGCTTGTGCTTTCTTCTTTATGCAAAAAGGTCTTATCTTCAAATACAATAACTTTTCGTGCTTTTGTTGGTTTTCAGCAAATGAACATATTTCAGCGAGCTGGAAGTTTTCTCTTCAATAGCTCAAGATTTTATCTTAAAATACAAGAACTTTTCGTGGTTTTGTTGGATTTCAGCAAATGAACATATTTCAGCGACCTGGAAGTTTTTTCATTAATAGCGTAAGATTTTATCTTAAAATACAAGACCTTTTTGTGGTTCTTGTCAATTTTTGTTGGTTTTCAGCAAATGAACATATTTCAGCGACCTGGAAGTTTTTTCATTAATAGCGTAAGATTTTATCTTAAAATACAAGACCTTTTTGTGGTTCTTGTCAATTTTTGTTGGTTTTCATTTGATGAACTTATTTCAGTCAGCTGGAGCTTTCTTCTTTAATGCAAAAAGGTTTTATCTTCAAATACAAGAACTTTTCGTGGTTTTGTTGGTTTTCAGCAAATGAACATATTTCAGCGAGCTGGAAGTTTTTTCTTTAATAGCTCAAGATTTTATCTTAAAATACAAGAACTTTTCGTGGTTCTTGTCAATTTTTGTTGGTTTTGATCCAATGAACTTATTTCAGTCAACTAGATCTTTCTTCTTCAAAGCAAAAAGATTTTATCTTCAAATACAACAACTTTTCGTGGTTTTCTTGGTTTTCAGCAAATGAACATATTTCAGCGAGCTGGAAGTTTTTTCTTTAATAGCTCAAGATTTTATCTTAAAATACAAGAACTTTTCGTTGTTCTGATCAATTTTTGTTGGTTTTGATCCAATGAACTTATTTCAGTCAGCTGGATCTTTCTTTAATGCAAAAAGATTTTATCTTCAAATACAAGAACTTTTCGTGGTTTTGTTGGTTTTCAGCAAATGAACATATTTCAGCGAGCTGGAAGTTTTTTCTTTAATAGCTCAAGATTTTATCTCAAAACACAAGAACTTTTCGTGGTTCTTGTCAATTTTTGTTGGTTTTGATCCAATGAACTTATTTCAGTTAGCTGGATCTTTCTTTAATGCAAAAAGATTTTATCCTCAAATACAAGAACATTTCGTGGTTTTGTTGGTTTTCAGCAAATGTACATATTTAAGCGAGCTGGAAGTTTTTTCTTCAATAGCTTAAGATTTTATCTTAAAATACAAGAAATTTTCGTGGTTCTTATCAATTTTTGTTGGTTTTCATCTAATGAACTTATTTCAGTCAGCTTGTGCTTTCTTCTTTATGCAAAAAGGTCTTATCTTCAAATACAATAACTTTTCGTGCTTTTGTTGGTTTTCAGCAAATGAACATATTTCAGCGAGCTGGAAGTTTTTTCTTTGATAGTTTAAGATTTTATCTTAAAATACAAGAACTTTTCGTGGTTCTTGTCAATTTTTGTTGGTTTTCATCTAACAATTTCCGTTAGCTGGCTCTTTCTTCTTTAAAGCAAAAAGGTCTTATCTTCAAATACAAGAACTTTTCGTGGTTTTGTTGTATTTCAGCAAATGAACATATTTCAGCGAGATGGAAGTTTTTTCTTCAATCGCTCAAGATTTTATCTTGAAATACAAGAACTTTTCGTGGTTTTGTTGGATTTCAGCAAATGAACATATTTCAGCCAGCGAGAAGTTTTTTCTTTCATAGTTTCAGATTTTATCTTAAAATACAAGAACCTTTCGTGGTTCTGGTCAATTTTTGTTGGTTTTCATGCAATGAACTTATTTCAGTCAGCTGGATCTTTCTTCTTCAATGCAAAAAGATTTTAATCTTCAAATACAAGAACTTTTCGTGGTTTTGTTGGTTTTCAGCAAATGAACATATTTCAGCGAGCTGGAAGTTTTTACTTTAATAGCTTAATATTTTATCTTAAAATACAAGAACTTTTCGTGGTTCTTGTCAATTTTTGTTGGTTTTGATCCAATGAACTTATTTCAGTCAGCTAGATCTTTCTTCTTCAAAGCAAATAGATTTTATCTTCAAATACAAGAAGTTTTCGTGGTTTTGTTGTGTTTCAGCAAATCGACATCTTTCAGCGAGCGAGAAGTTTTTTCTTTAATAGCTTAAGATTTTATCTTAAAATACAAGAACTTTTCGTGGTTCGTGTCAATTTTTGTTGGTTTTGATCCAATGAACTTATTTCAGTCAGCTAGATCTTTCTTCTTCAAAGCAAAAGATTTTATCTTCAATACAAGAACTTTTCGTTGTTTTGTTGGTTTTCAGCAAATGAACATATTTCAGCGAGCTAGAAGTTTGTTCTTTAATAGCGTAAGATTTTATCTTAAAATACAAGAACTTTTCGTGGTTCTTGTCAATTTTTGTTGGTTTTCATCTAACAATTTCAGTCAGCTGGATCTTTCTTCTTTAATGCAAAAAGATTTTATCTTCAAATACAAGAACTTTTCGTGGTTTTGTTGGTTTTCAGCAAATGAACATATTTCAGCGAGGCAGAAGTTTTTTCTTTAATAGCTTAAGATTTTATCTTAAAATACAAAAACTTTTCGTGGTTCTTGTCAATTTTTGTTGGTTTTGATCTATTTAACTTATTTCAGTCAGCAAGATCTTCCTTCTTCAAAGCAAAAAGATTTTATCTTCAAATACAAGAACTTTTCGTGGTTTTGTTGGTTTTCAGCAAATGAACATATTTCAGCGAGCTGGAAGTTTTTTATTTAATAGCTCAAGATTTTATCTTAAAATACAAGAACTTTTCGTGGTTCTTGTCAATTTTTGTTGGTTTTCATCTAACAATTTCAGTCAGCTGGATCTTTTTTTAATGCAAAAAGATTTTATCCTCAAATACAAGAACATTTCGTGGTTTTGTTGGTTTTCAGCAAATGTACATATTTAAGCGAGCTGGAAGTTTTTTCTTCAATAGCTTAAGATTTTATCTTAAAATACAAGAAATTTTCATGGTTCTTGTCAATTTTTGTTGGTTTTGATCCAATGAACTTATTTCAGTCAGCTGGATCTTTCTTCTTCAATGCAAAAAGATTTTATCTTCAAATACAAGAACTTTTCGTGGTTTTGTTGGTTTTCAGCAAATGAACATATTTCAGCGAGCTGGAAGTTTTTACTTTAATAGCTTAATATTTTATCTTAAAATACAAGAACTTTTCGTGGTTCTTGTCAATTTTTGTTGGTTTTGATCCAATGAACTTATTTCAGTCAGCTAGATCTTTCTTCTTCAAAGCAAATAGATTTTATCTTCAAATACAAGAAGTTTTCGTGGTTTTGTTGTGTTTCAGCAAATCGACATCTTTCAGCGAGCGAGAAGTTTTTTCTTTAATAGCTGAAGATTTTATCTTAAAATACAAGAACTTTTCGTGGTTCTTGTCAATTTTTGTTGTTTTTCATCCAATGAACTTATTTCAGTCAGCTGGATCTTTCTTCTTAAAAGCAAAAAGATTTTATATTCAAATACAAGAACTTTTCGTGGTTTTGTTGATTTTCAGCAAATGAACATATTTCAGCGAGGGATAAGTTTTTTCTTTAATAGCGTCAGATTTTATCTTAAAATACAAGAACTTTTCGTGGTTCTTGTCAATTTTTGTTGGTTTTCATCCAATGAACTTATTTCAGTCAGCTAGATCTTTCTTCTTGAAAGCAAAAAGATTTTATCTTCAAATACAAGAACTTTTCGTGGTTTTGTTGATTTTCAGCAAATGAACATGTTTCAGCGAGGGAGAAGTTTTTTCTTGAATAGCGTCAGATTTTATCTTAAAATACAAGAACTTTTCATGTTTCTTGTCAATTTTTGTTGGTTTTCATCCAATAAACTTATTTCAGTCAGCTGGATCTTTCTTCTTCAAAGCAAAAAGATTTTAGCTTCAAATACAAGAACTTTTCGTGGTTTTGTTGATTTTCAGCAAATGAACATATTTCAGAGAGCGAGAAGTTTTTTCTTTAATCGCGTCAGATTTTATCTTAAAATACAAGAACTTTTCGTGGTTCTTGTCAATTTTTGTTGTTTTTCATCCAATGAACTTATTTCAGTCAGCTGGATCTTTCTTCTTGAAAGTAAAAAGATTTTATATTCAAATACAAGAACTTTTCGTGGTTTTGTTGATTTTCAGCAAATGAACATATTTCAGCGAGGGAGAAGTTTTTTCTTTAATAGCGTCAGATTTTATCTTAAAATACAAGAACTTTTCGTGGTTCTTGTCAATTTTTGTTAGTTTTCATCTTATGAACTTATTTCAGTCAGCGAGATCTTTCTTCAAAGCAAAAAGATTTTATCTTCAAATACAAGAACTTTTCGTGGTTTTGTTGATTTTCAGCAAATGAACATATTTCAGCGAGCTCGAAGTTTTTTCTTTAATAGCGTCAGATTTTATCTTAAAATACAAGAACTTTTCATGGTTCTTGTCAATTTTTGTTGGTTTTCATCCAATAAACTTATTTCAGTCAGCGAGATCTTTCTTCTTCAAAGCAAAAAGATTTTATCTTAAAATACAAGAACTTTTCGTGGTTTTGTTGATTTTCAGCAAATGAACATATTTCAGCGAGCGAGAAGTTTTTTCTTTAATCGCGTCAGATTTTATCTTAAAATACAAGAACTTTTCGTGGTTCTTGTCAATTTTTGTTGGTTTTCATCCAATGAACTTATTTCAGTCAGCTCGATCTTTCTTCTTGAAAGCAAAAAGATTTTATCTTCAAATACAAGAACTTTTCGTGGTTTTGTTGATTTTCAGCAAATGAACATATTTCAGCGAGCTCGAAGTTTTTTCTTCAATAGCGTAAGATTTTATCTTAAAATACAAGAACTTTTCGTGGTTCTTGTCAATTTTTGTTAGTTTTCATCTGATGAACTTATTTCAGTCAGCTAGATCTTTCTTCTTCAAAGCAAAAAGATTTTATCTTCAAATACAATAACTTTTCGTGGTTTTGTTGATTTTCAGCAAATGAACATATTTCAGCGAGGGAGAAGTTTTTTCTTTAATAGCGTCAGATTTTATCTTAAAATACAAGAACTTTTCATGGTTCTTGTCAATTTTTGTTGGTTTTCATCCAATAAACTTATTTCAGTCAGCTCGATCTTTCTTCTTCAAAGCAAAAAGATTTCAGCTTCAAATACAAGAACTTTTCATGGTTTTGTTGATTTTCAGCAAATGAACATATTTCAGCGAGCGAGAAGTTTTTTCTTTAATCGCGTCAGATTTTATCTTAAAATACAAGAACTTTTCGTGGTTCTTGTCAATTTTTGTTGTTTTTCATCCAATGAACTTATTTCAGTCAGCTGGATCTTTCTTCTTTAAAGCAAAAAGATTTTATATTCAAATACAAGAACTTTTCGTGGTTTTGTTGATTTTCAGCAAATGAACATATTTCAGCGAGGGATAAGTTTTTTCTTTAATAGCGTCAGATTTTATCTTAAAATACAAGAACTTTTCGTGGTTCTTGTCAATTTTTGTTGGTTTTCATCCAATGAACTGATTTCAGTCAGCTGGATCTTTCTTCTTCAAAGCAAAAAAATTTTATCTTCAAATACAAGAACTTTTCGTGGTTTTGTTGATTTTCAGCAAATGAACATATTTCAGCAAGGGAGAAGTTTTTTCTTTAATAGCGTCAGATTTTATCTTAAAATACAAGAACTTTTCATGGTTCTTGTCAATTTTTGTTGGTTTTCATCCAAAAAACTTATTTCAGTCAGCTAGATCTTTCTTCTTCAAAGCAAAAAGATTTTATCTTCAAATACAAGAACTTTTCGTGGTTTTGTTGATTTTCAGCAAATGAACATATTTCAGCGAGCGAGAAGTTTTTTCTTTAATCGCGTCAGATTTTATCTTAAAATACAAGAACTTTTCGTGGTTCTTGTCAATTTTTGTTGTTTTTCATCCAATGAACTTATTTCAGTCAGCTGGATCTTTCTTCTTGAAAGTAAAAAGATTTTATATTCAAATACAAGAACTTTTTGTGGTTTTGTTGATTTTCAGCAAATGAACATATTTCAGCGAGGGAGAAGTTTTTTCTTTAATAGCGTCAGATTTTATCTTAAAATACAAGAACTTTTCGTGGTTCTTGTCAATTTTTGTTGCTTTTCATCTTATGAACTTATTTCAGTCAGCTGGATCTTTCTTCTTGAAAGCAAAAAGATTTTATCTTCAAATACAAGAACTTTTCGTGGTTTTGTTGATTTTCAGCAAATGAACATATTTCAGCGAGGGAGAAGTTTTTTCTTTAATAGCGTCAGATTTTATCTTAAAATACAAGAACTTTTCATGGTTCTTGTCAATTTTTGTTGGTTTTCATCCAATAAACTTATTTCAGTCAGCCAGATCTTTCTTCTTCAAAGCAAAAAGATTTTAGCTTCAAATACAAGAACTTTTCGTGGTTTTGTTGATTTTCAGCAAATGAACATATTTCAGCGAGCGAGAAGTTTTTTCTTTAATCGCGTCAGATTTTATCTTAAAATACAAGAACTTTTCGTGGTTCTTGTCAATTTTTGTTGTTTTTCATCCAATGAACTTATTTCAGTCAGCTGGATCTTTCTTCTTGAAAGTAAAAAGGTTTTATATTCAAATACAAGAACTTTTCGTGGTTTTGTTGATTTTCAGCAAATGAACATATTTCAGCGAGGGATAAGTTTTTTCTTTAATAGCGTCAGATTTTATCTTAAAATACAAGAACTTTTCGTGGTTCTTGTCAATTTTTGTTGGTTTTCATCCAATGAACTTATTTCAGTCAGCTAGATCTTTCTTCTTCAAAGCAAAAAGATTTTATCTTCAAATACAAGAACTTTTCGTGGTTTTGTTGATTTTCAGCAAATGAACATATTTCAGCGAGGGAGAAGTTTTTTCTTTAATAGCGTAAGATTTTATCTTAAAATACAAGAACTTTTCATGGTTCTTGTCAATTTTTGTTGGTTTTCATCCAATAAACTTATTTCAGTCAGCTAGATCTTTCTTCTTCAAAGCAAAAAGATTTTATCTTCAAATACAAGAACTTTTCGTGGTTTTGTTGATTTTCAGCAAATGAACATATTTCAGCGAGCGAGAAGTTTTTTCTTTAATCGCGTCAGATTTTATCTTAAAATACAAGAACTTTTCGTGGTTCTTGTCAATTTTTGTTGTTTTTCATCCAATGAACTTATTTCAGTCAGCTGGATCTTTCTTCTTGAAAGTAAAAAGATTTTATATTCAAATACAAGAACTTTTTGTGGTTTTGTTGATTTTCAGCAAATGAACATATTTCAGCGAGGGAGAAGTTCTTTCTTTAATAGCGTCAGATTTTATCTTAAAAGACAAGAACTTTTCGTGGTTCATGTCAATTTTTGTTGGTTTTCATCCAATGAACTTATTTCAGTCAGCGAGATCTTTCTTCTTCAAAGCAAAAAGATTTTATCTTCAAATACAATAACTTTTCGTGGTTTTGTTGATTTTCAGCAAATGAACATATTTCAGCGAGGGAGAAGTTTTTTCTTTAATAGCGTCAGATTTTATCTTAAAATACAAGAACTTTTCATGGTTCTTGTCAATTTTTGTTGGTTTTCATCCAATAAACTTATTTCAGTCAGCTCGATCTTTCTTCTTCAAAGCAAAAAGATTTCAGCTTCAAATACAAGAACTTTTCATGGTTTTGTTGATTTTCAGCAAATGAACATATTTCAGCGAGCGAGAAGTTTTTTCTTTAATCGCGTCAGATTTTATCTTAAAATACAAGAACTTTTCGTGGTTCTTGTCAATTTTTGTTGTTTTTCATCCAATGAACTTATTTCAGTCAGCTGGATCTTTCTTCTTTAAAGCAAAAAGATTTTATATTCAAATACAAGAACTTTTCGTGGTTTTGTTGATTTTCAGCAAATGAACATATTTCAGCGAGGGATAAGTTTTTTCTTTAATAGCGTCAGATTTTATCTTAAAATACAAGAACTTTTCGTGGTTCTTGTCAATTTTTGTTGGTTTTCATCCAATGAACTGATTTCAGTCAGCTGGATCTTTCTTCTTCAAAGCAAAAAGATTTTATCTTCAAATACAAGAACTTTTCGTGGTTTTGTTGATTTTCAGCAAATGAACATATTTCAGCAAGGGAGAAGTTTTTTCTTTAATAGCGTCAGATTTTATCTTAAAATACAAAAACTTTTCATGGTTCTTGTCAATTTTTGTTGGTTTTCATCCAAAAAACTTATTTCAGTCAGCTAGATCTTTCTTCTTCAAAGCAAAAAGATTTTATCTTCAAATACAAGAACTTTTCGTGGTTTTGTTGATTTTCAGCAAATGAACATATTTCAGCGAGCGAGAAGTTTTTTCTTTAATCGCGTCAGATTTTATCTTAAAATACAAGAACTTTTCGTGGTTCTTGTCAATTTTTGTTGTTTTTCATCCAATGAACTTATTTCAGTCAGCTGGATCTTTCTTCTTGAAAGTAAAAAGATTTTATATTCAAATACAAGAACTTTTTGTGGTTTTGTTGATTTTCAGCAAATGAACATATTTCAGCGAGGGAGAAGTTTTTTCTTTAATAGCGTCAGATTTTATCTTAAAATACAAGAACTTTTCGTGGTTCTTGTCAATTTTTGTTGCTTTTCATCTTATGAACTTATTTCAGTCAGCTGGATCTTTCTTCTTGAAAGCAAAAAGATTTTATCTTCAAATACAAGAACTTTTCGTGGTTTTGTTGATTTTCAGCAAATGAACATATTTCAGCGAGGGAGAAGTTTTTTCTTTAATAGCGTCAGATTTTATCTTAAAATACAAGAACTTTTCATGGTTCTTGTCAATTTTTGTTGGTTTTCATCCAATAAACTTATTTCAGTCAGCCAGATCTTTCTTCTTCAAAGCAAAAAGATTTTAGCTTCAAATACAAGAACTTTTCGTGGTTTTGTTGATTTTCAGCAAATGAACATATTTCAGCGAGCGAGAAGTTTTTTCTTTAATCGCGTCAGATTTTATCTTAAAATACAAGAACTTTTCGTGGTTCTTGTCAATTTTTGTTGTTTTTCATCCAATGAACTTATTTCAGTCAGCTGGATCTTTCTTCTTGAAAGTAAAAAGGTTTTATATTCAAATACAAGAACTTTTCGTGGTTTTGTTGATTTTCAGCAAATGAACATATTTCAGCGAGGGATAAGTTTTTTCTTTAATAGCGTCAGATTTTATCTTAAAATACAAGAACTTTTCGTGGTTCTTGTCAATTTTTGTTGGTTTTCATCCAATGAACTTATTTCAGTCAGCTAGATCTTTCTTCTTCAAAGCAAAAAGATTTTATCTTCAAATACAAGAACTTTTCGTGGTTTTGTTGATTTTCAGCAAATGAACATATTTCAGCGAGGGAGAAGTTTTTTCTTTAATAGCGTAAGATTTTATCTTAAAATACAAGAACTTTTCATGGTTCTTGTCAATTTTTGTTGGTTTTCATCCAATAAACTTATTTCAGTCAGCTAGATCTTTCTTCTTCAAAGCAAAAAGATTTTATCTTCAAATACAAGAACTTTTCGTGGTTTTGTTGATTTTCAGCAAATGAACATATTTCAGCGAGCGAGAAGTTTTTTCTTTAATCGCGTCAGATTTCATCTTAAAATACAAGAACTTTTCGTGGTTCTTGTCAATTTTTGTTGTTTTTCATCCAATGAACTTATTTCAGTCAGCTGGATCTTTCTTCTTGAAAGTAAAAAGATTTTATATTCAAATACAAGAACTTTTTGTGGTTTTGTTGATTTTCAGCAAATGAACATATTTCAGCGAGGGAGAAGTTTTTTCTTTAATAGCGTCAGATTTTATCTTAAAATACAAGAACTTTTCGTGGTTCTTGTCAATTTTTGTTGCTTTTCATCTTATAAACTTATTTCAGTCAGCTGGATCTTTCTTCTTGAAAGCAAAAAGATTTTATCTTCAAATACAAGAACTTTTCGTGGTTTTGTTGATTTTCAGCAAATGAACATATTTCAGCGAGGGAGAAGTTTTTTCTTTAATAGCGTCAGATTTTATCTTAAAATACAAGAACTTTTCGTGGTTCTTGTCAATTTTTGTTGGTTTTCATCCAATGAACTTATTTCAGTCAGCTGGATCTTTCTTCTTCAAAGCAAAAAGATTTTATCTTCAAATACAAGAACTTTTCGTGGTTTTGTTGATTTTCAGCAAATGAACATATTTCAGCGAGCTAGAAGTTTTTTCTTTAATAGCGTCAGATTTTATCTTAAAATACAAGAACTTTTCATGGTTCTTGTCAATTTTTGTTGGTTTTCATCCAATAAACTTATTTCAGTCAGCGAGATCTTTCTTCTTCAAAGCAAAAAGATTTTATCTTCAAATACAAGAACTTTTCGTGGTTTTGTTGATTTTCAGCAAATGAACATATTTCAGGGAGCGAGAAGTTTTTTCTTTAATCGCGTCAGATTTTATCTTAAAATACAAAAACTTTTCGTGGTTCTTGTCAATTTTTGTTGATTTTCATCAAATGAACTTATTTCAGTCAGCTAGATCTTTCTTCTTTAAAGCAAAAAGATTTTATCTTCAAATACAAGAACTTTTCGTGGTTTTGTTGATTTTCAGCAAATGAACATATTTCAGCGAGCGAGAAGTTTTTTCTTCAAAAACGTCAGATTTTATCTTAAAATACAAGAACTTTTCGTGGTTCTTGTCAATTTTTGTTGGTTGTCATCCAATAAACTTATTTCAGTCAGCTGGATCTTTCTTCTTCAAAGCAAAAAGATTTTATCTTCAAATACAAGAACTTTTTGTGGTTTTGTTGATTTTCAGCAAATGAACATATTTCAGCGAGGGAGAAGTTTTTTCTTTAATAGCGTCAGATTTTATCTTAAAATACAAGAACTTTTCATGGCTCTTGTCAATTTTTGTTGGTTTTCATCCAATAAACTTATTTCAGTCAGCAAGATCTTGCTTCTTCAAAGCAAAAAGATTTTATCTTCAAATACAAGAACTTTTCGTGGTTTTGTTGATTTTCAGCAAATGAACATATTTCAGCGAGCGAGAAGTTTTTTCTTTAATCGCGTCAGATTTTATCTTAAAATACAAGAACTTTTCGTGGTTCTTGTCAATTTTTGTTGTTTTTCATCCAATGAACTTATTTCAGTCAGCTGGATCTTTCTTCTTGAAAGTAAAAAGATTTTATATTCAAATACAAGAACTTTTTGTTGTTTTGTTGATTTTCAGCAAATGAACATATTTCAGCGAGGGAGAAGTTTTTTCTTTAATAGCGTCAGATTTTATCTTAAAATACAAGAACTTTTCGTGGTTCTTGTCAATTTTTGTTGCTTTTCATCCAATGAACTTATTTCAGTCAGCTGGATCTTTCTTCTTGAAAGCAAAAAGATTTTATCTTCAAATACCAGAACTTTTCGTGGTTTTGTTGATTTTCAGCAAATGAACATATTTCAGCGAGGGAGAAGTTTTTTCTTTCATCGCGTCAGATTTTATCTTAAAATACAAGAACTTTTCGTGGTTCTTGTCAATTTTTGTTGGTTTTCATCCAATGAACTTGTTTCAGTCAGCCAGATCTTTCTTCTTCAAAGCAAAAAGATTTTATCTTCAAATACAAGAACTTTTCGTGGTTTTGTTGATTTTCAGCAAATGAACATATTTCAGCGAGCGAGAAGTTTTTTCTTTAATCGCGTCAGATTTTATCTTAAAATACAAGAACTTTTCGTGGTTCTTGTCAATTTTTGTTGGTTTTCATCTTATGAACTTATTTCAGTCAGCTAGATCTTTCTTCTTCAAAGCAAAAAGATTTTATCTTCAAATACAAGAACTTTTCGTGGTTTTGTTGATTTTCAGCAAATGAACATATTTCAGCGAGGGAGAAGTTTTTTCTTTAATAGCGTCAGATTTTATCTTAAAATACAAGAACTTTTCATGGTTCTTGTCAATTTTTGTTGGTTTTCATCCAATAAACTTATTTCAGTCAGCTAGATCTTTCTTCTTCAAAGCAAAAAGATTTTATCTTCAAATACCAGAACTTTTCGTGGTTTTGTTGATTTTCAGCAAATGAACATATTTCAGGGAGCGAGACGTTTTTTCTTTAATAGCGTCAGATTTTATCTTAAAATACAAGAACTTTTCGTGGTTCTTGTCAATTTTTGTTGGTTTTCATCCAATAAACGTATTTCAGTCAGCGAGATCTTTCTTCTTCAAAGCAAAAAGATTTTATCTTCAAATACAAGAACTTTTCGTGGTTTTGTTGTTTTTCAGCAAATGAACATATTTCAGCGAGCGAGAAGTTTTTTCTTTAATCGCGTCAGATTTTATCTTAAAATACAAGAACTTTTCGTGGTTCTTGTCAATTTTTGTTGGTTTTCATCCAATGAACTTATTTCAGTCAGCTGGATCTTTCTTCTTGAAAGCAAAAAGATTTTATCTTCAAATACAAGAACTTTTCGTGGTTTTGTTGATTTTCAGCAAATGAACATATTTCAGCGAGCGAGAGGTTTTTTCTTTAATAGCGTCAGATTTTATCTTAAAATGCAAGAACTTTTCGTGGTTCTTGTCAATTTTTGTTGGTTTTCATCTTATGAACTTATTTCAGTCAGCTGGATCTTTCTTCTTCAAAGCAAAAAGATTTCATCTTCAAATACAAGAACTTTTCGTGGTTTTGTTGATTTTCAGCAAATGAACATATTCCAGTGAGCTAGAATTTTTTTCTTCAATAGCGTAAGATTTTATCTTAAAATAGAAGAACTTTTCGTGGTTCTTGTCAATTTTTGTTAGTTTTCATCTTATGAACTTATTTCAGTCAGCTAGATCTTTCTTCTTCAAAGCAAAAAGATTTTATCTTCAAATACAAGAACTTTTCGTGGTTTTGTTGATTTTCAGCAAATGAACATATTTCAGCGAGCGAAAAGTTTTACTTTAAAAGCGTCAGATTTTATCTTAAAATACAAGAACTTTTCGTGGTTCTTGTCAATTTTTGTTGGTTTTCATCTTATGAACTTATTTCAGTCAGCTGGATCTTTCTTCTTGAAAGCAAAAAGATTTTATCTTAAAATACAAGAACTTTTCGTGGTTCTTGTCAATTTTTGTTGTTTTTCATCCAATGAACTTATTTCAGTCAGCTGGATCTTTCTTCTTGAAAGCAAAAAGATTTTATCTTCAAATACAAGAACTTTTCGTGGTTTTGTTGATTTTCAGCAAATGAACATATTTCAGGGAGCGAGAAGTTTTTTCTTTAATAGCGTCAGATTTTATCTTAAAATACAAGAACTTTTCGTGGTTCTTGTCAATTTTTGTTACTTTTCATCTCATGAACTTATTTCAGTCAGCTAGATCTTTCTTCTTCAAAGCAAAAAGATTTTATCTTCAAATACAAGAACTTTTCGTGGTTTTGTTGATTTTCAGCAAATGAACATATTTCAGCGAGCGAGAAGTTTTTTCTTTAATAGCGTCAGATTTTATCTTAAAATACAAAAACTTTTCGTGGTAATTGTCAATTTTTGTTGATTTTCATCAAATGAACTTATTTCAGTCTGCTAGATCTTTCTTCTTTAAAGCAAAAAGATTTTATCTTCAAATACAAGAACTTTTCGTGGTTTTGTTGATTTTCAGCAAATGAACATATTTCAGCGAGAGAGAAGTTTGTTCTTTAAAAGCGTCAGATTTTATCTTAAAATACAAGAACTTTTCGTGGTTCTTGTCAATTTTTGTTGGTTTTCATCCAATAAACTTATTTCAGTCAGCGAGATCTTTCTTCTTCAAAGCAAAACGATTTTATCTTCAAATACAAGAAGTTTTTGTGGTTTTGTTGATTTTCAGCAAATGAACATATTTCAGCGAGCGAGAAGTTTTTTCTTCAATCGCGTCAGATTTTATCTTAAAATACAAGAACTTTTCGTGGTTCTTGTCAATTTTTGTTGGTTTTCATCCAATGAACTTATTTCAGTCAGCTGGATCTTTCTTCTTGAAAGCAAAAAGATTTTATCTTCAAATACAAGAACTTTTCGTGGTTTTGTTGATTTTCAGCAAATGAACATATTTCAGCGAGCGAGATGTTTTTTCTTTAATCGCGTCAGATTTTATCTTAAAATACAAGAACTTTTTGTGGTTCTTGTCAATTTTTGTTGGTTTTCATCTTATGAACTTATTTCAGTCAGCTGGATCTTTCTTCTTCAAAGCAAAAAGATTTTATCTTCAAATACAAGAACTTTTCGTGGTTTTGTTGATTTTCAGCAAATGAACATATTTCAGCGAGCGAAAAGTTTTACTTCAAAAGCGTCAGATTTTATCTTGAAATACAAGAACTTTTCGTGGTTCTTGTCAATTTTTGTTGGTTTTCATCTTATGAACTTATTTCAGTCAGCTGGATCTTTCTTCTTCAAAGCAAAAAGATTTTATCTTCAAATACAAGAACTTTTCGTGGTTTTGTTGATTTTCAGCAAATGAACATATTTCAGCGAGCGAGAAGTTTTTTCTTTAATCGCGTCAGATTTTATCTTAAAATACAAGAACTTTTCATGGTTCTTGTCAATTTTTGTTGGTTTTCATCCAATAAACTTATTTCAGTCAGCTAGATCTTTCTTCTTCAAAGCAAAAAGATTTTATCTTCAAATACCAGAACTTTTCGTGGTTTTGTTGATTTTCAGCAAATGAACATATTTCAGGGAGCGAGACGTTTTTTCTTTAATAGCGTCAGATTTTATCTTAAAATACAAGAACTTTTCGTGGTTCTTGTCAATTTTTGTTGGTTTTCATCCAATAAACTTATTTCAGTCAGCGAGATCTTTCTTCTTCAAAGCAAAAAGATTTTATCTTCAAATACAAGAACTTTTCGTGGTTTTGTTGTTTTTCAGCAAATGAACATATTTCAGCGAGCGAGAAGTTTTTTCTTTAATCGCGTCAGATTTTATCTTAAAATACAAGAACTTTTCGTGGTTCTTGTCAATTTTTGTTGGTTTTCATCCAATGAACTTATTTCAGTCAGCTGGATCTTTCTTCTTGAAAGCAAAAAGATTTTATCTTCAAATACAAGAACTTTTCGTGGTTTTGTTGATTTTCAGCAAATGAACATATTTCAGCGAGCGAGAGGTTTTTTCTTTAATAGCGTCAGATTTTATCTTAAAATGCAAGAACTTTTCGTGGTTCTTGTCAATTTTTGTTGGTTTTCATCTTATGAACTTATTTCAGTCAGCTGGATCTTTCTTCTTCAAAGCAAAAAGATTTCATCTTCAAATACAAGAACTTTTCGTGGTTTTGTTGATTTTCAGCAAATGAACATATTCCAGTGAGCTAGAATTTTTTTCTTCAATAGCGTAAGATTTTATCTTAAAATAGAAGAACTTTTCGTGGTTCTTGTCAATTTTTGTTAGTTTTCATCTTATGAACTTATTTCAGTCAGCTAGATCTTTCTTCTTCAAAGCAAAAAGATTTTATCTTCAAATACCAGAACTTTTCGTGGTTTTGTTGATTTTCAGCAAATGAACATATTTCAGCGAGGGAGAAGTTTTTTCTTTAATAGCGTCAGATTTTATCTTAAAATACAAGAACTTTTCGTGGTTATTGTCAATTTTTGTTGGTTTTCATCCAATGAACTTATTTCAGTCAGCTAGATCTTTCTTCTTGAAAGCAAAAAGATTTTATCTTCAAATACCAGAACTTTTCGTGGTTTTGTTGATTTTCAGCAAATGAACATATTTCAGCGAGCGAGAAGTTTTTTCTTTAATCGCGTCAGATTTTGTCTTAAAATACAAGAACTTTTTGTGGTTCTTGTCAATTTTTGTTGGTTTTCATCTTATGAACTTATTTCAGTCAGCGAGATCTTTCTTCTTCAAAGCAAAAAGATTTTATCTTCAAATACAAGAACTTTTCGTGGTTTTGTTGATTTTCAGCAAATGAACATATTTCAGCGAGCGAAAAGTTTTACTTTAAAAGCGTCAGATTTTATCTTAAAATACAAGAACTTTTCGTGGTTCTTGTCAATTTTTGTTGGTTTTCATCTTATGAACTTATTTCAGTCAGCTGGATCTTTCTTCTTGAAAGCAAAAAGATTTTATCTTAAAATACAAGAACTTTTCGTGGTTCTTGTCAATTTTTGTTGTTTTTCATCCAATGAACTTATTTCAGTCAGCTGGATCTTTCTTCTTGAAAGCAAAAAGATTTTATCTTCAAATACAAGAACTTTTCGTGGTTTTGTTGATTTTCAGCAAATGAACATATTTCAGCGAGGGAGAAGTTTTTTCTTTAATAGCGTCAGATTTTATCTTAAAATACAAGAACTTTTCGTGGTTCTTGTCAATTTTTGTTACTTTTCATCTCATGAACTTATTTCAGTCAGCTAGATCTTTCTTCTTCAAAGCAAAAAGATTTTATCTTCAAATACAAGAACTTTTCGTGGTTTTGTTGATTTTCAGCAAATGAACATATTTCAGCGAGCGAGAAGTTTTTTCTTTAATAGCGTCAGATTTTATCTTAAAATACAAAAACTTTTCGTGGTAATTGTCAATTTTTGTTGATTTTCATCAAATGAACTTATTTCAGTCTGCTAGATCTTTCTTCTTTAAAGCAAAAAGATTTTATCTTCAAATACAAGAAGTTTTTGTGGTTTTGTTGATTTTCAGCAAATGAACATATTTCAGCGAGCGAGAAGTTTTTTCTTCAATCGCGTCAGATTTTATCTTAAAATACAAGAACTTTTCGTGGTTCTTGTCAATTTTTGTTGGTTTTCATCCAATGAACTTATTTCAGTCAGCTGGATCTTTCTTCTTGAAAGCAAAAAGATTTTATCTTCAAATACAAGAACTTTTCGTGGTTTTGTTGATTTTCAGCAAATGAACATATTTCAGCGAGCGAGATGTTTTTTCTTTAATCGCGTCAGATTTTATCTTAAAATACAAGAACTTTTTGTGGTTCTTGTCAATTTTTGTTGGTTTTCATCTTATGAACTTATTTCAGTCAGCTAGATCTTTCTTCTTCAAAGCAAAAAGATTTTATCTTCAAATACAAGAACTTTTCGTGGTTTTGTTGATTTTCAGCAAATGAACATATTTCAGCGAGCGAAAAGTTTTACTTCAAAAGCGTCAGATTTTATCTTGAAATACAAGAACTTTTCGTGGTTCTTGTCAATTTTTGTTGGTTTTCATCTTATGAACTTATTTCAGTCAGCTGGATCTTTCTTCTTTAAAGCAAAAAGATTTTATATTCAAATACAAGAACTTTTCGTGGTTTTGTTGATTTTCAGCAAATGAACATATTTCAGCGAGGGATAAGTTTTTTCTTTAATAGCGTCAGATTTTATCTTAAAATACAAGAACTTTTCGTGGTTCTTGTCAATTTTTGTTGGTTTTCATCCAATGAACTGATTTCAGTCAGCTGGATCTTTCTTCTTCAAAGCAAAAAAATTTTATCTTCAAATACAAGAACTTTTCGTGGTTTTGTTGATTTTCAGCAAATGAACATATTTCAGCAAGGGAGAAGTTTTTTCTTTAATAGCGTCAGATTTTATCTTAAAATACAAGAACTTTTCATGGTTCTTGTCAATTTTTGTTGGTTTTCATCCAAAAAACTTATTTCAGTCAGCTAGATCTTTCTTCTTCAAAGCAAAAAGATTTTATCTTCAAATACAAGAACTTTTCGTGGTTTTGTTGATTTTCAGCAAATGAACATATTTCAGCGAGCGAGAAGTTTTTTCTTTAATCGCGTCAGATTTTATCTTAAAATACAAGAACTTTTCGTGGTTCTTGTCAATTTTTGTTGTTTTTCATCCAATGAACTTATTTCAGTCAGCTGGATCTTTCTTCTTGAAAGTAAAAAGATTTTATATTCAAATACAAGAACTTTTTGTGGTTTTGTTGATTTTCAGCAAATGAACATATTTCAGCGAGGGAGAAGTTTTTTCTTTAATAGCGTCAGATTTTATCTTAAAATACAAGAACTTTTCGTGGTTCTTGTCAATTTTTGTTGCTTTTCATCTTATGAACTTATTTCAGTCAGCTGGATCTTTCTTCTTGAAAGCAAAAAGATTTTATCTTCAAATACAAGAACTTTTCGTGGTTTTGTTGATTTTCAGCAAATGAACATATTTCAGCGAGGGAGAAGTTTTTTCTTTAATAGCGTCAGATTTTATCTTAAAATACAAGAACTTTTCATGGTTCTTGTCAATTTTTGTTGGTTTTCATCCAATAAACTTATTTCAGTCAGCCAGATCTTTCTTCTTCAAAGCAAAAAGATTTTAGCTTCAAATACAAGAACTTTTCGTGGTTTTGTTGATTTTCAGCAAATGAACATATTTCAGCGAGCGAGAAGTTTTTTCTTTAATCGCGTCAGATTTTATCTTAAAATACAAGAACTTTTCGTGGTTCTTGTCAATTTTTGTTGTTTTTCATCCAATGAACTTATTTCAGTCAGCTGGATCTTTCTTCTTGAAAGTAAAAAGGTTTTATATTCAAATACAAGAACTTTTCGTGGTTTTGTTGATTTTCAGCAAATGAACATATTTCAGCGAGGGATAAGTTTTTTCTTTAATAGCGTCAGATTTTATCTTAAAATACAAGAACTTTTCGTGGTTCTTGTCAATTTTTGTTGGTTTTCATCCAATGAACTTATTTCAGTCAGCTAGATCTTTCTTCTTCAAAGCAAAAAGATTTTATCTTCAAATACAAGAACTTTTCGTGGTTTTGTTGATTTTCAGCAAATGAACATATTTCAGCGAGGGAGAAGTTTTTTCTTTAATAGCGTAAGATTTTATCTTAAAAAAGAAGAACTTTTCATGGTTCTTGTCAATTTTTGTTGGTTTTCATCCAATAAACTTATTTCAGTCAGCTAGATCTTTCTTCTTCAAAGCAAAAAGATTTTATCTTCAAATACAAGAACTTTTCGTGGTTTTGTTGATTTTCAGCAAATGAACATATTTCAGCGAGCGAGAAGTTTTTTCTTTAATCGCGTCAGATTTTATCTTAAAATACAAGAACTTTTCGTGGTTCTTGTCAATTTTTGTTGTTTTTCATCCAATGAACTTATTTCAGTCAGCTGGATCTTTCTTCTTGAAAGTAAAAAGATTTTATATTCAAATACAAGAACTTTTTGTGGTTTTGTTGATTTTCAGCAAATGAACATATTTCAGCGAGGGAGAAGTTTTTTCTTTAATAGCGTCAGATTTTATCTTAAAAGACAAGAACTTTTCGTGGTTCATGTCAATTTTTGTTGGTTTTCATCCAATGAACTTATTTCAGTCAGCGAGATCTTTCTTCTTCAAAGCAAAAAGATTTTATCTTCAAATACAAGAACTTTTCGTGGTTTTGTTGATTTTCAGCAAATGAACATATTTCAGCGAGGGAGAAGTTTTTTCTTTAATAGCGTAAGATTTTATCTTAAAATACAAGAACTTTTCATGGTTCTTGTCAATTTTTGTTGGTTTTCATCCAATAAACTTATTTCAGTCAGCTAGATCTTTCTTCTTCAAAGCAAAAAGATTTTATCTTCAAATACAAGAACTTTTCGTGGTTTTGTTGATTTTCAGCAAATGAACATATTTCAGCGAGCGAGAAGTTTTTTCTTTAATCGCGTCAGATTTCATCTTAAAATACAAGAACTTTTCGTGGTTCTTGTCAATTTTTGTTGTTTTTCATCCAATGAACTTATTTCAGTCAGCTGGATCTTTCTTCTTGAAAGTAAAAAGATTTTATATTCAAATACAAGAACTTTTTGTGGTTTTGTTGATTTTCAGCAAATGAACATATTTCAGCGAGGGAGAAGTTTTTTCTTTAATAGCGTCAGATTTTATCTTAAAATACAAGAACTTTTCGTGGTTCTTGTCAATTTTTGTTGCTTTTCATCTTATAAACTTATTTCAGTCAGCTGGATCTTTCTTCTTGAAAGCAAAAAGATTTTATCTTCAAATACAAGAACTTTTCGTGGTTTTGTTGATTTTCAGCAAATGAACATATTTCAGCGAGCTAGAAGTTTTTTCTTTAATAGCGTCAGATTTTATCTTAAAATACAAGAACTTTTCATGGTTCTTGTCAATTTTTGTTGGTTTTCATCCAATAAACTTATTTCAGTCAGCGAGATCTTTCTTCTTCAAAGCAAAAAGATTTTATCTTCAAATACAAGAACTTTTCGTGGTTTTGTTGATTTTCAGCAAATGAACATATTTCAGGGAGCGAGAAGTTTTTTCTTTAATCGCGTCAGATTTTATCTTAAAATACAAAAACTTTTCGTGGTTCTTGTCAATTTTTGTTGATTTTCATCAAATGAACTTATTTCAGTCAGCTAGATCTTTCTTCTTTAAAGCAAAAAGATTTTATCTTCAAATACAAGAACTTTTCGTGGTTTTGTTGATTTTCAGCAAATGAACATATTTCAGCGAGCGAGAAGTTTTTTCTTTAAAAGCGTCAGATTTTATCTTAAAATACAAGAACTTTTCGTGGTTCTTGTCAATTTTTGTTGGTTGTCATCCAATAAACTTATTTCAGTCAGCTGGATCTTTCTTCTTCAAAGCAAAAAGATTTTATCTTCAAATACAAGAACTTTTTGTGGTTTTGTTGATTTTCAGCAAATGAACATATTTCAGCGAGCTAGAAGTTTTTTCTTTAATAGCGTCAGATTTTATCTTAAAATACAAGAACTTTTCGTGGTTCTTGTCAATTTTTGTTGGTTGTCATCCAATAAACTTATTTCAGTCAGCTGGATCTTTCTTCTTCAAAGCAAAAAGATTTTATCTTCAAATACAAGAACTTTTTGTGGTTTTGTTGATTTTCAGCAAATGAACATATTTCAGCGAGCTAGAAGTTTTTTCTTTAATAGCGTCAGATTTTATCTTCAAATACAAGAACTTTTCGTGGTTTTGTTGATTTTCAGCAAATGAACATATTTCAGCGAGCTAGAAGTTTTTTCTTTAATAGCGTCAGATTTTATCTTAAAATACAAGAACTTTTCATGGTTCTTGTCAATTTTTGTTGGTTTTCATCCAATAAACTTATTTCAGTCAGCGAGATCTTTCTTCTTCAAAGCAAAAAGATTTTATCTTCAAATACAAGAACTTTTCGTGGTTTTGTTGATTTTCAGCAAATGAACATATTTCAGGGAGCGAGAAGTTTTTTCTTTAATCGCGTCAGATTTTATCTTAAAATACAAAAACTTTTCGTGGTTCTTGTCAATTTTTGTTGATTTTCATCAAATGAACTTATTTCAGTCAGCTAGATCTTTCTTCTTTAAAGCAAAAAGATTTTATCTTCAAATACAAGAACTTTTCGTGGTTTTGTTGATTTTCAGCAAATGAACATATTTCAGCGAGCGAGAAGTTTTTTCTTTAAAAGCGTCAGATTTTATCTTAAAATACAAGAACTTTTCGTGGTTCTTGTCAATTTTTGTTGGTTGTCATCCAATAAACTTATTTCAGTCAGCTGGATCTTTCTTCTTCAAAGCAAAAAGATTTTATCTTCAAATACAAGAACTTTTTGTGGTTTTGTTGATTTTCAGCAAATGAACATATTTCAGCGAGGGAGAAGTTTTTTCTTTAATAGCGTCAGATTTTATCTTAAAATACAAGAACTTTTCATGGCTCTTGTCAATTTTTGTTGGTTTTCATCCAATAAACTTATTTCAGTCAGCAAGATCTTTCTTCTTCAAAGCAAAAAGATTTTATCTTCAAATACAAGAACTTTTCGTGGTTTTGTTGATTTTCAGCAAATGAACATATTTCAGCGAGCGAGAAGTTTTTTCTTTAATCGCGTCAGATTTTATCTTAAAATACAAGAACTTTTCGTGGTTCTTGTCAATTTTTGTTGTTTTTCATCCAATGAACTTATTTCAGTCAGCTGGATCTTTCTTCTTGAAAGTAAAAAGATTTTATATTCAAATACAAGAACTTTTTGTTGTTTTGTTGATTTTCAGCAAATGAACATATTTCAGCGAGGGAGAAGTTTTTTCTTTAATAGCGTCAGATTTTATCTTAAAATACAAGAACTTTTCGTGGTTCTTGTCAATTTTTGTTGCTTTTCATCCAATGAACTTATTTCAGTCAGCTGGATCTTTCTTCTTGAAAGCAAAAAGATTTTATCTTCAAATACCAGAACTTTTCGTGGTTTTGTTGATTTTCAGCAAATGAACATATTTCAGCGAGGGAGAAGTTTTTTCTTTCATCGCGTCAGATTTTATCTTAAAATACAAGAACTTTTCGTGGTTCTTGTCAATTTTTGTTGGTTTTCATCCAATGAACTTGTTTCAGTCAGCCAGATCTTTCTTCTTCAAAGCAAAAAGATTTTATCTTCAAATACAAGAACTTTTCGTGGTTTTGTTGATTTTCAGCAAATGAACATATTTCAGCGAGCGAGAAGTTTTTTCTTTAATCGCGTCAGATTTTATCTTAAAATACAAGAACTTTTCGTGGTTCTTGTCAATTTTTGTTGGTTTTCATCTTATGAACTTATTTCAGTCAGCTAGATCTTTCTTCTTCAAAGCAAAAAGATTTTATCTTCAAATACAAGAACTTTTCGTGGTTTTGTTGATTTTCAGCAAATGAACATATTTCAGCGAGGGAGAAGTTTTTTCTTTAATAGCGTCAGATTTTATCTTAAAATACAAGAACTTTTCATGGTTCTTGTCAATTTTTGTTGGTTTTCATCCAATAAACTTATTTCAGTCAGCTAGATCTTTCTTCTTCAAAGCAAAAAGATTTTATCTTCAAATACCAGAACTTTTCGTGGTTTTGTTGATTTTCAGCAAATGAACATATTTCAGGGAGCGAGACGTTTTTTCTTTAATAGCGTCAGATTTTATCTTAAAATACAAGAACTTTTCGTGGTTCTTGTCAATTTTTGTTGGTTTTCATCCAATAAACTTATTTCAGTCAGCGAGATCTTTCTTCTTCAAAGCAAAAAGATTTTATCTTCAAATACAAGAACTTTTCGTGGTTTTGTTGTTTTTCAGCAAATGAACATATTTCAGCGAGCGAGAAGTTTTTTCTTTAATCGCGTCAGATTTTATCTTAAAATACAAGAACTTTTCGTGGTTCTTGTCAATTTTTGTTGGTTTTCATCCAATGAACTTATTTCAGTCAGCTGGATCTTTCTTCTTGAAAGCAAAAAGATTTTATCTTCAAATACAAGAACTTTTCGTGGTTTTGTTGATTTTCAGCAAATGAACATATTTCAGCGAGCGAGAGGTTTTTTCTTTAATAGCGTCAGATTTTATCTTAAAATGCAAGAACTTTTCGTGGTTCTTGTCAATTTTTGTTGGTTTTCATCTTATGAACTTATTTCAGTCAGCTGGATCTTTCTTCTTCAAAGCAAAAAGATTTCATCTTCAAATACAAGAACTTTTCGTGGTTTTGTTGATTTTCAGCAAATGAACATATTCCAGTGAGCTAGAATTTTTTTCTTCAATAGCGTAAGATTTTATCTTAAAATAGAAGAACTTTTCGTGGTTCTTGTCAATTTTTGTTAGTTTTCATCTTATGAACTTATTTCAGTCAGCTAGATCTTTCTTCTTCAAAGCAAAAAGATTTTATCTTCAAATACCAGAACTTTTCGTGGTTTTGTTGATTTTCAGCAAATGAACATATTTCAGCGAGGGAGAAGTTTTTTCTTTAATAGCGTCAGATTTTATCTTAAAATACAAGAACTTTTCGTGGTTATTGTCAATTTTTGTTGGTTTTCATCCAATGAACTTATTTCAGTCAGCTAGATCTTTCTTCTTGAAAGCAAAAAGATTTTATCTTCAAATACCAGAACTTTTCGTGGTTTTGTTGATTTTCAGCAAATGAACATATTTCAGCGAGCGAGAAGTTTTTTCTTTAATCGCGTCAGATTTTGTCTTAAAATACAAGAACTTTTTGTGGTTCTTGTCAATTTTTGTTGGTTTTCATCTTATGAACTTATTTCAGTCAGCGAGATCTTTCTTCTTCAAAGCAAAAAGATTTTATCTTCAAATACAAGAACTTTTCGTGGTTTTGTTGATTTTCAGCAAATGAACATATTTCAGCGAGCGAAAAGTTTTACTTTAAAAGCGTCAGATTTTATCTTAAAATACAAGAACTTTTCGTGGTTCTTGTCAATTTTTGTTGGTTTTCATCTTATGAACTTATTTCAGTCAGCTGGATCTTTCTTCTTGAAAGCAAAAAGATTTTATCTTAAAATACAAGAACTTTTCGTGGTTCTTGTCAATTTTTGTTGTTTTTCATCCAATGAACTTATTTCAGTCAGCTGGATCTTTCTTCTTGAAAGCAAAAAGATTTTATCTTCAAATACAAGAACTTTTCGTGGTTTTGTTGATTTTCAGCAAATGAACATATTTCAGCGAGGGAGAAGTTTTTTCTTTAATAGCGTCAGATTTTATCTTAAAATACAAGAACTTTTCGTGGTTCTTGTCAATTTTTGTTACTTTTCATCTCATGAACTTATTTCAGTCAGCTAGATCTTTCTTCTTCAAAGCAAAAAGATTTTATCTTCAAATACAAGAACTTTTCGTGGTTTTGTTGATTTTCAGCAAATGAACATATTTCAGCGAGCGAGAAGTTTTTTCTTTAATCGCGTCAGATTTTATCTTAAAATACAAGAACTTTTCGTGGTTCTTGTCAATTTTTGTTGTTTTTCATCCAATGAACTTATTTCAGTCAGCTGGATCTTTCTTCTTGAAAGTAAAAAGATTTTATATTCAAATACAAGAACTTTTTGTTGTTTTGTTGATTTTCAGCAAATGAACATATTTCAGCGAGGGAGAAGTTTTTTCTTTAATAGCGTCAGATTTTATCTTAAAATACAAGAACTTTTCGTGGTTCTTGTCAATTTTTGTTGCTTTTCATCCAATGAACTTATTTCAGTCAGCTGGATCTTTCTTCTTGAAAGCAAAAAGATTTTATCTTCAAATACCAGAACTTTTCGTGGTTTTGTTGATTTTCAGCAAATGAACATATTTCAGCGAGGGAGAAGTTTTTTCTTTCATCGCGTCAGATTTTATCTTAAAATACAAGAACTTTTCGTGGTTCTTGTCAATTTTTGTTGGTTTTCATCCAATGAACTTGTTTCAGTCAGCCAGATCTTTCTTCTTCAAAGCAAAAAGATTTTATCTTCAAATACAAGAACTTTTCGTGGTTTTGTTGATTTTCAGCAAATGAACATATTTCAGCGAGCGAGAAGTTTTTTCTTTAATCGCGTCAGATTTTATCTTAAAATACAAGAACTTTTCGTGGTTCTTGTCAATTTTTGTTGGTTTTCATCTTATGAACTTATTTCAGTCAGCTAGATCTTTCTTCTTCAAAGCAAAAAGATTTTATCTTCAAATACAAGAACTTTTCGTGGTTTTGTTGATTTTCAGCAAATGAACATATTTCAGCGAGGGAGAAGTTTTTTCTTTAATAGCGTCAGATTTTATCTTAAAATACAAGAACTTTTCATGGTTCTTGTCAATTTTTGTTGGTTTTCATCCAATAAACTTATTTCAGTCAGCTAGATCTTTCTTCTTCAAAGCAAAAAGATTTTATCTTCAAATACCAGAACTTTTCGTGGTTTTGTTGATTTTCAGCAAATGAACATATTTCAGGGAGCGAGACGTTTTTTCTTTAATAGCGTCAGATTTTATCTTAAAATACAAGAACTTTTCGTGGTTCTTGTCAATTTTTGTTGGTTTTCATCCAATAAACTTATTTCAGTCAGCGAGATCTTTCTTCTTCAAAGCAAAAAGATTTTATCTTCAAATACAAGAACTTTTCGTGGTTTTGTTGTTTTTCAGCAAATGAACATATTTCAGCGAGCGAGAAGTTTTTTCTTTAATCGCGTCAGATTTTATCTTAAAATACAAGAACTTTTCGTGGTTCTTGTCAATTTTTGTTGGTTTTCATCCAATGAACTTATTTCAGTCAGCTGGATCTTTCTTCTTGAAAGCAAAAAGATTTTATCTTCAAATACAAGAACTTTTCGTGGTTTTGTTGATTTTCAGCAAATGAACATATTTCAGCGAGCGAGAGGTTTTTTCTTTAATAGCGTCAGATTTTATCTTAAAATGCAAGAACTTTTCGTGGTTCTTGTCAATTTTTGTTGGTTTTCATCTTATGAACTTATTTCAGTCAGCTGGATCTTTCTTCTTCAAAGCAAAAAGATTTCATCTTCAAATACAAGAACTTTTCGTGGTTTTGTTGATTTTCAGCAAATGAACATATTCCAGTGAGCTAGAATTTTTTTCTTCAATAGCGTAAGATTTTATCTTAAAATAGAAGAACTTTTCGTGGTTCTTGTCAATTTTTGTTAGTTTTCATCTTATGAACTTATTTCAGTCAGCTAGATCTTTCTTCTTCAAAGCAAAAAGATTTTATCTTCAAATACCAGAACTTTTCGTGGTTTTGTTGATTTTCAGCAAATGAACATATTTCAGCGAGGGAGAAGTTTTTTCTTTAATAGCGTCAGATTTTATCTTAAAATACAAGAACTTTTCGTGGTTATTGTCAATTTTTGTTGGTTTTCATCCAATGAACTTATTTCAGTCAGCTAGATCTTTCTTCTTGAAAGCAAAAAGATTTTATCTTCAAATACCAGAACTTTTCGTGGTTTTGTTGATTTTCAGCAAATGAACATATTTCAGCGAGCGAGAAGTTTTTTCTTTAATCGCGTCAGATTTTGTCTTAAAATACAAGAACTTTTTGTGGTTCTTGTCAATTTTTGTTGGTTTTCATCTTATGAACTTATTTCAGTCAGCGAGATCTTTCTTCTTCAAAGCAAAAAGATTTTATCTTCAAATACAAGAACTTTTCGTGGTTTTGTTGATTTTCAGCAAATGAACATATTTCAGCGAGCGAAAAGTTTTACTTTAAAAGCGTCAGATTTTATCTTAAAATACAAGAACTTTTCGTGGTTCTTGTCAATTTTTGTTGGTTTTCATCTTATGAACTTATTTCAGTCAGCTGGATCTTTCTTCTTGAAAGCAAAAAGATTTTATCTTAAAATACAAGAACTTTTCGTGGTTCTTGTCAATTTTTGTTGTTTTTCATCCAATGAACTTATTTCAGTCAGCTGGATCTTTCTTCTTGAAAGCAAAAAGATTTTATCTTCAAATACAAGAACTTTTCGTGGTTTTGTTGATTTTCAGCAAATGAACATATTTCAGCGAGGGAGAAGTTTTTTCTTTAATAGCGTCAGATTTTATCTTAAAATACAAGAACTTTTCGTGGTTCTTGTCAATTTTTGTTACTTTTCATCTCATGAACTTATTTCAGTCAGCTAGATCTTTCTTCTTCAAAGCAAAAAGATTTTATCTTCAAATACAAGAACTTTTCGTGGTTTTGTTGATTTTCAGCAAATGAACATATTTCAGCGAGCGAGAAGTTTTTTCTTTAATAGCGTCAGATTTTATCTTAAAATACAAAAACTTTTCGTGGTAATTGTCAATTTTTGTTGATTTTCATCAAATGAACTTATTTCAGTCTGCTAGATCTTTCTTCTTTAAAGCAAAAAGATTTTATCTTCAAATACAAGAACTTTTCGTGGTTTTGTTGATTTTCAGCAAATGAACATATTTCAGCGAGAGAGAAGTTTGTTCTTTAAAAGCGTCAGATTTTATCTTAAAATACAAGAACTTTTCGTGGTTCTTGTCAATTTTTGTTGGTTTTCATCCAATAAACTTATTTCAGTCAGCGAGATCTTTCTTCTTCAAAGCAAAACGATTTTATCTTCAAATACAAGAAGTTTTTGTGGTTTTGTTGATTTTCAGCAAATGAACATATTTCAGCGAGCGAGAAGTTTTTTCTTCAATCGCGTCAGATTTTATCTTAAAATACAAGAACTTTTCGTGGTTCTTGTCAATTTTTGTTGGTTTTCATCCAATGAACTTATTTCAGTCAGCTGGATCTTTCTTCTTGAAAGCAAAAAGATTTTATCTTCAAATACAAGAACTTTTCGTGGTTTTGTTGATTTTCAGCAAATGAACATATTTCAGCGAGCGAGATGTTTTTTCTTTAATCGCGTCAGATTTTATCTTAAAATACAAGAACTTTTTGTGGTTCTTGTCAATTTTTGTTGGTTTTCATCTTATGAACTTATTTCAGTCAGCTGGATCTTTCTTCTTCAAAGCAAAAAGATTTTATCTTCAAATACAAGAACTTTTCGTGGTTTTGTTGATTTTCAGCAAATGAACATATTTCAGCGAGCGAAAAGTTTTACTTCAAAAGCGTCAGATTTTATCTTGAAATACAAGAACTTTTCGTGGTTCTTGTCAATTTTTGTTGGTTTTCATCTTATGAACTTATTTCAGTCAGCTGGATCTTTCTTCTTCAAAGCAAAAAGATTTTATCTTCAAATACAAGAACTTTTCGTGGTTTTGTTGATTTTCAGCAAATGAACATATTTCAGCGAGCGAGAAGTTTTTTCTTTAATCGCGTCAGATTTTATCTTAAAATACAAGAACTTTTCATGGTTCTTGTCAATTTTTGTTGGTTTTCATCCAATAAACTTATTTCAGTCAGCTAGATCTTTCTTCTTCAAAGCAAAAAGATTTTATCTTCAAATACCAGAACTTTTCGTGGTTTTGTTGATTTTCAGCAAATGAACATATTTCAGGGAGCGAGACGTTTTTTCTTTAATAGCGTCAGATTTTATCTTAAAATACAAGAACTTTTCGTGGTTCTTGTCAATTTTTGTTGGTTTTCATCCAATAAACTTATTTCAGTCAGCGAGATCTTTCTTCTTCAAAGCAAAAAGATTTTATCTTCAAATACAAGAACTTTTCGTGGTTTTGTTGTTTTTCAGCAAATGAACATATTTCAGCGAGCGAGAAGTTTTTTCTTTAATCGCGTCAGATTTTATCTTAAAATACAAGAACTTTTCGTGGTTCTTGTCAATTTTTGTTGGTTTTCATCCAATGAACTTATTTCAGTCAGCTGGATCTTTCTTCTTGAAAGCAAAAAGATTTTATCTTCAAATACAAGAACTTTTCGTGGTTTTGTTGATTTTCAGCAAATGAACATATTTCAGCGAGCGAGAGGTTTTTTCTTTAATAGCGTCAGATTTTATCTTAAAATGCAAGAACTTTTCGTGGTTCTTGTCAATTTTTGTTGGTTTTCATCTTATGAACTTATTTCAGTCAGCTGGATCTTTCTTCTTCAAAGCAAAAAGATTTCATCTTCAAATACAAGAACTTTTCGTGGTTTTGTTGATTTTCAGCAAATGAACATATTCCAGTGAGCTAGAATTTTTTTCTTCAATAGCGTAAGATTTTATCTTAAAATAGAAGAACTTTTCGTGGTTCTTGTCAATTTTTGTTAGTTTTCATCTTATGAACTTATTTCAGTCAGCTAGATCTTTCTTCTTCAAAGCAAAAAGATTTTATCTTCAAATACCAGAACTTTTCGTGGTTTTGTTGATTTTCAGCAAATGAACATATTTCAGCGAGGGAGAAGTTTTTTCTTTAATAGCGTCAGATTTTATCTTAAAATACAAGAACTTTTCGTGGTTATTGTCAATTTTTGTTGGTTTTCATCCAATGAACTTATTTCAGTCAGCTAGATCTTTCTTCTTGAAAGCAAAAAGATTTTATCTTCAAATACCAGAACTTTTCGTGGTTTTGTTGATTTTCAGCAAATGAACATATTTCAGCGAGCGAGAAGTTTTTTCTTTAATCGCGTCAGATTTTGTCTTAAAATACAAGAACTTTTTGTGGTTCTTGTCAATTTTTGTTGGTTTTCATCTTATGAACTTATTTCAGTCAGCGAGATCTTTCTTCTTCAAAGCAAAAAGATTTTATCTTCAAATACAAGAACTTTTCGTGGTTTTGTTGATTTTCAGCAAATGAACATATTTCAGCGAGCGAAAAGTTTTACTTTAAAAGCGTCAGATTTTATCTTAAAATACAAGAACTTTTCGTGGTTCTTGTCAATTTTTGTTGGTTTTCATCTTATGAACTTATTTCAGTCAGCTGGATCTTTCTTCTTGAAAGCAAAAAGATTTTATCTTAAAATACAAGAACTTTTCGTGGTTCTTGTCAATTTTTGTTGTTTTTCATCCAATGAACTTATTTCATTCAGCTGGATCTTTCTTCTTGAAAGCAAAAAGATTTTATCTTCAAATACAAGAACTTTTCGTGGTTTTGTTGATTTTCAGCAAATGAACATATTTCAGCGAGGGAGAAGTTTTTTCTTTAATAGCGTCAGATTTTATCTTAAAATACAAGAACTTTTCGTGGTTCTTGTCAATTTTTGTTACTTTTCATCTCATGAACTTATTTCAGTCAGCTGGATCTTTCTTCTTCAAAGCAAAAAGATTTTATCTTCAAATACAAGAACTTTTCGTGGTTTTGTTGATTTTCAGCAAATGAACATATTTCAGCGAGCGAGAAGTTTTTTCTTTAATAGCGTCAGATTTTATCTTAAAATACAAAAACTTTTCGTGGTAATTGTCAATTTTTGTTGATTTTCATCAAATGAACTTATTTCAGTCTGCTAGATCTTTCTTCTTTAAAGCAAAAAGATTTTATCTTCAAATACAAGAAGTTTTTGTGGTTTTGTTGATTTTCAGCAAATGAACATATTTCAGCGAGCGAGAAGTTTTTTCTTCAATCGCGTCAGATTTTATCTTAAAATACAAGAACTTTTCGTGGTTCTTGTCAATTTTTGTTGGTTTTCATCCAATGAACTTATTTCAGTCAGCTGGATCTTTCTTCTTGAAAGCAAAAAGATTTTATCTTCAAATACAAGAACTTTTCGTGGTTTTGTTGATTTTCAGCAAATGAACATATTTCAGCGAGCGAGATGTTTTTTCTTTAATCGCGTCAGATTTTATCTTAAAATACAAGAACTTTTTGTGGTTCTTGTCAATTTTTGTTGGTTTTCATCTTATGAACTTATTTCAGTCAGCTAGATCTTTCTTCTTCAAAGCAAAAAGATTTTATCTTCAAATACAAGAACTTTTCGTGGTTTTGTTGATTTTCAGCAAATGAACATATTTCAGCGAGCGAAAAGTTTTACTTCAAAAGCGTCAGATTTTATCTTGAAATACAAGAACTTTTCGTGGTTCTTGTCAATTTTTGTTGGTTTTCATCTTATGAACTTATTTCAGTCAGCTGGATCTTTCTTCTTCAAAGCAAAAAGATTTTATCTTCAAATACAAGAACTTTTCGTGGTTTTGTTGATTTTCAGCAAATGAACATATTTCAGCGAGCGAGAAGTTTTTTCTTTAATCGCGTCAGATTTTATCTTAAAATACAAGAACTTTTCGTGGTTCTTGTCAATTTTTGTTGTTTTTCATCCAATGAACTTATTTCAGTCAGCTGGATCTTTCTTCTTGAAAGCAAAAAGATTTTATCTTCAAATACAAGAACTTTTCGTGGTTTTGTTGATTTTCAGCAAATGAACATATTTCAGCGAGCGAGAAGTTTTTTCTTTAATCGCGTCAGATTTTATCTTAAAATACAAGAACTTTTCGTGGTTCTTGTCAATTTTTGTTGGTTTTCATCCAATGAACTTATTTCAGTCAGCTGGATCTTTCTTCTTGAAAGCAAAAAGATTTTACCTTCAAATACAAGAACTTTTCGTGGTTTTGTTGATTTTCAGCAAATGAACATATTTCAGCGAGAGAGAAGTTTTTTCTTTAATCGCGTCAGATTTTATCTTAAAATACAAGAACTTTTCGTGGTTCTTGTCAATTTTTGTTGCTTTTCATCTCATGAACTTATTTCAGTCAGCTAGATCTTTCTTCTTCAAAGCAAAAAGATTTTATCTTCAAATACAAGAACTTTTCGTGGTTTTGTTGATTTTCAGCAAATGAACATATTTCGGGGAGCGAGAAATTTTTTCTTTAATAGCGTCAGATTTTATCTTAAAATACAAGAACTTTTCGTGGTGCTTGTCAATTTTTGTTGGTTTTCATCCAATAAACTTATTTCAGTCAGCGAGATCTTTCTTCTTCAAAGCAAAAAGATTTTATCTTCAAATACAAGAACTTTTCGTGGTTTTGTTGATTTTCAGCAAATGAACATATTTCAGCGAGCGAGAAGTTTTTTCTTTAATCGCGTCAGATTTTATCTTAAAATACAAGAACTTTTCGTGGTTCTTGTCAATTTTTGTTGGTTTTCATCCAATGAACTTATTTCAGTCAGCTGAATCTTTCTTCTTGAAAGCAAAAGGATTTTATCTTCAAATACAAGAACTTTTCGTGGTTTTGTTGATTTTCAGCAAATGAACATATTTCAGCGAGCGAGAAGTTTTTTCTTTAATAGCGTCAGATTTTATCTTAAAATACAAGAACTTTTCGTGGTTCTTGTCAATTTTTGTTGGTTTTCATCTTATGAACTTATTTCAGTCAGCTAGATCTTTCTTCTTCAAAGCAAAAAGAGTTTATCTTCAAATACAAGAACTTTTCGTGGTTTTGTTGATTTTCAGCAAATGAACATATTTCAGCGAGCGAGAAGCTTTTTCTTTAAAAGCGTCAGATTTTATCTTAAAATACAAGAACTTTTCGTGGTTCTTGTCAATTTTTGTTGGTTTTCATCTTATGAACTTATTTCAGTCAGCTGGATCTTTCTTCTTCAAAGCAAAAAGATTTTATCTTCAAATACAAGAACTTTTCGTGGTTTTGTTGATTTTCAGCAAATGAACATATTTCAGCGAGCGAGAAGTTTTTTCTTTAATCGCGTCAGATTTTATCTTAAAATACAAGAACTTTTCGTGGTTCTTGTCAATTTTTGTTGCTTTTCATCTTATGAACTTGTTTCAGTCAGCTAGATCTTTCTTCTTCAAAGCAAAAAGATTTTATCTTCAAATACAAGAACTTTTCGTTGTTTTGTTGATTTTCAGCAAATGAACATATTTCAGGGAGCGAGAAGTTTTTTCTTTAATAGCGTCAGATTTTATCTTAAAATACAAGAACTTTTCGTGGTTCTTGTCAATTTTTGTTGATTTTCATCAAATGAACTTATTTCAGTCAGCTAGATCTTTCTTCTTTAAAGCAAAAAGATTTTATCTTCAAATACAAGAACTTTTCGTGGTTTTGTTGATTTTCAGCAAATGAACATATTTCAGCGAGCGAGAAGTTTTTTCTTTAATAGCGTCAGATTTTATCTTAAAATAAAAGAACTTTTCGTGGTTCTTGTCAATTTTTGTTGGTTTTCATCCAATAAACTTATTTCAGTCAGCTAGATCTTTCTTCTTCAAAGCAAAAAGATTTTATCTTCAAATACAAGAACTTTTCGTGGTTTTGTTGATTTTCAGCAAATGAACATATTTCAGCGAGCGAGAAGTTTTTTCTTTAATCGCGTCAGATTTTATCTTAAAATACAAGAACTTTTCGTGGTTCTTGTCAATTATTGTTGGTTTTCATCCAATGAACTTATTTCAGTCAGCTGGATCTTTCTTCTTGAAAGCAAAAAGATTTTATCTTCAAATACAAGAACTTTTCGTGGTTCTTGTCAATTTTTGTTGGTTTTCATCCAATGAACTTATTTCAGTCAGCGAGATCTTTCTTCTTCAAAGCAAAAAGATTTTATCTTCAAATACCAGAACTTTTCGTGGTTTTTTTGATTTTCAGCAAATGAACATATTTCAGCGAGCGAGAAGTTTTTTCTTTAATCGCGTCAGATTTTATCCTAAAATACAAGAACTTTTCGTGGTTCTTGTCAATTTTTGTTGGTTTTCATCTTCTGAACTTATTTCAGTCAGCTAGATCTTTCTTCTTCAAAGCAAAAAGATTTTATCTTCAAATACAAGAACTTTTCGTGGTTTTGTTGATTTTCAGCAAATGAACATATTTCAGCGAGCGAGAAGTTTTTTCTTTAATCGCGTCAGATTTTATCTTAAAATACAAGAACTTTTCGTGCTTCTTGTCAATTTTTGTTGGTTTTCATCTTATGAACTTATTTCAGTCAGCTGGATCTTTCTTCTTCAAAGCAAAAAGATTTTATCTTCAAATACAAGAACTTTTCGTGGTTTTGTTGATTTTCAGCAAATGAACATATTTCAGCGAGGGAGAAGTTTTTTCTTTAATAGCGTCAGATTTCATCTTAAAATACAAGAACTTTTCATGGTTCTTGTCAATTTTTGTTGGTTTTCATCCAATAAACTTATTTCAGTCAGCTAGATCTTTCTTCTTCAAAGCAAAAAGATTTTATCTTCAAATACAAGAACTTTTAGTGGTTTTGTTGATTTTCAGCAAATGAACATATTTCAGCGAGCGAGAAGTTTTTTCTTTCATCGCATCAGATTTTATCTTAAAATACAAGAACTTTTCGTGGTTCTTGTCAATTTTTGTTGTTTTTCATCCAATGAACTTATTTCAGTCAGCTCGATCTTTCTTCTTCAAAGCAAAAAGATTTTATCTTCAAATACAAGAACTTTTCGTGGTTTTGTTGATTTTCAGCAAATGAACATATTTCAGCGAGCGAGAAGTTTTTTCTTTAAAAGCGTCAGATTTTATCTTAAAATACAAGAACGTTTCGTGGTTCTTGTCAATTTTTGTTGGTTTTCATCCAATGAACTTATTTCAGTCAGCTAGATCTTTCTTCTTCAAAGCAAAAAGATTTTATCTTCAAATACAAGAACTTTTCGTGGTTTTGTTGATTTTCAGCAAATGAACATATTTCAGCGAGCGAGAAGTTTTTTCTTTAATCGCGTCAGATTTTATCTTAAAATACAAGAACTTTTCGTGGTTCTTGTCAATTTTTGTTGGTTTTCATCCAATGAACTTATTTCAGTCAGCTGGATCTTTCTTCTTGAAAGCAAAAAGATTTTATCTTCAAATACAAGAACTTTTCGTGGTTTTGTTGATTTTCAGCAAATGAACATATTTCAGCGAGGGAGAAGTTTTTTCTTTAATAGCGTCAGATTTTATCTTAATATACAAGAACTTTTCGTGGTTCTTGTCAATTTTTGTTGCTTTTCATCTTATGAACTTGTTTCAGTCAGCTAGATCTTTCTACTTCAAAGCAAAAAGATTTTATCTTCAAATACAAGAACTTTTCGTGGTTTTGTTGATTTTCAGCAAATGAACATATTTCAGGGAGCGAGAAGTTTTTTCTTTAATAGCGTCAGATTTTATCTTAAAATACAAAAACTTTTCGTGGTTCTTGTCAATTTTTGTTGATTTTCATCAAATGAACTTATTTCAGTCAGCTAGATCTTTCTTCTTTAAAGCAAAAAGATTTTATCTTCAAATACAAGAACTTTTCGTGGTTTTGTTGATTTTCAGCAAATGAACATATTTCAGCGAGCGAGAAGTTTTTTCTTTAATAGCGTCAGATTTTATCTTAAAATAAAAGAACTTTTCGTGGTTCTTGTCAATTTTTGTTGGTTTTCATCCAATAAACTTATTTCAGTCAGCTAGATCTTTCTTCTTCAAAGCAAAAAGATTTTATCTTCAAATACAAGAACTTTTCGTGGTTTTGTTGATTTTCAGCAAATGAACATATTTCAGCGAGCGAGAAGTTTTTTCTTTAATCGCGTCAGATTTTATCTTAAAATACAAGAACTTTTCGTGGTTCTTGTCAATTATTGTTGGTTTTCATCCAATGAACTTATTTCAGTCAGCTGGATCTTTCTTCTTGAAAGCAAAAAGATTTTATCTTCAAATACAAGAACTTTTCGTGGTTTTGTTGATTTTCAGCAAATGAACATATTTCAGCGAGCGAGAAGTTTTTTCTTTAATAGTGTCAGATTTTATCTTAAAATACAAAAACTTTTCGTGGTTCTTGTCAATTTTTGTTGATTTTCATCAAATGAACTTATTTCAGTCAGCTGGATCTTTCTTCTTTAAAGCAAAAAGATTTTATCTTCAAATACAAGAACTTTTCGTGGTTTTGTTGATTTTCAGCAAATGAACATATTTCAGCGAGGGAGAAGTTTTTTCTTTAATAGCGTCAGATTTTATCTTAAAATACAAGAACTTTTCGTGGTTCTTGTCAATTTCTGTTGGTTTTCATCCAATGAACTTATTTCAGTCAGCGAGATCTTTCTTCTTCAAAGCAAAAAGATTTTATCTTCAAATTCCAGAACTTTTCGTGGTTTTTTTGATTTTCAGCAAATGAACATATTTCAGCGAGCGAGAAGTTTTTTCTTTAATCGCGTCAGATTTTATCTTAAAATACAAGAACTTTTCGTGGTTCTTGTCAATTTTTGTTGGTTTTCATCTTCTGAACTTATTTCAGTCAGCTAGATCTTTCTTCTTCAAAGCAAAAAGATTTTATCTTCAAATACAAGAACTTTTCGTGGTTTTGTTGATTTTCAGCAAATGAACATATTTCAGCGAGCGAGAAGTTTTTTCTTTAATCGCGTCAGATTTTATCTTAAAATACAAGAACTTTTCGTGGTTCTTGTCAATTTTTGTTGGTTTTCATCTTATGAACTTATTTCAGTCAGCTGGATCTTTCTTCTTCAAAGCAAAAAGATTTTATCTTCAAATACAAGAACTTTTCGTGGTTTTGTTGATTTTCAGCAAATGAACATATTTCAGCGAGGGAGAAGTTTTTTCTTTAATAGCGTCAGATTTCATCTTAAAATACAAGAACTTTTCATGGTTCTTGTCAATTTTTGTTGGTTTTCATCCAATAAACTTATTTCAGTCAGCTAGATCTTTCTTCTTGAAAGCAAAAAGATTTTATCTTCAAATACAAGAACTTTTAGTGGTTTTGTTGATTTTCAGCAAATGAACATATTTCAGCGAGCGAGAAGTTTTTTCTTTCATCGCATCAGAATTTATCTTAAAATACAAGAACTTTTCGTGGTTCTTGTCAATTTATGTTGTTTTTCATCCAATGAACTTATTTCAGTCAGCTAGATCTTTCTTCTTCAAAGCAAAAAGATTTTATCTTCAAATACAAGAACTTTTCGTGGTTTTGTTGATTTTCAGCAAAAGAACATATTTCAGGGAGCGAGAAGTTTTTTCTTTAATAGCGTCAGATTTTATCTTAAAATACAAAAACTTTTCGTGGTTCTTGTCAATTTTTGTTGATTTTCATCAAATGAACTTATTTCAGTCAGCTAGATCTTTCTTCTTTAAAGCAAAAAGATTTTATCTTCAAATACAAGAACTTTTCGTGGTTTTGTTGATTTTCAGCAAATGAACATATTTCAGCGAGCGAGAAGTTTTTTCTTTAATAGCGTCAGATTTTATCTTAAAATAAAAGAACTTTTCGTGGTTCTTGTCAATTTTTGTTGGTTTTCATCCAATAAACTTATTTCAGTCAGCTAGATCTTTCTTCTTCAAAGCAAAAAGATTTTATCTTCAAATACAAGAACTTTTCGTGGTTTTGTTGATTTTCAGCAAATGAACATATTTCAGCGAGCGAGAAGTTTTTTCTTTAATCGCGTCAGATTTTATCTTAAAATACAAGAACTTTTCGTGGTTCTTGTCAATTATTGTTGGTTTTCATCCAATGAACTTATTTCAGTCAGCTGGATCTTTCTTCTTGAAAGCAAAAAGATTTTATCTTCAAATACAAGAACTTTTCGTGGTTTTGTTGATTTTCAGCAAATGAACATATTTCAGCGAGCGAGAAGTTTTTTCTTTAATAGCGTCAGATTTTATCTTAAAATACAAAAACTTTTCGTGGTTCTTGTCAATTTTTGTTGATTTTCATCAAATGAACTTATTTCAGTCAGCTAGATCTTTCTTCTTTAAAGCAAAAAGATTTTATCTTCAAATACAAGAACTTTTCGTGGTTTTGTTGATTTTCAGCAAATGAACATATTTCAGCGAGGGAGAAGTTTTTTCTTTAATAGCGTCAGATTTTATCTTAAAATACAAGAACTTTTCGTGGTTCTTGTCAATTTCTGTTGGTTTTCATCCAATGAACTTATTTCAGTCAGCGAGATCTTTCTTCTTCAAAGCAAAAAGATTTTATCTTCAAATTCCAGAACTTTTCGTGGTTTTTTTGATTTTCAGCAAATGAACATATTTCAGCGAGCGAGAAGTTTTTTCTTTAATCGCGTCAGATTTTATCTTAAAATACAAGAACTTTTCGTGGTTCTTGTCAATTTTTGTTGGTTTTCATCTTCTGAACTTATTTCAGTCAGCTAGATCTTTCTTCTTCAAAGCAAAAAGATTTTATCTTCAAATACAAGAACTTTTCGTGGTTTTGTTGATTTTCAGCAAATGAACATATTTCAGCGAGCGAGAAGTTTTTTCTTTAATCGCGTCAGATTTTATCTTAAAATACAAGAACTTTTCGTGGTTCTTGTCAATTTTTGTTGGTTTTCATCTTATGAACTTATTTCAGTCAGCTGGATCTTTCTTCTTCAAAGCAAAAAGATTTTATCTTCAAATACAAGAACTTTTCGTGGTTTTGTTGATTTTCAGCAAATGAACATATTTCAGCGAGGGAGAAGTTTTTTCTTTAATAGCGTCAGATTTCATCTTAAAATACAAGAACTTTTCATGGTTCTTGTCAATTTTTGTTGGTTTTCATCCAATAAACTTATTTCAGTCAGCTAGATCTTTCTTCTTCAAAGCAAAAAGATTTTATCTTCAAATACAAGAACTTTTAGTGGTTTTGTTGATTTTCAGCAAATGAACATATTTCAGCGAGCGAGAAGTTTTTTCTTTCATCGCATCAGAATTTATCTTAAAATACAAGAACTTTTCGTGGTTCTTGTCAATTTATGTTGTTTTTCATCCAATGAACTTATTTCAGTCAGCTAGATCTTTCTTCTTCAAAGCAAAAAGATTTTATCTTCAAATACAAGAACTTTTCGTGGTTTTGTTGATTTTCAGCAAATGAACATATTTCAGCGAGCGAGAAATTTTTCTTTAAAAGCGTCAGATTTTATCTTAAAATACAAGAACGTTTCGTGGTTCTTGTCAATTTTTGTTGGTTTTCATCCAATGAACTTATTTCAGTCAGCTAGATCTTTCTTCTTCAAAGCAAAAAGATTTTATCTTCAAATACAAGAACTTTTCGTGGTTTTGTTGATTTTCAGCAAATGAACATATGTCAGCGAGGGAGAAGTTTTTTCTTTAATAGCGTCAGATTTTATCTTAAAATACAAGAACTTTTCGTGGTTCTTGTCAATTTTTGTTGGTTTTCATCCAATGAACTTATTTCAGTCAGCTGGATGTTTCTTCTTGAAAGCAAAAAGATTTTATCTTCAAATACAAGAACTTTTCGTGGTTTTATTGATTTTCAGCAAATGAACATATTTCAGCGAGCGAGAAGTTTTTTCTTTAATAGCGTCAGATTTTATCTTAAAATACAAGAACTTTTCGTGGTTCTTGTCAATTTTTGTTGGTTTTCATCTTATCAACTTATTTCAGTCAGCTGGATCTTTCTTCTTCAAAGCAAAAAGATTTCATCTTCAAATACAAGAACTTTTCGTGGTTTTGTTGATTTTCAGCAAATGAACATATTTCAGCGAGCAAGAAGTTTTTTCTTCAATAGCGTAAGATTTTATCTTAAAATACAAGAACTTTTTGTGGTTCTTGTCAATTTTTGTTGGTTTTCATCTTCTGAACTTATTTCAGTCAGTTAGATCTTTCTTCTTCAAAGCAAAAAGATTTTATCTTCAAATACAAGAACTTTTCGTGGTTTTGTTGATTTTCAGCAAATGAACATATTTCAGCGAGCGAGAAGTTTTTTCTTTAATCGCGTCAGATTTTATCTTAAAATACAAGAACTTTTCGTGGTTCTTGTCAATTTTTGTTGGTTTTCATCTTATGAACTGATTTCAGTCAGCTAGATCTTTCTTCTTCAAAGCAAAAAGAGTTTATCTTCAAATACAAGAACTTTTCGTGGTTTTGTTGATTTTCAGCAAATGAACATATTTCAGCGAGCGAGAAGCTTTTTCTTTAAAAGCGTCAGATTTTATCTTAAAATACAAGAACTTTTCGTGGTTCTTGTCAATTTTTGTTGGTTTTCATCTTATGAACTTATTTCAGTCAGCTGGATCTTTCTTCTTCAAAGCAAAAAGATTTTATCTTCAAATACAAGAACTTTTCGTGGTTTTGTTGATTTTCAGCAAATGAACATATTTCAGCGAGTGAGAAGTTTTTTCTTTAATAGCGTCAGATTTTATCTTAAAATACAAGAACTTTTCATGGTTCTTGTCAATTTTTGTTGGTTTTCATCCAATAAACTTATTTCAGTCAGCTAGATCTTTCTTCTTCAAAGCAAAAAGATTTTATCTTCAAATACAAGAACTTTTCGTGGTTTTGTTGATTTTCAGCAAATGAACATATTTCAGCGAGGGAGAAGTTTTTTCTTTAATAGCGTCAGATTTTATCTTAAAATACAAGAACTTTTCGTGGTTCTTGTCAATTTTTGTTGGTTTTCATCCAATGAACTTATTTCAGTCAGCTGGATCTTTCTTCTTGAAAGCAAAAAGATTTTCTATTCAAATACAAGAACTTTTCGTGGTTTTGTTGATTTTCAGCAAATGAACATATTTCAGCGAGGGAGAAGTTTTTTCTTTAATAGCGTCAGATTTTATCTTAAAATACAAGAACTTTTCGTGGTTCTTGTCAATTTTTGTTGCTTTTCATCTTATGAACTTGTTTCAGTCAGCTGGATCTTTCTTCTTGAAAGCAAAAAGATTTTATCTTCAAATACAAGAACCTTTCGTGGTTTAGTTGATTTTCAGCAAATGAACATATTTCAGGGAGCGAGAAGTTTTTTCTTTAATAGCGTCAGATTTTATCTTAAAATACAAAAACTTTTCGTGGTTCTTGTCAATTTTTGTTGATTTTCATCAAATGAACTTATTTCAGTCAGCTAGATCTTTCTTCTTTGAAGCAAAAAGATTTTATCTTCAAATACAAGAACTTTTCGTGGTTTTGTTGATTTTCAGCAAATGAACATATTTCAGCGAGCGAGAAGTTTTTTCTTTAATAGCGTCAGATTTTATCTTAAAATAAAAGAACTTTTCGTGGTTCTTGTCAATTTTTGTTGGTTTTCATCGAATAAACTTATTTCAGTCAGCGAAATCTTTCTTCTTCAAAGCAAAAAGATTTTATCTTCAAATACAAGAACTTTTCGTGGTTTTGTTGATTTTCAGCAAATATACATATTTCAGCGAGCGAGAAGTTTTTTCTTTAATCGCGTCAGATTTTATCTTAAAATACAAGAACTTTTCGTGGTTCTTGTCAATTTTTGTTGGTTTTCATCCAATGAACTTATTTCAGTCAGCTGGATCTTTCTTCTTGAAAGCAAAAAGATTTTATCTTAAAATACAAGAACTTTTCGTGGTTTTGTTGATTTTCAGCAAATGAACATATTTCAGTGAGGGAGAAGTTTTTTCTTTAATAGCGTCAGATTTTATCTTAATATACAAGAACTTTTCGTGGTTCTTGTCAATTTTTGTTGCTTTTCATCTTATGAACTTGTTTCAGTCAGCTCGATCTTTCTTCTTCAAAGCAAAAAGATTTTATCTTCAAATACAAGAACTTTTCGTGGTTTTGTTGATTTTCAGCAAATGAACATATTTCAGCGAGCGAGAAGTTTTTTCTTTAAAAGCGTCAGATTTTATCTAAAAATACAAGAACGTTTCGTGGTTCTTGTCAATTTTTGTTGGTTTTCATCCAATGAACTTATTTCAGTCAGCTAGATCTTTCTTCTTCAAAGCAAAAAGATTTTATCTTCAAATACAAGAACTTTTCGTGGTTTTGTTGATTTTCAGCAAATGAACATATGTCAGCGAGGGAGAAGTTTTTTCTTTAATAGCGTCAGATTTTATCTTAAAATACAAGAACTTTTCGTGGTTCTTTTCAATTTTTGTTGGTTTTCATCCAATGAACTTATTTCAGTCAGCTGGATGTTTCTTCTTGAAAGCAAAAAGATTTTATCTTCAAATACAAGAACTTTTCGTGGTTTTATTGATTTTCAGCAAATGAACATATTTCAGCGAGCGAGAAGTTTTTTCTTTAATAGCGTCAGATTTTATCTTAAAATACAAGAACTTTTCGTGGTTCTTGTCAATTTTTGTTGGTTTTCATCTTATCAACTTATTTCAGTCAGCTGGATCTTTCTTCTTCAAAGCAAAAAGATTTCATCTTCAAATACAAGAACTTTTCGTGGTTTTGTTGATTTTCAGCAAATGAACATATTTCAGCGAGCTAGAAGTTTTTTCTTCAATAGCGTAAGATTTTATCTTAAAATAGAAGAACTTTTCGTGGTTCTTGTCAATTTTTGTTTGTTTTCATCTTATGAACTTATTTCAGTCAGCTAGATCTTTCTTCTTCAAAGCAAAAAGATTTTATCTTCAAATACCAGAACTTTTCGTGGTTTTGTTGATTTTCAGCAAATGAACATATTTAAGCGAGGGAGAAGTTTTTTCTTTAATAGCGTCAGATTTTATCTTAAAATACAAGAACTTTTCGTGGTTCTTGTCAATTTTTGTTGGTTTTCATCCAATGAACTTATTTCAGTCAGCTAGATCTTTCTTCTTCAAAGCAAAAAGATTTTATCTTCAAATACAACAACTTTTCGTGGTTTTGTTGATTTTCAGCAAATGAACATATTTCAGCGAGCGAGAAGTTTTTTCTTTAAAAGCGTCAGATTTTATCTAAAAATACAAGAACGTTTCGTGGTTCTTGTCAATTTTTGTTGGTTTTCATCCAATGAACTTATTTCAGTCAGCTAGATCTTTCTTCTTCAAAGCAAAAAGATTTTATCTTCAAATACAAGAACTTTTCGTGGTTTTGTTGATTTTCAGCAAATGAACATATTTCAGCGAGCGAGAAGTTTTTTCTTTAATAGCGTCAGATTTTATCTTAAAATACAAGAACTTTTCGTGGTTCTTGTCAATTTTTGTTGGTTTTCATCCAATGAACTTATTTCAGTCAGCTGGATGTTTCTTCTTGAAAGCAAAAAGATTTTATCTTCAAATACAAGAACTTTTCGTGGTTTTATTGATTTTCAGCAAATGAACATATTTCAGCGAGCGAGAAGTTTTTTCTTTAATAGCGTCAGATTTTATCTTAAAATACAAGAACTTTTCGTGGTTCTTGTCAATTTTTGTTGGTTTTCATCCAATGAACTTATTTCAGTCAGCTGGATGTTTCTTCTTGAAAGCAAAAAGATTTTATCTTCAAATACAAGAACTTTTCGTGGTTTTATTGATTTTCAGCAAATGAACATATTTCAGCGAGCGAGAAGTTTTTTCTTTAATAGCGTCAGATTTTATCTTAAAATACAAGAACTTTTCGTGGTTCTTGTCAATTTTTGTTGGTTTTCATCTTATCAACTTATTTCAGTCAGCTGGATCTTTCTTCTTCAAAGCAAAAAGATTTCATCTTCAAATACAAGAACTTTTCGTGGTTTTGTTGATTTTCAGCAAATGAACATATTTCAGCGAGCTAGAAGTTTTTTCTTCAATAGCGTAAGATTTTATCTTAAAATAGAAGAACTTTTCGTGGTTCTTGTCAATTTTTGTTTGTTTTCATCTTATGAACTTATTTCAGTCAGCTAGATCTTTCTTCTTCAAAGCAAAAAGATTTTATCTTCAAATACCAGAACTTTTCGTGGTTTTGTTGATTTTCAGCAAATGAACATATTTAAGCGAGGGAGAAGTTTTTTCTTTAATAGCGTCAGATTTTATCTTAAAATACAAGAACTTTTCGTGGTTCTTGTCAATTTTTGTTGGTTTTCATCCAATGAACTTATTTCAGTCAGCTAGATCTTTCTTCTTCAAAGCAAAAAGATTTTATCTTCAAATACAACAACTTTTCGTGGTTTTGTTGATTTTCAGCAAATGAACATATTTCAGCGAGCGAGAAGTTTTTTCTTTAAAAGCGTCAGATTTTATCTAAAAATACAAGAACGTTTCGTGGTTCTTGTCAATTTTTGTTGGTTTTCATCCAATGAACTTATTTCAGTCAGCTAGATCTTTCTTCTTCAAAGCAAAAAGATTTTATCTTCAAATACAAGAACTTTTCGTGGTTTTGTTGATTTTCAGCAAATGAACATATGTCAGCGAGGGAGAAGTTTTTTCTTTAATAGCGTCAGATTTTATCTTAAAATACAAGAACTTTTCGTGGTTCTTGTCAATTTTTGTTGTTTTTCATCCAATGAACTTATTTCAGTCAGCTGGATGTTTCTTCTTGAAAGCAAAAAGATTTTATCTTCAAATACAAGAACTTTTCGTGGTTTTATTGATTTTCAGCAAATGAACATATTTCAGCGAGCGAGAAGTTTTTTCTTTAATAGCGTCAGATTTTATCTTAAAATACAAGAACTTTTCGTGGTTCTTGTCAATTTTTGTTGGTTTTCATCTTATCAACTTATTTCAGTCAGCTGGATCTTTCTTCTTCAAAGCAAAAAGATTTCATCTTCAAATACAAGAACTTTTCGTGGTTTTGTTGATTTTCAGCAAATGAACATATTTCAGCGAGCTAGAAGTTTTTTCTTCAATAGCGTAAGATTTTATCTTAAAATAGAAGAACTTTTCGTGGTTCTTGTCAATTTTTGTTTGTTTTCATCTTATGAACTTATTTCAGTCAGCTAGATCTTTCTTCTTCAAAGCAAAAAGATTTTATCTTCAAATACCAGAACTTTTCGTGGTTTTGTTGATTTTCAGCAAATGAACATATTTAAGCGAGGGAGAAGTTTTTTCTTTAATAGCGTCAGATTTTATCTTAAAATACAAGAACTTTTCGTGGTTCTTGTCAATTTTTGTTGGTTTTCATCCAATGAACTTATTTCAGTCAGCTAGATCTTTCTTCTTCAAAGCAAAAAGATTTTATCTTCAAATACAACAACTTTTCGTGGTTTTGTTGATTTTCAGCAAATGAACATATTTCAGCGAGCGAGAAGTTTTTTCTTTAATCGCGTCAGATTTTATCTTAAAATACAAGAACTTTTCGTGGTTCTTGTCAATTTTTGTTGTTTTTCATCCAATGAACTTATTTCAGTCAGCTGGATCTTTCTTCTTGAAAGCAAAAAGATTTCATCTTCAAATACAAGAACTTTTCGTGGTTTTGTTGATTTTCAGCAAATGAACATATTTCAGCGAGCTAGAAGTTTTTTCTTCAATAGCGTAAGATTTTATCTTAAAATAGAAGAACTTTTCGTGGTTCTTGTCAATTTTTGTTTGTTTTCATCTTATGAACTTATTTCAGTCAGCTAGATCTTTCTTCTTCAAAGCAAAAAGATTTTATCTTCAAATACCAGAACTTTTCGTGGTTTTGTTGATTTTCAGCAAATGAACATATTTCAGCGAGCGAGAAGTTTTTTCTTTAATCGCGTCAGATTTTATCTTAAAATACAAGAACTTTTCGTGGTTCTTGTCAATTTTTGTTGTTTTTCATCCAATGAACTTATTTCAGTCAGCTGGATCTTTCTTCTTGAAAGCAAAAAGATTTTATATTCAAATACAAGAACTTTTCGTGGTTTTGTTGATTTTCAGCAAATGAACATATTTCAGCGAGCGAGAAGTTTTTTCTTTAATAGCGTCAGATTTTATCTTAAAATACAAGAACTTTTCGTGGTTCTTGTCAATTTTTGTTGGTTTTCATCCAATGAACTTATTTCAGTCAGCTGGATGTTTCTTCTTGAAAGCAAAAAGATTTTATCTTCAAATACAAGAACTTTTCGTGGTTTTATTGATTTTCAGCAAATGAACATATTTCAGCGAGCGAGAAGTTTTTTCTTTAATAGCGTCAGATTTTATCTTAAAATACAAGAACTTTTCGTGGTTCTTGTCAATTTTTGTTGGTTTTCATCTTATCAACTTATTTCAGTCAGCTGGATCTTTCTTCTTCAAAGCAAAAAGATTTCATCTTCAAATACAAGAACTTTTCGTGGTTTTGTTGATTTTCAGCAAATGAACATATTTCAGCGAGCTAGAAGTTTTTTCTTCAATAGCGTAAGATTTTATCTTAAAATAGAAGAACTTTTCGTGGTTCTTGTCAATTTTTGTTAGTTTTCATCTTATGAACTTATTTCAGTCAGCTAGATCTTTCTTCTTCAAAGCAAAATGATTTTATCTTCAAATACCAGAACTTTTCGTGGTTTTGTTGATTTTCAGCAAATGAACATATTTCAGCGAGGGAGAAGTTTTTTCTTTAATAGCGTCAGATTTTATCTTAAAATACAAGAACTTTTCGTGGTTCTTGTCAATTTTTGTTGGTTTTCATCCAATGAACTTATTTCAGTCAGCTAGATCTTTCTTCTTCAAAGCAAAAAGATTTTATCTTCAAATACAACAACTTTTCGTGGTTTTGTTGATTTTCAGCAAATGAACATATTTCAGCGAGCGAGAAGTTTTTTCTTTAATCGCGTCAGATTTTATCTTAAAATACAAGAACTTTTCGTGGTTCTTGTCAATTTTTGTTGTTTTTCATCCAATGAACTTATTTCAGTCAGCTGGATCTTTCTTCTTGAAAGCAAAAAGATTTTATATTCAAATACAAGAACTTTTCGTGGTTTTGTTGATTTTCAGCAAATGAACATATTTCAGCGAGCGAGAAGTTTTTTCTTTAATAGCGTCAGATTTTATCTTAAAATACAAAAACTTTTCGTGGTTCTTGTCAATTTTTGTTGATTTTCATCCAATGAACTTATTTCAGTCAGCGAGATCATTCTTCTTCAAAGCAAAAAGATTTTATCTTCAAATACAAGAACTTTTCGTGGTTTTGTTGATTTTCAGCAAATGAACATATTTCAGCGAGGGAAAAGTTTTTTCTTTAATAGCGTCAGATTTTATCTTAAAATACAAGAACTTTTCGTGGTTCTTGTCAATTTTTGTTGGTTTTCATCTTATGAACTTATTTCAGTCAGCTGGATCTTTCTTCTTCAAAGCAAAAAGATTTTCTCTTCAAATACAAGAACTTTTCGTGGTTTTGTTGATTTTCAGCAAATTAACATATTTCAGCGAGCGAGAAGTTTTTTCTTTCATAGCGTCAGATTTTATCTTAAAATACAAAAACTTTTCGTGGTTCTTGTCAATTTTTGTTGATTTTCATCCAATAAACTTATTTCAGTCAGCGAGATCTTTCTTCTTCAAAGCAAAAAGATTTTATCTTCAAATACAAGAACTTTTCGTGGTTTTGTTGATTTGCAGCAAATGAACATATTTCAGCGAGCGAGAAGTTTTTTCTTTAATCGCGTCAGATTTTATCTTAAAATACAAGAACTTTTCGTGGTTCTTGTCAATTTTTGTTGTTTTTCATCCAATGAACTTATTTCAGTCAGCTGAATCTTTCTTCTTGAAAGCAAAAAGATTTTATCTTCAAATACAAGAACTTTTCGTGGTTTTGTTGATTTTCAGCAAATGAACATATTTCAGCGAGCGAGAAGCTTTTTCTTTAAAAGCGTCAGATTTTATCTTAAAATACAAGAACTTTTCGTGGTTCTTGTCAATTTTTGTTGGTTTTCATCTTATGAACTTATTTCAGTCAGCTGGATCTTTCTTCTTCAAAGCAAAAAGATTTTATCTTCAAATACAAGAACTTTTCGTGGTTTTGTTGATTTTCAGCAAATGAACATATTTCAGCGAGGGAGAAGTTTTTTCTTTAATAGCGTCAGATTTTATCTTAAAATACAAGAACTTTTCATGGTTCTTGTCAATTTTTGTTGGTTTTCATCTTATGAACTTATTTCAGTCAGCTGGATCTTTCTTCTTCAAAGCAAAAAGATTTTATCTTCAAATACAAGAACTTTTCGTGGTTTTATTGATTTTCAGCAAATGAACATATTGCAGCGAGGGAGAAGTTTTTTCTTTAATCGCGTCAGATTTTATCTTAAAATACAAGAACTTTTTGTGGTTCTTGTCAATTTTTGTTGGTTTTCATCTTCTGAACTTATTTCAGTCAGTTAGATCTTTCTTCTTCAAAGCAAAAAGATTTTATCTTCAAATACAAGAACTTTTCGTGGTTTTGTTGATTTTCAGCAAATGAACATATTTCAGCGAGCGAGAAGTTTTTTCTTTAATCGCGTCAGATTTTATCTTAAAATACAAGAACTTTTCGTGGTTCTTGTCAATTTTTGTTGGTTTTCATCTTATGAACTGATTTCAGTCAGCTAGATCTTTCTTCTTCAAAGCAAAAAGAGTTTATCTTCAAATACAAGAACTTTTCGTGGTTTTGTTGATTTTCAGCAAATGAACATATTTCAGCGAGCGAGAAGTTTTTTCTTTAATCGCGTCAGATTTTATCTTAAAATACAAGAACTTTTCGTGGTTCTTGTCAATTTTTGTTGGTTTTCATCTTATGAACTTATTTCAGTCAGCTGGATCTTTCTTCTTCAAAGCAAAAAGATTTTATCTTCAAATACAAGAACTTTTCGTGGTTTTGTTGATTTTCAGCAAATGAACATATTTCAGCGAGTGAGAAGTTTTTTCTTTAATAGCGTCAGATTTTATCTTAAAATACAACAACTTTTCATGGTTCTTGTCAATTTTTGTTGGTTTTCATCCAATAAACTTATTTCAGTCAGCTAGATCTTTCTTCTTCAAAGCAAAAAGATTTTATCTTCAAATACAAGAACTTTTCGTGGTTTTGTTGATTTTCAGCAAATGAACATATTTCAGCGAGGGAGAAGTTTTTTCTTTAATAGCGTCAGATTTTATCTTAAAATACAAGAACTTTTCGTGGTTCTTGTCAATTTTTGTTGGTTTTCATCCAATGAACTTATTTCAGTCAGCTGGATCTTTCTTCTTGAAAGCAAAAAGATTTTCTATTCAAATACAAGAACTTTTCGTGGTTTTGTTGATTTTCAGCAAATGAACATATTTCAGCGAGGGAGAAGTTTTTTCTTTAATAGCGTCAGATTTTATCTTAAAATACAAGAACTTTTCGTGGTTCTTGTCAATTTTTGTTGCTTTTCATCTTATGAACTTGTTTCAGTCAGCTGGATCTTTCTTCTTGAAAGCAAAAAGATTTTATCTTCAAATACAAGAACCTTTCGTGGTTTTGTTGATTTTCAGCAAATGAACATATTTCAGGGAGCGAGAAGTTTTTTCTTTAATAGCGTCAGATTTTATCTTAAAATACAAAAACTTTTCGTGGTTCTTGTCAATTTTTGTTGATTTTCATCAAATGAACTTATTTCAGTCAGCTAGATCTTTCTTCTTTGAAGCAAAAAGATTTTATCTTCAAATACAAGAACTTTTCGTGGTTTTGTTGATTTTCAGCAAATGAACATATTTCAGCGAGCGAGAAGTTTTTTCTTTAATCGCGTCAGATTTTATCTTAAAATACAAGAACTTTTCGTGGTTCTTGTCAATTTTTGTTGGTTTTCATCCAATGAACTTATTTCAGTCAGCTGGATCTTTCTTCTTGAAAGCAAAAAGATTTTATCTTAAAATACAAGAACTTTTCGTGGTTTTGTTGATTTTCAGCAAATGAACATATTTCAGTGAGGGAGAAGTTTTTTCTTTAATAGCGTCAGATTTTATCTTAATATACAAGAACTTTTCGTGGTTCTTGTCAATTTTTGTTGCTTTTCATCTTATGAACATGTTTCAGTCAGCTCGATCTTTCTTCTTCAAAGCAAAAAGATTTTATATTCAAATACAAGAACTTTTCGTGGTTTTGTTGATTTTCAGCAAATGAACATATTTCAGCGAGGGATAAGTTTTTTCTTTAATAGCGTCAGATTTTATCTTAAAATACAAAAACTTTTCGTGGTTCTTGTCAATTTTTGTTGATTTTCATCAAATGAACTTATTTCAGTCAGCAAGATCTTTCTTCTTTAAAGCAAAAAGATTTTATCTTCAAATACAAGAACTTTTCGTGGTTTTGTTGATTTTCAGCAAATGAACATATTTCAGCGAGCGAGAAGTTTTTTCTTTAATCGCGTCAGATTTTATCTTAAAATACAAGAACTTTTCGTGGTTCTTGTCAATTATTGTTGGTTTTCATCCAATGAACTTATTTCAGTCAGCTGGATCTTTCTTCTTGAAAGCAAAAAGATTTTATCTTCAAATACAAGAACTTTTCGTGGTTTTGTTGATTTTCAGCAAATGAACATATTTCAGCGAGCGAGAAGTTTTTTCTTTAATCGCGTCAGATTTTATCTTAAAATACAAGAACTTTTCGTGGTTCTTGTCAATTTTTGTTGGTTTTCATCCAATGAACTTATTTCAGTCAGCTGGATCTTTCTTCTTGAAAGCAAAAAGATTTTATATTCAAATACAAGAACTTTTCGTGGTTTTGTTGATTTTCAGCAAATGAACATATTTCAGCGAGGGAGAAGTTTTTTCTTTAATAGCGTCAGATTTTATCTTAAAATACAAGAACTTTTCGTGGTTCTTGTCAATTTTTGTTGCTTTTCATCTTATGAACTTGTTTCAGTCAGCTAGATCTTTCTTCTTCAAAGCAAAAAGATTTTATCTTCAAATACAAGAACTTTTCGTTTTTTTGTTGATTTTCAGCAAATGAACATATTTCAGCGAGCCAGAAGTTTTTTCTTTAATAGCGTCAGATTTTATCTTAAAATACAAAAACTTTTCGTGGTTCTTGTCAATTTTTGTTGATTTTCATCAAATGAACTTATTTCAGTCAGCTAGATCTTTCTTCTTGAAAGCAAAATGATTTTATCTTCAAATACAAGAACTTTTCGTGGTTTTGTTGATTTTCAGCAAATGAACATATTTCAGCGAGCGAGAAGTTTTTTCTTTAATAGCGTCAGATTTTATCTTAAAATAAAAGAACTTTTCGTGGTTCTTGTCAATTTTTGTTGGTTTTCATCGAATAAACATATTTCAGTCAGCGAAATCTTTCTTCTTCAAAGCAAAAAGATTTTATCTTCAAATACAAGAACTTTTCGTGGTTTTGTTGATTTTCAGCAAATGAACATATTTCAGCGAGCGAGAAGTTTTTTCTTTAATCGCGTCAGATTTTATCTTAAAATACAAGAACTTTTCGTGGTTCTTGTCAATTTTTGTTGGTTTTCATCCAATGAACTTATTTCAGTCAGCTGGATCTTTCTTCTTGAAAGCAAAAAGATTTTATATTCAAATACAAGAACTTTTCGTGGTTTTGTTGATTTTCAGCAAATGAACATATTTCAGCGAGGGAGAAGTTTTTTCTTTAATAGCGTCAGATTTTATCTTAATATACAAGAACTTTTCGTGGTTCTTGTCAATTTTTGTTGCTTTTCATCTTATGAACTTGTTTCACTCAGCCAGATCTTTCTTCTTCAAAGCAAAAAGATTTTATCTTCAAATACTAGAACTTTTCGTGGTTTTGTTGATTTTCAGCAAATGAACATATTTCAGCGAGGGAGAAGTTTTTTCTTTAATAGCGTCAGATTTTATCTTAAAATACAAAAACTTTTCGTGGTTCTTGTCAATTTTTGTTGATTTTCATCAAATGATCTTATTTCAGTCAGCTAGATCTTTCTTCTTTAAAGCAAAAAGATTTTATCTTCAAATACAAGAACTTTTCGTGGTTTTGTTGATTTTCAGCAAATGAACATATTTCAGCGAGCGAGAAGTTTTTTCTTTAATAGCGTCAGATTTTATCTTAAAATAAAAGAACTTTTCGTGGTTCTTGTCAATTTTTGTTGGTTTTCATCCAATAAACTTATTTCAGTCAGCTAGATCTTTCTTCTTCAAAGCAAAAAGATTTTATCTTCAAATACAAGAACTTTTCGTGGTTTTGTTGATTTTCAGCAAATGAACATATTTCAGCGAGCGAGAAGTTTTTTCTTTAATAGCGTCAGATTTTATCTTAAAATACAAGAACTTTTCGTGGTTCTTGTCAATTATTGTTGGTTTTCATCCAATGAACTTATTTCAGTCAGCTGGATCTTTGTTCTTGAAAGCAAAAAGATTTTATCTTCAAATACAAGAACTTTTCGTGGTTTTGTTGATTTTCAGCAAATGAACATATTTCAGCGAGCGAGAAGATTTTTCTTTAATAGCGTCAGATTTTATCTTAAAATACAAAAACTTTTCGTGGTTCTTGTCAATTTTTGTTGATTTTCATCAAATGAACTTATTTCAGTCAGCGAGATCTTTCTTCTTTAAAGCAAAAAGATTTTATCTTCAAATACAAGAACTTTTCGTGGTTTTGTTGATTTTCAGCAAATGAACATATTTCAGCGAGGGAGAAGTTTTTTCTTTAATAGCGTCAGATTTTATCTTAAAATACAAGAACTTTTCGTGGTTCTTGTCAATTTCTGTTGGTTTTCATCCAATGAACTTATTTCAGTCAGCGAGATCTTTCTTCTTCAAAGCAAAAAGATTTTATCTTCAAATACCAGAACTTTTCGTGGTTTTGTTGATTTTCAGCAAATGAACATATTTCAGCGAGCGAGAAGTTTTTTCTTTAATCGCGTCAGATTTTATCTTAAAATACAAAAACTTTTCGTGGTTCTTGTCAATTTTTGTTGGTTTTCATCTTCTGAACTTATTTCAGTCAGCTAGATCTTTCTTCTTCAAAGCAAAAAGATTTTATCTTCAAATACAAGAACTTTTCGTGGTTTTGTTGATTTTCAGCAAATGAACATATTTCAGCGAGCGAGAAGTTTTTTCTTTAATCGCGTCAGATTTTATCTTAAAATACAAAAACTTTTCGTGGTTCTTGTCAATTTTTGTTGATTTTCATCAAATGATCTTATTTCAGTCAGCTAGATCTTTCTTCTTTAAAGCAAAAAGATTTTATCTTCAAATACAAGAACTTTTCGTGGTTTTGTTGATTTTCAGCAAATGAACATATTTCAGCGAGCGAGAAGTTTTTTCTTTAATAGCGTCAGATTTTATCTTAAAATAAAAGAACTTTTCGTGGTTCTTGTCAATTTTTGTTGGTTTTCATCCAATAAACTTATTTCAGTCAGCGAGATCTTTCTTCTTCAAAGCAAAAAGATTTTATCTTCAAATACAAGAACTTTTCGTGGTTTTGTTGATTTTCAGCAAATGAACATATTTCAGCGAGCGAGAAGTTTTTTCTTTAATCGCGTCAGATTTCATCTTAAAATACAAGAACTTTTCGTGGTTCTTGTCAATTATTGTTGGTTTTCATCCAATGAACTTATTTCAGTCAGCTGGATCTTTCTTCTTGAAAGCAAAAAGATTTTATCTTCAAATACAAGAACTTTTCGTGGTTTTGTTGATTTTCAGCAAATGAACATATTTCAGCGAGCGAGAAGATTTTTCTTTAATAACGTCAGATTTTATCTTAAAATACAAAAACTTTTCGTGGTTCTTGTCAATTTTTGTTGATTTTCATCAAATGAACTTATTTCAGTCAGCGAGATCTTTCTTCTTGAAAGCAAAAAGATTTTATCTTCAAATACAAGAACTTTTCGTGGTTTTGTTGATTTTCAGCAAATGAACATATTTCAGCGAGCGAGAAGTTTTTTCTTTAATCGCGTCAGATTTTATCTTAAAATACAAGAACTTTTCGTGGTTCTTGTCAATTTTTGTTGGTTTTCATCCAATGAACTTATTTCAGTCAGCTGGATCTTTCTTCTTGAAAGCAAAAAGATTTTATATTCAAATACAAGAACTTTTCGTGGTTTTGTTGATTTTCAGCAAATGAACATATTTCAGCGAGGGAGAAGTTTTTTCTTTAATAGCGTCAGATTTTATCTTAAAATACAAGAACTTTTCGTGGTTCTTGTCAATTTTTGTTGCTTTTCATCTTATGAACTTGTTTCAGTCAGCTAGATCTTTCTTCTTCAAAGCAAAAAGATTTTATCTTCAAATACAAGAACTTTTCGTTTTTTTGTTGATTTTCAGCAAATGAACATATTTCAGCGAGCCAGAAGTTTTTTCTTTAATAGCGTCAGATTTTATCTTAAAATACAAAAACTTTTCGTGGTTCTTGTCAATTTTTGTTGATTTTCATCAAATGAACTTATTTCAGTCAGCTGGATCTTTCTTCTTGAAAGCAAAATGATTTTATCTTCAAATACAAGAACTTTTCGTGGTTTTGTTGATTTTCAGCAAATGAACATATTTCAGCGAGCGAGAAGTTTTTTCTTTAATAGCGTCAGATTTTATCTTAAAATAAAAGAACTTTTCGTGGTTCTTGTCAATTTTTGTTGGTTTTCATCGAATAAACATATTTCAGTCAGCGAAATCTTTCTTCTTCAAAGCAAAAAGATTTTATCTTCAAATACAAGAACTTTTCGTGGTTTTGTTGATTTTCAGCAAATGAACATATTTCAGCGAGCGAGAAGTTTTTTCTTTAATCGCGTCAGATTTTATCTTAAAATACAAGAACTTTTCGTGGTTCTTGTCAATTTTTGTTGGTTTTCATCCAATGAACTTATTTCAGTCAGCTGGATCTTTCTTCTTGAAAGCAAAAAGATTTTATCTTCAAATACAAGAACTTTTCGTGGTTTTGTTGATTTTCAGCAAATGAACATATTTCAGCGAGGGAGAAGTTTTTTCTTTAATAGCGTCAGATTTTATCTTAATATACAAGAACTTTTCGTGGTTCTTGTCAATTTTTGTTGCTTTTCATCTTATGAACTTGTTTCACTCAGCCAGATCTTTCTTCTTCAAAGCAAAAAGATTTTATCTTCAAATACTAGAACTTTTCGTGGTTTTGTTGATTTTCAGCAAATGAACATATTTCAGCGAGGGAGAAGTTTTTTCTTTAATAGCGTCAGATTTTATCTTAAAATACAAAAACTTTTCGTGGTTCTTGTCAATTTTTGTTGATTTTCATCAAATGATCTTATTTCAGTCAGCTAGATCTTTCTTCTTTAAAGCAAAAAGATTTTATCTTCAAATACAAGAACTTTTCGTGGTTTTGTTGATTTTCAGCAAATGAACATATTTCAGCGAGCGAGAAGTTTTTTCTTTAATAGCGTCAGATTTTATCTTAAAATAAAAGAACTTTTCGTGGTTCTTGTCAATTTTTGTTGGTTTTCATCCAATAAACTTATTTCAGTCAGCTAGATCTTTCTTCTTCAAAGCAAAAAGATTTTATCTTCAAATACAAGAACTTTTCGTGGTTTTGTTGATTTTCAGCAAATGAACATATTTCAGCGAGCGAGAAGTTTTTTCTTTAATAGCGTCAGATTTTATCTTAAAATACAAGAACTTTTCGTGGTTCTTGTCAATTTTTGTTGATTTTCATCAAATGAACTTATTTCAGTCAGCGAGATCTTTCTTCTTTAAAGCAAAAAGATTTTATCTTCAAATACAAGAACTTTTCGTGGTTTTGTTGATTTTCAGCAAATGAACATATTTCAGCGAGGGAGAAGTTTTTTCTTTAATAGCGTCAGATTTTATCTTAAAATACAAGAACTTTTCGTGGTTCTTGTCAATTTCTGTTGGTTTTCATCCAATGAACTTATTTCAGTCAGCGAGATCTTTCTTCTTCAAAGCAAAAAGATTTTATCTTCAAATACCAGAACTTTTCGTGGTTTTGTTGATTTTCAGCAAATGAACATATTTCAGCGAGCGAGAAGTTTTTTCTTTAATCGCGTCAGATTTTATCTTAAAATACAAAAACTTTTCGTGGTTCTTGTCAATTTTTGTTGGTTTTCATCTTCTGAACTTATTTCAGTCAGCTAGATCTTTCTTCTTCAAAGCAAAAAGATTTTATCTTCAAATACAAGAACTTTTCGTGGTTTTGTTGATTTTCAGCAAATGAACATATTTCAGCGAGCGAGAAGTTTTTTCTTTAATCGCGTCAGATTTTATCTTAAAATACAAAAACTTTTCGTGGTTCTTGTCAATTTTTGTTGATTTTCATCAAATGATCTTATTTCAGTCAGCTAGATCTTTCTTCTTTAAAGCAAAAAGATTTTATCTTCAAATACAAGAACTTTTCGTGGTTTTGTTGATTTTCAGCAAATGAACATATTTCAGCGAGCGAGAAGTTTTTTCTTTAATAGCGTCAGATTTTATCTTAAAATAAAAGAACTTTTCGTGGTTCTTGTCAATTTTTGTTGGTTTTCATCCAATAAACTTATTTCAGTCAGCGAGATCTTTCTTCTTCAAAGCAAAAAGATTTTATCTTCAAATACAAGAACTTTTCGTGGTTTTGTTGATTTTCAGCAAATGAACATATTTCAGCGAGCGAGAAGTTTTTTCTTTAATAGCGTCAGATTTTATCTTAAAATACAAGAACTTTTCGTGGTTCTTGTCAATTATTGTTGGTTTTCATCCAATGAACTTATTTCAGTCAGCTGGATCTTTCTTCTTGAAAGCAAAAAGATTTTATCTTCAAATACAAGAACTTTTCGTGGTTTTGTTGATTTTCAGCAAATGAACATATTTCAGCGAGCGAGAAGATTTTTCTTTAATAACGTCAGATTTTATCTTAAAATACAAAAACTTTTCGTGGTTCTTGTCAATTTTTGTTGATTTTCATCAAATGAACTTATTTCAGTCAGCGAGATCTTTCTTCTTTAAAGCAAAAAGATTTTATCTTCAAATACAAGAACTTTTCGTGGTTTTGTTGATTTTCAGCAAATGAACATATTTCAGCGAGGGAGAAGTTTTTTCTTTAATAGCGTCAGATTTTATCTTAAAATACAAGAACTTTTCGTGGTTCTTGTCAATTTCTGTTGGTTTTCATCCAATGAACTTATTTCAGTCAGCGAGATCTTTCTTCTTCAAAGCAAAAAGATTTTATCTTCAAATACCAGAACTTTTCGTGGTTTTGTTGATTTTCAGCAAATGAACATATTTCAGCGAGCGAGAAGTTTTTTCTTTAATCGCGTCAGATTTTATCTTAAAATACAAGAACTTTTCGTGGTTCTTGTCAATTTTTGTTGGTTTTCATCTTCTGAACTTATTTCAGTCAGCTAGATCTTTCTTCTTCAAAGCAAAAAGATTTTATCTTCAAATACAAGAACTTTTCGTGGTTTTGTTGATTTTCAGCAAATGAACATATTTCAGCGAGCGAGAAGTTTTTTCTTTAATCGCGTCAGATTTTATCTTAAAATACAAAAACCTTTCGTGGTTCTTGTCAATTTTTGTTGGTTTTCATCTTATGAACTTATTTCAGTCAGCTGGATCTTTCTTCTTGAAAGCAAAAAGATTTTATCTTCAAATACAAGAACTTTTCGTGGTTTTGTTGATTTTCAGCAAATGAACATATTTCAGCGAGGGAGAAGTTTTTTCTTTAATAGCTTCAGATTTTATCTTAAAATACAAGAACTTTTCATGGTTCTTGTCAATTTTTGTTGGTTTTCATCCAATGAACTTATTTCAGTCAGCTGGATCTTTCTTCTTGAAAGCAAAAAGGTTTTATCTTCAAATGCAAGAACTTTTCGTGGTTTTGTTGATTTTCAGCAAATGAACAAATTTCAGCGAGGGAGAAGTTTTTTCTTTAATAGCGTCAGAATTTATCTTAAAGTACAAGAACTTTTCGTGGTTCTTGTCAATTTTTTTGCTTTTCATCTTATGAACTTGTTTCAGTCAGCTAGATCTTTCTTCTTCAAAGCAAAAAGATTTTCTCTTCAAATAAAAGAACTTTTCGTGGTTTTGTTGATTTTCAGCAAATGAACATATTTCAGCGAGCGAGAAGTTTTTTCTTTAAAAGCGTCAGATTTTATCTTAAAATACAAGAACTTTTCGTGGTTCTTGTCAATTTTTGTTGGTTTTCATCCAATGAACTTATTTCAGTCAGCTGGATCTTTCTTCTTGAAAGCAAAAAGATTTTATCTTCAAATACAAGAACTTTTCGTGGTTTTGTTGATTTTCAGCAAATGAACATATTTCAGCGAGCGAGAAGTTTTTTCTTTAATAGCATCTGATTTTATCTTAAAATACAAAAACTTTTCGTGGTTCTTGTCAATTTTTGTTGATTTTCATCAAATGAACTTATTTCAGTCAGCAAGATCTTTCTTCTTTAAAGAAAAAAGATTTTATCTTCAAATACAAGAACTTTTCGTGGTTTTGTTGATTTTCAGCAAATGAACATATTTCAGCGAGCGAGAAGTTTTTTCTTTAAAAGCGTCAGATTTTATCTTAAAATACAAGAACTTTTCGTGGTTCTTGTCAATTTTTGTTGGTTTTCATCCAATAAACTTATTTCAGTCAGCGAGATCTTTCTTCTTCAAAGCAAAAAGATTTTATCTTCAAATACAAGAACTTTTCGTGGTTTTGTTGATTTTCAGCAAATGAACATATTTCAGCGAGCGAGAAGTTTTTTCTTTAATCGCGTCAGATTTTATCTTAAAATACAAGAACTTTTCGTGGTTCTTGTCAATTTTTGTTGGTTTTCATCCAATGAACTTATTTCAGTCAGCTGGATCTTTCTTCTTGAAAGCAAAAAGATTTTATCTTCAAATACAAGAACTTTTCGTGGTTTTGTTGATTTTCAGCAAATGAACATATTTCAGCGAGCGAGAAGTTTTTTCTTTAATAGCGTCAGATTTTATCTTAAAATACAAGAACTTTTCGTGGTTCTTGTCAATTTTTGTTGGTTTCCATCTTATGAACTTATTTCAGTCAGCTGGATCTTTCTTCTTCAAAGCAAAAAGATTTAATCTTCAAATACAAGAACTTTTCGTGGTTTTGTTGATTTTCAGCAAATGAACATATTTCAGCGAGCTAGAAGTTTTTTCTTCAATAGCGTAAGATTTTATCTTAAAATAGAAGAACTTTTCGTGGTTCTTGTCAATTTTTGTTAGTTTTCATCTTATGAACTTATTTCAGTCAGCTGGATCTTTCTTCTTCAAAGCAAAAAGATTTTATCTTCAAATACCAGAACTTTTCGTGGTTTTGTTGATTTTCAGCAAATGAACATATTTCAGCGAGGGAGAAGTTTTTACTTCAATAGCGTAAGATTTTATCTTAAAATACAAGAACTTTTCGTGGTTCTTGTCAATTTTTGTTGGTTTTCATCCAATGAACTTATTTCAGTCAGCTAGATCTTTCTTCTTCAAAGCAAAAAGATTTTATCTTCAAATACCAGAACTTTTCGTGGTTTTGTTGATTTTCAGCAAATGAACATATTTCAGCGAGCGAGAAGTTTTTTCTTTAATCGCGTCAGATTTTATCTTAAAATACAAGAACTTTTCGTGGTTCTTGTCAATTTTTGTTGGTTTTCATCTTATGAACTTATTTCAGTCAGCTCGATCTTTCTTCTTCAAAGCAAAAAGATTTCATCTTCAAATACAAGAACTTTTCGTGGTTTTGTTGATTTTCAGCAAATGAACATATTTCAGCGAGTGAGAAGTTTTTTCTTTAAAAGCGTCAGATTTTATCTTAAAATACAAGAACTTTTCGTGGTTCTTGTCAATTTTTGTTGGTTTTCATCTTATGAACTTATTTCAGTCAGCTGGATCTTTCTTCTTCAAAGCAAAAAGATTTTATCTTCAAATATAAGAACTTTTCGTGGTTTTGTTGATTTTCAGCAAATCAACATATTTCAGCGAGCGAGAAGTTTTTTCTTTAATCGCGTCAGATTTTATCTTAAAATACAAGAACTTTTCGTGGTTCTTGTCAATTTTTGTTGGTTTTCATCCAATGAACTTATTTCAGTCAGCTAGATCTTTCTTCTTCAAAGCAAAAAGATTTTATCTTCAAATACAAGAACTTTTCGTGGTTTTGTTGATTTTCAGCAAATGAACATATTTCAGCGAGCGAGAAGTTTTTTCTTTAATCGCGTCAGATTTTATCTTAAAATACAAGAACTTTTCGTGGTTCTTGTCAATTTTTGTTGGTTTTCATCCAATGAACTTATTTCAGTCAGCTGGATCTTTCTTCTTGAAAGCAAAAAGATTTTATATTCAAATACAAGAACTTTTCGTGGTTTTGTTGATTTTCAGCAAATGAACATATTTCAGCGAGGGAGAAGTTTTTTCTTTAATAGCGTCAGATTTTATCTTAAAATACAAGAACTTTTCGTGGTTCTTGTCAATTTTTGTTGCTTTTCATCTTATGAACTTGTTTCAGTCAGCTCGATCTTTCTTCTTCAAAGCAAAAAGATTTTATCTTCAAATACAAGAACTTTTCGTGGTTTTGTTGATTTTCAGCAAATGAACATATTTCAGCGAGCGAGAAGTTTTTTCTTTAATCGCGTCAGATTTTATCTTAAAATACAAAAACTTTTCGTGGTTCTTGTCAATTTTTGTTGATTTTCATCAAATGAACTTATTTCAGTCGGCTAGATCTTCTTAAAAGCAAAAAGATTTTATCTTCAAATACAAGAACTTTTCGTGGTTTTGTTGATTTTCAGCAAATGAACATATTTCAGCGAGCGAGAAGTTTTTTCTTTAAAAGCGTCAGATTTTATCTTAAAATAAAAGAACTTTTCGTGGTTCTTGTCAATTTTTGTTGGTTTTCATCCAATGAACTTATTTCAGTCAGCGAGATCTTTCTTCTTCAAAGCAAAAAGATTTTATCTTCAAATACAAGAACTTTTCGTGGTTTTGTTGATTTTCAGCAAATGAACATATTTCAGCGAGCGAGAAGTTTTTTCTTTAATCGCGTCAGATTTTATCTTAAAATACAAGAACTTTTCGTGGTTCTTGTCAATTTTTGTTGGTTTTCATCTTATGAACTTATTTCAGTCAGCTCGATCTTTCTTCTTCAAAGCAAAAAGATTTTATCTTCAAATACAAGAACTTTTCGTGGTTTTGTTGATTTTCAGCAAATGAACGTATTTCAGCGAGCGAGAAGTTTTTTCTTTAAAAGCGTCAGATTTTATCTTAAAATACAAGAACTTTTCGTGGTTCTTGTCAATTTTTGTTGGTTTTCATCTTATGAACTTATTTCAGTCAGCTGGATCTTTCTTCTTCAAAGCAAAAAGATTTTATCTTCAAATACAAGAACTTTTCGTGGTTTTGTTGATTTTCAGCAAATCAACATATTTCAGCGAGCGAGAAGTTTTTTCTTTAATCGCGTCAGATTTTATCTTAAAATACAAGAACTTTTCGTGGTTCTTGTCAATTTTTGTTGTTTTTCATCCAATGAACTTATTTCAGTCAGCTGGATCTTTCTTCTTCAAAGCAAAAAGATTTTATCTTCAAATACAAGAACTTTTCGTGGTTTTGTTGATTTTCAGCAAATGAACATATTTCAGCGAGCGAGAAGTTTTTTCTTTAATCGCGTCAGATTTTATCTTAAAATACAAAAACTTTTCGTGGTTCTTGTCAATTTTTGTTGATTTTCATCAAATGAACTTATTTCAGTCGGCTAGATCTTCTTAAAAGCAAAAAGATTTTATCTTCAAATACAAGAACTTTTCGTGGTTTTGTTGATTTTCAGCAAATGAACATATTTCAGCGAGCGAGAAGTTTTTTCTTTAAAAGCGTCAGATTTTATCTTAAAATAAAAGAACTTTTCGTGGTTCTTGTCAATTTTTGTTGGTTTTCATCCAATGAACTTATTTCAGTCAGCGAGATCTTTCTTCTTCAAAGCAAAAAGATTTTATCTTCAAATACAAGAACTTTTCGTGGTTTTGTTGATTTTCAGCAAATGAACATATTTCAGAGAGCGAGAAGTTTTTTCTTTAATCGCGTCAGATTTTATCTTAAAATACAAGAACTTTTCGTGGTTCTTGTCAATTTTTGTTGGTTTTCATCCAATGAACTTATTTCAGTCAGCTGGATCTTTCTTCTTCCAAGCAAAAAGATTTTATCTTCAAATACAAGAACTTTTCGTGGTTTTGTTGATTTTCAGCAAATGAACATATTTCAGCGAGCGAGAAGTTTTTTCCTTAAAAGCGTCAGATTTTATCTTAAAATACAAAAACGTTTCGTGGTTCTTGTCAATTTTTGTTGGTTTTCATCCAATGAACTTATTTCAGTCAGCTAGATCTTTCTTCTTCAAAGCAAAAAGATTTTATCTTCAAATACAAGAACTTTTCGTGGTTTTGTTGATTTTCAGCAAATGAACATATTTCAGCGAGCGAGAAGTTTTTTCTTTAATAGCGTCAGATTTTATCTTAAAATACAAGAACTTTTCGTGGTTCTTGTCAATTTTTGTTGGTTTTCATCTTATGAACTTATTTCAGTCAGCTGGATCTTTCTTCTTCAAAGCAAAAAGATTTTATCTTCAAATACAAGAACTTTTCGTGGTTTTGTTGATTTTCAGCAAATCAACATATTTCAGCGAGCGAGAAGTTTTTTCTTTAATCGCGTCAGATTTTATCTTAAAATACAAGAACTTTTCGTGGTTCTTGTCAATTTTTGTTGTTTTTCATCCAATGAACTTATTTCAGTCAGCTGGATCTTTCTTCTTCAAAGCAAAAAGATTTTATCTTCAAATACAAGAACTTTTCGTGGTTTTGTTGATTTTCAGCAAATGAACATATTTCAGCGAGCGAGAAGTTTTTTCTTTAATCGCGTCAGATTTTATCTTAAAATACAAAAACTTTTCGTGGTTCTTGTCAATTTTTGTTGATTTTCATCAAATGAACTTATTTCAGTCGGCTAGATCTTCTTAAAAGCAAAAAGATTTTATCTTCAAATACAAGAACTTTTCGTGGTTTTGTTGATTTTCAGCAAATGAACATATTTCAGCGAGCGAGAAGTTTTTTCTTTAAAAGCGTCAGATTTTATCTTAAAATAAAAGAACTTTTCGTGGTTCTTGTCAATTTTTGTTGGTTTTCATCCAATGAACTTATTTCAGTCAGCGAGATCTTTCTTCTTCAAAGCAAAAAGATTTTATCTTCAAATACAAGAACTTTTCGTGGTTTTGTTGATTTTCAGCAAATGAACATATTTCAGAGAGCGAGAAGTTTTTTCTTTAATCGCGTCAGATTTTATCTTAAAATACAAGAACTTTTCGTGGTTCTTGTCAATTTTTGTTGGTTTTCATCCAATGAACTTATTTCAGTCAGCTGGATCTTTCTTCTTCCAAGCAAAAAGATTTTATCTTCAAATACAAGAACTTTTCGTGGTTTTGTTGATTTTCAGCAAATGAACATATTTCAGCGAGCGAGAAGTTTTTTCCTTAAAAGCGTCAGATTTTATCTTAAAATACAAAAACGTTTCGTGGTTCTTGTCAATTTTTGTTGGTTTTCATCCAATGAACTTATTTCAGTCAGCTAGATCTTTCTTCTTCAAAGCAAAAAGATTTTATCTTCAAATACAAGAACTTTTCGTGGTTTTGTTGATTTTCAGCAAATGAACATATTTCAGCGAGCGAGAAGTTTTTTCTTTAATCGCGTCAGATTTTATCTTAAAATACAAGAACTTTTCGTGGTTCTTGTCAATTTTTGTTGGTTTTCATCCAATGAACTTATTTCAGTCAGCTGGATCTTTCTTCTTGAAAGCAAAAAGATTTTATATTCAAATACAAGAACTTTTCGTGGTTTTGTTGATTTTCAGCAAATGAACATATTTCAGCGAGGGAGAAGTTTTTTCTTTAATAGCGTCAGATTTTATCTTAAAATACAAGAACTTTTCGTGGTTCTTGTCAATTTTTGTTGCTTTTCATCTTATGAACTTGTTTCAGTCAGCTCGATCTTTCTTCTTCAAAGCAAAAAGATTTTATCTTCAAATACAAGAACTTTTCGTGGTTTTGTTGATTTTCAGCAAATGAACATATTTCAGCGAGCGAGAAGTTTTTTCTTTAATCGCGTCAGATTTTATCTTAAAATACAAAAACTTTTCGTGGTTCTTGTCAATTTTTGTTGATTTTCATCAAATGAACTTATTTCAGTCGGCTAGATCTTCTTAAAAGCAAAAAGATTTTATCTTCAAATACAAGAACTTTTCGTGGTTTTGTTGATTTTCAGCAAATGAACATATTTCAGCGAGCGAGAAGTTTTTTCTTTAAAAGCGTCAGATTTTATCTTAAAATAAAAGAACTTTTCGTGGTTCTTGTCAATTTTTGTTGGTTTTCATCCAATGAACTTATTTCAGTCAGCGAGATCTTTCTTCTTCAAAGCAAAAAGATTTTATCTTCAAATACAAGAACTTTTCGTGGTTTTGTTGATTTTCAGTAAATGAACATATTTCAGCGAGCGAGAAGTTTTTTCTTCAATCGCGTCAGATTTATCTTAAAATACAAGAACTTTTCGTGGTTCTTGTCAATTTTTGTTGGTTTTCATCCAATGAACTTATTTCAGTCAGCTGGATCTTTCTTCTTGAAAGCAAAAAGGTTTTATCTTCAAATAGAAGAACTTTTCGTGGTTTTGTTGATTTTCAGCAAATGAACATATCTCAGCGAGGGAGAAGTTTTTTCTTTAATAGCGTCAGATTTTATCTTAAAATACAAGAACTTTTCGTGGTTCTTGTCAATTTTTGTTGCTTTTCATCTTATGAACATGTTTCAGTCAGCTAGATCTTTCTTCTTCAAAGCAAAAAGATTTTCTCTTCAAATAAAAGAACTTTTCGTGGTTTTGTTGATTTTCAGCAAATGAACATATTTCAGCGAGCGAGAAGTTTTTTCTTTAAAAGCGTCAGATTTTATCTTAAAATACAAGAACTTTTCGTGGTTCTTGTCAATTTTTGTTGGTTTTCATCCAATGAACTTATTTCAGTCAGCTGGATCTTTCTTCTTGAAAGCAAAAAGATTTTATCTTCAAATACAAGAACTTTTCGTGGTTTTGTTGATTTTCAGCAAATGAACATATTTCAGCGAGCGAGAAGTTTTTTCTTTAATAGCGTCAGATTTTATCTTAAAATACAAAAACTTTTCGTGGTTCTTGTCAATTTTTGTTGATTTTCATCAAATGAACTTATTTCAGTCAGCAAGATCTTTCTTCTTTAAAGCAAAAAGATTTTATCTTCAAATACAAGAACTTTTCGTGGTTTTGTTGATTTTCAGCAAATGAACATATTTCAGCGAGGGAGAAGTTTTTTCTTCAATAGCGTAAGATTTTATCTTAAAATACAAGAACGTTTCGTGGTTCTTGTCAATTTTTGTTGGTTTTCATCCAATGAACTTATTTCAGTCAGCTAGATCTTTCTTCTTCAAAGCAAAAAGATTTTATCTTCAAATACCAGAACTTTTCGTGGTTTTGTTGATTTTCAGCAAATGAACATATTTCAGCGAGCGAGAAGTTTTTTCTTTAATCGCGTCAGATTTTATCTTAAAATACAAGAACTTTTCGTGGTTCTTGTCAATTTTTGTTGGTTTTCATCTTATGAACTTATTTCAGTCAGCTCGATCTTTCTTCTTCAAAGCAAAAAGATTTTATCTTCAAATACAAGAACTTTTCGTGGTTTTGTTGATTTTCAGCAAATGAACATATTTCAGCGAGCGAGAAGTTTTTTCTTTAAAAGCGTCAGATTTTATCTTAAAATACAAGAACTTTTCGTGGTTCTTGTCAATTTTTGTTGGTTTTCATCTTATGAACTTATTTCAGTCAGCTGGATCTTTCTTCTTCAAAGCAAAAAGATTTTATCTTCAAATACAAGAACTTTTCGTGGTTTTGTTGATTTTCAGCAAATCAACATATTTCAGCGAGCGAGAAGTTTTTTCTTTAATCGCGTCAGATTTTATCTTAAAATACAAAAACTTTTCGTGGTTCTTGTCAATTTTTGTTGGTTCTCATCCAATGAACTTATTTCAGTCAGCTAGATCTTTCTTCTTCAAAGCAAAAAGATTTTATCTTCAAATACAAGAACTTTTCGTGGTTTTGTTTATTTTCAGCAAATGAACATATTTCAGCGAGTAAGAAGTTTTTTCTTTAATCGCGTCAGATTTTATCTTAAAATACAAGAACTTTTCGTGGTTCTTGTCAATTTTTGTTGGTTTTCATCCAATGAACTTATTTCAGTCAGCTGGATCTTTCTTCTTGAAAGCAAAAAGATTTTATATTCAAATACAAGAACTTTTCGTGGTTTTGTTGATTTTCAGCAAATGAACATATTTCAGCGAGGGAGAAGTTTTTTCTTTAATAGCGTCAGATTTTATCTTAAAATACAAGAACTTTTCGTGGTTCTTGTCAATTTTTGTTGCTTTTCATCTTATGAACTTGTTTCAGTCAGCTCGATCTTTCTTCTTCAAAGCAAAAAGATTTTATCTTCAAATACAAGAACTTTTCGTGGTTTTGTTGATTTTCAGCAAATGAACATATTTCAGCGAGCGAGAAGTTTTTTCTTTAATCGCGTCAGATTTTATCTTAAAATACAAAAACTTTTCGTGGTTCTTGTCAATTTTTGTTGATTTTCATCAAATGAACTTATTTCAGTCGGCTAGATCTTTCTTCTTAAAAGCAAAAAGATTTTATCTTCAAATACAAGAACTTTTCGTGGTTTTGTTGATTTTCAGCAAATGAACATATTTCAGCGAGGGAGAAGTTTTTTCTTTAATAGCGTCAGATTTTATCTTAAAATACAAGAACTTTTCGTGGTTCTTGTCAATTTTTGTTGCTTTTCATCTCATATACTTATTTCAGTCAGCTGGATCTTTCTTCTTGAAAGCAAAAAGATTTTATCTTCAAATACAAGAACTTTTCGTGGTTTTGTTGATTTTCAGCAAATGAACATATTTCAGCGAACGAGAAGTTTTTTCTTTAAAAGCGTCAGATTTTATCTTAAAATAAAAGAACTTTTCGTGGTTCCTATCAATTTTTGTTGGTTTTCATCCAATAAACTTATTTCTGTCAGCGAGATCTTTCTTCTTCAAAGCAAAAAGATTTTATCTTCAAATACAAGAACTTTTCGTGGTTTTGTTGATTTTCAGCAAATGAACATATTTCAGCGAGCGAGAAGTTTTTTCTTTAATCGCGTCAGATTTTATCTTAAAATACAAGAACTTTTCGTGGTTCTTGTCAATTTTTGTTGGTTTTCATCCAATGAACTTATTTCAGTCAGCTGGATCTTTCTTCTTGAAAGCAAAAAGATTTTATATTCAAATACAAGAACTTTTCGTGGTTTTGTTGATTTTCAGCAAATGAACATATTTCAGCGAGGGAGAAGTTTTTTCTTTAATCGCGTCAGATTTTATCTTAAAATACAAGAACTTTTCGTGGTTCTTGTCAATTTTTGTTGGTTTTCATCCAATGAACTTATTTCAGTCAGCTGGATCTTTCTTCTTGAAAGCAAAAAGGTTTTATCTTCAAACAGAAGAACTTTTCGTGGTTTTGTTGATTTTCAGCAAATGAACATATTTCAGCGAGGGAGAAGTTTTTTCTTTAATAGCGTCAGATTTTATCTTAAAATACAAGAACTTTTCGTGGTTCTTGTCAATTTTTGTTGCTTTTCATCTCATATACTTATTTCAGTCAGCTGGATCTTTCTTCTTGAAAGCAAAAAGATTTTATCTTCAAATACAAGAACTTTTCGTGGTTTTGTTGATTTTCAGCAAATGAACATATTTCAGCGAGCGAGAAGTTTTTTCTTTAAAAGCGTCAGATTTTATCTTAAAATAAAAGAACTTTTCGTGGTTCTTGTCAATTTTTGTTGGTTTTCATCCAATAAACTTATTTCTGTCAGCGAGATCTTTCTTCTTCAAAGCAAAAAGATTTTATCTTCAAATACAAGAACTTTTCGTGGTTTTGTTGATTTTCAGCAAATGAACATATTTCAGCGAGCGAGAAGTTTTTTCTTTAATCGCGTCAGATTTTATCTTAAAATACAAGAACTTTTCGTGGTTCTTGTCAATTTTTGTTGGTTTTCATCCAATGAACTTATTTCAGTCAGCTGGATCTTTCTTCTTGAAAGCAAAAAGATTTTATATTCAAATACAAGAACTTTTCGTGGTTTTGTTGATTTTCAGCAAATGAACATATTTCAGCGAGGGAGAAGTTTTTTCTTTAATAGCGTCAGATTTTATCTTAAAATACAAGAACTTTTCGTGGTTCTTGTCAATTTTTGTTGGTTTTCATCTTATGAACTTATTTCAGTCAGCTAGATCTTTCTTCTTCAAAGCAAAAAGATTTTATCTTCAAATACAAGAACTTTTCGTGGTTTTGTTGATTTTCAGCAAATGAACATATTTCAGCGAGCTAGAAGTTTTTTCTTCAATGGCGTAAGATTTTATCTTAAAATAGAAGAACTTTTCGTGGTTCTTGTCAATTTTTGTTAGTTTTCATCTTATGAACTTATTTCAGTCAGCTAGATCTTTCTTCTTCAAAGCAAAAAGATTTTATCTTCAAATACAAGAACTTTTCGTGGTTTTGTTGATTTTCAGCAAATGAACATATTTCAGCGAGCAAGAAGTTTTTTCTTTAATCGCGCCAGATTTTATCTTAAAATACAAGAACTTTTCGTGGTTCTTGTCAATTTTTGTTGATTTTCACCAAATGAACTTATTTCAGTCACCTGGATCTTTCTTCTTTAAAGCAAAAAGATTTTATCTTCAAATACAAGAACTTTTCGTGGTTTTGTTGATTTTCAGCAAATGAACATATTTCAGCGAGCGAGAAGTTTTTTCTTTAAAAGCGTCAGATTTTATCTTAAAATAAAAGAACTTTTCGTGGTTCTTGTCAATTATTGTTGGTTTTCATCCAATAAACTTATTTCAGTCAGCGAGATCTTTCTTCTTCAAAGCAAAAAGATTTTATCTTCAAATACAAGAACTTTTCGTGGTTTTGTTGATTTTCAGCAAATGAACATATTTCAGCGAGCGAGAAGTTTTTTCTTTAATCGCGTCAGATTTTATCTTAAAATACAAGAACTTTTCGTGGTTCTTGTCAATTTTTGTTGGTTTTCATCCAATGAACTTATTTCAGTCAGCTGGATCTTTCTTCTTGAAAGCAAAAAGATTTTATATTCAAATACAAGAACTTTTCGTGGTTTTGTTGATTTTCAGCAAATGAACATATTTCAGCGAGGGAGAAGTTTTTTCTTTAATAGCGTCAGATTTTATCTTAAAATACAAGAACTTTTCGTGGTTCTTGTCAATTTTTGTTAGTTTTCATCAAATGAACTTATTTCAGTCAGCTGGATCTTTCTTCTTGAAAGCAAAAAGATTTTATCTTCAAATACAAGAACTTTTCGTGGTTTTGTTGATTTTCAGCAAATGAACATATTTCAGCGAGCTAGAAGTTTTTTCTTCAATAGCGTAAGATTTTATCTTAAAATAAAAGAAATTTTCGTGGTTCTTGTCAATTTTTGTTAGTTTTCATCTTATGAACTTTTTTCAGTCAGCTCGATCTTTCTTCTTCAAAGCAAAAAGATTTAATCTTCAAATACCAGAACTTTTCGTGGTTTTGTTGATTTTCAGCAAATGAACATATTTCAGTGAGGGAGAAATTTTTTCTTTAATAGCGTCAGATTTTATCTTAAAATAAAAGAACTTTTCGTGGTTCTTGTCAATTTTTGTTGGTTTTCATCCAATGAACTTATTTCAGTCAGCTGGATCTTTCTTCTTCAAAGCAAAAAGATTTTATCTTCAAATACAAGAACTTTTCGTGGTTTTGTTGATTTTCAGCAAATGAACATATTTCAGCGAGCGAGAAGTTTTTTCTTTAAAAGCGTCAGATTTTATCTTAAAATACAAGAACTTTTTGTGGTTCTTGTCAATTTTGTTGGTTTTCATCTTATGAACTTATTTCAGTCAGCTGGATCTTTCTTCTTCAAAGCAAAAAGATTTTATCTTCAAATACAAGAACTTTTCGTGGTTTTGTTGATTTTCAGCAAATGAACATATTTCAGCGAGGGAGAAGTTTTTTCTTTAATAGCGTCAGATTTTATCTTAAAATACAAGAACTTTTCATGGTTCTTGTCAATTTTTGTTGGTTTTCATCCAAGAAACTTATTTCAGTCAGCTAGATCTTTCTTCTTCAAAGCAAAAAGATTTTATCTTCAAATACAAGAACTTTTCGTGGTTTTGTTGATTTTCAGCAAATGAACATATTTCAGCGAGCAAGAAGTTTTTTCTTTAATCGCGCCAGATTTTATCTTAAAATACAAGAACTTTTCGTGGTTCTTGTCAATTTTTGTTGATTTTCACCAAATGAACTTATTTCAGTCAGCTAGATCTTTCTTCTTTAAAGCAAAAAGATTTTATCTTCAAATACAAGAACTTTTCGTGGTTTTGTTGATTTTCAGCAAATGAACATATTTCAGCGAGCGAGAAGTTTTTTCTTTAAAAGCGTCAGATTTTATCTTAAAATAAAAGAACTTTTCGTGGTTCTTGTCAATTTTTGTTGGTTTTCATCCAATAAACTTATTTCTGTCAGCGAGATCTTTCTTCTTCAAAGCAAAAAGATTTTATCTTCAAATACAAGAACTTTTCGTGGTTTTGTTGATTTTCAGCAAATGAACATATTTCAGCGAGCGAGAAGTTTTTTCTTTAATCGCGTCAGATTTTATCTTAAAATACAAGAACTTTTCGTGGTTCTTGTCAATTTTTGTTGGTTTTCATCCAATGAACTTATTTCAGTCAGCTGGATCTTTCTTCTTGAAAGCAAAAAGATTTTATATTCAAATACAAGAACTTTTCGTGGTTTTGTTGATTTTCAGCAAATGAACATATTTCAGCGAGCGAGAAGTTTTTTCTTTAATAGCGTCAGATTTTATCTTAAAATACAAGAACTTTTCGTGGTTCTTGTCAATTTTTGTTGCTTTTCATCTCATATACTTATTTCAGTCAGCTGGATCTTTCTTCTTGAAAGCAAAAAGATTTTATCTTCAAATACAAGAACTTTTCGTGGTTTTGTTGATTTTCAGCAAATGAACATATTTCAGCGAACGAGAAGTTTTTTCTTTAAAAGCGTCAGATTTTATCTTAAAATAAAAGAACTTTTCGTCGTTCTTGTCAATTTTTGTTGGTTTTCATCCAATAAACTTATTTCTGTCAGCGAGATCTTTCTTCTTCAAAGCAAAAAGATTTTATCTTCAAATACACGAACTTTTCGTGGTTTTGTTGATTTTCAGCAAATGAACATATTTCAGCGAGCGAGAAGTTTTTTCTTTAATCGCGTCAGATTTTATCTTAAAATACAAGAACTTTTCGTGGTTCTTGTCAATTTTTGTTGGTTTTCATCCAATGAACTTATTTCAGTCAGCTGGATCTTTCTTCTTGAAAGCAAAAAGATTTTATATTCAAATACAAGAACTTTTCGTGGTTTTGTTGATTTTCAGCAAATGAACATATTTCAGCGAGGGAGAAGTTTTTTCTTTAATAGCGTCAGATTTTATCTTAAAATACAAGAACTTTTCGTGGTTCTTGTCAATTTTTGTTGGTTTTCATCTTATGAACTTATTTCAGTCAGCTAGATCTTTCTTCTTCCAAGCAAAAAGATTTTATCTTCAAATACAAGAACTTTTCGTGGTTTTGTTGATTTTCAGCAAATGAACATATTTCAGCGAGCGAGAAGTTTTTTCTTCAATGGCGTAAGATTTTATCTTAAAATAGAAGAACTTTTCGTGGTTCTTGTCAATTTTTGTTAGTTTTCATCTTATGAACTTATTTCAGTCAGCTCGATCTTTCTTCTTCAAAGCAAAAAGATTTTATCTTCAAATACCAGAACTTTTCGTGGTTTTGTTGATTTTCAGCAAATGAACATATTTCAGCGAGCAAGAAGTTTTTTCTTTAATCGCGCCAGATTTTATCTTAAAATACAAGAACTTTTCGTGGTTCTTGTCAATTTTTGTTGATTTTCACCAAATGAACTTATTTCAGTCAGCTGGATCTTTCTTCTTTAAAGCAAAAAGATTTTATCTTCAAATACAAGAACTTTTCGTGGTTTTGTTGATTTTCAGCAAATGAACATATTTCAGCGAGCGAGAAGTTTTTTCTTTAAAAGCGTCAGATTTTATCTTAAAATAAAAGAACTTTTCGTGGTTCTTGTCAATGATTGTTGGTTTTCATCCAATAAACTTATTTCAGTCAGCGAGATCTTTCTTCTTCAAAGCAAAAAGATTTTATCTTCAAATACAAGAACTTTTCGTGGTTTTGTTGATTTTCAGCAAATGAACATATTTCAGCGAGCGAGAAGTTTTTTCTTTAATAGCGTCAGATTTTATCTTAAAATACAAGAACTTTTCGTGGTTCTTGTCAATTTTTGTTGGTTTTCATCCAATGAACTTATTTCAGTCAGCTGGATCTTTCTTCTTGAAAGCAAAAAGATTTTATATTCAAATACAAGAACTTTTCGTGGTTTTGTTGATTTTCAGCAAATGAACATATTTCAGCGAGGGAGAAGTTTTTTCTTTAATAGCGTCAGATTTTATCTTAAAATACAAGAACTTTTCGTGGTTCTTGTCAATTTTTGTTGCTTTTCATCTCATATACTTATTTCAGTCAGCTGGATCTTTCTTCTTGAAAGCAAAAAGATTTTATCTTCAAATACAAGAACTTTTCGTGGTTTTGTTGATTTTCAGCAAATGAACATATTTCAGCGAACGAGAAGTTTTTTCTTTAAAAGCGTCAGATTTTATCTTAAAATAAAAGAACTTTTCGTGGTTCTTGTCAATTTTTGTTGGTTTTCATCCAATAAACTTATTTCTGTCAGCGAGATCTTTCTTCTTCAAAGCAAAAAGATTTTATCTTCAAATACACGAACTTTTCGTGGTTTTGTTGATTTTCAGCAAATGAACATATTTCAGCGAGCGAGAAGTTTTTTCTTTAATCGCGTCAGATTTTATCTTAAAATAGAAGAACTTTTCGTGGTTCTTGTCAATTTTTGTTAGTTTTCATCTTATGAACTTATTTCAGTCAGCTCGATCTTTCTTCTTCAAAGCAAAAAGATTTTATCTTCAAATACCAGAACTTTTCGTGGTTTTGTTGATTTTCAGCAAATGAACATATTTCAGCGAGCGAGAAGTTTTTTCTTCAATGGCGTAAGATTTTATCTTAAAATAGAAGAACTTTTCGTGGTTCTTGTCAATTTTTGTTAGTTTTCATCTTATGAACTTATTTCAGTCAGCTCGATCTTTCTTCTTCAAAGCAAAAAGATTTTATCTTCAAATACCAGAACTTTTCGTGGTTTTGTTGATTTTCAGCAAATGAACATATTTCAGCGAGGGAGAAGTTTTTTCTTTAATAGCGTCAGATTTTATCTTAAAATACAAGAACTTTTCGTGGTTCTTGTCAATTTTTGTTGGTTTTCATCCAATGAACTTATTTCAGTCAGCTGGATCTTTCTTCTTCAAAGCAAAAAGATTTTATCTTCAAATACCAGAACTTTTCGTGGTTTTGTTGATTTTCAGCAAATGAACATATTTCAGCGAGCGAGAAGTTTTTTCTTTAATCGCGTCAGATTTTATCTTAAAATACAAGAACTTTTCGTGGTTCTTGTCAATTTTTGTTGGTTTTCATCTTATGAACTTATTTCAGTCAGCTAGATCTTTCTTCTTCAAAGCAAAAAGATTATATCTTCAAATACAAGAACTTTTCGTGGTTTTGTTGATTTTCAGCAAATGAACATATTTCAGCAAGCAAGAAGTTTTTTCTTTAATCGCGCCAGATTTTATCTTAAAATACAAGAACTTTTTGTGGTTCTTGTCAATTTTTGTTGATTTTCACCAAATGAACTTATTTCAGTCAGCTGGATCTTTCTTCTTTAAAGCAAAAAGATTTTATCTTCAAATACAAGAACTTTTCGTGGTTTTGTTGATTTTCAGCAAATGAACATATTTCAGCGAGCGAGAAGTTTTTTCTTTAAAAGCGTCAGATTTTATCTTAAAATAAAAGAACTTTTCGTGGTTCTTGTCAATTATTGTTTGTTTTCATCCAATAAACTTATTTCAGTCAGCGAGATCTTTCTTCTTCAAAGCAAAAAGATTTTATCTTCAAATACAAGAACTTTTCGTGGTTTTGTTGATTTTCAGCAAATGAACATATTTCAGCGAGCTAGAAGTTTTTTCTTCAATAGCGTAAGATTTTATCTTAAAATAAAAGAAATTTTCGTGGTTCTTGTCAATTTTTGTTAGTTTTCATCTTATGAACTTTTTTCAGTCAGCTCGATCTTTCTTCTTCAAAGCAAAAAGATTTAATCTTCAAATACCAGAACTTTTCGTGGTTTTGTTGATTTTCAGCAAATGAACATATTTCAGCGAGGGAGAAATTTTTTCTTTAATAGCGTCAGATTTTATCTTAAAATACAAGAACTTTTCTTGGTTCTTGTCAATTTTTGTTGGTTTTCATCCAATGAACTTATTTCAGTCAGCTGGATCTTTCTTCTTCAAAGCAAAAAGATTTTATCTTCAAATACAAGAACTTTTCGTGGTTTTGTTGATTTTCAGCAAATGAACATATTTCAGCGAGCGAGAAGTTTTTTCTTTAAAAGCGTCAGATTTTATCTTAAAATACAAGAACTTTTTGTGGTTCTTGTCAATTTTTGTTGGTTTTCATCTTATGAACTTATTTCAGTCAGCTGGATCTTTCTTCTTCAAAGCAAAAAGATTTTATCTTCAAATACAAGAACTTTTCGTGGTTTTGTTGATTTTCAGCAAATGAACATATTTCAGCGAGGGAGAAGTTTTTTCTTTAATAGCGTCAGATTTTATCTTAAAATACAAGAACTTTTCATGATTCTTGTCAATTTTTGTCGGTTTTCATCCAAGAAACTTATTTCAGTCAGCTAGATCTTTCTTCTGCAAAGCAAAAAGATTTTATCTTCAAATACAAGAACTTTTCGTGGTTTTGTTGATTTTCAGCAAATGAACATATTTCAGCGAGCAAGAAGTTTTTTCTTTAATCGCGCCAGATTTTATCTTAAAATACAAGAACTTTTCGTGGTTCTTGTCAATTTTTGTTGATTTTCACCAAATGAACTTATTTCAGTCAGCTAGATCTTTCTTCTTTAAAGCAAAAAGATTTTATCTTCAAATACAAGAACTTTTCGTGGTTTTGTTGATTTTCAGCAAATGAACATATTTCAGCGAGCGAGAAGTTTTTTCTTTAAAAGCGTCAGATTTTATCTTAAAATAAAAGAACTTTTCGTGGTTCTTGTCAATTTTTGTTGGTTTTCATCCAATAAACTTATTTCTGTCAGCGAGATCTTTCTTCTTCAAAGCAAAAAGATTTTATCTTCAAATACAAGAACTTTTCGTGGTTTTGTTCATTTTCAGCAAATGAACATATTTCAGCGAGCGAGAAGTTTTTTCTTTAATCGCGTCAGATTTTATCTTAAAATACAAGAACTTTTCGTGGTTCTTGTCAATTTTTGTTGGTTTTCATCCAATGAACTTATTTCAGTCAGCTGGATCTTTCTTCTTGACAGCAAAAAGATTTTATCTTCAAATACAAGAACTTTTCGTGGTTTTGTTGATTTTCAGCAAATGAACATATTTCAGCGAGCTCGAAGTTTTTTCTTCAAAAGCGTAAGATTTTATCTTAAAATAGAAGAACTTTTCGTGGTTCTTGTCAATTTTTGTTAGTTTTCATCTTATGAACTTATTTCAGTCAGCTAGATCTTTCTTCTTCAAAGCAAAAAGATTTTATCTTCAAATACCAGAACTTTTCGTGGTTTTGTTGATTTTCAGCAAATGAACATATTTCAGCGAGGGAGAAATTTTTTCTTTAATAGCGTTGGATTTTATCTTAAAATACAAGAACTTTTCGTGGTTCTTGTCAATTTTTGTTGGTTTTCATCCAATGAACTTATTTCAGTCAGCTGGATCTTTCTTCTTCAAAGCAAAAAGATTTTATCTTCAAATACAAGAACTTTTTGTGGTTTTGTTGATTTTCAGCAAATGAACATATTTCAGCGAGCAAGAAGTTTTTTCTTTAATCGCGTCAGATTTTATCTTAAAATACAAGAACTTTTCGTGGTTCTTGTCAATTTTTGTTGATTTTCACCAAATGAACTTATTTCAGTCAGCTAGATCTTTCTTCTTTAAAGCAAAAAGATTTTATCTTCAAATACAAGAACTTTTCGTGGTTTTGTTGATTTTCAGCAAATGAACATATTTCAGCGAGCGAGAAGTTTTTTCTTTAAAAGCGTCAGATTTTATCTTAAAATAAAAGAACTTTTCGTGGTTCTTGTCAATTTTTGTTGGTTTTCATCCAATAAACTTATTTCAGTCAGCGAGATCTTTCTTCTTCATAGCAAAAAGATTTTATCTTCAAATACAAGAACTTTTCGTGGTTTTGTTGATTTTCAGCAAATGAACATATTTCAGCGAGCGAGAAGTTTTTTCTTTAATCACGTCAGATTTTATCTTAAAATACAAGAACTTTTCGTGGTTCTTGTCAATTTTTGTTGGTTTTCATCCAATGAACTTATTTCAGTCAGCTGGATCTTTCTTCTTGAAAGCAAAAAGATTTTATATTCAAATACAAGAACTTTTCGTGGTTTTGTTGATTTTCAGCAAATGAACATATTTCAGCGAGGGAGAAGTTTTTTCTTTAATAGCATCAGATTTTATCTTAAAATACAAGAACTGTTCGTGGTTCTTGTCAATTTTTGTTAGTTTTCATCAAATGAACTTATTTCAGTCAGCTGGATCTTTCTTCTTGAAAGCAAAAAGATTTTATCTTCAAATACAAGAACTTTTCGTGGTTTTGTTGATTTTCAGCAAATGAACATATTTCAGCGAGCTGGAAGTTTTTTCTTCAATAGCGTAAGATTTTATCTTAAAATATAAGAACTTTTCGTGGTTATTGTCAATTTTTGTTGGTTTTCATCCAATGAACTGATTTCAGTCAGCTAGATCTTCTTCAAAGCAAAAAGATTTTATCTTCAACTACAAGAACTTTTCGTGGTTTTGTTGATTTTCAGCAAATGAACATATTTCAGCGAGCTGGAAGTTTTTTCTTCAATAGCGTCAGATTTTATCTTAAAATACAAGAACTTTTCATGGTTCTTGTCAATTTTTGTTGGTTTTCATCTTATGAACTTATTTCAGTCAGCTGGATCTTTCTTCTTCAAAGCAAAAAGATTTTATCTTCAAATACCAGAACTTTTCGTGGTTTTGTTGATTTTCAGCAAATGAACATATTTCAGCGAGCGAGAAGTTTTTTCTTTAAAAGCGTCAGATTTTATCTTAAAATACAAGAACTTTTCGTGGTTCTTGTCAATTTTTGTTGGTTTTCATCTTATGAACTTATTTCAGTCAGCTGGATCTTTCTTCTTCAAAGCAAAAAGATTTTATCATCAAATACAAGAACTTTTCGTGGTTTTGTTGGTTTTCAGCAAATGAACATCTTTCAGCGAGGGAGAAGTTTTTTCTTTAATAGCGTCAGAATTTATCTTAAAATAGAAGAACTTTTCGTGGTTCTTGTCAATTTTTGTTGGTTTTCATCCAATAAACTTATTTCAGTCAGCTAGATCTTTCTTCTTCAAAGCAAAAAGATTTTATCTTCAAATACAAGAACTTTTCGTGGTTTTGTTGATTTTCAGCAAATGAACATATTTCAGCAAGCGAGAAGTTTTTTCTTTCATAGTTTCAGATTTTATCTTAATATACAAGAATTTTTCATGGTTCTTATCAATTTTTGTTGGTTTTCATCCAATAAACTTATTTCAGTCAGCTCGATCTTGATGCTTCAAAGCAAAAAGATTTTATCTTCAAATAGAAGAACTTTTCGTGGTTTTGTTGATTTTCAGCAAATGAACATATTTCAGCGAGCTCGAAGTTTTTTCTTCAAAAGCGTAAGATTTTATCTTAAAATAGAAGAACTTTTCGTGGTTCTTGTCAATTTTTGTTAGTTTTCATCTTATGAACTTATTTCAGTCAGCTAGATCTTTCTTCTTCAAAGCAAAAAGATTTTATCTTCAAATACCAGAACTTTTCGTGGTTTTGTTGATTTTCAGCAAATGAACATATTTCAGCGAGGGAGAAATTTTTTCTTTAATAGCGTTGGATTTTATCTTAAAATACAAGAACTTTTCGTGGTTCTTGTCAATTTTTGTTGGTTTTCATCCAATGAACTTATTTCAGTCAGCTGGATCTTTCTTCTTCAAAGCAAAAAGATTTTATCTTCAAATACAAGAACTTTTCGTGGTTTTGTTGATTTTCAGCAAATGAACATATTTCAGCGAGCAAGAAGTTTTTTCTTTAATCGCGTCAGATTTTATCTTAAAATACAAGAACTTTTCGTGGTTCTTGTCAATTTTTGTTGATTTTCACCAAATGAACTTATTTCAGTCAGCTAGATCTTTCTTCTTTAAAGCAAAAAGATTTTATCTTCAAATACAAGAACTTTTCGTGGTTTTGTTGATTTTCAGCAAATGAACATATTTCAGCGAGCGAGAAGTTTTTTCTTTAAAAGCGTCAGATTTTATCTTAAAATAAAAGAACTTTTCGTGGTTCTTGTCAATTTTTGTTGGTTTTCATCCAATAAACTTATTTCAGTCAGCGAGATCTTTCTTCTTCATAGCAAAAAGATTTTATCTTCAAATACAAGAACTTTTCGTGGTTTTGTTGATTTTCAGCAAATGAACATATTTCAGCGAGCGAGAAGTTTTTTCTTTAAACACGTCAGATTTTATCTTAAAATACAAGAACTTTTCGTGGTTCTTGTCAATTTTTGTTGGTTTTCATCCAATGAACTTATTTCAGTCAGCTGGATCTTTCTTCTTGAAAGCAAAAAGATTTTATATTCAAATACAAGAACTTTTCGTGGTTTTGTTGATTTTCAGCAAATGAACATATTTCAGCGAGGGAGAAGTTTTTTCTTTAATAGCATCAGATTTTATCTTAAAATACAAGAACTGTTCGTGGTTCTTGTCAATTTTTGTTAGTTTTCATCAAATGAACTTATTTCAGTCAGCTGGATCTTTCTTCTTGAAAGCAAAAAGATTTTATCTTCAAATACAAGAACTTTTCGTGGTTTTGTTGATTTTCAGCAAATGAACATATTTCAGCGAGCTGGAAGTTTTTTCTTCAATAGCGTAAGATTTTATCTTAAAATATAAGAACTTTTCGTGGTTATTGTCAATTTTTGTTGGTTTTCATCCAATGAACTGATTTCAGTCAGCTAGATCTTCTTCAAAGCAAAAAGATTTTATCTTCAACTACAAGAACTTTTTGTGATTTTGTTGATTTTCGGCAAATGAACATATTTCAGCGAGCGAGAAGTTTTTTCTTTAATAGCGTCAGATTTTATCTTAAAATACAAGAACTTTTCATGGTTCTTGTCAATTTTTGTTGGTTTTCATCTTATGAACTTATTTCAGTCAGCTAGATCTTTCTTCTTCAAAGCAAAAAGATTTTATCTTCAAATACAAGAACTTTTCGTGGTTTTGTTGATTTTCAGCAAATGAACATATTTCAGCGAGCGAGAAGTTTTTTCTTTAAACACGTCAGATTTTATCTTAAAATACAAGAACTTTTCGTGGTTCTTGTCAATTTTTGTTGGTTTTCATCCAATGAACTTATTTCAGTCAGCTGGATCTTTCTTCTTGAAAGCAAAAAGATTTTATATTCAAATACAAGAACTTTTCGTGGTTTTGTTGATTTTCAGCAAATGAACATATTTCAGCGAGGGAGAAGTTTTTTCTTTAATAGCATCAGATTTTATCTTAAAATACAAGAACTGTTCGTGGTTCTTGTCAATTTTTGTTAGTTTTCATCAAATGAACTTATTTCAGTCAGCTGGATCTTTCTTCTTGAAAGCAAAAAGATTTTATCTTCAAATACAAGAACTTTTCGTGGTTTTGTTGATTTTCAGCAAATGAACATATTTCAGCGAGCTGGAAGTTTTTTCTTCAATAGCGTAAGATTTTATCTTAAAATATAAGAACTTTTCGTGGTTATTGTCAATTTTTGTTGGTTTTCATCCAATGAACTGATTTCAGTCAGCTAGATCTTCTTCAAAGCAAAAAGATTTTATCTTCAACTACAAGAACTTTTTGTGATTTTGTTGATTTTCGGCAAATGAACATATTTCAGCGAGCGAGAAGTTTTTTCTTTAATAGCGTCAGATTTTATCTTAAAATACAAGAACTTTTCATGGTTCTTGTCAATTTTTGTTGGTTTTCATCTTATGAACTTATTTCAGTCAGCTAGATCTTTCTTCTTCAAAGCAAAAAGATTTTATCTTCAAATACCAGAACTTTTCGTGGTTTTGTTGATTTTCAGCAAATGAACATATTTCAGCGAGCGAGAAGTTTTTTCTTTAAAAGCGTCAGATTTTATCTTAAAATACAAGAACTTTTCGTGGTTCTTGTCAATTTTTGTTGGTTTTCATCTTATGAACTTATTTCAGTCAGCTGGATCTTTCTTCTTCAAAGCAAAAAGATTTTATCATCAAATACAAGAACTTTTCGTGGTTTTGTTGGTTTTCAGCAAATGAACATCTTTCAGCGAGGGAGAAGTTTTTTCTTTAATAGCGTCAGAATTTATCTTAAAATAGAAGAACTTTTCGTGGTTCTTGTCAATTTTTGTTGGTTTTCATCCAATAAACTTATTTCAGTCAGCTAGATCTTTCTTCTTCAAAGCAAAAAGATTTTATCTTCAAATACAAGAACTTTTCGTGGTTTTGTTGATTTTCAGCAAATGAACATATTTCAGCAAGCGAGAAGTTTTTTCTTTAATAGTTTCAGATTTTATCTTAATATACAAGAATTTTTCATGGTTCTTATCAATTTTTGTTGGTTTTCATCCAATAAACTTATTTCAGTCAGCTCGATCTTGATGCTTCAAAGCAAAAAGATTTTATCTTCAAATAGAAGAACTTTTCGTGGTTTTGTTGATTTTCATCAAATGAACATATTTCAGCGAGCGAGAAGTTTTTTCTTCAATCACGTCAGATTTTATCTTAAAATACAAGAACTTTTCGTGGTTCTTGTCAATTTTTGTTGTTTTTCATCCAATGAACTGATTTCAGTCAGCTGGATCTTTCTTCTTGAAAGCAAAAAGATTTTATATTCAAATACAAGAACTTTTCGTGGTTTTGTTGATTTTCAGCAAATGAACATATTTCAGCGAGGGAGAAGTTTTTTCTTTAATAGCGTCAGATTTTATCTTAAAATACAAGAACTTTTCGTGGTTCTTGTCAATTTTTGTTGCTTTTCATCTCATATACTTATTTCAGTCAGCTGGATCTTTCTTCTTGACAGCAAAAAGATTTTATCTTCAAATACAAGAACTTTTCGTGGTTTTGTTGATTTTCAGCAAATGAACATATTTCAGCGAGCGAGAAGTTTTTTCTTCAAAAGCGTAAGATTTTATCTTAAAATAGAAGAACTTTTCGTGGTTCTTGTCAATTTTTGTTAGTTTTCATCTTATGAACTTATTTCAGTCAGCTAGATCTTTCTTCTTCAAAGCAAAAAGATTTTATCTTCAAATACCAGAACTTTTCGTGGTTTTGTTGATTTTCAGCAAATGAACATATTTCAGCGAGGGAGAAATTTTTTCTTTAATAGCGTTGGATTTTATCTTAAAATACAAGAACTTTTCGTGGTTCTTGTCAATTTTTGTTGGTTTTCATCCAATGAACTTATTTCAGTCAGCTGGATCTTTCTTCTTCAAAGCAAAAAGATTTTATCTTCAAATACAAGAACTTTTCGTGGTTTTGTTGATTTTCAGCAAATGAACATATTTCAGCGAGCGAGAAGTTTTTTCTTTAATCACGTCAGATTTTATCTTAAAATACAAGAACTTTTCGTGGTTCTTGTCAATTTTTGTTGGTTTTCATCCAATGAACTTATTTCAGTCAGCTGGATCTTTCTTCTTGAAAGCAAAAAGATTTTATCTTCAAATACAAGAACTTTTCGTGGTTTTGTTGATTTTCAGCAAATGAACATATTTCAGCGAGCTAGAAGTTTTTTCTTCAATAGCGTAAGATTTTATCTTAAAATATAAGAACTTTTCGTGGTTATTGTCAATTTTTGTTGGTTTTCATCCAATGAACTGATTTCAGTCAGCTGGATCTTTCTTCTTCAAAGCAAAAAGATTTTATCTTCAACTACAAGAACTTTTTGTGATTTTGTTGATTTTCGGCAAATGAACATATTTCAGCGAGCGAGAAGTTTTTTCTTTAATAGCGTCAGATTTTATCTTAAAATACAAGAACTTTTCATGGTTCTTGTCAATTTTTGTTGGTTTTCATCTTATGAACTTATTTCAGTCAGCTAGATCTTTCTTCTTCAAAGCAAAAAGATTTTATCTTCAAATACCAGACCTTTTCGTGGTTTTGTTGATTTTCAGCAAATGAACATATTTCAGCGAGCGAGAAGTTTTTTCTTTAAAAGCGTCAGATTTTATCTTAAAATACAAGAACTTTTCGTGGTTCTTGTCAATTTTTGTTGTTTTTCATCCAATGAACTTATTTCAGTCAGCTGGATCTTTCTTCTTGAAAGCAAAAAGATTTTATATTCAAATACAAGAACTTTTCGTGGTTTTGTTGATTTTCAGCAAATGAACATATTTCAGCGAGGGAGAAGTTTTTTCTTTAATAGCGTCAGATTTTATCTTAAAATACAAGAACTTTTCGTGGTTCTTGTCAATTTTTGTTGCTTTTCATCTCATATACTTATTTCAGTCAGCTGGATCTTTCTTCTTGACAGCAAAAAGATTTTATCTTCAAATACAAGAACTTTTCGTGGTTTTGTTGATTTTCAGCAAATGAACATATTTCAGCGAGCTAGAAGTTTTTTCTTCAAAAGCGTAAGATTTTATCTTAAAATAGAAGAACTTTTCGTGGTTCTTGTCAATTTTTGTTACTTTTCATCTTATGAACTTATTTCAGTCAGCTAGATCTTTCTTCTTCAAAGCAAAAAGATTTTATCTTCAAATACCAGAACTTTTCGTGGTTTTGTTGATTTTCAGCAAATGAACATATTTCAGCGAGGGAGAAATTTTTTCTTTAATAGCGTTGGATTTTATCTTAAAATACAAGAACTTTTCGTGGTTCTTGTCAATTTTTGTTGGTTTTCATCCAATGAACTTATTTCAGTCAGCTGGATCTTTCTTCTTCAAAGCAAAAAGATTTTATCTTCAAATACAAGAACTTTTCGTGGTTTTGTTGATTTTCAGCAAATGAACATATTTCAGCGAGCAAGAAGTTTTTTCTTTAATCGCGTCAGATTTTATCTTAAAATACAAGAACTTTTCGTGGTTCTTGTCAATTTTTGTTGATTTTCACCAAATGAACTTATTTCAGTCAGCTAGATCTTTCTTCTTTAAAGCAAAAAGATTTTATCTTCAAATACAAGAACTTTTCGTGGTTTTGTTGATTTTCAGCAAATGAACATATTTCAGCGAGCGAGAAGTTTTTTCTTTAAAAGCGTCAGATTTTATCTTAAAATAAAAGAACTTTTCGTGGTTCTTGTCAATTTTTGTTGGTTTTCATCCAATAAACTTATTTCAGTCAGCGAGATCTTTCTTCTTCATAGCAAAAAGATTTTATCTTCAAATACAAGAACTTTTCGTGGTTTTGTTGATTTTCAGCAAATGAACATATTTCAGCGAGCGAGAAGTTTTTTCTTTAATCACGTCAGATTTTATCTTAAAATACAGGAACTTTTCGTGGTTCTTGTCAATTTTTGTTGGTTTTCATCCAATGAACTTATTTCAGTCAGCTGGATCTTTCTTCTTGAAAGCAAAAAGATTTTATATTCAAATACAAGAACTTTTCGTGGTTTTGTTGATTTTCAGCAAATGAACATATTTCAGCGAGGGAGAAGTTTTTTCTTTAATAGCGTCAGATTTTATCTTAAAATACAAGAACTGTTCGTGGTTCTTGTCAATTTTTGTTAGTTTTCATCAAATGAACTTATTTCAGTCAGCTGGATCTTTCTTCTTGAAAGCAAAAAGATTTTATCTTCAAATACAAGAACTTTTCGTGGTTTTGTTGATTTTCAGCAAATGAACATATTTCAGCGAGCTAGAAGTTTTTTCTTCAATAGCGTAAGATTTTATCTTAAAATATAAGAACTTTTCGTGGTTATTGTCAATTTTTGTTGGTTTTCATCCAATGAACTGATTTCAGTCAGCTGGATCTTTCTTCTTCAAAGCAAAAAGATTTTATCTTCAAATACCAGAACTTTTCGTGGTTTTGTTGATTTTCAGCAAATGAACATATTTCAGCGAGCGAGAAGTTTTTTCTTTAAAAGCGTCAGATTTTATCTTAAAATACAAGAACTTTTCGTGGTTCTTGTCAATTTTTGTTGGTTTTCATCTTATGAACTTATTTCAGTCAGCTGGATCTTTCTTCTTCAAAGCAAAAAGATTTTATCATCAAATACAAGAACTTTTCGTGGTTTTGTTGGTTTTCAGCAAATGAACATCTTTCAGCGAGGGAGAAGTTTTTTCTTTAATAGCGTCAGAATTTATCTTAAAATAGAAGAACTTTTCGTGGTTCTTCTCAATTTTTGTTGGTTTTCATCCAATAAACTTATTTCAGTCAGCTAGATCTTTCTTCTTCAAAGCAAAAAGATTTTATCTTCAAATACAAGAACTTTTCGTGGTTTTGTTGATTTTCAGCAAATGAACATATTTCAGCGAGCGAGAAGTTTTTTCTTTAATAGTTTCAGATTTTATCTTAATATACAAGAAGTTTTCATGGTTCTTATCAATTTTTGTTGGTTTTCATCCAATAAACTTATTTCAGTCAGCTCGATCTTGATGCTTCAAAGCAAAAAGATTTTATCTTCAAATAGAAGAACTTTTCGTGGTTTTGTTGATTTTCAGCAAATGAACATATTTCAGCGAGCGAGAAGTTTTTTCTTCAATCACGTCAGATTTTATCTTAAAATACAAGAACTTTTCGTGGTTCTTGTCAATTTTTGTTGTTTTTCATCCAATGAACTGATTTCAGTCAGCTGGATCTTTCTTCTTGAAAGCAAAAAGATTTTATATTCAAATACAAGAACTTTTCGTGGTTTTGTTGATTTTCAGCAAATGAACATATTTCAGCGAGGGAGAAGTTTTTTCTTTAAAAGCGTCAGATTTTATCTTAAAATAAAAGAACTTTTCGTGGTTCTTGTCAATTTTTGTTGGTTTTCATCCAATAAACTTATTTCAGTCAGCGAGATCTTTCTTCTTCATAGCAAAAAGAGTTTATCTTCAAATACAAGAACTTTTCGTGGTTTTGTTGATTTTCAGCAAATGAACATATTTCAGCGAGCGAGAAGTTTTTTCTTTAATCACGTCAGATTTTATCTTAAAATACAAGAACTTTTCGTGGTTCTTGTCAATTTTTGTTGGTTTTCATCCAATGAACTTATTTCAGTCAGCTGGATCTTTCTTCTTGAAAGCAAAAAGATTTTATATTCAAATACAAGAACTTTTCGTGGTTTTGTTGATTTTCAGCAAATGAACATATTTCAGCGAGGGAGAAGTTTTTTCTTTAATAGCGTCAGATTTTATCTTAAAATACAAGAACTGTTCGTGGTTCTTGTCAATTTTTGTTAGTTTTCATCAAATGAACTTATTTCAGTCAGCTGGATCTTTCTTCTTGAAAGCAAAAAGATTTTATCTTCAAATACAAGAACTTTTCGTGGTTTTGTTGATTTTCAGCAAATGAACATATTTCAGCGAGCTAGAAGTTTTTTCTTCAATAGCGTAAGATTTTATCTTAAAATATAAGAACTTTTCGTGGTTATTGTCAATTTTTGTTGGTTTTCATCCAATGAACTGATTTCAGTCAGCTAGATCTTCTTCAAAGCAAAAAGATTTTATCTTCAACTACAAGAACTTTTTGTGATTTTGTTGATTTTCGGCAAATGAACATATTTCAGCGAGCGAGAAGTTTTTTCTTTAATAGCGTCAGATTTTATCTTAAAATACAAGAACTTTTCATGGTTCTTGTCAATTTTTGTTGGTTTTCATCTTATGAACTTATTTCAGTCAGCTAGATCTTTCTTCTTCAAAGCAAAAAGATTTTATCTTCAAATACCAGAACTTTTCGTGGTTTTGTTGATTTTCAGCAAATGAACATATTTCAGCGAGCGAGAAGTTTTTTCTTTAAAAGCGTCAGATTTTATCTTAAAATACAAGAACTTTTCGTGGTTCTTGTCAATTTTTGTTGGTTTTCATCTTATGAACTTATTTCAGTCAGCTGGATCTTTCTTCTTCAAAGCAAAAAGATTTTATCATCAAATACAAGAACTTTTCGTGGTTTTGTTGGTTTTCAGCAAATGAACATCTTTCAGCGAGGGAGAAGTTTTTTCTTTAATAGCGTCAGAATTTATCTTAAAATAGAAGAACTTTTCGTGGTTCTTGTCAATTTTTGTTGGTTTTCATCCAATAAACTTATTTCAGTCAGCTAGATCTTTCTTCTTCAAAGCAAAAAGATTTTATCTTCAAATACAAGAACTTTTCGTGGTTTTGTTGATTTTCAGCAAATGAACATATTTCAGCGAGCGAGAAGTTTTTTCTTTAATAGTTTCAGATTTTATCTTAATATACAAGAAGTTTTCATGGTTCTTATCAATTTTTGTTGGTTTTCATCCAATAAACTTATTTCAGTCAGCTCGATCTTGATGCTTCAAAGCAAAAAGATTTTATCTTCAAATAGAAGAACTTTTCGTGGTTTTGTTGATTTTCAGCAAATGAACATATTTCAGCGAGCGAGAAGTTTTTTCTTCAATCACGTCAGATTTTATCTTAAAATACAAGAACTTTTCGTGGTTCTTGTCAATTTTTGTTGTTTTTCATCCAATGAACTGATTTCAGTCAGCTGGATCTTTCTTCTTGAAAGCAAAAAGATTTTATATTCAAATACAAGAACTTTTCGTGGTTTTGTTGATTTTCAGCAAATGAACATATTTCAGCGAGGGAGAAGTTTTTTCTTTAATAGCGTCAGATTTTATCTTAAAATACAAGAACTTTTAGTGGTTCTTGTCAATTTTTGTTGCTTTTCATCTCATATACTTATTTCAGTCAGCTGGATCTTTCTTCTTGACAGCAAAAAGATTTTATCTTCAAATACAAGAACTTTTCGTGGTTTTGTTGATTTTCAGCAAATGAACATATTTCAGCGAGCTAGAAGTTTTTTCTTCAAAAGCGTAAGATTTTATCTTAAAATAGAAGAACTTTTCGTGGTTCTTGTCAATTTTTGTTAGTTTTCATCTTATGAACTTATTTCAGTCAGCTAGATCTTTCTTCTTCAAAGCAAAAAGATTTTATCTTCAAATACCAGAACTTTTCGTGGTTTTGTTGATTTTCAGCAAATGAACATATTTCAGCGAGGGAGAAATTTTTTCTTTAATAGCGTTGGATTTTATCTTAAAATACAAGAACTTTTCGTGGTTCTTGTCAATTTTTGTTGGTTTTCATCCAATGAACTTATTTCAGTCAGCTAGATCTTTCTTCTTCAAAGCAAAAAGATTTTATCTTCAAATACAAGAACTTTTCGTGGTTTTGTTGATTTTCAGCAAATGAACATATTTCAGCGAGCGAGAAGTTTTTTCTTTAAAAGCGTCAGATTTTATCTTAAAATACAAGAACTTTTCGTGGTTCTTGTCAATTTTTGTTGGTTTTCATCTTATGAACTTATTTCAGTCAGCTGGATCTTTCTTCTTCAAAGCAAAAAGATTTTATCATCAAATACAAGAACTTTTCGTGGTTTTGTTGGTTTTCAGCAAATGAACATCTTTCAGCGAGGGAGAAGTTTTTTCTTTAATAGCGTCAGAATTTATCTTAAAATAGAAGAACTTTTCGTGGTTCTTGTCAATTTTTGTTGGTTTTCATCCAATAAACTTATTTCAGTCAGCTAGATCTTTCTTCTTCAAAGCAAAAAGATTTTATCTTCAAATACAAGAACTTTTCGTGGTTTTGTTGATTTTCAGCAAATGAACATATTTCAGCGAGCGAGAAGTTTTTTCTTTAATAGTTTCAGATTTTATCTTAATATACAAGAAGTTTTCATGGTTCTTATCAATTTTTGTTGGTTTTCATCCAATAAACTTATTTCAGTCAGCTCGATCTTGATGCTTCAAAGCAAAAAGATTTTATCTTCAAATAGAAGAACTTTTCGTGGTTTTGTTGATTTTCAGCAAATGAACATATTTCAGCGAGCGAGAAGTTTTTTCTTCAATCACGTCAGATTTTATCTTAAAATACAAGAACTTTTCGTGGTTCTTGTCAATTTTTGTTGTTTTTCATCCAATGAACTGATTTCAGTCAGCTGGATCTTTCTTCTTGAAAGCAAAAAGATTTTATATTCAAATACAAGAACTTTTCGTGGTTTTGTTGATTTTCAGCAAATGAACATATTTCAGCGAGGGAGAAGTTTTTTCTTTAATAGCGTCAGATTTTATCTTAAAATACAAGAACTTTTAGTGGTTCTTGTCAATTTTTGTTGCTTTTCATCTCATATACTTATTTCAGTCAGCTGGATCTTTCTTCTTGACAGCAAAAAGATTTTATCTTCAAATACAAGAACTTTTCGTGGTTTTGTTGATTTTCAGCAAATGAACATATTTCAGCGAGCTAGAAGTTTTTTCTTCAAAAGCGTAAGATTTTATCTTAAAATAGAAGAACTTTTCGTGGTTCTTGTCAATTTTTGTTAGTTTTCATCTTATGAACTTATTTCAGTCAGCTAGATCTTTCTTCTTCAAAGCAAAAAGATTTTATCTTCAAATACCAGAACTTTTCGTGGTTTTGTTGATTTTCAGCAAATGAACATATTTCAGCGAGGGAGAAATTTTTTCTTTAATAGCGTTGGATTTTATCTTAAAATACAAGAACTTTTCGTGGTTCTTGTCAATTTTTGTTGGTTTTCATCCAATGAACTTATTTCAGTCAGCTAGATCTTTCTTCTTCAAAGCAAAAAGATTTTATCTTCAAATACAAGAACTTTTCGTGGTTTTGTTGATTTTCAGCAAATGAACATATTTCAGCGAGCGAGAAGTTTTTTCTTTAATCACGTCAGATTTTATCTTAAAATACAAGAACTTTTCGTGGTTCTTGTCAATTTTTGTTGGTTTTCATCCAATGAACTTATTTCAGTCAGCTGGATCTTTCTTCTTGAAAGCAAAAAGATTTTATATTCAAATACAAGAACTTTTCGTGGTTTTGTTGATTTTCAGCAAATGAACATATTTCAGCGAGGGAGAAGTTTTTTCTTTAATAGCGTCAGATTTTATCTTAAAATACAAGAACTTTTCGTGGTTCTTGTCAATTTTTGTTAGTTTTCATCAAATGAACTTATTTCAGTCAGCTGGATCTTTCTTCTTGAAAGCAAAAAGATTTTATCTTCAAATACAAGAACTTTTCGTGGTTTTGTTGATTTTCAGCAAATGAACATATTTCAGCGAGCGAGAAGTTTTTTCTTCAATAGCGTAAGATTTTATCTTAAAATATAAGAACTTTTCGTAGTTATTGTCAATTTTTGTTGGTTTTCATCCAATGAACTGATTTCAGTCAGCTAGATCTTTCTTCTTCAAAGCAAAAAGATTTTATCTTCAACTACAAGAACTTTTTGTGATTTTGTTGATTTTCGGCAAATGAACATATTTCAGCGAGCGAGAAGTTTTTTCTTTAATAGCGTCAGATTTTATCTTAAAATACAAGAACTTTTCATGGTTCTTGTCAATTTTTGTTGGTTTTCATCTTATGAACTTATTTCAGTCAGCTAGATCTTTCTTCTTCAAAGCAAAAAGATTTTATCTTCAAATACCAGACCTTTTCGTGGTTTTGTTGATTTTCAGCAAATGAACATATTTCAGCGAGCGAGAAGTTTTTTCTTTAAAAGCGTCAGATTTTATCTTAAAATACAAGAACTTTTCGTGGTTCTTGTCAATTTTTGTTGGTTTTCATCTTATGAACTTATTTCAGTCAGCTGGATCTTTCTTCTTCAAAGCAAAAAGATTTTATCATCAAATACAAGAACTTTTCGTGGTTTTGTTGGTTTTCAGCAAATGAACATCTTTCAGTGAGGGAGAAGTTTTTTCTTTAATAGCGTCAGAATTTATCTTAAAATAGAAGAACTTTTCGTGGTTGTTGTCAATTTTTGTTGGTTTTCATCCAATAAACTTATTTCAGTCAGCTAGATCTTTCTTCTTCAAAGCAAAAAGATTTTATCTTCAAATACAAGAACTTTTCGTGGTTTTGTTGATTTTCAGCAAATGAACATATTTCAGCGAGCGAGAAGTTTTTTCTTTAAAAGCGTCAGATTTTATCTTAAAATACAAGAACTTTTCGTGGTTCTTGTCAATTTTTGTTGTTTTTCATCCAATGAACTTATTTCAGTCAGCTGGATCTTTCTTCTTGAAAGCAAAAAGATTTTATATTCAAATACAAGAACTTTTCGTGGTTTTGTTGATTTTCAGCAAATGAACATATTTCAGCGAGGGAGAAGTTTTTTCTTTAATAGCGTCAGATTTTATCTTAAAATACAAGAACTTTTCGTGGTTCTTGTCAATTTTTGTTGCTTTTCATCTCATATACTTATTTCAGTCAGCTGGATCTTTCTTCTTGACAGCAAAAAGATTTTATCTTCAAATACAAGAACTTTTCGTGGTTTTGTTGATTTTCAGCAAATGAACATATTTCAGCGAGCTAGAAGTTTTTTCTTCAAAAGCGTAAGATTTTATCTTAAAATAGAAGAACTTTTCGTGGTTCTTGTCAATTTTTGTTACTTTTCATCTTATGAACTTATTTCAGTCAGCTAGATCTTTCTTCTTCAAAGCAAAAAGATTTTATCTTCAAATACCAGAACTTTTCGTGGTTTTGTTGATTTTCAGCAAATGAACATATTTCAGCGAGGGAGAAATTTTTTCTTTAATAGCGTTGGATTTTATCTTAAAATACAAGAACTTTTCGTGGTTCTTGTCAATTTTTGTTGGTTTTCATCCAATGAACTTATTTCAGTCAGCTGGATCTTTCTTCTTCAAAGCAAAAAGATTTTATCTTCAAATACAAGAACTTTTTGTGGTTTTGTTGATTTTCAGCAAATGAACATATTTCAGCGAGCAAGAAGTTTTTTCTTTAATCGCGTCAGATTTTATCTTAAAATACAAGAACTTTTCGTGGTTCTTGTCAATTTTTGTTCATTTTCACCAAATGAACTTATTTCAGTCAGCTAGATCTTTCTTCTTTAAAGCAAAAAGATTTTATCTTCAAATACAAGAACTTTTCGTGGTTTTGTTGATTTTCAGCAAATGAACATATTTCAGTGAGCGAGAAGTTTTTTCTTTAAAAGCGTCAGATTTTATCTTAAAATAAAATAACTTTTCGTGGTTCTTGTCAATTTTTGTTGGTTTTCATCCAATAAACTTATTTCAGTCAGCGAGATCTTTCTTCTTCATAGCAAAAAGATTTTATCTTCAAATACAAGAACTTTTCGTGGTTTTGTTGATTTTCAGCAAAAGAACATATTTCAGCGAGCGAGAAGTTTTTTCTTTAATCACGTCAGATTTTATCTTAAAATACAAGAACTTTTCGTGGTTCTTGTCAATTTTTGTTGGTTTTCATCCAATGAACTTATTTCAGTCAGCTGGATCTTTCTTCTTGAAAGCAAAAAGATTTTATATTCAAATACAAGAACTTTTCGTGGTTTTGTTGATTTTCAGCAAATGAACATATTTCAGCGAGGGAGAAGTTTTTTCTTTAATAGCGTCAGATTTTATCTTAAAATACAAGAACTGTTCGTGGTTCTTGTCAATTTTTGTTAGTTTTCATCAAATGAACTTATTTCAGTCAGCTGGATCTTTCTTCTTGAAAGCAAAAAGATTTTATCTTCAAATACAAGAACTTTTCGTGGTTTTGTTGATTTTCAGCAAATGAACATATTTCAGCGAGCTAGAAGTTTTTTCTTCAATAGCGTAAGATTTTATCTTAAAATATAAGAACTTTTCGTGGTTATTGTCAATTTTTGTTGGTTTTCATCCAATGAACTGATTTCAGTCAGCAAGATCTTCTTCAAAGCAAAAAGATTTTATCTTCAACTACAAGAACTTTTTGTGATTTTGTTGATTTTCGGCAAATGAACATATTTCAGCGAGCGAGAAGTTTTTTCTTTAATAGCGTCAGATTTTATCTTAAAATACAAGAACTTTTCATGGTTCTTGTCAATTTTTGTTGGTTTTCATCTTATGAACTTATTTCAGTCAGCTAGATCTTTCTTCTTCAAAGCAAAAAGATTTTATCTTCAAATACCAGAACTTTTCGTGGTTTTGTTGATTTTCAGCAAATGAACATATTTCAGCGAGCGAGAAGTTTTTTCTTTAAAAGCGTCAGATTTTATCTTAAAATACAAGAACTTTTCGTGGTTCTTGTCAATTTTTGTTGGTTTTCATCTTATGAACTTATTTCAGTCAGCTGGATCTTTCTTCTTCAAAGCAAAAAGATTTTATCATCAAATACAAGAACTTTTCGTGGTTTTGTTGGTTTTCAGCAAATGAACATCTTTCAGCGAGGGAGAAGTTTTTTCTTTAATAGCGTCAGAATTTATCTTAAAATAGAAGAACTTTTCGTGGTTCTTCTCAATTTTTGTTGGTTTTCATCCAATAAACTTATTTCAGTCAGCTAGATCTTTCTTCTTCAAAGCAAAAAGATTTTATCTTCAAATACAAGAACTTTTCGTGGTTTTGTTGATTTTCAGCAAATGAACATATTTCAGCGAGCGAGAAGTTTTTTCTTTAATAGTTTCAGATTTTATCTTAATATACAAGAAGTTTTCATGGTTCTTATCAATTTTTGTTGGTTTTCATCCAATAAACTTATTTCAGTCAGCTCGATCTTGATGCTTCAAAGCAAAAAGATTTTATCTTCAAATAGAAGAACTTTTCGTGGTTTTGTTGATTTTCAGCAAATGAACATATTTCAGCGAGCGAGAAGTTTTTTCTTCAATCACGTCAGATTTTATCTTAAAATACAAGAACTTTTCGTGGTTCTTGTCAATTTTTGTTGTTTTTCATCCAATGAACTGATTTCAGTCAGCTGGATCTTTCTACTTGAAAGCAAAAAGATTTTATATTCAAATACAAGAACTTTTCGTGGTTTTGTTGATTTTCAGCAAATGAACATATTTCAGCGAGCGAGAAGTTTTTTCTTTAATCACGTCAGATTTTATCTTAAAATAAAAGAACTTTTCGTGGTTCTTGTCAATTTTTGTTGGTTTTCATCCAATAAACTTATTTCAGTCAGCGAGATCTTTCTTCTTCATAGCAAAAAGAGTTTATCTTCAAATACAAGAACTTTTCGTGGTTTTGTTGATTTTCAGCAAATGAACATATTTCAGCGAGCGAGAAGTTTTTTCTTTAATCACGTCAGATTTTATCTTAAAATACAAGAACTTTTCGTGGTTCTTGTCAATTTTTGTTGGTTTTCATCAAATGAACTTATTTCAGTCAGCTGGATCTTTCTTCTTGAAAGCAAAAAGATTTTATATTCAAATACAAGAACTTTTCGTGGTTTTGTTGATTTTCAGCAAACGAACATATTTCAGCGAGGGAGAAGTTTTTTCTTTAATAGCGTCAGATTTTATCTTAAAATACAAGAACTGTTCGTGGTTCTTGTCAATTTTTGTTAGTTTTCATCAAATGAACTTATGTCAGTCAGCTGGATCTTTCTTCTTGAAAGCAAAAAGATTTTATCTTCAAATACAAGAACTTTTCGTGGTTTTGTTGATTTTCAGCAAATGAACATATTTCAGCGAGCTAGAAGTTTTTTCTTCAATAGCGTAAGATTTTATCTTAAAATATAAGAACTTTTCGTGGTTATTGTCAATTTTTGTTGGTTTTCATCCAATGAACTGATTTCAGTCAGCTAGATCTTCTTCAAAGCAAAAAGATTTTATCTTCAACTGCAAGAACTTTTTGTGATTTTGTTGATTTTCGGCAAATGAACATATTTCAGCGAGCGAGAAGTTTTTTCTTTAATAGCGTCAGATTTTATCTTAAAATACAAGAACTTTTCATGGTTCTTGTCAATTTTTGTTGGTTTTCATCTTATGAACTTATTTCAGTCAGCTAGATCTTTCTTCTTCAAAGCAAAAAGATTTTATCTTCAAATACCAGAACTTTTCGTGGTTTTGTTGATTTTCAGCAAATGAACATATTTCAGCGAGCGAGAAGTTTTTTCTTTAAAAGCGTCAGATTTTATCTTAAAATACAAGAACTTTTCGTGGTTCTTGTCAATTTTTGTTGGTTTTCATCTTATGAACTTATTTCAGTCAGCTGGATCTTTCTTCTTCAAAGCAAAAAGATTTTATCATCAAATACAAGAACTTTTCGTGGTTTTGTTGGTTTTCAGCAAATGAACATCTTTCAGCGAGGGAGAAGTTTTTTCTTTAATAGCGTCAGAATTTATCTTAAAATAGAAGAACTTTTCGTGGTTCTTCTCAATTTTTGTTGGTTTTCATCCAATAAACTTATTTCAGTCAGCTAGATCTTTCTTCTTCAAAGCAAAAAGATTTTATCTTCAAATACAAGAACTTTTCGTGGTTTTGTTGATTTTCAGCAAATGAACATATTTCAGCGAGCGAGAAGTTTTTTCTTTAATAGTTTCAGATTTTATCTTAAAATACAAGAACTTTTCATGGTTCTTGTCAATTTTTGTTGGTTTTCATCTTATGAACTTATTTCAGTCAGCTAGATCTTTCTTCTTCAAAGCAAAAAGATTTTATCTTCAAATACCAGACCTTTTCGTGGTTTTGTTGATTTTCAGCAAATGAACATATTTCAGCGAGCGAGAAGTTTTTTCTTTAAAAGCGTCAGATTTTATCTTAAAATACAAGAACTTTTCGTGGTTCTTGTCAATTTTTGTTGGTTTTCATCTTATGAACTTATTTCAGTCAGCTGGATCTTTCTTCTTCAAAGCAAAAAGATTTTATCATCAAATACAAGAACTTTTCGTGGTTTTGTTGGTTTTCAGCAAATGAACATATTTCAGCGAGCGAGAAGTTTTTTCTTTAATAGTTTCAGATTTTATCTTAATATACAAGAAGTTTTCATGGTTCTTATCAATTTTTGTTGGTTTTCATCCAATAAACTTATTTCAGTCAGCTCGATCTTGATGCTTCAAAGCAAAAAGATTTTATCTTCAAATAGAAGAACTTTTCGTGGTTTTGTTGATTTTCAGCAAATGAACATATTTCAGCGAGCGAGAAGTTTTTTCTTCAATCACGTCAGATTTTATCTTAAAATACAAGAACTTTTCGTGGTTCTTGTCAATTTTTGTTGTTTTTCATCCAATGAACTGATTTCAGTCAGCTGGATCTTTCTTCTTGAAAGCAAAAAGATTTTATATTCAAATACAAGAACTTTTCGTGGTTTTGTTGATTTTCAGCAAATGAACATATTTCAGCGAGGGAGAAGTTTTTTCTTTAATAGCGTCAGATTTTATCTTAAAATACAAGAACTTTTAGTGGTTCTTGTCAATTTTTGTTGCTTTTCATCTCATATACTTATTTCAGTCAGCTGGATCTTTCTTCTTGACAGCAAAAAGATTTTATCTTCAAATACAAGAACTTTTCGTGGTTTTGTTGATTTTCAGCAAATGAACATATTTCAGCGAGCTTGAAGTTTTTTCTTCAAAAGCGTAAGATTTTATCTTAAAATAGAAGAACTTTTCGTGGTTCTTGTCAATTTTTGTTAGTTTTCATCTTATGAACTTATTTCAGTCAGCTAGATCTTTCTTCTTCAAAGCAAAAAGATTTTATCTTCAAATACCAGAACTTTTCGTGGTTTTGTTGATTTTCAGCAAATGAACATATTTCAGCAAGGGAGAAATTTTTTCTTTAATAGCGTTGGATTTTATCTTAAAATACAAGAACTTTTCGTGGTTCTTGTCAATTTTTGTTGGTTTTCATCTTATGAACTGATTTCAGTCAGCTAGATCTTTCTTCTTCAAAGCAAAAAGATTTTATCTTCAAATACAAGAACTTTTCGTGGTTTTGTTGATTTTCAGCAAATGAACATATTTCAGCGAGCGAGAAGTTTTTTCTTTAATCACGTCAGATTTTATCTTAAAATACAAGAACTTTTCGTGGTTCTTGTCAATTTTTGTTGGTTTTCATCCAATGAACTTATTTCAGTCAGCTGGATCTTTCTTCTTGAAAGCAAAAAGATTTTATATTCAAATACAAGAACTTTTCGTGGTTTTGTTGATTTTCAGCAAATGAACATATTTCAGCGAGCGAGAAGTTTTTTCTTTAATAGCGTCAGATTTTATCTTAAAATACAAGAACTTTTCATGGTTCTTGTCAATTTTTGTTGGTTTTCATCTTATGAACTTATTTCAGTCAGCTAGATCTTTCTTCTTCAAAGCAAAAAGATTTTATCTTCAAATACCAGACCTTTTCGTGGTTTTGTTGATTTTCAGCAAATGAACATATTTCAGCGAGCGAGAAGTTTTTTCTTTAAAAGCGTCAGATTTTATCTTAAAATACAAGAACTTTTCGTGGTTCTTGTCAATTTTTGTTGGTTTTCATCTTATGAACTTATTTCAGTCAGCTGGATCTTTCTTCTTCAAAGCAAAAAGATTTTATCATCAAATACAAGAACTTTTCGTGGTTTTGTTGGTTTTCAGCAAATGAACATCTTTCAGTGAGGGAGAAGTTTTTTCTTTAATAGCGTCAGAATTTATCTTAAAATAGAAGAACTTTTCGTGGTTGTTGTCAATTTTTGTTGGTTTTCATCCAATAAACTTATTTCAGTCAGCTAGATCTTTCTTCTTCAAAGCAAAAAGATTTTATCTTCAAATACAAGAACTTTTCGTGGTTTTGTTGATTTTCAGCAAATGAACATATTTCAGCGAGCGAGAAGTTTTTTCTTTAATAGTTTCAGATTTTATCTTAATATACAAGAAGTTTTCATGGTTCTTATCAATTTTTGTTGGTTTTCATCCAATAAAGTTATTTCAGTCAGCTCGATCTTTCTGCTTCAAAGCAAAAAGATTTTATCTTCAAATACAAGAACTTTTCGTGGTTTTGTTGATTTTCAGCAAATGAACATATTTCAGCGAGCGAGAAGTTTTTTCTTCAATCACGTCAGATTTTATCTTAAAATACAAGAACTTTTCGTGGTTCTTGTCAATTTTTGTTGTTTTTCATCCAATGAACTTATTTCAGTCAGCTGGATCTTTGTTCTTGAAAGCAAAAAGATTTTATATTCAAATACAAGAACTTTTCGTGGTTTTGTTGATTTTCAGCAAATGAACATATTTCAGCGAGGGAGAAGTTTTTTCTTTAATAGCGTCAGATTTTATCTTAAAATACAAGAACTTTTCGTGGTTCTTGTCAATTTTTGTTGCTTTTCATCTCATATACTTATTTCAGTCAGCTGGATCTTTCTTCTTGAAAGCAAAAAGATTTTATCTTCAAATACAAGAACTTTTCGTGGTTTTGTTGATTTTCAGCAAATGAACATATTTCAGCGAGCTAGAAGTTTTTTCTTCAAAAGCGTAAGATTTTATCTTAAAATAGAAGAACTTTTCGTGGTTCTTGTCAATTTTTGTTAGTTTTCATCTTATGAACTTATTTCAGTCAGCTAGATCTTTCTTCTTCAAAGCAAAAAGATTTTATCTTCAAATACCAGAACTTTTCGTGGTTTTGTTGATTTTCAGCAAATGAACATATTTCAGCGAGGGAGAAATTTTTTCTTTAATAGCGTTGGATTTTATCTTAAAATACAAGAACTTTTCGTGGTTCTTGTCAATTTTTGTTGGTTTTCATCCAATGAACTTATTTCAGTCAGCTAGATCTTTCTTCTTCAAAGCAAAAAGATTTTATCTTCAAATACCAGAACTTTTTGTGGTTTTGTTGATTTTCAGCAAATGAACATATTTCAGCGAGCGAGAAGTTTTTTCTTTAATCGCGTCAGATTTTATCTTAAAATACAAGAACTTTTCGTGGTTCTTGTCAATTTTTGTTGGTTTTCATCTTATGAACTTATTTCCGTCAGCTAGATCTTTCTTCTTCAAAGCAAAAAGATTTTATCTTCAAATACAAGAACTTTTCGTGGTTTTGTTGATTTTCAGCAAATGAACATATTTCAGCGAGGGAGAAGTTTTTTCTTTAATAGCGTCAGATTTTATCTTAAAATACAAGAACTTTTCGTGGTTCTTGTCAATTTTTGTTGCTTTTCATCTCATATACTTATTTCAGTCAGCTGGATCTTTCTTCTTGAAAGCAAAAAGATTTTATCTTCAAATACAAGAACTTTTCGTGGTTTTGTTGATTTTCAGCAAATGAACATATTTCAGCGAGCTAGAAGTTTTTTCTTCAAAAGCGTAAGATTTTATCTTAAAATAGAAGAACTTTTCGTGGTTCTTGTCAATTTTTGTTAGTTTTCATCTTATGAACTTATTTCAGTCAGCTAGATCTTTCTTCTTCAAAGCAAAAAGATTTTATCTTCAAATACCAGAACTTTTCGTGGTTTTGTTGATTTTCAGCAAATGAACATATTTCAGCGAGGGAGAAATTTTTTCTTTAATAGCGTTGGATTTTATCTTAAAATACAAGAACTTTTCGTGGTTCTTGTCAATTTTTGTTGGTTTTCATCCAATGAACTTATTTCAGTCAGCTAGATCTTTCTTCTTCAAAGCAAAAAGATTTTATCTTCAAATACCAGAACTTTTTGTGGTTTTGTTGATTTTCAGCAAATGAACATACTTCAGCGAGCGAGAAGTTTTTTCTTTAATCGCGTCAGATTTTATCTTAAAATACAAGAACTTTTCGTGGTTCTTGTCAATTTTTGTTGGTTTTCATCTTATGAACTTATTTCCGTCAGCTAGATCTTTCTTCTTCAAAGCAAAAAGATTTTATCTTCAAATACAAGAACTTTTCGTGGTTTTGTTGATTTTCAGCAAATGAACATATTTCAGCGAGCGAGAAGTTTTTTCTTCAATAGCGTAAGATTTTATCTTAAAATAGAAGAACTTTTCGTGGTTCTTGTCAACTTTTGTTAGTTTTCATCTTATGAACTTATTTCAGTCAGCTAGATCTTTCTTCTTCAAAGCAAAAAGATTTTATCTTCAAATACCAGAACTTTTCGTGGTTTTGTTGATTTTCAGCAAATGAACATATTTCAGCGAGCGAGAAGTTTTTTCTTCAATAGCGTTGGATTTTATCTAAAAATACAAGAACTTTTCGTGGTTCTTGTCAATTTTTGTTAGTTTTCATCTTATGAACTTATTTCAGTCAGCTAGATCTTTCTTCTTCAAAGCAAAAAGATTTTATCTTCAAATACCAGAACTTTTCGTGGTTTTGTTGATTTTCAGCAAATGAACATATTTCAGCGAGGGAGAAGTTTTTTCTTTGATAGCGTCAGATTTTATCTTAAAATACAAGAACTTTTCGTGGTTCTTGTCAATTTTTGTTGGTTTTCATCCAATGAACTTATTTCAGTCAGCTAGATCTTTCTTCTTCAAAGCAAAAAGATTTTATCTTCAAATACCAGAACTTTTCGTGGTTTTGTTGATTTTCAGCAAATGAACATATTTCAGCGAGTGAGAAGTTTTTTCTTTAATCGCGTCAGATTTTATCTTAAAATACAAGAACTTTTCGTGGTTCTTTTCAATTTTTGTTGGTTTTCATCTTATGAACTTATTTCTGTCAGCTCGATCTTTCTTCTTCAATGCAAAAAGATTTTATCTTCAAATACAAGAACTTTTCGTGGTTTTGTTGATTTACAGCAAATGAACATATTTCAGCGAGCGATAAGTTTTTTCTTCAATAGCGTAAGATTTTATCTAAAAATACAAGAACTTTTCGTGGTTCTTGTCAATTTTTGTTAGTTTTCATCTTATGAACTTATTTCAGTCAGCTAGATCTTTCTTCTTCAAAGCAAAAAGATTTTATCTTCAAATACAAGAACTTTTCGTGGTTTTGTTGATTTTCAGCAAATGAACATATTTCAGCGAGCGAGAAGTTTTTTCTTTAAAAGCGTCAGATTTTATCTTAAAATACAAGAACTTTTCGTGGTTCTTGTCAATTTTTGTTGGTTTTCATCCAATAAACTTATTTCAGTCAGCTGGATCTTTCTTCTTCAACGCAAAAAGATTTTATCTTCAAATACAAGAACTTTTCGTGGTTTTGTTGATTTTCAGCAAATGAACATTATTCAGCGAGCGAGAAGTTTTTTCTTTAAAAGCGTCAGATTTGATCTAAAAATACAAGAACTTTTCGTGGTTCTTGTCAATTTTTGTTGGTTTTCATCCAATAAACTTATTTCAGTCAGCTAGATCTTTCTTCTTCAAAGCAAAAAGATTTTATCTTCAAATACAAGAACTTTTCGTGGTTTTGTTGATTTTCAGCAAATGAACATATTTCAGCGAGCGAGAAGTTTTTTCTTTAATAGTTTCAGATTTTATCTTAATATACAAGAAGTTTTCATGGTTCTTATCAATTTTTGTTGGTTTTCATCCAATAAAGTTATTTCAGTCAGCTCGATCTTTCTGCTTCAAAGCAAAAAGATTTTATCTTCAAATACAAGAACTTTTCGTGGTTTTGTTGATTTTCAGCAAATGAACATATTTCAGCGAGCGAGAAGTTTTTTCTTCAATCACGTCAGATTTTATCTTAAAATACAAGAACTTTTCGTGGTTCTTGTCAATTTTTGTTGGTTTTCATCCAATGAACTTATTTCAGTCAGCTCGATCTTTCTTCTTCAAAGCAAAAAGATTTTATCTTCAAATACCAGAACTTTTCGTGGTTTTGTTGATTTTCAGCAAATGAACATATTTCAGCGAGGGAGAAATTTTTTCTTTAATAGCGTTGGATTTTATCTTAAAATACAAGAACTTTTCGTGGTTCTTGTCAATTTTTGTTGGTTTTCATCCAATGAACTTATTTCAGTCAGCTAGATCTTTCTTCTTCAAAGCAAAAAGATTTTATCTTCAAATACCAGAACTTTTTGTGGTTTTGTTGATTTTCAGCAAATGAACATATTTCAGCGAGCGAGAAGTTTTTTCTTTAATCGCGTCAGATTTTATCTTAAAATACAAGAACTTTTCGTGGTTCTTGTCAATTTTTGTTGGTTTTCATCTTATGAACTTATTTCCGTCAGCTAGATCTTTCTTCTTCAAAGCAAAAAGATTTTATCTTCAAATACAAGAACTTTTCGTGGTTTTGTTGATTTTCAGCAAATGAACATATTTCAGCGAGGGAGAAGTTTTTTCTTTAATAGCGTCAGATTTTATCTTAAAATACAAGAACTTTTCGTGGTTCTTGTCAATTTTTGTTGCTTTTCATCTCATATACTTATTTCAGTCAGCTGGATCTTTCTTCTTGAAAGCAAAAAGATTTTATCTTCAAATACAAGAACTTTTCGTGGTTTTGTTGATTTTCAGCAAATGAACATATTTCAGCGAGCTAGAAGTTTTTTCTTCAAAAGCGTAAGATTTTATCTTAAAATAGAAGAACTTTTCGTGGTTCTTGTCAATTTTTGTTAGTTTTCATCTTATGAACTTATTTCAGTCAGCTAGATCTTTCTTCTTCAAAGCAAAAAGATTTTATCTTCAAATACCAGAACTTTTCGTGGTTTTGTTGATTTTCAGCAAATGAACATATTTCAGCGAGGGAGAAATTTTTTCTTTAATAGCGTTGGATTTTATCTTAAAATACAAGAACTTTTCGTGGTTCTTGTCAATTTTTGTTGGTTTTCATCCAATGAACTTATTTCAGTCAGCTAGATCTTTCTTCTTCAAAGCAAAAAGATTTTATCTTCAAATACCAGAACTTTTTGTGGTTTTGTTGATTTTCAGCAAATGAACATACTTCAGCGAGCGAGAAGTTTTTTCTTTAATCGCGTCAGATTTTATCTTAAAATACAAGAACTTTTCGTGGTTCTTGTCAATTTTTGTTGGTTTTCATCTTATGAACTTATTTCCGTCAGCTAGATCTTTCTTCTTCAAAGCAAAAAGATTTTATCTTCAAATACAAGAACTTTTCGTGGTTTTGTTGATTTTCAGCAAATGAACATATTTCAGCGAGCGAGAAGTTTTTTCTTCAATAGCGTAAGATTTTATCTTAAAATAGAAGAACTTTTCGTGGTTCTTGTCAACTTTTGTTAGTTTTCATCTTATGAACTTATTTCAGTCAGCTAGATCTTTCTTCTTCAAAGCAAAAAGATTTTATCTTCAAATACCAGAACTTTTCGTGGTTTTGTTGATTTTCAGCAAATGAACATATTTCAGCGAGCGAGAAGTTTTTTCTTCAATAGCGTTGGATTTTATCTAAAAATACAAGAACTTTTCGTGGTTCTTGTCAATTTTTGTTAGTTTTCATCTTATGAACTTATTTCAGTCAGCTAGATCTTTCTTCTTCAAAGCAAAAAGATTTTATCTTCAAATACCAGAACTTTTCGTGGTTTTGTTGATTTTCAGCAAATGAACATATTTCAGCGAGGGAGAAGTTTTTTCTTTGATAGCGTCAGATTTTATCTTAAAATACAAGAACTTTTCGTGGTTCTTGTCAATTTTTGTTGGTTTTCATCCAATGAACTTATTTCAGTCAGCTCGATCTTTCTTCTTCAAAGCAAAAAGATTTTATCTTCAAATACCAGAACTTTTCGTGGTTTTGTTGATTTTCAGCAAATGAACATATTTCAGCGAGTGAGAAGTTTTTTCTTTAATCGCGTCAGATTTTATCTTAAAATACAAGAACTTTTCGTGGTTCTTTTCAATTTTTGTTGGTTTTCATCTTATGAACTTATTTCTGTCAGCTCGATCTTTCTTCTTCAATGCAAAAAGATTTTATCTTCAAATACAAGAACTTTTCGTGGTTTTGTTGATTTACAGCAAATGAACATATTTCAGCGAGCGATAAGTTTTTTCTTCAATAGCGTAAGATTTTATCTAAAAATACAAGAACTTTTCGTGGTTCTTGTCAATTTTTGTTAGTTTTCATCTTATGAACTTATTTCAGTCAGCTAGATCTTTCTTCTTCAAAGCAAAAAGATTTTATCTTCAAATACAAGAACTTTTCGTGGTTTTGTTGATTTTCAGCAAATGAACATATTTCAGCGAGCGAGAAGTTTTTTCTTTAAAAGCGTCAGATTTTATCTTAAAATACAAGAACTTTTCGTGGTTCTTGTCAATTTTTGTTGGTTTTCATCCAATAAACTTATTTCAGTCAGCTGGATCTTTCTTCTTCAACGCAAAAAGATTTTATCTTCAAATACAAGAACTTTTCGTGGTTTTGTTGATTTTCAGCAAATGAACATTATTCAGCGAGCGAGAAGTTTTTTCTTTAAAAGCGTCAGATTTGATCTAAAAATACAAGAACTTTTCGTGGTTCTTGTCAATTTTTGTTGGTTTTCATCCAATAAACTTATTTCAGTATGCTGGATCTTTCTTCTTCAAAGCAAAAAGATTTTATCTTCAAATACAAGAACTTTTCGTGGTTTTGTTGATTTTCAGCAAATGAACATATTTCAGCGAGCGAGAAGTTTTTTCTTTAATCGCGTCAGATTTTATCTTAAAATACAAGAACTTTTCGTGGTTCTTGTCATTTTTTGTTGGTTTTCATCCAATAAACTTATTTCAGTCAGCTAGATCTTTCTTCTTCAAAGCAAAAAGATTTTATATTCAAATACAAGAACTTTTCGTGGTTTTGTTGATTTTCAGCAAATGAACATATTTCAGCGAGCGAGAAGTTTTTTCTTTAAAAGCGTCAGATTTTATCTTAAAATACAAGAACTTTTCGTGGTTTTTGTCAATTTTTGTTGGTTTTCATCCAATGAACTTATTTCAGTCAGCTCGATCTTTCTTCTTGAAAGCAAAAGGATTTTATCTTCAAATACAAGAACTTTTCGTGGTTTTGTTGATTTTCAGCAAATGAACATATTTCAGCGAGCTAGAAGTTTTTTCTTTAATAGCGTCAGATTTTATCTTAAAATACAAGAACTTTTCGTGGTTCTTGTCAATTTTTGTTAGTTTTCATCTTATGAACTTATTTCAGTCAGCTGGATCTTTCTTCTTCAAAGCAAAAAGATTTTATCTTCAAATACAAGAACTTTTCGTGGTTTTGTTCATTTTCAGCAAATGAACATATTTCAGCGAGGGAGAAGTTTTTTCTTTAATCGCGTCAGATTTTATCTTAAAATACAAGAACTTTTCGTGGTTCTTGTCAATTTTTGTTGGTTTTCATCCAATAAACTTATTTCAGTCAGCTGGATCTTTCTTCTTCAACGCAAAAAGATTTTATCTTCAAATACAAGAACTTTTCGTGGTTTTGTTGATTTTCAGCAAATGAACATATTTCAGCGAGCGAGAAGTTTTTTCTTTAAAAGCGTCAGATTTGATCTAAAAATACAAGAACTTTTCGTGGTTCTTGTCAATTTTTGTTGGTTTTCATCCAATAAACTTATTTCAGTATGCTGGATCTTTCTTCTTCAAAGCAAAAAGATTTTATCTTCAAATACAAGAACTTTTCGTGGTTTTGTTGATTGTCAGCAAATGAACATATTTCAGCGAGCGAGAAGTTTTTTCTTTAATCGCGTCAGATTTTATCTTAAAATACAAGAACTTTTCGTGGTTCTTGTCATTTTTTGTTGGTTTTCATCCAATAAACTTATTTCAGTCAGCTAGATCTTTCTTCTTCAAAGCAAAAAGATTTTATCTTCAAATACAAGAACTTTTCGTGGTTTTGTTGATTTTCAGCAAATGAACATATTTCAGCGAGCGAGAAGTTTTTTCTTTAAAAGCGTCAGATTTTATCTTAAAATACAAGAACTTTTCGTGGTTCTTGTCAATTTTTGTTGGTTTTCATCCAATGAACTTATTTCAGTCAGCTCGATCTTTCTTCTTGAAAGCAAAAGGATTTTATCTTCAAATACAAGAACTTTTCGTGGTTTTGTTCATTTTCAGCAAATGAACATATTTCAGCGAGGGAGAAGTTTTTTCTTCAATCGCTTCAGATTTTATCTTAAAATACAAGAACTTTTCGTGGTTCTTGTCAATTTTTGTTGGTTTTCATCCAATGAACTTATTTCAGTCAGCGAGATCTTTCTTCTTCAAAGCAAAAAGATTTTATCTTCAAATACAAGAACTTTTCGTGGTTTTGTTCATTTTCAGCAAATGAACATATTTCAGCGAGGGAGAAGTTTTTTCTTCAATCGCTTCAGATTTTATCTTAAAATACAAGAACTTTTCGTGGTTCTTGTCAATTTTTGTTGGTTTTCATCCAATGAACTTATTTCAGTCAGCTGGATCTTTCTTCTTGAAAGCAAAAAGATTTTATATTCAAATACAAGAACTTTTCGTGGTTTTGTTGTTTTTCAGCAAATGAACATATTTCAGCGAGGGAGAAGTTTTTTCTTTAATAGCGTTGGATTTTATCTTAAAATACAAGAACTTTTCGTGGTTCTTGTCAATTTTTGTTGGTTTTCATCCAATGAACTGATTTCAGTCAGCTAGATCTTTCTTCTTCAAAGCAAAAAGATTTTATCTTCAAATACCAGAACTTTTCGTGGTTTTGTTGATTTTCAGCAAATGAACATATTTCAGCGAGCGAAAAGTTTTTTCTTTAAAAGCGTCAGATTTTATCTTAAAATACAAGAAATTTTCGTGGTTCTTGTCAATTTTTGTTGGTTTTCATCTTATGAACTTATTTCAGTCAGCTGGATCTTTCTTCTTCAAAGCAAAAAGATTTTATCATCAAATACAAGAACTTTTCGTGGTTTTGTTGGTTTTCAGCAAATGAACATCTTTCAGCGAGGGAGAAGTTTTTTCTTTAATAGCGTCAGAATTTATCTTAAAATAGAAGAACTTTTCGTGGTTCTTGTCAATTTTTGTTGGTTTTCATCCAATAAACTTATTTCAGTCAGCCAGATCTTTCTTCTTCAAAGCAAAAAGATTTTATCTTCAAATACAAGAACTTTTCGTGGTTTTGTTGATTTTCAGCAAATGAACATATTTCAGCGAGCGAGAAGTTTTTTCTTTAATAGTTTCAGATTTTATCTTAATATACAAGAAGTTTTCATGGTTCTTATCAATTTTTGTTGGTTTTCATCCAATAAACTTATTTCAGTCAGCTCGATCTTTCTGCTTCAAAGCAAAAAGATTTTATCTTCAAATACAAGAACTTTTCGTGGTTTTGTTGATTTTCAGCAAATGAACATATTTCAGCGAGCGAGAAGTTTTTTCTTCAATCACGTCAGATTTTATCTTAAAATACAAGAACTTTTCGTGGTTCTTGTCAATTTTTGTTGTTTTTCATCCAATGAACTTATTTCAGTCAGCTGGATCTTTCTTCTTGAAAGCAAAAAGATTTTATATTCAAATACAAGAACTTTTCGTGGTTTTGTTGATTTTCAGCAAATGAACATATTTCAGCGAGGGAGAAGTTTTTTCTTTAATAGCGTCAGATTTTATCTTAAAATACAAGAACTTTTCGTGGTTCTTGTCAATTTTTGTTGCTTTTCATCTCATATACTTATTTCAGTCAGCTGGATCTTTCTTCTTGAAAGCAAAAAGATTTTATCTTCAAATACAAGAACTTTTCGTGGTTTTGTTGATTTTCAGCAAATGAACATATTTCAGCGAGCGAGAAGTTTTTTCTTCAAAAGCGTAAGATTTTATCTTAAAATAGAAGAACTTTTCGTGGTTCTTGTCAATTTTTGTTAGTTTTCATCTTATGAAGTTATTTCAGTCAGCTAGATCTTTCTTCTTCAAAGCAAAAAGATTTTATCTTCAAATACCAGAACTTTTCGTGGTTTTGTTGATTTTCAGCAAATGAACATATTTCAGCGAGCGAGAAGTTTTTTCTTTAAAAGCGTCAGATTTGATCTAAAAATACAAGAACTTTTCGTGGTTCTTGTCAATTTTTGTTGGTTTTCATCCAATAAACTTATTTCAGTATGCTGGATCTTTCTTCTTCAAAGCAAAAAGATTTTATCTTCAAATACAAGAACTTTTCGTGGTTTTGTTGATTGTCAGCAAATGAACATATTTCAGCGAGCGAGAAGTTTTTTCTTTAAAAGCGTCAGATTTTATCTTAAAATACAAGAACTTTTCGTGGTTCTTGTCAATTTTTGTTGGTTTTCATCCAATGAACTTATTTCAGTCAGCTCGATCTTTCTTCTTGAAAGAAAAAGGATTTTATCTTCAAATACAAGAACTTTTCGTGGTTTTGTTGATTTTCAGCAAATGAACATATTTCAGCGAGCTAGAAGTTTTTTCTTCAATAGCGTAAGATTTTATCTTAAAATACAAGAACTTTTCGTGGTTCTTGTCAATTTTTGTTAGTTTTCATCTTATGAACTTATTTCAGTCAGCTAGATCTTTCTTCTTCAAAGCAAAAAGATTTTATCTTCAAATACAAGAACTTTTCGTGGTTTTGTTCATTTTCAGCAAATGAACATATTTCAGCGAGGGAGAAGTTTTTTCTTTAATCGCTTCAGATTTTATCTTAAAATACAAGAACTTTTCGTGGTTCTTGTCAATTTTTGTTGGTTTTCATCCAATAAACTTATTTCAGTCAGCTGGATCTTTCTTCTTCAACGCAAAAAGATTTTATCTTCAAATACAAGAACTTTTCGTGGTTTTGTTGATTTTCAGCAAATGAACATATTTCAGCGAGGGAGAAGTTTTTTCTTTAAAAGCGTCAGATTTGATCTAAAAATACAAGAACTTTTCGTGGTTCTTGTCAATTTTTGTTGGTTTTCATCCAATAAACTTATTTCAGTATGCTGGATCTTTCTTCTTCAACGCAAAAAGATTTTATCTTCAAATAAAGAACTTTTCGTGGTTTTGTTGATTTTCAGCAAATGAACATTATTCAGCGAGCGAGAAGTTTTTTCTTTAAAAGCGTCAGATTTTACCTTAAAATACAAGAACTTTTCGTGGTTCTTGTCAATTTTTGTTGGTTTTCATCCAATAAACTTATTTCAGTCAGCTGGATCTTTCTTCTTCAAAGCAAAAAGATTTTATCTTCAAATACAAGAACTTTTCGTGGTTTTGTTGATTTTCAGCAAATGAACATATTTCAGCGAGCGAGAAGTTTTTTCTTTAAAAGCGTCAGATTTGATCTAAAAATACAAGAACTTTTCGTGGTTCTTGTCAATTTTTGTTGGTTTTCATCCAATAAACTTATTTCAGTATGCTGGATCTTTCTTCTTCAAAGCAAAAAGATTTTATCTTCAAATACAAGAACTTTTCGTGGTTTTGTTGATTGTCAGCAAATGAACATATTTCAGCGAGCGAGAAGTTTTTTCTTTAATCGCGTCAGATTTTATCTTAAAATACAAGAACTTTTCGTGGTTCTTGTCATTTTTTGTTGGTTTTCATCCAATAAACTTATTTCAGTCAGCTAGATCTTTCTTCTTCAAAGCAAAAAGATTTTATATTCAAATACAAGAACTTTTCGTGGTTTTGTTGATTTTCAGCAAATGAACATATTTCAGCGAGCGAGAAGTTTTTTCTTTAAAAGCGTCAGATTTTATCTTAAAATACAAGAACTTTTCGTGGTTCTTGTCAATTTTTGTTGGTTTTCATCCAATGAACTTATTTCAGTCAGCTCGATCTTTCTTCTTGAAAGCAAAAGGATTTTATCTTCAAATACAAGAACTTTTCGTGGTTTTGTTGATTTTCAGCAAATGAACATATTTCAGCGAGCTAGAAGTTTTTTCTTTAATAGCGTAAGATTTTATCTTAAAATACAAGAACTTTTCGTGGTTCTTGTCAATTTTTGTTAGTTTTCATCTTATGAACTTATTTCAGTCAGCCAGATCTTTCTTCTTCAAAGCAAAAAGATTTTATCTTCAAATACAAGAACTTTTCGTGGTTTTGTTCATTTTCAGCAAATGAACATATTTCAGCGAAGGAGAAGTTTTTTCTTTAATCGCGTCAGATTTTATCTTAAAATACAAGAACTTTTCGTGGTTCTTTTCAATTTTTGTTGGTTTTCATCTTATGAACTTATTTCAGTCAGCTAGATCTTTCTTCTTCAAAGCAAAAAGATTTTATCTTCAAATACAAGAACTTTTCGTGGTTTTGTTGATTTTCAGCAAATGAACATATTTCAGCGAGCGAGAAGTTTTTTCTTTAAAAGCGTCAGATTTTACCTTAAAATACAAGAACTTTTCGTGGTTCTTGTCAATTTTTGTTGGTTTTCATCCAATAAACTTATTTCAGTCAGCTGGATCTTTCTTCTTCAACGCAAAAAGATTTTATCTTCAAATACAAGAACTTTTCGTGGTTTTGTTGATTTTCAGCAAATGAACATATTTCAGCGAGCGAGAAGTTTTTTCTTTAAAAGCGTCAGATTTGATCTAAAAATACAAGAACTTTTCGTGGTTCTTGTCAATTTTTGTTGGTTTTCATCCAATAAACTTATTTCAGTATGCTGGATCTTTCTTCTTCAAAGCAAAAAGATTTTATCTTCAAATACAAGAACTTTTCGTGGTTTTGTTGATTGTCAGCAAATGAACATATTTCAGCGAGCGAGAAGTTTTTTCTTTAAAAGCGTCAGATTTTATCTTAAAATACAAGAACTTTTCGTGGTTCTTGTCAATTTTTGTTGGTTTTCATCCAATGAACTTATTTCAGTCAGCTCGATCTTTCTTCTTGAAAGAAAAAGGATTTTATCTTCAAATACAAGAACTTTTCGTGGTTTTGTTGATTTTCAGCAAATGAACATATTTCAGCGAGCTAGAAGTTTTTTCTTTAATAGCGTAAGATTTTATCTTAAAATACAAGAACTTTTCGTGGTTCTTGTCAATTTTTGTTAGTTTTCATCTTATGAACTTATTTCAGTCAGCTAGATCTTTCTTCTTCAAAGCAAAAAGATTTTATCTTCAAATACAAGAACTTTTCGTGGTTTTGTTCATTTTCAGCAAATGAACATATTTCAGCGAGGGAGAAGTTTTTTCTTTAATCGCTTCAGATTTTATCTTAAAATACAAGAACTTTTCGTGGTTCTTGTCAATTTTTGTTGGTTTTCATCCAATGAACTTATTTCAGTCAGCTGGATCTTTCTTCTTGAAAGCAAAAAGATTTTATATTCAAAATACAAGAACTTTTCGTGGTTTTGTTGATTTTCAGCAAATGAACATATTTCAGCGAGGGAGAAGTTTTTTCTTTAATAGCGTCAGATTTTATCTTAAAATACAAGAACTTTTCGTGGTTCTTGTCAATTTTTGTTAGTTTTCATCAAATGAACATATTTCAGTCAGCTGGATCTTTCTTCTTGAAAGCAAAAAGATTTTATCTTCAAATACAAGAACTTTTCGTGGTTTTGTTGATTTTCAGCAAATGAACATATTTCAGCGAGCTAGAAGTTTTTTCTTCAATAGCGTAAGATTTTATCTTAAAATAGAAGAACTTTTCGTGGTTCTTGTCAATTTTTGTTAGTTTTCATCTTATGAACTTATTTCAGTCAGCTCGATCTTTCTTCTTCAAAGCAAAAAGATTTTATCTTCAAATACCAGAACTTTTCGTGGTTTTGTTGATTTTCAGCAAATGAACATATTTCAGCGAGGGAGAAGTTTTTTCTTTAATAGCGGCAGATTTTATCTTAAAATACAAGAACCTTTCGTGGTTCTTGTCAATTTTTGTTGGTTTTTATCTTATGAACTTATTTCAGTCAGCTGGATCTTTCTTCTTCAAAGCAAAAAGATTTTATCTTCCAATACCAGAACTTTTCGTGGTTTTGTTGATTTTCAGCAAATGAACATATTTCAGCGAGGGAGAAGTTTTTTCTTTAATAGCGTCAGAATTTATCTTAAAATAGAAGAACTTTTCGTGGTTCTTGTCAATTTTTGTTGGTTTTCATCCAATAAACTTATTTCAGTCAGCTAGATCTTTCTTCTTCAAAGCAAAAAGATTTTATCTTCAAATACAAGAACTTTTCGTGGTTTTGTTGATTTTCAGCAAATGAACATATTTCAGCGAGCGAGAAGTTTTTTCTTTAATAGTGTCAGATTTTATCTTAATATACAAGAAGTTTTCATGGTTCTTGTCAATTTTTGTTGGTTTTCATCCAATAAACTTATTTCAGTCAGCTAGATCTTTCTTCTTCAAAGCAAAAAGATTTTATCTTCAAATAGAAGAACTTTTCGTGGTTTTGTTGATTTTCAGCAAATGAACATATTTCAGCGAGCGAGAAGTTTTTTCTTCAATCGCGTCAGATTTTATCTTAAAATACAAGAACTTTTCGTGGTTCTTGTCAATTTTTGTTGTTTTTCATCCAATAAACTTATTTCAGTCAGCTGGACCTTTCTTCTTCAACGCAAAAAGATTTTATCTTCAAATACAAGAACTTTTCGTGGTTTTGTTGATTTTCAGCAAATGAACATATTTCAGCGAGGGAGAAATTTTTTCTTTAATAGCGTTGGATTTTATCTTAAAATACAAGAACTTTTCGTGGTTCTTGTCAATTTTTGTTGGTTTTCATCCAATGAACTTATTTCAGTCAGCGAGATCTTTCTTCTTCAAAGCAAAAAGATTTTATCTTCAAATACCAGAACTTTTCGTGGTTTTGTTGATTTTCAGCAAATGAACATATTTCAGCGAGTGAGAAGTTTTTTCTTTAATCGCGTCAGATTTTATCTTAAAATACAAGAACTTTTCGTGGTTCTTTTCAATTTTTGTTGGTTTTCATCTTATGAACTTATTTCAGTCAGCTAGATCTTTTTTCTTGAAAGCAAAAAGATTTTATCTTCAAATACAAGAACTTTTCGTGGTTTTGTTGATTTTCAGCAAATGAACATATTTCAGCGAGCGATAAGTTTTTTCTTCAATAGCGTAAGATTTTATCTAAAAATACAAGAACTTTTCGTGGTTCTTGTCAATTTTTGTTAGTTTTCATCTTATGAACTTATTTCAGTCAGCTAGATCTTTCTTCTTCAAAGCAAAAAGATTTTATCTTCAAATACAAGAACTTTTCGTGGTTTTGTTGATTTTCAGCAAATGAACATATTTCAGCGAGCGAGAAGTTTTTTCTTAAAAAGCGTCAGATTTGATCTTAAAATACAAGAACTTTTCGTGGTTCTTGTCAATTTTTGTTGATTTTCACCAAATGAACTTATTTCTGTCAGCGAGATCTTTCTTCTTTAAAGCAAAAAGATTTTATCTTCAAATACAAGAACTTTTCGTGGTTTTGTTGATTTTCAGCAAATGAACATATTTCAGCGAGCGAGAAGTTTTTTCTTTAAAAGCGTCAGATTTTATCTTAAAATACAAAAACTTTTCGTGGTTCTTGTCAATTTTTGTTGGTTTTCATCTGATGAACTTATTTCATTCAGCTAGATCTTTCTTCTTCAAAGCAAAAAGATTTTATCTTCAAATACAAGAACTTTTCGTGGTTTTGTTGATTTTCAGCAAATGAACATATTTCAGCGAGCGAGAAGTTTTTTCTTTAATCGCGTCAGATTTTATCTTAAAATACAAGAACTTTTCGTGGTTCTTGTCAATTTTTGTTGGTTTTCATCCAATGAACTTATTTCAGTCAGCTGGATCTTTCTTCTTGAAAGCAAAAAGATTTTATATTCAAATACAAGAACTTTTCGTGGTTTTGTTGATTTTCAGCAAATGAACATATTTCAGCGAGGGAGAAGTTTTTTCTTTAATAGCGTCAGATTTTATCTTAAAATACAAGAACTTTTCGTGGTTCTTGTCAATTTTTGTTAGTTTTCATCAAATGAACTTATTTCAGTCAGCTGGATCTTTCTTCTTGAAAGCAAAAGGATTTTTATCTTCAAATACAAGAACTTTTCGTGGTTTTGTTGATTTTCAGCAAATGAACATATTTCAGCGAGCTCGAAGTTTTTTCTTCAATAGCGTAAGATTTTATCTTAAAATACAAGAACTTTTCGTGGTTCTTGTCAATTTTTGTTAGTTTTCATCTTATGAACTTATTTCAGTCAGCTGGATCTTTCTTCTTTAAAGCAAAAAGATTTTATCTTCAAATACAAGAACTTTTCGTGGTTTTGTTGATTTTCAGCAAATGAACATATTTCAGCGAGCAAGAAGTTTTTTCTTTAATCGCGTCAGATTTTATCTTAAAATACAAGAACATTTCGTGGTTCTTGTCAATTTTTGTTGATTTTCACTAAATGAACTTATTTCAGTCAGCTAGATCTTTCTTCTTTAAAGCAAAAAGATTTTATCTTCAAATACAAGAACTTTTCGTGGTTTTGTTGATTTTCAGCAAATGAACATATTTCAGCGAGCGAGAAGTTTTTTCTTTAAAAGCATCAGATTTTATCTTAAAATAAAAGAACTTTTCGTGGTTCTTGTCAATTTTTGTTGGTTTTCATCCAATGAACTTATTTCAGTCAGCGAGATCTTTCTTCTTCAAAGCAAAAAGATTTTATCTTCAAATACAAGAACTTTTCGTGGTTTTGTTGATTTTCAGCAAATGAACATATTTCAGCGAGCGAGAAGTTTTTTCTTTAATCACGTCAGATTTTATCTTAAAATACAAGAACTTTTCGTGGTTCTTGTCAATTTTTGTTGGTTTTCATCCAATGAACTTATTTCAGTCAGCTGGATCTTTCTTCTTGAAAGCAAAAAGATTTTATCTTCAAATACAAGAACTTTTCGTGGTTTTGTTGATTTTCAGCAAATGAACATATTTCAGCGAGCGAGAAGTTTTTTCTTTAAAAGCGTCAGATTTTATCTTAAAATACAAGAACTTTTCGTGGTTCTTGTCAATTTTTGTTGATTTTCACCAAATGAACTTATTTCTGTCAGCGAGATCTTTCTTCTTTAAAGCAAAAAGATTTTATCTTCAAATACAAGAACTTTTCGTGGTTTTGTTGATTTTCAGCAAATGAACATATTTCAGCGAGCGAGAAGTTTTTTCTTTAAAAGCGTCAGATTTTATCTTAAAATACAAAAACTTTTCGTGGTTCTTGTCAATTTTTGTTGGTTTTCATCTGATGAACTTATTTCATTCAGCTAGATCTTTCTTCTTCAAAGCAAAAAGATTTTATCTTCAAATACAAGAACTTTTCGTGGTTTTGTTGATTTTCAGCAAATGAACATATTTCAGCGAGCGAGAAGTTTTTTCTTTAATCGCGTCAGATTTTATCTTAAAATACAAGAACTTTTCGTGGTTCTTGTCAATTTTTGTTGGTTTTCATCCAATGAACTTATTTCAGTCAGCTGGATCTTTCTTCTTGAAAGCAAAAAGATTTTATATTCAAATACAAGAACTTTTCGTGGTTTTGTTGATTTTCAGCAAATGAACATATTTCAGCGAGGGAGAAGTTTTTTCTTTAATAGCGTCAGATTTTATCTTAAAATACAAGAACTTTTCGTGGTTCTTGTCAATTTTTGTTAGTTTTCATCTTATGAACTTATTTCAGTCAGCTGGATCTTTCTTCTTCAAAGCAAAAAGATTTTATCTTCAAATACAAGAACTTTTCGTGGTTTTGTTGATTTTCAGCAAATGAACATATTTCAGCAAGCAAGAAGTTTTTTCTTCAATAGCGTAAGATTTTATCTTAAAATACAAGAACTTTTCGTGGTTCTTGTCAATTTTTGTTAGTTTTCATCTTATGAACTTATTTCAGTCAGCTGGATCTTTCTTCTTCAAAGCAAAAAGATTTTATCTTCAAATACAAGAACTTTTCGTGGTTTTGTTGATTTTCAGCAAATGAACATATTTCAGCGAGCAAGAAGTTTTTTCTTTAACCGCGTCAGATTTTATCTTAAAATACAAGAACATTTCGTGGTTCTTGTCAATTTTTGTTGATTTTCACTAAATGAACTTATTTCAGTCAGCTAGATCTTTCTTCTTTAAAGCAAAAAGATTTTATCTTCAAATACAAGAACTTTTCGTGGTTTTGTTGATTTTCAGCAAATGAACATATTTCAGCGAGCGAGAAGTTTTTTCTTTAAAAGCGTCAGATTTTATCTTAAAATAAAAGAACTTTTCGTGGTTCTTGTCAATTTTTGTTGGTTTTCATCCAATAAACTTATTTCAGTCAGCGAGATCTTTCTTCTTCAAAGCAAAAAGATTTTATCTTCAAATACAAGAACTTTTCGTGGTTTTGTTGATTTTCAGCAAATGAACATATTTCAGCGAGCGAGAAGTTTTTTCTTTAATCACGTCAGATTTTATCTTAAAATACAAGAACTTTTCGTGGTTCTTGTCAATTTTTGTTGGTTTTCATCCAATGAACTTATTTCAGTCAGCTGGATCTTTCTTCTTGAAAGCAAAAAGATTTTATATTCAAATACAAGAACTTTTCGTGGTTTTGTTGATTTTCAGCAAATGAACATATTTCAGCGAGGGAGAAGTTTTTTCTTTAATAGCGTCAGATTTTATCTTAAAATACAAGAACTTTTCGTGGTTCTTGTCAATTTTTGTTAGTTTTCATCAAATGAACTTATTTCAGTCAGCTGGATCTTTCTTCTTTAAAGCAAAAAGATTTTATCTTCAAATACAAGAACTTTTCGTGGTTTTGTTGATTTTCAGCAAATGAACATATTTCAGCGAGCTAGAAGTTTTTTCTTCAATAGCGTAAGATTTTACCTTAAAATAGAAGAACTTTTCGTGGTTATTGTCAATTTTTGTTGGTTTTCATCCAATGAACTGATTTCAGTCAGCTAGATCTTTCTTCTTCAAAGCAAAAAGATTTTATCTTCAACTACAAGAACTTTTTGTGATTTTGTTGATTTTCGGCAAATGAACATATTTCAGCGAGCGAGAAGTTTTTTCTTTAATCGCGTCAGATTTTATCTTAAAATACAAGAACTTTTCATGGTTCTTGTCAATTTTTGTTGGTTTTCATCTTATGAACTTATTTCAGTCAGCTGGATCTTTCTTCTTCAAAGCAAAAAGATTTTATCATCAAATACAAGAACTTTTCGTGGTTTTGTTGGTTTTCAGCAAATGAACATCTTTCAGCGAGGGAGAAGTTTTTTCTTTAATAGCGTCAGAATTTATCTTAAAATAGAAGAACTTCTCGTGGTTCTTGTCAATTTTTGTTGGTTTTCATCCAATAAACTTATTTCAGTCAGCTAGATCTTTCTTCTTCAAAGCAAAAAGATTTTATCTTCAAATACAAGAACTTTTCGTGGTTTTGTTGATTTTCAGCAAATGAACATATTTCAGCGAGCGAGAAGTTTTTTCTTTAATAGTTTCAGATTTTATCTTAATATACAAGAAGTTTTCATGATTCTTATCAATTTTTGTTGGTTTTCATCCAATAAACTTATTTCAGTCAGCTCGATCTTTCTGCTTCAAAGCAAAAAGATTTTATCTTCAAATACAAGAACTTTTCGTGGTTTTGTTGATTTTCAGCAAATGAACATATTTCAGCGAGCGAGAAGTTTTTTCTTTAATAGCGTCAGATTTTATCTTAAAATAGAAGAACTTTTCGTGGTTATTGTCAATTTTTGTTAGTTTTCATCAAATGAACTTATTTCAGTCAGCTGGATCTTTCTTCTTGAAAGCAAAAAGATTTTATCTTCAAATACAAGAACTTTTCGTGGTTTTGTTGATTTTCAGCAAATGAACATATTTCAGCGAGCTAGAAGTTTTTTCTTCAATCGCGTAAGATTTTATCTTAAAATAGAAGAACTTTTCGTGGTTATTGTCAATTTTTGTTGGTTTTCATCCAATGAACTGATTTCAGTCAGCTAGATCTTTCTTCTTCAAAGCAAAAAGATTTTATCTTCAACTACAAGAACTTTTTGTGATTTTGTTGATTTTCGGCAAATGAACATATTTCAGCGAGCGAGAAGTTTTTTCTTTAATAGCGTCAGATTTTATCTTAAAATACAAGAACTTTTCATGGTTCTTGTCAATTTTTGTTGGTTTTCATCTTATGAACTTATTTCAGTCAGCTAGATCTTTCTTCTTCAAAGCAAAAAGATTTTATCTTCAAATACCAGAACTTTTCGTGGTTTTGTTGATTTTCAGCAAATGAACATATTTCAGCGAGCGAGAAGTTTTTTCTTTAAAAGCGTCAGATTTTATCTTAAAATACAAGAACTTTTCGTGGTTCTTGTCAATTTTTGTTGGTTTTCATCTTATGAACTTATTTCAGTCAGCTGGATCTTTCTTCTTCAAAGCAAAAAGATTTTATCATCAAATACAAGAACTTTTCGTGGTTTTGTTGGTTTTCAGCAAATGAACATCTTTCAGCGAGGGAGAAGTTTTTTCTTTAATAGCGTCAGAATTTATCTTAAAATACAAGAACTTTTCGTGGTTCTTGTCAATTTTTGTTGGTTTTCATCCAATAAACTTATTTCAGTCAGCTGGATCTTTCTTCTTGAAAGCAAAAAGATTTTATCTTCAAATACAAGAACTTTTCGTGGTTTTGTTGATTTTCAGCAAATGAACATATTTCAGCGAGCTAGAAGTTTTTTCTTCAAAAGCGTAAGATTTTATCTTAAAATAGAAGAACTTTTCGTGGTTCTTGTCAATTTTTGTTAGTTTTCATCTTATGAACTTATTTCAGTCAGCTAGATCTTTCTTCTTCAAAGCAAAAAGATTTTATCTTCAAATACCAGAACTTTTCGTGGTTTTGTTGATTTTCAGCAAATGAACATATTTCAGCGAGGGAGAAATTTTTTCTTTAATAGCGTTGGATTTTATCTTAAAATACAAGAACTTTTCGTGGTTCTTGTCAATTTTTGTTGGTTTTCATCCAATGAACTTATTTCAGTCAGCTAGATCTTTCTTCTTTAAAGCAAAAAGATTTTATCTTCAAATACAAGAACTTTTCGTGGTTTTGTTGATTTTCAGCAAATGAACATATTTCAGCGAGCGATAAGTTTTTTCTTTAAAAGCGTCAGATTTTATCTTAAAATAAAAGAACTTTTCGTGGTTCTTGTCAATTTTTGTTGGTTTTCATCCAATAAACTTATTTCAGTCAGCGAGATCTTTCTTCTTCAAAGCAAAAAGATTTTATCTTCAAATACAAGAACTTTTCGTGGTTTTGTTGATTTTCAGCAAATGAACATATTTCAGCGAGCGAGAAGTTTTTTCTTTAATCACGTCAGATTTTATCTTAAAATACAAGAACTTTTCGTGGTTCTTGTCAATTTTTGTTGGTTTTCATCCAATGAACTTATTTCAGTCAGCTGGATCTTTCTTCTTGAAAGCAAAAAGATTTTATATTCAAATACAAGAACTTTTCGTGGTTTTGTTGATTTTCAGCAAATGAACATATTTCAGCGAGGGAGAAGTTTTTTCTTTAATAGCGTCAGATTTTATCTTAAAATACAAGAACTGTTCGTGGTTCTTGTCAATTTTTGTTAGTTTTCATCAAATGAACTTATTTCAGTCAGCTGGATCTTTCTTCTTGAAAGCAAAAAGATTTTATCTTCAAATACAAGAACTTTTCGTGGTTTTGTTGATTTTCAGCAAATGAACATATTTCAGCGAGCTAGAAGTTTTTTCTTCAATAGCGTAAGATTTTATCTTAAAATAGAAGAACTTTTCGTGGTTATTGTCAATTTTTGTTGGTTTTCATCCAATGAACTGATTTCAGTCAGCTAGATCTTTCTTCTTCAAAGCAAAAAGATTTTATCTTCAACTACAAGAACTTTTTGTGATTTTGTTGATTTTCGGCAAATGAACATATTTCAGCGAGCGAGAAGTTTTTTCTTTAATAGCGTCAGATTTTATCTTAAAATACAAGAACTTTTCATGGTTCTTGTCAATTTTTGTTGGTTTTCATCTTATGAACTTATTTCAGTCAGCTAGATCTTTCTTCTTCAAAGCAAAAAGATTTTATCTTCAAATACCAGAACTTTTCGTGGTTTTGTTGATTTTCAGCAAATGAACATTATTCAGCGAGCGAGAAGTTTTTTCTTTAAAAGCGTCAGATTTTAACTAAAAATACAAGAACTTTTCGTGGTTCTTGTCAATTTTTGTTGGTTTTCATCCAATAAACTTATTTCAGTATGCTGGATCTTTCTTCTTCAAAGCAAAAAGATTTTATCTTCAAATACAAGAACTTTTCGTGGTTTTGTTGATTTTCAGCAAATGAACATATTTCAGCGAGCGAGAAGTTTTTTCTTTAAAAGCGTCAGATTTTATCTTAAAATACAAGAACTTTTCGTGGTTCTTGTCAATTTTTGTTGGTTTTCATCCAATGAACTTATTTCAGTCAGCTCGATCTTTCTTCTTGAAAGCAAAAGGATTTTATCTTCAAATACAAGAACTTTTCGTGGTTTTGTTGATTTTCAGCAAATGAACATATTTCAGCGAGCTAGAAGTTTTTTCTTTAATAGCGGCAGATTTTATCTTAAAATACAAGAACTTTTCGTGGTTCTTGTCAATTTTTGTTAGTTTTCATCTTATGAACTTATTTCAGTCAGCTGGATCTTTCTTCTTCAAAGCAAAAAGATTTTATCTTCAAATACAAGAACTTTTCGTGGTTTTGTTGATTTTCAGCAAATGAACATATTTCAGCGAGGGAGAAGTTTTTTCTTTAATCGCGTCAGATTTTATCTTAAAATACAAGAACTTTTCGTGGTTCTTGTCAATTTTTGTTGGTTTTCATCCAATGAACTTATTTCAGTCAGCTGGATCTTTCTTCTTCAAAGCAAAAAGATTTTATCTTCAAATACCAGAACTTTTCGTGGTTTTGTTGATTTTCAGCAAATGAACATATTTCAGCGAGTGAGAAGTTTTTTCTTTAATCGCGTCAGATTTTATCTTAAAATACAAGAACTTTTCGTGGTTCTTTTCAATTTTTGTTGGTTTTCATCTTATGAACTTATTTCAGTCAGCTAGATCTTTCTTCTTCAAAGCAAAAAGATTTTATCTTCAAATACAAGAACTTTTCGTGGTTTTGTTGATTTTCAGCAAATGAACATATTTCAGCGAGCGATAAGTTTTTTCTTCAATAGCGTAAGATTTATTCTAAAAATACAAGAACTTTTCGTGGTTTTTGTCAATTTTTGTTAGTTTTCATCTTATGAACTTATTTCAGTCAGCTAGATCTTTCTTCTTCAAAGCAAAAAGATTTTATCTTCAAATACAAGAACTTTTCGTGGTTTTGTTGATTTTCAGCAAATGAACATATTTCAGCGAGCGAGAAATTTTTTCTTTAAAAGCGTCAGATTTTATCTTAAAATACAAGAACTTTTCGTGGTTCTTGTCAATTTTTGTTGGTTTTCATCCAATAAACTTATTTCAGTCAGCTGGATCTTTCTTCTTCAACGCAAAAAGATTTTATCTTCAAATACAAGAACTTTTCGTGGTTTTGTTGATTTTCAGCAAATGAACATATTTCAGCGAGCGAGAAGTTTTTTCTTTAAAAGCGTCAGATTTGATCGAAAAATACAAGAACTTTTCGTGGTTCTTGTCAATTTTTGTTGGTTTTCATCCAATAAACTTATTTCAGTATGCTGGATCTTTCTTCTTCAAAGCATAAAGATTTTATCTTCAAATACAAGAACTTTTCGTGGTTTTGTTGATTGTCAGCAAATGAACATCTTTCAGCGAGGGAGAAGTTTTTTCTTTAATAGCGTCAGAATTTATCTTAAAATAGAAGAACTTTTCGTGGTTCTTGTCAATTTTTGTTGGTTTTCATCCAATAAACTTATTTCAGTCAGCTAGATCTTTCTTCTTCAAAGCAAAAAGATTTTATCTTCAAATACAAGAACTTTTCGTGGTTTTGTTGATTTTCAGCAAATGAACATATTTCAGCGAGCGAGAAGTTTTTTCTTTAAAAGTTTCAGATTTTATCTTAATATACAAGAAGTTTTCATGGTTCTTATCAATTTTTGTTGGTTTTCATCCAATAAACTTATTTCAGTCAGCTCGATCTTTCTGCTTCAAAGCAAAAAGATTTTATCTTCAAATACAAGAACTTTTCGTGGTTTTGTTGATTTTCAGCAAATGAACATATTTCAGCGAGCGAGAAGTTTTTTCTTCAATCACGTCAGATTTTATCTTAAAATACAAGAACTTTTCGTGGTTCTTGTCAATTTTTGTTGGTTTTCATCCAATGAACTTATTTCAGTCAGCTCGATCTTTCTTCTTGAAAGCAAAAGGATTTTATCTTCAAATACAAGAACTTTTCGTGGTTTTGTTGATTTTCAGCAAATGAACATATTTCAGCGAGGGAGAAGTTTTTTCTTTAATAGCGTCAGATTTTATCTTAAAATACAAGAACTTTTCGTGGTTCTTGTCAATTTTTGTTGCTTTTCATCTCATATACTTATTTCAGTCAGCTGGATCTTTCTTCTTGAAAGCAAAAAGATTTTATCTTCAAATACAAGAACTTTTCGTGGTTTTGTTGATTTTCAGCAAATGAACATATTTCAGCGAGCGAGAAGTTTTTTCTTCAAAAGCGTAAGATTTTATCTTAAAATAGAAGAACTTTTCGTGGTTCTTGTCAATTTTTGTTAGTTTTCATCTTATGAACTTATTTCAGTCAGCTAGATCTTTCTTCTTCAAAGCAAAAAGATTTTATCTTCAAATACCAGAACTTTTCGTGGTTTTGTTGATTTTCAGCAAATGAACATATTTCAGCGAGGGAGAAATTTTTTCTTTAATAGCGTTGGATTTTATCTTAAAATACAAGAACTTTTCGTGGTTCTTGTCAATTTTTGTTGGTTTTCATCTTATGAACTTATTTCAGTCAGCTAGATCTTTCTTCTTCAAAGCAAAAAGATTTTATCTTCAAATACCAGAACTTTTTGTGGTTTTGTTGATTTTCAGCAAATGAACATATTTCAGCGAGCGAGAAGTTTTTTCTTTAATCGCGTCAGATTTTATCTTAAAATACAAGAACTTTTCGTAGTTCTTGTCAATTTTTGTTGGTTTTCATCTTATGAACTTATTTCAGTCAGCTAGATCTTTCTTCTTCAAAGCAAAAAGATTTTATCTTCAAATACAAGAACTTTTCGTGGTTTTGTTGATTTTCAGCAAATGAACATATTTCAGCGAGCGAGAAGTTTTTTCTTCAATAGCATTGGATTTTATCTAAAAATACAAGAACTTTTCGTGGTTCTTGTCAATTTTTGTTGTTTTTCATCCAATGAACTTATTTCAGTCAGCTGGATCTTTCTTCTTTAAAGCAAAAAGATTTTATCTTCAAATACAAGAACTTTTCGTGGTTTTGTTGATTTTCAGCAAATGAACATATTTCAGCGAGCGAGAAGTTCTTTCTTTAAAAGCGTCAGATTTTATCTTAAAATAAAAGAACTTTTCGTGGTTCTTGTCAATTTTTGTTGGTTTTCATCCAATAAACTTATTTCAGTCAGCGAGATCTTTCTTCTTCAAAGCAAAAAGATTTTATCTTCAAATACAAGAACTTTTCGTGGTTTTGTTGATTTTCAGCAAATGAACATATTTCAGCGAGCGAGAAGTTTTTTCTTTAATCACGTCAGATTTTATCTTAAAATACAAGAACTTTTCGTGGTTCTTGTCAATTTTTGTTGGTTTTCATCCAATGAACTTATTTCAGTCAGCTGGATCTTTCTTCTTGAAAGCAAAAAGATTTTATATTCAAATACAAGAACTTTTCGTGGTTTTGTTGATTTTCAGCAAATGAACATATTTCAGCGAGGGAGAAGTTTTTTCTTTAATAGCGTCAGATTTTATCTTAAAATACAAGAACTTTTCGTGGTTCTTGTCAATTTTTGTTGCTTTTCATCTTATATACTTATTTCAGTCAGCTGGATCTTTCTTCTTGAAAGCAAAAAGATTTTATCTTCAAATACAAGAACTTTTAGTGGTTTTGTTGATTTTCAGCAAATGAACATATTTCAGCGATCTTGAAGTTTTTTCTTCAATAGCGTAAGATTTTATCTTAAAATAGAAGAACTTTTCGTGGTTCTTGTCAATTTTTGTTAGTTTTCATCTTATGAACTTATTTCAGTCAGCTAGATCTTTCTTCTTCAAAGCAAAAAGATTTTATCTTCAAATACCAGAACTTTTCGTGGTTTTGTTGATTTTCAGCAAATGAACATATTTCAGCGAGGGAGAAGTTTTTTCTTTAATAGCGTCAGATTTTATCTTAAAATACAAGAACTTTTCATGGTTCTTGTCAATTTTTGTTGGTTTTCATCCAATCAACTTATTTCAGTCAGCTAGATCTTTCTTCTTCAAAGCAAAAAGATTTTATCTTCAAATACCAGAACTTTTCGTGGTTTTGTTGATTTTCAGCAAATGAACATATTTCAGCGAGCGAGAAGTTTTTTCTTTAATCGCGTCAGATTTTATCTTAAAATACAAGAACTTTTCGTGGTTCTTGTCAATTTTTGTTGGTTTTCATCCAATGAACTTATTTCAGTCAGCTCGATCTTTCTTCTTGAAAGCAAAAGGATTTTATCTTCAAATACAAGAACTTTTCGTGGTTTTGTTGATTTTCAGCAAATGAACATATTTCAGCGAGCTAGAAGTTTTTTCTTTAATAGCGGCAGATTTTATCTTAAAATACAAGAACTTTTCGTGGTTCTTGTCAATTTTTGTTAGTTTTCATCTTATGAACTTATTTCAGTCAGCTGGATCTTTCTTCTTCAAAGCAAAAAGATTTTATCTTCAAATACAAGAACTTTTCGTGGTTTTGTTGATTTTCAGCAAATGAACATATTTCAGCGAGGGAGAAGTTTTTTCTTTAATCGCGTCAGATTTTATCTTAAAATACAAGAACTTTTCGTGGTTCTTGTCAATTTTTGTTGGTTTTCATCCAATGAACTTATTTCAGTCAGCTGGATCTTTCTTCTTCAAAGCAAAAAGATTTTATCTTCAAATACCAGAACTTTTCGTGGTTTTGTTGATTTTCAGCAAATGAACATATTTCAGCGAGTGAGAAGTTTTTTCTTTAATCGCGTCAGATTTTATCTTAAAATACAAGAACTTTTCGTGGTTCTTTTCAATTTTTGTTGGTTTTCATCTTATGAACTTATTTCAGTCAGCTAGATCTTTCTTCTTCAAAGCAAAAAGATTTTATCTTCAAATACAAGAACTTTTCGTGGTTTTGTTGATTTTCAGCAAATGAACATATTTCAGCGAGCGATAAGTTTTTTCTTCAATAGCGTAAGATTTTATCTAAAAATACAAGAACTTTTCGTGGTTTTTGTCAATTTTTGTTAGTTTTCATCTTATGAACTTATTTCAGTCAGCTAGATCTTTCTTCTTCAAAGCAAAAAGATTTTATCTTCAAATACAAGAACTTTTCGTGGTTTTGTTGATTTTCAGCAAATGAACATATTTCAGCGAGCGAGAAGTTTTTTCTTTAAAAGCGTCAGATTTTATCTTAAAATACAAGAACTTTTCGTGGTTCTTGTCAATTTTTGTTGGTTTTCATCCAATAAACTTATTTCAGTCAGCTGGATCTTTCTTCTTCAACGCAAAAAGATTTTATCTTCAAATACAAGAACTTTTCGTGGTTTTGTTGATTGTCAGCAAATGAACATATTTCAGCGAGCGAGAAGTTTTTTCTTTAAAAGTTTCAGATTTTATCTTAATATACAAGAAGTTTTCATGGTTCTTATCAATTTTTGTTGGTTTTCATCCAATAAACTTATTTCAGTCAGCTCGATCTTTCTGCTTCAAAGCAAAAAGATTTTATCTTCAAATACAAGAACTTTTCGTGGTTTTGTTGATTTTCAGCAAATGAACATATTTCAGCGAGCGAGAAGTTTTTTCTTCAATCACGTCAGATTTTATCTTAAAATACAAGAACTTTTCGTGGTTCTTGTCAATTTTTGTTGTTTTTCATCCAATGAACTTATTTCAGTCAGCTGGATCTTTCTTCTTGAAAGCAAAAAGATTTTATATTCAAATACAAGAACTTTTCGTGGTTTTGTTGATTTTCAGCAAATGAACATATTTCAGCGAGGGAGAAGTTTTTTCTTTAATAGCGTCAGATTTTATCTTAAAATACAAGAACTTTTCGTGGTTCTTGTCAATTTTTGTTGCTTTTCATCTCATATACTTATTTCAGTCAGCTGGATCTTTCTTCTTGAAAGCAAAAAGATTTTATCTTCAAATACAAGAACTTTTCGTGGTTTTGTTGATTTTCAGCAAATGAACATATTTCAGCGAGCGAGAAGTTTTTTCTTCAAAAGCGTAAGATTTTATCTTAAAATAGAAGAACTTTTCGTGGTTCTTGTCAATTTTTGTTAGTTTTCATCTTATGAACTTATTTCAGTCAGCTAGATCTTTCTTCTTCAAAGCAAAAAGATTTTATCTTCAAATACCAGAACTTTTCGTGGTTTTGTTGATTTTCAGCAAATGAACATATTTCAGCGAGGGAGAAATTTTTTCTTTAATAGCGTTGGATTTTATCTTAAAATACAAGAACTTTTCGTGGTTCTTGTCAATTTTTGTTGGTTTTCATCTTATGAACTTATTTCAGTCAGCTAGATCTTTCTTCTTCAAAGCAAAAAGATTTTATCTTCAAATACCAGAACTTTTTGTGGTTTTGTTGATTTTCAGCAAATGAACATATTTCAGCGAGCGAGAAGTTTTTTCTTTAATCGCGTCAGATTTTATCTTAAAATACAAGAACTTTTCGTGGTTCTTGTCAATTTTTGTTGGTTTTCATCTTATGAACTTATTTCAGTCAGCTAGATCTTTCTTCTTCAAAGCAAAAAGATTTTATCTTCAAATACAAGAACTTTTCGTGGTTTTGTTGATTTTCAGCAAATGAACATATTTCAGCGAGCGAGAAGTTTTTTCTTCAATAGCATTGGATTTTATCTAAAAATACAAGAACTTTTCGTGGTTCTTGTCAATTTTTGTTGTTTTTCATCCAATGAACTTATTTCAGTCAGCTGGATCTTTCTTCTTTAAAGCAAAAAGATTTTATCTTCAAATACAAGAACTTTTCGTGGTTTTGTTGATTTTCAGCAAATGAACATATTTCAGCGAGCGAGAAGTTCTTTCTTTAAAAGCGTCAGATTTTATCTTAAAATAAAAGAACTTTTCGTGGTTCTTGTCAATTTTTGTTGGTTTTCATCCAATAAACTTATTTCAGTCAGCGAGATCTTTCTTCTTCAAAGCAAAAAGATTTTATCTTCAAATACAAGAACTTTTCGTGGTTTTGTTGATTTTCAGCAAATGAACATATTTCAGCGAGCGAGAAGTTTTTTCTTTAATCACGTCAGATTTTATCTTAAAATACAAGAACTTTTCGTGGTTCTTGTCAATTTTTGTTGGTTTTCATCCAATGAACTTATTTCAGTCAGCTGGATCTTTCTTCTTGAAAGCAAAAAGATTTTATATTCAAATACAAGAACTTTTCGTGGTTTTGTTGATTTTCAGCAAATGAACATATTTCAGCGAGGGAGAAGTTTTTTCTTTAATAGCGTCAGATTTTATCTTAAAATACAAGAACTTTTCGTGGTTCTTGTCAATTTTTGTTGCTTTTCATCTTATATACTTATTTCAGTCAGCTGGATCTTTCTTCTTGAAAGCAAAAAGATTTTATCTTCAAATACAAGAACTTTTAGTGGTTTTGTTGATTTTCAGCAAATGAACATATTTCAGCGATCTTGAAGTTTTTTCTTCAATAGCGTAAGATTTTATCTTAAAATAGAAGAACTTTTCGTGGTTCTTGTCAATTTTTGTTAGTTTTCATCTTATGAACTTATTTCAGTCAGCTAGATCTTTCTTCTTCAAAGCAAAAAGATTTTATCTTCAAATACCAGAACTTTTCGTGGTTTTGTTGATTTTCAGCAAATGAACATATTTCAGCGAGGGAGAAGTTTTTTCTTTAATAGCGTCAGATTTTATCTTAAAATACAAGAACTTTTCGTGGTTCTTGTCAATTTTTGTTGGTTTTCATCCAATCAACTTATTTCAGTCAGCTAGATCTTTCTTCTTCAAAGCAAAAAGATTTTATCTTCAAATACCAGAACTTTTCGTGGTTTTGTTGATTTTCAGCAAATGAACATATTTCAGCGAGTGAGAAGTTTTTTCTTTAATCGCGTCAGATTTTATCTTAAAATACAAGAACTTTTCGTGGTTCTTTTCAATTTTTGTTGGTTTTCATCTTATGAACTTATTTCTGTCAGCTCGATCTTTCTTCTTCAAAGCAAAAAGATTTTATCTAAAAATGCAAGAACTTTTCGTGGTTCTTGTCAATTTTTGTTAGTTTTCATCTTATGAACTTATTTCAGTCAGCTCGATCTTTCTTCTTCAAAGCAAAAAGATTTTATCTTCAAATACAAGAACTTTTCGTGGTTTTGTTGATTTTCAGCAAATGAACATATTTCAGCGAGCGAGAAGTTTTTTCTTTAAAAGCGTCAGATTTTATCTTAAAATACAAGAACTTTTCGTGGTTCTTGTCAATTTTTGTTGGTTTTCATCCAATAAACTTATTTCAGTCAGCTGGATCTTTCTTCTTCAACGCAAAAAGATTTTATCTTCAAATACAAGAACTTTTCGTGGTTTTGTTGATTTTCAGCAAATGAACATATTTCAGCGAGCGAGAAGTTTTTTCTTTAATCGCGTCAGATTTTATCTTAAAATACAAGAACTTTTCGTGGTTCTTTTCAATTTTTGTTGGTTTTCATCTTATGAACTTATTTCAGTCAGCTAGATCTTTCTTCTTCAAAGCAAAAAGATTTTATCTTCAAATACAAGAACTTTTCGTGGTTTTGTTGATTTTCAGCAAATGAACATATTTCAGCGAGCGAGAAGTTTTTTCTTTAAAAGCGTCAGATTTTATCTTAAAATACAAGAACTTTTCGTGGTTCTTGTCAATTTTTGTTGGTTTTCATCCAATAAACTTATTTCAGTCAGCTGGATCTTTCTTCTTCAACGCAAAAAGATTTTATCTTCAAATACAAGAACTTTTCGTGGTTTTGTTGATTTTCAGCAAATGAACATTATTCAGCGAGCGAGAAGTTTTTTCTTTAAAAGCGTCAGATTTGATCTAAAAATACAAGAACTTTTCGTGGTTCTTGTCATTTTTTGTTGGTTTTCATCCAATAAACTTATTTCAGTCAGCTAGATCTTTCTTCTTGAAAGCAAAAGGATTTTATCTTCAAATACAAGAACTTTTCGTGGTTTTGTTGATTTTCAGCAAATGAACATATTTCAGCGAGCTAGAAGTTTTTTCTTTAATAGCGGCAGATTTTATCTTAAAATACAAGAACTTTTCGTGGTTCTTGTCAATTTTTGTTAGTTTTCATCTTATGAACTTATTTCAGTCAGCTGGATCTTTCTTCTTCAAAGCAAAAAGATTTTATCTTCAAATACAAGAACTTTTCGTGGTTTTGTTGATTTTCAGCAAATGAACATATTTCAGCGAGGGAGAAGTTTTTTCTTTAATCGCGTCAGATTTTATCTTAAAATACAAGAACTTTTCGTGGTTCTTGTCAATTTTTGTTGGTTTTCATCCAATGAACTTATTTCAGTCAGCTGGATCTTTCTTCTTCAAAGCAAAAAGATTTTATCTTCAAATACAAGAACTTTTCGTGGTTTTGTTGATTTTCAGCAAATGAACATATTTCAGCGAGCGATAAGTTTTTTCTTCAATAGCGTAAGATTTTATCTAAAAATACAAGAACTTTTCGTGGTTCTTGTCAATTTTTGTTAGTTTTCATCTTATGAACTTATTTCAGTCAGCTAGATCTTTCTTCTTCAAAGCAAAAAGATTTTATCTTCAAATACAAGAACTTTTCGTGGTTTTGTTGATTTTCAGCAAATGAACATATTTCAGCGAGCGAGAAGTTTTTTCTTTAAAAGCGTCAGATTTTATCTTAAAATACAAGAACTTTTCGTGGTTCTTGTCAATTTTTGTTGGTTTTCATCCAATAAACTTATTTCAGTCAGCTGGATCTTTCTTCTTCAACGCAAAAAGATTTTATCTTCAAATACAAGAACTTTTCGTGGTTTTGTTGATTTTCAGCAAATGAACATATTTCAGCGAGCGAGAAGTTTTTTCTTTAAACGCGTCAGATTTGATCTAAAAATACAAGAACTTTTCGTGGTTCTTGTCAATTTTTGTTGGTTTTCATCCAATAAACTTATTTCAGTATGCTGGATCTTTCTTCTTCAAAGCAAAAAGATTTTATCTTCAAATACAAGAACTTTTCGTGGTTTTGTTGATTGTCAGCAAATGAACATATTTCAGCGAGCGAGAAGTTTTTTCTTTAATCGCGTCAGATTTTATCTTAAAATACAAGAACTTTTCGTGGTTCTTGTCATTTTTTGTTGGTTTTCATCCAATAAACTTATTTCAGTCAGCTAGATCTTTCTTCTTCAAAGCAAAAAGATTTTATCTTCAAATACAAGAACTTTTCGTGGTTTTGTTGATTTTCAGCAAATGAACATATTTCAGCGAGCGAGAAGTTTATTCTTTAAAAGCGTCAGATTTTATCTTAAAATACAAGAACTTTTCGTGGTTCTTGTCAATTTTTGTTGGTTTTCATCCAATGAACTTATTTCAGTCAGCTCGATCTTTCTTCTTGAAAGCAAAAGGATTTTATCTTCAAATACAAGAACTTTTCGTGGTTTTGTTGATTTTCAGCAAATGAACATATTTCAGCGAGCTAGAAGTTTTTTCTTTAATAGCGTAAGATTTTATCTTAAAATACAAGAACTTTTCGTGGTTCTTGTCAATTTTTGTTAGTTTTCATCTTATGAACTTATTTCAGTCAGCTAGATCTTTCTTCTTCAAAGCAAAAAGATTTTATCTTCAAATACAAGAACTTTTCGTGGTTTTGTTCATTTTCAGCAAATGAACATATTTCAGCGAGGGAGAAGTTTTTTCTTTAATCGCTTCAGATTTTATCTTAAAATACAAGAACTTTTCGTGGTTCTTGTCAATTTTTGTTGGTTTTCATCCAATGAACTTATTTCAGTCAGCTGGATCTTTCTTCTTGAAAGCAAAAAGATTTTATATTCAAATACAAGAACTTTTCGTGGTTTTCTTGATTTTCAGCAAATGAACATATTTCAGCGAGGGAGAAGTTTTTTCTTTAATAGCGGCAGATTTTATCTTAAAATACAAGAACCTTTCGTGGTTCTTGTCAATTTTTGTTGGTTTTCATCCAATGAACTTATTTCAGTCAGCTGGATCTTTCTTCTTCAAAGCAAAAAGATTTTATCTTCAACTACAAGAACTTTTTGTGATTTTGTTGATTTTCGGCAAATGAACATATTTCAGCGAGCGAGAAGTTTTTTCTTTCATAGCGTCAGATTTTATCTTAAAATACAAGAACTTTTCATCGTTCTTGTCAATTTTTGTTGGTTTTCATCTTATGAACTTATTTCAGTCAGCTAGATCTTTCTTCTTCAAAGCAAAAAGATTTTATCTTCCAATACCAGAACTTTTCGTGGTTTTGTTGATTTTCGGCAAATGAACATATTTCAGCGAGCGAGAAGTTTTTTCTTTAAAAGCGTCAGATTTTGTCTAAAAATACAAGAACTTTTCGTGGTTCTTGTCAATTTTTGTTGGTTTTCATCTTATGAACTTATTTCAGTCAGCTGGATCTTTCTTCTTCAAAGCAAAAAGATTTTATCTTCAAATACAAGAACTTTTCGTGGTTTTGTTGATTTTCAGCAAATGAACATATTTCAGCGAGGGAGAAGTTTTTTCTTTTATCGCGTCAGATTTTATCTTAAAATACAAGAACTTTTCGTGGTTCTTGTCAATTTTTGTTGGTTTTCATCCAATGAACTTATTTCAGTCAGCTGGATCTTTCTTCTTCAAAGCAAAAAGATTTTATCTTCAAATACAAGAACTTTTCGTGGTTTTGTTGATTTTCAGCAAATGAACATATTTCAGCGAGCGATAAGTTTTTTCTTCAATAGCGTAAGATTTTATCTAAAAATATAAGAACTTTTCGTGGTTCTTGTCAATTTTTGTTAGTTTTCATCTTATGAACTTATTTCAGTCAGCTAGATCTTTCTTCTTCAAAGCAAAAAGATTTTATCTTCAAATACAAGAACTTTTCGTGGTTTTGTTGATTTTCAGCAAATGAACATATTTCAGCGAGCGAGAAGTTTTTTCTTTAAAAGCGTCAGATTTTATCTTAAAATACAAGAACTTTTCGTGGTTCTTGTCAATTTTTGTTGGTTTTCATCCAATAAACTTATTTCAGTCAGCTGGATCTTTCTTCTTCAACGCAAAAAGATTTTATCTTCAAATACAAGAACTTTTCGTGGTTTTGTTGATTTTCAGCAAATGAACATATTTCAGCGAGCGAGAAGTTTTTTCTTTAAACGCGTCAGATTTGATCTAAAAATACAAGAACTTTTCGTGGTTCTTGTCAATTTTTGTTGGTTTTCATCCAATAAACTTATTTCAGTATGCTGGATCTTTCTTCTTCAAAGCAAAAAGATTTTATCTTCAAATACAAGAACTTTTCGTGGTTTTGTTGATTGTCAGCAAATGAACATATTTCAGCGAGCGAGAAGTTTTTTCTTTAATCGCGTCAGATTTTATCTTAAAATACAAGAACTTTTCGTGGTTCTTGTCATTTTTTGTTGGTTTTCATCCAATAAACTTATTTCAGTCAGCTAGATCTTTCTTCTTCAAAGCAAAAAGATTTTATCTTCAAATACAAGAACTTTTCGTGGTTTTGTTGATTTTCAGCAAATGAACATATTTCAGCGAGCGAGAAGTTTATTCTTTAAAAGCGTCAGATTTTATCTTAAAATACAAGAACTTTTCGTGGTTCTTGTCAATTTTTGTTGGTTTTCATCCAATGAACTTATTTCAGTCAGCTCGATCTTTCTTCTTGAAAGCAAAAGGATTTTATCTTCAAATACAAGAACTTTTCGTGGTTTTGTTGATTTTCAGCAAATGAACATATTTCAGCGAGCTGGAAGTTTTTTCTTTAATAGCGTAAGATTTTATCTTAAAATACAAGAACTTTTCGTGGTTCTTGTCAATTTTTGTTAGTTTTCATCTTATGAACTTATTTCAGTCAGCTAGATCTTTCTTCTTCAAAGCAAAAAGATTTTATCTTCAAATACAAGAACTTTTCGTGGTTTTGTTCATTTTCAGCAAATGAACATATTTCAGCGAGGGAGAAGTTTTTTCTTTAATCGCTTCAGATTTTATCTTAAAATACAAGAACTTTTCGTGGTTCTTGTCAATTTTTGTTAGTTTTCAACTTATGAACTTATTTCAGTCAGCTAGATCTTTCTTCTTCAAAGCAAAAAGATTTTATCTTCAAATACCAGAACTTTTCGTGGTTTTGTTGATTTTCAGCAAATGAACATATTTCAGCGAGGGAGAAGTTTTTTCGTTAATAGCGGCAGATTTTATCTTAAAATACAAGAACGTTTCGTGGTTCTTGTCAATTTTTGTTGGTTTTCATCCAATGAACTTATTTCAGTCAGCTAGATCTTTCTTCTTCAAAGCAAAAAGATTTTATCTTCAACTACAAGAACTTTTTGTGATTTTGTTGATTTTCGGCAAATGAACATATTTCAGCGAGCGAGAAGTTTTTTCTTTAATAGCGTCAGATTTTATCTTAAAATACAAGAACTTTTCATGGTTCTTGTCAATTTTTGTTGGTTTTCATCTTATGAACTTATTTCAGTCAGCTAGATCTTTCTTCTTCAAAGCAAAAAGATTTTATCTTCAAATACCAGAACTTTTCGTGGTTTTGTTGATTTTCAGCAAATGAACATATTTCAGCGAGCGAGAAGTTTTTTCTTTAAAAGCGTCAGATTTTATCTTAAAATACAAGAACTTTTCGTGGTTCTTGTCAATTTTTGTTGGTTTTCATCTTATGAACTTATTTCAGTCAGCTGGATCTTTCTTCTTCAAAGCAAAAAGATTTTATCATCAAATACAAGAACTTTTCGTGGTTTTGTTGATTTTCAGCAAATGAACATATTTCAGCGAGCGAGAAGTTTTTTCTTTAATAGTGTCAGATTTTATCTTAATATACAAGAAGTTTTCATGGTTCTTGTCAATTTTTGTTGGTTTTCATCCAATAAACTTATTTCAGTCAGCGAGATCTTTCTTCTTCAAAGCAAAAAGATTTTATCTTCAAATACAAGAACTTTTCGTGGTTTTGTTGATTTTCAGCAAATGAACATATTTCAGCGAGCGAGAAGTTTTTTCTTCAATCGCGTCAGATTTTATCTTAAAATACAAGAACTTTTCGTGGTTCTTGTCAATTTTTGTTGTTTTTCATCCAATGAACTGATTTCAGTCAGCTGGATCTTTCTTCTTGAAAGCAAAAAGATTTTATATTCAAATACAAGAACTTTTCGTGGTTTTGTTGATTTTCAGCAAATGAACATATTTCAGCGAGCGAGAAGTTTTTTCTTTAATAGTGTCAGATTTTATCTTAATATACAAGAAGTTTTCATGGTTCTTGTCAATTTTTGTTGGTTTTCATCCAATAAACTTATTTCAGTCAGCGAGATCTTTCTTCTTCAAAGCAAAAAGATTTTATCTTCAAATACAAGAACTTTTCGTGGTTTTGTTGATTTTCAGCAAATGAACATATTTCAGCGAGCGAGAAGTTTTTTCTTCAATCGCGTCAGATTTTATCTTAAAATACAAGAACTTTTCGTGGTTCTTGTCAATTTTTGTTGTTTTTCATCCAATGAACTTATTTCAGTCAGCTCGATCTTTCTTCTTGAAAGCAAAAGGATTTTATCTTCAAATACAAGAACTTTTCGTGGTTTTGTTGATTTTCAGCAAATGAACATATTTCAGCGAGCTAGAAGTTTTTTCTTTAATAGCGTAAGATTTTATCTTAAAATACAAGAACTATTCGTGGTTCTTGTCAATTTTTGTTAGTTTTCATCTTATGAACTTATTTCAGTCAGCGAGATCTTTCTTCTTCAAAGCAAAAAGATTTTATCTTCAAATACAAGAACTTTTCGTGGTTTTGTTCATTTTCAGCAAATGAACATATTTCAGCGAGGGAGAAGTTTTTTCTTTAATCGCGTCAGATTTTATCTTAAAATACAAGAACTTTTCGTGGTTCTTGTCAATTTTTGTTGGTTTTCATCCAATGAACTTATTTCAGTCAGCTGGATCTTTCTTCTTGAAAGCAAAAAGATTTTATCTTCAAATACCAGAACTTTTCGTGGTTTTGTTGATTTTCAGCAAATGAACATATTTCAGCGAGCGAGAAGTTTTTTCTTTAAAAGCGTCAGATTTGATCTAAAAATACAAGAACTTTTCGTGGTTCTTGTCAATTTTTGTTGGTTTTCATCTTATGAACTTATTTCAGTCAGCTGGATCTTTCTTCTTCAAAGCAAAAAGATTTTATCTTCAAATACAAGAACTTTTCGTGGTTTTGTTCATTTTCAGCAAATGAACATATTTCAGCGAGGGAGAAGTTTTTTCTTTAATAGCGTCAGATTTTATCTTAAAATACAAGAACTTTTCGTGGTTCTTGTCAATTTTTGTTAGTTTTCATCAAATGAACTTATTTCAGTCAGCTGGATCTTTCTTCTTGAAAGCAAAAAGATTTTATCTTCAAATACAAGAACTTTTCGTGGTTTTGTTGATTTTCAGCAAATGAACATATTTCAGCGAGCTAGAAGTTTTTTCTTCAATAGCGTAAGATTTTATCTTAAAATAGAAGAACTTTTCGTGGTGCTTGTCAATTTTTGTTAGTTTTCAACTTATGAACTTATTTCAGTCAGCTGGATCTTTCTTCTTCAAAGCAAAAAGATTTTATCTTCAAATACCAGAACTTTTCGTGGTTTTGTTGATTTTCAGCAAATGAACATATTTCAGCGAGGTAGAAGTTTTTTCTTTAATAGCGGCAGATTTTATCTTAAAATACAAGAACCTTTCGTGGTTCTTGTCAATTTTTGTTGGTTTTCATCCAATGAACTTATTTCAGTCATCTAGATCTTTCTTCTTCAAAGCAAAAAGATTTTATCTTCAACTACAAGAACTTTTTGTGATTTTGTTGATTTTCGGCAAATGAACATATTTCAGTGAGCGAGAAGTTTTTTCTTTAATAGCGTCAGATTTTATCTTAAAATACAAGAACTTTTCGTGGTTCTTGTCAATTTTTGTTGCTTTTCATCTTATATACTTATTTCAGTCAGCTGGATCTTTCTTCTTGAAAGCAAAAAGATTTTATCTTCAAATACAAGAACTTTTCGTGGTTTTGTTGATTTTCAGCAAATGAACATATTTCAGCGAGTGAGAAGTTTTTTCTTTAATCGCGTCAGATTTTATCTTAAAATACAAGAACTTTTCGTGGTTCTTGTCAATTTTTGTTAGTTTTCATCTTATGAACTTATTTCAGTCAGCTAGATCTTTCTTCTTCAAAGCAAAAAGATTTTATCTTCAAATACAAGAACTTTTCGTGGTTTTGTTGATTTTCAGCAAATGAACATATTTCAGCGAGGGAGAAATTTTTTCTTTAATAGCGTTGGATTTTATCTTAAAATACAAGAACTTTTCGTGGTTCTTGTCAATTTTTGTTGGTTTTCATCCAATGAACTTATTTCAGTCAGCTAGATCTTTCTTCTTCAAAGCAAAAAGATTTTATCTTCAAATACCAGAACTTTTCGTGGTTTTGTTGATTTTCAGCAAATGAACATATTTCAGCGAGTGAGAAGTTTTTTCTTTAATCGCGTCAGATTTTATCTTAAAATACAAGAACTTTTCGTGGTTCTTTTCAATTTTTGTTGGTTTTCATCTTATGAACTTATTTCAGTCAGCTAGATCTTTCTTCTTGAAAGCAAAAAGATTTTATCTTCAAAGGCAAGAACTTTTCGTGGTTTTGTTGATTTTCAGCAAATGAACATATTTCAGCGAGCGATAAGTTTTTTCTTCAATAGCGTAAGATTTTATCTAAAAATACAAGAACTTTTCGTGGTTCTTGTCAATTTTTGTTAGTTTTCATCTTATGAACTTATTTCAGTCAGCTAGATCTTTCTTCTTCAAAGCAAAAAGATTTTATCTTCAAATACAAGAACTTTTCGTGGTTTTGTTGATTTTCAGCAAATGAACATATTTCAGCGAGCGAGAAGTTTTTTCTTTAAAAGCGTCAGATTTTATCTTAAAATACAAGAACTTTTCGTGGTTCTTGTCAATTTTTGTTGGTTTTCATCCAATAAACTTATTTCAGTCAGCTGGATCTTTCTTCTTCAACGCAAAAAGATTTTATCTTCAAATACAAGAACTTTTCGTGGTTTTGTTGATTTTCAGCAAATGAACATTATTCAGCGAGCGAGAAGTTTTTTCTTTAAAAGCGTCAGATTTGATCTAAAAATACAAGAACTTTTCGTGGTTCTTGTCAATTTTTGTTGGTTTTCATCCAATAAACTTATTTCAGTGTGCTGGATCTTTCTTCTTCAAAGCAAAAGGATTTTATCTTCAAATACAAGAACTTTTCGTGGTTTTGTTGATTTTCAGCAAATGAACATATTTCAGCGAGCTAGAAGTTTTTTCTTTAATAGCGTAAGATTTTATCTTAAAATACAAGAACTTTTCGTGGTTCTTGTCAATTTTTGTTGGTTTTCATCCAATGAACTTATTTCAGTCAGCTGGATCTTTCTTCTTGAAAGCAAAAAGATTTTATCTTCAAATACCAGAACTTTTCGTGGTTTTGTTGATTTTCAGCAAATGAACATATTTCAGCGAGTGAGAAGTTTTTTCTTTAATCGCGTCAGATTTTATCTTACAATACAAGAACTTTTCGTGGTTCTTTTCAATTTTTGTTGGTTTTCATCTTATGAACTTATTTCAGTCAGCTAGATCTTTCTTCTTCAAAGCAAAAAGATTTTATCTTCAAATACAAGAACTTTTCGTGGTTTTGTTGATTTTCAGCAAATGAACATATTTCAGCGAGCGATAAGTTTTTTCTTCAATAGCGTAAGATTTTATCTAAAAATACAAGAACTTTTCGTGGTTTTTGTCAATTTTTGTTAGTTTTCATCTTATGAACTTATTTCAGTCAGCTTGATCTTTCTTCTTCAAAGCAAAAAGATTTTATCTTCAAATACAAGAACTTTTCGTGGTTTTGTTGATTTTCAGCAAATGAACATATTTCAGCGAGCGAGAAGTTTTTTCTTTAAAAGCGTCAGATTTTATCTTAAAATACAAGAACTTTTCGTGGTTCTTGTCAATTTTTGTTGGTTTTCATCCAATAAACTTATTTCAGTCAGCTGGATCTTTCTTCTTCAACGCAAAAAGATTTTATCTTCAAATACAAGAACTTTTCATGGTTTTGTTGATTTTCAGCAAATGAACATATTTCAGCGAGCGAGAAGTTTTTTCTTTAAAAGCGTCAGATTTGATCTAAAAATACAAGAACTTTTCGTGGTTCTTGTCAATTTTTGTTGGTTTTCATCTTATGAACTTATTTCAGTCAGCTAGATCTTTCTTCTTCAAAGCAAAAAGATTTTATCTTCAAATACAAGAACTTTTCGTGATTTTGTTCATTTTCAGCAAATGAACATATTTCAGCGAGGGAGAAGTTTTTTCTTTAATAGCGTCAGATTTTATCTTAAAATACAAGAACTTTTCGTGGTTCTTGTCAATTTTTGTTAGTTTTCATCAAATGAACTTATTTCAGTCAGCTGGATCTTTCTTCTTGAAAGCAAAAAGATTTTATCTTCAAATACAAGAACTTTTCGTGGTTTTGTTGATTTTCAGCAAATGAACATATTTCAGCGAGCTAGAAGTTTTTTCTTCAATAGCGTAAGATTTTATCTTAAAATAGAAGAACTTTTCGTGGTTCTTGTCAATTTTTGTTAGTTTTCAACTTATGAACTTATTTCAGTCAGCTAGATCTTTCTTCTTCAAAGCAAAAAGATTTTATCTTCAAATACCAGAACTTTTCGTGGTTTTGTTGATTTTCAGCAAATGAACATATTTCAGCGAGGGAGAAGTTTTTTCGTTAATAGCGGCAGATTTTATCTTAAAATACAAGAACCTTTCGTGGTTCTTGTCAATTTTTGTTGGTTTTCATCTTATGAACTTATTTCAGTCAGCTAGATCTTTCTTCTTCAAAGCAAAAAGATTTTATCTTCAAATACCAGAACTTTTCGTGGTTTTGTTGATTTTCAGCAAATGAACATATTTCAGCGAGCGAGAAGTTTTTTCTTTAAAAGCGTCAGATTTTATCTTAAAATACAAGAACTTTTCGTGGTTCTTGTCAATTTTTGTTGGTTTTCATCTTATGAACTTATTTCAGTCAGCTGGATCTTTCTTCTTCAAAGCAAAAAGATTTTATCATCAAATACAAGAACTTTTCGTGGTTTTGTTGATTTTCAGCAAATGAACATATTTCAGCGAGCGAGAAGTTTTTTCTTTAATAGTGTCAGATTTTATCTTAATATACAAGAAGTTTTCATGGTTCTTGTCAATTTTTGTTGGTTTTCATCCAATAAACTTATTTCAGTCAGCGAGATCTTTCTTCTTCAAAGCAAAAAGATTTTATCTTCAAATACAAGAACTTTTCGTGGTTTTGTTGATTTTCAGCAAATGAACATATTTCAGCGAGCGAGAAGTTTTTTCTTCAATCGCGTCAGATTTTATCTTAAAATACAAGAACTTTTCGTGGTTCTTGTCAATTTTTGTTGTTTTTCATCCAATGAACTGATTTCAGTCAGCTGGATCTTTCTTCTTGAAAGCAAAAAGATTTTATATTCAAATACAAGAACTTTTCGTGGTTTTGTTGATTTTCAGCAAATGAACATATTTCAGCGAGCGAGAAGTTTTTTCTTTAATAGTGTCAGATTTTATCTTAATATACAAGAAGTTTTCATGGTTCTTGTCAATTTTTGTTGGTTTTCATCCAATAAACTTATTTCAGTCAGCGAGATCTTTCTTCTTCAAAGCAAAAAGATTTTATCTTCAAATACAAGAACTTTTCGTGGTTTTGTTGATTTTCAGCAAATGAACATATTTCAGCGAGCGAGAAGTTTTTTCTTCAATCGCGTCAGATTTTATCTTAAAATACAAGAACTTTTCGTGGTTCTTGTCAATTTTTGTTGTTTTTCATCCAATGAACTTATTTCAGTCAGCTCGATCTTTCTTCTTGAAAGCAAAAGGATTTTATCTTCAAATACAAGAACTTTTCGTGGTTTTGTTGATTTTCAGCAAATGAACATATTTCAGCGAGCTAGAAGTTTTTTCTTTAATAGCGTAAGATTTTATCTTAAAATACAAGAACTATTCGTGGTTCTTGTCAATTTTTGTTAGTTTTCATCTTATGAACTTATTTCAGTCAGCGAGATCTTTCTTCTTCAAAGCAAAAAGATTTTATCTTCAAATACAAGAACTTTTCGTGGTTTTGTTCATTTTCAGCAAATGAACATATTTCAGCGAGGGAGAAGTTTTTTCTTTAATCGCGTCAGATTTTATCTTAAAATACAAGAACTTTTCGTGGTTCTTGTCAATTTTTGTTGGTTTTCATCCAATGAACTTATTTCAGTCAGCTGGATCTTTCTTCTTGAAAGCAAAAAGATTTTATCTTCAAATACCAGAACTTTTCGTGGTTTTGTTGATTTTCAGCAAATGAACATATTTCAGCGAGCGAGAAGTTTTTTCTTTAAAAGCGTCAGATTTGATCTAAAAATACAAGAACTTTTCGTGGTTCTTGTCAATTTTTGTTGGTTTTCATCTTATGAACTTATTTCAGTCAGCTAGATCTTTCTTCTTCAAAGCAAAAAGATTTTATCTTCAAATACAAGAACTTTTCGTGGTTTTGTTCATTTTCAGCAAATGAACATATTTCAGCGAGGGAGAAGTTTTTTCTTTAATAGCGTTGGATTTTATCTTAAAATACAAGAACTTTTCGTGGTTCTTGTCAATTTTTGTTGGTTTTGATCCAATGAACTTATTTCAGTCAGCTAGATCTTTCTTCTTCAAAGCAAAAAGATTTTATCTTCAAATACCAGAACTTTTTGTGGTTTTGTTGATTTTCAGCAAATGAACATATTTCAGCGAGCGAGAAGTTTTTTCTTCAATCGCGTCAGATTTTATCTTAAAATACAAGAACTTTTCGTGGTTCTTGTCAATTTTTGTTGTTTTTCATCCAATGAACTTATTTCAGTCAGCTCGATCTTTCTTCTTGAAAGCAAAAGGATTTTATCTTCAAATACAAGAACTTTTCGTGGTTTTGTTGATTTTCAGCAAATGAACATATTTCAGCGAGCTAGAAGTTTTTTCTTTAATAGCGTAAGATTTTATCTTAAAATACAAGAACTATTCGTGGTTCTTGTCAATTTTTGTTAGTTTTCATCTTATGAACTTATTTCAGTCAGCGAGATCTTTCTTCTTCAAAGCAAAAAGATTTTATCTTCAAATACAAGAACTTTTCGTGGTTTTGTTCATTTTCAGCAAATGAACATATTTCAGCGAGGGAGAAGTTTTTTCTTTAATCGCGTCAGATTTTATCTTAAAATACAAGAACTTTTCGTGGTTCTTGTCAATTTTTGTTGGTTTTCATCCAATGAACTTATTTCAGTCAGCTGGATCTTTCTTCTTGAAAGCAAAAAGATTTTATCTTCAAATACCAGAACTTTTCGTGGTTTTGTTGATTTTCAGCAAATGAACATATTTCAGCGAGCGAGAAGTTTTTTCTTTAAAAGCGTCAGATTTGATCTAAAAATACAAGAACTTTTCGTGGTTCTTGTCAATTTTTGTTGGTTTTCATCTTATGAACTTATTTCAGTCAGCTAGATCTTTCTTCTTCAAAGCAAAAAGATTTTATCTTCAAATACAAGAACTTTTCGTGGTTTTGTTCATTTTCAGCAAATGAACATATTTCAGCGAGGGAGAAGTTTTTTCTTTAATAGCGTTGGATTTTATCTTAAAATACAAGAACTTTTTGTGGTTCTTGTCAATTTTTGTTGGTTTTCATCCAATGAACTTATTTCAGTCAGCTAGATCTTTCTTCTTCAAAGCAAAAAGATTTTATCTTCAAATACCAGAACTTTTCGTGGTTTTGTTGATTTTCAGCAAATGAACATATTTCAGCGAGCGAGAAGTTTTTTCTTTAATCGCGTCAGATTTTATCTTAAAATACAAGAACTTTTCGTGGTTCTTGTCAATTTTTGTTGGTTTTCATCTTATGAACTCATTTCAGTCAGCGAGATCTTTCTTCTTCAAAGCAAAAAGATTTTATCTTCAAATACAAGAACTTTTCGTGGTTTTGTTGATTTTCAGCAAATGAACATATTTCAGCGAGCGAGAAGTTTTTTCTTCAATAGCGTTGGATTTTATCTAAAAATACAAGAACTTTTCGTGGTTCTTGTCAATTTTTGTTAGTTTTCATCTTATGAACTTATTTCAGTCAGCTAGATCTTTCTTCTTCAAAGCAAAAAGATTTTATCTTCAAATACCAGAACTTTTCGTGGTTTTGTTGATTTTCAGCAAATGAACATATTTCAGCGAGGGAGAAGTTTTTTCTTTAATAGCGTCAGATTTTATCTTAAAATACAAGAACTTTTCGTGGTTCTTGTCAATTTTTGTTGGTTTTCATCCAATGAACTTATTTCAGTCAGCTGGATCTTTCTTCTTCAAAGCAAAAAGATTTTATCTTCAAATACCAGAACTTTTCGTGGTTTTGTTGATTTTCAGCAAATGAACATATTTCAGCGAGTGAGAAGTTTTTTCTTTAATCGCGTCAGATTTTATCTTAAAATACAAGAACTTTTCGTGGTTCTTTTCAATTTTTGTTGGTTTTCATCTTATGAACTTATTTCAGTCAGCTGGATCTTTCTTCTTCAAAGCAAAAAGATTTTATCTTCAAATACAAGAACTTTTCGTGGTTTTGTTGATTTTCAGCAAATGAACATATTTCAGCGAGTGAGAAGTTTTTTCTTTAATCGCGTCAGATTTTATCTTAAAATACAAGAACTTTTCGTGGTTCTTTTCAATTTTTGTTAGTTTTCATCAAATGAACTTATTTCAGTCAGCTGGATCTTTCTTCTTGAAAGCAAAAAGATTTTATCTTCAAATACAAGAACTTTTCGTGGTTTTGTTGATTTTCAGCAAATGAACATATTTCAGCGAGCTAGAAGTTTTTTCTTCAATAGCGTAAGATTTTATCTTAAAATAGAAGAACTTTTCGTGGTTCTTGTCAATTTTTGTTAGTTTTCAACTTATGAACTTATTTCAGTCAGCTGGATCTTTCTTCTTCAAAGCAAAAAGATTTTATCTTCAAATACCAGAACTTTTCGTGGTTTTGTTGATTTTCAGCAAATGAACATATTTCAGCGAGGGAGAAGTTTTTTCTTTAATAGCGGCAGATTTTATCTTAAAATGCAAGAACCTTTCGTGGTTCTTGTCAATTTTTGTTGGTTTTCATCCAATGAACTTATTTCAGTCATCTAGATCTTTCTTCTTCAAAGCAAAAAGATTTTATCTTCAACTACAAGAACTTTTTGTGATTTTGTTGATTTTCGGCAAATGAACATATTTCAGCGAGTGAGAAGTTTTTTCTTTAATAGCGTCAGATTTTATCTTAAAATACAAGAACTTTTCATGGTTCTTGTCAATTTTTGTTGGTTTTCATCTTATGAACTTATTTCAGTCAGCTAGATCTTTCTTCTTCAAAGCAAAAAGATTTTATCTTCAAATACCAGAACTTTTCGTGGTTTTGTTGATTTTCAGCAAATGAACATATTTCAGCGAGCGAGAAGTTTTTTCTTTAATAGCGTCAGATTTTATCTTAAAATACAAGAACTTTTCGTGGTTCTTGTCAATTTTTGTTGGTTTTCGTCCAATGAACTTATTTCAGTCAGCTAGATCTTTCTTCTTCAAAGCAAAAAGATTTTATCTTCAAATACCAGAACTTTTCGTGGTTTTGTTGATTTTCAGCAAATGAACATATTTCAGCGAGGGAGAAGTTTTTTCTTTAATAGCGTCAGATTTTATCTTAAAATACAAGAACTTTTCGTGGTTCTTGTCAATTTTTGTTGGTTTTCATCCAATGAACTTATTTCAGTCAGCTGGATCTTTCTTCTTCAAAGCAAAAAGATTTTATCTTCAAATACCAGAACTTTTCGTGGTTTTGTTGATTTTCAGCAAATGAACATATTTCAGCGAGTGAGAAGTTTTTTCTTTAATCGCGTCAGATTTTATCTTAAAATACAAGAACTTTTCGTGGTTCTTTTCAATTTTTGTTGGTTTTCATCTTATGAACTTATTTCAGTCAGCTAGATCTTTCTTCTTCAAAGCAAAAAGATTTTATCTTCAAATACAAGAACTTTTCGTGGTTTTGTTGATTTTCAGCAAATGAACATATTTCAGCGAGTGAGAAGTTTTTTCTTTAATCGCGTCAGATTTTATCTTAAAATACAAGAACTTTTCGTGGTTCTTTTCAATTTTTGTTAGTTTTCATCAAATGAACTTATTTCAGTCAGCTGGATCTTTCTTCTTGAAAGCAAAAAGATTTTATCTTCAAATACAAGAACTTTTCGTGGTTTTGTTGATTTTCAGCAAATGAACATATTTCAGCGAGCTAGAAGTTTTTTCTTCAATAGCGTAAGATTTTATCTTAAAATAGAAGAACTTTTCGTGGTTCTTGTCAATTTTTGTTAGTTTTCAACTTATGAACTTATTTCAGTCAGCTGGATCTTTCTTCTTCAAAGCAAAAAGATTTTATCTTCAAATACCAGAACTTTTCGTGGTTTTGTTGATTTTCAGCAAATGAACATATTTCAGCGAGGGAGAAGTTTTTTCTTTAATAGCGGCAGATTTTATCTTAAAATACAAGAACCTTTCGTGGTTCTTGTCAATTTTTGTTGGTTTTCATCCAATGAACTTATTTCAGTCATCTAGATCTTTCTTCTTCAAAGCAAAAAGATTTTATCTTCAACTACAAGAACTTTTTGTGATTTTGTTGATTTTCGGCAAATGAACATATTTCAGCGAGCGAGAAGTTTTTTCTTTAATAGCGTCAGATTTTATCTTAAAATACAAGAACTTTTCATGGTTCTTGTCAATTTTTGTTGGTTTTCATCTTATGAACTTATTTCAGTCAGCTAGATCTTTCTTCTTCAAAGCAAAAAGATTTTATCTTCAAATACCAGAACTTTTCGTGGTTTTGTTGATTTTCAGCAAATGAACATATTTCAGCGAGCGAGAAGTTTTTTCTTTAAAAGCGTCAGATTTTATCTTAAAATACAAGAACTTTTCGTGGTTCTTGTCAATTTTTGTTGGTTTTCATCTTATGAACTTATTTCAGTCAGCTGGATCTTTCTTCTTCAAATCAAAAAGATTTTATCATCAAATACAAGAACTTTTCGTGGTTTTGTTGATTTTCAGCAAATGAACATATTTCAGCGAGGGAGATGTTTTTTCTTTAATAGCGTCAGAATTCATCTTAAAATAGAAGTAATTTTCGTGGTTCTTGTCAATTTTTGTTGGTTTTCATCCAATAAACTTATTTCAGTCAGCTAGATCTTTCTTCTTCAAAGCAAAAAGATTTTATCTTCAAATACAAGAACTTTTCGTGGTTTTGTTGATTTTCAGCAAATGAACATATTTCAGCGAGCGAGAAGTTTTTTCTTTAATAGTGTCAGATTTTATCTTAATATACAAGAAGTTTTCATGGTTCTTGTCAATTTTTGTTGGTTTTCATCCAATAAACTTATTTCAGTCAGCGAGATCTTTCTTCTTCAAAGCAAAAAGATTTTATCTTCAAATACAAGAACTTTTCGTGGTTTTGTTGATTTTCAGCAAATGAACATATTTCAGCGAGCGAGAAGTTTTTTCTTCAATCGCGTCAGATTTTATCTTAAAATACAAGAACTTTTCGTGGTTCTTGTCAATTTTTGTTGTTTTTCTTCCAATGAACTGATTTCAGTCAGCTGGATCTGTCTTCTTGAAAGCAAAAAGATTTTATATTTAAATACAAGAACTTTTCGTGGTTTTGTTCATTTTCAGCAAATGAACATATTTCAGCGAGGGAGAAGTTTTTTCTTTAATAGCGTAAGATTTTATCTTAAAATAGAAGAACTTTTCGTGGTTCTTGTCAATTTTTGTTAGTTTTCATCTTATGAACTTATTTCAGTCAGCTAGATCTTTCTTCTTCAAAGCAAAAAGATTTTATCTTCAAATACAAGAACTTTTCGTGGTTTTGTTGATTTTCAGCAAATGAACATATTTCAGCGAGGGAGAAATTTTTTCTTTAATAGCGTTGGATTTTATCTTAAAATACAAGAACTTTTCGTGGTTCTTGTCAATTTTTGTTGGTTTTCATCCAATGAACTTATTTCAGTCAGCTAGATCTTTCTTCTTCAAAGCAAAAAGATTTTATCTTCAAATACCAGAACTTTTTGTGGTTTTGTTGATTTTCAGCAAATGAACATATTTCAGCGAGCGAGAAGTTTTTTCTTTAATCGCGTCAGATTTTATCTTAAAATACAAGAACTTTTCGTGGTTCTTGTCAATTTTTGTTGGTTTTCATCTTATGAACTTATTTCAGTCAGCGAGATCTTTCTTCTTCAAAGCAAAAAGATTTTATCTTCAAATACAAGAACTTTTCGTGGTTTTGTTGATTTTCAGCAAATGAACATATTTCAGCGAGCGAGAAGTTTTTTCTTCAATAGCGTTGGATTTTATCTAAAAATACAAGAACTTTTCGTGGTTCTTGTCAATTTTTGTTAGTTTTCATCTTATGAACTTATTTCAGTCAGCTAGATCTTTCTTCTTCAAAGCAAAAAGATTTTATCTTCAAATACCAGAACTTTTCGTGGTTTTGTTGATTTTCAGCAAATGAACATATTTCAGCGAGGGAGAAGTTTTTTCTTTAATAGCGTCAGATTTTATCTTAAAATACAAGAACTTTTCGTGGTTCTTGTCAATTTTTGTTGGTTTTCATCCAATGAACTTATTTCAGTCAGCTGGATCTTTCTTCTTCAAAGCAAAAAGATTTTATCTTCAAATACCAGAACTTTTCGTGGTTTTGTTGATTTTCAGCAAATGAACATATTTCAGCGAGTGAGAAGTTTTTTCTTTAATCGCGTCAGATTTTATCTTAAAATACAAGAACTTTTCGTGGTTCTTTTCAATTTTTGTTGGTTTTCATCTTATGAACTTATTTCAGTCAGCTAGATCTTTCTTCTTCAAAGCAAAAAGATTTTATCTTCAAATACAAGAACTTTTCGTGGTTTTGTTGATTTTCAGCAAATGAACATATTTCAGCGAGCGATAAGTTTTTTCTTCAATAGCGTAAGATTTTTTCTAAAAATACAAGAACTTTTCGTGGTTCTTGTCAATTTTTGTTAGTTTTCATCTTATGATCTTATTTCAGTCAGCTAGATCTTTCTTCTTCAAAGCAAAAAGATTTTATCTTCAAATACAAGAACTTTTCGTGGTTTTGTTGATTTTCAGCAAATGAACATATTTCAGCGAGCGAGAAGTTTTTTCTTTAAAAGCGTCAGATTTTATCTTAAAATACAAGAACTTTTCGTGGTTCTTGTCAATTTTTGTTGGTTTTCATCCAATAAACTTATTTCAGTCAGCTAGATCTTTCTTCTTCAAAGCAAAAAGATTTTATCTTCAAATACAAGAACTTTTCGTGGTTTTGTTTATTTTCAGCAAATGAACATATTTCAGCGAGCGAGAAGTTTTTTCTTTAAAAGCGTCAGATTTTATCTTAAAATACAAGAACTTTTCGTGGTTCTTGTCAATTTTTGTTGGTTTTCATCCAATGAACTTATTTCAGTCAGCTGGATCTTTCTTCTTGAAAGCAAAAAGATTTTATCTTCAAATACCAGAACTTTTCGTGGTTTTGTTGATTTTCAGCAAATGAACATATTTCAGCGAGTGAGAAGTTTTTTCTTTAATCGCGTCAGATTTTATCTTAAAATACAAGAACTTTTCGTGGTTCTTCTCAATTTTTGTTGGTTTTCATCTTATGAACTTATTTCATTCAGCTAGATCTTTCTTCTTCAAAGCAAAAAGATTTTATCTTCAAATACAAGAACTTTTCGTGGTTTTGTTGATTTTCAGCAAATGAACATATTTCAGCGAGCGAGAAGTTTTTTCTTCAATAGCGTAAGATTTTATCTTAAAATACAAGAACTTTTCGTGGTTCTTGTCAATTTTTGTTAGTTTTCATCTTATGAACTTATTTCAGTCAGCTAGATCTTTCTTCTTCAAAGCAAAAAGATTTTATCTTCAAATACAAGAACTTTTCGTGGTTTTGTTTATTTTCAGCAAATGAACATATTTCAGCGAGCGAGAAGTTTTTTCTTTAAAAGCTTTGGATTTTATCTTAAAATACAAGAACTTTTCGTGGTTCTTGTCAATTTTTGTTGGTTTTCATCCAATAAACTTATTTCAGTCAGCTGGATCTTTCTTCTTCAACGCAAAAAGATTTTATCTTCAAATACAAGAACTTTTCATGGTTTTGTTGATTTTCAGCAAATGAACATATTTCAGCGAGCGAGAAGTTTTTTCTTTAAAAGCGTCAGATTTGATCTAAAAATACAAGAACTTTTCGTGGTTCTTGTCAATTTTTGTTGGTTTTCATCTTATGAACTTATTTCAGTCAGCTAGATCTTTCTTCTTCAAAGCAAAAAGATTTTATCTTCAAATACAAGAACTTTTCGTGGTTTTGTTGATTTTCAGCAAATGAACATATTTCAGCGAGCGAGAAGTTTTTTCTTCAATCGCGTCAGATTTTATCTTAAAATACAAGAACTTTTCGTGGTTCTTGTCATTTTTTGTTGGTTTTCATCCAATAAACTTATTTCAGTCAGCTCGATCTTTCTTCTTCAAAGCAAAAAGATTTTATCTTCAAATACAAGAACTTTTCGTGGTTTTGTTGATTTTCAGCAAATGAACATATTTCAGCGAGCGAGAAGTTTTTTCTTTAAAAGCGTCAGATTTTATCTTAAAATACAAGAACTTTTCGTGGTTCTTGTCAATTTTTGTTGGTTTTCATCCAATAAACTTATTTCAGTCAGCTAGATCTTTCTTCTTCAAAGCAAAAAGATTTTATCTTCAAATACAAGAACTTTTCGTGGTTTTGTTGATTTTCAGCAAATGAACATATTTCAGCGAGCGAGAAGTTTTTTCTTTAAAAGCGTCAGATTTTATCTTAAAATACAAGAACTTTTCGTGGTTCTTGTCAATTTTTGTTGGTTTTCATCCAATGAACTTATTTCAGTCAGCTGGATCTTTCTTCTTGAAAGCAAAAAGATTTTATCTTCAAATACCAGAACTTTTCGTGGTTTTGTTGATTTTCAGCAAATGAACATATTTCAGCGAGTGAGAAGTTTTTTCTTTAATCGCGTCAGATTTTATCTTAAAATACAAGAACTTTTCGTGGTTCTTTTCAATTTTTGTTGGTTTTCATCTTATGAACTTATTTCAGTCAGCTGGATCTTTCTTCTTGAAAGCAAAAAGATTTTATCTTCAAATACAAAAACTTTTCGTGGTTTTGTTGATTTTCAGCAAATGAACATATTTCAGCGAGCGATAAGTTTTTTCTTCAATAGCGTAAGATTTTATCTAAAAATACAAGAACTTTTCGTGGTTCTTGTCAATTTTTGTTAGTTTTCATCTTATGAACTTATTTCAGTCAGCTAGATCTTTCTTCTTCAAAGCAAAAAGATTTTATCTTCAAATACAAGAACTTTTCGTGGTTTTGTTTATTTTCAGCAAATGAACATATTTCAGCGAGCGAGAAGTTTTTTCTTTAAAAGCGTCAGATTTTATCTTAAAATACAAGAACTTTTCGTGGTTCTTGTCAATTTTTGTTGGTTTTCATCCAATAAACTTATTTCAGTCAGCTGGATCTTTCTTCTTCAACGCAAAAAGATTTTATCTTCAAATACAAGAACTTTTCATGGTTTTGTTGATTTTCAGCAAATGAACATATTTCAGCGAGCGAGAAGTTTTTTCTTTAAAAGCGTCAGATTTGATCTAAAAATACAAGAACTTTTCGTGGTTCTTGTCAATTTTTGTTGGTTTTCATCTTATGAACTTATTTCAGTCAGCTAGATCTTTCTTCTTCAAAGCAAAAAGATTTTATCTTCAAATACAAGAACTTTTCGTGGTTTTGTTCATTTTCAGCAAATGAACATATTTCAGCGAGGGAGAAGTTTTTTCTTTAATAGCGTCAGATTTTATCTTAAAATACAAGAACTTTTCGTGGTTCTTGTCAATTTTTGTTAGTTTTCATCAAATGAACTTCTTTCAGTCAGCTAGATCTTTCTTCTTGAAAGCAAAAAGATTTTATCTTCAAATACAAGAACTTTTCGTGGTTTTGTTGATTTTCAGCAAATGAACATATTTCAGCGAGGGAGAAGTTTCTTCTTTAATAGCGTCAGATTTTATCTTAAAATACAAGAACTTTTCGTGGTTCTTGTCAATTTTTGTTGCTTTTCATCTTATTTACTTATTTCAGTCAGCTGGATCTTTCTTCTTGAAAGCAAAAAGATTTTATCTTCAAATACAAGAACTTTTCGTGGTTTTGTTGATTTTCAGCAAATGAACATATTTCAGCGAGCTAGAAGTTTTTTCTTCAATAGCGTAAGATTTTATCTTAAAATAGAAGAACTTTTCGTGGTTCTTGTCAATTTTTTTTAGTTTTCATCTTATGAACTTATTTCAGTCAGCTAGATCTTTCTTCTTGAAAGCAAAAAGATTTTATCTTCAAATACCAGAACTTTTTGTGGTTTTGTTGATTTTCAGCAAATGAACATATTTCAGCGAGCGAGAAGTTTTTTCTTTAATCGCGTCAGATTTTATCTTAAAATACAAGAACTTTTCGTGGTTCTTGTCAATTTTTGTTGGTTTTCATCTTATGAACTTATTTCAGTCAGCGAGATCTTTCTTCTTCAAAGCAAAAAGATTTTATCTTCAAATACAAGAACTTTTCGTGGTTTTGTTGATTTTCAGCAAATGAACATATTTCAGCGAGCGAGAAGTTTTTTCTTCAATAGCGTTGGATTTTATCTAAAAATACAAGAACTTTTCGTGGTTCTTGTCAATTTTTGTTAGTTTTCATCTTATGAACTTATTTCAGTCAGCTAGATCTTTCTTCTTCAAAGCAAAAAGATTTTATCTTCAAATACCAGAACTTTTCGTGGTTTTGTTGATTTTCAGCAAATGAACATATTTCAGCGAGGGAGAAGTTTTTTCTTTAATAGCGTCAGATTTTATCTTAAAATACAAGAACTTTTCGTGGTTCTTGTCAATTTTTGTTGGTTTTCATCCAATGAACTTATTTCAGTCAGCTGGATCTTTCTTCTTCAAAGCAAAAAGATTTTATCTTCAAATACCAGAACTTTTCGTGGTTTTGTTGATTTTCAGCAAATGAACATATTTCAGCGAGTGAGAAGTTTTTTCTTTAATCGCGTCAGATTTTATCTTAAAATACAAGAACTTTTCGTGGTTCTTTTCAATTTTTGTTGGTTTTCATCTTATGAACTTATTTCAGTCAGCTAGATCTTTCTTCTTCAAAGCAAAAAGATTTTATCTTCAAATACAAGAACTTTTCGTGGTTTTGTTGATTTTCAGCAAATGAACATATTTCAGCGAGCGATAAGTTTTTTCTTCAATAGCGTAAGATTTTTTCTAAAAATACAAGAACTTTTCGTGGTTCTTGTCAATTTTTGTTAGTTTTCATCTTATGATCTTATTTCAGTCAGCTAGATCTTTCTTCTTCAAAGCAAAAAGATTTTATCTTCAAATACAAGAACTTTTCGTGGTTTTGTTGATTTTCAGCAAATGAACATATTTCAGCGAGCGAGAAGTTTTTTCTTTAAAAGCGTCAGATTTTATCTTAAAATACAAGAACTTTTCGTGGTTCTTGTCAATTTTTGTTGGTTTTCATCCAATAAACTTATTTCAGTCAGCTAGATCTTTCTTCTTCAAAGCAAAAAGATTTTATCTTCAAATACAAGAACTTTTCGTGGTTTTGTTTATTTTCAGCAAATGAACATATTTCAGCGAGCGAGAAGTTTTTTCTTTAAAAGCGTCAGATTTTATCTTAAAATACAAGAACTTTTCGTGGTTCTTGTCAATTTTTGTTGGTTTTCATCCAATGAACTTATTTCAGTCAGCTGGATCTTTCTTCTTGAAAGCAAAAAGATTTTATCTTCAAATACCAGAACTTTTCGTGGTTTTGTTGATTTTCAGCAAATGAACATATTTCAGCGAGTGAGAAGTTTTTTCTTTAATCGCGTCAGATTTTATCTTAAAATACAAGAACTTTTCGTGGTTCTTTTCAATTTTTGTTGGTTTTCATCTTATGAACTTATTTCAGTCAGCTAGATCTTTCTTCTTCAAAGCAAAAAGATTTTATCTTCAAATACAAGAACTTTTCGTGGTTTTGTTGATTTTCAGCAAATGAACATATTTCAGCGAGCGAGAAGTTTTTTCTTCAATAGCGTAAGATTTTATCTAAAAATACAAGAACTTTTCGTGGTTCTTGTCAATTTTTGTTAGTTTTCATCTTATGAACTTATTTCAGTCAGCTAGATCTTTCTTCTTCAAAGCAAAAAGATTTTATCTTCAAATACAAGAACTTTTCGTGGTTTTGTTTATTTTCAGCAAATGAACATATTTCAGCGAGCGAGAAGTTTTTTCTTTAAAAGCGTCAGATTTTATCTTAAAATACAAGAACTTTTCGTGGTTCTTGTCAATTTTTGTTGGTTTTCATCCAATAAACTTATTTCAGTCAGCTGGATCTTTCTTCTTCAACGCAAAAAGATTTTATCTTCAAATACAAGAACTTTTCATGGTTTTGTTGATTTTCAGCAAATGAACATATTTCAGCGAGCGAGAAGTTTTTTCTTTAAAAGCGTCAGATTTGATCTAAAAATACAAGAACTTTTCGTGGTTCTTGTCAATTTTTGTTGGTTTTCATCTTATGAACTTATTTCAGTCAGCTAGATCTTTCTTCTTCAAAGCAAAAAGATTTTATCTTCAAATACAAGAACTTTTCGTGGTTTTGTTGATTTTCAGCAAATGAACATATTTCAGCGAGCGAGAAGTTTTTTCTTCAATCGCGTCAGATTTTATCTTAAAATACAAGAACTTTTCGTGGTTCTTGTCATTTTTTGTTGGTTTTCATCCAATAAACTTATTTCAGTCAGCTCGATCTTTCTTCTTCAAAGCAAAAAGATTTTATCTTCAAATACAAGAACTTTTCGTGGTTTTGTTGATTTTCAGCAAATGAACATATTTCAGCGAGCGAGAAGTTTTTTCTTTAAAAGCGTCAGATTTTATCTTAAAATACAAGAACTTTTCGTGGTTCTTGTCAATTTTTGTTGGTTTTCATCCAATAAACTTATTTCAGTCAGCTAGATCTTTCTTCTTCAAAGCAAAAAGATTTTATCTTCAAATACAAGAACTTTTCGTGGTTTTGTTGATTTTCAGCAAATGAACATATTTCAGCGAGCGAGAAGTTTTTTCTTTAAAAGCGTCAGATTTTATCTTAAAATACAAGAACTTTTCGTGGTTCTTGTCAATTTTTGTTGGTTTTCATCCAATGAACTTATTTCAGTCAGCTGGATCTTTCTTCTTGAAAGCAAAAAGATTTTATCTTCAAATACCAGAACTTTTCGTGGTTTTGTTGATTTTCAGCAAATGAACATATTTCAGCGAGTGAGAAGTTTTTTCTTTAATCGCGTCAGATTTTATCTTAAAATACAAGAACTTTTCGTGGTTCTTTTCAATTTTTGTTGGTTTTCATCTTATGAACTTATTTCAGTCAGCTGGATCTTTCTTCTTGAAAGCAAAAAGATTTTATCTTCAAATACAAAAACTTTTCGTGGTTTTGTTGATTTTCAGCAAATGAACATATTTCAGCGAGCGATAAGTTTTTTCTTCAATAGCGTAAGATTTTATCTAAAAATACAAGAACTTTTCGTGGTTCTTGTCAATTTTTGTTAGTTTTCATCTTATGAACTTATTTCAGTCAGCTAGATCTTTCTTCTTCAAAGCAAAAAGATTTTATCTTCAAATACAAGAACTTTTCGTGGTTTTGTTTATTTTCAGCAAATGAACATATTTCAGCGAGCGAGAAGTTTTTTCTTTAAAAGCGTCAGATTTTATCTTAAAATACAAGAACTTTTCGTGGTTCTTGTCAATTTTTGTTGGTTTTCATCCAATAAACTTATTTCAGTCAGCTGGATCTTTCTTCTTCAACGCAAAAAGATTTTATCTTCAAATACAAGAACTTTTCATGGTTTTGTTGATTTTCAGCAAATGAACATATTTCAGCGAGCGAGAAGTTTTTTCTTTAAAAGCGTCAGATTTGATCTAAAAATACAAGAACTTTTCGTGGTTCTTGTCAATTTTTGTTGGTTTTCATCTTATGAACTTATTTCAGTCAGCTAGATCTTTCTTCTTCAAAGCAAAAAGATTTTATCTTCAAATACAAGAACTTTTCGTGGTTTTGTTCATTTTCAGCAAATGAACATATTTCAGCGAGGGAGAAGTTTTTTCTTTAATAGCGTCAGATTTTATCTTAAAATACAAGAACTTTTCGTGGTTCTTGTCAATTTTTGTTAGTTTTCATCAAATGAACTTATTTCAGTCAGCTAGATCTTTCTTCTTGAAAGCAAAAAGATTTTATCTTCAAATACAAGAACTTTTCGTGGTTTTGTTGATTTTCAGCAAATGAACATATTTCAGCGAGGGAGAAGTTTCTTCTTTAATAGCGTCAGATTTTATCTTAAAATACAAGAACTTTTCGTGGTTCTTGTCAATTTTTGTTGCTTTTCATCTTATTTACTTATTTCAGTCAGCTGGATCTTTCTTCTTGAAAGCAAAAAGATTTTATCTTCAAATACAAGAACTTTTCGTGGTTTTGTTGATTTTCAGCAAATGAACATATTTCAGCGAGCGAGAAGTTTTTTCTTCAATAGCGTAAGATTTTATCTTAAAATAGAAGAACTTTTCGTGGTTCTTGTCAATTTTTTTTAGTTTTCATCTTATGAACTTATTTCAGTCAGCTAGATCTTTCTTCTTGAAAGCAAAAAGATTTTATCTTCAAATACCAGAACTTTTTGTGGTTTTGTTGATTTTCAGCAAATGAACATATTTCAGCGAGCGAGAAGTTTTTTCTTTAATCGCGTCAGATTTTATCTTAAAATACAAGAACTTTTCGTGGTTCTTGTCAATTTTTGTTGGTTTTCATCTTATGAACTTATTTCAGTCAGCGAGATCTTTCTTCTTCAAAGCAAAAAGATTTTATCTTCAAATACAAGAACTTTTCGTGGTTTTGTTGATTTTCAGCAAATGAACATATTTCAGCGAGCGAGAAGTTTTTTCTTCAATAGCGTTGGATTTTATCTAAAAATACAAGAACTTTTCGTGGTTCTTGTCAATTTTTGTTAGTTTTCATCTTATGAACTTATTTCAGTCAGCTAGATCTTTCTTCTTCAAAGCAAAAAGATTTTATCTTCAAATACCAGAACTTTTCGTGGTTTTGTTGATTTTCAGCAAATGAACATATTTCAGCGAGGGAGAAGTTTTTTCTTTAATAGCGTCAGATTTTATCTTAAAATACAAGAACTTTTCGTGGTTCTTGTCAATTTTTGTTGGTTTTCATCCAATGAACTTATTTCAGTCAGCTGGATCTTTCTTCTTCAAAGCAAAAAGATTTTATCTTCAAATACCAGAACTTTTCGTGGTTTTGTTGATTTTCAGCAAATGAACATATTTCAGCGAGTGAGAAGTTTTTTCTTTAATCGCGTCAGATTTTATCTTAAAATACAAGAACTTTTCGTGGTTCTTTTCAATTTTTGTTGGTTTTCATCTTATGAACTTATTTCAGTCAGCTAGATCTTTCTTCTTCAAAGCAAAAAGATTTTATCTTCAAATACAAGAACTTTTCGTGGTTTTGTTGATTTTCAGCAAATGAACATATTTCAGCGAGCGATAAGTTTTTTCTTCAATAGCGTAAGATTTTTTCTAAAAATACAAGAACTTTTCGTGGTTCTTGTCAATTTTTGTTAGTTTTCATCTTATGATCTTATTTCAGTCAGCTAGATCTTTCTTCTTGAAAGCAAAAAGATTTTATCTTCAAATACAAGAACTTTTCGTGGTTTTGTTGATTTTCAGCAAATGAACATATTTCAGCGAGGGAGAAGTTTCTTCTTTAATAGCGTCAGATTTTATCTTAAAATACAAGAACTTTTCGTGGTTCTTGTCAATTTTTGTTGCTTTTCATCTTATTTACTTATTTCAGTCAGCTGGATCTTTCTTCTTGAAAGCAAAAAGATTTTATCTTCAAATACAAGAACTTTTCGTGGTTTTGTTGATTTTCAGCAAATGAACATATTTCAGCGAGCTAGAAGTTTTTTCTTCAATAGCGTAAGATTTTATCTTAAAATAGAAGAACTTTTCGTGGTTCTTGTCAATTTTTTTTAGTTTTCATCTTATGAACTTATTTCAGTCAGCTAGATCTTTCTTCTTGAAAGCAAAAAGATTTTATCTTCAAATACCAGAACTTTTTGTGGTTTTGTTGATTTTCAGCAAATGAACATATTTCAGCGAGCGAGAAGTTTTTTCTTTAATCGCGTCAGATTTTATCTTAAAATACAAGAACTTTTCGTGGTTCTTGTCAATTTTTGTTGGTTTTCATCTTATGAACTTATTTCAGTCAGCGAGATCTTTCTTCTTCAAAGCAAAAAGATTTTATCTTCAAATACAAGAACTTTTCGTGGTTTTGTTGATTTTCAGCAAATGAACATATTTCAGCGAGCGAGAAGTTTTTTCTTCAATAGCGTTGGATTTTATCTAAAAATACAAGAACTTTTCGTGGTTCTTGTCAATTTTTGTTAGTTTTCATCTTATGAACTTATTTCAGTCAGCTAGATCTTTCTTCTTCAAAGCAAAAAGATTTTATCTTCAAATACCAGAACTTTTCGTGGTTTTGTTGATTTTCAGCAAATGAACATATTTCAGCGAGGGAGAAGTTTTTTCTTTAATAGCGTCAGATTTTATCTTAAAATACAAGAACTTTTCGTGGTTCTTGTCAATTTTTGTTGGTTTTCATCCAATGAACTTATTTCAGTCAGCTGGATCTTTCTTCTTCAAAGCAAAAAGATTTTATCTTCAAATACCAGAACTTTTCGTGGTTTTGTTGATTTTCAGCAAATGAACATATTTCAGCGAGTGAGAAGTTTTTTCTTTAATCGCGTCAGATTTTATCTTAAAATACAAGAACTTTTCGTGGTTCTTTTCAATTTTTGTTGGTTTTCATCTTATGAACTTATTTCAGTCAGCTAGATCTTTCTTCTTCAAAGCAAAAAGATTTTATCTTCAAATACAAGAACTTTTCGTGGTTTTGTTGATTTTCAGCAAATGAACATATTTCAGCGAGCGATAAGTTTTTTCTTCAATAGCGTAAGATTTTTTCTAAAAATACAAGAACTTTTCGTGGTTCTTGTCAATTTTTGTTAGTTTTCATCTTATGATCTTATTTCAGTCAGCTAGATCTTTCTTCTTCAAAGCAAAAAGATTTTATCTTCAAATACAAGAACTTTTCGTGGTTTTGTTGATTTTCAGCAAATGAACATATTTCAGCGAGCGAGAAGTTTTTTCTTTAAAAGCGTCAGATTTTATCTTAAAATACAAGAACTTTTCGTGGTTCTTGTCAATTTTTGTTGGTTTTCATCCAATAAACTTATTTCAGTCAGCTAGATCTTTCTTCTTCAAAGCAAAAAGATTTTATCTTCAAATACAAGAACTTTTCGTGGTTTTGTTTATTTTCAGCAAATGAACATATTTCAGCGAGCGAGAAGTTTTTTCTTTAAAAGCGTCAGATTTTATCTTAAAATACAAGAACTTTTCGTGGTTCTTGTCAATTTTTGTTGGTTTTCATCCAATGAACTTATTTCAGTCAGCTGGATCTTTCTTCTTGAAAGCAAAAAGATTTTATCTTCAAATACCAGAACTTTTCGTGGTTTTGTTGATTTTCAGCAAATGAACATATTTCAGCGAGTGAGAAGTTTTTTCTTTAATCGCGTCAGATTTTATCTTAAAATACAAGAACTTTTCGTGGTTCTTTTCAATTTTTGTTGGTTTTCATCTTATGAACTTATTTCAGTCAGCGAGATCTTTCTTCTTCAAAGCAAAAAGATTTTATCTTCAAATACAAGAACTTTTCGTGGTTTTGTTGATTTTCAGCAAATGAACATATTTCAGCGAGCGAGAAGTTTTTTCTTCAATAGCGTAAGATTTTATCTAAAAATACAAGAACTTTTCGTGGTTCTTGTCAATTTTTGTTAGTTTTCATCTTATGAACTTATTTCAGTCAGCTAGATCTTTCTTCTTCAAAGCAAAAAGATTTTATCTTCAAATACAAGAACTTTTCGTGGTTTTGTTTATTTTCAGCAAATGAACATATTTCAGCGAGCGAGAAGTTTTTTCTTTAAAAGCGTCAGATTTTATCTTAAAATACAAGAACTTTTCGTGGTTGTTGTCAATTTTTGTTGGTTTTCATCCAATAAACTTATTTCAGTCAGCTGGATCTTTCTTCTTCAACGCAAAAAGATTTTATCTTCAAATACAAGAACTTTTCATGGTTTTGTTGATTTTCAGCAAATGAACATATTTCAGCGAGCGAGAAGTTTTTTCTTTAAAAGCGTCAGATTTGATCTAAAAATACAAGAACTTTTCGTGGTTCTTGTCAATTTTTGTTGGTTTTCATCTTATGAACTTATTTCAGTCAGCTAGATCTTTCTTCTTCAAAGCAAAAAGATTTTATCTTCAAATACAAGAACTTTTCGTGGTTTTGTTGATTTTCAGCAAATGAACATATTTCAGCGAGCGAGAAGTTTTTTCTTCAATCGCGTCAGATTTTATCTTAAAATACAAGAACTTTTCGTGGTTCTTGTCATTTTTTGTTGGTTTTCATCCAATAAACTTATTTCAGTCAGCTCGATCTTTCTTCTTCAAAGCAAAAAGATTTTATCTTCAAATACAAGAACTTTTCGTGGTTTTGTTGATTTTCAGCAAATGAACATATTTCAGCGAGCGAGAAGTTTTTTCTTTAAAAGCGTCAGATTTTATCTTAAAATACAAGAACTTTTCGTGGTTCTTGTCAATTTTTGTTGGTTTTCATCCAATAAACTTATTTCAGTCAGCTAGATCTTTCTTCTTCAAAGCAAAAAGATTTTATCTTCAAATACAAGAACTTTTCGTGGTTTTGTTGATTTTCAGCAAATGAACATATTTCAGCGAGCGAGAAGTTTTTTCTTTAAAAGCGTCAGATTTTATCTTAAAATACAAGAACTTTTCGTGGTTCTTGTCAATTTTTGTTGGTTTTCATCCAATGAACTTATTTCAGTCAGCTGGATCTTTCTTCTTGAAAGCAAAAAGATTTTATCTTCAAATACCAGAACTTTTCGTGGTTTTGTTGATTTTCAGCAAATGAACATATTTCAGCGAGTGAGAAGTTTTTTCTTTAATCGCGTCAGATTTTATCTTAAAATACAAGAACTTTTCGTGGTTCTTTTCAATTTTTGTTGGTTTTCATCTTATGAACTTATTTCAGTCAGCTAGATCTTTCTTCTTGAAAGCAAAAAGATTTTATCTTCAAATACAAAAACTTTTCGTGGTTTTGTTGATTTTCAGCAAATGAACATATTTCAGCGAGCGATAAGTTTTTTCTTCAATAGCGTAAGATTTTATCTAAAAATACAAGAACTTTTCGTGGTTCTTGTCAATTTTTGTTAGTTTTCATCTTATGAACGTATTTCAGTCAGCTAGATCTTTCTTCTTCAAAGCAAAAAGATTTTATCTTCAAATACAAGAACTTTTCGTGGTTTTGTTTATTTTCAGCAAATGAACATATTTCAGCGAGCGAGAAGTTTTTTCTTTAAAAGCGTCAGATTTTATCTTAAAATACAAGAACTTTTCGTGGTTCTTGTCAATTTTTGTTGGTTTTCATCCAATAAACTTATTTCAGTCAGCTGGATCTTTCTTCTTCAACGCAAGAAGATTTTATCTTCAAATACAAGAACTTTTCATGGTTTTGTTGATTTTCAGCAAATGAACATATTTCAGCGAGCGAGAAGTTTTTTCTTTAAAAGCGTCAGATTTGATCTAAAAATACAAGAACTTTTCGTGGTTCTTGTCAATTTTTGTTGGTTTTCATCTTATGAACTTATTTCAGTCAGCTAGATCTTTCTTCTTCAAAGCAAAAAGATTTTATCTTCAAATACAAGAACTTTTCGTGGTTTTGTTCATTTTCAGCAAATGAACATATTTCAGCGAGGGAGAAGTTTTTTCTTTAATAGCGTCAGATTTTATCTTAAAATACAAGAACTTTTCGTGGTTCTTGTCAATTTTTGTTAGTTTTCATCAAATGAACTTATTTCAGTCAGCTAGATCTTTCTTCTTGAAAGCAAAAAGATTTTATCTTCAAATACAAGAACTTTTCGTGGTTTTGTTGATTTTCAGCAAATGAACATATTTCAGCGAGGGAGAAGTTTTTTCTTTAATAGCGTCAGATTTTATCTTAAAATACAAGAACTTTTCGTGGTTCTTGTCAATTTTTGTTGCTTTTCATCTTATTTACTTATTTCAGTCAGCTGGATCTTTCTTCTTGAAAGCAAAAAGATTTTATCTTCAAATACAAGAACTTTTCGTGGTTTTGTTGATTTTCAGCAAATGAACATATTTCAGCGAGCTAGAAGTTTTTTCTTCAACAGCGTAAGATTTTATCTTAAAATAGAAGAACTTTTCGTGGTTCTTGTCAATTTTTTTTAGTTTTCATCTTATGAACTTATTTCAGTCAGCTAGATCTTTCTTCTTCAAAGCAAAAAGATTTTATCTTCAAATACAAGAACTTTTCGTGGTTTTGTTGATTTTCAGCAAATGAACATATTTCAGCGAGGGAGAAATTTTTTCTTTAATAGCGTTGGATTTTATCTTAAAATACAAGAACTTTTCGTGGTTCTTGTCAATTTTTGTTGGTTTTTATCCAATGAACTTATTTCAGTCAGCTAGATCTTTCTTCTTCAAAGCAAAAAGATTTTATCTTCAAATACCAGAACTTTTTGTGGTTTTGTTGATTTTCAGCAAATGAACATATTTCAGCGAGCGAGAAGTTTTTTCTTTAATCGCGTCAGATTTTATCTTAAAATACAAGAACTTTTCGTGGTTCTTGTCAATTTTTGTTGGTTTTCATCTTATGAACTTATTTCAGTCAGCGAGATCTTTCTTCTTCAAAGCAAAAAGATTTTATCTTCAAATACAAGAACTTTTCGTGGTTTTGTTGATTTTCAGCAAATGAACATATTTCAGCGAGCGAGAAGTTTTTTCTTCAATAGCGTTGGATTTTATCTAAAAATACAAGAACTTTTCGTGGTTCTTGTCAATTTTTGTTAGTTTTCATCTTATGAACTTATTTCAGTCAGCTAGATCTTTCTTCTTCAAAGCAAAAAGATTTTATCTTCAAATACCAGAACTTTTCGTGGTTTTGTTGATTTTCAGCAAATGAACATATTTCAGCGAGGGAGAAGTTTTTTCTTTAATAGCGTCAGATTTTATCTTAAAATACAAGAACTTTTCGTGGTTCTTGTCAATTTTTGTTGGTTTTCATCCAATGAACTTATTTCAGTCAGCTGGATCTTTCTTCTTCAAAGCAAAAAGATTTTATCTTCAAATACCAGAACTTTTCGTGGTTTTGTTGATTTTCAGCAAATGAACATATTTCAGCGAGCGAGAAGTTTTTTCTTTAAAAGCGTCAGATTTTATCTTAAAATACAAGAACTTTTCGTGGTTCTTGTCAATTTTTGTTGGTTTTCATCCAATGAACTTATTTCAGTCAGCTGGATCTTTCTTCTTGAAAGCAAAAAGATTTTATCTTCAAATACCAGAACTTTTCGTGGTTTTGTTGATTTTCAGCAAATGAACATATTTCAGCGAGTGAGAAGTTTTTTCTTTAATCGCGTCAGATTTTATCTTAAAATACAAGAACTTTTCGTGGTTCTTGTCAATTTTTTTGGTTTTCATCTTATGAACTTATTTCAGTCAGCTAGATCTTTCTTCTTCAAAGCAAAAAGATTTTATCTTCAAATACAAGAACTTTTCGTGGTTTTGTTGATTTTCAGCAAATGAACATATTTCAGCGAGCGAGAAGTTTTTTCTTCAATAGCGTAAGATTTTATCTAAAAATACAAGAACTTTTCGTGGTTCTTGTCAATTTTTGTTAGTTTTCATCTTATGAACTTATTTCAGTCAGCTAGATCTTTCTTCTTCAAAGCAAAAAGATTTTATCTTCAAATACAAGAACTTTTCGTGGTTTTGTTTATTTTCAGCAAATGAACATATTTCAGCGAGCGAGAAGTTTTTTCTTTAAAAGCGTCAGATTTTATCTTAAAATACAAGAACTTTTCGTGGTTCTTGTCAATTTTTGTTGGTTTTCATCCAATAAACTTATTTCAGTCAGCTGGATCTTTCTTCTTCAACGCAAAAAGATTTTATCTTCAAATACAAGAACTTTTCATGGTTTTGTTGATTTTCAGCAAATGAACATATTTCAGCGAGCGAGAAGTTTTTTCTTTAAAAGCGTCAGATTTGATCTAAAAATACAAGAACTTTTCGTGGTTCTTGTCAATTTTTGTTGGTTTTCATCTTATGAACTTATTTCAGTCAGCTAGATCTTTCTTCTTCAAAGCAAAAAGATTTTATCTTCAAATACAAGAACTTTTCGTGGTTTTGTTGATTTTCAGCAAATGAACATATTTCAGCGAGCGAGAAGTTTTTTCTTTAAAAGCGTCAGATTTTATCTTAAAATACAAGAACTTTTCGTGGTTCTTGTCAATTTTTGTTGGTTTTCATCCAATAAACTTATTTCAGTCAGCTAGATCTTTCTTCTTCAAAGCAAAAAGATTTTATCTTCAAATACAAGAACTTTTCGTGGTTTTGTTTATTTTCAGCAAATGAACATATTTCAGCGAGTGAGAAGTTTTTTCTTTAATCGCGTCAGATTTTATCTTAAAATACAAGAACTTTTCGTGGTTCTTTTCAATTTTTGTTGGTTTTCATCTTATGAACTTATTTCAGTCAGCTAGATCTTTCTTCTTCAAAGCAAAAAGATTTTATCTTCAAATACAAGAACTTTTCGTGGTTTTGTTGATTTTCAGCAAATGAACATATTTCAGCGAGCGAGAAGTTTTTTCTTCAATAGCGTAAGATTTTATCTAAAAATACAAGAACTTTTCGTGGTTCTTGTCAATTTTTGTTAGTTTTCATCTTATGAACTTATTTCAGTCAGCTAGATCTTTCTTCTTCAAAGCAAAAAGATTTTATCTTCAAATACAAGAACTTTTCGTGGTTTTGTTTATTTTCAGCAAATGAACATATTTCAGCGAGCGAGAAGTTTTTTCTTTAAAAGCGTCAGATTTTATCTTAAAATACAAGAACTTTTCGTGGTTCTTGTCAATTTTTGTTGGTTTTCATCCAATAAACTTATTTCAGTCAGCTGGATCTTTCTTCTTCAACGCAAAAAGATTTTATCTTCAAATACAAGAACTTTTCATGGTTTTGTTGATTTTCAGCAAATGAACATATTTCAGCGAGCGAGAAGTTTTTTCTTTAAAAGCGTCAGATTTGATCTAAAAATACAAGAACTTTTCGTGGTTCTTGTCAATTTTTGTTGGTTTTCATCTTATGAACTTATTTCAGTCAGCTAGATCTTTCTTCTTCAAAGCAAAAAGATTTTATCTTCAAATACAAGAACTTTTCGTGGTTTTGTTGATTTTCAGCAAATGAACATATTTCAGCGAGCGAGAAGTTTTTTCTTCAATAGCGTAAGATTTTATCTTAAAATACAAGAACTTTTCGTGGTTCTTGTCATTTTTTGTTGGTTTTCATCCAATAAACTTATTTCAGTCAGCTCGATCTTTCTTCTTCAAAGCAAAAAGATTTTATCTTCAAATAGAAGAACTTTTCGTGGTTTTGTTGATTTTCAGCAAATGAACATATTTCAGCGAGCGAGAAGTTTTTTCTTTAAAAGCGTCAGATTTTATCTTAAAATACAAGAACTTTTCGTGGTTCTTGTCAATTTTTGTTGGTTTTCATCCAATAAACTTATTTCAGTCAGCTAGATCTTTCTTCTTCAAAGCAAAAAGATTTTATCTTCAAATACAAGAACTTTTCGTGGTTTTGTTGATTTTCAGCAAATGAACATATTTCAGCGAGCGAGAAGTTTTTTCTTTAAAAGCGTCAGATTTTATCTTAAAATACAAGAACTTTTCGTGGTTCTTGTCAATTTTTGTTGGTTTTCATCCAATGAACTTATTTCAGTCAGCTGGATCTTTCTTCTTGAAAGCAAAAACATTTTATCTTCAAATACCAGAACTTTTCGTGGTTTTGTTGATTTTCAGCAAATGAACATATTTCAGCGAGTGAGAAGTTTTTTCTTTAATCGCGTCAGATTTTATCTTAAAATACAAGAACTTTTCGTGGTTCTTTTCAATTTTTGTTGGTTTTCATCTTATGAACTTATTTCAGTCAGCTAGATCTTTCTTCTTGAAAGCAAAAAGATTTTATCTTCAAATACAAAAACTTTTCGTGGTTTTGTTGATTTTCAGCAAATGAACATATTTCAGCGAGCGATAAGTTTTTTCTTCAATAGCGTAAGATTTTATCTAAAAATACAAGAACTTTTCGTGGTTCTTGTCAATTTTTGTTAGTTTTCATCTTATGAACGTATTTCAGTCAGCTAGATCTTTCTTCTTCAAAGCAAAAAGATTTTATCTTCAAATACAAGAACTTTTCGTGGTTTTGTTTATTTTCAGCAAATGAACATATTTCAGCGAGCGAGAAGTTTTTTCTTTAAAAGCGTCAGATTTTATCTTAAAATACAAGAACTTTTCGTGGTTCTTGTCAATTTTTGTTGGTTTTCATCCAATAAACTTATTTCAGTCAGCTGGATCTTTCTTCTTCAACGCAAAAAGATTTTATCTTCAAATACAAGAACTTTTCATGGTTTTGTTGATTTTCAGCAAATGAACATATTTCAGCGAGCGAGAAGTTTTTTCTTTAAAAGCGTCAGATTTGATCTAAAAATACAAGAACTTTTCGTGGTTCTTGTCAATTTTTGTTGGTTTTCATCTTATGAACTTATTTCAGTCAGCTAGATCTTTCTTCTTCAAAGCAAAAAGATTTTATCTTCAAATACAAGAACTTTTCGTGGTTTTGTTCATTTTCAGCAAATGAACATATTTCAGCGAGGGAGAAGTTTTTTCTTTAATAGCGTCAGATTTTATCTTAAAATACAAGAACTTTTCGTGGTTCTTGTCAATTTTTGTTAGTTTTCATCAAATGAACTTATTTCAGTCAGCTCGATCTTTCTTCTTGAAAGCAAAAAGATTTTATCTTCAAATACAAGAACTTTTCGTGGTTTTGTTGATTTTCAGCAAATGAACATATTTCAGCAAGGGAGAAGTTTTTTCTTTAATAGCGTCAGATTTTATCTTAAAATACAAGAACTTTTCGTGGTTCTTGTCAATTTTTGTTGCTTTTCATCTTATTTACTTATTTCAGTCAGCTGGATCTTTCTTCTTGAAAGCAAAAAGATTTTATCTTCAAATGCAAGAACTTTTCGTGGTTTTGTTGATTTTCAGCAAATGAACATATTTCAGCGAGCTAGAAGTTTTTTCTTCAATAGCGTAAGATTTTATCTTAAAATAGAAGAACTTTTCGTGGTTCTTGTCAATTTTTTTTAGTTTTCATCTTATGAACTTATTTCAGTCAGCTAGATCTTTCTTCTTCAAAGCAAAAAGATTTTATCTTCAAATACAAGAACTTTTCGTGGTTTTGTTGATTTTCAGCAAATGAACATATTTCAGCGAGGGAGAAATTTTTTCTTTAATAGCGTTGGATTTTATCTTAAAATACAAGAACTTTTCGTGGTTCTTGTCAATTTTTGTTGGTTTTTATCCAATGAACTTATTTCAGTCAGCTAGATCTTTCTTCTTCAAAGCAAAAAGATTTCATCTTCAAATACCAGAACTTTTTGTGGTTTTGTTGATTTTCAGCAAATGAACATATTTCAGCGAGCGAGAAGTTTTTTCTTTAATCGCGTCAGATTTTATCTTAAAATACAAGAACTTTTCGTGGTTCTTTTCAATTTTTGTTGGTTTTCATCTTATGAACTTATTTCAGTCAGCGAGATCTTTCTTCTTCAAAGCAAAAAGATTTTATCTTCAAATACAAGAACTTTTCGTGGTTTTGTTGATTTTCAGCAAATGAACATATTTCAGCGAGCGAGAAGTTTTTTCTTCAATAGCGTTGGATTTTATCTAAAAATACAAGAACTTTTCGTGGTTCTTGTCAATTTTTGTTAGTTTTCATCTTATGAACTTATTTCAGTCAGCTAGATCTTTCTTCTTCAAAGCAAAAAGATTTTATCTTCAAATACAAGAACTTTTCGTGGTTTTGTTGATTTTCAGCAAATGAACATATTTCAGCGAGGGAGAAGTTTTTTCTTTAATAGCGTCAGATTTTATCTTAAAATACAAGAACTTTTCGTGGTTCTTGTCAATTTTTGTTGGTTTTCATCCAATGAACTTATTTCAGTCAGCTGGATCTTTCTTCTTCAAAGCAAAAAGATTTTATCTTCAAATACCAGAACTTTTCGTGGTTTTGTTGATTTTCAGCAAATGAACATATTTCAGCGAGTGAGAAGTTTTTTCTTTAATCGCGTCAGATTTTATCTTAAAATACAAGAACTTTTCGTGGTTCTTTTCAATTTTTGTTGGTTTTCATCTTATGAACTTATTTCAGTCAGCTAGATCTTTCTTCTTCAAAGCAAAAAGATTTTATCTTCAAATACAAGAACTTTTCGTGGTTTTGTTGATTTTCAGCAAATGAACATATTTCAGCGAGCGATAAGTTTTTTCTTCAATAGCGTAAGATTTTTTCTAAAAATACAAGAACTTTTCGTGGTTCTTGTCAATTTTTGTTAGTTTTCATCTTATAATCTTATTTCAGTCAGCTAGATCTTTCTTCTTCAAAGCAAAAAGATTTTATCTTCAAATACAAGAACTTTTCGTGGTTTTGTTGATTTTCAGCAAATGAACATATTTCAGCGAGCGAGAAGTTTTTTCTTTAAAAGCGTCAGATTTTATCTTAAAATACAAGAACTTTTCGTGGTTCTTGTCAATTTTTGTTGGTTTTCATCCAATAAACTTATTTCAGTCAGCTAGATCTTTCTTCTTCAAAGCAAAAAGATTTTATCTTCAAATACAAGAACTTTTCGTGGTTTTGTTTATTTTCAGCAAATGAACATATTTCAGCGAGCGAGAAGTTTTTTCTTTAAAAGCGTCAGATTTTATCTTAAAATACAAGAACTTTTCGTGGTTCTTGTCAATTTTTGTTGGTTTTCATCCAATGAACTTATTTCAGTCAGCTGGATCTTTCTTCTTGAAAGCAAAAAGATTTTATCTTCAAATACCAGAACTTTTCGTGGTTTTGTTGACTTTCAGCAAATGAACATATTTCAGCGAGTGAGAAGTTTTTTCTTTAATCGCGTCAGATTTTATCTTAAAATACAAGAACTTTTCGTGGTTCTTTTCAATTTTTGTTGGTTTTCATCTTATGAACTTATTTCAGTCAGCTAGATCTTTCTTCTTCAAAGCAAAAAGATTTTATCTTCAAATACAAGAACTTTTCGTGGTTTTGTTGATTTTCAGCAAATGAACATATTTCAGCGAGCGAGAAGTTTTTTCTTCAATAGCGTAAGATTTTATCTAAAAATACAAGAACTTTTCGTGGTTCTTGTCAATTTTTGTTGGTTTTCATCCAATAAACTTATTTCAGTCAGCTGGATCTTTCTTCTTCAACGCAAAAAGATTTTATCTTCAAATACAAGAACTTTTCATGGTTTTGTTGATTTTCAGCAAATGAACATATTTCAGCGAGCGAGAAGTTTTTTCTTTAAAAGCGTCAGATTTGATCTAAAAATACAAGAACTTTTCGTGGTTCTTGTCAATTTTTGTTGGTTTTCATCTTATGAACTTATTTCAGTCAGCTAGATCTTTCTTCTTCAAAGCAAAAAGATTTTATCTTCAAATACAAGAACTTTTCGTGGTTTTGTTGATTTTCAGCAAATGAACATATTTCAGCGAGCGAGAAGTTTTTTCTTCAATCGCGTCAGATTTTATCTTAAAATACAAGAACTTTTCGTGGTTCTTGTCATTTTTTGTTGGTTTTCATCCAATAAACTTATTTCAGTCAGCTCGATCTTTCTTCTTCAAAGCAAAAAGATTTTATCTTCAAATACAAGAACTTTTCGTGGTTTTGTTGATTTTCAGCAAATGAACATATTTCAGCGAGCGAGAAGTTTTTTCTTTAAAAGCGTCAGATTTTATCTTAAAATACAAGAACTTTTCGTGGTTCTTGTCAATTTTTGTTGGTTTTCATCCAATAAACTTATTTCAGTCAGCTAGATCTTTCTTCTTCAAAGCAAAAAGATTTTATCTTCAAATACAAGAACTTTTCGTGGTTTTGTTGATTTTCAGCAAATGAACATATTTCAGCGAGCGAGAAGTTTTTTCTTTAAAAGCGTCAGATTTTATCTTAAAATACAAGAACTTTTCGTGGTTCTTGTCAATTTTTGTTGGTTTTCATCCAATGAACTTATTTCAGTCAGCTGGATCTTTCTTCTTGAAAGCAAAAAGATTTTATCTTCAAATACCAGACCTTTTCGTGGTTTTGTTGATTTTCAGCAAATGAACATATTTCAGCGAGTGAGAAGTTTTTTCTTTAATCGCGTCAGATTTTATCTTAAAATACAAGAACTTTTCGTGGTTCTTTTCAATTTTTGTTGGTTTTCATCTTATGAACTTATTTCAGTCAGCTAGATCTTTCTTCTTGAAAGCAAAAAGATTTTATGTTCAAATACAAAAACTTTTCGTGGTTTTGTTGATTTTCAGCAAATGAACATATTTCAGCGAGCGATAAGTTTTTTCTTCAATAGCGTAAGATTTTATCTAAAAATACAAGAACTTTTCGTGGTTCTTGTCAATTTTTGTTAGTTTTCATCTTATGAACTTATTTCAGTCAGCTAGATCTTTCTTCTTCAAAGCAAAAAGATTTTATCTTCAAATACAAGAACTTTTCGTGGTTTTGTTTATTTTCAGCAAATGAACATATTTCAGCGAGCGAGAAGTTTTTTCTTTAAAAGCGTCAGATTTTATCTTAAAATACAAGAACTTTTCGTGGTTCTTGTCAATTTTTGTTGGTTTTCATCCAATAAACTTATTTCAGTCATCTGGATCTTTCTTCTTCAACGCAAAAAGATTTTATCTTCAAATACAAGAACTTTTCATGGTTTTGTTGATTTTCAGCAAATGAACATATTTCAGCGAGCGAGAAGTTTTTTCTTTAAAAGCGTCAGATTTGATCTAAAAATACAAGAACTTTTCGTGGTTCTTGTCAATTTTTGTTGGTTTTCATCTTATGAACTTATTTCAGTCAGCTAGATCTTTCTTCTTCAAAGCAAAAAGATTTTATCTTCAAATACAAGAACTTTTCGTGGTTTTGTTGATTTTCAGCAAATGAACATATTTCAGCGAGGGAGAAGTTTTTTCTTTAATAGCGTCAGATTTTATCTTAAAATACAAGAACTTTTCGTGGTTCTTGTCAATTTTTGTTAGTTTTCATCAAATGAACTTATTTCAGTCAGCTAGATCTTTCTTCTTGAAAGCAAAAAGATTTTATCTTCAAATACAAGAACTTTTCGTGGTTTTGTTGATTTTCAGCAAATGAACATATTTCAGCGAGGGAGAAGTTTTTTCTTTAATAGCGTCAGATTTTATCTTAAAATACAAGAACTTTTCGTGGTTCTTGTCAATTTTTGTTGCTTTTCATCTTATTTACTTATTTCAGTCAGCTGGATCTTTCTTCTTGAAAGCAAAAAGATTTTATCTTCAAATACAAGAACTTTTCGTGGTTTTGTTGATTTTCAGCAAATGAACATATTTCAGCGAGCTAGAAGTTTTTTCTTCAATAGCGTAAGATTTTATCTTAAAATAGAAGAACTTTTCGTGGTTCTTCTCAATTTTTTTTAGTTTTCATCTTATGAACTTATTTCAGTCAGCTAGATCTTTCTTCTTCAAAGCAAAAAGATTTTATCTTCAAATACAAGAACTTTTCGTGGTTTTGTTGATTTTCAGCAAATGAACATATTTCAGCGAGGGAGAAATTTTTTCTTTAATAGCGTTGGATTTTATCTTAAAATACAAGAACTTTTCGTGGTTCTTGTCAATTTTTGTTGGTTTTTATCCAATGAACTTATTTCAGTCAGCTAGATCTTTCTTCTTCAAAGCAAAAAGATTTTATCTTCAAATACCAGAACTTTTTGTGGTTTTGTTGATTTTCAGCAAATGAACATATTTCAGCGAGCGAGAAGTTTTTTCTTTAATCGCGTCAGATTTTATCTTAAAATACAAGAACTTTTCGTGGTTCTTGTCAATTTTTGTTGGTTTTCATCTTATGAACTTATTTCAGTCAGCGAGATCTTTCTTCTTCAAAGCAAAAAGATTTTATCTTCAAATACAAGAACTTTTCGTGGTTTTGTTGATTTTCAGCAAATGAACATATTTCAGCGAGCGAGAAGTTTTTTCTTCAATAGCGTTGGATTTTATCTAAAAATACAAGAACTTTTCGTGGTTCTTGTCAATTTTTGTTAGTTTTCATCTTATGAACTTATTTCAGTCAGCTAGAACTTTCTTCTTCAAAGCAAAAAGATTTTATCTTCAAATACCAGAACTTTTCGTGGTTTTGTTGATTTTCAGCAAATGAACATATTTCAGCGAGGGAGAAGTTTTTTCATTAATAGCGTCAGATTTTATCTTAAAATACAAGAACTTTTCGTGGTTCTTGTCAATTTTTGTTGGTTTTCATCCAATGAACTTATTTCAGTCAGCTAGATCTTTCTTCTTCAAAGCAAAAAGATTTTATCTTCAAATACCAGAACTTTTCGTGGTTTTGTTGATTTTCAGCAAATGAACATATTTCAGCGAGTGAGAAGTTTTTTCTTTAATCGCGTCAGATTTTATCTTAAAATACAAGAACTTTTCGTGGTTCTTTTCAATTTTTGTTGGTTTTCATCTTATGAACTTATTTCAGTCAGCTGGATCTTTCTTCTTCAAAGCAAAAAGATTTTATCTTCAAATACAAGAACTTTTCGTGGTTTTGTTGATTTTCAGCAAATGAACATATTTCAGCGAGCGATAAGTTTTTTCTTCAATAGCGTAAGATTTTTTCTAAAAATACAAGAACTTTTCGTGGTTCTTGTCAATTTTTGTTAGTTTTCATCTTATGAACTTATTTCAGTCAGCTCGATCTTTCTTCTTCAAAGCAAAAAGATTTTATCTTCAAATACAAGAACTTTTCGTGTTTTGTTGATTTTCAGCAAATGAACATATTTCAGCGAGCGAGAAGTTTTTTCTTTAAAAGCGTCAGATTTTATCTTAAAATACAAGAACTTTTCGTGGTTCTTGTCAATTTTTGTTGGTTTTCATCCAATGAACTTATTTCAGTCAGCTAGATCTTTCTTCTTCAAAGCAAAAAGATTTTATCTTCAAATACCAGAACTTTTTGTGGTTTTGTTGATTTTCAGCAAATGAACATATTTCAGCGAGCGAGAAGTTTTTTCTTTAATCGCGTCAGATTTTATCTTAAAATACAAGAACTTTTCGTGGTTCTTGTCAATTTTTGTTGGTTTTCATCTTATGAACTTATTTCAGTCAGTGAGATCTTTCTTCTTCAAAGCAAAAAGATTTTATCTTCAAATACAAGAACTTTTCGTGGTTTTGTTGATTTTCAGCAAATGAACATATTTCAGCGAGCGAGAAGTTTTTTCTTCAATAGCGTTGGATTTTATCTAAAAATACAAGAACTTTTCGTGGTTCTTGTCAATTTTTGTTAGTTTTCATCTTATGAACTTATTTCAGTCACCTAGATCTTTCTTCTTCAAAGCAAAAAGATTTTATCTTCAAATACCAGAACTTTTCGTGGTTTTGTTGATTTTCAGCAAATGAACATATTTCAGCGAGGGAGAAGTTTTTTCATTAATAGCGTCAGATTTTATCTTAAAATACAAGAACTTTTCGTGGTTCTTGTCAATTTTTGTTGGTTTTCATCCAATGAACTTATTTCAGTCAGCTAGATCTTTCTTCTTCAAAGCAAAAAGATTTTATCTTCAAATACCAGAACTTTTCGTGGTTTTGTTGATTTTCAGCAAATGAACATATTTCAGCGAGTGAGAAGTTTTTTCTTTAATCGCGTCAGATTTTATCTTAAAATACAAGAACTTTTCGTGGTTCTTTTCAATTTTTGTTGGTTTTCATCAAATGAACTTATTTCAGTCAGCTGGATCTTTCTTCTTGAAAGCAAAAAGATTTTATCTTCAAATACAAGAACTTTTCGTGGTTTTGTTGATTTTCAGCAAATGAACATATTTCAGCGAGCTAGAAGTTTTTTCTTCAATAGCGTAAGATTTTATCTTAAAATAGAAGAACTTTTCGTGGTTCTTGTCAATTTTTTTTAGTTTTCATCTTATGAACTTATTTCAGTCAGCTAGATCTTTCTTCTTCAAAGCAAAAAGATTTTATCTTCAAATACAAGAACTTTTCGTGGTTTTGTTGATTTTCAGCAAATGAACATATTTCAGCGAGGGAGAAATTTTTTCTTTAATAGCGTTGGATTTTATCTTAAAATACAAGAACGTTTCGTGGTTCTTGTCAATTTTTGTTGGTTTTTATCCAATGAACTTATTTCAGTCAGCTAGATCTTTCTTCTTCAAAGCAAAAAGATTTTTACTTCAAATACCAGAACTTTTTGTGGTTTTGTTGATTTTCAGCAAATGAACATATTTCAGCGAGCGAGAAGTTTTTTCTTTAATCGCGTCAGATTTTATCTTAAAATACAAGAACTTTTCGTGGTTCTTGTCAATTTTTGTTGGTTTTCATCTTATGAACTTATTTCAGTCAGCGAGATCTTTCTTCTTCAAAGCAAAAAGATTTTATCTTCAAATACAAGAACTTTTCGTGGTTTTGTTGATTTTCAGCAAATGAACATATTTCAGCGAGCGAGAAGTTTTTTCTTCAATAGCGTTGGATTTTATCTAAAAATACAAGAACTTTTCGTGGTTCTTGTCAATTTTTGTTAGTTTTCATCTTATGAACTTATTTCAGTCAGCTAGATCTTTCTTCTTCAAAGCAAAAAGATTTTATCTTCAAATACCAGAACTTTTCGTGGTTTTTTTGATTTTCAGCAAATGAACATATTTCAGTGAGGGAGAAGTTTTTTCATTAATAGCGTCAGATTTTATCTTAAAATACAAGAACTTTTCGTGGTTCTTGTCAATTTTTGTTGGTTTTCATCCAATGAACTTATTTCAGTCAGCTAGATCTTTCTTCTTCAAAGCAAAAAGATTTTATCTTCAAATACCAGAACTTTTCGTGGTTTTGTTGATTTTCAGCAAATGAACATATTTCAGCGAGTGAGAAGTTTTTTCTTTAATCGCGTCAGATTTTATCTTAAAATACAAGAACTTTTCGTGGTTCTTTTCAATTTTTGTTGGTTTTCATCTTATGAACTTATTTCAGTCAGCTGGATCTTTCTTCTTCAAAGCAAAAAGATTTTATCTTCAAATACAAGAACTTTTTGTGGTTTTGTTGATTTTCAGCAAATGAACATATTTCAGCGAGCGATAAGTTTTTTCTTCAATAGCGTAAGATTTTTTCTAAAAATACAAGAACTTTTCGTGGTTCTTGTCAATTTTTGTTAGTTTTCATCTTATGAACTTATTTCAGTCAGCTCGATCTTTCTTCTTCAAAGCAAAAAGATTTTATCTTCAAATACAAGAACTTTTCGTGTTTTGTTGATTTTCAGCAAATGAACATATTTCAGCGAGCGAGAAGTTTTTTCTTTAAAAGCGTCAGATTTTATCTTAAAATACAAGAACTTTTCGTGGTTCTTGTCAATTTTTGTTGGTTTTCATCCAATGAACTTATTTCAGTCAGCTAGATCTTTCTTCTTCAAAGCAAAAAGATTTTATCTTCAAATACCAGAACTTTTTGTGGTTTTGTTGATTTTCAGCAAATGAACATATTTCAGCGAGCGAGAAGTTTTTTCTTTAATCGCGTCAGATTTTATCTTAAAATACAAGAACTTTTCGTGGTTCTTGTCAATTTTTGTTGGTTTTCAGCTTATGAACTTATTTCAGTCAGTGAGATCTTTCTTCTTCAAAGCAAAAAGATTTTATCTTCAAATACAAGAACTTTTCGTGGTTTTGTTGATTTTCAGCAAATGAACATATTTCAGCGAGCGAGAAGTTTTTTCTTCAATAGCGTTGGATTTTATCTTAAAATACAAGAACTTTTCGTGGTTCTTGTCAATTTTTGTTAGTTTTCATCTTATGAACTTACTTCAGTCACCTAGATCTTTCTTCTTCAAAGCAAAAATATTTTATCTTCAAATACCAGAACTTTTCGTGGTTTTGTTGATTTTCAGCAAATGAACATATTTCAGCGAGGGAGAAGTTTTTTCATTAATAGCGTCAGATTTTATCTTAAAATACAAGAACTTTTCGTGGTTCTTGTCAATTTTTGTTGGTTTTCATCCAATGAACTTATTTCAGTCAGCTAGATCTTTCTTCTTGAAAGCAAAAAGATTTTATCTTCAAATACAAGAACTTTTCGTGGTTTTGTTGATTTTCAGCAAATGAACATATTTCAGCGAGCTAGAAGTTTTTTCTTCAATAGCGTAAGATTTTATCTTAAAATAGAAGAACTTTTCGTGGTTCTTGTCAATTTTTTTTAGTTTTCATCTTATGAACTTATTTCAGTCAGCTAGATCTTTCTTCTTCAAAGCAAAAAGATTTTATCTTCAAATACAAGAACTTTTCGTGGTTTTGTTGATTTTCAGCAAATGAACATATTTCAGCGAGGGAGAAATTTTTTCTTTAATAGCGTTGGATTTTATCTTAAAATACAAGAACTTTTCGTGGTTCTTGTCAATTTTTGTTGGTTTTTATCCAATGAACTTATTTCAGTCAGCTAGATCTTTCTTCTTCAAAGCAAAAAGATTTTATCTTCAAATACCAGAACTTTTTGTGGTTTTGTTGATTTTCAGCAAATGAACATATTTCAGCGAGCGAGAAGTTTTTTCTTTAATCGCGTCAGATTTTATCTTAAAATACAAGAACTTTTCGTGGTTCTTGTCAATTTTTGTTGGTTTTCATCTTATGAACTTATTTCAGTCAGCGAGATCTTTCTTCTTCAAAGCAAAAAGATTTTATCTTCAAATACAAGAACTTTTCGTGGTTTTGTTGATTTTCAGCAAATGAACATATTTCAGCGAGCGAGAAGTTTTTTCTTCAATAGCGTTGGATTTTATCTAAAAATACAAGAACTTTTCGTGGTTCTTGTCAATTTTTGTTAGTTTTCATCTTATGAACTTATTTCAGTCAGCTAGATCTTTCTTCTTCAAAGCAAAAAGATTTTATCTTCAAATACCAGAACTTTTCGTGGTTTTGTTGATTTTCAGCAAATGAACATATTTCAGCGAGGGAGAAGTTTTTTCATTAATAGCGTCAGATTTTATCTTAAAATACAAGAACTTTTCGTGGTTCTTGTCAATTTTTGTTGGTTTTCATCCAATGAACTTATTTCAGTCAGCTAGATCTTTCTTCTTCAAAGCAAAAAGATTTTATCTTCAAATACCAGAACTTTTCGTGGTTTTGTTGATTTTCAGCAAATGAACATATTTCAGCGAGTGAGAAGTTTTTTCTTTAATCGCGTCAGATTTTATCTTAAAATACAAGAACTTTTCGTGGTTCTTTTCAATTTTTGTTGGTTTTCATCTTATGAACTTATTTCAGTCAGCTGGATCTTTCTTCTTCAAAGCAAAAAGATTTTATCTTCAAATACAAGAACTTTTCGTGGTTTTGTTGATTTTCAGCAAATGAACATATTTCAGCGAGCGATAAGTTTTTTCTTCAATAGCGTAAGATTTTTTCTAAAAATACAAGAACTTTTCGTGGTTCTTGTCAATTTTTGTTAGTTTTCATCTTATGAACTTATTTCAGTCAGCTCGATCTTTCTTCTTCAAAGCAAAAAGATTTTATCTTCAAATACAAGAACTTTTCGTGTTTTGTTGATTTTCAGCAAATGAACATATTTCAGCGAGCGAGAAGTTTTTTCTTTAAAAGCGTCAGATTTTATCTTAAAATACAAGAACTTTTCGTGGTTCTTGTCAATTTTTGTTGGTTTTCATCCAATGAACATATTTCAGTCAGCTCGATCTTTCTTCTTCAAAGCAAAAAGATTTTATCTTCAAATACCAGAACTTTTTGTGGTTTTGTTGATTTTCAGCAAATGAACATATTTCAGCGAGCGAGAAGTTTTTTCTTTAATCGCGTCAGATTTTATCTTAAAATACAAGAACTTTTCGTGGTTCTTGTCAATTTTTGTTGGTTTTCATCTTATGAACTTATTTCAGTCAGTGAGATCTTTCTTCTTCAAAGCAAAAAGATTTTATCTTCAAATACAAGAACTTTTCGTGGTTTTGTTGATTTTCAGCAAATGAACATATTTCAGCGAGCGAGAAGTTTTTTCTTCAATAGCGTTGGATTTTATCTAAAAATACAAGAACTTTTCGTGGTTCTTGTCAATTTTTGTTAGTTTTCATCTTATGAACTTACTTCAGTCACCTAGATCTTTCTTCTTCAAAGCAAAAAGATTTTATCTTCAAATACCAGAACTTTTCGTGGTTTTGTTGATTTTCAGCAAATGAACATATTTCAGCGAGGGAGAAGTTTTTTCATTAATAGCGTCAGATTTTATCTTAAAATACAAGAACTTTTCGTGGTTCTTGTCAATTTTTGTTGGTTTTCATCCAATGAACTTATTTCAGTCAGCTAGATCTTTCTTCTTCAAAGCAAAAAGATTTTATCTTCAAATACCAGAACTTTTCGTGGTTTTGTTGATTTTCAGCAAATGAACATATTTCAGCGAGTGAGAAGTTTTTTCTTTAATCGCGTCAGATTTTATCTTAAAATACAAGAACTTTTCGTGGTTCTTGTCAATTTTTGTTGGTTTTCATCTTATGAACTTATTTCAGTCAGCGAGATCTTTCTTCTTCAAAGCAAAAAGATTTTATCTTCAAATACAAGAACTTTTCGTGGTTTTGTTGATTTTCAGCAAATGAACATATTTCAGCGAGCGAGAAGTTTTTTCTTCAATAGCGTTGGATTTTATCTAAAAATACAAGAACTTTTCGTGGTTCTTGTCAATTTTTGTTAGTTTTCATCTTATGAACTTATTTCAGTCAGCTAGATCTTTCTTCTTCAAAGCAAAAAGATTTTATCTTCAAATACCAGAACTTTTCGTGGTTTTGTTGATTTTCAGCAAATGAACATATTTCAGCGAGGGAGAAGTTTTTTCATTAATAGCGTCAGATTTTATCTTAAAATACAAGAACTTTTCGTGGTTCTTGTCAATTTTTGTTGGTTTTCATCCAATGAACTTATTTCAGTCAGCTAGATCTTTCTTCTTCAAAGCAAAAAGATTTTATCTTCAAATACCAGAACTTTTCGTGGTTTTGTTGATTTTCAGCAAATGAACATATTTCAGCGAGTGAGAAGTTTTTTCTTTAATCGCGTCAGATTTTATCTTAAAATACAAGAACTTTTCGTGGTTCTTTTCAATTTTTGTTGGTTTTCATCTTATGAACTTATTTCAGTCAGCTGGATCTTTCTTCTTCAAAGCAAAAAGATTTTATCTTCAAATACAAGAACTTTTCGTGGTTTTGTTGATTTTCAGCAAATGAACATATTTCAGCGAGCGATAAGTTTTTTCTTCAATAGCGTAAGATTTTTTCTAAAAATACAAGAACTTTTCGTGGTTCTTGTCAATTTTTGTTAGTTTTCATCTTATGAACTTATTTCAGTCAGCTCGATCTTTCTTCTTCAAAGCAAAAAGATTTTATCTTCAAATACAAGAACTTTTCGTGTTTTGTTGATTTTCAGCAAATGAACATATTTCAGCGAGCGAGAAGTTTTTTCTTTAAAAGCGTCAGATTTTATCATAAAATACAAGAACTTTTCGTGGTTCTTGTCAATTTTTGTTGGTTTTCATCCAATGAACTTATTTCAGTCAGCTAGATCTTTCTTCTTCAAAGCAAAAAGATTTTATCTTCAAATACCAGAACTTTTTGTGGTTTTGTTGATTTTCAGCAAATGAACATATTTCAGCGAGCGAGAAGTTTTTTCTTTAATCGCGTCAGATTTTATCTTAAAATACAAGAACTTTTCGTGGTTCTTGTCAATTTTTGTTGGTTTTCATCTTATGAACTTATTTCAGTCAGTGAGATCTTTCTTCTTCAAAGCAAAAAGATTTTATCTTCAAATACAAGAACTTTTCGTGGTTTTGTTGATTTTCAGCAAATGAACATATTTCAGCGAGCGAGAAGTTTTTTCTTCAATAGCGTTGGATTTTATCTAAAAATACAAGAACTTTTCGTGGTTCTTGTCAATTTTTGTTAGTTTTCATCTTATGAACTTATTTCAGTCACCTAGATCTTTCTTCTTCAAAGCAAAAAGATTTTATCTTCAAATACCAGAACTTTTCGTGGTTTTGTTGATTTTCAGCAAATGAACATATTTCAGCGAGGGAGAAGTTTTTTCATTAATAGCGTCAGATTTTATCTTAAAATACAAGAACTTTTCGTGGTTCTTGTCAATTTTTGTTGGTTTTCATCCAATGAACTTATTTCAGTCAGCTAGATCTTTCTTCTTCAAAGCAAAAAGATTTTATCTTCAAATACCAGAACTTTTCGTGGTTTTGTTGATTTTCAGCAAATGAACATATTTCAGCGAGTGAGAAGTTTTTTCTTTAATCGCGTCAGATTTTATCTTAAAATACAAGAACTTTTCGTGGTTCTTTTCAATTTTTGTTGGTTTTCATCAAATGAACTTATTTCAGTCAGCTGGATCTTTCTTCTTGAAAGCAAAAAGATTTTATCTTCAAATACAAGAACTTTTCGTGGTTTTGTTGATTTTCAGCAAATGAACATATTTCAGCGAGCGAGAAGTTTTTTCTTCAATAGCGTTGGATTTTATCTAAAAATACAAGAACTTTTCGTGGTTCTTGTCAATTTTTGTTAGTTTTCATCTTATGAACATATTTCAGTCAGCTAGATCTTTCTTCTTCAAAGCAAAAAGATTTTATCTTCAAATACCAGAACTTTTCGTGGTTTTGTTGATTTTCAGCAAATGAACATATTTCAGTGAGGGAGAAGTTTTTTCATTAATAGCGTCAGATTTTATCTTAAAATACAAGAACTTTTCGTGGTTCTTGTCAATTTTTGTTGGTTTTCATCCAATGAACTTATTTCAGTCAGCTAGATCTTTCTTCTTCAAAGCAAAAAGATTTTATCTTCAAATACCAGAACTTTTCGTGGTTTTGTTGATTTTCAGCAAATGAACATATTTCAGCGAGTGAGAAGTTTTTTCTTTAATCGCGTCAGATTTTATCTTAAAATAGAAGAACTTTTCGTGGTTCTTTTCAATTTTTGTTGGTTTTCATCTTATGAACTTATTTCAGTCAGCTGGATCTTTCTTCTTCAAAGCAAAAAGATTTTATCTTCAAATACAAGAACTTTTCGTGTTTTGTTGATTTTCAGCAAATGAACATATTTCAGCGAGCGAGAAGTTTTTTCTTTAAAAGCGTCAGATTTTATCTTAAAATACAAGAACTTTTCGTGGTTCTTGTCAATTTTTGTTGGTTTTCATCCAATGAACTTATTTCAGTCAGCCAGATCTTTCTTCTTCAAAGCAAAAAGATTTTATCTTCAAATACCAGAACTTTTTGTGGTTTTGTTGATTTTCAGCAAATGAACATATTTCAGCGAGCGAGAAGTTTTTTCTTTAATCGCGTCAGATTTTATCTTAAAATACAAGAACTTTTCGTGGTTCTTGTCAATTTTTGTTGGTTTTCAGCTTATGAACTTATTTCAGTCAGTGAGATCTTTCTTCTTCAAAGCAAAAAGATTTTATCTTCAAATACAAGAACTTTTCGTGGTTTTGTTGATTTTCAGCAAATGAACATATTTCAGCGAGCGAGAAGTTTTTTCTTCAATAGCGTTGGATTTTATCTAAAAATACAAGAACTTTTCGTGGTTCTTGTCAATTTTTGTTAGTTTTCATCTTATGAACTTATTTCAGTCAGCTAGATCTTTCTTCTTGAAAGCAAAAAGATTTTATCTTCAAATACAAGAACTTTTCGTGGTTTTGTTGATTTTCAGCAAATGAACATATTTCAGCGAGCTAGAAGTTTTTTCTTCAATAGCGTAAGATTTTATCTTAAAATAGAAGAACTTTTCGTGGTTCTTGTCAATTTTTTTTAGTTTTCATCTTATGAACTTATTTCAGTCAGCTAGATCTTTCTTCTTCAAAGCAAAAAGATTTTATCTTCAAATACAAGAACTTTTCGTGGTTTTGTTGATTTTCAGCAAATGAACATATTTCAGCGAGGGAGAAATTTTTTCTTTAATAGCGTTGGATTTTATCTTAAAATACAAGAACTTTTCGTGGTTCTTGTCAATTTTTGTTGGTTTTTATCCAATGAACTTATTTCAGTCAGCTAGATCTTTCTTCTTCAAAGCAAAAAGATTTTATCTTCAAATACCAGAACTTTTTGTGGTTTTGTTGATTTTCAGCAAATGAACATATTTCAGCGAGCGAGAAGTTTTTTCTTTAATCGCGTCAGATTTTATCTTAAAATACAAGAACTTTTCGTGGTTCTTGTCAATTTTTGTTGGTTTTCATCTTATGAACTTATTTCAGTCAGCGAGATCTTTCTTCTTCAAAGCAAAAAGATTTTATCTTCAAATACAAGAACTTTTCGTGGTTTTGTTGATTTTCAGCAAATGAACATATTTCAGCGAGCGAGAAGTTTTTTCTTCAATAGCGTTGGATTTTATCTAAAAATACAAGAACTTTTCGTGGTTCTTGTCAATTTTTGTTAGTTTTCATCTTATGAACTTATTTCAGTCAGCTAGATCTTTCTTCTTCAAAGCAAAAAGATTTTATCTTCAAATACCAGAACTTTTCGTGGTTTTGTTGATTTTCAGCAAATGAACATATTTCAGCGAGCGAGAAGTTTTTTCTTTAATCGCGTCAGATTTTATCTTAAAATACAAGAACTTTTCGTGGTTCTTGTCAATTTTTGTTGGTTTTCATCTTATGAACTTATTTCAGTCAGTGAGATCTTTCTTCTTCAAAGCAAAAAGATTTTATCTTCAAATACAAGAACTTTTCGTGGTTTTGTTGATTTTCAGCAAATGAACATATTTCAGCGAGCGAGAAGTTTTTTCTTCAATAGCGTTGGATTTTATCTAAAAATACAAGAACTTTTCGTGGTTCTTGTCAATTTTTGTTAGTTTTCATCTTATGAACTTACTTCAGTCACCTAGATCTTTCTTCTTCAAAGCAAAAAGATTTTATCTTCAAATACCAGAACTTTTCGTGGTTTTGTTGATTTTCAGCAAATGAACATATTTCAGCGAGTGAGAAGTTTTTTCTTTAATCGCGTCAGATTTTATCTTAAAATACAAGAACTTTTCGTGGTTCTTTTCAATTTTTGTTGGTTTTCATCTTATGAACTTATTTCAGTCAGCTAGATCTTTCTTCTTCAAAGCAAAAAGATTTTATCTTCAAATACAAGAACTTTTCGTGGTTTTGTTGATTTTCAGCAAATGAACATATTTCAGCGAGCGATAAGTTTTTTCTTCAATAGCGTAAGATTTTTTCTAAAAATACAAGAACTTTTCGTGGTTCTTGTCAATTTTTGTTAGTTTTCATCTTATGAACTTATTTCAGTCAGTGAGATCTTTCTTCTTCAAAGCAAAAAGATTTTATCTTCAAATACAAGAACTTTTCGTGGTTTTGTTGATTTTCAGCAAATGAACATATTTCAGCGAGCGAGAAGTTTTTTCTTTAATCGCGTCAGATTTTATCTTAAAATACAAGAACTTTTCGTGGTTCTTGTCATTTTTTGTTGGTTTTCATCCAATAAACTTATTTCAGTCAGCTAGATCTTTCTTCTTCAAAGCAAAAAGATTTTATCTTCAAATACAAGAACTTTTCGTGGTTTTGTTGATTTTCAGCAAATGAACATATTTCAGCGAGCGAGAAGTTTTTTCTTTAAAAGCGTCAGATTTTATCTTAAAATACAAGAACTTTTCGTGGTTCTTGTCAATTTTTGTTGGTTTTCATCCAATGAACTTATTTCAGTCAGCTCGATCTTTCTTCTTGAAAGCAAAAGGATTTTATCTTCAAATACAAGAACTTTTCGTGGTTTTGTTGATTTTCAGCAAATGAACATATTTCAGCGAGCGAGAAGTTTTTTCTTCAATAGCGTTGGATTTTATCTAAAAATACAAGAACTTTTCGTGGTTCTTGTCAATTTTTGTTAGTTTTCATCTTATGAACTTACTTCAGTCACCTAGATCTTTCTTCTTCAAAGCAAAAAGATTTTATCTTCAAATACCAGAACTTTTCGTGGTTTTGTTGATTTTCAGCAAATGAACATATTTCAGCGAGGGAGAAGTTTTTTCATTAATAGCGTCAGATTTTATCTTAAAATACAAGAACTTTTCGTGGTTCTTGTCAATTTTTGTTGGTTTTCATCCAATGAACTTATTTCAGTCAGCTAGATCTTTCTTCTTCAAAGCAAAAAGATTTTATCTTCAAATACCAGAACTTTTCGTGGTTTTGTTGATTTTCAGCAAATGAACATATTTCAGCGAGTGAGAAGTTTTTTCTTTAATCGCGTCAGATTTTATCTTAAAATACAAGAACTTTTCGTGGTTCTTTTCAATTTTTGTTGGTTTTCATCTTATGAACTTATTTCAGTCAGCTAGATCTTTCTTCTTCAAAGCAAAAAGATTTTATCTTCAAATACAAGAACTTTTCGTGGTTTTGTTGATTTTCAGCAAATGAACATATTTCAGCGAGCGATAAGTTTTTTCTTCAATAGCGTAAGATTTTTTCTAAAAATACAAGAACTTTTCGTGGTTCTTGTCAATTTTTGTTAGTTTTCATCTTATGAACTTATTTCAGTCAGCTCGATCTTTCTTCTTCAAAGCAAAAAGATTTTATCTTCAAATACAAGAACTTTTCGTGGTTTTGTTGATTTTCAGCAAATGAACATATTTCAGCGAGCGAGAAGTTTTTTCTTTAATCGCGTCAGATTTTATCTTAAAATACAAGAACTTTTCGTGGTTCTTGTCATTTTTTGTTGGTTTTCATCCAATAAACTTATTTCAGTCAGCTAGATCTTTCTTCTTCAAAGCAAAAAGATTTTATCTTCAAATACAAGAACTTTTCGTGGTTTTGTTGATTTTCAGCAAATGAACATATTTCAGCGAGCGAGAAGTTTTTTCTTTAAAAGCGTCAGATTTTATCTTAAAATACAAGAACTTTTCGTGGTTCTTGTCAATTTTTGTTAGTTTTCATCTTATGAACTTACTTCAGTCACCTAGATCTTTCTTCTTCAAAGCAAAAAGATTTTATCTTCAAATACCAGAACTTTTCGTGGTTTTGTTGATTTTCAGCAAATGAACATATTTCAGCGAGCGATAAGTTTTTTCTTCAATAGCGTAAGATTTTATCTAAAAATACAAGAACTTTTCGTGGTTCTTGTCAATTTTTGTTAGTTTTCATCTTATGAACTTATTTCAGTCAGCTAGATCTTTCTTCTTCAAAGCAAAAAGATTTTATCTTCAAATACAAGAACTTTTCGTGGTTTTGTTGATTTTCAGCAAATGAACATATTTCAGCGAGGGAGAAATTTTTTCTTTAATAGCGTTGGATTTTATCTTAAAATACAAGAACTTTTCGTGGTTCTTGTCAATTTTTGTTGGTTTTTATCCAATGAACTTATTTCAGTCAGCTAGATCTTTCTTCTTCAAAGCAAAAAGATTTTATCTTCAAATACCAGAACTTTTTGTGGTTTTGTTGATTTTCAGCAAATGAACATATTTCAGCGAGCGAGAAGTTTTTTCTTTAATCGCGTCAGATTTTATCTTAAAATACAAGAACTTTTCGTGGTTCTTGTCAATTTTTGTTGGTTTTCATCTTATGAACTTATTTCAGTCAGCGAGATCTTTCTTCTTCAAAGCAAAAAGATTTTATCTTCAAATACAAGAACTTTTCGTGGTTTTGTTGATTTTCAGCAAATGAACATATTTCAGCGAGCGAGAAGTTTTTTCTTCAATAGCGTTGGATTTTATCTAAAAATACAAGAACTTTTCGTGGTTCTTGTCAATTTTTGTTAGTTTTCATCTTATGAACTTATTTCAGTCAGCTAGATCTTTCTTCTTCAAAGCAAAAAGATTTTATCTTCAAATACCAGAACTTTTCGTGGTTTTGTTGATTTTCAGCAAATGAACATATTTCAGCGAGCGAGAAGTTTTTTCTTTAATCGCGTCAGATTTTATCTTAAAATACAAGAACTTTTCGTGGTTCTTGTCAATTTTTGTTGGTTTTCATCTTATGAACTTATTTCAGTCAGTGAGATCTTTCTTCTTCAAAGCAAAAAGATTTTATCTTCAAATACAAGAACTTTTCGTGGTTTTGTTGATTTTCAGCAAATGAACATATTTCAGCGAGCGAGAAGTTTTTTCATTAATAGCGTCAGATTTTATCTTAAAATACAAGAACTTTTCGTGGTTCTTGTCAATTTTTGTTGGTTTTCATCCAATGAACTTATTTCAGTCAGCTAGATCTTTCTTCTTCAAAGCAAAAAGATTTTATCTTCAAATACCAGAACTTTTCGTGGTTTTGTTGATTTTCAGCAAATGAACATATTTCAGCGAGTGAGAAGTTTTTTCTTTAATCGCGTCAGATTTTATCTTAAAATACAAGAACTTTTCGTGGTTCTTTTCAATTTTTGTTGGTTTTCATCTTATGAACTTATTTCAGTCAGCTAGATCTTTCTTCTTCAAAGCAAAAAGATTTTATCTTCAAATACAAGAACTTTTCGTGGTTTTGTTGATTTTCAGCAAATGAACATATTTCAGCGAGCGATAAGTTTTTTCTTCAATAGCGTAAGATTTTTTCTAAAAATACAAGAACTTTTCGTGGTTCTTGTCAATTTTTGTTAGTTTTCATCTTATGAACTTATTTCAGTCAGCTCGATCTTTCTTCTTCAAAGCAAAAAGATTTTATCTTCAAATACAAGAACTTTTCGTGGTTTTGTTGATTTTCAGCAAATGAACATATTTCAGCGAGCGAGAAGTTTTTTCTTTAATCGCGTCAGATTTTATCTTAAAATACAAGAACTTTTCGTGGTTCTTGTCATTTTTTGTTGGTTTTCATCCAATAAACTTATTTCAGTCAGCTAGATCTTTCTTCTTCAAAGCAAAAAGATTTTATCTTCAAATACAAGAACTTTTCGTGGTTTTGTTGATTTTCAGCAAATGAACATATTTCAGCGAGCGAGAAGTTTTTTCTTTAAAAGCGTCAGATTTTATCTTAAAATACAAGAACTTTTCGTGGTTCTTGTCAATTTTTGTTGGTTTTCATCCAATGAACTTATTTCAGTCAGCTCGATCTTTCTTCTTGAAAGCAAAAGGATTTTATCTTCAAATACAAGAACTTTTCGTGGTTTTGTTGATTTTCAGCAAATGAACATATTTCAGCCAGCTAGAAGTTTTTTCTTCAATAGCGTAAGATTTTATCTTAAAATACAAGAACTTTTCGTGGTTCTTGTCAATTTTTGTTAGTTTTCATCTTATGAACTTATTTCAGTCAGCGAGATCTTTCTTCTTCAAAGCAAAAAGATTTTATCTTCAAATACAAGAACTTTTCGTGGTTTTGTTCATTTTCAGCAAATGAACATATTTCAGCGAGGGAGAAGTTTTTTCTTTAATAGCGTCAGATTTTATCTTAAAATACAAGAACTTTTCGTGGTTCTTGTCAATTTTTGTTGGTTTTCATCCAATGAACTTATTTCAGTCAGCTGGATCTTGCTTCTTCAAAGCAAAAAGATTTGATCTTCAAATACAAGAACTTTCCGTGGTTTTGTTGATTTTCAGCAAATGAACATATTTCAGCGAGCGAGAAGTTTTTTCTTTAATGGCGTCAGATTTTATCTTAAAATACAAGAACTTTTCGTGGTTCTTGTCAATTTTTGTTGCTTTTCATCTTATGAACTTATTTCAGTCAGCTGGATCTTTCTTCTTCAAAGCAAAAAGATTTTATCTTCAAATACAAGAACTTTTCGTGGTTTTGTTGATTTTCAGCAAATGAACATATTTCAGCGAGCGATAAGTTTTTTCTTCAATAGCGTAAGATTTTTTCTAAAAATACAAGAACTTTTCGTGGTTCTTGTCAATTTTTGTTAGTTTTCATCTTATGAACTTATTTCAGTCAGCTAGATCTTTCTTCTTCAAAGCAAAAAGATTTTATCTTCAAATACAAGAATTTTTCGTGGTTTTGTTGATTTTCAGCAAATGAACATATTTCAGCGAGCGATAAGTTCTTTCTTTAATCGCGTCAGATTTTATCTTAAAATACAAGAACTTTTCGTGGTTCTTGTCATTTTTTGTTGGTTTACATCTTATGAACTTATTTCAGTCAGCTAGATCTTTCTTCTTCAAAGCAAAAAGATTTTATCTTCAAATACAAGAACTTTTCGTGGTTTTGTTGATTTTCAGCAAATGAACATATTTCAGCGAGCGAGAAGTTTTTTCTTTAAAAGCGTCAGATTTGATCTTAAAATACAAGAACTTTTCGTGGTTCTTGTCAATTTTTGTTGGTTTTCATCCAATAAACTTATTTCAGTATGCTGGATCTTTCTTCTTCAAAGCAAAAAGATTTTATCTTCAAATACAAGAACTTTTCGTGGTTTTGTTGATTTTCAGCAAATGAACAAATTTCAGCGAGCGAGAAGTTTTTTCTTTAATCGCGTCAGATTTTATCTTAAAATACAAGAACTTTTCGTGGTTCTTGTCAATTTTTGTTGGTTTTCATCCAATGAACTTATTTCAGTCAGCTGGATCTTTCTTCTTCAAAGCAAAAAGATTTTATCTTCAAATACAAGAACTTTTCGTGGTTTTGTTGATTTTCAGCAAATGAACATATTTCAGCGAGCGAGAAGTTTTTTCTTTAAAAGCGTCAGATTTGATCTAAAAATACAAGAACTTTTCGTGGTTCTTGTCAATTTTTGTTGGTTTTCATCCAATAAACTTATTTCAGTATGCTGGATCTTTCTTCTTCAAAGCAAAAAGATTTTATCTTCAAATACAAGAACTTTTCGTGGTTTTGTTGATTGTCAGCAAATGAACATATTTCAGCGAGCGAGAAGTTTTTTCTTTAATCGCGTCAGATTTTATCTTAAAATACAAGAACTTTTCGTGGTTCTTGTCATTTTTTGTTGGTTTTCTTCCAATAAACTTATTTCAGTCAGCTAGATCTTTCTTCTTCAAAGCAAAAAGATTTTATCTTCAAATACAAGAACTTTTCGTGGTTTTGTTGATTTTCAGCAAATGAACATATTTCAGCGAGCGAGAAGTTTTTTCTTTAAAAGCGTCAGATTTTATCTTAAAATACAAGAACTTTTCGTGGTTCTTGTCAATTTTTGTTGGTTTTCATCCAATGAACTTATTTCAGTCAGCTCGATCTTTCTTCTTGAAAGCAAAAGGATTTTATCTTCAAATACAAGAACTTTTCGTGGTTTTGTTGATTTTCAGCAAATGAACATATTTCAGCCAGCTGGAAGTTTTTTCTTCAATAGCGTAAGATTTTATCTTAAAATACAAGAACTTTTCGTGGTTCTTGTCAATTTTTGTTAGTTTTCATCTTATGAACTTATTTCAGTCAGCTGGATCTTTCTTCTTGAAAGCAAAAAGATTTTATATTCAAAGACAAGAACTTTTCGTGGTTTTGTTGATTTTCAGCAAATGAACATATTTCAGCGAGGGAGAAGTTTTTTCTTTAATAGCGGCAGATTTTATCTTAAAATACAAGAACCTTTCGTGGTTCTTGTCAATTTTTGTTGGTTTTCATCCAATGAACTTATTTCAGTCAGCTAGATCTTTCTTCTTCAAAGCAAAAAGATTTTATCTTCAACTACAAGAACTTTTTGTGATTTTGTTGATTTTCGGCAAATGAACATATTTCAGCGAGCGAGAAGTTTTTTCTTTAAAAGCGTCAGATTTTATCTTAAAATACAAGAACTTTTCATGGTTCTTGTCAATTTTTGTTGGTTTTCATCTTATGAACTTATTTCAGTCAGCTAGATCTTTCTTCTTCAAAGCAAAAAGATTTTATCTTCCAATACCAGAACTTTTCGTGGTTTTGTTGATTTTCAGCAAATGAACATATTTCAGCGAGCGAGAAGTTTTTTCTTTAAAAGCGTCAGATTTTGTCTAAAAATACAAGAAATTTTCGTGGTTCTTGTCAATTTTTGTTGGTTTTCATCTTATGAACTTATTTCAGTCAGCTGGATCTTTCTTCTTCAAAGCAAAAAGATTTTATCATCAAATACAAGAACTTTTCGTGGTTTTGTTGATTTTCAGCAAATGAACATATTTCAGCGAGGGAGAAGTTTTTTCTTTAATAGCGTCAGAATTTATCTTAAAATAGAAGAACTTTTCGTGGTTCTTGTCAATTTTTGTTGGTTTTCATCCAATAAACTTATTTCAGTCAGCTAGATCTTTCTTCTTCAAAGCAAAAAGATTTTATCTTCAAATACAAGAACTTTTCGTGGTTTTATTGATTTTCAGCAAATGAACATATTTCAGCGAGCGAGAAGTTTTTTCTTTAATGGTGTCAGATTTTATCTTAATATACAAGAAGTTTTCATGGTTCTTGTCAATTTTTGTTGGTTTTCATCCAATAAACTTATTTCAGTCAGCTGGATCTTTCTTCTTCAAAGCAAAAAGATTTTATCTTCAAATACAAGAACTTTTCGTGGTTTTGTTGATTTTCAGCAAATGAACATATTTCAGCGAGCGAGATGTTTTTTCTTCAATCGCGTCAGATTTTATCTTAAAATAGAAGAACGTTTCGTGGTTCTTGTCAATTTTTGTTAGTTTTCATCTTATGAACTTATTTCAGTCAGCTAGATCTTTCTTCTTCAAAGCAAAAAGATTTTATCTTCAAATACAAGAACTTTTCGTGGTTTTTGTCAATTTTTGTTGGTTTTCATCCAATAAACTTATTTCAGTCAGCTGGATCTTTCTTCTTCAAAGCAAAAAGATTTTATCTTCAAATACAAGAACTTTTCGTGGTTTTGTTGATTTTCAGCAAATGAACATATTTCAGCGAGCGAGAAGTTTTTTCTTTAAAAGCGTCAGATTTGATCTAAAAATACAAGAACTTTTCGTGGTTCTTGTCAATTTTTGTTAGTTTTCATCTTATGAACTTATTTCAGTCAGCTAGATCTTTCTTCTTCAAAGCAAAAAGATTTTATCTTCAAATACAAGAACTTTTCGTGGTTTTGTTGATTTTCAGCAAATGAACATATTTCAGCGAGCGATAAGTTCTTTCTTTAATCGCGTCAGATTTTATCTTAAAATACAAGAACTTTTCGTGGTTCTTGTCATTTTTTGTTGGTTTACATCTTATGAACTTATTTCAGTCAGCTAGATCTTTCTTCTTCAAAGCAAAAAGATTTTATCTTCAAATACAAGAACTTTTCGTGGTTTTGTTGATTTTCAGCAAATGAACATATTTCAGCGAGCGAGAAGTTTTTTCTTTAAAAGCGTCAGATTTGATCTTAAAATACAAGAACTTTTCGTGGTTCTTGTCAATTTTTGTTGGTTTTCATCCAATAAACTTATTTCAGTATGCTGGATCTTTCTTCTTCAAAGCAAAAAGATTTTATCTTCAAATACAAGAACTTTTCGTGGTTTTGTTGATTTTCAGCAAATGAACAAATTTCAGCGAGCGAGAAGTTTTTTCTTTAATCGCGTCAGATTTTATCTTAAAATACAAGAACTTTTCGTGGTTCTTGTCAATTTTTGTTGGTTTTCATCCAATGAACTTATTTCAGTCAGCTGGATCTTTCTTCTTCAAAGCAAAAAGATTTTATCTTCAAATACAAGAACTTTTCGTGGTTCTTGTCAATTTTTGTTGGTTTTCATCCAATAAACTTATTTCAGTCAGCTGGATCTTTCTTCTTCAAAGCAAAAAGATTTTATCTTCAAATACAAGAACTTTTCGTGGTTTTGTTGATTTTCAGCAAATGAACATATTTCAGCGAGCGAGAAGTTTTTTCTTTAAAAGCGTCAGATTTGATCTAAAAATACAAGAACTTTTCGTGGTTCTTGTCAATTTTTGTTGGTTTTCATCCAATAAACTTATTTCAGTATGCTGGATCTTTCTTCTTCAAAGCAAAAAGATTTTATCTTCAAATACAAGAACTTTTCGTGGTTTTGTTGATTGTCAGCAAATGAACATATTTCAGCGAGCGAGAAGTTTTTTCTTTAATCGCGTCAGATTTTATCTTAAAATACAAGAACTTTTCGTGGTTCTTGTCATTTTTTGTTGGTTTTCTTCCAATAAACTTATTTCAGTCAGCTAGATCTTTCTTCTTCAAAGCAAAAAGATTTTATCTTCAAATACAAGAACTTTTCGTGGTTTTGTTGATTTTCAGCAAATGAACATATTTCAGCGAGCGAGAAGTTTTTTCTTTAAAAGCGTCAGATTTTATCTTAAAATACAAGAACTTTTCGTGGTTCTTGTCAATTTTTGTTGGTTTTCATCCAATGAACTTATTTCAGTCAGCTCGATCTTTCTTCTTGAAAGCAAAAGGATTTTATCTTCAAATACAAGAACTTTTCGTGGTTTTGTTGATTTTCAGCAAATGAACATATTTCAGCCAGCTGGAAGTTTTTTCTTCAATAGCGTAAGATTTTATCTTAAAATACAAGAACTTTTCGTGGTTCTTGTCAATTTTTGTTAGTTTTCATCTTATGAACTTATTTCAGTCAGCTGGATCTTTCTTCTTGAAAGCAAAAAGATTTTATATTCAAAGACAAGAACTTTTCGTGGTTTTGTTGATTTTCAGCAAATGAACATATTTCAGCGAGGGAGAAGTTTTTTCTTTAATAGCGGCAGATTTTATCTTAAAATACAAGAACCTTTCGTGGTTCTTGTCAATTTTTGTTGGTTTTCATCCAATGAACTTATTTCAGTCAGCTAGATCTTTCTTCTTCAAAGCAAAAAGATTTTATCTTCAACTACAAGAACTTTTTGTGATTTTGTTGATTTTCGGCAAATGAACATATTTCAGCGAGCGAGAAGTTTTTTCTTTAAAAGCGTCAGATTTTATCTTAAAATACAAGAACTTTTCATGGTTCTTGTCAATTTTTGTTGGTTTTCATCTTATGAACTTATTTCAGTCAGCTAGATCTTTCTTCTTCAAAGCAAAAAGATTTTATCTTCCAATACCAGAACTTTTCGTGGTTTTGTTGATTTTCAGCAAATGAACATATTTCAGCGAGCGAGAAGTTTTTTCTTTAAAAGCGTCAGATTTTGTCTAAAAATACAAGAAATTTTCGTGGTTCTTGTCAATTTTTGTTGGTTTTCATCTTATGAACTTATTTCAGTCAGCTGGATCTTTCTTCTTCAAAGCAAAAAGATTTTATCATCAAATACAAGAACTTTTCGTGGTTTTGTTGATTTTCAGCAAATGAACATATTTCAGCGAGGGAGAAGTTTTTTCTTTAATAGCGTCAGAATTTATCTTAAAATAGAAGAACTTTTCGTGGTTCTTGTCAATTTTTGTTGGTTTTCATCCAATAAACTTATTTCAGTCAGCTAGATCTTTCTTCTTCAAAGCAAAAAGATTTTATCTTCAAATACAAGAACTTTTCGTGGTTTTATTGATTTTCAGCAAATGAACATATTTCAGCGAGCGAGAAGTTTTTTCTTTAATGGTGTCAGATTTTATCTTAATATACAAGAAGTTTTCATGGTTCTTGTCAATTTTTGTTGGTTTTCATCCAATAAACTTATTTCAGTCAGCTGGATCTTTCTTCTTCAAAGCAAAAAGATTTTATCTTCAAATACAAGAACTTTTCGTGGTTTTGTTGATTTTCAGCAAATGAACATATTTCAGCGAGCGAGATGTTTTTTCTTCAATCGCGTCAGATTTTATCTTAAAATAGAAGAACTTTTCGTGGTTCTTGTCAATTTTTGTTAGTTTTCATCTTATGAACTTATTTCAGTCAGCTAGATCTTTCTTCTTCAAAGCAAAAAGATTTTATCTTCAAATACAAGAACTTTTCGTGGTTTTTGTCAATTTTTGTTGGTTTTCATCCAATAAACTTATTTCAGTCAGCTGGATCTTTCTTCTTCAAAGCAAAAAGATTTTATCTTCAAATACAAGAACTTTTCGTGGTTTTGTTGATTTTCAGCAAATGAACATATTTCAGCGAGCGAGAAGTTTTTTCTTTAAAAGCGTCAGATTTGATCTAAAAATACAAGAACTTTTCGTGGTTCTTGTCAATTTTTGTTGGTTTTCATCCAATAAACTTATTTCAGTATGCTGGATCTTTCTTCTTCAAAGCAAAAAGATTTTATCTTCAAATACAAGAACTTTTCGTGGTTTTGTTGATTGTCAGCAAATGAACATATTTCAGCGAGCGAGAAGTTTTTTCTTTAATCGCGTCAGATTTTATCTTAAAATACAAGAACTTTTCGTGGTTCTTGTCATTTTTTGTTGGTTTTCTTCCAATAAACTTATTTCAGTCAGCTAGATCTTTCTTCTTCAAAGCAAAAAGATTTTATCTTCAAATACAAGAACTTTTCGTGGTTTTGTTGATTTTCAGCAAATGAACATATTTCAGCGAGCGTGAAGTTTTTTCTTTAAAAGCGTCAGATTTTATCTTAAAATACAAGAACTTTTCGTGGTTCTTGTCAATTTTTGTTGGTTTTCATCCAATGAACTTATTTCAGTCAGCTCGATCTTTCTTCTTGAAAGCAAAAGGATTTTATCTTCAAATACAAGAACTTTTCGTGGTTTTGTTGATTTTCAGCAAATGAACATATTTCAGCCAGCTGGAAGTTTTTTCTTCAATAGCGTAAGATTTTATCTTAAAATACAAGAACTTTTCGTGGTTCTTGTCAATTTTTGTTAGTTTTCATCTTGTGAACTTATTTCAGTCAGCTGGATCTTTCTTCTTCAAAGCAAAAAGATTTTATATTCAAAGACAAGAACTTTTCGTGGTTTTGTTGATTTTCAGCAAATGAACATATTTCAGCGAGGGAGAAGTTTTTTCTTTAATAGCGGCAGATTTTATCTTAAAATACAAGAACCTTTCGTGGTTCTTGTCAATTTTTGTTGGTTTTCATCCAATGAACTTATTTCAGTCAGCTGGATCTTTCTTCTTCAAAGCAAAAAGATTTTATCTTCAACTACAAGAACTTTTTGTGATTTTGTTGATTTTCGGCAAATGAACATATTTCAGCGAGCGAGAAGTTTTTTCTTTAATAGCGTCAGATTTTATCTTAAAATACAAGAACTTTTCATGGTTCTTGTCAATTTTTGTTGGTTTTCATCTTATGAACTTATTTCAGTCAGCTAGATCTTTCTTCTTCAAAGCAAAAAGATTTTATCTTCCAATACCAGAACTTTTCGTGGTTTTGTTGATTTTCAGCAAATGAACATATTTCAGCGAGCGAGAAGTTTTTTCTTTAAAAGCGTCAGATTTTGTCTAAAAATACAAGAAATTTTCGTGGTTCTTGTCAATTTTTGTTGGTTTTCATCTTATGAACTTATTTCAGTCAGCTGGATCTTTCTTCTTCAAAGCAAAAAGATTTTATCATCAAATACAAGAACTTTTCGTGGTTTTGTTGATTTTCAGCAAATGAACATATTTCAGCGAGGGAGAAGTTTTTTCTTTAATAGCGTCAGAATTTATCTTAAAATAGAAGAACTTTTCGTGGTTCTTGTCAATTTTTGTTGGTTTTCATCCAATAAACTTATTTCAGTCAGCTAGATCTTTCTTCTTCAAAGCAAAAAGATTTTATCTTCAAATACAAGAACTTTTCGTGGTTTTATTGATTTTCAGCAAATGAACATATTTCAGCGAGCGAGAAGTTTTTTCTTTAATAGTGTCAGATTTTATCTTAATATACAAGAAGTTTTCATGGTTCTTGTCAATTTTTGTTGGTTTTCATCCAATAAACTTATTTCAGTCAGCTGGATCTTTCTTCTTCAAAGCAAAAAGATTTTATCTTCAAATACAAGAACTTTTCGTGGTTTTGTTGATTTTCAGCAAATGAACATATTTCAGCGAGCGAGAAGTTTTTTCTTCAATCGCGTCAGATTTTATCTTAAAATAGAAGAACTTTTCGTGGTTCTTGTCAATTTTTGTTAGTTTTCATCTTATGAACTTATTTCAGTCAGCTAGATCTTTCTTCTTCAAAGCAAAAAGATTTTATCTTCAAATACAAGAACTTTTCGTGGTTTTGTTGATTTTCAGCAAATGAACATATTTCAGCGAGCTAGAAGTTTTTTCTTCAATAGCGTAAGATTTTATCTTAAAATAGAAGACCTTTTCGTGGTTCTTGTCAATTTTTGTTAGTTTTCATCTTATGAACTTATTTCAGTCAGCTAGATCTTTCTTCTTCAAAGCAAAAAGATTTTATCTTCAAATACAAGAACTTTTCGTGGTTTTGTTGATTTTCAGCAAATGAACATATTTCAGCGAGGGAGAAATTTTTTCTTTAATAGCGTTGGATTTTATCTTAAAATACAAGAACTTTTCGTGGTTCTTGTCAATTTTTGTTGGTTTTCATCCAATGAACTTATTTCAGTCAGCGAGATCTTTCTTCTTCAAAGCAAAAAGATTTTATCTTCAAATACCAGAACTTTTCGTGGTTTTGTTGATTTTCAGCAAATGAACATATTTCAGCGAGTGAGAAGTTTTTTCTTTAATCGCGTCAGATTTTATCTTAAAATACAAGAACTTTTCGTGGTTCTTTTCAATTTTTGTTGGTTTTCATCTTATGAACTTATTTCAGTATGCTGGATCTTTCTTCTTGAAAGCAAAAAGATTTTATCTTCAAATACAAGAACTTTTCGTGGTTTTTGTTGATTTTCAGCAAATGAACATATTTCAGCGAGCGATAAGTTTTTTCTTCAATAGCGTAAGATTTTATCTAAAAATACAAGAACTTTTCGTGGTTCTTGTCAATTTTTGTTAGTTTTCATCTTATGAAATTATATCAGTCAGCTAGATCTTTCTTCTTCAAAGCAAAAAGATTTTATCTTCAAATACAAGAACTTTTCGTGGTTTTGTTGATTTTCAGCAAATGAACATATTTCAGCGAGCGAGAATTTTTTTCTTTAAAAGCGTCAGATTTTATCTTAAAATACAAGAACTTTTCGTGGTTCTTGTCAATTTTTGTTGGTTTTCATCCAATAAACTTATTTCAGTCAGCTGGATCTTTCTTCTTCAACGCAAAAAGATTTTATCTTCAAATACAAGAACTTTTCGTGGCTTTGTTGATTTTCAGCAAATGAACATTATTCAGCGAGCGAGAAGTTTTTTCTTTAAAAGCGTCAGATTTGATCTAAAAATACAAGAACTTTTCGTGGTTCTTGTCAATTTTTGTTGGTTTTCATCCAATAAACTTATTTCAGTATGCTGGATCTTTCTTCTTCAAAGCAAAAAGATTTTATCTTCAAATACAAGAACTTTTCGTGGTTTTGTTGATTTTCAGCAAATGAACATATTTCAGCGAGCGAGAAGTTTTTTCTTTAATCGCGTCAGATTTTATCTTAAAATACAAGAACTTTTCGTGGTTCTTGTCATTTTTTGTTGGTTTTCATCCAATAAACTTATTTCAGTCAGCTAGATCTTTCTTCTTCAAAGCAAAAAGATTTTATCTTCAAATACAAGAACTTTTCGTGGTTTTGTTGATTTTCAGCAAATGAACATATTTCAGCGAGCGAGAAGTTTTCTCTTTAAAAGCGTCAGATTTTATCTTAAAATACAAGAACTTTTCGTGGTTCTTGTCAATTTTTGTTGGTTTTCATCCAATGAACTTATTTCAGTCAGCTCGATCTTTCTTCTTGAAAGCAAAAGGATTTTATCTTCAAATACAAGAACTTTTCGTGGTTTTGTTGATTTTCAGCAAATGAACATTATTCAGCGAGCGAGAAGTTTTTTCTTTAAAAGCGTCAGATTTGATCTAAAAATACAAGAACTTTTCTTGGTTCTTGTCAATTTTTGTTGGTTTTCATCCAATAAACTTATTTCAGTATGCTGGATCTTTCTTCTTCAAAGCAAAAAGATTTTATCTTCAAATACAAGAACTTTTCGTGGTTTTGTTGATTTTCAGCAAATGAACATATTTCAGCGAGCGAGAAGTTTTTTCTTTAATCGCGTCAGATTTTATCTTAAAATACAAGAACTTTTCGTGGTTCTTGTCATTTTTTGTTGGTTTTCATCCAATAAACTTATTTCAGTCAGCTAGATCTTTCTTCTTCAAAGCAAAAAGATTTTATCTTCAAATACAAGAACTTTTCGTGGTTTTGTTGATTTTCAGCAAATGAACATATTTCAGCGAGCGAGAAGTTTTTTCTTTAAAAGCGTCAGATTTTATCTTAAAATTCAAGAACTTTTCGTGGTTCTTGTCAATTTTTGTTGGTTTTCATCCAATGAACTTATTTCAGTCAGCTCGATCTTTCTTCTTGAAAGCAAAAGGATTTTATCTTCAAATACAAGAACTTTTCGTGGTTTTGTTGATTTTCAGCAAATGAACATATTTCAGCGAGCTAGAAGTTTTTTCTTTAATAGCGTAAGATTTTATCTTAAAATACAAGAACTTTTCGTGGTTCTTGTCAATTTTTGTTAGTTTTCATCTTATGAACTTATTTCAGTCAGCTAGATCTTTCTTCTTCAAAGCAAAAAGATTTTATCTTCAAATACAAGAACTTTTCGTGGTTTTGTTCATTTTCAGCAAATGAACATATTTCAGCGAGCGAGAAGTTTTTTCTTTAATCGCGTCAGATTTTATCTTAAAATACAAGAACTTTTCGTGGTTCTTGTCATTTTTTGTTGGTTTTCTTCCAATAAACTTATTTCAGTCAGCTAGATCTTTCTTCTTCAAAGCAAAAAGATTTTATCTTCAAATACAAGAACTTTTCGTGGTTTTGTTGATTTTCAGCAAATGAACATATTTCAGCGAGCGAGAAGTTTTTTCTTTAAAAGCGTCAGATTTTATCTTAAAATACAAGAACTTTTCGTGGTTCTTGTCAATTTTTGTTGGTTTTCATCCAATGAACTTATTTCAGTCAGCTCGATCTTTCTTCTTGAAAGCAAAAGGATTTTATCTTCAAATACAAGAACTTTTCGTGGTTTTGTTGATTTTCAGCAAATGAACATATTTCAGCCAGCTGGAAGTTTTTTCTTCAATAGCGTAAGATTTTATCTTAAAATACAAGAACTTTTCGTGGTTCTTGTCAATTTTTGTTAGTTTTCATCTTATGAACTTATTTCAGTCAGCTGGATCTTTCTTCTTGAAAGCAAAAAGATTTTATATTCAAAGACAAGAACTTTTCGTGGTTTTGTTGATTTTCAGCAAATGAACATATTTCAGCGAGGGAGAAGTTTTTTCTTTAATAGCGGCAGATTTTATCTTAAAATACAAGAACCTTTCGTGGTTCTTGTCAATTTTTGTTGGTTTTCATCCAATGAACTTATTTCAGTCAGCTAGATCTTTCTTCTTCAAAGCAAAAAGATTTTATCTTCAACTACAAGAACTTTTTGTGATTTTGTTGATTTTCGGCAAATGAACATATTTCAGCGAGCGAGAAGTTTTTTCTTTAAAAGCGTCAGATTTTATCTTAAAATACAAGAACTTTTCATGGTTCTTGTCAATTTTTGTTGGTTTTCATCTTATGAACTTATTTCAGTCAGCTAGATCTTTCTTCTTCAAAGCAAAAAGATTTTATCTTCCAATACCAGAACTTTTCGTGGTTTTGTTGATTTTCAGCAAATGAACATATTTCAGCGAGCGAGAAGTTTTTTCTTTAAAAGCGTCAGATTTTGTCTAAAAATACAAGAAATTTTCGTGGTTCTTGTCAATTTTTGTTGGTTTTCATCTTATGAACTTATTTCAGTCAGCTGGATCTTTCTTCTTCAAAGCAAAAAGATTTTATCATCAAATACAAGAACTTTTCGTGGTTTTGTTGATTTTCAGCAAATGAACATATTTCAGCGAGGGAGAAGTTTTTTCTTTAATAGCGTCAGAATTTATCTTAAAATAGAAGAACTTTTCGTGGTTCTTGTCAATTTTTGTTGGTTTTCATCCAATAAACTTATTTCAGTCAGCTAGATCTTTCTTCTTCAAAGCAAAAAGATTTTATCTTCAAATACAAGAACTTTTCGTGGTTTTATTGATTTTCAGCAAATGAACATATTTCAGCGAGCGAGAAGTTTTTTCTTTAATGGTGTCAGATTTTATCTTAATATACAAGAAGTTTTCATGGTTCTTGTCAATTTTTGTTGGTTTTCATCCAATAAACTTATTTCAGTCAGCTGGATCTTTCTTCTTCAAAGCAAAAAGATTTTATCTTCAAATACAAGAACTTTTCGTGGTTTTGTTGATTTTCAGCAAATGAACATATTTCAGCGAGCGAGATGTTTTTTCTTCAATCGCGTCAGATTTTATCTTAAAATAGAAGAACTTTTCGTGGTTCTTGTCAATTTTTGTTAGTTTTCATCTTATGAACTTATTTCAGTCAGCTAGATCTTTCTTCTTCAAAGCAAAAAGATTTTATCTTCAAATACAAGAACTTTTCGTGGTTTTTGTCAATTTTTGTTGGTTTTCATCCAATAAACTTATTTCAGTCAGCTGGATCTTTCTTCTTCAAAGCAAAAAGATTTTATCTTCAAATACAAGAACTTTTCGTGGTTTTGTTGATTTTCAGCAAATGAACATATTTCAGCGAGCGAGAAGTTTTTTCTTTAAAAGCGTCAGATTTGATCTAAAAATACAAGAACTTTTCGTGGTTCTTGTCAATTTTTGTTGGTTTTCATCCAATAAACTTATTTCAGTATGCTGGATCTTTCTTCTTCAAAGCAAAAAGATTTTATCTTCAAATACAAGAACTTTTCGTGGTTTTGTTGATTGTCAGCAAATGAACATATTTCAGCGAGCGAGAAGTTTTTTCTTTAATCGCGTCAGATTTTATCTTAAAATACAAGAACTTTTCGTGGTTCTTGTCATTTTTTGTTGGTTTTCTTCCAATAAACTTATTTCAGTCAGCTAGATCTTTCTTCTTCAAAGCAAAAAGATTTTATCTTCAAATACAAGAACTTTTCGTGGTTTTGTTGATTTTCAGCAAATGAACATATTTCAGCGAGCGTGAAGTTTTTTCTTTAAAAGCGTCAGATTTTATCTTAAAATACAAGAACTTTTCGTGGTTCTTGTCAATTTTTGTTAGTTTTCATCTTGTGAACTTATTTCAGTCAGCTGGATCTTTCTTCTTCAAAGCAAAAAGATTTTATATTCAAAGACAAGAACTTTTCGTGGTTTTGTTGATTTTCAGCAAATGAACATATTTCAGCGAGGGAGAAGTTTTTTCTTTAATAGCGGCAGATTTTATCTTAAAATACAAGAACCTTTCGTGGTTCTTGTCAATTTTTGTTGGTTTTCATCCAATGAACTTATTTCAGTCAGCTGGATCTTTCTTCTTCAAAGCAAAAAGATTTTATCTTCAACTACAAGAACTTTTTGTGATTTTGTTGATTTTCGGCAAATGAACATATTTCAGCGAGCGAGAAGTTTTTTCTTTAATAGCGTCAGATTTTATCTTAAAATACAAGAACTTTTCATGGTTCTTGTCAATTTTTGTTGGTTTTCATCTTATGAACTTATTTCAGTCAGCTAGATCTTTCTTCTTCAAAGCAAAAAGATTTTATCTTCCAATACCAGAACTTTTCGTGGTTTTGTTGATTTTCAGCAAATGAACATATTTCAGCGAGCGAGAAGTTTTTTCTTTAAAAGCGTCAGATTTTGTCTAAAAATACAAGAAATTTTCGTGGTTCTTGTCAATTTTTGTTGGTTTTCATCTTATGAACTTATTTCAGTCAGCTGGATCTTTCTTCTTCAAAGCAAAAAGATTTTATCATCAAATACAAGAACTTTTCGTGGTTTTGTTGATTTTCAGCAAATGAACATATTTCAGCGAGGGAGAAGTTTTTTCTTTAATAGCGTCAGAATTTATCTTAAAATAGAAGAACTTTTCGTGGTTCTTGTCAATTTTTGTTGGTTTTCATCCAATAAACTTATTTCAGTCAGCTAGATCTTTCTTCTTCAAAGCAAAAAGATTTTATCTTCAAATACAAGAACTTTTCGTGGTTTTATTGATTTTCAGCAAATGAACATATTTCAGCGAGCGAGAAGTTTTTTCTTTAATAGTGTCAGATTTTATCTTAATATACAAGAAGTTTTCATGGTTCTTGTCAATTTTTGTTGGTTTTCATCCAATAAACTTATTTCAGTCAGCTGGATCTTTCTTCTTCAAAGCAAAAAGATTTTATCTTCAAATACAAGAACTTTTCGTGGTTTTGTTGATTTTCAGCAAATGAACATATTTCAGCGAGCGAGAAGTTTTTTCTTTAATCGCGTCAGATTTTATCTTAAAATACAAGAACTTTTCGTGGTTCTTGTCATTTTTTGTTGGTTTTCATCCAATAAACTTATTTCAGTCAGCTAGATCTTTCTTCTTCAAAGCAAAAAGATTTTATCTTCAAATACAAGAACTTTTCGTGGTTTTGTTGATTTTCAGCAAATGAACATATTTCAGCGAGCGAGAAGTTTTCTCTTTAAAAGCGTCAGATTTTATCTTAAAATACAAGAACTTTTCGTGGTTCTTGTCAATTTTTGTTGGTTTTCATCCAATGAACTTATTTCAGTCAGCTCGATCTTTCTTCTTGAAAGCAAAAGGATTTTATCTTCAAATACAAGAACTTTTCGTGGTTTTGTTGATTTTCAGCAAATGAACATTATTCAGCGAGCGAGAAGTTTTTTCTTTAAAAGCGTCAGATTTGATCTAAAAATACAAGAACTTTTCGTGGTTCTTGTCAATTTTTGTTGGTTTTCATCCAATAAACTTATTTCAGTATGCTGGATCTTTCTTCTTCAAAGCAAAAAGATTTTATCTTCAAATACAAGAACTTTTCGTGGTTTTGTTGATTTTCAGCAAATGAACATATTTCAGCGAGCGAGAAGTTTTTTCTTTAATCGCGTCAGATTTTATCTTAAAATACAAGAACTTTTCGTGGTTCTTGTCATTTTTTGTTGGTTTTCATCCAATAAACTTATTTCAGTCAGCTAGATCTTTCTTCTTCAAAGCAAAAAGATTTTATCTTCAAATACAAGAACTTTTCGTGGTTTTGTTGATTTTCAGCAAATGAACATATTTCAGCGAGCGAGAAGTTTTTTCTTTAAAAGCGTCAGATTTTATCTTAAAATTCAAGAACTTTTCGTGGTTCTTGTCAATTTTTGTTGGTTTTCATCCAATGAACTTATTTCAGTCAGCTCGATCTTTCTTCTTGAAAGCAAAAGGATTTTATCTTCAAATACAAGAACTTTTCGTGGTTTTGTTGATTTTCAGCAAATGAACATATTTCAGCGAGCTAGAAGTTTTTTCTTTAATAGCGTAAGATTTTATCTTAAAATACAAGAACTTTTCGTGGTTCTTGTCAATTTTTGTTAGTTTTCATCTTATGAACTTATTTCAGTCAGCTAGATCTTTCTTCTTCAAAGCAAAAAGATTTTATCTTCAAATACCAGAACTTTTCGTGGTTTTGTTGATTTTCAGCAAATGAACATATTTCAGCGAGTGAGAAGTTTTTTCTTTAATCGCGTCAGATTTTATCTTAAAATACAAGAACTTTTCGTGGTTCTTTTCAATTTTTGTTGGTTTTCATCTTCTGAACTTATTTCAGTCAGCCAGATCTTTCTTCTTCAAAGCAAAAAGATTTTATCTTCAAATACAAGAACTTTTCGTGGTTTTGTTGATTTTCAGCAAATGAACATATTTCAGCGAGCGATAAGTTTTTTCTTCAATAGCGTAAGATTTTATCCAAAAATACAAGAACTTTTCGTGGTTCTTGTCAATTTTTGTTAGTTTTCATCTTATGAACTTATTTCAGTCAGCTAGATCTTTCTTCTTCAAAGCAAAAAGATTTTATCTTCAAATACAAGAACTTTTCGTGGTTTTGTTCATTTTCAGCAAATGAACATATTTCAGCGAGGGAGAAGTTTTTTCTTTAATAGCGTCAGATTTTATCTTAAAATACAAGAACTTTTCGTGGTTCTTGTCAATTTTTGTTGGTTTTCATCCAATAAACTTATTTCAGTCAGCTGGATCTTTCTTCTTCAACGCAAAAAGATTTTATCTTCAAATACAAGAACTTTTCGTGGTTTTGTTGATTTTCAGCAAATGAACATATTTCAGCGAGCGAGAAGTTTTTTCTTTAAAAGCGTCAGATTTGATCTAAAAATACAAGAACTTTTCGTGGTTCTTGTCAATTTTTGTTGGTTTTCATCCAATAAACTTATTTCAGTATGCTGGATCTTTCTTCTTCAAAGCAAAAAGATTTTATCTTCAAATACAAGAACTTTTCGTGGTTCTTGTCAATTTTTGTTGGTTTTCATCCAATAAACTTATTTCAGTATGCTGGATCTTTCTTCTTCAAAGCAAAAAGATTTTATCTTCAAATACAAGAACTTTTCATGGTTTTGTTGATTTTCAGCAAATGAACATATTTCAGCGAGCGAGAAGTTTTTTCTTTAAAAGCGTCAGATTTGATCTAAAAATACAAGAACTTTTCGTGGTTCTTGTCAATTTTTGTTAGTTTTCATCAAATGAACTTATTTCAGTCAGCTGGATCTTTCTTCTTGAAAGCAAAAAGATTTTATCTTCAAATACAAGAACTTTTCGTGGTTTTGTTGATTTTCAGCAAATGAACATATTTCAGCGAGCGAGAAGTTTTTTCTTCAATAGCGTAAGATTTTATCTTAAAATAGAAGAACTTTTCGTGGTTCTTGTCAATTTTTGTTAGTTTTCAACTTATGAACTTATTTCAGTCAGCTAGATCTTTCTTCTTCAAAGCAAAAAGATTTTATCTTCAAATACCAGAACTTTTCGTGGTTTTGTTGATTTTCAGCAAATGAACATATTTCAGCGAGGGAGAAGTTTTTTCTTTAATAGCGGCAGATTTTATCTTAAAATACAAGAACCTTTCGTGGTTCTTGTCAATTTTTGTTGGCTTTCATCCAATGAACTTATTTCAGTCAGCTAGATCTTTCTTCTTCAAAGCAAAAAGATTTTATCTTCAACTACAAGAACTTTTTGTGATTTTGTTGATTTTCGGCAAATGAACACATTTCAGCGAGCGAGAAGTTTTTTCTTTAATAGCGTCAGATTTTATCTTAAAATACAAGAACTTTTCATGGTTCTTGTCAATTTTTGTTGGTTTTCATCTTATGAACTTATTTCAGTCAGCTAGATCTTTCTTCTTCAAAGCAAAAAGATTTTATCTTCAAATACCAGAACTTTTCGTGGTTTTGTTGATTTTCAGCAAATGAACATATTTCAGCGAGCGAGAAGTTTTTTCTTTAAAAGCGTCAGATTTTATCTTAAAATACAAGAACTTTTCGTGGTTCTTGTCAATTTTTGTTGGTTTTCATCTTATGAACTTATTTCAGTCAGCTGGATCTTTCTTCTTCAAAGCAAAAAGATTTTATCTTCAAATACAAGAACTTTTCGTGGTTTTGTTGATTTTCAGCAAATGAACATATTTCAGCGAGCGAGAAGTTTTTTCTTTAATAGTGTCAGATTTTATCTTAATATACAAGAAGTTTTCATGGTTCTTGTCAATTTTTGTTGGTTTTCATCCAATAAACTTATTTCAGTCAGCGAGATCTTTCTTCTTCAAAGCAAAAAGATTTTATCTTCAAATACAAGAACTTTTCGTGGTTTTGTTGATTTTCAGCAAATGAACATACTTCAGCGAGCGAGAAGTTTTTTCTTCAATCGCGTCAGATTTTATCTTAAAATACAAGAACTTTTCGTGGTTCTTGTCAATTTTTGTTGTTTTTCATCCAATGAACTGATTTCAGTCAGCTGGATCTTTCTTCTTGAAAGCAAAAAGATTTTATATTCAAATACAAGAACTTTTCGTGGTTTTGTTGATTTTCAGCAAATGAACATATTTCAGCGAGCGAGAAGTTTTTTCTTTAAAAGCGTCAGATTTTATCTTAAAATACAAGAACTTTTCGTGGTTCTTGTCAATTTTTGTTGGTTTTCATCCAATGAACTTATTTCAGTCAGCTCGATCTTTCTTCTTGAAAGCAAAAGGATTTTATCTTCAAATACAAGAACTTTTCGTGGTTTTGTTGATTTTCAGCAAATGAACATATTTCAGCGAGCTAGAAGTTTTTTCTTTAATAGCGTAAGATTTTATCTTAAAATACAAGAACTTTTCGTGGTTCTTGTCAATTTTTGTTAGTTTTCATCTTATGAACTTATTTCAGTCAGCGAGATCTTTCTTCTTCAAAGCAAAAAGATTTTATCTTCAAATACAAGAACTTTTCGTGGTTTTGTTCATTTTCAGCAAATGAACATATTTCAGCGAGGGAGAAGTTTTTTCTTTAATAGCGGCAGATTTTATCTTAAAATACAAGAACTTTTCGTGGTTCTTGTCAATTTTTGTTGGTTTTCATCCAATGAACTTATTTCAGTCAGCTGGATCTTTCTTCTTGAAAGCAAAAAGATTTTATCTTCAAATACCAGAACTTTTCGTGGTTTTGTTGATTTTCAGCAAATGAACATATTTCAGCGAGTGAGAAGTTTTTTCTTTAATCGCGTCAGATTTTATCTTAAAATACAAGAACTTTTCGTGGTTCTTTTCAATTTTTGTTGGTTTTCATCTTATGAACTTATTTCAGTCAGCTGGATCTTTCTTCTTCAAAGCAAAAAGATTTTATCTTCAAATACAAGAACTTTTCGTGGTTTTGTTGATTTTCAGCAAATGAACATATTTCAGCGAGCGATAAGTTTTTTCTTCAATAGCGTAAGATTTTATCTAAAAATACAAGAACTTTTCGTGGTTCTTGTCAATTTTTGTTAGTTTTCATCTTATGAACTTATTTCAGTCAGCTCGATCTTTCTTCTTCAAAGCAAAAAGATTTTATCTTCAAATACAAGAACTTTTCGTGGTTTTGTTTATTTTCAGCAAATGAACATATTTCAGCGAGCGAGAAGTTTTTTCTTTAAAAGCGTCAGATTTTATCTTAAAATACAAGAACCTTTCGTGGTTCTTGTCAATTTTTGTTGGTTTTCATCCAATAAACTTATTTCAGTCAGCTAGATCTTTCTTCTTCAAAGCAAAAAGATTTTATCTTCAAATACAAGAACTTTTCGTGGTTTTGTTCATTTTCAGCAAATGAACATATTTCAGCGAGGGAGAAGTTTTTTCTTTAAAAGCGTCAGATTTTATCTTAAAATACAAGAACTTTTCGTGGTTCTTGTCAATTTTTGTTAGTTTTCATCAAATGAACTTATTTCAGTCAGCTGGATCTTTCTTCTTGAAAGCAAAAAGATTTTATCTTCAAATACAAGAACTTTTCGTGGTTTTGTTGATTTTCAGCAAATGAACATATTTCAGCGAGCTAGAAGTTTTTTCTTCAATAGCGTAAGATTTTATCTTAAAATAGAAGAACTTTTCGTGGTTCTTGTCAATTTTTGTTAGTTTTCAACTTATGAACTTATTTCAGTCAGCTAGATCTTTCTTCTTCAAAGCAAAAAGATTTTATCTTCAAATACCAGAACTTTTCGTGGTTTTGTTGATTTTCAGCAAATGAACATATTTCAGCGAGGGAGAAGTTTTTTCTTTAATAGCGGCAGATTTTATCTTAAAATACAAGAACCTTTCGTGGTTCTTGTCAATTTTTGTTGGTTTTCATCCAATGAACTTATTTCAGTCAGCTAGATCTTTCTTCTTCAAAGCAAAAAGATTTTATCTTCAACTACAAGAACTTTTTGTGATTTTGTTGATTTTCGGCAAATGAACATATTTCAGCGAGCGAGAAGTTTTTTCTTTAATAGCGTCAGATTTTATCTTAAAATACAAGAACTTTTCATGGTTCTTGTCAATTTTTGTTGGTTTTCATCTTATGAACTTATTTCAGTCAGCTAGATCTTTCTTCTTCAAAGCAAAAAGATTTTATCTTCAAATACCAGAACTTTTCGTGGTTTTGTTGATTTTCAGCAAATGAACATATTTCAGCGAGCGAGAAGTTTTTTCTTTAAAAGCGTCAGATTTTATCTTAAAATACAAGAACTTTTCGTGGTTCTTGTCAATTTTTGTTGGTTTTCATCTTATGAACTTATTTCAGTCAGCTGGATCTTTCTTCCTCAAAGCAAAAAGATTTTATCATCAAATACAAGAACTTTTCGTGGTTTTGTTGATTTTCAGCAAATGAACATATTTCAGCGAGGGAGATGTTTTTTCTTTAATAGCGTCAGAATTCATCTTAAAATAGAAGAAATTTTCGTGGTTCTTGTCAATTTTTGTTGGTTTTCATCCAATAAACTTATTTCAGTCAGCTGGATCTTTCTTCTTCAAAGCAAAAAGATTTTATCTTCAAATACAAGAACTTTTCGTGGTTTTGTTGATTTTCAGCAAATGAACATTATTCAGCGAGCGAGAAGTTTTTTCTTTAAAAGCGTCAGATTTGATCTAAAAATACAAGAACTTTTCGTGGTTCTTGTCAATTTTTGTTGGTTTTCATCCAATAAACTTATTTCAGTATGCTGGATCTTTCTTCTTCAAAGCAAAAAGATTTTATCTTCAAATACAAGAACTTTTCGTGGTTTTGTTGATTTTCAGCAAATGAACATATTTCAGCGAGCGAGAAGTTTTTTCTTTAATCGCGTCAGATTTTATCTTAAAATACAAGAACTTTTCGTGGTTCTTGTCATTTTTTGTTGGTTTTCATCCAATAAACTTATTTCAGTCAGCTAGATCTTTCTTCTTCAAAGCAAAAAGATTTTATCTTCAAATACAAGAACTTTTCGTGGTTTTGTTGATTTTCAGCAAATGAACATATTTCAGCGAGCGAGAAGTTTTTTCTTTAAAAGCGTCAGATTTTATCTTAAAATTCAAGAACTTTTCGTGGTTCTTGTCAATTTTTGTTGGTTTTCATCCAATGAACTTATTTCAGTCAGCTCGATCTTTCTTCTTGAAAGCAAAAGGATTTTATCTTCAAATACAAGAACTTTTCGTGGTTTTGTTGATTTTCAGCAAATGAACATATTTCAGCGAGCTAGAAGTTTTTTCTTTAATAGCGTAAGATTTTATCTTAAAATACAAGAACTTTTCGTGGTTCTTGTCAATTTTTGTTAGTTTTCATCTTATGAACTTATTTCAGTCAGCTAGATCTTTCTTCTTCAAAGCAAAAAGATTTTATCTTCAAATACAAGAACTTTTCGTGGTTTTGTTCATTTTCAGCAAATGAACATATTTCAGCGAGGGAGAAGTTTTTTCTTTAATCGCGTCAGATTTTATCTTAAAATACAAGAACTTTTCGTGGTTCTTGTCAATTTTTGTTGGTTTTCATCCAATGAACTTATTTCAGTCAGCTGGATCTTTCTTCTTGAAAGCAAAAAGATTTTATCTTCAAATACCAGAACTTTTCGTGGTTTTGTTGATTTTCAGCAAATGAACATATTTCAGCGAGTGAGAAGTTTTTTCTTTAATCGCGTCAGATTTTATCTTAAAATACAAGAACTTTTCGTGGTTCTTTTCAATTTTTGTTGGTTTTCATCTTCTGAACTTATTTCAGTCAGCCAGATCTTTCTTCTTCAAAGCAAAAAGATTTTATCTTCAAATACAAGAACTTTTCGTGGTTTTGTTGATTTTCAGCAAATGAACATATTTCAGCGAGCGATAAGTTTTTTCTTCAATAGCGTAAGATTTTATCCAAAAATACAAGAACTTTTCGTGGTTCTTGTCAATTTTTGTTAGTTTTCATCTTATGAACTTATTTCAGTCAGCTCGATCTTTCTTCTTCAAAGCAAAAAGATTTTATCTTCAAATACAAGAACTTTTCGTGGTTTTGTTCATTTTCAGCAAATGAACATATTTCAGCGAGGGAGAAGTTTTTTCTTTAATAGCGTCAGATTTTATCTTAAAATACAAGAACTTTTCGTGGTTCTTGTCAATTTTTGTTGGTTTTCATCCAATAAACTTATTTCAGTCAGCTGGATCTTTCTTCTTCAACGCAAAAAGATTTTATCTTCAAATACAAGAACTTTTCGTGGTTTTGTTGATTTTCAGCAAATGAACATATTTCAGCGAGCGAGAAGTTTTCTCTTTAAAAGCGTCAGATTTTATCTTAAAATACAAGAACTTTTCGTGGTTCTTGTCAATTTTTGTTGGTTTTCATCCAATAAACTTATTTCAGTATGCTGGATCTTTCTTCTTCAAAGCAAAAAGATTTTATCTTCAAATACAAGAACTTTTCGTGGTTCTTGTCAATTTTTGTTGGTTTTCATCCAATAAACTTATTTCAGTATGCTGGATCTTTCTTCTTCAAAGCAAAAAGATTTTATCTTCAAATACAAGAACTTTTCATGGTTTTGTTGATTTTCAGCAAATGAACATATTTCAGCGAGCGAGAAGTTTTTTCTTTAAAAGCGTCAGATTTGATCTAAAAATACAAGAACTTTTCGTGGTTCTTGTCAATTTTTGTTGGTTTTCATCTTATGAACTTATTTCAGTCAGCTCGATCTTTCTTCTTCAAAGCAAAAAGATTTTATCTTCAAATACAAGAACTTTTCGTGGTTTTGTTCATTTTCAGCAAATGAACATATTTCAGCGAGGGAGAAGTTTTTTCTTTAATAGCGTCAGATTTTATCTTAAAATACAAGAACTTTTCGTGGTTCTTGTCAATTTTTGTTAGTTTTCATCAAATGAACTTATTTCAGTCAGCTGGATCTTTCTTCTTGAAAGCAAAAAGATTTTATCTTCAAATACAAGAACTTTTCGTGGTTTTGTTGATTTTCAGCAAATGAACATATTTCAGCGAGCTAGAAGTTTTTTCTTCAATAGCGTAAGATTTTATCTTAAAATAGAAGAACTTTTCGTGGTTCTTGTCAATTTTTGTTAGTTTTCAACTTATGAACTTATTTCAGTCAGCTAGATCTTTCTTCTTCAAAGCAAAAAGATTTTATCTTCAAATACCAGAACTTTTCGTGGTTTTGTTGATTTTCAGCAAATGAACATATTTCAGCGAGGGAGAAGTTTTTTCTTTAATAGCGGCAGATTTTATCTTAAAATACAAGAACCTTTCGTGGTTCTTGTCAATTTTTGTTGGCTTTCATCCAATGAACTTATTTCAGTCAGCTAGATCTTTCTTCTTCAAAGCAAAAAGATTTTATCTTCAACTACAAGAACTTTTTGTGATTTTGTTGATTTTCGGCAAATGAACATATTTCAGCGAGCGAGAAGTTTTTTCTTTAATAGCGTCAGATTTTATCTTAAAATACAAGAACTTTTCATGGTTCTTGTCAATTTTTGTTGGTTTTCATCTTATGAACTTATTTCAGTCAGCTAGATCTTTCTTCTTCAAAGCAAAAAGATTTTATCTTCAAATACCAGAACTTTTCGTGGTTTTGTTGATTTTCAGCAAATGAACATATTTCAGCGAGCGAGAAGTTTTTTCTTTAAAAGCGTCAGATTTTATCTTAAAATACAAGAACTTTTCGTGGTTCTTGTCAATTTTTGTTGGTTTTCATCTTATGAACTTATTTCAGTCAGCTGGATCTTTCTTCTTCAAAGCAAAAAGATTTTATCATCAAATACAAGAACTTTTCGTGGTTTTGTTGATTTTCAGCAAATGAACATATTTCAGCGAGGGAGAAGTTTTTTCTTTAATAGCGTCAGAATTCATCTTAAAATAGAAGAAATTTTCGTGGTTCTTGTCAATTTTTGTTGGTTTTCATCCAATAAACTTATTTCAGTCAGCTGGATCTTTCTTCTTCAAAGCAAAAAGATTTTATCTTCAAATACAAGAACTTTTCGTGGTTTTGTTGATTTTCAGCAAATGAACATATTTCAGCGAGCGAGAAGTTTTTTCTTTAATAGTGTCAGATTTTATCTTAATATACAAGAAGTTTTCATGGTTCTTGTCAATTTTTGTTGGTTTTCATCCAATAAACTTATTTCAGTCAGCGAGATCTTTCTTCTTCAAAGCAAAAAGATTTTATCTTCAAATACAAGAACTTTTCGTGGTTTTGTTGATTTTCAGCAAATGAACATACTTCAGCGAGCGAGAAGTTTTTTCTTCAATCGCGTCAGATTTTATCTTAAAATACAAGAACTTTTCGTGGTTCTTGTCAATTTTTGTTGTTTTTCATCCAATGAACTGATTTCAGTCAGCTGGATCTTTCTTCTTGAAAGCAAAAAGATTTTATATTCAAATACAAGAACTTTTCGTGGTTTTGTTGATTTTCAGCAAATGAACATATTTCAGCGAGCGAGAAGTTTTTTCTTTAAAAGCGTCAGATTTTATCTTAAAATACAAGAACTTTTCGTGGTTCTTGTCAATTTTTGTTGGTTTTCATCCAATGAACTTATTTCAGTCAGCTCGATCTTTCTTCTTGAAAGCAAAAGGATTTTATCTTCAAATACAAGAACTTTTCGTGGTTTTGTTGATTTTCAGCAAATGAACATATTTCAGCGAGCTAGAAGTTTTTTCTTTAATAGCGTAAGATTTTATCTTAAAATACAAGAACTTTTCGTGGTTCTTGTCAATTTTTGTTAGTTTTCATCTTATGAACTTATTTCAGTCAGCGAGATCTTTCTTCTTCAAAGCAAAAAGATTTTATCTTCAAATACAAGAACTTTTCGTGGTTTTGTTCATTTTCAGCAAATGAACATATTTCAGCGAGGGAGAAGTTTTTTCTTTAATAGCGGCAGATTTTATCTTAAAATACAAGAACTTTTCGTGGTTCTTGTCAATTTTTGTTGGTTTTCATCCAATGAACTTATTTCAGTCAGCTGGATCTTTCTTCTTGAAAGCAAAAAGATTTTATCTTCAAATACCAGAACTTTTCGTGGTTTTGTTGATTTTCAGCAAATGAACATATTTCAGCGAGTGAGAAGTTTTTTCTTTAATCGCGTCAGATTTTATCTTAAAATACAAGAACTTTTCGTGGTTCTTTTCAATTTTTGTTGGTTTTCATCTTATGAACTTATTTCAGTCAGCTGGATCTTTCTTCTTCAAAGCAAAAAGATTTTATCTTCAAATACAAGAACTTTTCGTGGTTTTGTTGATTTTCAGCAAATGAACATATTTCAGCGAGCGATAAGTTTTTTCTTCAATAGCGTAAGATTTTATCTAAAAATACAAGAACTTTTCGTGGTTCTTGTCAATTTTTGTTAGTTTTCATCTTATGAACTTATTTCAGTCAGCTCGATCTTTCTTCTTCAAAGCAAAAAGATTTTATCTTCAAATACAAGAACTTTTCGTGGTTTTGTTTATTTTCAGCAAATGAACATATTTCAGCGAGCGAGAAGTTTTTTCTTTAAAAGCGTCAGATTTTATCTTAAAATACAAGAACCTTTCGTGGTTCTTGTCAATTTTTGTTGGTTTTCATCCAATAAACTTATTTCAGTCAGCTAGATCTTTCTTCTTCAAAGCAAAAAGATTTTATCTTCAAATACAAGAACTTTTCGTGGTTTTGTTCATTTTCAGCAAATGAACATATTTCAGCGAGGGAGAAGTTTTTTCTTTAAAAGCGTCAGATTTTATCTTAAAATACAAGAACTTTTCGTGGTTCTTGTCAATTTTTGTTAGTTTTCATCAAATGAACTTATTTCAGTCAGCTGGATCTTTCTTCTTGAAAGCAAAAAGATTTTATCTTCAAATACAAGAACTTTTCGTGGTTTTGTTGATTTTCAGCAAATGAACATATTTCAGCGAGCTAGAAGTTTTTTCTTCAATAGCGTAAGATTTTATCTTAAAATAGAAGAACTTTTCGTGGTTCTTGTCAATTTTTGTTAGTTTTCAACTTATGAACTTATTTCAGTCAGCTAGATCTTTCTTCTTCAAAGCAAAAAGATTTTATCTTCAAATACCAGAACTTTTCGTGGTTTTGTTGATTTTCAGCAAATGAACATATTTCAGCGAGGGAGAAGTTTTTTCTTTAATAGCGGCAGATTTTATCTTAAAATACAAGAACCTTTCGTGGTTCTTGTCAATTTTTGTTGGTTTTCATCCAATGAACTTATTTCAGTCAGCTAGATCTTTCTTCTTCAAAGCAAAAAGATTTTATATTCAACTGCAAGAACTTTTTGTGATTTTGTTGATTTTCGGCAAATGAACATATTTCAGCGAGCGAGAAGTTTTTTCTTTAATAGCGTCAGATTTTATCTTAAAATACAAGAACTTTTCATGGTTCTTGTCAATTTTTGTTGGTTTTCATCTTATGAACTTATTTCAGTCAGCTAGATCTTTCTTCTTCAAAGCAAAAAGATTTTATCTTCAAATACCAGAACTTTTCGTGGTTTTGTTGATTTTCAGCAAATGAACATATTTCAGCGAGCGAGAAGTTTTTTCTTTAAAAGCGTCAGATTTTATCTTAAAATACAAGAACTTTTCGTGGTTCTTGTCAATTTTTGTTGGTTTTCATCTTATGAACTTATTTCAGTCAGCTGGATCTTTCTTCCTCAAAGCAAAAAGATTTTATCATCAAATACAAGAACTTTTCGTGGTTTTGTTGATTTTCAGCAAATGAACATATTTCAGCGAGGGAGATGTTTTTTCTTTAATAGCGTCAGAATTCATCTTAAAATAGAAGAAATTTTCGTGGTTCTTGTCAATTTTTGTTGGTTTTCATCCAATAAACTTATTTCAGTCAGCTGGATCTTTCTTCTTCAAAGCAAAAAGATTTTATCTTCAAATACAAGAACTTTTCGTGGTTTTGTTGATTTTCAGCAAATGAACATATTTCAGCGAGCGAGAAGTTTTTTCTTCAATAGCGTAAGATTTTATCTTAAAATAGAAGAAGTTTTCATGGTTCTTGTCAATTTTTGTTAGTTTTCATCTTATGAACTTATTTCAGTCAGCTCGATCTTTCTTCTTCAAAGCAAAAAGATTTTATCTTCAAATACAAGAACTTTTCGTGGTTTTGTTGATTTTCAGCAAATGAACATATTTCAGCGAGGGAGAAATTTTTTCTTTAATAGCGTTGGATTTTATCTTAAAATACAAGAACTTTTCGTGGTTCTTGTCAATTTTTGTTGGTTTTCATCCAATGAACTTATTTCAGTCAGCTAGATATTTCTTCTTCAAAGCAAAAAGATTTTATCTTCAAATACCAGAACTTTTTGTGGTTTTGTTGATTTTCAGCAAATGAACATATTTCAGCGAGCGAGACGTTTTTTCTTTAATCGCGTCAGATTTTATCTTAAAATACAAGAACTTTTCGTGGTTCTTGTCAATTTTTGTTGGTTTTCATCTTATGAACTTATTTCAGTCAGCGAGATCTTTCTTCTTCAAAGCAAAAAGATTTTATCTTCAAATACAAGAACTTTTCGTGGTTTTGTTGATTTTCAGCAAATGAACATATTTCAGCGAGCGAGAAGTTTTTTCTTCAATAGCGTTGGATTTTATCTAAAAATACAAGAACTTTTCGTGGTTCTTGTCAATTTTTGTTAGTTTTCATCTTATGAACTTATTTCAGTCAGCTAGATCTTTCTTCTTCAAAGCAAAAAGATTTTATCATCAAATACAAGAACTTTTCGTGGTTTTGTTGATTTTCAGCAAATGAACATATTTCAGCGAGGGAGATGTTTTTTCTTTAATAGCGTCAGAATTCATCTTAAAATAGAAGAAATTTTCGTGGTTCTTGTCAATTTTTGTTGGTTTTCATCCAATAAACTTATTTCAGTCAGCTGGATCTTTCTTCTTCAAAGCAAAAAGATTTTATCTTCAAATGCAAGAACTTTTCGTGGTTTTGTTGATTTTCAGCAAATGAACATATTTCAGCGAGCGAGAAGTTTTTTCTTCAATAGCGTAAGATTTTATCTTAAAATAGAAGAAGTTTTCATGGTTCTTGTCAATTTTTGTTAGTTTTCATCTTATGAACTTATTTCAGTCAGCTCGATCTTTCTTCTTCAAAGCAAAAAGATTTTATCTTCAAATACAAGAACTTTTCGTGGTTTTGTTGATTTTCAGCAAATGAACATATTTCAGCGAGGGAGAAATTTTTTCTTTAATAGCGTTGGATTTTATCTTAAAATACAAGAACTTTTCGTGGTTCTTGTCAATTTTTGTTGGTTTTCATCCAATGAACTTATTTCAGTCAGCGAGATATTTCTTCTTCAAAGCAAAAAGATTTTATCTTCAAATACCAGAACTTTTTGTGGTTTTGTTGATTTTCAGCAAATGAACATATTTCAGCGAGCGAGACGTTTTTTCTTTAATCGCGTCAGATTTTATCTTAAAATACAAGAACTTTTCGTGGTTCTTGTCAATTTTTGTTGGTTTTCATCTTATGAACTTATTTCAGTCAGCGAGATCTTTCTTCTTCAAAGCAAAAAGATTTTATCTTCAAATACAAGAACTTTTCGTGGTTTTGTTGATTTTCAGCAAATGAACATATTTCAGCGAGCGAGAAGTTTTTTCTTCAATAGCGTTGGATTTTATCTAAAAATACAAGAACTTTTCGTGGTTCTTCTCAATTTTTGTTAGTTTTCATCTTATGAACTTATTTCAGTCAGCTAGATCTTTCTTCTTCAAAGCAAAAAGATTTTATCTTCAAATACCAGAACTTTTCGTGGTTTTGTTGATTTTCAGCAAATGAACATATTTCAGCGAGGGAGAAGTTTTTTCTTTAATAGCGTCAGATTTTATCTTAAAATACAAGAACTTTTCGTGGTTCTTGTCAATTTTTGTTGGTTTTCATCCAATAAACTTATTTCAGTATGCTGGATCTTTCTTCTTCAAAGCAAAAAGATTTTATCTTCAAATACAAGAACTTTTCGTGGTTTTGTTGATTTTCAGCAAATGAACATATTTCAGCGAGCGAGAAGTTTTTTCTTTAATCGCGTCAGATTTTATCTTAAAATACAAGAACCTTTCGTGGTTCTTGTCATTTTTTGTTGGTTTTCATCCAATAAACTTATTTCAGTCAGCTAGATCTTTCTTCTTCAAAGCAAAAAGATTTTATCTTCAAATACAAGAACTTTTCGTGGTTTTGTTCATTTTCAGCAAATGAACATATTTCAGCGAGCGAGAAGTTTTTTCTTTAAAAGCGTCAGATTTTATCTTAAAATACAAGAACTTTTCGTGGTTCTTGTCAATTTTTGTTGGTTTTCATCCAATAAACTTATTTCAGTCAGCTGGATCTTTCTTCTTCAAAGCAAAAAGATTTTATCTTCAAATACAAGAACTTTTCGTGGTTTTGTTGATTTTCAGCAAATGAACATATTTCAGCGAGCGAGAAGTTTTTTCTTTAAAAGCGTCAGATTTTATCTTAAAATACAAGAACTTTTCGTGGTTCTTGTCAATTTTTGTTGGTTTTCATCCAATGAACTTATTTCAGTCAGCTCGATCTTTCTTCTTGAAAGCAAAAGGATTTTATCTTCAAATACAAGAACTTTTCGTGGTTTTGTTGATTTTCAGCAAATGAACATATTTCAGCGAGCTAGAAGTTTTTTCTTTAATAGCGTAAGATTTTATCTTGAAATACAAGAACTTTTCGTGGTTCTTGTCAATTTTTGTTAGTTTTCATCTTATGAACTTATTTCAGTCAGCTGGATCTTTCTTCTTCAAAGCAAAAAGATTTTATCTTCAAATACAAGAACTTTTCGTGGTTTTGTTCATATTCAGCAAATGAACATATTTCAGCGAGTGAGAAGTTTTTTCTTTAATAGCGTCAGATTTTATCTTAAAATACAAGAACTTTTCGTGGTTCTTGTCAATTTTTGTTGGTTTTCATCCAATGAACTTATTTCAGTCAGCTGGATCTTTCTTCTTGAAAGCAAAAAGATTTTATCTTCAAATACCAGAACTTTTCGTGGTTTTGTTGATTTTCAGCAAATGAACATATTTCAGCGAGTGAGAAGTTTTTTCTTTAATCGCGTCAGATTTTATCTTAAAATACAAGAACTTTTCGTGGTTCTTTTCAATTTTTGTTGGTTTTCATCTTATGAACTTATTTCAGTCAGCTAGATCTTTCTCCTTCAAAGCAAAAAGATTTTATCTTCAAATACAAGAACTTTTCGTGGTTTTGTTGATTTTCAGCAAATGAACATATTTCAGCGAGCGATAATTTTTTCTTCAATAGCGTAAGATTTTATCTAAAAATACAAGAACTTTTCGTGGTTCTCGTCAATTTTTGTTAGTTTTTATCTCATGAACTTATTTCAGTCAGCTAGATCTTTCTTCTTCAAAGCAAAAAGATTTTATCTTCAAATACAAGAACTTTTCGTGGTTTTGTTTATTTTCAGCAAATGAACATATTTCAGCGAGCGAGAAGTTTTTTCTTTAAAAGCGTCAGATTTTATCTTAAAATACAAGAACTTTTCGTGGTTCTTGTCAATTTTTGTTGGTTTTCATCCAATAAACTTATTTCAGTCAGCTGGATCTTTCTTCTTCAACGCAAAAAGATTTTATCTTCAAATACAAGAACTTTTCATGGTTTTGTTGATTTTCAGCAAATGAACATATTTCAGCGAGCGAGAAGTTTTTTCTTTAAAAGCGTCAGATTTGATCTAAAAATACAAGAACTTTTCGTGGTTCTTGTCAATTTTTGTTGGTTTTCATCTTATGAACTTATTTCAGTCAGCTAGATCTTTCTTCTTCAAAGCAAAAAGATTTTATCTTCAAAGACAAGAACTTTTCGTGGTTTTGTTCATTTTCAGCAAATGAACATATTTCAGCGAGGGAGAAGTTTTTTCTTTAATAGCGTCAGATTTTATCTTAAAATACAAGAACTTTTCGTGGTTCTTGTCAATTTTTGTTAGTTTTCATCAAATGAACTTATTTCAGTCAGCTGGATCTTTCTTCTTGAAAGCAAAAAGATTTTATCTTCAAATACAAGAACTTTTCGTGGTTTTGTTGATTTTCAGCAAATGAACATATTTCAGCGAGCTAGAAGTTTTTTCTTCAATAGCGTAAGATTTTATCTTAAAATAGAAGAACTTTTCGTGGTTCTTGTCAATTTTTGTTGGTTTTCATCCAATGAACTTATTTCAGTCAGCGAGATCTTTCTTGTTCAAAGCAAAAAGATTTTATCTTCAACTACAAGAACTTTTCGTGATTTTGTTGATTTTCGGCAAATGAACATATTTCAGCGAGCGAGAAGTTTTTTCTTTAATAGCGTCAGATTTTATCTTAAAATACAAGAACTTTTCATGGTTCTTGTCAATTTTTGTTGGTTTTCATCTTATGAACTTATTTCAGTCAGCTGGATCTTTCTTCTTCAAAGCAAAAAGATTTTATCATCAAATACAAGAACTTTTCGTGGTTTTGTTGATTTTCAGCAAATGAACATATTTCAGCGAGGGAGAAGTTTTTTCTTTAATAGCGTCAGAATTCATCTTAAAATAGAAGAAATTTTCGTGGTTCTTGTCAATTTTTGTTGGTTTTCATCCAATAAACTTATTTCAGTCAGCTAGATCTTTCTTCTTCAAAGCAAAAAGATTTTATCTTCAAATACAAGAACTTTTCATGGTTTTGTTGATTTTCAGCAAATGAACATATTTCAGCGAGCGAGAAGTTTTTTCTTTAATAGTGTCAGATTTTATCTTAATCTCCAAGAAGTTTTCATGGTTCTTGTCAATTTTTGTTGGTTTTCATCCAATCAACTTATTTCAGTCAGCTCGATCTTTCTTCTTCAAAGCAAAAAGATTTTATCTTCAAATACAAGAACTTTTCGTGGTTTTGATGATTTTCAGCAAATGAACATATTTCAGCGAGCGAGAAGTTTTTTCTTCAATCGCGTCAGATTTTATCTTAAAATACAAGAACTTTTCGTGGTTCTTGTCAATTTTTGTTGTTTTTCATCCAATGAACTGATTTCAGTCAGCTGGATCTTTCTTCTTGAAAGCAAAAAGATTTTATATTCAAATACAAGAACTTTTCGTGGTTTTGTTGATTTTCAGCAAATGAACATATTTCAGCGAGGGAGAAGTTTTTTCTTTAATAGCGTCAGATTTTATCTTAAAATACAAGAACTTTTCGTGGTTCTTGTCAATTTTTGTTGCTTTTCATCTTATATACTTATTTCAGTCAGCTGGATCTTTCTTCTTGAAAACAAAAAGATTTTATCTTCAAATACAAGAACTTTTCGTGGTTTTGTTGATTTTCAGCAAATGAACATATTTCAGCGAGCTGGAAGTTTTTTCTTCAATAGCGTAAGATTTTATCTTAAAATACAAGACCTTTTCGTGGTTCTTGTCAATTTTTGTTAGTTTTCATCTTATGAACTTATTTCAGTCAGCTAGATCTTTCTTCTTCAAAGCAAAAAGATTTTATCTTCAAATACAAGAACTTTTCGTGGTTTTGTTGATTTTCAGCAAATGAACATATTTCAGCGAGGGAGAAATTTTTTCTTTAATAGCGTTGGATTTTATCTTAAAATACAAGAACTTTTCATGGTTCTTGTCAATTTTTGTTGGTTTTCATCCAATGAACTTATTTCAGTCAGCTAGATCTTTCTTCTTCAAAGCAAAAAGATTTTATCTTCAAATACCAGAACATTTTGTGGTTTTGTTGATTTTCAGCAAATGAACATATTTCAGCGAGCGAGAAGTTTTTTCTTTAATCGCGTCAGATTTTATCTTAAAATACAAGAACTTTTCGTGGTTCTTGTCAATTTTTGTTGGTTTTCATCTTATGAACTTATTTCAGTCAGCGAGATCTTTCTTCTTCAAAGCAAAAAGATTTTATCTTCAAATACAAGAACTTTTCGTGGTTTTGTTGATTTTCAGCAAATGAACATATTTCAGCGAGCGAGAAGTTTTTTCTTCAATAGCGTTGGATTTTATCTAAAAATACAAGAACTTTTCGTGGTTCTTGTCAATTTTTGTTAGTTTTCATCTTATGAACTTATTTCAGTCAGCTAGATCTTTCTTCTTCAAAGCAAAAAGATTTTATCTTCAAATACCAGAAATTTTCGTGGTTTTGTTGATTTTCAGCAAATGAACATATTTCAGCGAGGGAGAAGTTTTTTCTTTAATAGCGTCAGATTTTATCTTAAAATACAAGAACTTTTCGTGGTTCTTGTCAATTTTTGTTGGTTTTCATCCAATGAACTTATTTCAGTCAGCTAGATCTTTCTTCTTCAAAGCAAAAAGATTTTATCTTCAAAATCCAGAACTTTTCGTGGTTTTGTTGATTTTCAGCAAATGAACATATTTCAGCGAGTGAGAAGTTTTTTCTTTAATCGCGTCAGATTTTATCTTAAAATACAAGAACTTTTCGTGGTTCTTTTCAATTTTTGTTGGTTTTCATCTTATGAACTTATTTCAGTATGCTGGATCTTTCTTCTTGAAAGCAAAAAGATTTTATCTTCAAATACAAGAACTTTTCGTGGTTTTGTTGATTTTCAGCAAATGAACATATTTCAGCGAGCGATAAGTTTTTTCTTCAATAGCGTAAGATTTTATCTTAAAATACAAGAACTTTTCGTGGTTCTTGTCAATTTTTGTTAGTTTTTATCTTATGAACTTATTTCAGTCAGCTAGATCTTTCTTCTTCAAAGCAAAAAGATTTTATCTTCAAATACAAGAACTTTTCGTGGTTTTGTTTATTTTCAGCAAATGAACATATTTCAGCGAGCGAGAAGTTTTTTCTTTAAAAGCGTCAGATTTTATCTTAAAATACAAGAACTTTTCGTGGTTCTTGTCAATTTTTGTTGGTTTTCATCCAATAAACTTATTTCAGTCAGCTGGATCTTTCTTCTTCAACGCAAAAAGATTTTATCTTCAAATACAAGAACTTTTCATGGTTTTGTTGATTTTCAGCAAATGAACATATTTCAGCGAGCGAGAAGTTTTTTCTTTAAAAGCGTCAGATTTGATCTAAAAATACAAGAACTTTTCGTGGTTCTTGTCAATTTTTGTTGGTTTTCATCTTATGAACTTATTTCAGTCAGCTAGATCTTTCTTCTTCAAAGCAAAAAGATTTTATCTTCAAAGACAAGAACTTTTCGTGGTTTTGTTCATTTTCAGCAAATGAACATATTTCAGCGAGGGAGAAGTTTTTTCTTTAATAGCGTCAGATTTTATCTTAAAATACAAGAACTTTTCGTGGTTCTTGTCAATTTTTGTTAGTTTTCATCAAATGAACTTATTTCAGTCAGCTGGATCTTTCTTCTTGAAAGCAAAAAGATTTTATCTTCAAATACAAGAACTTTTCGTGGTTTTGTTGATTTTCAGCAAATGAACATATTTCAGCGAGCTAGAAGTTTTTTCTTCAATAGCGTAAGATTTTATCTTAAAATAGAAGAACTTTTCGTGGTTCTTGTCAATTTTTGTTGGTTTTCATCCAATGAACTTATTTCAGTCAGCTCGATCTTTCTTCTTCAAAGCAAAAGGATTTTATCTTCAACTACAAGAACTTTTTGTGATTTTGTTGATTTTCGGCAAATGAACATATTTCAGCGAGCGAGAAGTTTTTTCTTTAATAGCGTCAGATTTTATCTTAAAATACAAGAACTTTTCATGGTTCTTGTCAATTTTTGTTGGTTTTCATCTTATGAACTTATTTCAGTCAGCCAGATCTTTCTTCTTCAAAGCAAAAAGATTTTATCTTCAAATACCAGAACTTTTCGTGGTTTTGTTGATTTTCAGCAAATGAACATATTTCAGCGAGCGAGAAGTTTTTTCTTTAAAAGCGTCAGATTTTATCTTAAAATACAAGAACTTTTCGTTGTTCTTGTCAATTTTTGTTGGTTTTCATCTTCTGAACTTATTTCAGTCAGCTGGATCTTTCTTCTTCAAAGCAAAAAGATGTTATCATCAAATACAAGAACTTTTCGTGGTTTTGTTGATTTTCAGCAAATGAACATATTTCAGCGAGGGAGAAGTTTTTTCTTTAATAGCGTCAGAATTCATCTTAAAATAGAAGAAATTTTCGTGGTTCTTGTCAATTTTTGTTGGTTTTCATCCAATAAACTTATTTCAGTCAGCTAGATCTTTCTTCTTCAAAGCAAAAAGATTTTATCTTCAAATACAAGAACTTTTCGTGGTTTTGTTGATTTTCAGCAAATGAACATATTTCAGCGAGCGAGAAGTTTTTTCTTTAATAGTGTCAGATTTTATCTTAATATACAAGAAGTTTTCATGGTTCTTGTCAATTTTTGTTGGTTTTCATCCAATCAACTTATTTCAGTCAGCGAGATCTTTCTTCTTCAAAGCAAAAAGATTTTATCTTCAAATACAAGAACTTTTCGTGGTTTTGTTGATTTTCAGCAAATGAACATATTTCAGCGAGCGAGAAGTTTTTTCTTCAATCGCGTCAGATTTTATGTTAAAATACAAGAACTTTTCGTGGTTCTTGTCAATTTTTGTTGTTTTTCATCCAATGAACTGATTTCAGTCAGCTGGATCTTTCTTCTTGAAAGCAAAAAGATTTTATATTCAAATACAAGAACTTTTCGTGGTTTTGTTGATTTTCAGCAAATGAACATATTTCAGCGAGGGAGAAGTTTTTTCTTTAATAGCGTCAGATTTTATCTTAAAATACAAGAACTTTTCGTGGTTCTTGTCAATTTTTGTTGCTTTTCATCTTATATACTTATTTCAGTCAGCTGGATCTTTCTTCTTGAAAGCAAAAAGATTTTATCTTCAAATACAAGAACTTTCCGTGGTTTTGTTGATTTTCGGCAAATGAACATATTTCAGCGAGCGAGAAGTTTTTTCTTTAATAGCGTCAGATTTTATCTTAAAATACAAGAACTTTTCGTGGTTCTTGTCAATTTTTGTTAGTTTTCATCAAATGAACTTATTTCAGTCAGCTGGATCTTTCTTCTTGAAAGCAAAAAGATTTTATCTTCAAATACAAGAACTTTTCGTGGTTTTGTTGATTTTCAGCAAATGAACATATTTCAGCGAGCTAGAAGTTTTTTCTTCAATAGCGTAAGATTTTATCTTAAAATAGAAGAACTTTTCGTGGTTCTTGTCAATTTTTGTTGGTTTTCATCCAATGAACTTATTTCAGTCAGCTCGATCTTTCTTCTTCAAAGCAAAAGGATTTTATCTTCAACTACAAGAACTTTTTGTGATTTTGTTGATTTTCGGCAAATGAACATATTTCAGCGAGCGAGAAGTTTTTTCTTTAATAGCGTCAGATTTTATCTTAAAATACAAGAACTTTTCATGGTTCTTGTCAATTTTTGTTGGTTTTCATCTTATGAACTTATTTCAGTCAGCCAGATCTTTCTTCTTCAAAGCAAAAAGATTTTATCTTCAAATACCAGAACTTTTCGTGGTTTTGTTGATTTTCAGCAAATGAACATATTTCAGCGAGCGAGAAGTTTTTTCTTTAAAAGCGTCAGATTTTATCTTAAAATACAAGAACTTTTCGTTGTTCTTGTCAATTTTTGTTGGTTTTCATCTTCTGAACTTATTTCAGTCAGCTGGATCTTTCTTCTTCAAAGCAAAAAGATGTTATCATCAAATACAAGAACTTTTCGTGGTTTTGTTGATTTTCAGCAAATGAACATATTTCAGCGAGGGAGAAGTTTTTTCTTTAATAGCGTCAGAATTCATCTTAAAATAGAAGAAATTTTCGTGGTTCTTGTCAATTTTTGTTGGTTTTCATCCAATAAACTTATTTCAGTCAGCTAGATCTTTCTTCTTCAAAGCAAAAAGATTTTATCTTCAAATACAAGAACTTTTCGTGGTTTTGTTGATTTTCAGCAAATGAACATATTTCAGCGAGCGAGAAGTTTTTTCTTTAATAGTGTCAGATTTTATCTTAATATACAAGAAGTTTTCATGGTTCTTGTCAATTTTTGTTGGTTTTCATCCAATCAACTTATTTCAGTCAGCGAGATCTTTCTTCTAAAAGCAAAAAGATTTTATCTTCAAATACAAGAACTTTTCGTGGTTTTGTTGATTTTCAGCAAATGAACATATTTCAGCGAGCGAGAAGTTTTTTCTTCAATCGCGTCAGATTTTATGTTAAAATACAAGAACTTTTCGTGGTTCTTGTCAATTTTTGTTGTTTTTCATCCAATGAACTGATTTCAGTCAGCTGGATCTTTCTTCTTGAAAGCAAAAAGATTTTATATTCAAATACAAGAACTTTTCGTGGTTTTGTTGATTTTCAGCAAATGAACATATTTCAGCGAGGGAGAAGTTTTTTCTTTAATAGCGTCAGATTTTATCTTAAAATACAAGAACTTTTCGTGGTTCTTGTCAATTTTTGTTGCTTTTCATCTTATATACTTATTTCAGTCAGCTGGATCTTTCTTCTTGAAAGCAAAAAGATTTTATCTTCAAATACAAGAACTTTTCGTGGTTTTGTTGATTTTCAGCAAATGAACATATTTCAGCGAGCTAGAAGTTTTTTCTTCAATAGCGTAAGATTTTATCTTAAAATACAAGAACTTTTCGTGGTTCTTGTCAATTTTTGTTAGTTTTCATCTTATGAACTTATTTCAGTCAGCTAGATCTTTCTTCTTCAAAGCAAAAAGATTTTATCTTCAAATACAAGAACTTTTCGTGGTTTTGTTGATTTTCAGCAAATGAACATATTTCAGCGAGGGAGAAATTTTTTCTTTAATAGCGTTGGATTTTATCTTAAAATACAAGAACTTTTCATGGTTCTTGTCAATTTTTGTTGGTTTTCATCCAATGAACTTATTTCAGTCAGCTAGATCTTTCTTCTTCAAAGCAAAAAGATTTTATCTTCAAATACCAGAACTTTTTGTGGTTTTGTTGATTTTCAGCAAATGAACATATTTCAGCGAGCGAGAAGTTTTTTCTTTAATCGCGTCAGATTTTATCTTAAAATACAAGAACTTTTCGTGGTTCTTGTCAATTTTTGTTGGTTTTCATCTTATGAACTTATTTCAGTCAGCGAGATCTTTCTTCTTCAAAGCAAAAAGATTTTATCTTCAAATACAAGAACTTTTCGTGGTTTTGTTGATTTTCAGCAAATGAACATATTTCAGCGAGCGAGAAGTTTTTTCTTCAATAGCGTTGGATTTTATCTAAAAATACAAGAACTTTTCGTGGTTCTTGTCAATTTTTGTTAGTTTTCATCTTATGAACTTATTTCAGTCAGCTAGATCTTTCTTCTTCAAAGCAAAAAGATTTTATCTTCAAATACCAGAACTTTTCGTGGTTTTGTTGATTTTCAGCAAATGAACATATTTCAGCGAGGGAGAAGTTTTTTCTTTAATAGCGTCAGATTTTATCTTAAAATACAAGAACTTTTCGTGGTTCTTGTCAATTTTTGTTGGTTTTCATCCAATGAACTTATTTCAGTCAGCTAGATCTTTCTTCTTCAAAGCAAAAAGATTTTATCTTCAAATACCAGAACTTTTCGTGGTTTTGTTGATTTTCAGCAAATGAACATATTTCAGCGAGTGAGAAGTTTTTTCTTTAATCGCGTCAGATTTTATCTTAAAATACAAGAACTTTTCGTGGTTCTTTTCAATTTTTGTTGGTTTTCATCTTATGAACTTATTTCAGTATGCTGGATCTTTCTTCTTGAAAGCAAAAAGATTTTATCTTCAAATACAAGAACTTTTCGTGGTTTTGTTGATTTTCAGCAAATGAACATATTTCAGCGAGCGATAAGTTTTTTCTTCAATAGCGTAAGATTTTATCTAAAAATACAAGAACTTTTCGTGGTTCTTGTCAATTTTTGTTAGTTTTCATCTTATGAACTTATTTCAGTCAGCTAGATCTTTCTTCTTCAAAGCAAAAAGATTTTATCTTCAAATACAAGAACTTTTCGTGGTTTTGTTGATTTTCAGCAAATGAACATATTTCAGCGAGCGAGAAGTTTTTTCTTTAAAAGCGTCAGATTTTATCTTAAAATACAAGAACTTTTCGTGGTTCTTGTCAATTTTTGTTGGTTTTCATCCAATAAACTTATTTCAGTCAGCTGGATCTTTCTTCTTCAACGCAAAAAGATTTTATCTTCAAATACAAGAACTTTTCGTGGTTTTGTTGATTTTCAGCAAATGAACATTATTCAGCGAGCGAGAAGTTTTTTCTTTAAAAGCGTCAGATTTGACCTAAAAATACAAGAACTTTTCGTGGTTCTTGTCAATTTTTGTTGGTTTTCATCCAATAAACTTATTTCAGTATGCTGGATCTTTCTTCTTCAAAGCAAAAAGATTTTATCTTAAATACAAGAACTTTTCGTGGTTTTGTTGATTTTCAGCAAATGAACATATTTCAGCGAGGGAGAAGTTTTTTCTTTAATAGCGTCAGAATTCATCTTAAAATAGAAGAAATTTTCGTGGTTCTTGTCAATTTTTGTTGGTTTTCATCCAATAAACTTATTTCAGTCAGCTAGATCTTTCTTCTTCAAAGCAAAAAGATTTTATCTTCAAATACAAGAACTTTTCGTGGTTTTGTTGATTTTCAGCAAATGAACATATTTCAGCGAGCGAGAAGTTTTTTCTTTAATCGCGTCAGATTTTATCTTAAAATACAAGAACTTTTCGTGGTTCTTGTCAATTTTTGTTGGTTTTCATCTTATGAACTTATTTCAGTCAGCGAGATCTTTCTTCTTCAAAGCAAAAAGATTTTATCTTCAAATACAAGAACTTTTCGTGGTTTTGTTGATTTTCAGCAAATGAACATATTTCAGCGAGCGAGAAGTTTTTTCTTCAATAGCGTTGGATTTTATCTAAAAATACAAGAACTTTTCGTGGTTCTTGTCAATTTTTGTTAGTTTTCATCTTATGAACTTATTTCAGTCAGCTAGATCTTTCTTCTTCAAAGCAAAAAGATTTTATCTTCAAATACAAGAACTTTTCGTGGTTTTGTTGATTTTCAGCAAATGAACATATTTCAGCGAGCGATAAGTTTTTTCTTCAATAGCGTAAGATTTTATCTAAAAATACAAGAACTTTTCGTGGTTCTTGTCAATTTTTGTTAGTTTTCATCTTATGAACTTATTTCAGTCAGCTAGATCTTTCTTCTTCAAAGCAAAAAGATTTTATCTTCAAATACAAGAACTTTTCGTGGTTTTGTTGATTTTCAGCAAATGAACATATTTCAGCGAGCGAGAAGTTTTTTCTTTAAAAGCGTCAGATTTTATCTTAAAGTACAAGAACTTTTCGTGGTTCTTGTCAATTTTTGTTGGTTTTCATCCAATAAACTTATTTCAGTCAGCTGGATCTTTCTTCTTCAACGCAAAAAGATTTTATCTTCAAATACAAGAACTTTTCGTGGTTTTGTTGATTTTCAGCAAATGAACATTATTCAGCGAGCGAGAAGTTTTTTCTTTAAAAGCGTCAGATTTGACCTAAAAATACAAGAACTTTTCGTGGTTCTTGTCAATTTTTGTTGGTTTTCATCCAATAAACTTATTTCAGTATGCTGGATCTTTCTTCTTCAAAGCAAAAAGATTTTATCTTAAATACAAGAACTTTTCGTGGTTTTGTTGATTTTCAGCAAATGAACATATTTCAGCGAGGGAGAAGTTTTTTCTTTAATAGCGTCAGAATTCATCTTAAAATAGAAGAAATTTTCGTTGTTCTTGTCAATTTTTGTTGGTTTTCATCCAATAAACTTATTTCAGTCAGCTAGATCTTTCTTCTTCAAAGCAAAAAGATTTTATCTTCAAATACAAGAACTTTTCGTGGTTTTGTTGATTTTCAGCAAATGAACATATTTCAGCGAGCGAGAAGTTTTTTCTTTAATCGCGTCAGATTTTATCTTAAAATACAAGAACTTTTCGTGGTTCTTGTCAATTTTTGTTGGTTTTCATCTTATGAACTTATTTCAGTCAGCGAGATGTTTCTTCTTCAAAGCAAAAAGATTTTATCTTCAAATACAAGAACTTTTCGTGGTTTTGTTGATTTTCAGCAAATGAACATATTTCAGCGAGCGAGAAGTTTTTTCTTCAATAGCGTTGGATTTTATCTAAAAATACAAGAACTTTTCGTGGTTCTTGTCAATTTTTGTTAGTTTTCATCTTATGAACTTATTTCAGTCAGCTAGATCTTTCTTCTTCAAAGCAAAAAGATTTTATCTTCAAATACAAGAACTTTTCGTGGTTTTGTTGATTTTCAGCAAATGAACATATTTCAGCGAGCGAGAAGTTTTTTCTTCAATAGCGTAAGATTTTATCTTAAAATACAAGAACTTTTCGTGGTTCTTGTCAATTTTTGTTAGTTTTCATCTTATGAACTTATTTCAGTCAGCTAGATCTTTCTTCTTCAAAGCAAAAAGATTTTATCTTCAAATACAAGAACTTTTCGTGGTTTTGTTGATTTTCAGCAAATGAACATATTTCAGCGAGGGAGAAATTTTTTCTTTAATAGCGTTGGATTTTATCTTAAAATACAAGAACTTTTCATGGTTCTTGTCAATTTTTGTTGGTTTTCATCTTATGAACTTATTTCAGTCAGCGAGATCTTTCTTCTTCAAAGCAAAAAGATTTTATCTTCAAATACAAGAACTTTTCGTGGTTTTGTTGATTTTCAGCAAATGAACATATTTCAGCGAGCGAGAAGTTTTTTCTTCAATAGCGTTGGATATTATCTAAAAATACAAGAACTTTTCGTGGTTCTTGTCAATTTTTGTTGTTTTTCATCCAATGAACTGATTTCAGTCAGCTGGATCTTTCTTCTTGAAAGCAAAAAGATTTTATATTCAAATACAAGAACTTTTCGTGGTTTTGTTGATTTTCAGCAAATGAACATATTTCAGCGAGGGAGAAGTTTTTTCTTTAATAGCGTCAGATTTTATCTTAAAATACAAGAACTTTTCGTGGTTCTTGTCAATTTTTGTTAGTTTTCATCTTATGAACTTATTTCAGTCAGCTAGATCTTTCTTCTTCAAAGCAAAAAGATTTTATCTTCAAATACAAGAACTTTTCGTGGTTTTGTTGATTTTCAGCAAATGAACATATTTCAGCGAGGGAGAAATTTTTTCTTTAATAGCGTTGGATTTTATCTTAAAATACAAGAACTTTTCATGGTTCTTGTCAATTTTTGTTGGTTTTCATCCAATGAACTTATTTCAGTCAGCTAGATCTTTCTTCTTCAAAGCAAAAAGATTTTATCTTCAAATACCAGAACTTTTTGTGGTTTTGTTGATTTTCAGCAAATGAACATATTTCAGCGAGCGAGAAGTTTTTTCTTTAATCGCGTCAGATTTTATCTTAAAATACAAGAACTTTTCGTGGTTCTTGTCAATTTTTGTTGGTTTTCATCTTATGAACTTATTTCAGTCAGCGAGATCTTTCTTCTTCAAAGCAAAAAGATTTTATCTTCAAATACAAGAACTTTTCGTGGTTTTGTTGATTTTCAGCAAATGAACATATTTCAGCGAGCGAGAAGTTTTTTCTTCAATAGCGTTGGATTTTATCGAAAAATACAAGAACTTTTCGTGGTTCTTGTCAATTTTTGTTAGTTTTCATCTTATGAACTTATTTCAGTCAGCTAGATCTTTCTTCTTCAAAGCAAAAAGATTTTATCTTCAAATACCAGAACTTTTCGTGGTTTTGTTGATTTTCAGCAAATGAACATATTTCAGCAAGGGAGAAGTTTTTTCTTTAATAGCGTCAGATTTTATCTTAAAATACAAGAACTTTTCGTGGTTCTTGTCAATTTTTGTTGGTTTTCATCCAATGAACTTATTTCAGTCAGCTAGATCTTTCTTCTTCAAAGCAAAAAGATTTTATCTTCAAATACCAGAACTTTTCGTGGTTTTGTTGATTTTCAGCAAATGAACATATTTCAGCAAGGGAGAAGTTTTTTCTTTAATAGCGTCAGATTTTATCTTAAAATACAAGAACTTTTCGTGGTTCTTGTCAATTTTTGTTGGTTTTCATCCAATGAACTTATTTCAGTCAGCTAGATCTTTCTTCTTCAAAGCAAAAAGATTTTATCTTCAAATACAAGAACTTTTCGTGGTTTTGTTGATTTTCAGCAAATGAACATATTTCAGCGAGCGAGAAGTTTTTTCTTTAAAAGCGTCAGATTTTATCTTAAAATACAAGAACTTTTCGTGGTTCTTGTCAATTTTTGTTGGTTTTCATCCAATAAACTTATTTCAGTCAGCTGGATCTTTCTTCTTCAACGCAAAAAGATTTTATCTTCAAATACAAGAACTTTTCGTGGTTTTGTTGATTTTCAGCAAATGAACATTATTCAGCGAGCGAGAAGTTTTTTCTTTAAAAGCGTCAGATTTGACCTAAAAATACAAGAACTTTTCGTGGTTCTTGTCAATTTTTGTTGGTTTTCATCCAATAAACTTATTTCAGTATGCTGGATCTTTCTTCTTCAAAGCAAAAAGATTTTATCTTCAAATACAAGAACTTTTCGTGGTTTTGTTGATTTTCAGCAAATGAACATATTTCAGCGAGCGAGAAGTTTTTTCTTTAATCGCGTCAGATTTTATCTTAAAATACAAGAACTTTTCGTGGTTCTTGTCATTTTTTGTTGGTTTTCATCCAATAAACTTATTTCAGTCAGCTAGATCTTTCTTCTTCAAAGCAAAAAGATTTTATCTTCAAATACAAGAACTTTTCGTGGTTTTGTTGATTTTCAGCAAATGAACATATTTCAGCGAGCGAGAAGTTTTTTCTTTAAAAGCGTCAGATTTTATCTTAAAATACAAGAACTTTTCGTGGTTCTTGTCAATTTTTGTTAGTTTTCATCTTATGAACTTATTTCAGTCAGCTGGATCTTTCTTCTTCAAAGCAAAAAGATTTTATCTTCAAATACAAGAACTTTTTGTGGTTTTGTTCATTTTCAGCAAATGAACATATTTCAGCGAGGGAGAAGTTTTTTCTTTAATCGCGTCAGATTTTATCTTAAAATACAAGAACTTTTCGTGGTTCTTGTCAATTTTTGTTGGTTTTCATCCAATGAACTTATTTCAGTCAGCTGGATCTTTCTTCTTGAAAGCAAAAGATTTTATCTTCAAATACCATAACTTTTCGTGGTTTTGTTGATTTTCAGCAAATGAACATATTTCAGCGAGTGAGAAGTTTTTTCTTTAATCGCGTCAGATTTTATCTTAAAATACAAGAACTTTTCGTGGTTCTTTTCAATTTTTGTTGGTTTTCATCTTCTGAACTTATTTCAGTCAGCTAGATCTTTCTTCTTCAAAGCAAAAAGATTTTATCTTCAAATACAAGAACTTTTCGTGGTTTTGTTGATTTTCAGCAAATGAACATATTTCAGCGAGCGATAAGTTTTTTCTTCAATAGCGTAAGATTTTATCTAAAAATACAAGAACTTTTCGTGGTTCTTGTCAATTTTTGTTAGTTTTCATCTTATGAACTTATTTCAGTCAGCTAGATCTTTCTTCTTCAAAGCAAAAAGATTTTATCTTCAAATACAAGAACTTTTCGTGGTTTTGTTTATTTTCAGCAAATGAACATATTTCAGCGAGCGAGAAGTTTTTTCTTTAAAAGCGTCAGATTTTATCTTAAAATACAAGAACTTTTCGTGGTTCTTGTCAATTTTTGTTGGTTTTCATCCAATAAACTTATTTCAGTCAGCTGGATCTTTCTTCTTCAACGCAAAAAGATTTTATCTTCAAATACAAGAACTTTTCATGGTTTTGTTGATTTTCAGGAAATGAACATATTTCAGCGAGCGAGAAGTTTTTTCTTTAAAAGCGTCAGATTTGATCTAAAAATACAATTACTTTTCGTGGTTCTTGTCAATTTTTGTTGGTTTTCATCATATGAACTTATTTCAGTCAGCTCGATCTTTCTTCTTCAAAGCAAAAAGATTTTATCTTCAAATACAAGAACTTTTCGTGGTTTTGTTCATTTTCAGCAAATGAACATATTTCAGCGAGGGAGAAGTTTTTTCTTTAATAGCGTCAGATTTTATCTTAAAATACAAGAACTTTTCGTGGTTCTTGTCAATTTTTGTTGGTTTTCATCCAATGAACTTATTTCAGTCAGCTAGATCTTTCTTCTTCAAAGCAAAAAGATTTTATCTTCAACTACAAGAACTTTTTGTGATTTTGTTGATTTTCGGCAAATGAACATATTTCAGCGAGCGAGAAGTTTTTTCTTTAATAGCGTCAGATTTTATCTTAAAATACAAGAACTTTTCATGGTTCTTGTCAATTTTTGTTGGTTTTCATCTTATGAACTTATTTCAGTCAGCTAGATCTTTCTTCTTCAAAGCAAAAAGATTTTATCTTCAAATACCAGAACTTTTCGTGGTTTTGTTGATTTTCAGCAAATGAACATATTTCAGCGAGCGAGAAGTTTTTTATTTAAAAGCGTCAGATTTTATCTTAAAATACAAGAACTTTTCGTGGTTCTTGTCAATTTTTGTTGGTTTTCATCTTATGAACTTATTTCAGTCAGCTGGATCTTTCTTCTTCAAAGCAAAAAGATTTTATCATCAAATACAAGAACTTTTCGTGGTTTTGTTGATTTTCAGCAAATGAACATATTTCAGCGAGGGAGAAGTTTTTTCTTTAATAGCGTCAGAATTCATCTTAAAATAGAAGAAATTTTCGTGGTTCTTGTCAATTTTTGTTGGTTTTCATCCAATAAACTTATTTCAGTCAGCTAGATCTTTCTTCTTCAAAGCAAAAAGATTTTATCTTCAAATACAAGAACTTTTCGTGGTTTTGTTGATTTTCAGCAAATGAACATATTTCAGCGAGCGAGAAGTTTTTTCTTCAATAGTGTCAGATTTTATCTTAATATACAAGAAGTTTTCATGGTTCTTGTCAATTTTTGTTGGTTTTCATCCAATAAACTTATTTCAGTCAGCGAGATCTTTCTTCTTCAAAGCAAAAAGATTTTATCTTCAAATACAAGAACTTTTCGTGGTTTTGTTGATTTTCAGCAAATGAACATATTTCAGCGAGCGAGAAGTTTTTTCTTCAATCGCGTCAGATTTTATCTTAAAATACAAGAACTTTTCGTGGTTCTTGTCAATTTTTGTTGTTTTTCATCCAATGAACTGATTTCAGTCAGCTGGATCTTTCTTCTTGAAAGCAAAAAGATTTTATATTCAAATACAAGAACTTTTCGTGGTTTTGTTGATTTTCAGCAAATGAACATATTTCAGCGAGCGAGAAGTTTTTTCTTTAATCGCGTCAGATTTTATCTTAAAATACAAGAACTTTTCGTGGTTCTTGTCATTTTTTGTTGGTTTTCATCCAATAAACTTATTTCAGTCAGCTGGATCTTTCTTCTTCAAAGCAAAAAGATTTTATCTTCAAATACAAGAACTTTTCGTGGTTTTGTTGATTTTCAGCAAATGAACATATTTCAGCGAGCGAGAAGTTTTTTCTTTAAAAGCGTCAGATTTTATCTTAAAATACAAGAACTTTTCGTGGTTCTTGTCAATTTTTGTTGGTTTTCATCCAATGAACTTATTTCAGTCAGCTCGATCTTTCTTCTTGAAAGCAAAAGGATTTTATCTTCAAATACAAGAACTTTTCGTGGTTTTGTTGATTTTCAGCAAATGAACATATTTCAGCGAGCTAGAAGTTTTTTCTTTAATAGCGTAAGATTTTATCTTAAAATACAAGAACTTTTCGTGGTTCTTGTCAATTTTTGTTAGTTTTCATCTTATGAACTTATTTCAGTCAGCGAGATCTTTCTTCTTCAAAGCAAAAAGATTTTATCTTCAAATACCAGAACTTTTCGTGGTTTTGTTCATTTTCAGCAAATGAACATATTTCAGCGAGGGAGAAGTTTTTTCTTTAATCGCGTCAGATTTTATCTTAAAATACAAGAACTTTTCGTGGTTCTTTTCAATTTTTGTTGGTTTTCATCTTATGAACTTATTTCAGTCAGCTAGATCTTTCTTCTTCAAAGCAAAAAGATTTTATCTTCAAATACAAGAACTTTTCGTGGTTTTGTTGATTTTCAGCAAATGAACATATTTCAGCGAGCGATAAGTTTTTTCTTCAATAGCGTAAGATTTTATCTAAAAATACAAGAACTTTTCGTGGTTCTTGTCAATTTTTGTTAGTTTTCATCTTATGAACTTATTTCAGTCTGCTAGATCTTTCTTCTTCAAAGCAAAAAGATTTTATCTTCAAATACAAGAACTTTTCGTGGCTTTGTTTATTTTCTGCAAATGAACATATTTCAGCGAGCGAGAAGTTTTTTCTTTAAAAGCGTCAGATTTTATCTTAAAATACAAGAACTTTTCGTGGTTTTGTTGATTTTCAGCAAATGAACATTATTCAGCGAGCGAGAAGTTTTTTCTTTAAAAGCGTCAGATTTGACCTAAAAATACAAGAACTTTTCGTGGTTCTTGTCAATTTTTGTTGGTTTTCATCCAATAAACTTATTTCAGTATGCTGGATCTTTCTTCTTCAAAGCAAAAAGATTTTATCTTCAAATACAAGAACTTTTCGTGGTTTTGTTCATTTTCAGCAAATGAACATATTTCAGCGAGGGAGAAGTTTTTTCTTTAATCGCGTCAGATTTTATCTTAAAATACAAGAACTTTTCGTGGTTCTTGTCAATTTTTGTTGGTTTTCATCCAATGAACTTATTTCAGTCAGCTGGATCTTTCTTCTTGAAAGCAAAAAGATTTTATCTTCAAATACCAGAACTTTTCGTGGTTTTGTTGATTTTCAGCAAATGAACATATTTCAGCGAGTGAGAAGTTTTTTCTTTAATCGCGTCAGATTTTATCTTAAAATACAAGAACTTTTCGTGGTTCTTTTCAATTTTTGTTGGTTTTCATCTTCTGAACTTATTTCAGTCAGCTAGATCTTTCTTCTTCAAAGCAAAAAGATTTTATCTTCAAATACAAGAACTTTTCGTGGTTTTGTTGATTTTCAGCAAATGAACATATTTCAGCGAGCGAGAAGTTTTTTCTTTAAAAGCGTCAGATTTTATCTTAAAATACAAGAACTTTTCGTGGTTCTTGTCAATTTTTGTTGGTTTTCATCCAATAAACTTATTTCAGTCAGCTGGATCTTTCTTCTTCAACGCAAAAAGATTTTATCTTCAAATACAAGAACTTTTCATGGTTTTGTTGATTTTCAGCAAATGAACATATTTCAGCGAGCGAGAAGTTTTTTCTTTAAAAGCGTCAGATTTGATCTAAAAATACAAGAACTTTTCGTGGTTCTTGTCAATTTTTGTTGGTTTTCATCATATGAACTTATTTCAGTCAGCTCGATCTTTCTTCTTCAAAGCAAAAAGATTTTATCTTCAAATACAAGAACTTTTCGTGGTTTTGTTCATTTTCAGCAAATGAACATATTTCAGCGAGGGAGAAGTTTTTTCTTTAATAGCGTCAGATTTTATCTTAAAATACAAGAACTTTTCGTGGTTCTTGTCAATTTTTGTTGGTTTTCATCCAATGAACTTATTTCAGTCAGCTAGATCTTTCTTCTTCAAAGCAAAAAGATTTTATCTTCAACTACAAGAACTTTTTGTGATTTTGTTGATTTTCGGCAAATGAACATATTTCAGCGAGCGAGAAGTTTTTTCTTTAATAGCGTCAGATTTTATCTTAAAATACAAGAACTTTTCATGGTTCTTGTCAATTTTTGTTGGTTTTCATCTTATGAACTTATTTCAGTCAGCTAGATCTTTCTTCTTCAAAGCAAAAAGATTTTATCTTCAACTACAAGAACTTTTTGTGATTTTGTTGATTTTCGGCAAATGAACATATTTCAGCGAGCGAGAAGTTTTTTCTTTAATAGCGTCAGATTTTATCTTAAAATACAAGAACTTTTCATGGTTCTTGTCAATTTTTGTTGGTTTTCATCTTATGAACTTATTTCAGTCAGCTAGATCTTTCTTCTTCAAAGCAAAAAGATTTTATCTTCAAATACCAGAACTTTTCGTGGTTTTGTTGATTTTCAGCAAATGAACATATTTCAGCGAGCGAGAAGTTTTTTATTTAAAAGCGTCAGATTTTATCTTAAAATACAAGAACTTTTCGTGGTTCTTGTCAATTTTTGTTGGTTTTCATCTTATGAACTTATTTCAGTCAGCTGGATCTTTCTTCTTCAAAGCAAAAAGATTTTATCATCAAATACAAGAACTTTTCGTGGTTTTGTTGATTTTCAGCAAATGAACATATTTCAGCGAGGGAGAAGTTTTTTCTTTAATAGCGTCAGAATTCATCTTAAAATAGAAGAAATTTTCGTGGTTCTTGTCAATTTTTGTTGGTTTTCATCCAATAAACTTATTTCAGTCAGCTAGATCTTTCTTCTTCAAAGCAAAAAGATTTTATCTTCAAATACAAGAACTTTTCGTGGTTTTGTTGATTTTCAGCAAATGAACATATTTCAGCGAGCGAGAAGTTTTTTCTTCAATAGTGTCAGATTTTATCTTAATATACAAGAAGTTTTCATGGTTCTTGTCAATTTTTGTTGGTTTTCATCCAATAAACTTATTTCAGTCAGCGAGATCTTTCTTCTTCAAAGCAAAAAGATTTTATCTTCAAATACAAGAACTTTTTGTGGTTTTGTTGATTTTCAGCAAATGAACATATTTCAGCGAGCGAGAAGTTTTTTCTTTAATCGCGTCAGATTTTATCTTAAAATACAAGAACTTTTCATGGTTCTTGTCAATTTTTGTTGGTTTTCATCCAATGAACTTATTTCAGTCAGCTCGATCTTTCTTCTTGAAAGCAAAAGGATTTTATCTTCAAATACAAGAACTTTTCGTGGTTTTGTTGATTTTCAGCAAATGAACACATTTCAGCGAGCTAGAAGTTTTTTCTTTAATAGCGTAAGATTTTATCTTAAAATACAAGAACTTTTCGTGGTTCTTGTCAATTTTTGTTAGTTTTCATCTTATGAACTTATTTCAGTCAGCGAGATCTTTCTTCTTCAAAGCAAAAAGATTTTATCTTCAAATACAAGAACTTTTCGTGGTTTTGTTCATTTTCAGCAAATGAACATATTTCAGCGAGGGAGAAGTTTTTTCTTTAATCGCGTCAGATTTTATCTTAAAATACAAGAACTTTTCGTGGTTCTTGTCAATTTTTGTTGGTTTTCATCCAATGAACTTATTTCAGTCAGCTGGATCTTTCTTCTTGAAAGCAAAAAGATTTTATCTTCAAATACCAGAACTTTTCGTGGTTTTGTTGATTTTCAGCAAATGAACATATTTCAGCGAGTGAGCAGTTTTTTCTTTAATCGCGTCAGATTTTATCTTAAAATACAAGAACTTTTCGTGGTTCTTTTCAATTTTTGTTGGTTTTCATCTTATGAACTTATTTCAGTCAGCTAGATCTTTCTTCTTCAAAGCAAAAAGATTTTATCTTCAAATACAAGAACTTTTCGTGGTTTTGTTGATTTTCAGCAAATGAACATATTTCAGCGAGCGATAAGTTTTTTCTTCAATAGCGTAAGATTTTATCTAAAAATACAAGAACTTTTCGTGGTTCTTGTCAATTTTTGTTAGTTTTCATCTTATGAACTTATTTCAGTCAGCTAGATCTTTCTTCTTCAAAGCAAAAAGATTTTATCTTCAAATACAAGAACTTTTCGTGGTTTTGTTTATTTTCAGCAAATGAACATATTTCAGCGAGCGAGAAGTTTTTTCTTTAAAAGCGTCAGATTTTATCTTAAAATACAAGAACTTTTCGTGGTTCTTGTCAATTTTTGTTGGTTTTCATCCAATAAACTTATTTCAGTCAGCTGGATCTTTCTTCTTCAAAGCAAAAAGATTTTATCTTCAAATACAAGAACTTTTCGTGGTTTTGTTCATTTTCAGCAAATGAACATATTTCAGCGAGGGAGAAGTTTTTTCTTTAATAGCGTCAGATTTTATCTTAAAATACAAGAACTTTTCGTGGTTCTTGTCAATTTTTGTTAGTTTTCATCAAATGAACTTATTTCAGTCAGCTGGATCTTTCTTCTTGAAAGCAAAAAGATTTTATCTTCAAATACAAGAACTTTTCGTGGTTTTGTTGATTTTCAGCAAATGAACATATTTCAGCGAGCTCGAAGTTTTATCTTCAATAGCGTAAGATTTTATCTTAAAATAGAAGAACTTTTCGTGGTTCTTGTCAATTTTTGTTAGTTTTCAACTTATGAACTTATTTCAGTCAGCTAGATCTTTCTTCTTCAAAGCAAAAAGATTTTATCTTCAAATACAAGAACTTTTCGTGGTTTTGTTGATTTTCAGCAAATGAACATTTTTCAGCGAGGGAGAAGTTTTTTCTTTAATAGCGGCAGATTTTATCTTAAAATACAAGAACCTTTCGTGGTTCTTGTCAATTTTTGTTGGTTTTCATCCAATGAACTTATTTCAGTCAGCTAGATCTTTCTTCTTCAAAGCAAAAAGATTTTATCTTCAACTACAAGAACTTTTTGTGATTTTGTTGATTTTCGGCAAATGAACATATTTCAGCGAGCGAGAAGTTTTTTCTTTAAAAGCGTCAGATTTTATCTTAAAATACAAGAACTTTTCGTGGTTCTTGTCAATTTTTGTTGGTTTTCATCTTATGAACTTATTTCAGTCAGCTGGATCTTTCTTCTTCAAAGCAAAAAGATTTTATCATCAAATACAAGAACTTTTCGTGGTTTTGTTGATTTTCAGCAAATGAACATATTTCAGCGAGGGAGATGTTTTTTCTTTAATAGCGTCAGAATTCATCTTAAAATAGAAGAAATTTTCGTGGTTCTTGTCAATTTTTGTTGGTTTTCATCCAATAAACTTATTTCAGTCAGCTAGATCTTTCTTCTTCAAAGCAAAAAGATTTTATCTTCAAATACAAGAACTTTTCGTGGTTTTGTTGATTTTCAGCAAATGAACATATTTCAGCGAGCGAGAAGTTTTTTCTTCAATCGCGTCAGATTTTATCTTAATATACAAGAACTTTTCGTGGTTCTTGTCAATTTTTGTTGTTTTTCATCCAATGAACTGATTTCAGTCAGCTGGATCTTTCTTCTTGAAAGCAAAAAGATTTTATATTCAAATACAAGAACTTTTCGTGGTTTTGTTGATTTTCAGCAAATGAACATATTTCAGCGAGGGAGAAGTTTTTTCTTTAATAGCGTCAGATTTTATCTTAAAATACAAGAACTTTTCGTGGTTCTTGTCAATTTTTGTTGCTTTTCATCTTATATACTTATTTCAGTCAGCTGGATCTTTCTTCTTGAAAGCAAAAAGATTTTATCATCAAATACAAGAACTTTTCGTGGTTTTGTTGATTTTCAGCAAATGAACATATTTCAGCGAGGGAGAAATTTTTTCTTTAATAGCGTTGGATTTTATCTTAAAATACAAGAACTTTTCGTGGTTCTTGTCAATTTTTGTTGGTTTTCATCCAATGAACTTATTTCAGTCAGCGAGATATTTCTTCTTCAAAGCAAAAAGATTTTATCTTCAAATACCAGAACTTTTTGTGGTTTTGTTGATTTTCAGCAAATGAACATATTTCAGCGAGCGAGAAGTTTTTTCTTTAATCGCGTCAGATTTTATCTTAAAATACAAGAACTTTTCGTGGTTCTTTTCAATTTTTGTTGGTTTTCATCTTATGAACTTATTTCAGTCAGCGAGATCTTTCTTCTTCAAAGCAAAAAGATTTTATCTTCAAATACAAGAACTTTTCGTGGTTTTGTTGATTTTCAGCAAATGAACATATTTCAGCGAGCGAGAAGTTTTTTCTTCAATAGCGTTGGATTTTATCTAAAAATACAAGAACTTTTCGTGGTTCTTGTCAATTTTTGTTAGTTTTCATCTTATGAACTTATTTCAGTCAGCGAGATCTTTCTTCTTCAAAGCAAAAAGATTTTATCTTCAAATACCAGAACTTTTCGTGGTTTTGTTGATTTTCAGCAAATGAACATATTTCAGCGAGGGAGAAGTTTTTTCTTTAATAGCGTCAGATTTTATCTTAAAATACAAGAACTTTTCATGGTTCTTGTCAATTTTTGTTGGTTTTCATCCAATAAACTTATTTCAGTCAGCTAGATCTTTCTTCTTCAAAGCAAAAAGATTTTATCTTCAAATACAAGAACTTTTCGTGGTTTTGTTGATTTTCAGCAAATGAACATATTTCAGCGAGCGAGAAGTTTTTTCTTCAATAGTGTCAGATTTTATCTTAATATACAAGAAGTTTTCATGGTTCTTGTCAATTTTTGTTGGTTTTCATCCAATAAACTTATTTCAGTCAGCGAGATCTTTCTTCTTCAAAGCAAAAAGATTTTATCTTCAAATACAAGAACTTTTCGTGGTTTTGTTGATTTTCAGCAAATGAACATATTTCAGCGAGCGAGAAGTTTTTTCTTCAATCGCGTCAGATTTTATCTTAAAATACAAGAACTTTTCGTGGTTCTTGTCAATTTTTGTTGTTTTTCATCCAATGAACTGATTTCAGTCAGCTGGATCTTTCTTCTTGAAAGCAAAAAGATTTTATATTCAAATACAAGAACTTTTCGTGGTTTTGTTGATTTTCAGCAAATGAACATATTTCAGCGAGCGAGAAGTTTTTTCTTTAATCGCGTCAGATTTTATCTTAAAATACAAGAACTTTTCGTGGTTCTTGTCATTTTTTGTTGGTTTTCATCCAATAAACTTATTTCAGTCAGCTGGATCTTTCTTCTTCAAAGCAAAAAGATTTTATCTTCAAATACAAGAACTTTTCGTGGTTTTGTTGATTTTCAGCAAATGAACATATTTCAGCGAGCGAGAAGTTTTTTCTTTAAAAGCGTCAGATTTTATCTTAAAATACAAGAACTTTTCGTGGTTCTTGTCAATTTTTGTTGGTTTTCATCCAATGAACTTATTTCAGTCAGCTCGATCTTTCTTCTTGAAAGCAAAAGGATTTTATCTTCAAATACAAGAACTTTTCGTGGTTTTGTTGATTTTCAGCAAATGAACATATTTCAGCGAGCTAGAAGTTTTTTCTTTAATAGCGTAAGATTTTATCTTAAAATACAAGAACTTTTCGTGGTTCTTGTCAATTTTTGTTAGTTTTCATCTTATGAACTTATTTCAGTCAGCGAGATCTTTCTTCTTCAAAGCAAAAAGATTTTATCTTCAAATACCAGAACTTTTCGTGGTTTTGTTCATTTTCAGCAAATGAACATATTTCAGCGAGGGAGAAGTTTTTTCTTTAATCGCGTCAGATTTTATCTTAAAATACAAGAACTTTTCGTGGTTCTTTTCAATTTTTGTTGGTTTTCATCTTATGAACTTATTTCAGTCAGCTAGATCTTTCTTCTTCAAAGCAAAAAGATTTTATCTTCAAATACAAGAACTTTTCGTGGTTTTGTTGATTTTCAGCAAATGAACATATTTCAGCGAGCGATAAGTTTTTTCTTCAATAGCGTAAGATTTTATCTAAAAATACAAGAACTTTTCGTGGTTCTTGTCAATTTTTGTTAGTTTTCATCTTATGAACTTATTTCAGTCAGCTAGATCTTTCTTCTTCAAAGCAAAAAGATTTTATCTTCAAATACAAGAACTTTTCGTGGCTTTGTTTATTTTCTGCAAATGAACATATTTCAGCGAGCGAGAAGTTTTTTCTTTAAAAGCGTCAGATTTTATCTTAAAATACAAGAACTTTTCGTGGTTTTGTTGATTTTCAGCAAATGAACATTATTCAGCGAGCGAGAAGTTTTTTCTTTAAAAGCGTCAGATTTGACCTAAAAATACAAGAACTTTTCGTGGTTCTTGTCAATTTTTGTTGGTTTTCATCCAATAAACTTATTTCAGTATGCTGGATCTTTCTTCTTCAAAGCAAAAAGATTTTATCTTCAAATACAAGAACTTTTCGTGGTTTTGTTGATTTTCAGCAAATGAACATATTTCAGCGAGCGAGAAGTTTTTTCTTTAATCGCGTCAGATTTTATCTTAAAATGCAAGAACTTTTCGTGGTTCTTGTCATTTTTTGTTGGTTTTCATCCAATAAACTTATTTCAGTCAGCTCGATCTTTCTTCTTCAAAGCAAAAAGATTTTATCTTCAAATACAAGAACTTTTCGTGGTTTTGTTGATTTTCAGCAAATGAACATATTTCAGCGAGCGAGAAGTTTTTTCTTTAAAAGCGTCAGATTTTATCTTAAAATACAAGAACTTTTCGTGGTTCTTGTCAATTTTTGTTGGTTTTCATCCAATGAACTTATTTCAGTCAGCTCGATCTTTCTTCTTGAAAGCAAAAGGATTTTATCTTCAAATACAAGAACTTTTCGTGGTTTTGTTCATTTTCAGCAAATGAACATATTTCAGCGAGCTAGAAGTTTTTTCTTTAATAGCGTAAGATTTTATCTTAAAATACAAGAACTTTTCGTGGTTCTTGTCAATTTTTGTTAGTTTTCATCTTATGAACTTATTTCAGTCAGCTGGATCTTTCTTCTTCAAAGCAAAAAGATTTTATCTTCAAATACAAGAACTTTTCGTGGTTTTGTTGATTTTCAGCAAATGAACATATTTCAGCGAGCGAGAAGTTTTTTCTTTAAAAGCGTCAGATTTTATCTTAAAATACAAGAACTTTTCGTGGTTCTTGTCAATTTTTGTTGGTTTTCATCCAATAAACTTATTTCAGTCAGCTGGATCTTTCTTCTTCAACGCAAAAAGATTTTATCTTCAAATACAAGAACTTTTCATGGTTTTGTTGATTTTCAGCAAATGAACATATTTCAGCGAGCGAGAAGTTTTTTCTTTAAAAGCGTCAGATTTGATCTAAAAATACAAGAACTTTTCGTGGTTCTTGTCAATTTTTGTTGGTTTTCATCATATGAACTTATTTCAGTCAGCTCGATCTTTCTTCTTCAAAGCAAAAAGATTTTATCTTCAAATACAAGAACTTTTCGTGGTTTTGTTCATTTTCAGCAAATGAACATATTTCAGCGAGGGAGAAGTTTTTTCTTTAATAGCGTCAGATTTTATCTTAAAATACAAGAACTTTTCGTGGTTCTTGTCAATTTTTGTTGGTTTTCATCCAATGAACTTATTTCAGTCAGCTAGATCTTTCTTCTTCAAAGCAAAAAGATTTTATCTTCAACTACAAGAACTTTTTGTGATTTTGTTGATTTTCGGCAAATGAACATATTTCAGCGAGCGAGAAGTTTTTTCTTTAATAGCGTCAGATTTTATCTTAAAATACAAGAACTTTTCATGGTTCTTGTCAATTTTTGTTGGTTTTCATCTTATGAACTTATTTCAGTCAGCTAGATCTTTCTTCTTCAAAGCAAAAAGATTTTATCTTCAACTACAAGAACTTTTTGTGATTTTGTTGATTTTCGGCAAATGAACATATTTCAGCGAGCGAGAAGTTTTTTCTTTAATAGCGTCAGATTTTATCTTAAAATACAAGAACTTTTCATGGTTCTTGTCAATTTTTGTTGGTTTTCATCTTATGAACTTATTTCAGTCAGCTAGATCTTTCTTCTTCAAAGCAAAAAGATTTTATCTTCAAATACCAGAACTTTTCGTGGTTTTGTTGATTTTCAGCAAATGAACATATTTCAGCGAGCGAGAAGTTTTTTATTTAAAAGCGTCAGATTTTATCTTAAAATACAAGAACTTTTCGTGGTTCTTGTCAATTTTTGTTGGTTTTCATCTTATGAACTTATTTCAGTCAGCTGGATCTTTCTTCTTCAAAGCAAAAAGATTTTATCATCAAATACAAGAACTTTTCGTGGTTTTGTTGATTTTCAGCAAATGAACATATTTCAGCGAGGGAGAAGTTTTTTCTTTAATAGCGTCAGAATTCATCTTAAAATAGAAGAAATTTTCGTGGTTCTTGTCAATTTTTGTTGGTTTTCATCCAATAAACTTATTTCAGTCAGCTAGATCTTTCTTCTTCAAAGCAAAAAGATTTTATCTTCAAATACAAGAACTTTTCGTGGTTTTGTTGATTTTCAGCAAATGAACATATTTCAGCGAGCGAGAAGTTTTTTCTTCAATAGTGTCAGATTTTATCTTAATATACAAGAAGTTTTCATGGTTCTTGTCAATTTTTGTTGGTTTTCATCCAATAAACTTATTTCAGTCAGCGAGATCTTTCTTCTTCAAAGCAAAAAGATTTTATCTTCAAATACAAGAACTTTTTGTGGTTTTGTTGATTTTCAGCAAATGAACATATTTCAGCGAGCGAGAAGTTTTTTCTTCAATCGCGTCAGATTTTATCTTAAAATACAAGAACTTTTCGTGGTTCTTGTCAATTTTTGTTGGTTTTCATCCAATGAACTTATTTCAGTCAGCTCGATCTTTCTTCTTGAAAGCAAAAGGATTTTATCTTCAAATACAAGAACTTTTCGTGGTTTTGTTGATTTTCAGCAAATGAACACATTTCAGCGAGCTAGAAGTTTTTTCTTTAATAGCGTAAGATTTTATCTTAAAATACAAGAACTTTTCGTGGTTCTTGTCAATTTTTGTTAGTTTTCATCTTATGAACTTATTTCAGTCAGCGAGATCTTTCTTCTTCAAAGCAAAAAGATTTTATCTTCAAATACAAGAACTTTTCGTGGTTTTGTTCATTTTCAGCAAATGAACATATTTCAGCGAGGGAGAAGTTTTTTCTTTAATCGCGTCAGATTTTATCTTAAAATACAAGAACTTTTCGTGGTTCTTGTCAATTTTTGTTGGTTTTCATCCAATGAACTTATTTCAGTCAGCTGGATCTTTCTTCTTGAAAGCAAAAAGATTTTATCTTCAAATACCAGAACTTTTCGTGGTTTTGTTGATTTTCAGCAAATGAACATATTTCAGCGAGTGAGCAGTTTTTTCTTTAATCGCGTCAGATTTTATCTTAAAATACAAGAACTTTTCGTGGTTCTTTTCAATTTTTGTTGGTTTTCATCTTATGAACTTATTTCAGTCAGCTAGATCTTTCTTCTTCAAAGCAAAAAGATTTTATCTTCAAATACAAGAACTTTTCGTGGTTTTGTTGATTTTCAGCAAATGAACATATTTCAGCGAGCGATAAGTTTTTTCTTCAATAGCGTAAGATTTTATCTAAAAATACAAGAACTTTTCGTGGTTCTTGTCAATTTTTGTTAGTTTTCATCTTATGAACTTATTTCAGTCAGCTAGATCTTTCTTCTTCAAAGCAAAAAGATTTTATCTTCAAATACAAGAACTTTTCGTGGTTTTGTTTATTTTCAGCAAATGAACATATTTCAGCGAGCGAGAAGTTTTTTCTTTCAAAGCGTCAGATTTTATCTTAAAATACAAGAACTTTTCGTGGTTCTTGTCAATTTTTGTTGGTTTTCATCCAATAAACTTATTTCAGTCAGCTGGATCTTTCTTCTTCAAAGCAAAAAGATTTTATCTTCAAATACAAGAACTTTTCGTGGTTTTGTTCATTTTCAGCAAATGAACATATTTCAGCGAGGGAGAAGTTTTTTCTTTAATAGCGTCAGATTTTATCTTAAAATACAAGAACTTTTCGTGGTTCTTGTCAATTTTTGTTAGTTTTCATCAAATGAACTTATTTCAGTCAGCTGGATCTTTCTTCTTGAAAGCAAAAAGATTTTATCTTCAAATACAAGAACTTTTCGTGGTTTTGTTGATTTTCAGCAAATGAACATATTTCAGCGAGCTCGAAGTTTTATCTTCAATAGCGTAAGATTTTATCTTAAAATAGAAGAACTTTTCGTGGTTCTTGTCAATTTTTGTTAGTTTTCAACTTATGAACTTATTTCAGTCAGCTAGATCTTTCTTCTTCAAAGCAAAAAGATTTTATCTTCAAATACAAGAACTTTTCGTGGTTTTGTTGATTTTCAGCAAATGAACATTTTTCAGCGAGGGAGAAGTTTTTTCTTTAATAGCGGCAGATTTTATCTTAAAATACAAGAACCTTTCGTGGTTCTTGTCAATTTTTGTTGGTTTTCATCCAATGAACTTATTTCAGTCAGCTAGATCTTTCTTCTTCAAAGCAAAAAGATTTTATCTTCAACTACAAGAACTTTTTGTGATTTTGTTGATTTTCGGCAAATGAACATATTTCAGCGAGCGAGAAGTTTTTTCTTTAAAAGCGTCAGATTTTATCTTAAAATACAAGAACTTTTCGTGGTTCTTGTCAATTTTTGTTGGTTTTCATCTTATGAACTTATTTCAGTCAGCTGGATCTTTCTTCTTCAAAGCAAAAAGATTTTATCATCAAATACAAGAACTTTTCGTGGTTTTGTTGATTTTCAGCAAATGAACATATTTCAGCGAGGGAGATGTTTTTTCTTTAATAGCGTCAGAATTCATCTTAAAATAGAAGAAATTTTCGTGGTTCTTGTCAATTTTTGTTGGTTTTCATCCAATAAACTTATTTCAGTCAGCTAGATCTTTCTTCTTCAAAGCAAAAAGATTTTATCTTCAAATACAAGAACTTTTCGTGGTTTTGTTGATTTTCAGCAAATGAACATATTTCAGCGAGCGAGAAGTTTTTTCTTCAATCGCGTCAGATTTTATCTTAATATACAAGAACTTTTCGTGGTTCTTGTCAATTTTTGTTGTTTTTCATCCAATGAACTGATTTCAGTCAGCTGGATCTTTCTTCTTGAAAGCAAAAAGATTTTATATTCAAATACAAGAACTTTTCGTGGTTTTGTTGATTTTCAGCAAATGAACATATTTCAGCGAGGGAGAAGTTTTTTCTTTAATAGCGTCAGATTTTATCTTAAAATACAAGAACTTTTCGTGGTTCTTGTCAATTTTTGTTGCTTTTCATCTTATATACTTATTTCAGTCAGCTGGATCTTTCTTCTTGAAAGCAAAAAGATTTTATCATCAAATACAAGAACTTTTCGTGGTTTTGTTGATTTTCAGCAAATGAACATATTTCAGCGAGGGAGAAATTTTTTCTTTAATAGCGTTGGATTTTATCTTAAAATACAAGAACTTTTCGTGGTTCTTGTCAATTTTTGTTGGTTTTCATCCAATGAACTTATTTCAGTCAGCGAGATATTTCTTCTTCAAAGCAAAAAGATTTTATCTTCAAATACCAGAACTTTTTGTGGTTTTGTTGATTTTCAGCAAATGAACATATTTCAGCGAGCGAGAAGTTTTTTCTTTAATCGCGTCAGATTTTATCTTAAAATACAAGAACTTTTCGTGGTTCTTTTCAATTTTTGTTGGTTTTCATCTTATGAACTTATTTCAGTCAGCGAGATCTTTCTTCTTCAAAGCAAAAAGATTTTATCTTCAAATACAAGAACTTTTCGTGGTTTTGTTGATTTTCAGCAAATGAACATATTTCAGCGAGCGAGAAGTTTTTTCTTCAATAGCGTTGGATTTTATCTAAAAATACAAGAACTTTTCGTGGTTCTTGTCAATTTTTGTTAGTTTTCATCTTATGAACTTATTTCAGTCAGCGAGATCTTTCTTCTTCAAAGCAAAAAGATTTTATCTTCAAATACCAGAACTTTTCGTGGTTTTGTTGATTTTCAGCAAATGAACATATTTCAGCGAGGGAGAAGTTTTTTCTTTGATAGCGTCAGATTTTATCTTAAAATACAAGAACTTTTCATGGTTCTTGTCAATTTTTGTTGGTTTTCATCTTATGAACTTATTTCAGTCAGCTAGATCTTTCTTCTTCAAAGCAAAAAGATTTTATCTTCAACTACAAGAACTTTTTGTGATTTTGTTGATTTTCGGCAAATGAACATATTTCAGCGAGCGAGAAGTTTTTTCTTTAATAGCGTCAGATTTTATCTTAAAATACAAGAACTTTTCATGGTTCTTGTCAATTTTTGTTGGTTTTCATCTTATGAACTTATTTCAGTCAGCTAGATCTTTCTTCTTCAAAGCAAAAAGATTTTATCTTCAAATACCAGAACTTTTCGTGGTTTTGTTGATTTTCAGCAAATGAACATATTTCAGCGAGCGAGAAGTTTTTTATTTAAAAGCGTCAGATTTTATCTTAAAATACAAGAACTTTTCGTGGTTCTTGTCAATTTTTGTTGGTTTTCATCTTATGAACTTATTTCAGTCAGCTGGATCTTTCTTCTTCAAAGCAAAAAGATTTTATCATCAAATACAAGAACTTTTCGTGGTTTTGTTGATTTTCAGCAAATGAACATATTTCAGCGAGGGAGAAGCTTTTTCTTTAATAGCGTCAGAATTCATCTTTAAATAGAAGAAATTTTCGTGGTTCTTGTCAATTTTTGTTGGTTTTCATCCAATAAACTTATTTCAGTCAGCTAGATCTTTCTTCTTCAAAGCAAAAAGATTTTATCTTCAAATACAAGAACTTTTCGTGGTTTTGTTGATTTTCAGCAAATGAACATATTTCAGCGAGCGAGAAGTTTTTTCTTTAATAGTGTCAGATTTTATCTTAATATACAAGAAGTTTTCATGGTTCTTGTCAATTTTTGTTGGTTTTCATCCAATAAACTTATTTCAGTCAGCGAGATCTTTCTTCTTCAAAGCAAAAAGATTTTATCTTCAAATACAAGAACTTTTCGTGGTTTTGTTGATTTTCAGCAAATGAACATATTTCAGCGAGCGAGAAGTTTTTTCTTCAATCGCGTCATATTTTATCTTAAAATACAAGAACTTTTCGTGGTTCTTGTCAATTTTTGTTGTTTTTCATCCAATGAACTGATTTCAGTCAGCTGGATCTTTCTTCTTGAAAGCAAAAAGATTTTATATTCAGATACCAGAACTTTTCGTGGTTTTGTTGATTTTCAGCAAATGAACATATTTCAGCGAGCGAGAAGTTTTTTCTTTAATCGCGTCAGATTTTATCTTAAAATACAAGAACTTTTCGTGGTTCTTGTCATTTTTTGTTGGTTTTCATCCAATAAACTTATTTCAGTCAGCTAGATCTTTCTTCTTCAAAGCAAAAAGATTTTATCTTCAAATACAAGAACTTTTCGTGGTTTTGTTGATTTTCAGCAAATGAACATATTTCAGCGAGCGAGAAGTTTTTTCTTTAAAAGCGTCAGATTTTATCTTAAAATACAAGAACTTTTCGTGGTTCTTGTCAATTTTTGTTGGTTTTCATCCAATAAACTTATTTCAGTCAGCTGGATCTTTCTTCTTCAACGCAAAAAGATTATATCTTCAAATACAAGAACTTTTCGTGGTTTTGTTGATTTTCAGCAAATGAACATATTTCAGCGAGCGAGAAGTTTTTTCTTTAAAAGCGTCAGATTTGATCTAAAAATACAAGAACTTTTCGTGGTTCTTGTCAATTTTTGTTGGTTTTCATCCAATAAACTTATTTCAGTATGCTGGATCTTTCTTCTTCAAAGCAAAAGGATTTTATCTTCAAATACAAGAACTTTTCGTGGTTTTGTTCATTTTCAGCAAATGAACATATTTCAGCGAGGGAGAAGTTTTTTCTTTAATAGCGTCAGATTTTATCTTAAAATACAAGAACTTTTCGTGGTTCTAGTCAATTTTTGTTAGTTTTCATCAAATGAACTTATTTCAGTCAGCTGGATCTTTCTTCTTGAAAGCAAAAAGATTTTATCTTCAAATACAAGAACTTTTCGTGGTTTTGTTGATTTTCAGCAAATGAACATATTTCAGCGAGCTCGAAGTTTTATCTTCAATAGCGTAAGATTTTATCTTAAAATAGAAGAACTTTTCGTGGTTCTTGTCAATTTTTGTTAGTTTTCAACTTATGAACTTATTTCAGTCAGCTAGATCTTTCTTCTTCAAAGCAAAAAGATTTTATCTTCAAATACCAGAACTTTTCGTGGTTTTGTTGATTTTCAGCAAATGAACATTTTTCAGCGAGGGAGAAGTTTTTTCTTTAATAGCGGCAGATTTTATCTTAAAATACAAGAACCTTTCGTGGTTCTTGTCAATTTTTGTTGGTTTTCATCCAATGAACTTATTTCAGTCAGCTAGATCTTTCTTCTTCAAAGCAAAAAGATTTTATCTTCAACTACAAGAACTTTTTGTGATTTTGTTGATTTTCGGCAAATGAACATATTTCAGCGAGCGAGAAGTTTTTTCTTTAATAGCGTCAGATTTTATCTTAAAATACAAGAACTTTTCATGGTTCTTGTCAATTTTTGTTGGTTTTCATCTTATGAACTTATTTCAGTCAGCTAGATCTTTCTTCTTCAAAGCAAAAAGATTTTATCTTCAAATACCAGAACTTTTCGTGGTTTTGTTGATTTTCAGCAAATGAACATATTTCAGCGAGCGAGAAGTTTTTTCTTTAAAAGCGTCAGATTTTATCTTAAAATACAAGAACTTTTCGTGGTTCTTGTCAATTTTTGTTGGTTTTCATCTTATGAACTTATTTCAGTCAGCTGGATCTTTCTTCTTCAAAGCAAAAAGATTTTATCATCAAATACAAGAACTTTTCGTGGTTTTGTTGATTTTCAGCAAATGAACATATTTCAGCGAGCGAGAAGTTTTTTCTTTAAAAGCGTCAGATTTTATCTTAAAATACAAGAACTTTTCGTGGTTCTTGTCAATTTTTGTTGGTTTTCATCTTATGAACTTATTTCAGTCAGCTGGATCTTTCTTCTTCAAAGCAAAAAGATTTTATCATCAAATACAAGAACTTTTCGTGGTTTTGTTGATTTTCAGCAAATGAACATATTTCAGCGAGCGAGAAGTTTTTTCTTTAATAGTGTCAGATTTTATCTTAATATACAAGAAGTTTTCATGGTTCTTGTCAATTTTTGTTGGTTTTCATCCAATAAACTTATTTCAGTCAGCGAGATCTTTCTTCTTCAAAGCAAAAAGATTTTATCTTCAAATACAAGAACTTTTCGTGGTTTTGTTGATTTTCAGCAAATGAACATATTTCAGCGAGCGAGAAGTTTTTTCTTCAATCGCGTCAGATTTTATCTTAAAATACAAGAACTTTTCGTGGTTCTTGTCAATTTTTGTTGTTTTTCATCCAATGAACTGATTTCAGTCAGCTGGATCTTTCTTCTTGAAAGCAAAAAGATTTTATATTCAAATACAAGAACTTTTCGTGGTTTTGTTGATTTTCAGCAAATGAACATATTTCAGCGAGGGAGAAGTTTTTTCTTTAATAGCGTCAGGTTTTATCTTAAAATACAAGAACTTTTCGTGGTTCTTGTCAATTTTTGTTGCTTTTCATCTTATATACTTATTTCAGTCAGCTGGATCTTTCTTCTTGAAAGCAAAAAGATTTTATCATCAAATACAAGAACTTTTCGTGGTTTTGTTGATTTTCAGCAAATGAACATATTTCAGCGAGGGAGAAATTTTTTCTTTAATAGCGTTGGATTTTATCTTAAAATACAAGAACTTTTCGTGGTTCTTGTCAATTTTTGTTGGTTTTCATCCAATGAACTTATTTCAGTCAGCTAGATATTTCTTCTTCAAAGCAAAAAGATTTTATCTTCAAATACCAGAACTTTTTGTGGTTTTGTTGATTTTCAGCAAATGAACATATTTCAGCGAGCGAGAAGTTTTTTCTTTAATCGCGTCAGATTTTATCTTAAAATACAAGAACTTTTCGTGGTTCTTTTCAATTTTTGTTGGTTTTCATCTTATGAACTTATTTCAGTCAGCGAGATCTTTCTTCTTCAAAGCAAAAAGATTTTATCTTCAAATACAAGAACTTTTCGTGGTTTTGTTGATTTTCAGCAAATGAACATATTTCAGCGAGCGAGAAGTTTTTTCTTCAATAGCGTTGGATTTTATCTAAAAATACAAGAACTTTTCGTGGTTCTTGTCAATTTTTGTTAGTTTTCATCTTATGAACTTATTTCAGTCAGCTAGATCTTTCTTCTTCAAAGCAAAAAGATTTTATCTTCAAATACCAGAACTTTTCGTGGTTTTGTTGATTTTCAGCAAATGAACATATTTCAGCGAGCGAGAAGTTTTTTCTTTAATAGTGTCAGATTTTATCTTAAAATACAAGAACTTTTCGTGGTTCTTGTCAATTTTTGTTGCTTTTCATCTTATATACTTATTTCAGTCAGCTGGATCTTTCTTCTTCAAAGCAAAAAGATTTTATCTTCAAATACCAGAACTTTTCGTGGTTTTGTTGATTTTCAGCAAATGAACATATTTCAGCGAGGGAGAAGTTTTTTCTTTAATAGCGTCAGATTTTATCTTAAAATACAAGAACTTTTCATGGTTCTTGTCAATTTTTGTTGGTTTTCATCTTATGAACTTATTTCAGTCAGCTAGATCTTTCTTCTTCAAAGCAAAAAGATTTTATCTTCAACTACAAGAACTTTTTGTGATTTTGTTGATTTTCGGCAAATGAACATATTTCAGCGAGCGAGAAGTTTTTTCTTTAATAGCGTCAGATTTTATCTTAAAATACAAGAACTTTTCATGGTTCTTGTCAATTTTTGTTGGTTTTCATCTTATGAACTTATTTCAGTCAGCTAGATCTTTCTTCTTCAAAGCAAAAAGATTTTATCTTCAAATACCAGAACTTTTCGTGGTTTTGTTGATTTTCAGCAAATGAACATATTTCAGCGAGCGAGAAGTTTTTTATTTAAAAGCGTCAGATTTTATCTTAAAATACAAGAACTTTTCGTGGTTCTTGTCAATTTTTGTTGGTTTTCATCTTACGAACTTATTTCAGTCAGCTGGATCTTTCTTCTTCAAAGCAAAAAGATTTTATCATCAAATACAAGAACTTTTCGTGGTTTTGTTGATTTTCAGCAAATGAACATATTTCAGCGAGGGAGAAGTTTTTTCTTTAATAGCGTCAGAATTCATCTTAAAATAGAAGAAATTTTCGTGGTTCTTGTCAATTTTTGTTGGTTTTCATCCAATAAACTGATTTCAGTCAGCTAGATCTTTCTTCTTCAAAGCAAAAAGATTTTATCTTCAAATACAAGAACTTTTCGTGGTTTTGTTGATTTTCAGCAAATGAACATATTTCAGCGAGCTCGAAGTTTTTTCTTCAATAGCGTAAGATTTTATCTTAAAATAGAAGAACTTTTCGTGGTTCTTGTCAATTTTTGTTAGTTTTCAACTTATGAACTTATTTCAGTCAGCTAGATCTTTCTTCTTCAAAGCAAAAAGATTTTATCTTCAAATACCAGAACTTTTCGTGGTTTTGTTGATTTTCAGCAAATGAACATTTTTCAGCGAGGGAGAAGTTTTTTCTTTAATAGCGTCAGATTTTATCTTAAAATACAAGAACTTTTCATGGTTCTTGTCAATTTTTGTTGGTTTTCATCTTATGAACTTATTTCAGTCAGCTAGATCTTTCTTCTTCAAAGCAAAAAGATTTTATCTTCAAATACCAGAACTTTTCGTGGTTTTGTTGATTTTCAGCAAATGAACATATTTCAGCGAGCGAGAAGTTTTTTCTTTAAAAGCGTCAGATTTTATCTTAAAATACAAGAACTTTTCGTGGTTCTTGTCAATTTTTGTTGGTTTTCATCTTATGAACTTATTTCAGTCAGCTGGATCTTTCTTCTTCAAAGCAAAAAGATTTTATCATCAAATACAAGAACTTTTCGTGGTTTTGTTGATTTTCAGCAAATGAACATATTTCAGCGAGGGAGATGTTTTTTCTTTAATAGCGTCAGAATTCATCTTAAAATAGAAGAAATTTTCGTGGTTCTTGTCAATTTTTGTTGGTTTTCATCCAATAAACTTATTTCAGTCAGCTAGATCTTTCTTCTTCAAAGCAAAAAGATTTTATCTTCAAATACAAGAACTTTTCGTGGTTTTGTTGATTTTCAGCAAATGAACATATTTCAGCGAGCGAGAAGTTTTTTCTTTAATTGTGTCAGATTTTATCTTAATATACAAGAAGTTTTCATGGTTCTTGTCAATTTTTGTTGTTTTTCATCCAATAAACTTATTTCAGTCAGCGAGATCTTTCTTCTTCAAAGCAAAAAGATTTTATCTTCAAATACAAGAACTTTTCGTGGTTTTGTTGATTTTCAGCAAATGAACATATTTCAGCGAGCGAGAAGTTTTTTCTTCAATCGCGTCAGATTTTATCTTAAAATACAAGAACTTTTCGTGGTTCTTGTCAATTTTTGTTGTTTTTCATCCAATGAACTGATTTCAGTCAGCTGGATCTTTCTTCTTGAAAGCAAAAAGATTTTATATTCAAATACAAGAACTTTTCGTGGTTTTGTTGATTTTCAGCAAATGAACATATTTCAGAGAGCGAGAAGTTTTTTCTTTAATAGCGTCAGATTTTATCTTAAAATACAAGAACTTTTCGTGGTTTTGTTGATTTTCAGCAAATGAACATATTTCAGCGAGCGAGAAGTTTTTTCTTCAATAGCGTTGGATTTTATCTAAAAATACAAGAACTTTTCGTGGTTCTTGTCAATTTTTGTTAGTTTTCATCTTATGAACTTATTTCAGTCAGCTAGATCTTTCTTCTTCAAAGCAAAAAGATTTTATCTTCAAATACCAGAACTTTTCGTGGTTTTGTTGATTTTCAGCAAATGAACATATTTCAGCGAGGGAGAAGTTTTTTCTTTAATAGCGTCAGATTTTATCTTAAAATACAAGAACTTTTCATGGTTCTTGTCAATTTTTGTTGGTTTTCATCTTATGAACTTATTTCAGTCAGCTAGATCTTTCTTCTTCAAAGCAAAAAGATTTTATCTTCAACTACAAGAACTTTTTGTGATTTTGTTGATTTTCGGCAAATGAACATATTTCAGCGAGCGAGAAGTTTTTTCTTTAATAGCGTCAGATTTTATCTTAAAATACAAGAACTTTTCATGGTTCTTGTCAATTTTTGTTGGTTTTCATCTTATGAACTTATTTCAGTCAGCTAGATCTTTCTTCTTCAAAGCAAAAAGATTTTATCTTCAAATACCAGAACTTTTCGTGGTTTTGTTGATTTTCAGCAAATGAACATATTTCAGCGAGCGAGAAGTTTTTTATTTAAAAGCGTCAGATTTTATCTTAAAATACAAGAACTTTTCGTGGTTCTTGTCAATTTTTGTTGGTTTTCATCTTATGAACTTATTTCAGTCAGCTGGATCTTTCTTCTTCAAAGCAAAAAGATTTTATCATCAAATACAAGAACTTTTCGTGGTTTTGTTGATTTTCAGCAAATGAACATATTTCAGCGAGGGAGAAGTTTTTTCTTTAATAGCGTCAGAATTCATCTTAAAATAGAAGAAATTTTCGTGGTTCTTGTCAATTTTTGTTGGTTTTCATCCAATAAACTTATTTCAGTCAGCTAGATCTTTCTTCTTCAAAGCAAAAAGATTTTATCTTCAAATACAAGAACTTTTCGTGGTTTTGTTGATTTTCAGCAAATGAACATATTTCAGCGAGCGAGAAGTTTTTTCTTTAATAGTGTCAGATTTTATCTTAATATACAAGAAGTTTTCATGGTTCTTGTCAATTTTTGTTGGTTTTCATCCAATAAACTTATTTCAGTCAGCTCGATCTTTCTTCTTCAAAGCAAAAAGATTTTATCTTCAAATACCAGAACTTTTCGTGGTTTTGTTGATTTTCAGCAAATGAACATATTTCAGCGAGCGAGAAGTTTTTTCTTCAATCGCGTCAGATTTTATCTTAAAATACAAGAACTTTTCGTGGTTCTTGTCAATTTTTGTTGTTTTTCATCCAATGAACTGATTTCAGTCAGCTGGATCTTTCTTCTTGAAAGCAAAAAGATTTTATCATCAAATACAAGAACTTTTCGTGGTTTTGTTGATTTTCAGCAAATGAACATATTTCAGCGAGCGAGAAGTTTTTTTTTAATCGCGTCAGATTTTATCTTCAAATACAAGAACTTTTCGTGGTTCTTGTCATTTTTTGTTGGTTTTCATCCAATAAACTTATTTCAGTCAGCTAGATCTTTCTTCTTCAAAGCAAAAAGATTTTATCTTCAAATACAAGAACTTTTCGTGGTTTTGTTGATTTTCAGCAAATGAACATATTTCAGCGAGCGAGAAGTTTTTTCTTTAAAAGCGTCAGATTTTATCTTAAAATACAAGAACTTTTCGTGGTTCTTGTCAATTTTTGTTGGTTTTCATCCAATGAACTTATTTCAGTCAGCTCGATCTTTCTTCTTGAAAGCAAAAGGATTTTATCTTCAAATACAAGAACTTTTCGTGGTTTTGTTGATTTTTGTTAGTTTTCATCTTATGAACTTATTTCAGTCAGCGAGATCTTTCTTCTTCAAAGCAAAAAGATTTTATCTTCAAATACAAGAACTTTTCGTGGTTTTGTTCATTTTCAGCAAATGAACATATTTCAGCGAGGGAGAAGTTTTTTCTTTAATCGCGTCAGATTTTATCTTAAAATACAAGAACTTTTCGTGGTTCTTGTCAATTTTTGTTGGTTTTCATCCAATGAACTTATTTCAGTCAGCTGGATCTTTCTTCTTGAAAGCAAAAAGATTTTATCTTCAAATACCAGAACTTTTCGTGGTTTTGTTGATTTTCAGCAAATGAACATATTTCAGCGAGCGATAAGTTTTTTCTTCAATAGCGTAAGATTTTATCTAAAAATACAAGAACTTTTCGTGGTTCTTGTCAATTTTTGTTAGTTTTCATCTTATGAACTTATTTCAGTCAGCTAGATCTTTCTTCTTCAAAGCAAAAAGATTTTATCTTCAAATACAAGAACTTTTCGTGGTTTTGTTCATTTTCAGCAAATGAACATATTTCAGCGAGGGAGAAGTTTTTTCTTTAATAGCGTCAGATTTTATCTTAAAATACAAGAACTTTTCGTGGTTCTTGTCAATTTTTGTTAGTTTTCATCAAATGAACTTATTTCAGTCAGCTGGATCTTTCTTCTTGAAAGCAAAAAGATTTTATCTTCAAATACAAGAACTTTTCGTGGTTTTGTTGATTTTCAGCAAATGAACATATTTCAGCGAGCTCGAAGTTTTTTCTTCAATAGCGTAAGATTTTATCTTAAAATAGAAGAACTTTTCGTGGTTCTTGTCAATTTTTGTTAGTTTTCAACTTATGAACTGATTTCAGTCAGCTCGATCTTTCTTCTTCAAAGCAAAAAGATTTTATCTTCAAATACCAGAACTTTTCGTGGTTTTGTTGATTTTCAGCAAATGAACATATTTCAGCGAGCGAGAAGTTTTTTCTTTAATAGTGTCAGATTTTATCTTAATATACAAGAAGTTTTCATGGTTCTTGTCAATTTTTGTTGGTTTTCATCCAATAAACTTATTTCAGTCAGCTCGATCTTTCTTCTTCAAAGCAAAAAGATTTTATCTTCAAATACCAGAACTTTTCGTGGTTTTGTTGATTTTCAGCAAATGAACATATTTCAGCGAGCGAGAAGTTTTTTCTTTAAAAGCGTCAGATGTTATCTTAAAATACAAGAACTTTTCGTGGTTCTTGTCAATTTTTGTTGGTTTTCATCTTATGAACTTATTTCAGTCAGCTGGATCTTTCTTCTTCAAAGCAAAAAGATTTTATCATCAAATACAAGAACTTTTCGTGGTTTTGTTGATTTTCAGCAAATGAACATATTTCAGCGAGGGAGATGTTTTTTCTTTAATGGCGTCAGATTTTATCTTAATATACAAGAAGTTTTCATGGTTCTTGTCAATTTTTGTTGGTTTTCATCCAATAAACTTATTTCAGTCAGCGAGATCTTTCTTCTTCAAAGCAAAAAGATTTTATCTTCAAATACAAGAACTTTTCGTGGTTTTGTTGATTTTCAGCAAATGAACATATTTCAGCGAGCGAGAAGTTTTTTCTTCAATCGCGTCAGATTTTATCTTAAAATACAAGAACTTTTCGTGGTTCTTGTCAATTTTTGTTGTTTTTCATCCAATGAACTGATTTCAGTCAGCTGGATCTTTCTTCTTGAAAGCAAAAAGATTTTATATTCAAATACAAGAACTTTTCGTGGTTTTGTTGATTTTCAGCAAATGAACATATTTCAGCGAGGGAGAAGTTTTTTCTTTAATAGCGTCAGATTTTATCTTAAAATACAAGAACTTTTCGTGGTTCTTGTCAATTTTTGTTGCTTTTCATCTTATATACTTATTTCAGTCAGCTGGATCTTTCTTCTTGAAAGCAAAAAGATTTTATCTTCAAATACAAGAACTTTTCGTGGTTTTGTTGATTTTCAGCAAATGAACATATTTCAGCGAGCTAGAAGTTTTTTCTTCAATAGCGTAAGATTTTATCTTAAAATAGAAGAACTTTTCGTGGTTCTTGTCAATTTTTGTTAGTTTTCATCTTATGAACTTATTTCAGTCAGCGAGATGTTTCTTCTTCAAAGCAAAAAGATTTTATCTTCAAATACAAGAACTTTTCGTGGTTTTGTTGATTTTCAGCAAATGAACGTATTTCAGCGAGGGAGAATTTTTTTCTTTAATAGCGTTGGATTTTATCTTAAAATACAAGAACTTTTCGTGGTTCTTGTCAATTTTTGTTGGTTTTCATCTTATGAACTTATTTCAGTCAGCGAGATCTTTCTTCTTCAAAGCAAAAAGATTTTATCATCAAATACAAGAACTTTTCGTGGTTTTGTTGATTTTCAGCAAATGAACATATTTCAGCGAGCGAGAAGTTTTTTCTTCAATAGCGTTGGATTTTATCTAAAAATACAAGAACTTTTCGTGGTTCTTGTCAATTTTTGTTAGTTTTCATCTTATGAACTTATTTCAGTCAGCTAGATCTTTCTTCTTCAAAGCAAAAAGATTTTATCTTCAAATACAAGAACTTTTCGTGGTTTTGTTGATTTTCAGCAAATGAACATATTTCAGCGAGCGAGAAGTTTTTTCTTCAATAGCGTTGGATTTTATCTAAAAATACAAGAACTTTTCGTGGTTCTTGTCAATTTTTGTTAGTTTTCATCTTATGAACTTATTTCAGTCAGCTAGATCTTTCTTCTTCAAAGCAAAAAGATTTTATCTTCAAATACCAGAACTTTTCGTGGTTTTGTTGATTTTCAGCAAATGAACATATTTCAGCGAGGGAGAAGTTTTTTCTTTCATAGCGTCAGATTTTATCTTAAAATACAAGAACTTTACGTGGTTCTTGACAATTTTTGTTGGTTTTCATCCAATGAACTTATTTCAGTCAGCTGGATCTTTCTTCTTCAAAGCAAAAAGATTTTATCTTCAAATACCAGAACTTTTCGTGGTTTTGTTGATTTTCAGCAAATGAACATATTTCAGCGAGTGAGAAGTTTTTTCTTTAATCGCGTCAGATTTTATCTTAAAATACAAGAACTTTTCGTGGTTCTTTTCAATTTTTGTTGGTTTTCATCTTATGAACTTATTTCAGTCAGCGAGATCTTTCTTCTTCAAAGCAAAAAGATTTTATCTTCAAATACAAGAACTTTTCGTGGTTTTGTTGATTTTCAGCAAATGAACATATTTCAGCGAGCGAGAAGTTTTTTCTTTAAAAGCGTCAGATTTTATCTTAAAATACAAGAACTTTTCTTGGTTCTTGTCAATTTTTGTTGGTTTTCATCCAATAAACTTATTTCAGTCAGCTGGATCTTTCTTCTTCAACGCAAAAAGATGTTATCTTCAAATACAAGAACTTTTCGTGGTTTTGTTGATTTTCAGCAAATGAACATATTTCAGTGAGCGAGAAGTTTTTTCTTTAAAAGCGTCAGATTTGATCTAAAAATACAAGAACTTTTCGTGGTTCTTGTCAATTTTTGTTGGTTTTCATCCAATAAACTTATTTCAGTATGCTGGATCTTTCTTCTTCAAAGCAAAAAGATTTTATCTTCAAATACAAGAACTTTTCGTGGTTTTGTTGATTTTCAGCAAATGAACATATTTCAGCGAGGGAGAAGTTTTTTCTTTAATCGCGTCAGATTTTATCTTAAAATACAAGAACTTTTCGTGGTTCTTGTCAATTTTTGTTGGTTTTCATCCAATGAACTTATTTCAGTCAGCTGGATCTTTCTTCTTGAAAGCAAAAAGATTTTATCTTCAAATACCAGAACTTTTCGTGGTTTTGTTGATTTTCAGCAAATGAACATATTTCAGCGAGCTCGAAGTTTTTTCTTCAATAGCGTAAGATTTTATCTTAAAATAGAAGAACTTTTCGTGGTTCTTGTCAATTTTTGTTAGTTTTCAACTTATGAACTGATTTCAGTCAGCTCGATCTTTCTTCTTCAAAGCAAAAAGATTTTATCTTCAAATACCAGAACTTTTCGTGGTTTTGTTGATTTTCAGCAAATGAACATATTTCAGCGAGCGAGAAGTTTTTTCTTTAATAGTGTCAGATTTTATCTTAATATACAAGAAGTTTTCATGGTTCTTGTCAATTTTTGTTGGTTTTCATCCAATAAACTTATTTCAGTCAGCTCGATCTTTCTTCTTCAAAGCAAAAAGATTTTATCTTCAAATACCAGAACTTTTCGTGGTTTTGTTGATTTTCAGCAAATGAACATATTTCAGCGAGCGAGAAGTTTTTTCTTTAAAAGCGTCAGATGTTATCTTAAAATACAAGAACTTTTCGTGGTTCTTGTCAATTTTTGTTGGTTTTCATCTTATGAACTTATTTCAGTCAGCTGGATCTTTCTTCTTCAAAGCAAAAAGATTTTATCATCAAATACAAGAACTTTTCGTGGTTTTGTTGATTTTCAGCAAATGAACATATTTCAGCGAGGGAGATGTTTTTTCTTTAATGGCGTCAGATTTTATCTTAATATACAAGAAGTTTTCATGGTTCTTGTCAATTTTTGTTGGTTTTCATCCAATAAACTTATTTCAGTCAGCGAGATCTTTCTTCTTCAAAGCAAAAAGATTTTATCTTCAAATACAAGAACTTTTCGTGGTTTTGTTGATTTTCAGCAAATGAACATATTTCAGCGAGCGAGAAGTTTTTTCTTCAATCGCGTCAGATTTTATCTTAAAATACAAGAACTTTTCGTGGTTCTTGTCAATTTTTGTTGTTTTTCATCCAATGAACTGATTTCAGTCAGCTGGATCTTTCTTCTTGAAAGCAAAAAGATTTTATATTCAAATACAAGAACTTTTCGTGGTTTTGTTGATTTTCAGCAAATGAACATATTTCAGCGAGGGAGAAGTTTTTTCTTTAATAGCGTCAGATTTTATCTTAAAATACAAGAACTTTTCGTGGTTCTTGTCAATTTTTGTTGCTTTTCATCTTATATACTTATTTCAGTCAGCTGGATCTTTCTTCTTGAAAGCAAAAAGATTTTATCTTCAAATACAAGAACTTTTCGTGGTTTTGTTGATTTTCAGCAAATGAACATATTTCAGCGAGCTAGAAGTTTTTTCTTCAATAGCGTAAGATTTTATCTTAAAATAGAAGAACTTTTCGTGGTTCTTGTCAATTTTTGTTAGTTTTCATCTTATGAACTTATTTCAGTCAGCGAGATGTTTCTTCTTCAAAGCAAAAAGATTTTATCTTCAAATACAAGAACTTTTCGTGGTTTTGTTGATTTTCAGCAAATGAACGTATTTCAGCGAGGGAGAAATTTTTTCTTTAATAGCGTTGGATTTTATCTTAAAATACAAGAACTTTTCGTGGTTCTTGTCAATTTTTGTTGGTTTTCATCTTATGAACTTATTTCAGTCAGCGAGATCTTTCTTCTTCAAAGCAAAAAGATTTTATCATCAAATACAAGAACTTTTCGTGGTTTTGTTGATTTTCAGCAAATGAACATATTTCAGCGAGCGAGAAGTTTTTTCTTCAATAGCGTTGGATTTTATCTAAAAATACAAGAACTTTTCGTGGTTCTTGTCAATTTTTGTTAGTTTTCATCTTATGAACTTATTTCAGTCAGCTAGATCTTTCTTCTTCAAAGCAAAAAGATTTTATCTTCAAATACAAGAACTTTTCGTGGTTTTGTTGATTTTCAGCAAATGAACATATTTCAGCGAGCGAGAAGTTTTTTCTTCAATAGCGTTGGATTTTATCTAAAAATACAAGAACTTTTCGTGGTTCTTGTCAATTTTTGTTAGTTTTCATCTTATGAACTTATTTCAGTCAGCTAGATCTTTCTTCTTCAAAGCAAAAAGATTTTATCTTCAAATACCAGAACTTTTCGTGGTTTTGTTGATTTTCAGCAAATGAACATATTTCAGCGAGGGAGAAGTTTTTTCTTTCATAGCGTCAGATTTTATCTTAAAATACAAGAACTTTACGTGGTTCTTGACAATTTTTGTTGGTTTTCATCCAATGAACTTATTTCAGTCAGCTGGATCTTTCTTCTTCAAAGCAAAAAGATTTTATCTTCAAATACCAGAACTTTTCGTGGTTTTGTTGATTTTCAGCAAATGAACATATTTCAGCGAGTGAGAAGTTTTTTCTTTAATCGCGTCAGATTTTATCTTAAAATACAAGAACTTTTCGTGGTTCTTTTCAATTTTTGTTGGTTTTCATCTTATGAACTTATTTCAGTCAGCGAGATCTTTCTTCTTCAAAGCAAAAAGATTTTATCTTCAAATACAAGAACTTTTCGTGGTTTTGTTGATTTTCAGCAAATGAACATATTTCAGCGAGCGAGAAGTTTTTTCTTTAAAAGCGTCAGATTTTATCTTAAAATACAAGAACTTTTCGTGGTTCTTGTCAATTTTTGTTGGTTTTCATCCAATAAACTTATTTCAGTCAGCTGGATCTTTCTTCTTCAACGCAAAAAGATGTTATCTTCAAATACAAGAACTTTTCGTGGTTTTGTTGATTTTCAGCAAATGAACATATCTCAGTGAGCGAGAAGTTTTTTCTTTAAAAGCGTCAGATTTGATCTAAAAATACAAGAACTTTTCGTGGTTCTTGTCAATTTTTGTTGGTTTTCATCCAATAAACTTATTTCAGTATGCTGGATCTTTCTTCTTCAAAGCAAAAAGATTTTATCTTCAAATACAAGAACTTTTCGTGGTTTTGTTGATTTTCAGCAAATGAACATATTTCAGCGAGGGAGAAGTTTTTTCTTTAATCGCGTCAGATTTTATCTTAAAATACAAGAACTTTTCGTGGTTCTTGTCAATTTTTGTTGGTTTTCATCCAATGAACTTATTTCAGTCAGCTGGATCTTTCTTCTTGAAAGCAAAAAGATTTTATCTTCAAATACCAGAACTTTTCGTGGTTTTGTTGATTTTCAGCAAATGAACATATTTCAGCGAGTGAGAAGTTTTTTCTTTAATCGCGTCAGATTTTATCTTAAAATACAAGAACTTTTCGTGGTTCTTTTCAATTTTTGTTGGTTTTCATCTTATGAACTTATTTCAGTCAGCTAGATCTTTCTTCTTCAAAGCAAAAAGATTTTATCTTCAAATACAAGAACTTTTCGTGGTTTTGTTGATTTTCAGCAAATGAACATATTTCAGCGAGCGATAAGTTTTTTCTTCAATAGCGTAAGATTTTATCTAAAAATACAAGAACTTTTCGTGGTTCTTGTCAATTTTTGTTAGTTTTCATCTTATGAACTTATTTCAGTCAGCTAGATCTTTCTTCTTCAAAGCAAAAAGATTTTATCTTCAAATACAAGAACTTTTCGTGGTTTTGTTTATTTTCAGCAAATGAACATATTTCAGCGAGCGAGAAGTTTTTTCTTTCAAAGCGTCAGATTTTATCTTAAAATACAAGAACTTTTCGTGGTTCTTGTCAATTTTTGTTGGTTTTCATCCAATAAACTTATTTCAGTCAGCTGGATCTTTCTTCTTCAAAGCAAAAAGATTTTATCTTCAAATACAAGAACTTTTCGTGGTTTTGTTCATTTTCAGCAAATGAACATATTTCAGCGAGGGAGAAGTTTTTTCTTTAATAGCGTCAGATTTTATCTTAAAATACAAGAACTTTTCGTGGTTCTTGTCAATTTTTGTTAGTTTTCATCAAATGAACTTATTTCAGTCAGCTGGATCTTTCTTCTTGAAAGCAAAAAGATTTTATCTTCAAATACAAGAACTTTTCGTGGTTTTGTTGATTTTCAGCAAATGAACATATTTCAGCGAGCTAGAAGTTTTTTCTTCAATAGCGTAAGATTTTATCTTAAAATAGAAGAACTTTTCGTGGTTCTTGTCAATTTTTGTTAGTTTTCAACTTATGAACTTATTTCAGTCAGCTAGATCTTTCTTCTTCAAAGCAAAAAGATTTTATCTTCAAATACCAGAACTTTTCGTGGTTTTGTTGATTTTCAGCAAATGAACATATTTCAGCGAGGGAGAAGTTTTTTCTTTAATAGCGTCAGATTTTATCTTAAAATACAAGAACTTTTCGTGGTTCTTGTCAATTTTTGTTGGTTTTCATCCAATGAACTTATTTCAGTCAGCTAGATCTTTCTTCTTCAAAGCAAAAAGATTTTATCTTCAAATACCAGAACTTTTCGTGGTTTTGTTGATTTTCAGCAAATGAACATATTTCAGCGAGTGAGAAGTTTTTTCTTTAATCGCGTCAGATTTTATCTTAAAATACAAGAACTTTTCGTGGTTCTTTTCAATTTTTGTTGGTTTTCATCTTATGAACTTATTTCAGTCAGCGAGATCTTTCTTCTTCAAAGCAAAAAGATTTTATCTTCAAATACAAGAACTTTTCGTGGTTTTGTTGATTTTCAGCAAATGAACATATTTCAGCGAGCGAGAAGTTTTTTCTTTAAAAGCGTCAGATTTTATCTTAAAATACAAGAACTTTTCGTGGTTCTTGTCAATTTTTGTTGGTTTTCATCCAATAAACTTATTTCAGTCAGCTGGATCTTTCTTCTTCAACGCAAAAAGATGTTATCTTCAAATACAAGAACTTTTCGTGGTTTTGTTGATTTTCAGCAAATGAACATATTTCAGTGAGCGAGAAGTTTTTTCTTTAAAAGCGTCAGATTTGATCTAAAAATACAAGAACTTTTCGTGGTTCTTGTCAATTTTTGTTGGTTTTCATCCAATAAACTTATTTCAGTATGCTGGATCTTTCTTCTTCAAAGCAAAAAGATTTTATCTTCAAATACAAGAACTTTTCGTGGTTTTGTTGATTTTCAGCAAATGAACATATTTCAGCGAGCGAGAAGTTTTTTCTTTAATCGCGTCAGATTTTATCTTAAAATACAAGAACTTTTCGTGGTTCTTGTCATTTTTTGTTAGTTTTCAACTTATGAACTTATTTCAGTCAGCTAGATCTTTCTTCTTCAAAGCAAAAAGATTTTATCTTCAAATACAAGAACTTTTCGTGGATTTGTTGATTTTCAGCAAATGAACATATTTCAGCGAGGGAGAAATTTTTTCTTTAATAGCGTTGGATTTTATCTTAAAATACAAGAACTTTTCGTGGTTCTTGTCAATTTTTGTTGGTTTTCATCTTATGAACTTATTTCAGTCAGCGAGATCTTTCTTCTTCAAAGCAAAAAGATTTTATCTTCAAATACAAGAACTTTTCGTGGTTTTGTTGATTTTCAGCAAATGAACATATTTCAGCGAGCGAGAAGTTTTTTCTTCAATAGCGTTGGATTTTATCTAAAAATACAAGAACTTTTCGTGGTTCTTGTCAATTTTTGTTAGTTTTCATCTTATGAACTTATTTCAGTCAGCTAGATCTTTCTTCTTCAAAGCAAAAAGATTTTATCTTCAAATACAAGAACTTTTCGTGGTTTTGTTGATTTTCAGCAAATGAACATATTTCAGCGAGCGAGAAGTTTTTTCTTCAATAGCGTTGGATTTTATCTAAAAATACAAGAACTTTTCGTGGTTCTTGTCAATTTTTGTTAGTTTTCATCTTATGAACTTATTTCAGTCAGCTAGATCTTTCTTCTTCAAAGCAAAAAGATTTTATCTTCAAATACCAGAACTTTTCGTGGTTTTGTTGATTTTCAGCAAATGAACATATTTCAGCGAGGGAGAAGTTTTTTCTTTAATAGCGTCAGATTTTATCTTAAAATACAAGAACTTTTCGTGGTTCTTGTCAATTTTTGTTGGTTTTCATCCAATGAACTTATTTCAGTCAGCTAGATCTTTCTTCTTCAAAGCAAAAAGATTTTATCTTCAAATACCAGAACTTTTCGTGGTTTTGTTGATTTTCAGCAAATGAACATATTTCAGCGAGTGAGAAGTTTTTTCTTTAATCGCGTCAGATTTTATCTTAAAATACAAGAACTTTTCGTGGTTCTTTTCAATTTTTGTTGGTTTTCATCTTATGAACTTATTTCAGTCAGCGAGATCTTTCTTCTTCAAAGCAAAAAGATTTTATCTTCAAATACAAGAACTTTTCGTGGTTTTGTTGATTTTCAGCAAATGAACATATTTCAGCGAGCGAGAAGTTTTTTCTTTAAAAGCGTCAGATTTTATCTTAAAATACAAGAACTTTTCGTGGTTCTTGTCAATTTTTGTTGGTTTTCATCCAATAAACTTATTTCAGTCAGCTGGATCTTTCTTCTTCAACGCAAAAAGATGTTATCTTCAAATACAAGAACTTTTCGTGGTTTTGTTGATTTTCAGCAAATGAACATATTTCAGTGAGCGAGAAGTTTTTTCTTTAAAAGCGTCAGATTTGATCTAAAAATACAAGAACTTTTCGTGGTTCTTGTCAATTTTTGTTGGTTTTCATCCAATAAACTTATTTCAGTATGCTGGATCTTTCTTCTTCAAAGCAAAAAGATTTTATCTTCAAATACAAGAACTTTTCGTGGTTTTGTTGATTTTCAGCAAATGAACATATTTCAGCGAGCGAGAAGTTTTTTCTTTAATCGCGTCAGATTTTATCTTAAAATACAAGAACTTTTCGTGGTTCTTGTCATTTTTTGTTGGTTTTCATCCAATAAACTTATTTCAGTCAGCTCGATCTTTCTTCTTCAAAGCAAAAAGATTTTATCTTCAAATACAAGAACTTTTCGTGGTTTTGTTCATTTTCAGCAAATGAACATATTTCAGCGAGGGAGAAGTTTTTTCTTTAATCGCGTCAGATTTTATCTTAAAATACAAGAACTTTTCGTGGTTCTTGTCAATTTTTGTTGGTTTTCATCCAATGAACTTATTTCAGTCAGCTGGATCTTTCTTCTTGAAAGCAAAAAGATTTTATCTTCAAATACCAGAACTTTTCGTGGTTTTGTTGATTTTCAGCAAATGAACATATTTCAGCGAGTGAGAAGTTTTTTCTTTAATCGCGTCAGATTTTATCTTAAAATACAAGAACTTTTCGTGGTTCTTTTCAATTTTTGTTGGTTTTCATCTTATGAACTTATTTCAGTCAGCTAGATCTTTCTTCTTCAAAGCAAAAAGATTTTATCTTCAAATACAAGAACTTTTCGTGGTTTTGTTGATTTTCAGCAAATGAACATATTTCAGCGAGCGATAAGTTTTTTCTTCAATAGCGTAAGATTTTATCTAAAAATACAAGAACTTTTCGTGGTTCTTGTCAATTTTTGTTAGTTTTCATCTTATGAACTTATTTCAGTCAGCGAGATCTTTCTTCTTCAAAGCAAAAAGATTTTATCTTCAAATACAAGAACTTTTCGTGGTTTTGTTTATTTTCAGCAAATGAACATATTTCAGCGAGCGAGAAGTTTTTTCTTTAAAAGCGTCAGATTTTATCTTAAAATACAAGAACTTTTCGTGGTTCTTGTCAATTTTTGTTGGTTTTCATCCAATAAACTTATTTCAGTCAGCTGGATCTTTCTTCTTCAAAGCAAAAAGATTTTATCTTCAAATACAAGAACTTTTCGTGGTTTTGTTCATTTTCAGCAAATGAACATATTTCAGCGAGGGAGAAGTTTTTTCTTTAATAGCGTCAGATTTTATCTTAAAATACAAGAACTTTTCGTGGTTCTTGTCATTTTTTGTTGGTTTTCATCCAATAAACTTATTTCAGTCAGCTAGATCTTTCTTCTTCAAAGCAAAAAGATTTTATCTTCAAATACCAGAACTTTTCGTGGTTTTGTTGATTTTCAGCAAATGAACATATTTCAGCGAGGGAGAATTTTTTTCTTTAATAGCGTCAGATTTTATCTTAAAATACAAGAACTTTTCGTGGTTCTTGTCAATTTTTGTTGGTTTTCATCCAATGAACTTATTTCAGTCAGCTAGATCTTTCTTCTTCAAAGCAAAAAGATTTTATCTTCAAATACCAGAACTTTTCGTGGTTTTGTTGATTTTCAGCAAATGAACATATTTCAGCGAGTGAGAAGTTTTTTCTTTAATCGCGTCAGATTTTATCTTAAAATACAAGAACTTTTCGTGGTTCTTTTCAATTTTTGTTGGTTTTCATCTTATGAACTTATTTCAGTCAGCGAGATCTTTCTTCTTCAAAGCAAAAAGATTTTATCTTCAAATACAAGAACTTTTCGTGGTTTTGTTGATTTTCAGCAAATGAACATATTTCAGCGAGCGAGAAGTTTTTTCTTTAAAAGCTTCAGATTTTATCTTAAAATACAAGAACTTTTCGTGGTTCTTGTCAATTTTTGTTGGTTTTCATCCAATAAACTTATTTCAGTCAGCTGGATCTTTCTTCTTCAACGCAAAAAGATGTTATCTTCAAATACAAGAACTTTTCGTGGTTTTGTTGATTTTCAGCAAATGAACATATTTCAGTGAGCGAGAAGTTTTTTCTTTAAAAGCGTCAGATTTGATCTAAAAATACAAGAACTTTTCGTGGTTCTTGTCAATTTTTGTTGGTTTTCATCCAATAAACTTATTTCAGTATGCTGGATCTTTCTTCTTCAAAGCAAAAAGATTTTATCTTCAAATACAAGAACTTTTCGTGGTTTTGTTGATTTTCAGCAAATGAACATATTTCAGCGAGCGAGAAGTTTTTTCTTTAATCGCGTCAGATTTTATCTTAAAATACAAGAACTTTTCGTGGTTCTTGTCATTTTTTGTTGGTTTTCATCCAATAAACTTATTTCAGTCAGCTAGATCTTTCTTCTTCAAAGCAAAAAGATTTTATCTTCAAATACAAGAACTTTTCGTGGTTTTGTTCATTTTCAGCAAATGAACATATTTCAGCGAGGGAGAAGTTTTTTCTTTAATCGCGTCAGATTTTACCTTAAAATACAAGAACTTTTCGTGGTTCTTGTCAATTTTTGTTGTTTTTCATCCAATGAACTTATTTCAGTCAGCTGGATCTTTCTTCTTGAAAGCAAAAAGATTTTATCTTCAAATACCAGAACTTTTCGTGGTTTTGTTGATTTTCAGCAAATGAACATATTTCAGCGAGTGAGAAGTTTTTTCTTTAATCGCGTCAGATTTTATCTTAAAATACAAGAACTTTTCGTGGTTCTTTTCAATTTTTGTTGGTTTTCATCTTATGAACTTATTTCAGTCAGCTAGATCTTTCTTCTTCAAAGCAAAAAGATTTTATCTTCAAATACAAGAACTTTTCGTGGTTTTGTTGATTTTCAGCAAATGAACATATTTCAGCGAGCGATAAGTTTTTTCTTCAATAGCGTAAGATTTTATCTAAAAATACAAGAACTTTTCGTGGTTCTTGTCAATTTTTGTTAGTTTTCATCTTATGAACTTATTTCAGTCAGCTAGATCTTTCTTCTTCAAAGCAAAAAGATTTTATCTTCAAATACAAGAACTTTTCGTGGTTTTGTTTATTTTCAGCAAATGAACATATTTCAGCGAGCGAGAAGCTTTTTCTTTAAAAGCGTCAGATTTTATCTTAAAATACAAGAACTTTTCGTGGTTCTTGTCAATTTTTGTTGGTTTTCATCCAATAAACTTATTTCAGTCAGCTGGATCTTTCTTCTTCAAAGCAAAAAGATTTTATCTTCAAATACAAGAACTTTTCGTGGTTTTGTTCATTTTCAGCAAATGAACATATTTCAGCGAGGGAGAAGTTTTTTCTTTAATAGCGTCAGATTTTATCTTAAAATACAAGAACTTTTCGTGGTTCTTGTCAATTTTTGTTAGTTTTCATCAAATGAACTTATTTCAGTCAGCTGGATCTTTCTTCTTGAAAGCAAAAAGATTTTATCTTCAAATACAAGAACTTTTCGTGGTTTTGTTGATTTTCAGCAAATGAACATATTTCAGCGAGCTAGAAGTTTTTTCTTCAATAGCGTAAGATTTTATCTTAAAATAGAAGAACTTTTCGTGGTTCTTGTCAATTTTTGTTAGTTTTCAACTTATGAACTTATTTCAGTCAGCTAGATCTTTCTTCTTCAAAGCAAAAAGATTTTATCTTAAAATACAAGAACTTTTCGTGGTTTTGTTGATTTTCAGCAAATGAACATATTTCAGCGAGGGAGAAATTTTTTCTTTAATAGCGTTGGATTTTATCTTAAAATACAAGAACTTTTCGTGGTTCTTGTCAATTTTTGTTGGTTTTCATCTTATGAACTTATTTCAGTCAGCGAGATCTTTCTTCTTCAAAGCAAAAAGATTTTATCTTCAAATACCAGAACTTTTCGTGGTTTTGTTGATTTTCAGCAAATGAACATATTTCAGCGAGGGAGAAGTTTTTTCTTTAATAGCGTCAGATTTTATCTTAAAATACAAGAACTTTTCGTGGTTCTTGTCAATTTTTGTTGGTTTTCATCCAATGAACTTATTTCAGTCAGCTAGATCTTTCTTCTTCAAAGCAAAAAGATTTTATCTTCAAATACCAGAACTTTTCGTGGTTTTGTTGATTTTCAGCAAATGAACATATTTCAGCGAGCGATAAGTTTTTTCTTCAATAGCGTAAGATTTTATCTAAAAATACAAGAACTTTTCGTGGTTCTTGTCAATTTTTGTTGGTTTTCATCCAATGAACTTATTTCAGTCAGCGAGATCTTTCTTCTTCAAAGCAAAAAGATTTTATCTTCAAATACAAGAACTTTTCGTGGTTTTGTTGATTTTCAGCAAATGAACATATTTCAGCGAGCGAGAAGTTTTTTCTTTAATCGCGTCAGATTTTATCTTAAAATACAAGAACTTTTCGTGGTTCTTGTCAATTTTTGTTGGTTTTCATCCAATGAACTTATTTCAGTCAGCTGGATCTTTCTTCTTGAAAGCAAAAAGATTTTATCTTCAAATACCAGAACTTTTCGTCGTTTTGTTGATTTTCAGCAAATGAACATATTTCAGCGAGTGAGAAGTTTTTTCTTTAATCGCGTCAGATTTTATCTTAAAATACAAGAACTTTTCGTGGTTCTTTTCAATTTTTGTTGGTTTTCATCTTATGAACTTATTTCAGTCAGCTAGATCTTTCTTCTTCAAATACAAGAACTTTTCGTGGTTTTGTTGATTTTCAGCAAATGAACATATTTCAGCGAGCGATAAGTTTTTTCTTCAATAGCGTAAGATTTTATCTAAAAATACAAGAACTTTTCGTGGTTCTTGTCAATTTTTGTTAGTTTTCATCTTATGAACTTATTTCAGTCAGCTCGATCTTTCTTCTTCAAAGCAAAAAGATTTTATCTTCAAATACAAGAACTTTTCGTGGTTTTGTTTATTTTCAGCAAATGAACATATTTCAGCGAGCGAGAAGTTTTTTCTTTAAAAGCGTCAGATTTTATCTTAAAATACAAGAACTTTTCGTGGTTCTTGTCAATTTTTGTTGGTTTTCATCCAATAAACTTATTTCAGTCAGCTGGATCTTTCTTCTTCAAAGCAAAAAGATTTTATCTTCAAATACAAGAACTTTTCGTGGTTTTGTTCATTTTCAGCAAATGAACATATTTCAGCGAGGGAGAAGTTTTTTCTTTAATAGCGTCAGATTTTATCTTAAAATACAAGAACTTTTCGTGGTTCTTGTCAATTTTTGTTGGTTTTCATCTTATGAACTTATTTCAGTCAGCGAGATCTTTCTTCTTCAAAGCAAAAAGATTTTATCTTCAAATACAAGAACTTTTCGTGGTTTTGTTGATTTTCAGCAAATGAACATATTTCAGCGAGCGAGAAGTTTTTTCTTCAATAGCGTTGGATTTTATCTAAAAATACAAGAACTTTTCGTGGTTCTTGTCAATTTTTGTTAGTTTTCATCTTATGAACTTATTTCAGTCAGCTAGATCTTTCTTCTTCAAAGCAAAAAGATTTTATCTTCAAATGCAAGAACTTTTCGTGGTTTTGTTGATTTTCAGCAAATGAACATATTTCAGCGAGCGAGAAGTTTTTTCTTCAATAGCGTTGGATTTTATCTAAAAATACAAGAACTTTTCGTGGTTCTTGTCAATTTTTGTTAGTTTTCATCTTATGAACTTATTTCAGTCAGCTAGATCTTTCTTCTTCAAAGCAAAAAGATTTTATCTTCAAATACCAGAACTTTTCGTGGTTTTGTTGATTTTCAGCAAATGAACATATTTCAGCGAGGGAGAATTTTTTTCTTTAATAGCGTCAGATTTTATCTTAAAATACAAGAACTTTTCGTGGTTCTTGTCAATTTTTGTTGGTTTTCATCCAATGAACTTATTTCAGTCAGCTAGATCTTTCTTCTTCAAAGCAAAAAGATTTTATCTTCAAATACCAGAACTTTTCGTGGTTTTGTTGATTTTCAGCAAATGAACATATTTCAGCGAGTGAGAAGTTTTTTCTTTAATCGCGTCAGATTTTATCTTAAAATACAAGAACTTTTCGTGGTTCTTTTCAATTTTTGTTGGTTTTCATCTTATGAACTTATTTCAGTCAGCGAGATCTTTCTTCTTCAAAGCAAAAAGATTTTATCTTCAAATACAAGAACTTTTCGTGGTTTTGTTGATTTTCAGCAAATGAACATATTTCAGCGAGCGAGAAGTTTTTTCTTTAAAAGCGTCAGATTTTATCTTAAAATACAAGAACTTTTCGTGGTTCTTGTCAATTTTTGTTGGTTTTCATCCAATAAACTTATTTCAGTCAGCTGGATCTTTCTTCTTCAACGCAAAAAGATGTTATCTTCAAATACAAGAACTTTTCGTGGTTTTGTTGATTTTCAGCAAATGAACATATTTCAGTGAGCGAGAAGTTTTTTCTTTAAAAGCGTCAGATTTGATCTAAAAATACAAGAACTTTTCGTGGTTCTTGTCATTTTTTGTTGGTTTTCATCCAATAAACTTATTTCAGTCAGCTAGATCTTTCTTCTGCAAAGCAAAAAGATTTTATCTTCAAATACAAGAACTTTTCGTGGTTTTGTTGATTTTCAGCAAATGAACATATTTCAGCGAGCGATAAGTTTTTTCTTCAATAGCGTAAGATTTTATCTAAAAATACAAGAACTTTTCGTGGTTCTTGTCAATTTTTGTTAGTTTTCATCTTATGAACTTATTTCAGTCAGCTAGATCTTTCTTCTTCAAAGCAAAAAGATTTTATCTTCAAATACAAGAACTTTTCGTGGTTTTGTTTATTTTCAGCAAATGAACATATTTCAGCGAGCGAGAAGCTTTTTCTTTAAAAGCGTCAGATTTTATCTTAAAATACAAGAACTTTTCGTGGTTCTTGTCAATTTTTGTTGGTTTTCATCCAATGAACTTATTTCAGTCAGCTGGATCTTTCTTCTTCAAAGCAAAAAGATTTTATCTTCAAATACAAGAACTTTTCGTGGTTTTGTTCATTTTCAGCAAATGAACATATTTCAGCGAGGGAGAAGTTTTTTCTTTAATAGCGTCAGATTTTATCTTAAAATACAAGAACTTTTCGTGGTTCTTGTCAATTTTTGTTAGTTTTCATCAAATGAACTTATTTCAGTCAGCTGGATCTTTCTTCTTGAAAGCAAAAAGATTTTATCTTCAAATACAAGAACTTTTCGTGGTTTTGTTGATTTTCAGCAAATGAACATATTTCAGCGAGCTAGAAGTTTTTTCTTCAATAGCGTAAGATTTTATCTTAAAATAGAAGAACTTTTCGTGGTTCTTGTCAATTTTTGTTAGTTTTCAACTTATGAACTTATTTCAGTCAGCTAGATCTTTCTTCTTCAAAGCAAAAAGATTTTATCTTCAAATACAAGAACTTTTCGTGGTTTTGTTGATTTTCAGCAAATGAACATATTTTAGCGAGGGAGAAATTTTTTCTTTAATAGCGTTGGATTTTATCTTAAAATACAAGAACTTTTCGTGGTTCTTGTCAATTTTTGTTGGTTTTCATCTTATGAACTTATTTCAGTCAGCGAGATCTTTCTTCTTCAAAGCAAAAAGATTTTATCTTCAAATACAAGAACTTTTCGTGGTTTTGTTGATTTTCAGCAAATGAACATATTTCAGCGAGCGAGAAGTTTTTTCTTCAATAGCGTTGGATTTTATCTAAAAATACAAGAACTTTTCGTGGTTCTTGTCAATTTTTGTTAGTTTTCATCTTATGAACTTATTTCAGTCAGCTAGATCTTTCTTCTTCAAAGCAAAAAGATTTTATCTTCAAATACAAGAACTTTTCGTGGTTTTGTTGATTTTCAGCAAATGAACATATTTCAGCGAGCGAGAAGTTTTTTCTTCAATAGCGTTGGATTTTATCTAAAAATACAAGAACTTTTCGTGGTTCTTGTCAATTTTTGTTAGTTTTCATCTTATGAACTTATTTCAGTCAGCTAGATCTTTCTTCTTCAAAGCAAAAAGATTTTATCTTCAAATACCAGAACTTTTCGTGGTTTTGTTGATTTTCAGCAAATGAACATATTTCAGCGAGGGAGAAGTTTTTTCTTTAATAGCGTCAGATTTTATCTTAAAATACAAGAACTTTTCGTGGTTCTTGTCAATTTTTGTTGGTTTTCATCCAATGAACTTATTTCAGTCAGCTAGATCTTTCTTCTTCAAAGCAAAAAGATTTTATCTTCAAATACCAGAACTTTTCGTGGTTTTGTTGATTTTCAGCAAATGAACATATTTCAGCGAGTGAGAAGTTTTTTCTTTAATCGCGTCAGATTTTATCTTAAAATACAAGAACTTTTCGTGGTTCTTTTCAATTTTTGTTGGTTTTCATCTTATGAACTTATTTCAGTCAGCGAGATCTTTCTTCTTCAAAGCAAAAAGATTTTATCTTCAAATACAAGAACTTTTCGTGGTTTTGTTGATTTTCAGCAAATGAACATATTTCAGCGAGCGAGAAGTTTTTTCTTTAAAAGCGTCAGATTTTATCTTAAAATACAAGAACTTTTCGTGGTTCTTGTCAATTTTTGTTGGTTTTCATCCAATAAACTTATTTCAGTCAGCTGGATCTTTCTTCTTCAACGCAAAAAGATGTTATCTTCAAATACAGGAACTTTTCGTGGTTTTGTTGATTTTCAGCAAATGAACATATTTCAGTGAGCGAGAAGTTTTTTCTTTAAAAGCGTCAGATTTGATCTAAAAATACAAGAACTTTTCGTGGTTCTTGTCAATTTTTGTTGGTTTTCATCCAATAAACTTATTTCAGTATGCTGGATCTTTCTTCTTCAAAGCAAAAAGATTTTATCTTCAAATACAAGAACTTTTCGTGGTTTTGTTGATTTTCAGCAAATGAACATATTTCAGCGAGCGAGAAGTTTTTTCTTTAATCGCGTCAGATTTTATCTTAAAATACAAGAACTTTTCGTGGTTCTTGTCATTTTTTGTTGGTTTTCATCCAATAAACTTATTTCAGTCAGCTAGATCTTTCTTCTTCAAAGCAAAAAGATTTTATCTTCAAATACAAGAACTTTTCGAGGTTTTGTTCATTTTCAGCAAATGAACATATTTCAGCGAGGGAGAAGTTTTTTCTTTAATCGCGTCAGATTTTATCTTAAAATACAAGAACTTTTCGTGGTTCTTGTCAATTTTTGTTGGTTTTCATCCAATGAACTTATTTCAGTCAGCTGGATCTTTCTTCTTGAAAGCAAAAAGATTTTATCTTCAAATACAAGAACTTTTCGTCGTTTTGTTGATTTTCAGCAAATGAACATATTTCAGCGAGTGAGAAGTTTTTTCTTTAATCGCGTCAGATTTTATCTTAAAATACAAGAACTTTTCGTGGTTCTTTTCAATTTTTGTTGGTTTTCATCTTATGAACTTATTTCAGTCAGCTAGATCTTTCTTCTTCAAATACAAGAACTTTTCGTGGTTTTGTTGATTTTCAGCAAATGAACATATTTCAGCGAGCGATAAGTTTTTTCTTCAATAGCGTAAGATTTTATCTAAAAATACAAGAACTTTTCGTGGTTCTTGTCAATTTTTGTTAGTTTTCATCTTATGAACTTATTTCAGTCAGCTAGATCTTTCTTCTTCAAAGCAAAAAGATTTTATCTTCAAATACAAGAACTTTTCGTGGTTTTGTTTATTTTCAGCAAATGAACATATTTCAGCGAGCGAGAAGTTTTTTCTTTAAAAGCGTCAGATTTTATCTTAAAATACAAGAACTTTTCGTGGTTCTTGTCAATTTTTGTTGGTTTTCATCCAATAAACTTATTTCAGTCAGCTGGATCTTTCTTCTTCAAAGCAAAAAGATTTTATCTTCAAATACAAGAACTTTTCGTGGTTTTGTTCATTTTCAGCAAATGAACATATTTCAGCGAGGGAGAAGTTTTTTCTTTAATAGCGTCAGATTTTATCTTAAAATACAAGAACTTTTCGTGGTTCTTGTCAATTTTTGTTAGTTTTCATCTTATGAACTTATTTCAGTCAGCTGGATCTTTCTTCTTGAAAGCAAAAAGATTTTATCTTCAAATACAAGAACTTTTCGTGGTTTTGTTGATTTTCAGCAAATGAACATATTTCAGCGAGCTAGAAGTTTTTTCTTCAATAGCGTAAGATTTTATCTTAAAATAGAAGAACTTTTCGTGGTTCTTGTCAATTTTTGTTAGTTTTCAACTTATGAACTTATTTCAGTCAGCTAGATCTTTCTTCTTCAAAGCAAAAAGATTTTATCTTCAAATACAAGAACTTTTCGTGGTTTTGTTGATTTTCAGCAAATGAACATATTTTAGCGAGGGAGAAATTTTTTCTTTAATAGCGTTGGATTTTATCTTAAAATACAAGAACTTTTCGTGGTTCTTGTCAATTTTTGTTGGTTTTCATCTTATGAACTTATTTCAGTCAGCGAGATCTTTCTTCTTCAAAGCAAAAAGATTTTATCTTCAAATACAAGAACTTTTCGTGGTTTTGTTGATTTTCAGCAAATGAACATATTTCAGCGAGCGAGAAGTTTTTTCTTCAATAGCGTTGGATTTTATCTAAAAATACAAGAACTTTTCGTGGTTCTTGTCAATTTTTGTTAGTTTTCATCTTATGAACTTATTTCAGTCAGCTAGATCTTTCTTCTTCAAAGCAAAAAGATTTTATCTTCAAATACAAGAACTTTTCGTGGTTTTGTTGATTTTCAGCAAATGAACATATTTCAGCGAGCGAGAAGTTTTTTCTTCAATAGCGTTGGATTTTATCTAAAAATACAAGAACTTTTCGTGGTTCTTGTCAATTTTTGTTAGTTTTCATCTTATGAACTTATTTCAGTCAGCTAGATCTTTCTTCTTCAAAGCAAAAAGATTTTATCTTCAAATACCAGAACTTTTCGTGGTTTTGTTGATTTTCAGCAAATGAACATATTTCAGCGAGGGAGAAGTTTTTTCTTTAATAGCGTCAGATTTTATCTTAAAATACAAGAACTTTTCGTGGTTCTTGTCAATTTTTGTTGGTTTTCATCCAATGAACTTATTTCAGTCAGCTAGATCTTTCTTCTTCAAAGCAAAAAGATTTTATCTTCAAATACCAGAACTTTTCGTGGTTTTGTTGATTTTCAGCAAATGAACATATTTCAGCGAGTGAGAAGTTTTTTCTTTAATCGCGTCAGATTTTATCTTAAAATACAAGAACTTTTCGTGGTTCTTTTCAATTTTTGTTGGTTTTCATCTTATGAACTTATTTCAGTCAGCGAGATCTTTCTTCTTCAAAGCAAAAAGATTTTATCTTCAAATACAAGAACTTTTCGTGGTTTTGTTGATTTTCAGCAAATGAACATATTTCAGCGAGCGAGAAGTTTTTTCTTTAAAAGCGTCAGATTTTATCTTAAAATACAAGAACTTTTCGTGGTTCTTGTCAATTTTTGTTGGTTTTCATCCAATAAACTTATTTCAGTCAGCTGGATCTTTCTTCTTCAACGCAAAAAGATGTTATCTTCAAATACAGGAACTTTTCGTGGTTTTGTTGATTTTCAGCAAATGAACATATTTCAGTGAGCGAGAAGTTTTTTCTTTAAAAGCGTCAGATTTGATCTAAAAATACAAGAACTTTTCGTGGTTCTTGTCAATTTTTGTTGGTTTTCATCCAATAAACTTATTTCAGTATGCTGGATCTTTCTTCTTCAAAGCAAAAAGATTTTATCTTCAAATACAAGAACTTTTCGTGGTTTTGTTGATTTTCAGCAAATGAACATATTTCAGCGAGCGAGAAGTTTTTTCTTTAATCGCGTCAGATTTTATCTTAAAATACAAGAACTTTTCGTGGTTCTTGTCATTTTTTGTTGGTTTTCATCCAATAAACTTATTTCAGTCAGCTAGATCTTTCTTCTTCAAAGCAAAAAGATTTTATCTTCAAATACAAGAACTTTTCGAGGTTTTGTTCATTTTCAGCAAATGAACATATTTCAGCGAGGGAGAAGTTTTTTCTTTAATCGCGTCAGATTTTATCTTAAAATACAAGAACTTTTCGTGGTTCTTGTCAATTTTTGTTGGTTTTCATCCAATGAACTTATTTCAGTCAGCTGGATCTTTCTTCTTGAAAGCAAAAAGATTTTATCTTCAAATACAAGAACTTTTCGTCGTTTTGTTGATTTTCAGCAAATGAACATATTTCAGCGAGTGAGAAGTTTTTTCTTTAATCGCGTCAGATTTTATCTTAAAATACAAGAACTTTTCGTGGTTCTTTTCAATTTTTGTTGGTTTTCATCTTATGAACTTATTTCAGTCAGCTAGATCTTTCTTCTTCAAATACAAGAACTTTTCGTGGTTTTGTTGATTTTCAGCAAATGAACATATTTCAGCGAGCGATAAGTTTTTTCTTCAATAGCGTAAGATTTTATCTAAAAATACAAGAACTTTTCGTGGTTCTTGTCAATTTTTGTTAGTTTTCATCTTATGAACTTATTTCAGTCAGCTAGATCTTTCTTCTTCAAAGCAAAAAGATTTTATCTTCAAATACAAGAACTTTTCGTGGTTTTGTTTATTTTCAGCAAATGAACATATTTCAGCGAGCGAGAAGTTTTTTCTTTAAAAGCGTCAGATTTTATCTTAAAATACAAGAACTTTTCGTGGTTCTTGTCAATTTTTGTTGGTTTTCATCCAATAAACTTATTTCAGTCAGCTGGATCTTTCTTCTTCAAAGCAAAAAGATTTTATCTTCAAATACAAGAACTTTTCGTGGTTTTGTTCATTTTCAGCAAATGAACATATTTCAGCGAGGGAGAAGTTTTTTCTTTAATAGCGTCAGATTTTATCTTAAAATACAAGAACTTTTCGTGGTTCTTGTCAATTTTTGTTAGTTTTCATCTTATGAACTTATTTCAGTCAGCTGGATCTTTCTTCTTGAAAGCAAAAAGATTTTATCTTCAAATACAAGAACTTTTCGTGGTTTTGTTGATTTTCAGCAAATGAACATATTTCAGCGAGCTAGAAGTTTTTTCTTCAATAGCGTAAGATTTTATCTTAAAATAGAAGAACTTTTCGTGGTTCTTGTCAATTTTTGTTAGTTTTCAACTTATGAACTTATTTCAGTCAGCTAGATCTTTCTTCTTCAAAGCAAAAAGATTTTATCTTCAAATACAAGAACTTTTCGTGGTTTTGTTGATTTTCAGCAAATGAACATATTTCAGCGAGGGAGAAATTTTTTCTTTAATAGCGTTGGATTTTATCTTAAAATACAAGAACTTTTCGTGGTTCTTGTCAATTTTTGTTGGTTTTTATCTTATGAACTTATTTCAGTCAGCGAGATCTTTCTTCTTCAAAGCAAAAAGATTTTATCTTCAAATACAAGAACTTTTCGTGGTTTTGTTGATTTTCAGCAAATGAACATATTTCAGCGAGCGAGAAGTTTTTTCTTCAATAGCGTTGGATTTTATCTAAAAATACAAGAACTTTTCGTGGTTCTTGTCAATTTTTGTTAGTTTTCATCTTATGAACTTATTTCAGTCAGCTAGATCTTTCTTCTTCAAAGCAAAAAGATTTTATCTTCAAATGCAAGAACTTTTCGTGGTTTTGTTGATTTTCAGCAAATGAACATGTTTCAGCGAGCGAGAAGTTTTTTCTTCAATAGCGTTGGATTTTATCTAAAAATACAAGAACTTTTCGTGGTTCTTGTCAATTTTTGTTAGTTTTCATCTTATGAACTTATTTCAGTCAGCTAGATCTTTCCTCTTCAAAGCAAAAAGATTTTATCTTCAAATACCAGAACTTTTCGTGGTTTTGTTGATTTTCAGCAAATGAACATATTTCAGCGAGGGAGAATTTTTTTCTTTAATAGCGTCAGATTTTATCTTAAAATACAAGAACTTTTCGTGGTTCTTGTCAATTTTTGTTGGTTTTCATCCAATGAACTTATTTCAGTCAGCTAGATCTTTCTTCTTCAAAGCAAAAAGATTTTATCTTCAAATACCAGAACTTTTCGTGGTTTTGTTGATTTTCAGCAAATGAACATATTTCAGCGAGTGAGAAGTTTTTTCTTTAATCGCGTCAGATTTTATCTTAAAATACAAGAACTTTTCGTGGTTCTTTTCAATTTTTGTTGGTTTTCATCTTATGAACTTATTTCAGTCAGCGAGATCTTTCTTCTTCAAAGCAAAAAGATTTTATCTTCAAATACAAGAACTTTTCGTGGTTTTGTTGATTTTCAGCAAATGAACATATTTCAGCGAGCGAGAAGTTTTTTCTTTAAAAGCGTCAGATTTTATCTTAAAATACAAGAACTTTTCGTGGTTCTTGTCAATTTTTGTTGGTTTTCATCCAATAAACTTATTTCAGTCAGCTGGATCTTTCTTCTTCAACGCAAAAAGATGTTATCTTCAAATACAAGAACTTTTCGTGGTTTTGTTGATTTTCAGCAAATGAACATATTTCAGTGAGCGAGAAGTTTTTTCTTTAAAAGCGTCAGATTTGATCTAAAAATACAAGAACTTTTCGTGGTTCTTGTCATTTTTTGTTGGTTTTCATCCAATAAACTTATTTCAGTCAGCTAGATCTTTCTTCTGCAAAGCAAAAAGATTTTATCTTCAAATACAAGAACTTTTCGTGGTTTTGTTCATTTTCAGCAAATGAACATATTTCAGCGAGGGAGAAGTTTTTTCTTTAATCGCGTCAGATTTTATCTTAAAATACAAGAACTTTTCGTGGTTCTTGTCAATTTTTGTTGGTTTTCATCCAATGAACTTATTTCAGTCAGCTGGATCTTTCTTCTTGAAAGCAAAAAGATTTTATCTTCAAATACCAGAACTTTTCGTGGTTTTGTTGATTTTCAGCAAATGAACATATTTCAGCGAGTGAGAAGTTTTTTCTTTAATCGCGTCAGATTTTATCTTAAAATACAAGAACTTTTCGTGGTTCTTTTCAATTTTTGTTGGTTTTCATCTTATGAACTTATTTCAGTCAGCTAGATCTTTCTTCTTCAAAGCAAAAAGATTTTATCTTCAAATACAAGAACTTTTCGTGGTTTTGTTGATTTTCAGCAAATGAACATATTTCAGCGAGCGAGAAGTTTTTTCTTCAATAGCGTTGGATTTTATCTAAAAATACAAGAACTTTTCGTGGTTCTTGTCAATTTTTGTTAGTTTTCATCTTATGAACTTATTTCAGTCAGCTAGATCTTTCTTCTTCAAAGCAAAAAGATTTTATCTTCAAATGCAAGAACTTTTCGTGGTTTTGTTGATTTTCAGCAAATCAACATGTTTCAGCGAGCGAGAAGTTTTTTCTTCAATAGCGTTGGATTTTATCTAAAAATACAAGAACTTTTCGTGGTTCTTGTCAATTTTTGTTAGTTTTCATCTTATGAACTTATTTCAGTCAGCTAGATCTTTCCTCTTCAAAGCAAAAAGATTTTATCTTCAAATACCAGAACTTTTCGTGGTTTTGTTGATTTTCAGCAAATGAACATATTTCAGCGAGGGAGAATTTTTTTCTTTAATAGCGTCAGATTTTATCTTAAAATACAAGAACTTTTCGTGGTTCTTGTCAATTTTTGTTGGTTTTCATCCAATGAACTTATTTCAGTCAGCTGGATCTTTCTTCTTCAAAGCAAAAAGATTTTATCTTCAAATACCAGAACTTTTCGTGGTTTTGTTGATTTTCAGCAAATGAACATATTTCAGCGAGTGAGAAGTTTTTTCTTTAATCGCGTCAGATTTTATCTTAAAATACAAGAACTTTTCGTGGTTCTTTTCAATTTTTGTTGGTTTTCATCTTATGAACTTATTTCAGTCAGCGAGATCTTTCTTCTTCAAAGCAAAAAGATTTTATCTTCAAATACAAGAACTTTTCGTGGTTTTGTTGATTTTCAGCAAATGAACATATTTCAGCGAGCGAGAAGTTTTTTCTTTAAAAGCGTCAGATTTTATCTTAAAATACAATAACTTTTCGTGGTTCTTGTCAATTTTTGTTGGTTTTCATCCAATAAACTTATTTCAGTCAGCTGGATCTTTCTTCTTCAACGCAAAAAGATGTTATCTTCAAATACAAGAACTTTTCGTGGTTTTGTTGATTTTCAGCAAATGAACATATTTCAGTGAGCGAGAAGTTTTTTCTTTAAAAGCGTCAGATTTGATCTAAAAATACAAGAACTTTTCGTGGTTCTTGTCATTTTTTGTTGGTTTTCATCCAATAAACTTATTTCAGTCAGCTAGATCTTTCTTCTGCAAAGCAAAAAGATTTTATCTTCAAATACAAGAACTTTTCGTGGTTTTGTTCATTTTCAGCAAATGAACATATTTCAGCGAGGGAGAAGTTTTTTCTTTAATAGCGTCAGATTTTATCTTAAAATACAAGAACTTTTCGTGGTTCTTGTCAATTTTTGTTGGTTTTCATCCAATGAACTTATTTCAGTCAGCTGGATCTTTCTTCTTGAAAGCAAAAAGATTTTATCTTCAAATACCAGAACTTTTCGTGGTTTTGTTGATTTTCAGCAAATGAACATATTTCAGCGAGTGAGAAGTTTTTTCTTTAATCGCGTCAGATTTTATCTTAAAATACAAGAACTTTTCGTGGTTCTTTTCAATTTTTGTTGGTTTTCATCTTATGAACTTATTTCAGTCAGCTAGATCTTTCTTCTTCAAAGCAAAAAGATTTTATCTTCAAATACAAGAACTTTTCGTGGTTTTGTTGATTTTCAGCAAATGAACATATTTCAGCGAGCGATAAGTTTTTTCTTCAATAGCGTAAGATTTTATCTAAAAATACAAGAACTTTTCGTGGTTCTTGTCAATTTTTGTTAGTTTTCATCTTATGAACTTTTTTCAGTCAGCTAGATCTTTCTTCTTCAAAGCAAAAAGATTTTATCTTCAAATACAAGAACTTTTCGTGGTTTTGTTTATTTTCAGCAAATGAACATATTTCAGCGAGCGAGAAGTTTTTTCTTTAAAAGCGTCAGATTTTATCTTAAAATACAAGAACTTTTCGTGGTTCTTGTCAATTTTTGTTGGTTTTCATCCAATAAACTTATTTCAGTCAGCTGGATCTTTCTTCTTCAAAGCAAAAAGATTTCATCTTCAAATACAAGAACTTTTCGTGGTTTTGTTCATTTTCAGCAAATGAACATATTTCAGCGAGGGAGAAGTTTTTTCTTTAATAGCGTCAGATTTTATCTTAAAATACAAGAACTTTTCGTGGTTCTTGTCAATTTTTGTTAGTTTTCATCAAATGAACTTATTTCAGTCAGCTGGATCTTTCTTCTTGAAAACAAAAAGATTTTATCTTCAAATACAAGAACTTTTCGTGGTTTTGTTGATTTTCAGCAAATGAACATATTTCAGCGAGCGAGAAGTTTTTTCTTCAATACCGTAAGATTTTATCTTAAAATAGAAGAACTTTTCGTGGTTCTTGTCAATTTTTGTTAGTTTTCAACTTATGAACTTATTTCAGTCAGCTAGATCTTTCTTCTTCAAAGCAAAAAGATTTTATCTTCAAATACCAGAACTTTTCGTGGTTTTGTTGATTTTCAGCAAATGAACATATTTCAGCGAGGGTGAAGTTTTTTCTTTAATAGCGGCAGATTTTATCTTAAAATACAAGAACCTTTCGTGGTTCTTGTCAATTTTTGTTGGTTTTCATCCAATGAACTTATTTCAGTCAGCTAGATCTTTCTTCTTCAAAGCAAAAAGATTTTATCTTCAACTACAAGAACTTTTTGTGATTTTGTTGATTTTCGGCAAATGAACATATTTCAGCGAGCGAGAAGTTGTTTCTTTAATAGCGTCAGATTTTATCTTAAAATACAAGAACTTTTCATGGTTCTTGTCAATTTTTGTTGGTTTTCATCTTATGAACTTATTTCAGTCAGCTAGATCTTTCTTCTTCAAAGCAAAAAGATTTTATCTTCAAATACCAGAACTTTTCGTGGTTTTGTTGATTTTCAGCAAATGAACATATTTCAGCGAGTGAGAAGTTTTTTCTTTAATCGCGTCAGATTTTATCTGAAAATACAAGAACTTTTCGTGGTTCTTTTCAATTTTTGTTGGTTTTCATCTTATGAACTTATTTCAGTCAGCGAGATCTTTCTTCTTCAAAGCAAAAAGATTTTATCTTCAAATACAAGAACTTTTCGTGGTTTTGTTGATTTTCAGCAAATGAACATATTTCAGCGAGCGAGAAGTTTTTTCTTTAAAAGCGTCAGATTTTATCTTAAAATACAAGAACTTTTCGTGGTTCTTGTCAATTTTTGTTGGTTTTCATCCAATAAACTTATTTCAGTCAGCTGGATCTTTCTTCTTCAACGCAAAAAGATGTTATCTTCAAATACAGGAACTTTTCGTGGTTTTGTTGATTTTCAGCAAATGAACATATTTCAGTGAGCGAGAAGTTTTTTCTTTAAAAGCGTCAGATTTGATCTAAAAATACAAGAACTTTTCGTGGTTCTTGTCAATTTTTGTTGGTTTTCATCCAATAAACTTATTTCAGTATGCTGGATCTTTCTTCTTCAAAGCAAAAAGATTTTATCTTCAAATACAAGAACTTTTCGTGGTTTTGTTGATTTTCAGCAAATGAACATATTTCAGCGAGCGAGAAGTTTTTTCTTTAATCGCGTCAGATTTTATCTTAAAATACAAGAACTTTTCGTGGTTCTTGTCATTTTTTGTTGGTTTTCATCCAATAAACTTATTTCAGTCAGCTAGATCTTTCTTCTTCAAAGCAAAAAGATTTTATCTTCAAATACAAGAACTTTTCGTGGTTTTGTTCATTTTCAGCAAATGAACATATTTCAGCGAGGGAGAAGTTTTTTCTTTAATCGCGTCAGATTTTATCTTAAAATACAAGAACTTTTCGTGGTTCTTGTCAATTTTTGTTGGTTTTCATCCAATGAACTTATTTCAGTCAGCTGGATCTTTCTTCTTGAAAGCAAAAAGATTTTATCTTCAAATACCAGAACTTTTCGTCGTTTTGTTGATTTTCAGCAAATGAACATATTTCAGCGAGTGAGAAGTTTTTTCTTTAATCGCGTCAGATTTTATCTTAAAATACAAGAACTTTTCGTGGTTCTTTTCAATTTTTGTTGGTTTTCATCTTATGAACTTATTTCAGTCAGCTAGATCTTTCTTCTTCAAATACAAGAACTTTTCGTGGTTTTGTTGATTTTCAGCAAATGAACATATTTCAGCGAGCGATAAGTTTTTTCTTCAATAGCGTAAGATTTTATCTAAAAATACAAGAACTTTTCGTGGTTCTTGTCAATTTTTGTTAGTTTTCATCTTATGAACTTATTTCAGTCAGCTAGATCTTTCTTCTTCAAAGCAAAAAGATTTTATCTTCAAATACAAGAACTTTTCGTGGTTTTGTTTATTTTCAGCAAATGAACATATTTCAGCGAGCGAGAAGTTTTTTCTTTAAAAGCGTCAGATTTTATCTTAAAATACAAGAACTTTTCGTGGTTCTTGTCAATTTTTGTTGGTTTTCATCCAATAAACTTATTTCAGTCAGCTGGATCTTTCTTCTTCAAAGCAAAAAGATTTTATCTTCAAATACAAGAACTTTTCGTGGTTTTGTTCATTTTCAGCAAATGAACATATTTCAGCGAGGGAGAAGTTTTTTCTTTAATAGCGTCAGATTTTATCTTAAAATACAAGAACTTTTCGTGGTTCTTGTCAATTTTTGTTAGTTTTCATCTTATGAACTTATTTCAGTCAGCTGGATCTTTCTTCTTGAAAGCAAAAAGATTTTATCTTCAAATACAAGAACTTTTCGTGCTTTTGTTGATTTTCAGCAAATGAACATATTTCAGCGAGCTAGAAGTTTTTTCTTCAATAGCGTAAGATTTTATCTTAAAATAGAAGAACTTTTCGTGGTTCTTGTCAATTTTTGTTAGTTTTCAACTTATGAACTTATTTCAGTCAGCTAGATCTTTCTTCTTCAAAGCAAAAAGATTTTATCTTCAAATACAAGAACTTTTCGTGGTTTTGTTGATTTTCAGCAAATGAACATATTTCAGCGAGGGAGAAATTTTTTCTTTAATAGCGTTGGATTTTATCTTAAAATACAAGAACTTTTCGTGGTTCTTGTCAATTTTTGTTGGTTTTCATCTTATGAACTTATTTCAGTCAGCGAGATCTTTCTTCTTCAAAGCAAAAAGATTTTATCTTCAAATACAAGAAGTTTTCGTGGTTTTGTTGATTTTCAGCAAATGAACATATTTCAGCGAAGGAGAAGTTTTTTCTTCAATAGCGTTGGATTTTATCTAAAAATACAAGAACTTTTCGTGGTTCTTGTCAATTTTTGTTAGTTTTCATCTTATGAACTTATTTCAGTCAGCGAGATCTTTCTTCTTCAAAGCAAAAAGATTTTATCTTCAAATACAAGAACTTTTCGTGGTTTTGTTGATTTTCAGCAAATGAACATATTTCAGCGAGCGAGAAGTTTTTTCTTCAATAGCGTTGGATTTTATCTAAAAATACAAGAACTTTTCGTGGTTCTTGTCAATTTTTGTTAGTTTTCATCTTATGAACTTATTTCAGTCAGCTAGATCTTTCTTCTTCAAAGCAAAAAGATTTTATCTTCAAATACCAGAACTTTTCGTGGTTTTGTTGATTTTCAGCAAATGAACATATTTCAGCGAGTGAGAAGTTTTTTCTTTAATCGCGACAGATTTTATCTTAAAATACAAGAACTTTTCGTGGTTCTTTTCAATTTTTGTTGGTTTTCATCTTATGAACTTATTTCAGTCAGCGAGATCTTTCTTCTTCAAAGCAAAAAGATTTTATCTTCAAATACAAGAACTTTTCGTGGTTTTGTTGATTTTCAGCAAATGAACATATTTCAGCGAGCGAGAAGTTTTTTCTTTAAAAGCGTCAGATTTTATCTTAAAATACAAGAACTTTTCGTGGTTCTTGTCAATTTTTGTTGGTTTTCATCCAATAAACTTATTTCAGTCAGCTGGATCTTTCTTCTTCAACGCAAAAAGATGTTATCTTCAAATACAAGAACTTTTCGTGGTTTTGTTGATTTTCAGCAAATGAACATATTTCAGTGAGCGAGAAGTTTTTTCTTTAAAAGCGTCAGATTTGATCTAAAAATACAAGAACTTTTCGTGGTTCTTGTCATTTTTTGTTGGTTTTCATCCAATAAACTTATTTCAGTCAGCTAGATCTTTCTTCTGCAAAGCAAAAAGATTTTATCTTCAAATACAAGAACTTTTCGTGGTTTTGTTCATTTTCAGCAAATGAACATATTTCAGCGAGGGAGAAGTTTTTTCTTTAATCGCGTCAGATTTTATCTTAAAATACAAGAACTTTTCGTGGTTCTTGTCAATTTTTGTTGGTTTTCATCCAATGAACTTATTTCAGTCAGCTGGATCTTTCTTCTTGAAAGCAAAAAGATTTTATCTTCAAATACCAGAACTTTTCGTGGTTTTGTTGATTTTCAGCAAATGAACATATTTCAGCGAGTGAGAAGTTTTTTCTTTAATCGCGTCAGATTTTATCTTAAAATACAAGAACTTTTCGTGGTTCTTTTCAATTTTTGTTGGTTTTCATCTTATGAACTTATTTCAGTCAGCTAGATCTTTCTTCTTCAAAGCAAAAAGATTTTATCTTCAAATACAAGAACTTTTCGTGGTTTTGTTGATTTTCAGCAAATGAACATATTTCAGCGAGCGATAAGTTTTTTCTTCAATAGCGTAAGATTTTATCTAAAAATACAAGAACTTTTCGTGGTTCTTGTCAATTTTTGTTAGTTTTCATCTTATGAACTTTTTTCAGTCAGCTAGATCTTTCTTCTTCAAAGCAAAAAGATTTTATCTTCAAATACAAGAACTTTTCGTGGTTTTGTTTATTTTCAGCAAATGAACATATTTCAGCGAGCGAGAAGTTTTTTCTTTAAAAGCGTCAGATTTTATCTTAAAATACAAGAACTTTTCGTGGTTCTTGTCAATTTTTGTTGGTTTTCATCCAATAAACTGATTTCAGTCAGCTGGATCTTTCTTCTTCAAAGCAAAAAGATTTCATCTTCAAATACAAGAACTTTTCGTGGTTTTGTTCATTTTCAGCAAATGAACATATTTCAGCGAGGGAGAAGTTTTTTCTTTAATAGCGTCAGATTTTATCTTAAAATACAAGAACTTTTCGTGGTTCTTGTCAATTTTTGTTAGTTTTCATCAAATGAACTTATTTCAGTCAGCTGGATCTTTCTTCTTGAAAGCAAAAAGATTTTATCTTCAAATACAAGAACTTTTCGTGGTTTTGTTGATTTTCAGCAAATGAACATATTTCAGCGAGCTAGAAGTTTTTTCTTCAATAGCGTAAGATTTTATCTTAAAATAGAAGAACATTTCGTGGTTCTTGTCAATTTTTGTTAGTTTTCAACTTATGAACTTATTTCAGTCAGCTAGATCTTTCTTCTTCAAAGCAAAAAGATTTTATCTTCAACTACAAGAACTTTTTGTGATTTTGTTGATTTTCGGCAAATGAACATATTTCAGCGAGCGAGAAGTTGTTTCTTTAATAGCGTCAGATTTTATCTTAAAATACAAGAACTTTTCATGGTTCTTGTCAATTTTTGTTGGTTTTCATCTTATGAACTTATTTCAGTCAGCTGGATCTTTCTTCTTCAAAGCAAAAAGATTTTATCATCAAATACAAGAACTTTTCGTGGTTTTGTTGATTTTCAGCAAATGAACATATTTCAGCGAGGGAGAAATTTTTTCTTTAATAGCGTTGGATTTTAACTTAAAATACAAGAACTTTTCGTGGTTCTTGTCAATTTTTGTTGGTTTTCATCCAATGAACTTATTTCAGTCAGCTAGATATTTCTTCTTCAAAGCAAAAAGATTTTATCTTCAAATACCAGAACTTTTTGTGGTTTTGTTGATTTTCAGCAAATGAACATATTTCAGCGAGCGAGAAGTTTTTTCTTTAATCGCGTCAGATTTTATCTTAAAATACAAGAACTTTTCGTGGTTCTTGTCAATTTTTGTTGGTTTTCATCTTATGAACTTATTTCAGTCAGCGAGATCTTTCTTCTTCAAAGCAAAAAGATTTTATCTTCAAATACCAGAACTTTTCGTGGTTTTGTTGATTTTCAGCAAATGAACATATTTCAGCGAGTGAGAAGTTTTTTCTTTAATCGCGTCAGATTTTATCTTAAAATACAAGAACTTTTCGTGGTTCTTTTCAATTTTTGTTGGTTTTCATCTTATGAACTTATTTCAGTCAGCTAGATCTTTCTTCTTCAAAGCAAAAAGATTTTATCTTCAAATACAAGAACTTTTCGTGGTTTTGTTGATTTTCAGCAAATGAACATATTTCAGCGAGCGAGAAGTTTTTTCTTTAAAAGCGTCAGATTTTATCTTAAAATACAAGAACTTTTCGTGGTTCTTGTCAATTTTTGTTGGTTTTCATCCAATAAACTTATTTCAGTCAGCTGGATCTTTCTTCTTCAACGCAAAAAGATGTTATCTTCAAATACAAGAACTTTTCGTGGTTTTGTTGATTTTCAGCAAATGAACATATTTCAGCGAGCGAGAAGTTTTTTCTTTAAAAGCGTCAGATTTGATCTAAAAATACAAGAACTTTTCGTGGTTCTTGTCAATTTTTGTTGGTTTTCATCCAATAAACTTATTTCAGTATGCTGGATCTTTCTTCTTCAAAGCAAAAAGATTTTATCTTCAAATACAAGAACTTTTCGTGGTTTTGTTGATTTTCAGCAAATGAACATATTTCAGCGAGCGAGAAGTTTTTTCTTTAATCGCGTCAGATTTTATCTTAAAATACAAGAACTTTTCGTGGTTCTTGTCATTTTTTGTTGGTTTTCATCCAATAAACTTATTTCAGTCAGCCAGATCTTTCTTCTTGAAAGCAAAAAGATTTTATCTTCAAATACAAGAACTTTTCGTGGTTTTGTTGATTTTCAGCAAATGAACATATTTCAGCGAGCGAGAAGTTTTTTCTTTAAAAGCGTCAGATTTTATCTTAAAATACAAGAACTTTTCGTGGTTCTTGTCAATTTTTGTTGGTTTTCATCCAATAAACTTATTTCAGTCAGCTCGATCTTTCTTCTTGAAAGCAAAAGGATTTTATCTTCAAATACAAGAACTTTTCGTGGTTTTGTTGATTTTCAGCAAATGAACATATTTCAGCGAGCTGGAAGTTTTTTCTTTAATAGCGTAAGATTTTATCTTAAAATACAAGAACTTTTCGTGGTTCTTGTCAATTTTTGTTAGTTTTCATCCAATGAACTTATTTCAGTCAGCTGGATCTTTCTTCTTGAAAGCAAAAAGATTTTATCTTCAAATACCAGAACTTTTCGTGGTTTTGTTGATTTTCAGCAAATGAACATATTTCAGCGAGTGAGAAGTTTTTTCTTTAATCGCGTCAGATTTTATCTTAAAATACAAGAACTTTTCGTGGTTCTTTTCAATTTTAGTTGGTTTTCATCTTATGAACTTATTTCAGTCAGCTAGATCTTTCTTCTTCAAAGCAAAAAGATTTTATCTTCAAATACAAGAACTTTTCGTGGTTTTGTTGATTTTCAGCAAATGAACATATTTCAGCGAGCGATAAGTTTTTTCTTCAATAGCGTAAGATTTTATCTAAAAATACAAGAACTTTTCGTGGTTCTTGTCAATTTTTGTTAGTTTTCATCTTATGAACTTATTTCAGTCAGCCAGATCTTTCTTCTTCAAAGCAAAAAGATTTTATCTTCAAATACAAGAACTTTTCGTGGTTTTGTTTATTTTCAGCAAATGAACATATTTCAGCGAGCGAGAAGTTTTTTCTTTAAAAGCGTCAGGTTTTATCTTAAAATACAAGAACTTTTCGTGGTTCTTGTCAATTTTTGTTGGTTTTCATCCAATAAACTTATTTCAGTCAGCTGGATCTTTCTTCTTCAACGCAAAAAGATTTTATCTTCAAATACAAGAACTTTTCTTGGTTTTGTTGATTTTCAGCAAATGAACATATTTCAGCGAGCGAGAAGTTTTTTCTTTAAAAGCGTCAGATTTGATCTAAAAATACAAGAACTTTTCGTGGTTCTTGTCAATTTTTGTTGGTTTTCATCTTATGAACTTATTTCAGTCAGCGAGATCTTTCTTCTTCAAAGCAAAAAGATTTTATCTTCAAATACAAGAACTTTTCGTGGTTTTGTTCATTTTCAGCAAATGAACATATTTCAGCGAGGGAGAAGTTTTTTCTTTAATAGCGTCAGATTTTATCTTAAAATACAAGAACTTTTCGTGGTTCTTGTCAATTTTTGTTAGTTTTCATCAAATGAACTTATTTCAGTCAGCTGGATCTTTCTTCTTGAAAGCAAAAAGATTTTATCTTCAAATACAAGAACTTTTCGTGGTTTTGTTGATTTTCAGCAAATGAACATATTTCAGCGAGCGAGAAGTTTTTTCTTCAATAGCGTAAGATTTTATCTTAAAATAGAAGAACTTTTCGTGGTTCTTGTCAATTTTTGTTAGTTTTCAACTTATGAACTTATTTCAGTCAGCTAGATCTTTCTTCTTCAAAGCAAAAAGATTTTATCTTCAAATACCAGAACTTTTCGTGGTTTTGTTGATTTTCAGCAAATGAACATATTTCAGCGAGGGAGAAGTTTTTTCTTTAATAGCGGCAGATTTTATCTTAAAATACAAGAACCTTTCGTGGTTCTTGTCAATTTTTGTTGGTTTTCATCCAATGAACTTATTTCAGTCAGCTAGATCTTTCTTCTTCAAAGCAAAAAGATTTTATCTTCAACTACAAGAACTTTTTGTGATTTTGTTGATTTTCGGCAAATGAACATATTTCAGCGAGCGAGAAGTTTTTTCTTTAATAGCGTCAGATTTTATCTTAAAATACAAGAACTTTTCATGGTTCTTGTCAATTTTTGTTGGTTTTCATCTTATGAACTTATTTCAGTCAGCCAGATCTTTCTTCTTCAAAGCAAAAAGATTTTATCTTCAAATACCAGAACTTTTCGTGGTTTTGTTGATTTTCAGCAAATGAACATATTTCAGCGAGCGAGAAGTTTTTTCTTTAATAGTGTCAGATTTTATCTTAATATACAAGAAGTTTTCATGGTTCTTGTCAATTTTTGTTGCTTTTCATCTATATACTTATTTCAGTCAGCTGGATCTTTCTTCTTGAAAGCAAAAAGATTTTATCTTCAAATACAAGAACTTTTCGTGGTTTTGTTGATTTTCAGCAAATGAACATATTTCAGCGAGCGAGAAGTTTTTTCTTCAATAGCGTAAGATTTTATCTTAAAATAGAAGAACTTTTCGTGGTTCTTGTCAATTGTTGTTAGTTTTCATCTTATGAACTTATTTCAGTCAGCTCGATCTTTCTTCTTCAAAGCAAAAAGATTTTATCTTCAAATACAAGAACTTTTCGTGGTTTTGTTGATTTTCAGCAAATGAACATATTTCAGCGAGGGAGAAATTTTTTCTTTAATAGCGTTGGATTTTATCTTAAAATACAAGAACTTTTCGTGGTTCTTGTCAATTTTTGTTGGTTTTCATCCAATGAACTTATTTCAGTCAGCTAGATCTTTCTTCTTCAAAGCAAAAAGATTTTATCTTCAAATACCAGAACTTTTTGTGGTTTTGTTGATTTTCAGCAAATGAACATATTTCAGCGAGCGAGAAGTTTTTTCTTTAATCGCGTCAGATTTTATCTTAAAATACAAGAACTTTTCGTGGTTCTTGTCAATTTTTGTTGGTTTTCATCCAATGAACTTATTTCACTCACCCAGAGCTTTCTTCTTCAAAGCAAATAGATTTTATCTTCAAATACAAGAACTTTCGTGGTTTTGTTGATTTTCAGCAAATGAACATATTTCAGCGAGCGAGAAGTTTTTTCTTCAATAGCGTTGGATTTTATCTAAAAATACAAGAACTTTTCGTGGTTCTTGTCAATTTTTGTTAGTTTTCATCTTATGAACTTATTTCAGTCAGCTAGATCTTTCTTCTTCAAAGCAAAAAGATTTTATCTTCAAATACCAGAACTTTTCGTGGTTTTGTTGATTTTCAGCAAATGAACATATTTCAGCGAGGGAGAAGTTTTTTCTTTAATAGCGTCAGATTTTATCTTAAAATACAAGAACTTTTCGTGGTTCTTGTCAATTTTTGTTGGTTTTCATCCAATGAACTTATTTCAGTCAGCTAGATCTTTCTTCTTCAAAGCAAAAAGATTTTATCTTCAAATACAAGAACTTTTCGTGGTTTTGTTGATTTTCAGCAAATGAACATATTTCAGCGAGTGAGAAGTTTTTTCTTTAATCGCGTCAGATTTTATCTTAAAATACAAGAACTTTTCGTGGTTCTTGTCAATTTTTGTTGGTTTTCATCCAATAAACTTATTTCAGTATGCTGGATCTTTCTTCTTCAAAGCAAAAAGATTTTATCTTCAAATACAAGAACTTTTCGTAGCTTTGTTGATTTTCAGCAAATGAACATATTTCAGCGAGCGAGAAGTTTTTTCTTTAATCGCGTCAGATTTTATCTTAAAATACAAGAACTTTTCGTGGTTCTTGTCATTTTTTGTTGGTTTTCATCCAATAAACTTATTTCAGTCAGCTAGATCTTTCTTCTTCAAAGCAAAAAGATTTTATCTTCAAATACAAGAACTTTTCGTGGTTTTGTTGATTTTCAGCAAATGAACATATTTCAGCGAGCGAGAAGTTTTTTCTTTAAAAGCGTCAGATTTTATCTTAAAATACAAGAACTTTTCGTGGTTCTTGTCAATTTTTCTTGGTTTTCATCCAATGAACTTATTTCAGTCAGCTCGATCTTTCTTCTTGAAAGCAAAAGGATTTTATCTTCAAATACAAGAACTTTTCGTGGTTTTGTTGATTTTCAGCAAATGAACATATTTTAGCGAGCGAGAAGTTTTTTCTTCAATCGCGTCAGATTTTATCTTAAAATACAAGAACTTTTCGTGGTTCTTGTCAATTTTTGTTGTTTTTCATCTTATGAACTTATTTCAGTCAGCTAGATCTTTCTTCTACAAAGCAAAAAGATTTTATCTTCAAATACAAGAACTTTTCGTGGTTTTGTTGATTTTCAGCAAATGAACATATTTCAGCGAGGGAGAAATTTTTTCTTTAATAGCGTTGGATTTTATCTTAAAATACAAGAACTTTTCGTGGTTCTTGTCAATTTTTGTTGGTTTTCATCCAATGAACTTATTTCAGTCAGCTCGATCTTTCTTCTTCAAAGCAAAAAGATTTTATCTTCAAATACCAGAACTTTTTGTGGTTTTGTTGATTTTCAGCAAATGAACATATTTCAGCGAGCGAGAAGTTTTTTCTTTAATCGCGTCAGATTTTATCTTAAAATACAAGAACTTTTCGTGGTTCTTGTCAATTTTTGTTGGTTTTCATCTTATGAACTTATTTCAGTCAGCGAGATCTTTCTTCTTCAAAGCAAAAAGATTTTATCTTCAAATACAAGAACTTTTCGTGGTTTTGTTGATTTTCAGCAAATGAACATATTTCAGCGAGCGAGAAGTTTTTTCTTCAATAGCGTTGGATTTTATCTAAAAATACAAGAACTTTTCGTGGTTCTTGTCAATTTTTGTTAGTTTTCATCTTATGAACTTATTTCAGTCAGCTAGATCTTTCTTCTTGAAAGCAAAAAGATTTTATCTTCAAATACCAGAACTTTTCGTGGTTTTGTTGATTTTCAGCAAATGAACATATTTCAGCGAGGGAGAAGTTTTTTCTTTAATAGCGTCAGATTTTATCTTAAAATACAAGAACTTTTCGTGGTTCTTGTCAATTTTTGTTAGTTTTCATCAAATGAACTTATTTCAGTCAGCTGGATCTTTCTTCTTGAAAGCAAAAAGATTTTATCTTCAAATACAAGAACTTTTCGTGGTTTTGTTGATTTTCAGCAAATGAACATATTTCAGCGAGCTAGAAGTTTTTTCTTCAATAGCGTAAGATTTTATCTTAAAATAGAAGAACTTTTCGTGGTTCTTGTCAATTTTTGTTAGTTTTCAACTTATGAACTTATTTCAGTCAGCTAGATCTTTCTTCTTCAAAGCAAAAAGATTTTATCTTCAACTACAAGAACTTTTCGTGGTTTTGTTGATTTTCAGCAAATGAACATATTTCAGCGAGCGAGAAGTTTTTTCTTCAATAGCGTTGGATTTTATCTAAAAATACAAGAACTTTTCGTGGTTCTTGTCAATTTTTGTTAGTTTTCATCTTATGAACTTATTTCAGTCAGCTAGATCTTTCTTCTTGAAAGCAAAAAGATTTTATCTTCAAATACCAGAACTTTTCGTGGTTTTGTTGATTTTCAGCAAATGAACATATTTCAGCGAGGGAGAAGTTTTTTCTTTAATAGCGTCAGATTTTATCTTAAAATACAAGAACTTTTCATGGTTCTTGTCAATTTTTGTTGGTTTTCATCTTATGAACTTATTTCAGTCAGCCAGATCTTTCTTCTTCAAAGCAAAAAGATTTTATCTTCAAATACCAGAACTTTTCGTGGTTTTGTTGATTTTCAGCAAATGAACATATTTCAGCGAGCGAGAAGTTTTTTCTTTAATAGTGTCAGATTTTATCTTAATATACAAGAAGTTTTCATGGTTCTTGTCAATTTTTGTTGCTTTTCATCTATATACTTATTTCAGTCAGCTGGATCTTTCTTCTTGAAAGCAAAAAGATTTTATCTTCAAATACAAGAACTTTTCGTGGTTTTGTTGATTTTCAGCAAATGAACATATTTCAGCGAGCGAGAAGTTTTTTCTTCAATAGCGTAAGATTTTATCTTAAAATAGAAGAACTTTTCGTGGTTCTTGTCAATTGTTGTTAGTTTTCATCTTATGAACTTATTTCAGTCAGCTAGATCTTTCTTCTTCAAAGCAAAAAGATTTTATCTTCAAATACAAGAACTTTTCGTGGTTTTGTTGATTTTCAGCAAATGAACATATTTCAGCGAGGGAGAAATTTTTTCTTTAATAGCGTTGGATTTTATCTTAAAATACAAGAACTTTTCGTGGTTCTTGTCAATTTTTGTTGGTTTTCATCCAATGAACTTATTTCAGTCAGCTAGATCTTTCTTCTTCAAAGCAAAAAGATTTTATCTTCAAATACCAGAACTTTTTGTGGTTTTGTTGATTTTCAGCAAATGAACATATTTCAGCGAGCGAGAAGTTTTTTCTTTAATCGCGTCTGATTTTATCTTAAAATACAAGAACTTTTCGTGGTTCTTGTCAATTTTTGTTGGTTTTCATCCAATGAACTTATTTCACTCACCCAGAGCTTTCTTCTTCAAAGCAAATAGATTTTATCTTCAAATACAAGAACTTTCGTGGTTTTGTTGATTTTCAGCAAATGAACATATTTCAGCGAGCGAGAAGTTTTTTCTTCAATAGCGTTGGATTTTATCTAAAAATACAAGAACTTTTCGTGGTTCTTGTCAATTTTTGTTAGTTTTCATCTTATGAACTTATTTCAGTCAGCTAGATCTTTCTTCTTCAAAGCAAAAAGATTTTATCTTCAAATACCAGAACTTTTCGTGGTTTTGTTGATTTTCAGCAAATGAACATATTTCAGCGAGGGAGAAGTTTTTTCTTTAATAGCGTCAGATTTTATCTTAAAATACAAGAACTTTTCGTGGTTCTTGTCAATTTTTGTTGGTTTTCATCCAATGAACTTATTTCAGTCAGCTAGATCTTTCTTCTTCAAAGCAAAAAGATTTTATCTTCAAATACAAGAACTTTTCGTGGTTTTGTTGATTTTCAGCAAATGAACATATTTCAGCGAGTGAGAAGTTTTTTCTTTAATCGCGTCAGATTTTATCTTAAAATACAAGAACTTTTCGTGGTTCTTGTCAATTTTTGTTGGTTTTCATCCAATAAACTTATTTCAGTATGCTGGATCTTTCTTCTTCAAAGCAAAAAGATTTTATCTTCAAATACAAGAACTTTTCGTAGCTTTGTTGATTTTCAGCAAATGAACATATTTCAGCGAGCGAGAAGTTTTTTCTTTAATCGCGTCAGATTTTATCTTAAAATACAAGAACTTTTCGTGGTTCTTGTCATTTTTTGTTGGTTTTCATCCAATAAACTTATTTCAGTCAGCTAGATCTTTCTTCTTCAAAGCAAAAAGATTTTATCTTCAAATACAAGAACTTTTCGTGGTTTTGTTGATTTTCAGCAAATGAACATATTTCAGCGAGCGAGAAGTTTTTTCTTTAAAAGCGTCAGATTTTATCTTAAAATACAAGAACTTTTCGTGGTTCTTGTCAATTTTTCTTGGTTTTCATCCAATGAACTTATTTCAGTCAGCTCGATCTTTCTTCTTGAAAGCAAAAGGATTTTATCTTCAAATACAAGAACTTTTCGTGGTTTTGTTGATTTTCAGCAAATGAACATATTTTAGCGAGCGAGAAGTTTTTTCTTCAATCGCGTCAGATTTTATCTTAAAATACAAGAACTTTTCGTGGTTCTTGTCAATTTTTGTTGTTTTTCATCTTATGAACTTATTTCAGTCAGCTAGATCTTTCTTCTACAAAGCAAAAAGATTTTATCTTCAAATACAAGAACTTTTCGTGGTTTTGTTGATTTTCAGCAAATGAACATATTTCAGCGAGGGAGAAATTTTTTCTTTAATAGCGTTGGATTTTATCTTAAAATACAAGAACTTTTCGTGGTTCTTGTCAATTTTTGTTGGTTTTCATCCAATGAACTTATTTCAGTCAGCTCGATCTTTCTTCTTCAAAGCAAAAAGATTTTATCTTCAAATACCAGAACTTTTTGTGGTTTTGTTGATTTTCAGCAAATGAACATATTTCAGCGAGCGAGAAGTTTTTTCTTTAATCGCGTCAGATTTTATCTTAAAATACAAGAACTTTTCGTGGTTCTTGTCAATTTTTGTTGGTTTTCATCTTATGAACTTATTTCAGTCAGCGAGATCTTTCTTCTTCAAAGCAAAAAGATTTTATCTTCAAATACAAGAACTTTTCGTGGTTTTGTTGATTTTCAGCAAATGAACATATTTCAGCGAGCGAGAAGTTTTTTCTTCAATAGCGTTGGATTTTATCTAAAAATACAAGAACTTTTCGTGGTTCTTGTCAATTTTTGTTAGTTTTCATCTTATGAACTTATTTCAGTCAGCTAGATCTTTCTTCTTGAAAGCAAAAAGATTTTATCTTCAAATACCAGAACTTTTCGTGGTTTTGTTGATTTTCAGCAAATGAACATATTTCAGCGAGGGAGAAGTTTTTTCTTTAATAGCGTCAGATTTTATCTTAAAATACAAGAACTTTTCGTGGTTCTTGTCAATTTTTGTTAGTTTTCATCAAATGAACTTATTTCAGTCAGCTGGATCTTTCTTCTTGAAAGCAAAAAGATTTTATCTTCAAATACAAGAACTTTTCGTGGTTTTGTTGATTTTCAGCAAATGAACATATTTCAGCGAGCTAGAAGTTTTTTCTTCAATAGCGTAAGATTTTATCTTAAAATAGAAGAACTTTTCGTGGTTCTTGTCAATTTTTGTTAGTTTTCAACTTATGAACTTATTTCAGTCAGCTAGATCTTTCTTCTTCAAAGCAAAAAGATTTTATCTTCAACTACAAGAACTTTTTGTGATTTTGTTGATTTTCGGCAAATGAACATATTTCAGCGAGCGAGAAGTTGTTTCTTTAATAGCGTCAGATTTTATCTTAAAATACAAGAACTTTTCATGGTTCTTGTCAATTTTTGTTGGTTTTCATCTTATGAACTTATTTCAGTCAGCTAGATCTTTCTTCTTCAAAGCAAAAAGATTTTATCTTCAAATACCAGAACTTTTCGTGGTTTTGTTGATTTTCAGCAAATGAACATATTTCAGCGAGCGAGAAGTTTTTTCTTTAAAAGCGTCAGATTTTATCTTAAAATACAAGAACTTTTCGTGGTTCTTGTCAATTTTTGTTGGTTTTCATCTTATGAACTTATTTCAGTCAGCTGGATCTTTCTTCTTCAAAGCAAAAAGATTTTATCATCAAATACAAGAACTTTTCGTGGTTTTGTTGATTTTCAGCAAATGAACATATTTCAGCGAGGGAGAAATTTTTTCTTTAATAGCGTTGGATTTTAACTTAAAATACAAGAACTTTTCGTGGTTCTTGTCAATTTTTGTTGGTTTTCATCCAATGAACTTATTTCAGTCAGCTAGATATTTCTTCTTCAAAGCAAAAAGATTTTATCTTCAAATACCAGAACTTTTTGTGGTTATGTTGATTTTCAGCAAATGAACATATTTCAGTGAGCGAGAAGTTTTTTCTTTAATCGCGTCAGATTTTATCTTAAAATACAAGAACTTTTCGTGGTTCTTGTCAATTTTTGTTGGTTTTCATCTTATGAACTTATTTCAGTCAGCGAGATCTTTCTTCTTCAAAGCAAAAAGATTTTATCTTCAAATACAAGAACTTTTCGTGGTTTTGTTGATTTTCAGCAAATGAACATATTTCAGCGAGCGATAAGTTTTTTCTTCAATAGCGTTGGATTTTATCTAAAAATACAAGAACTTTTCGTGGTTCTTGTCAATTTTTGTTAGTTTTCATCTTATGAACTTATTTCAGTCAGCGAGATCTTTCTTCTTGAAAGCAAAAAGATTTTATCTTCAAATACCAGAACTTTTCGTGGTTTTGTTGATTTTCAGCAAATGAACATATTTCAGCGAGTGAGAAGTTTTTTCTTTAATCGCGTCAGATTTTATCTTAAAATACAAGAACTTTTCGTGGTTCTTGTCAATTTTTGTTGGTTTTCATCCAATAAACTTATTTCAGTCAGCTGGATCTTTCTTCTTCAACGCAAAAAGATGTTATCTTCAAATACAAGAACTTTTCGTGGTTTTGTTGATTTTCAGCAAATGAACATATTTCAGCGAGCGAGAAGTTTTTTCTTTAAAAGCGTCAGATTTGATCTAAAAATACAAGAACTTTTCGTGGTTCTTGTCAATTTTTGTTGGTTTTCATCCAATAAACTTATTTCAGTCAGCTAGATCTTTCTTCTTCAAAGCAAAAAGATTTTATCTTCAAATACAAGAACTTTTCGTGGTTTTGTTGATTTTCAGCAAATGAACATATTTCAGCGAGCGAGAAGTTTTTTCTTTAAAAGCGTCAGATTTTATCTTAAAATACAAGAACTTTTCGTGGTTCTTGTCAATTTTTGTTGGTTTTCATCCAATAAACTTATTTCAGTCAGCTCGATCTTTCTTCTTGAAAGCAAAAGGATTTTATCTTCAAATACAAGAACTTTTCGTGGTTTTGTTGATTTTCAGCAAATGAACATATTTCAGCGAGCTGGAAGTTTTTTCTTTAATAGCGTAAGATTTTATCTTAAAATACAAGAACTTTTCGTGGTTCTTGTCAATTTTTGTTGGTTTTCATCCAATGAACTTATTTCAGTCAGCTGGATCTTTCTTCTTGAAAGCAAAAAGATTTTATCTTCAAATACCAGAACTTTTCGTGGTTTTGTTGATTTTCAGCAAATGAACATATTTCAGCGAGTGAGAAGTTTTTTCTTTAATCGCGTCAGATTTTATCTTAAAATACAAGAACTTTTCGTGGTTCTTTTCAATTTTAGTTGGTTTTCATCTTATGAACTTATTTCAGTCAGCTAGATCTTTCTTCTTCAAAGCAAAAAGATTTTATCTTCAAATACAAGAACTTTTCGTGGTTTTGTTGATTTTCAGCAAATGAACATATTTCAGCGAGCGATAAGTTTTTTCTTCAATAGCGTAAGATTTTATCTAAAAATACAAGAACTTTTCGTGGTTCTTGTCAATTTTTGTTAGTTTTCATCTTATGAACTTATTTCAGTCAGCCAGATCTTTCTTCTTCAAAGCAAAAAGATTTTATCTTCAAATACAAGAACTTTTCGTGGTTTTGTTTATTTTCAGCAAATGAACATATTTCAGCGAGCGAGAAGTTTTTTCTTTAAAAGCGTCAGGTTTTATCTTAAAATACAAGAACTTTTCGTGGTTCTTGTCAATTTTTGTTGGTTTTCATCCAATAAACTTATTTCAGTCAGCTGGATCTTTCTTCTTCAACGCAAAAAGATTTTATCTTCAAATACAAGAACTTTTCTTGGTTTTGTTGATTTTCAGCAAATGAACATATTTCAGCGAGCGAGAAGTTTTTTCTTTAAAAGCGTCAGATTTGATCTAAAAATACAAGAACTTTTCGTGGTTCTTGTCAATTTTTGTTGGTTTTCATCTTATGAACTTATTTCAGTCAGCGAGATCTTTCTTCTTCAAAGCAAAAAGATTTTATCTTCAAATACAAGAACTTTTCGTGGTTTTGTTCATTTTCAGCAAATGAACATATTTCAGCGAGGGAGAAGTTTTTTCTTTAATAGCGTCAGATTTTATCTTAAAATACAAGAACTTTTCGTGGTTCTTGTCAATTTTTGTTAGTTTTCATCAAATGAACTTATTTCAGTCAGCTGGATCTTTCTTCTTGAAAGCAAAAAGATTTTATCTTCAAATACAAGAACTTTTCGTGGTTTTGTTGATTTTCAGCAAATGAACATATTTCAGCGAGCGAGAAGTTTTTTCTTCAATAGCGTAAGATTTTATCTTAAAATAGAAGAACTTTTCGTGGTTCTTGTCAATTTTTGTTAGTTTTCAACTTATGAACTTATTTCAGTCAGCTAGATCTTTCTTCTTCAAAGCAAAAAGATTTTATCTTCAAATACCAGAACTTTTCGTGGTTTTGTTGATTTTCAGCAAATGAACATATTTCAGCGAGGGAGAAGTTTTTTCTTTAATAGCGGCAGATTTTATCTTAAAATACAAGAACCTTTCGTGGTTCTTGTCAATTTTTGTTGGTTTTCATCCAATGAACTTATTTCAGTCAGCTGGATCTTTCTTCTTCAACGCAAAAAGATGTTATCTTCAAATACAAGAACTTTTCGTGGTTTTGTTGATTTTCAGCAAATGAACATATTTCAGCGAGCGAGAAGTTTTTTCTTTAAAAGCGTCAGATTTGATCTAAAAATACAAGAACTTTTCGTGGTTCTTGTCAATTTTTGTTGGTTTTCATCCAATAAACTTATTTCAGTCAGCTAGATCTTTCTTCTTCAAAGCAAAAAGATTTTATCTTCAAATACAAGAACTTTTCGTGGTTTTGTTGATTTTCAGCAAATGAACATATTTCAGCGAGCGAGAAGTTTTTTCTTTAAAAGCGTCAGATTTTATCTTAAAATACAAGAACTTTTCGTGGTTCTTGTCAATTTTTGTTGGTTTTCATCCAATAAACTTATTTCAGTCAGCTCGATCTTTCTTCTTGAAAGCAAAAGGATTTTATCTTCAAATACAAGAACTTTTCGTGGTTTTGTTGATTTTCAGCAAATGAACATATTTCAGCGAGCTGGAAGTTTTTTCTTTAATAGCGTAAGATTTTATCTTAAAATACAAGAACTTTTCGTGGTTCTTGTCAATTTTTGTTGGTTTTCATCCAATGAACTTATTTCAGTCAGCTGGATCTTTCTTCTTGAAAGCAAAAAGATTTTATCTTCAAATACCAGAACTTTTCGTGGTTTTGTTGATTTTCAGCAAATGAACATATTTCAGCGAGTGAGAAGTTTTTTCTTTAATCGCGTCAGATTTTATCTTAAAATACAAGAACTTTTCGTGGTTCTTTTCAATTTTAGTTGGTTTTCATCTTATGAACTTATTTCAGTCAGCTAGATCTTTCTTCTTCAAAGCAAAAAGATTTTATCTTCAAATACAAGAACTTTTCGTGGTTTTGTTGATTTTCAGCAAATGAACATATTTCAGCGAGCGATAAGTTTTTTCTTCAATAGCGTAAGATTTTATCTAAAAATACAAGAACTTTTCGTGGTTCTTGTCAATTTTTGTTAGTTTTCATCTTATGAACTTATTTCAGTCAGCCAGATCTTTCTTCTTCAAAGCAAAAAGATTTTATCTTCAAATACAAGAACTTTTCGTGGTTTTGTTTATTTTCAGCAAATGAACATATTTCAGCGAGCGAGAAGTTTTTTCTTTAAAAGCGTCAGGTTTTATCTTAAAATACAAGAACTTTTCGTGGTTCTTGTCAATTTTTGTTGGTTTTCATCCAATAAACTTATTTCAGTCAGCTGGATCTTTCTTCTTCAACGCAAAAAGATTTTATCTTCAAATACAAGAACTTTTCTTGGTTTTGTTGATTTTCAGCAAATGAACATATTTCAGCGAGCGAGAAGTTTTTTCTTTAAAAGCGTCAGATTTGATCTAAAAATACAAGAACTTTTCGTGGTTCTTGTCAATTTTTGTTGGTTTTCATCTTATGAACTTATTTCAGTCAGCGAGATCTTTCTTCTTCAAAGCAAAAAGATTTTATCTTCAAATACAAGAACTTTTCGTGGTTTTGTTCATTTTCAGCAAATGAACATATTTCAGCGAGGGAGAAGTTTTTTCTTTAATAGCGTCAGATTTTATCTTAAAATACAAGAACTTTTCGTGGTTCTTGTCAATTTTTGTTAGTTTTCATCAAATGAACTTATTTCAGTCAGCTGGATCTTTCTTCTTGAAAGCAAAAAGATTTTATCTTCAAATACAAGAACTTTTCGTGGTTTTGTTGATTTTCAGCAAATGAACATATTTCAGCGAGCGAGAAGTTTTTTCTTCAATAGCGTAAGATTTTATCTTAAAATAGAAGAACTTTTCGTGGTTCTTGTCAATTTTTGTTAGTTTTCAACTTATGAACTTATTTCAGTCAGCTAGATCTTTCTTCTTCAAAGCAAAAAGATTTTATCTTCAAATACCAGAACTTTTCGTGGTTTTGTTGATTTTCAGCAAATGAACATATTTCAGCGAGGGAGAAGTTTTTTCTTTAATAGCGGCAGATTTTATCTTAAAATACAAGAACCTTTCGTGGTTCTTGTCAATTTTTGTTGGTTTTCATCCAATGAACTTATTTCAGTCAGCTAGATCTTTCTTCTTCAAAGCAAAAAGATTTTATCTTCAACTACAAGAACTTTTTGTGATTTTGTTGATTTTCGGCAAATGAACATATTTCAGCGAGCGAGAAGTTTTTTCTTTAATAGCGTCAGATTTTATCTTAAAATACAAGAACTTTTCATGGTTCTTGTCAATTTTTGTTGGTTTTCATCTTATGAACTTATTTCAGTCAGCCAGATCTTTCTTCTTCAAAGCAAAAAGATTTTATCTTCAAATACCAGAACTTTTCGTGGTTTTGTTGATTTTCAGCAAATGAACATATTTCAGCGAGCGAGAAGTTTTTTCTTTAATAGTGTCAGATTTTATCTTAATATACAAGAAGTTTTCATGGTTCTTGTCAATTTTTGTTGATTTTCATCCAATCAACTTATTTCAGTCAGCGAGATCTTTCTTCTTCAAAGCAAAAAGATTTTATCTTCAAATACAAGAACTTTTCGTGGTTTTGTTGATTTTCAGCAAATGAACATATTTCAGCGAGCGAGAAGTTTTTTCTTCAATCGCGTCAGATTTTATCTTAAAATACAAGAACTTTTCGTGGTTCTTGTCAATTTTTGTTGCTTTTCATCTATATACTTATTTCAGTCAGCTGGATCTTTCTTCTTGAAAGCAAAAAGATTTTATCTTCAAATACAAGAACTTTTCGTGGTTTTGTTGATTTTCAGCAAATGAACATATTTCAGCGAGCGAGAAGTTTTTTCTTCAATAGCGTAAGATTTTATCTTAAAATAGAAGAACTTTTCGTGGTTCTTGTCAATTGTTGTTAGTTTTCATCTTATGAACTTATTTCAGTCAGCTAGATCTTTCTTCTTCAAAGCAAAAAGATTTTATCTTCAAATACAAGAACTTTTCGTGGTTTTGTTGATTTTCAGCAAATGAACATATTTCAGCGAGGGAGAAATTTTTTCTTTAATAGCGTTGGATTTTATCTTAAAATACAAGAACTTTTCGTGGTTCTTGTCAATTTTTGTTGGTTTTCATCCAATGAACTTATTTCAGTCAGCTAGATCTTTCTTCTTCAAAGCAAAAAGATTTTATCTTCAAATACCAGAACTTTTTGTGGTTTTGTTGATTTTCAGCAAATGAACATATTTCAGCGAGCGAGAAGTTTTTTCTTTAATCGCGTCAGATTTTATCTTAAAATACAAGAACTTTTCGTGGTTCTTGTCAATTTTTGTTGGTTTTCATCTTATGAACTTATTTCAGTCAGCGAGATCTTTCTTCTTCAAAGCAAAAAGATTTTATCTTCAAATACAAGAACTTTTCGTGGTTTTGTTGATTTTCAGCAAATGAACATATTTCAGCGAGCGAGAAGTTTTTTCTTCAATAGCGTTGGATTTTATCTAAAAATACAAGAACTTTTCGTGGTTCTTGTCAATTTTTGTTAGTTTTCATCTTATGAACTTATTTCAGTCAGCTAGATCTTTCTTCTTCAAAGCAAAAAGATTTTATCTTCAAATACCAGAACTTTTCGTGGTTTTGTTGATTTTCAGCAAATGAACATATTTCAGCGAGGGAGAAGTTTTTTCTTTAATAGCGTCAGATTTTATCTTAAAATACAAGAACTTTTCGTGGTTCTTGTCAATTTTTGTTGGTTTTCATCCAATGAACTTATTTCAGTCAGCTAGATCTTTCTTCTTCAAAGCAAAAAGATTTTATCTTCAAATACAAGAACTTTTCGTGGTTTTGTTGATTTTCAGCAAATGAACATATTTCAGCGAGTGAGAAGTTTTTTCTTTAATCGCGTCAGATTTTATCTTAAAATACAAGAACTTTTCGTGGTTCTTGTCAATTTTTGTTGGTTTTCATCCAATAAACTTATTTCAGTATGCTGGATCTTTCTTCTTCAAAGCAAAAAGATTTTATCTTCAAATACAAGAACTTTTCGTAGCTTTGTTGATTTTCAGCAAATGAACATATTTCAGCGAGCGAGAAGTTTTTTCTTTAATCGCGTCAGATTTTATCTTAAAATACAAGAACTTTTCGTGGTTCTTGTCATTTTTTGTTGGTTTTCATCCAATAAACTTATTTCAGTCAGCTAGATCTTTCTTCTTCAAAGCAAAAAGATTTTATCTTCAAATACAAGAACTTTTCGTGGTTTTGTTGATTTTCAGCAAATGAACATATTTCAGCGAGCGAGAAGTTTTTTCTTTAAAAGCGTCAGATTTTATCTAAAAATACAAGAACTTTTCGTGGTTCTTGTCAATTTTTGTTGGTTTTCATCCAATAAACTTATTTCAGTCAGCTGGATCTTTCTTCTTCAACGCAAAAAGATTTTATCTTCAAATACAAGAACTTTTCTTGGTTTTGTTGATTTTCAGCAAATGAACATATTTCAGCGAGCGAGAAGTTTTTTCTTTAAAAGCGTCAGATTTGATCTAAAAATACAAGAACTTTTCGTGGTTCTTGTCAATTTTTGTTGGTTTTCATCTTATGAACTTATTTCAGTCAGCGAGATCTTTCTTCTTCAAAGCAAAAAGATTTTATCTTCAAATACAAGAACTTTTCGTGGTTTTGTTCATTTTCAGCAAATGAACATATTTCAGCGAGGGAGAAGTTTTTTCTTTAATAGCGTCAGATTTTATCTTAAAATACAAGAACTTTTCGTGGTTCTTGTCAATTTTTGTTAGTTTTCATCAAATGAACTTATTTCAGTCAGCTGGATCTTTCTTCTTGAAAGCAAAAAGATTTTATCTTCAAATACAAGAACTTTTCGTGGTTTTGTTGATTTTCAGCAAATGAACATATTTCAGCGAGCGAGAAGTTTTTTCTTCAATAGCGTAAGATTTTATCTTAAAATAGAAGAACTTTTCGTGGTTCTTGTCAATTTTTGTTAGTTTTCAACTTATGAACTTATTTCAGTCAGCTAGATCTTTCTTCTTCAAAGCAAAAAGATTTTATCTTCAAATACCAGAACTTTTCGTGGTTTTGTTGATTTTCAGCAAATGAACATATTTCAGCGAGGGAGAAGTTTTTTCTTTAATAGCGGCAGATTTTATCTTAAAATACAAGAACCTTTCGTGGTTCTTGTCAATTTTTGTTGGTTTTCATCCAATGAACTTATTTCAGTCAGCTGGATCTTTCTTCTTCAACGCAAAAAGATGTTATCTTCAAATACAAGAACTTTTCGTGGTTTTGTTGATTTTCAGCAAATGAACATATTTCAGCGAGCGAGAAGTTTTTTCTTTAAAAGCGTCAGATTTGATCTAAAAATACAAGAACTTTTCGTGGTTCTTGTCAATTTTTGTTGGTTTTCATCCAATAAACTTATTTCAGTCAGCTAGATCTTTCTTCTTCAAAGCAAAAAGATTTTATCTTCAAATACAAGAACTTTTCGTGGTTTTGTTGATTTTCAGCAAATGAACATATTTCAGCGAGCGAGAAGTTTTTTCTTTAAAAGCGTCAGATTTTATCTTAAAATACAAGAACTTTTCGTGGTTCTTGTCAATTTTTGTTGGTTTTCATCCAATAAACTTATTTCAGTCAGCTCGATCTTTCTTCTTGAAAGCAAAAGGATTTTATCTTCAAATACAAGAACTTTTCGTGGTTTTGTTGATTTTCAGCAAATGAACATATTTCAGCGAGCTGGAAGTTTTTTCTTTAATAGCGTAAGATTTTATCTTAAAATACAAGAACTTTTCGTGGTTCTTGTCAATTTTTGTTGGTTTTCATCCAATGAACTTATTTCAGTCAGCTGGATCTTTCTTCTTGAAAGCAAAAAGATTTTATCTTCAAATACCAGAACTTTTCGTGGTTTTGTTGATTTTCAGCAAATGAACATATTTCAGCGAGTGAGAAGTTTTTTCTTTAATCGCGTCAGATTTTATCTTAAAATACAAGAACTTTTCGTGGTTCTTTTCAATTTTAGTTGGTTTTCATCTTATGAACTTATTTCAGTCAGCTAGATCTTTCTTCTTCAAAGCAAAAAGATTTTATCTTCAAATACAAGAACTTTTCGTGGTTTTGTTGATTTTCAGCAAATGAACATATTTCAGCGAGCGAGAAGTTTTTTCTTCAATAGCGTAAGATTTTATCTAAAAATACAAGAACTTTTCGTGGTTCTTGTCAATTTTTGTTAGTTTTCATCTTATGAACTTATTTCAGTCAGCCAGATCTTTCTTCTTCAAAGCAAAAAGATTTTATCTTCAAATACAAGAACTTTTCGTGGTTTTGTTTATTTTCAGCAAATGAACATATTTCAGCGAGCGAGAAGTTTTTTCTTTAAAAGCGTCAGGTTTTATCTTAAAATACAAGAACTTTTCGTGGTTCTTGTCAATTTTTGTTGGTTTTCATCCAATAAACTTATTTCAGTCAGCTGGATCTTTCTTCTTCAACGCAAAAAGATTTTATCTTCAAATACAAGAACTTTTCTTGGTTTTGTTGATTTTCAGCAAATGAACATATTTCAGCGAGCGAGAAGTTTTTTCTTTAAAAGCGTCAGATTTGATCTAAAAATACAAGAACTTTTCGTGGTTCTTGTCAATTTTTGTTGGTTTTCATCTTATGAACTTATTTCAGTCAGCGAGATCTTTCTTCTTCAAAGCAAAAAGATTTTATCTTCAAATACAAGAACTTTTCGTGGTTTTGTTCATTTTCAGCAAATGAACATATTTCAGCGAGGGAGAAGTTTTTTCTTTAATAGCGTCAGATTTTATCTTAAAATACAAGAACTTTTCGTGGTTCTTGTCAATTTTTGTTAGTTTTCATCAAATGAACTTATTTCAGTCAGCTGGATCTTTCTTCTTGAAAGCAAAAAGATTTTATCTTCAAATACAAGAACTTTTCGTGGTTTTGTTGATTTTCAGCAAATGAACATATTTCAGCGAGCGAGAAGTTTTTTCTTCAATAGCGTAAGATTTTATCTTAAAATAGAAGAACTTTTCGTGGTTCTTGTCAATTTTTGTTAGTTTTCAACTTATGAACTTATTTCAGTCAGCTAGATCTTTCTTCTTCAAAGCAAAAAGATTTTATCTTCAAATACCAGAACTTTTCGTGGTTTTGTTGATTTTCAGCAAATGAACATATTTCAGCGAGGGAGAAGTTTTTTCTTTAATAGCGGCAGATTTTATCTTAAAATACAAGAACCTTTCGTGGTTCTTGTCAATTTTTGTTGGTTTTCATCCAATGAACTTATTTCAGTCAGCTAGATCTTTCTTCTTCAAAGCAAAAAGATTTTATCTTCAACTACAAGAACTTTTTGTGATTTTGTTGATTTTCGGCAAATGAACATATTTCAGCGAGCGAGAAGTTTTTTCTTTAATAGCGTCAGATTTTATCTTAAAATACAAGAACTTTTCATGGTTCTTGTCAATTTTTGTTGGTTTTCATCTTATGAACTTATTTCAGTCAGCCAGATCTTTCTTCTTCAAAGCAAAAAGATTTTATCTTCAAATACCAGAACTTTTCGTGGTTTTGTTGATTTTCAGCAAATGAACATATTTCAGCGAGCGAGAAGTTTTTTCTTTAATAGTGTCAGATTTTATCTTAATATACAAGAAGTTTTCATGGTTCTTGTCAATTTTTGTTGATTTTCATCCAATCAACTTATTTCAGTCAGCGAGATCTTTCTTCTTCAAAGCAAAAAGATTTTATCTTCAAATACAAGAACTTTTCGTGGTTTTGTTGATTTTCAGCAAATGAACATATTTCAGCGAGCGAGAAGTTTTTTCTTCAATCGCGTCAGATTTTATCTTAAAATACAAGAACTTTTCGTGGTTCTTGTCAATTTTTGTTGCTTTTCATCTATATACTTATTTCAGTCAGCTGGATCTTTCTTCTTGAAAGCAAAAAGATTTTATCTTCAAATACAAGAACTTTTCGTGGTTTTGTTGATTTTCAGCAAATGAACATATTTCAGCGAGCGAGAAGTTTTTTCTTCAATAGCGTAAGATTTTATCTTAAAATAGAAGAACTTTTCGTGGTTCTTGTCAATTGTTGTTAGTTTTCATCTTATGAACTTATTTCAGTCAGCTAGATCTTTCTTCTTCAAAGCAAAAAGATTTTATCTTCAAATACAAGAACTTTTCGTGGTTTTGTTGATTTTCAGCAAATGAACATATTTCAGCGAGGGAGAAATTTTTTCTTTAATAGCGTTGGATTTTATCTTAAAATACAAGAACTTTTCGTGGTTCTTGTCAATTTTTGTTGGTTTTCATCCAATGAACTTATTTCAGTCAGCTAGATCTTTCTTCTTCAAAGCAAAAAGATTTTATCTTCAAATACCAGAACTTTTTGTGGTTTTGTTGATTTTCAGCAAATGAACATATTTCAGCGAGCGAGAAGTTTTTTCTTTAATCGCGTCAGATTTTATCTTAAAATACAAGAACTTTTCGTGGTTCTTGTCAATTTTTGTTGGTTTTCATCTTATGAACTTATTTCAGTCAGCGAGATCTTTCTTCTTCAAAGCAAAAAGATTTTATCTTCAAATACAAGAACTTTTCGTGGTTTTGTTGATTTTCAGCAAATGAACATATTTCAGCGAGCGAGAAGTTTTTTCTTCAATAGCGTTGGATTTTATCTAAAAATACAAGAACTTTTCGTGGTTCTTGTCAATTTTTGTTAGTTTTCATCTTATGAACTTATTTCAGTCAGCTAGATCTTTCTTCTTCAAAGCAAAAAGATTTTATCTTCAAATACCAGAACTTTTCGTGGTTTTGTTGATTTTCAGCAAATGAACATATTTCAGCGAGGGAGAAGTTTTTTCTTTAATAGCGTCAGATTTTATCTTAAAATACAAGAACTTTTCGTGGTTCTTGTCAATTTTTGTTGGTTTTCATCCAATGAACTTATTTCAGTCAGCTAGATCTTTCTTCTTCAAAGCAAAAAGATTTTATCTTCAAATACAAGAACTTTTCGTGGTTTTGTTGATTTTCAGCAAATGAACATATTTCAGCGAGTGAGAAGTTTTTTCTTTAATCGCGTCAGATTTTATCTTAAAATACAAGAACTTTTCGTGGTTCTTGTCAATTTTTGTTGGTTTTCATCCAATAAACTTATTTCAGTATGCTGGATCTTTCTTCTTCAAAGCAAAAAGATTTTATCTTCAAATACAAGAACTTTTCGTAGCTTTGTTGATTTTCAGCAAATGAACATATTTCAGCGAGCGAGAAGTTTTTTCTTTAATCGCGTCAGATTTTATCTTAAAATACAAGAACTTTTCGTGGTTCTTGTCATTTTTTGTTGGTTTTCATCCAATAAACTTATTTCAGTCAGCTAGATCTTTCTTCTTCAAAGCAAAAAGATTTTATCTTCAAATACAAGAACTTTTCGTGGTTTTGTTGATTTTCAGCAAATGAACATATTTCAGCGAGCGAGAAGTTTTTTCTTTAAAAGCGTCAGATTTTATCTTAAAATACAAGAACTTTTCGTGGTTCTTGTCAATTTTTGTTGGTTTTCATCCAATGAACTTATTTCAGTCAGCTCGATCTTTCTTCTTCAAAGCAAAAAGATTTTATCTTCAAATACCAGAACTTTTTGTGGTTTTGTTGATTTTCAGCAAATGAACATATTTCAGCGAGCGAGAAGTTTTTTCTTTAATCGCGTCAGATTTTATCTTAAAATACAAGAACTTTTCGTGGTTCTTGTCAATTTTTGTTGGTTTTCATCTTATGAACTTATTTCAGTCAGCGAGATCTTTCTTCTTCAAAGCAAAAAGATTTTATCTTCAAATACAAGAACTTTTCGTGGTTTTGTTGATTTTCAGCAAATGAACATATTTCAGCGAGCGAGAAGTTTTTTCTTCAATAGCGTTGGATTTTATCTAAAAATACAAGAACTTTTCGTGGTTCTTGTCAATTTTTGTTAGTTTTCATCTTATGAACTTATTTCAGTCAGCTAGATCTTTCTTCTTCAAAGCAAAAAGATTTTATCTTCAAATACCAGAACTTTTCGTGGTTTTGTTGATTTTCAGCAAATGAACATATTTCAGCGAGGGAGAAGTTTTTTCTTTAATAGCGTCAGATTTTATCTTAAAATACAAGAACTTTTCGTGGTTCTTGTCAATTTTTGTTGGTTTTCATCCAATGAACTTATTTCAGTCAGCTAGATCTTTCTTCTTGAAAGCAAAAAGATTTTATCTTCAAATACCAGAACTTTTCGTGGTTTTGTTGATTTTCAGCAAATGAACATATTTCAGCGAGTGAGAAGTTTTTTCTTTAATCGCGTCAGATTTTATCTTAAAATACAAGAACTTTTCGTGGTTCTTTTCAATTTTTGTTGGTTTTCATCTTATGAACTTATTTCAGTCAGCTAGATCTTTCTTCTTCAAAGCAAAAAGATTTTATCTTCAAATACAAGAACTTTTCGTGGTTTTGTTGATTTTCAGCAAATGAACATATTTCAGCGAGCGATAAGTTTTTTCTTCAATAGCGTAAGATTTTTACTAAAAATACAAGAACTTTTCGTGGTTCTTGTCAATTTTTGTTAGTTTTCATCTTATGAACTTATTTCAGTCAGCTCGATCTTTCTTCTTCAAAGCAAAAAGATTTTATCTTCAAATACAAGAACTTTTCGTGGTTTTGTTGATTTTCAGCAAATGAACATATTTCAGCGAGCGAGAAGTTTTTTCTTTAAAAGCGTCAGATTTTATCTTAAAATACAAGAACTTTTCGTGGTTCTTGTCAATTTTTGTTGGTTTTCATCCAATAAACTTATTTCAGTCAGCTGGATCTTTCTTCTTCAACGCAAAAAGATTTTATCTTCAAATACAAGAACTTTTCGTGGTTTTGTTGATTTTCAGCAAATGAACATATTTCAGCGAGCGAGAAGTTTTTTCTTTAAAAGCGTCAGATTTGATCTAAAAATACAAGAACTTTTCGTGGTTCTTGTCAATTTTTGTTGGTTTTCATCCAATAAACTTATTTCAGTATGCTGGATCTTTCTTCTTCAAAGCAAAAAGATTTTATCTTCAAATACAAGAACTTTTCGTGGTTTTGTTGATTTTCAGCAAATGAACATATTTCAGCGAGCTAGAAGTTTTTTCTTCAATAGCGTAAGATTTTATCTTAAAATAGAAGAACTTTTCGTGGTTCTTGTCAATTGTTGTTAGTTTTCATCTTATGAACTTATTTCAGTCAGCTAGATCTTTCTTCTTCAAAGCAAAAAGATTTTATCTTCAAATACAAGAACTTTTCGTGGTTTTGTTGATTTTCAGCAAATGAACATATTTCAGCGAGGGAGAAATTTTTTCTTTAATAGCGTTGGATTTTATCTTAAAATACAAGAACTTTTCGTGGTTCTTGTCAATTTTTGTTGGTTTTCATCCAATGAACTTATTTCAGTCAGCTAGATCTTTCTTCTTCAAAGCAAAAAGATTTTATCTTCAAATACCAGAACTTTTTGTGGTTTTGTTGATTTTCAGCAAATGAACATATTTCAGCGAGCGAGAAGTTTTTTCTTTAATCGCGTCAGATTTTATCTTAAAATACAAGAACTTTTCGTGGTTCTTGTCAATTTTTGTTGGTTTTCATCTTATGAACTTATTTCAGTCAGCGAGATCTTTCTTCTTCAAAGCAAAAAGATTTTATCTTCAAATACAAGAACTTTTCGTGGTTTTGTTGATTTTCAGCAAATGAACATATTTCAGCGAGCGAGAAGTTTTTTCTTCAATAGCGTTGGATTTTATCTAAAAATACAAGAACTTTTCGTGGTTCTTGTCAATTTTTGTTAGTTTTCATCTTATGAACTTATTTCAGTCAGCTAGATCTTTCTTCTTCAAAGCAAAAAGATTTTATCTTCAAATACCAGAACTTTTCGTGGTTTTGTTGATTTTCAGCAAATGAACATATTTCAGCGAGGGAGAAGTTTTTTCTTTAATAGCGTCAGATTTTATCTTAAAATACAAGAACTTTTCGTGGTTCTTGTCAATTTTTGTTGGTTTTCATCCAATGAACTTATTTCAGTCAGCTCGATCTTTCTTCTTCAAAGCAAAATGATTTTATCTTCAAATACCAGAACTTTTCGTGGTTTTGTTGATTTTCAGCAAATGAACATATTTCAGCGAGTGAGAAGTTTTTTCTTTAATCGCGTCAGATTTTATCTTAAAATACAAGAACTTTTCGTGGTTCTTGTCAATTTTTGTTGGTTTTCATCCAATAAACTTACTTCAGTATGCTGGATCTTTCTTCTTCAAAGCAAAAAGATTTTATCTTCAAATACAAGAACTTTTCGTGGTTTTGTTGATTTTCAGCAAATGAACATATTTCAGCGAGCGAGAAGTTTTTTCTTTAAAAGCGTCAGATTTTATCTTAAAATACAAGAACTTTTCGTGGTTCTTGTCAATTTTTGTTGGTTTTCATCCAATAAACTTACTTCAGTATGCTGGATCTTTCTTCTTCAAAGCAAAAAGATTTTATCTTCAAATACAAGAACTTTTCGTGGTTTTGTTGATTTTCAGCAAATGAACATATTTCAGCGAGCGAGAAGTTTTTTCTTTAATCGCGTCAGATTTTATCTTAAAATACAAGAACTTTTCGTGGTTCTTGTCATTTTTTGTTGGTTTTCATCCAATAAACTTATTTCAGTCAGCTAGATCTTTCTTCTTCAAAGCAAAAAGATTTTATCTTCAAATACAAGAACTTTTCGTGGTTTTGTTGATTTTCAGCAAATGAACATATTTCAGCGAGCGAGAAGTTTTTTCTTTAAAAGCGTCAGATTTTATCTTAAAATACAAGAACTTTTCGTGGTTCTTGTCAATTTTTCTTGGTTTTCATCCAATGAACTTATTTCAGTCAGCTCGATCTTTCTTCTTGAAAGCAAAAGGATTTTATCTTCAAATACAAGAACTTTTCGTGGTTTTGTTGATTTTCAGCAAATGAACATATTTTAGCGAGCGAGAAGTTTTTTCTTCAATCGCGTCAGATTTTATCTTAAAATACAAGAACTTTTCGTGGTTCTTGTCAATTTTTGTTGTTTTTCATCTTATGAACTTATTTCAGTCAGCTAGATCTTTCTTCTTCAAAGCAAAAAGATTTTATCTTCAAATACAAGAACTTTTCGTGGTTTTGTTGATTTTCAGCAAATGAACATATTTCAGCGAGGGAGAAATTTTTTCTTTAATAGCGTTGGATTTTATCTTAAAATACAAGAACTTTTCGTGGTTCTTGTCAATTTTTGTTGGTTTTCATCCAATGAACTTATTTCAGTCAGCTCGATCTTTCTTCTTCAAAGCAAAAAGATTTTATCTTCAAATACCAGAACTTTTTGTGGTTTTGTTGATTTTCAGCAAATGAACATATTTCAGCGAGCGAGAAGTTTTTTCTTTAATCGCGTCAGATTTTATCTTAAAATACAAGAACTTTTCGTGGTTCTTGTCAATTTTTGTTGGTTTTCATCTTATGAACTTATTTCAGTCAGCGAGATCTTTCTTCTTCAAAGCAAAAAGATTTTATCTTCAAATACAAGAACTTTTCGTGGTTTTGTTGATTTTCAGCAAATGAACATATTTCAGCGAGCGAGAAGTTTTTTCTTCAATAGCGTTGGATTTTATCTAAAAATACAAGAACTTTTCGTGGTTCTTGTCAATTTTTGTTAGTTTTCATCTTATGAACTTATTTCAGTCAGCTCGATCTTTCTTCTTCAAAGCAAAAAGATTTTATCTTCAAATACCAGAACTTTTCGTGGTTTTGTTGATTTTCAGCAAATGAACATATTTCAGCGAGGGAGAAGTTTTTTCTTTAATCGCGTCAGATTTTATCTTAAAATACAAGAACTTTTCGTGGTTCTTTTCAATTTTTGTTGGTTTTCATCTTATGAACTTATTTCAGTCAGCTAGATCTTTCTTCTTCAAAGCAAAAAGATTTTATCTTCAAATACAAGAACTTTTCGTGGTTTTGTTGATTTTCAGCAAATGAACATATTTCAGCGAGCGATAAGTTTTTTCTTCAATAGCGTAAGATTTTTACTAAAAATACAAGAACTTTTCGTGGTTCTTGTCAATTTTTGTTAGTTTTCATCTTATGAACTTATTTCAGTCAGCTCGATCTTTCTTCTTCAAAGCAAAAAGATTTTATCTTCAAATACAAGAACTTTTCGTGGTTTTGTTGATTTTCAGCAAATGAACATATTTCAGCGAGCGAGAAGTTTTTTCTTTAAAAGCGTCAGATTTTATCTTAAAATACAAGAACTTTTCGTGGTTCTTGTCAATTTTTGTTGGTTTTCATCCAATAAACTTATTTCAGTCAGCTGGATCTTTCTTCTTCAACGCAAAAAGATTCTATCTTCAAATACAAGAACTTTTCGTGGTTTTGTTGATTTTCAGCAAATGAACATATTTCAGCGAGCGAGAAGTTTTTTCTTTAAAAGCGTCAGATTTGATCTAAAAATACAAGAACTTTTCGTGGTTCTTGTCAATTTTTGTTGGTTTTCATCCAATAAACTTATTTCAGTATGCTGGATCTTTCTTCTTCAAAGCAAAAAGATTTTATCTTCAAATACAAGAACTTTTCGTGGTTTTGTTGATTTTCAGCAAATGAACATATTTCAGCGAGCTTGAAGTTTTTTCTTCAATAGCGTAAGATTTTATCTTAAAATAGAAGAACTTTACGTGGTTCTTGTCAATTGTTGTTAGTTTTCATCTTATGAACTTATTTCAGTCAGCTAGATCTTTCTTCTTCAAAGCAAAAAGATTTTATCTTCAAATACAAGAACTTTTCGTGGTTTTGTTGATTTTCAGCAAATGAACATATTTCAGCGAGGGAGAAATTTTTTCTTTAATAGCGTTGGATTTTATCTTAAAATACAAGAACTTTTCGTGGTTCTTGTCAATTTTTGTTGGTTTTCATCCAATGAACTTATTTCAGTCAGCTAGATCTTTCTTCTTCAAAGCAAAAAGATTTTATCTTCAAATACCAGAACTTTTTGTGGTTTTGTTGATTTTCAGCAAATGAACATATTTCAGCGAGCGAGAAGTTTTTTCTTTAATCGCGTCAGATTTTATCTTAAAATACAAGAACTTTTCGTGGTTCTTGTCAATTTTTGTTGGTTTTCATCTTATGAACTTATTTCAGTCAGCGAGATCTTTCTTCTTCAAAGCAAAAAGATTTTATCTTCAAATACAAGAACTTTTCGTGGTTTTGTTGATTTTCAGCAAATGAACATATTTCAGCGAGCGAGAAGTTTTTTCTTCAATAGCGTTGGATTTTATCTAAAAATACAAGAACTTTTCGTGGTTCTTGTCAATTTTTGTTAGTTTTCATCTTATGAACTTATTTCAGTCAGCTAGATCTTTCTTCTTCAAAGCAAAAAGATTTTATCTTCAAATACCAGAACTTTTCGTGGTTTTGTTGATTTTCAGCAAATGAACATATTTCAGCGAGGGAGAAGTTTTTTCTTTAATAGCGTCAGATTTTATCTTAAAATACAAGAACTTTTCGTGGTTCTTGTCAATTTTTGTTGGTTTTCATCCAATGAACTTATTTCAGTCAGCTAGATCTTTCTTCTTCAAAGCAAAATGATTTTATCTTCAAATACCAGAACTTTTCGTGGTTTTGTTGATTTTCAGCAAATGAACATATTTCAGCGAGTGAGAAGTTTTTTCTTTAATCGCGTCAGATTTTATCTTAAAATACAAGAACTTTTCGTGGTTCTTGTCAATTTTTGTTGGTTTTCATCCAATAAACTTACTTCAGTATGCTGGATCTTTCTTCTTCAAAGCAAAAAGATTTTATCTTCAAATACAAGAACTTTTCGTGGTTTTGTTGATTTTCAGCAAATGAACATATTTCAGCGAGCGAGAAGTTTTTTCTTTAATCGCGTCAGATTTTATCTTAAAATACAAGAACTTTTCGTGGTTCTTGTCATTTTTTGTTGGTTTTCATCCAATAAACTTATTTCAGTCAGCTAGATCTTTCTTCTTCAAAGCAAAAAGATTTTATCTTCAAATACAAGAACTTTTCGTGGTTTTGTTGATTTTCAGCAAATGAACATATTTCAGCGAGCGAGAAGTTTTTTCTTTAAAAGCGTCAGATTTTATCTTAAAATACAAGAACTTTTCGTGGTTCTTGTCAATTTTTCTTGGTTTTCATCCAATGAACTTATTTCAGTCAGCTCGATCTTTCTTCTTGAAAGCAAAAGGATTTTATCTTCAAATACAAGAACTTTTCGTGGTTTTGTTGATTTTCAGCAAATGAACATATTTTAGCGAGCGAGAAGTTTTTTCTTCAATCGCGTCAGATTTTATCTTAAAATACAAGAACTTTTCGTGGTTCTTGTCAATTTTTGTTGTTTTTCATCTTATGAACTTATTTCAGTCAGCTAGATCTTTCTTCTTCAAAGCAAAAAGATTTTATCTTCAAATACAAGAACTTTTCGTGGTTTTGTTGATTTTCAGCAAATGAACATATTTCAGCGAGGGAGAAATTTTTTCTTTAATAGCGTTGGATTTTATCTTAAAATACAAGAACTTTTCGTGGTTCTTGTCAATTTTTGTTGGTTTTCATCCAATGAACTTATTTCAGTCAGCTCGATCTTTCTTCTTCAAAGCAAAAAGATTTTATCTTCAAATACCAGAACTTTTTGTGGTTTTGTTGATTTTCAGCAAATGAACATATTTCAGCGAGCGAGAAGTTTTTTCTTTAATCGCGTCAGATTTTATCTTAAAATACAAGAACTTTTCGTGGTTCTTGTCAATTTTTGTTGGTTTTCATCTTATGAACTTATTTCAGTCAGCGAGATCTTTCTTCTTCAAAGCAAAAAGATTTTATCTTCAAATACAAGAACTTTTCGTGGTTTTGTTGATTTTCAGCAAATGAACATATTTCAGCGAGCGAGAAGTTTTTTCTTCAATAGCGTTGGATTTTATCTAAAAATACAAGAACTTTTCGTGGTTCTTGTCAATTTTTGTTAGTTTTCATCTTATGAACTTATTTCAGTCAGCTAGATCTTTCTTCTTCAAAGCAAAAAGATTTTATCTTCAAATACCAGAACTTTTCGTGGTTTTGTTGATTTTCAGCAAATGAACATATTTCAGCGAGGGAGAAGTTTTTTCTTTAATAGCGTCAGATTTTATCTTAAAATACAAGAACTTTTCGTGGTTCTTGTCAATTTTTGTTGGTTTTCATCCAATGAACTTATTTCAGTCAGCTAGATCTTTCTTCTTCAAAGCAAAAAGATTTTATCTTCAAATACCAGAACTTTTCGTGGTTTTGTTGATTTTCAGCAAATGAACAAATTTCAGCGAGTGAGAAGTTTTTTCTTTAATCGCGTCAGATTTTATCTTAAAATACAAGAACTTTTCGTGGTTCTTTTCAATTTTTGTTGGTTTTCATCTTATGAACTTATTTCAGTCAGCTAGATCTTTCTTCTTCAAAGCAAAAAGATTTTATCTTCAAATACAAGAACTTTTCGTGGTTTTGTTGATTTTCAGCAAATGAACATATTTCAGCGAGCGATAAGTTTTTTCTTCAATAGCGTAAGATTTTTACTAAAAATACAAGAACTTTTCGTGGTTCTTGTCAATTTTTGTTAGTTTTCATCTTATGAACTTATTTCAGTCAGCTCGATCTTTCTTCTTCAAAGCAAAAAGATTTTATCTTCAAATACAAGAACTTTTCGTGGTTTTGTTGATTTTCAGCAAATGAACATATTTCAGCGAGCGAGAAGTTTTTTCTTTAAAAGCGTCAGATTTTATCTTAAAATACAAGAACTTTTCGTGGTTCTTGTCAATTTTTGTTGGTTTTCATCCAATAAACTTATTTCAGTCAGCTGGATCTTTCTTCTTCAACGCAAAAAGATTTTATCTTCAAATACAAGAACTTTTCGTGGTTTTGTTGATTTTCAGCAAATGAACATATTTCAGCGAGCGAGAAGTTTTTTCTTTAAAAGCGTCAGATTTGATCTAAAAATACAAGAACTTTTCGTGGTTCTTGTCAATTTTTGTTGGTTTTCATCCAATAAACTTATTTCAGTATGCTGGATCTTTCTTCTTCAAAGCAAAAAGATTTTATCTTCAAATACAAGAACTTTTCGTGGTTTTGTTGATTTTCAGCAAATGAACATATTTCAGCGAGCTAGAAGTTTTTTCTTCAATAGCGTAAGATTTTATCTTAAAATAGAAGAACTTTTCGTGGTTCTTGTCAATTGTTGTTAGTTTTCATCTTATGAACTTATTTCAGTCAGCTAGATCTTTCTTCTTCAAAGCAAAAAGATTTTATCTTCAAATACAAGAACTTTTCGTGGTTTTGTTGATTTTCAGCAAATGAACATATTTCAGCGAGGGAGAAATTTTTTCTTTAATAGCGTTGGATTTTATCTTAAAATACAAGAACTTTTCGTGGTTCTTGTCAATTTTTGTTGGTTTTCATCCAATGAACTTATTTCAGTCAGCTAGATCTTTCTTCTTCAAAGCAAAAAGATTTTATCTTCAAATACCAGAACTTTTTGTGGTTTTGTTGATTTTCAGCAAATGAACATATTTCAGCGAGCGAGAAGTTTTTTCTTTAATCGCGTCAGATTTTATCTTAAAATACAAGAACTTTTCGTGGTTCTTGTCAATTTTTGTTGGTTTTCATCTTATGAACTTATTTCAGTCAGCGAGATCTTTCTTCTTCAAAGCAAAAAGATTTTATCTTCAAATACAAGAACTTTTCGTGGTTTTGTTGATTTTCAGCAAATGAACATATTTCAGCGAGCGAGAAGTTTTTTCTTCAATAGCGTTGGATTTTATCGAAAAATACAAGAACTTTTCGTGGTTCTTGTCAATTTTTGTTAGTTTTCATCTTATGAACTTATTTCAGTCAGCTCGATCTTTCTTCTTCAAAGCAAAAAGATTTTATCTTCAAATACCAGAACTTTTCGTGGTTTTGTTGATTTTCAGCAAATGAACATATTTCAGCGAGGGAGAAGTTTTTTCTTTAATAGCGTCAGATTTTATCTTAAAATACAAGAACTTTTCGTGGTTCTTGTCAATTTTTGTTGGTTTTCATCCAATGAACTTATTTCAGTCAGCTAGATCTTTCTTCTTCAAAGCAAAAAGATTTTATCTTCAAATACCAGAACTTTTCGTGGTTTTGTTGATTTTCAGCAAATGAACATATTTCAGCGAGTGAGAAGTTTTTTCTTTAATCGCGTCAGATTTGATGTTAAAATACAAGAACTTTTCGTGGTTCTTGTCAATTTTTGTTGGTTTTCATCCAATAAACTTATTTCAGTATGCTGGATCTTTCTTCTTCAAAGCAAAAAGATTTTATCTTCAAATACAAGAACTTTTCGTGGTTTTGTTGATTTTCAGCAAATGAACATATTTCAGCGAGCGAGAAGTTTTTTCTTTAATCGCGTCAGATTTTATCTTAAAATACAAGAACTTTTCGTGGTTCTTGTCATTTTTTGTTGGTTTTCATCCAATAAACTTATTTCAGTCAGCTAGATCTTTCTTCTTCAAAGCAAAAAGATTTTATCTTCAAATACAAGAACTTTTCGTGGTTTTGTTGATTTTCAGCAAATGAACATATTTCAGCGAGCGAGAAGTTTTTTCTTTAAAAGCGTCAGATTTTATCTTAAAATACAAGAACTTTTCGTGGTTCTTGTCAATTTTTCTTGGTTTTCATCCAATGAACTTATTTCAGTCAGCTCGATCTTTCTTCTTGAAAGCAAAAGGATTTTATCTTCAAATACAAGAACTTTTCGTCGTTTTGTTGATTTTCAGCAAATGAACATATTTTAGCGAGCGAGAAGTTTTTTCTTCAATCGCGTCAGATTTTATCTTAAAATACAAGAACTTTAAGTGGTTCTTGTCAATTTTTGTTGTTTTTCATCTTATGAACTTATTTCAGTCAGCTAGATCTTTCTTCTTCAAAGCAAAAAGATTTTATCTTCAAATACAAGAACTTTTAGTGGTTTTGTTGATTTTCAGCAAATGAACATATTTCAGCGAGGGAGAAATTTTTTCTTTAATAGCGTTGGATTTTATCTTAAAATACAAGAACTTTTCGTGGTTCTTGTCAATTTTTGTTGGTTTTCATCCAATGAACTTATTTCAGTCAGCTAGATCTTTCTTCTTCAAAGCAAAAAGATTTTATCTTCAAATACAAGAACTTTTCGTGGTTTTGTTGATTTTCAGCAAATGAACATATTTCAGCGAGCGAGAAGTTCTTTCTTCAATAGCGTTGGATTTTATCTAAAAATACAAGAACCTTTCGTGGTTCTTGTCAATTTTTGTTAGTTTTCATCTTATGAACTTATTTCAGTCAGCTAGATCTTTCTTCTTCAAAGCAAAAAGATTTTATCTTCAAATACCAGAACTTTTCGTGGTTTTGTTGATTTTCAGCAAATGAACATATTTCAGCGAGGGAGAAGTTTTTTCTTTAATAGCGTCAGATTTTATCTTAAAATACAAGAACTTTTCGTGGTTCTTGTCAATTTTTGTTGGTTTTCATCCAATGAACTTATTTCAGTCAGCTAGATCTTTCTTCTTCAAAGCAAAAAGATTTTATCTTCAAATACCAGAACTTTTCGTGGTTTTGTTGATTTTCAGCAAATGAACATATTTCAGCGAGTGAGAAGTTTTTTCTTTAATCGCGTCAGATTTTATCTTAAAATACAAGAACTTTTCGTGGTTCTTTTCAATTTTTGTTGGTTTTCATCTTATGAACTTATTTCAGTCAGCTAGATCTTTCTTCTTCAAAGCAAAAAGATTTTATCTTCAAATACAAGAACTTTTCGTGGTTTTGTTGATTTTCAGCAAATGAACATATTTCAGCGAGCGATAAGTTTTTTCTTCAATAGCGTAAGATTTTTACTAAAAATACAAGAACTTTTCGTGGTTCTTGTCAATTTTTGTTAGTTTTCATCTTATGAACTTATTTCAGTCAGCTCGATCTTTCTTCTTCAAAGCAAAAAGATTTTATCTTCAAATACAAGAACTTTTCGTGGTTTTGTTGATTTTCAGCAAATGAACATATTTCAGCGAGCGAGAAGTTTTTTCTTTAAAAGCGTCAGATTTTATCTTAAAATACAAGAACTTTTCGTGGTTCTTGTCAATTTTTGTTGGTTTTCATCCAATAAACTTATTTCAGTCAGCTGGATCTTTCTTCTTCAACGCAAAAAGATTTTATCTTCAAATACAAGAACTTTTCGTGGTTTTGTTGATTTTCAGCAAATGAACATATTTCAGCGAGCGAGAAGTTTTTTCTTTAAAAGCGTCAGATTTGATCTAAAAATACAAGAACTTTTCGTGGTTCTTGTCAATTTTTGTTGGTTTTCATCCAATAAACTTATTTCAGTATGCTGGATCTTTCTTCTTCAAAGCAAAAAGATTTTATCTTCAAATACAAGAACTTTTCGTGGTTTTGTTGATTTTCAGCAAATGAACATATTTCAGCGAGCGAGAAGTTTTTTCTTTAATCGCGTCAGATTTTATCTTAAAATACAAGAACTTTTCGTGGTTCTTGTCATTTTTTGTTGGTTTTCATCCAATAAACTTATTTCAGTCAGCTAGATCTTTCTTCTTCAAAGCAAAAAGATTTTATCTTCAAATACAAGAACTTTTCGTGGTTTTGTTGATTTTCAGCAAATGAACATATTTCAGCGAGCGAGAAGTTTTTTCTTTAAAAGCGTCAGATTTTATCTTAAAATACAAGAACTTTTCGTGGTTCTTGTCAATTTTTGTTGGTTTTCATCCAATGAACTTATTTCAGTCAGCTCGATCTTTCTACTTGAAAGCAAAAGGATTTTATCTTCAAATACAAGAACTTTTCGTGGTTTTGCTGATTTTCAGCAAATGAACATATTTCAGCCAGCTAGAAGTTTTTTCTTCAATAGCGTAAGATTTTATCTTAAAATACAAGAACTTTTCGTGGTTCTTGTCAATTTTTGTTAGTTTTCATCTTATGAACTTATTTCAGTCAGCGAGATCTTTCTTCTTCAAAGCAAAAAGATATTATCTTCAAATACAAGAACTTTTCGTGGTTTTGTTCATTTTCAGCAAATGAACATATTTCAGCGAGGGAGAAGTTTTTTCTTTAATAGCGTCAGATTTTATCTTAAAATACAAGAACTTTTCGTGGTTCTTGTCAATTTTTGTTGGTTTTCATCCAATGAACTTATTTCAGTCAGCTGGATCTTGCTTCTTCAAAGCAAAAAGATTTGATCTTCAAATACAAGAACTTTCCGTGGTTTTGTTGATTTTCAGCAAATGAACATATTTCAGCGAGCGAGAAGTTTTTTCTTTAATGGCGTCAGATTTTATCTTAAAATACAAGAACTTTTCGTGGTTCTTGTCAATTTTTGTTGCTTTTCATCTTATGAACTTATTTCAGTCAGCTAGATCTTTCTTCTTCAAAGCAAAAAGATTTTATCTTCAAATACAAGAACTTTTCGTGGTTTTGTTGATTTTCAGCAAATGAACATATTTCAGCGAGCGATAAGTTTTTTCTTCAATAGCGTAAGATTTTTTCTAAAAATACAAGAACTTTTCGTGGTTCTTGTCAATTTTTGTTAGTTTTCATCTTATGAACTTATTTCAGTCAGCTAGATCTTTCTTCTTCAAAGCAAAAAGATTTTATCTTCAAATACAAGAACTTTTCGTGGTTTTGTTGATTTTCAGCAAATGAACATATTTCAGCGAGCGAGAAGTTTTTTCTTTAAAAGCGTCAGATTTTATCTTAAAATACAAGAACTTTTCGTGGTTCTTGTCAATTTTTGTTGGTTTTCATCCAATAAACTTATTTCAGTCAGCTGGATCTTTCTTCTTCAACGCAAAAAGATTTTATCTTCAAATACAAGAACTTTTCGTGGTTTTGTTGATTTTCAGCAAATGAACATATTTCAGCGAGCGAGAAGTTTTTTCTTTAAAAGCGTCAGATTTGATCTAAAAATACAAGAACTTTTCGTGGTTCTTGTCAATTTTTGTTGGTTTTCATCCAATAAACTTATTTCAGTATGCTGGATCTTTCTTCTTCAAAGCAAAAAGATTTTATCTTCAAATACAAGAACTTTTCGTGGTTTTGTTGATTTTCAGCAAATGAACATATTTCAGCGAGCGAGAAGTTTTTTCTTTAAAAGCGTCAGATTTTATCTTAAAATACAAGAACTTTTCGTGGTTCTTGTCAATTTTTGTTGGTTTTCATCCAATGAACTTATTTCAGTCAGCTCGATCTTTCTTCTTGAAAGCAAAAGGATTTTATCTTCAAATACAAGAACTTTTCGTGGTTTTGTTGATTTTCAGCAAATGAACATATTTCAGCCAGCTAGAAGTTCTTTCTTCAATAGCGTAAGATTTTATCTTAAAATACAAGAACTTTTCGTGGTTCTTGTCAATTTTTGTTAGTTTTCATCTTATGAACTTATTTCAGTCAGCGAGATCTTTCTTCTTCAAAGCAAAAAGATTTTATCTTCAAATACAAGAACTTTTCGTGGTTTTGTTGATTTTCAGCAAATGAACATATTTCAGCGAGGGAGAAGTTTTTTCTTTAATAGCGTCAGATTTTATCTTAAAATACAAGAACTTTTCGTGGTTCTTGTCAATTTTTGTTGGTTTTCATCCAATGAACTTATTTCAGTCAGCTGGATCTTGCTCCTTCAAAGCAAAAAGATTTGATCTTCAAATACAAGAACTTTCCGTGGTTTTGTTGATTTTCAGCAAATGAACATATTTCAGCGAGCGAGAAGTTTTTTCTTTCATGGCGTCAGATTTTATCTTAAAATACAAGAACTTTTCGTGGTTCTTGTCAATTTTTGTTGCTTTTCATCTTATGAACTTATTTCAGTCAGCTGGATCTTTCTTCTTCAAAGCAAAAAGATTTTATCTTCAAATACAAGAACTTTTCGTGGTTTTGTTGATTTTCAGCAAATGAACATATTTCAGCGAGCGAGAAGTTTTTTCTTTAAAAGCGTCAGATTTTATCTTAAAATACAAGAACTTTTCGTGGTTCTTGTCAATTTTTGTTGGTTTTCATCTCATGAACTTATTTCAGTCAGCTGGATCTTTCTTCTTAAAAGCAAAAAGATTTTATCTTCAAATACAAGAACTTTTCGTGGTTTTGTTGATTTTCAGCAAATGAACATATTTCAGCGAGCGATAAGTTTTTTCTTCAATAGCGTAAGATTTTTTCTAAAAATACAAGAACTTTTCGTGGTTCTTGTCAATTTTTGTTAGTTTTCATCTTATGAACTTATTTCAGTCAGCTCGATCTTTCTTCTTCAAAGCAAAAAGATTTTATCTTCAAATACAAGAACTTTTCGTGGTTTTGTTGATTTTCAGCAAATGAACATATTTCAGCGAGCGAGAAGTTTTTTCTTTAAAAGCGTCAGATTTTATCTTAAAATACAAGAACTTTTCGTGGTTCTTGTCAATTTTTGTTGGTTTTCATCCAATAAACTTATTTCAGTCAGCTGGATCTTTCTTCTTCAACGCAAAAAGATTTTATCTTCAAATACAAGAACTTTTCGTGGTTTTGTTGATTTTCAGCAAATGAACATATTTCAGCGAGCGAGAAGTTTTTTCTTTAAAAGCGTCAGATTTGATCTAAAAATACAAGAACTTTTCGTGGTTCTTGTCAATTTTTGTTGGTTTTCATCCAATAAACTTATTTCAGTATGCTGGATCTTTCTTCTTCAAAGCAAAAAGATTTTATCTTCAAATACAAGAACTTTTCGTGGTTTTGTTGATTTTCAGCAAATGAACATATTTCAGCGAGCGAGAAGTTTTTTCTTTAAAAGCGTCAGATTTTATCTTAAAATACAAGAACTTTTCGTGGTTCTTGTCAATTTTTGTTGGTTTTCATCCAATGAACTTATTTCAGTCAGCTCGATCTTTCTTCTTGAAAGCAAAAGGATTTTATCTTCAAATACAAGAACTTTTCGTGGTTTTGTTGATTTTCAGCAAATGAACATATTTCAGCCAGCTAGAAGTTTTTTCTTCAATAGCGTAAGATTTTATCTTAAAATACAAGAACTTTTCGTGGTTCTTGTCAATTTTTGTTAGTTTTCATCTTATGAACTTATTTCAGTCAGCGAGATCTTTCTTCTTCAAAGCAAAAAGATTTTATCTTCAAATACAAGAACTTTTCGTGGTTTTGTTGATTTTCAGCAAATGAACATATTTCAGCGAGCGATAAGTTTTTTCTTCAATAGCGTCAGATTTTTTCTAAAAATACAAGAACTTTTCGTGGTTCTTGTCAATTTTTGTTAGTTTTCATCTTATGAACTTATTTCAGTCAGCTCGATCTTTCTTCTTCAAAGCAAAAAGATTTTATCTTCAAATACAAGAACTTTTCGTGGTTTTGTTGATTTTCAGCAAATGAACATATTTCAGCGAGCGAGAAGTTTTTTCTTTAAAAGCGTCAGATTTTATCTTAAAATACAAGAACTTTTCGTGGTTCTTGTCAATTTTTGTTGGTTTTCATCCAATAAACTTATTTCAGTCAGCTGGATCTTTCTTCTTCAACGCAAAAAGATTTTATCTTCAAATACAAGAACTTTTCGTGGTTTTGTTGATTTTCAGCAAATGAACATATTTCAGCGAGCGAGAAGTTTTTTCTTTAAAAGCGTCAGATTTGATCTAAAAATACAAGAACTTTTCGTGGTTCTTGTCAATTTTTGTTGGTTTTCATCCAATAAACTTATTTCAGTATGCTGGATCTTTCTTCTTCAAAGCAAAAAGATTTTATCTTCAAATACAAGAACTTTTCGTGGTTTTGTTGATTTTCAGCAAATGAACATATTTCAGCGAGCGAGAAGTTTTTTCTTTAAAAGCGTCAGATTTGATCTAAAAATACAAGAACTTTTCGTGGTTCTTGTCAATTTTTGTTGGTTTTCATCCAATAAACTTATTTCAGTATGCTGGATCTTTCTTCTTCAAAGCAAAAAGATTTTATCTTCAAATACAAGAACTTTTCGTGGTTTTGTTGATTTTCAGCAAATGAACATATTTCAGCGAGCGAGAAGTTTTTTCTTTAATCGCGTCAGATTTTATCTTAAAATACAAGAACTTTTCGTGGTTCTTGTCATTTTTTGTTGGTTTTCATCCAATAAACTTATTTCAGTCAGCTAGATCTTTCTTCTTCAAAGCAAAAAGATTTTATCTTCAAATACAAGAACTTTTCGTGGTTTTGTTGATTTTCAGCAAATGAACATATTTCAGCGAGCGAGAAGTTTTTTCTTTAAAAGCGTCAGATTTTATCTTAAAATACAAGAACTTTTCGTGGTTCTTGTCAATTTTTGTTGGTTTTCATCCAATGAACTTATTTCAGTCAGCTCGATCTTTCTACTTGAAAGCAAAAGGATTTTATCTTCAAATACAAGAACTTTTCGTGGTTTTGTTGATTTTCAGCAAATGAACATATTTCAGCCAGCTAGAAGTTTTTTCTTCAATAGCGTAAGATTTTATCTTAAAATACAAGAACTTTTCGTGGTTCTTGTCAATTTTTGTTAGTTTTCATCTTATGAACTTATTTCAGTCAGCGAGATCTTTCTTCTTCAAAGCAAAAAGATATTATCTTCAAATACAAGAACTTTTCGTGGTTTTGTTCATTTTCAGCAAATGAACATATTTCAGCGAGGGAGAAGTTTTTTCTTTAATAGCGTCAGATTTTATCTTAAAATACAAGAACTTTTCGTGGTTCTTGTCAATTTTTGTTGGTTTTCATCCAATGAACTTATTTCAGTCAGCTGGATCTTGCTTCTTCAAAGCAAAAAGATTTGATCTTCAAATACAAGAACTTTCCGTGGTTTTGTTGATTTTCAGCAAATGAACATATTTCAGCGAGCGAGAAGTTTTTTCTTTAATGGCGTCAGATTTTATCTTAAAATACAAGAACTTTTCGTGGTTCTTGTCAATTTTTGTTGCTTTTCATCTTATGAACTTATTTCAGTCAGCTGGATCTTTCTTCTTCAAAGCAAAAAGATTTTATCTTCAAATACAAGAACTTTTCGTGGTTTTGTTGATTTTCAGCAAATGAACATATTTCAGCGAGCGATAAGTTTTTTCTTCAATAGCGTAAGATTTTTTCTAAAAATACAAGAACTTTTCGTGGTTCTTGTCAATTTTTGTTAGTTTTCATCTTATGAACTTATTTCAGTCAGCTAGATCTTTCTTCTTCAAAGCAAAAAGATTTTATCTTCAAATACAAGAACTTTTCGTGGTTTTGTTGATTTTCAGCAAATGAACATATTTCAGCGAGCGAGAAGTTTTTTCTGCAAAAGCGTCAGATTTTATCTTAAAATACAAGAACTTTTCGTGGTTCTTGTCAATTTTTGTTGGTTTTCATCCAATAAACTTATTTCAGTCAGCTGGATCTTTCTTCTTCAACGCAAAAAGATTTTATCTTCAAATACAAGAACTTTTCGTGGTTTTGTTGATTTTCAGCAAATGAACATATTTCAGCGAGCGAGAAGTTTTTTCTTTAAAAGCGTCAGATTTGATCTAAAAATACAAGAACTTTTCGTGGTTCTTGTCAATTTTTGTTGGTTTTCATCCAATAAACTTATTTCAGTATGCTGGATCTTTCTTCTTCAAAGCAAAAAGATTTTATCTTCAAATACAAGAACTTTTCGTGGTTTTGTTGATTTTCAGCAAATGAACATATTTCAGCGAGCGAGAAGTTTTTTCTTTAAAAGCGTCAGATTTTATCTTAAAATACAAGAACTTTTCGTGGTTCTTGTCAATTTTTGTTAGTTTTCATCTTATGAACTTATTTCAGTCAGCGAGATCTTTCTTCTTCAAAGCAAAAAGATTTTATCTTCCAATACAAGAACTTTTCGTGGTTTTGTTGATTTTCAGCAAATGAACATATTTCAGCGAGGGAGAAGTTTTTTCTTTAATAGCGTCAGATTTTATCTTAAAATACAAGAACTTTTCGTGGTTCTTGTCAATTTTTGTTGGTTTTCATCCAATGAACTTATTTCAGTCAGCTGGATCTTGCTTCTTCAAAGCAAAAAGATTTGATCTTCAAATACAAGAACTTTCCGTGGTTTTGTTGATTTTCAGCAAATGAACATATTTCAGCGAGCGAGAAGTTTTTTCTTTAATGGCGTCAGATTTTATCTTAAAATACAAGAACTTTTCGTGGTTCTTGTCAATTTTTGTTGCTTTTCATCTTATGAACTTATTTCAGTCAGCTGGATCTTTCTTCTTCAAAGCAAAAAGATTTTATCTTCAAATACAAGAACTTTTCGTGGTTTTGTTGATTTTCAGCAAATGAACATATTTCAGCGAGCGAGAAGTTTTTTATTTAAAAGCGTCAGATTTTATCTTAAAATACAAGAACTTTTCGTGGTTCTTGTCAATTTTTGTTGGTTTTCATCTTATGAACTGATTTCAGTCAGCTGGATCTTTCTTCTTCAAAGCAAAAAGATTTTATCTTCAAATACAAGAACTTTTCGTGGTTTTGTTGATTTTCAGCAAATCAACATTTTTCAGCGAGCGAGAAGTTTGTTCTTTAAAAGCGTCAGATTTTATCTTAAAATACAAGAACTTTTCGTGGGTCTTGTCAATTTTTGTTGGTTTTCATCTTATGAACTTATTTCAGTCAGCAAGATCTTTCTTCTTCAAAGCAAAATGATTTTATATTCAAATACAAGAACTTTTCGTGGTTTTGTTGATTTTCAGCAAATGAACATATTTCAGCGAGGGAGAAGTTTTTTCATTAATAGCGTCAGATTTTATCTTAAAATACAAGAACTTTTCGTGGTTCTTGTCAATTTTTGTTGGTTTTCATCCAATGAACTTATTTCAGTCAGCTGGATCTTTCTTCTTGAAAGCAAAAAGATTTTACCTTCAAATACAAGAACTTTTCGTGGTTTTGTTGATTTTCAGCAAATGAACATATTTCAGCGAGCGAGAAGTTTTTTCTTTAATCGCGTCAGATTTTATTTTAAAATACAAGAACTTTTCGTGGTTCTTGTCAATTTTTGTTGGTTTTCATCCAATGAACTTATTTCAGTCAGCTAGATCTTTCTTCTTGAAAGCAAAAAGATTTTATCTTAAAATACAAGAACTTTTCGTGGTTCTTGTCAATTTTTGTTAGTTTTCATCTGATGAACTTATTTCAGTCAGCTGGATCTTTCTTCTTAAAAGCAAAAAGATTTTATCTTCAAATACAAGAACTTTTCGTGGTTTTGTTGATTTTCAGCAAATGAACATATTTCAGCGAGGGAGAAGTTTTTTCTTTTATAGCGTCAGATTTTATCTTAAAATACAAGAACTTTTCGTGGTTCTTGTCAATTTTTGTTGGTTTTCATCCAATGAACTTATTTCAGTCAGCTAGATCTTTCTTCTTCAAAGCAAAAAGATTTTATCTTCAAATACAAGAACTTTTCGTGGTTTTGTTGATTTTCGGCAAATGAACATATTTCAGCGAGCGAGAAGTTTTTTCTTTAATCGCGTCAGATTTTATTTTAAAATACAAGAACTTTTCGTGGTTCTTGTCAATTTTTGTTGGTTTTCATCCAATGAACTTATTTCAGTCAGCTAGATCTTTCTTCTTGAAAGCAAAAAGATTTTATCTTCAAATACAAGAACTTTTCGTGGTTTTGTTGATTTTCAGCAAATGAACATATTTCAGCGAGCGAGAAGTTTTTTCCTGAAAAGCGTCAGATTTTATCTTAAAATACAAGAACTTTTCGTGGTTCTTGTCAATTTTTGTTGGTTTTCATCTTATGAACTTATTTCAGTCAGCTGGATCTTTCTTTTTCAAAGCAAAAAGATTTTATCTTCAAATACAAGAACTTTTCGTGGTTTTGTTGATTTTCAGCAAATGAACATATTTCAGCGAGGGAGAAGTTTTTTCTTTAATAGCGTCAGATTTTATCTTAAAATACAAGAACTTTTCATGGTTCTTGTCAATTTTTGTTGGTTTTCATCTAATGAACTTATTTCAGTCAGCTGGATCTTTCTTCTTCAACGCAAAAAGATTTTATCTTCAAATACAAGAACTTTTCGTGGTTTTGTTGATTTTCAGCAAATGAACATATTTCAGCGAGTGAGAAGTTTTTTCTTTAAAAGCGTCAGATTTGATCTAAAAATACAAGAACTTTTCGTGGTTCTTGTCAATTTTTGTTAGTTTTCATCTTATGAACTTATTTCAGTCAGCGAGATCTTTCTTCTTCAAAGCAAAAAGATTTTATCTTCCAATACAAGAACTTTTCGTGGTTTTGTTGATTTTCAGCAAATGAACATATTTCAGCGAGGGAGAAGTTTTTTCTTTAATAGCGTCAGATTTTATCTTAAAATACAAGAACTTTTCGTGGTTCTTGTCAATTTTTGTTGGTTTTCATCCAATGAACTTATTTCAGTCAGCTGGATCTTGCTTCTTCAAAGCAAAAAGATTTGATCTTCAAATACAAGAACTTTCCGTGGTTTTGTTGATTTTCAGCAAATGAACATATTTCAGCGAGCGAGAAGTTTTTTCTTTAATGGCGTCAGATTTTATCTTAAAATACAAGAACTTTTCGTGGTTCTTGTCAATTTTTGTTGCTTTTCATCTTATGAACTTATTTCAGTCAGCTGGATCTTTCTTCTTCAAAGCAAAAAGATTTTATCTTCAAATACAAGAACTTTTCGTGGTTTTGTTGATTTTCAGCAAATGAACATATTTCAGCGAGCGAGAAGTTTTTTATTTAAAAGCGTCAGATTTTATCTTAAAATACAAGAACTTTTCGTGGTTCTTGTCAATTTTTGTTGGTTTTCATCTTATGAACTGATTTCAGTCAGCTGGATCTTTCTTCTTCAAAGCAAAAAGATTTTATCTTCAAATACAAGAACTTTTCGTGGTTTTGTTGATTTTCAGCAAATCAACATTTTTCAGCGAGCGAGAAGTTTGTTCTTTAAAAGCGTCAGATTTTATCTTAAAATACAAGAACTTTTCGTGGGTCTTGTCAATTTTTGTTGGTTTTCATCTTATGAACTTATTTCAGTCAGCAAGATCTTTCTTCTTCAAAGCAAAATGATTTTATATTCAAATACAAGAACTTTTCGTGGTTTTGTTGATTTTCAGCAAATGAACATATTTCAGCGAGGGAGAAGTTTTTTCATTAATAGCGTCAGATTTTATCTTAAAATACAAGAACTTTTCGTGGTTCTTGTCAATTTTTGTTGGTTTTCATCCAATGAACTTATTTCAGTCAGCTGGATCTTTCTTCTTGAAAGCAAAAAGATTTTACCTTCAAATACAAGAACTTTTCGTGGTTTTGTTGATTTTCAGCAAATGAACATATTTCAGCGAGCGAGAAGTTTTTTCTTTAATCGCGTCAGATTTTATTTTAAAATACAAGAACTTTTCGTGGTTCTTGTCAATTTTTGTTGGTTTTCATCCAATGAACTTATTTCAGTCAGCTAGATCTTTCTTCTTGAAAGCAAAAAGATTTTATCTTAAAATACAAGAACTTTTCGTGGTTCTTGTCAATTTTTGTTAGTTTTCATCTGATGAACTTATTTCAGTCAGCTGGATCTTTCTTCTTAAAAGCAAAAAGATTTTATCTTCAAATACAAGAACTTTTCGTGGTTTTGTTGATTTTCAGCAAATGAACATATTTCAGCGAGGGAGAAGTTTTTTCTTTTATAGCGTCAGATTTTATCTTAAAATACAAGAACTTTTCGTGGTTCTTGTCAATTTTTGTTGGTTTTCATCCAATGAACTTATTTCAGTCAGCTAGATCTTTCTTCTTCAAAGCAAAAAGATTTTATCTTCAAATACAAGAACTTTTCGTGGTTTTGTTGATTTTCGGCAAATGAACATATTTCAGCGAGCGAGAAGTTTTTTCTTTAATCGCGTCAGATTTTATTTTAAAATACAAGAACTTTTCGTGGTTCTTGTCAATTTTTGTTGGTTTTCATCCAATGAACTTATTTCAGTCAGCTAGATCTTTCTTCTTGAAAGCAAAAAGATTTTATCTTCAAATACAAGAACTTTTCGTGGTTTTGTTGATTTTCAGCAAATGAACATATTTCAGCGAGCGAGAAGTTTTTTCCTGAAAAGCGTCAGATTTTATCTTAAAATACAAGAACTTTTCGTGGTTCTTGTCAATTTTTGTTGGTTTTCATCTTATGAACTTATTTCAGTCAGCTGGATCTTTCTTTTTCAAAGCAAAAAGATTTTATCTTCAAATACAAGAACTTTTCGTGGTTTTGTTGATTTTCAGCAAATGAACATATTTCAGCGAGGGAGAAGTTTTTTCTTTAATAGCGTCAGATTTTATCTTAAAATACAAGAACTTTTCATGGTTCTTGTCAATTTTTGTTGGTTTTCATCTAATGAACTTATTTCAGTCAGCTGGATCTTTCTTCTTCAACGCAAAAAGATTTTATCTTCAAATACAAGAACTTTTCGTGGTTTTGTTGATTTTCAGCAAATGAACATATTTCAGCGAGTGAGAAGTTTTTTCTTTAAAAGCGTCAGATTTGATCTAAAAATACAAGAACTTTTCGTGGTTCTTGTCAATTTTTGTTGGTTTTCATCCAATAAACTTATTTCAGTATGCTGGATCTTTCTTCTTCAAAGCAAAAAGATTTTATCTTCAAATACAAGAACTTTTCGTGGTTTTGTTGATTTTCAGCAAATGAACATATTTCAGCGAGCGAGAAGTTTTTTCTTTAAAAGCGTCAGATTTTATCTTAAAATACAAGAACTTTTCGTGGTTCTTGTCAATTTTTGTTGGTTTTCATCCAATGAACTTATTTCAGTCAGCTCGATCTTTCTTCTTGAAAGCAAAAGGATTTTATCTTCAAATACAAGAACTTTTCGTGGTTTTGTTGATTTTCAGCAAATGAACATATTTCAGCCAGCTAGAAGTTTTTTCTTCAATAGCGTAAGATTTTATCTTAAAATACAAGAACTTTTCGTGGTTCTTGTCAATTTTTGTTAGTTTTCATCTTATGAACTTATTTCAGTCAGCGAGATCTTTCTTCTTCAAAGCAAAAAGATTTTATCTTCAAATACAAGAACTTTTCGTGGTTTTGTTGATTTTCAGCAAATGAACATATTTCAGCGAGCGATAAGTTTTTTCTTCAATAGCGTCAGATTTTTTCTAAAAATACAAGAACTTTTCGTGGTTCTTGTCAATTTTTGTTAGTTTTCATCTTATGAACTTATTTCAGTCAGCTCGATCTTTCTTCTTCAAAGCAAAAATATTTTATCTTCAAATACAAGAACTTTTCGTGGTTTTGTTGATTTTCAGCAAATGAACATATTTCAGCGAGCGAGAAGTTTTTTCTTTAAAAGCGTCAGATTTTATCTTAAAATACAAGAACTTTTCGTGGTTCTTGTCAATTTTTGTTGGTTTTCATCCAATAAACTTATTTCAGTCAGCTGGATCTTTCTTCTTCAACGCAAAAAGATTTTATCTTCAAATACAAGAACTTTTCGTGGTTTTGTTGATTTTCAGCAAATGAACATATTTCAGCGAGCGAGAAGTTTTTTCTTTAAAAGCGTCAGATTTGATCTAAAAATACAAGAACTTTTCGTGGTTCTTGTCAATTTTTGTTGGTTTTCATCCAATAAACTTATTTCAGTATGCTGGATCTTTCTTCTTCAAAGCAAAAAGATTTTATCTTCAAATACAAGAACTTTTCGTGGTTTTGTTGATTTTCAGCAAATGAACATATTTCAGCGAGCGAGAAGTTTTTTCTTTAAAAGCGTCAGATTTGATCTAAAAATACAAGAACTTTTCGTGGTTCTTGTCAATTTTTGTTGGTTTTCATCCAATAAACTTATTTCAGTATGCTGGATCTTTCTTCTTCAAAGCAAAAAGATTTTATCTTCAAATACAAGAACTTTTCGTGGTTTTGTTGATTTTCAGCAAATGAACATATTTCAGCGAGCGAGAAGTTTTTTCTTTAATCGCGTCAGATTTTATCTTAAAATACAAGAACTTTTCGTGGTTCTTGTCATTTTTTGTTGGTTTTCATCCAATAAACTTATTTCAGTCAGCTAGATCTTTCTTCTTCAAAGCAAAAAGATTTTATCTTCAAATACAAGAACTTTTCGTGGTTTTGTTGATTTTCAGCAAATGAACATATTTCAGCGAGCGAGAAGTTTTTTCTTTAAAAGCGTCAGATTTTATCTTAAAATACAAGAACTTTTCGTGGTTCTTGTCAATTTTTGTTGGTTTTCATCCAATGAACTTATTTCAGTCAGCTCGATCTTTCTACTTGAAAGCAAAAGGATTTTATCTTCAAATACAAGAACTTTTCGTGGTTTTGTTGATTTTCAGCAAATGAACATATTTCAGCCAGCGAGAAGTTTTTTCTTCAATAGCGTAAGATTTTATCTTAAAATACAAGAACTTTTCGTGGTTCTTGTCAATTTTTGTTAGTTTTCATCTTATGAACTTATTTCAGTCAGCGAGATCTTTCTTCTTCAAAGCAAAAAGATATTATCTTCAAATACAAGAACTTTTCGTGGTTTTGTTCATTTTCAGCAAATGAACATATTTCAGCGAGGGAGAAGTTTTTTCTTTAATAGCGTCAGATTTTATCTTAAAATACAAGAACTTTTCGTGGTTCTTGTCAATTTTTGTTGGTTTTCATCCAATGAACTTATTTCAGTCAGCTGGATCTTGCTTCTTCAAAGCAAAAAGATTTGATCTTCAAATACAAGAACTTTCCGTGGTTTTGTTGATTTTCAGCAAATGAACATATTTCAGCGAGCGAGAAGTTTTTTCTTTAATGGCGTCAGATTTTATCTTAAAATACAAGAACTTTTCGTGGTTCTTGTCAATTTTTGTTGCTTTTCATCTTATGAACTTATTTCAGTCAGCTGGATCTTTCTTCTTCAAAGCAAAAAGATTTTATCTTCAAATACAAGAACTTTTCGTGGTTTTGTTGATTTTCAGCAAATGAACATATTTCAGCGAGCGATAAGTTTTTTCTTCAATAGCGTAAGATTTTTTCTAAAAATACAAGAACTTTTCGTGGTTCTTGTCAATTTTTGTTAGTTTTCATCTTATGAACTTATTTCAGTCAGCTAGATCTTTCTTCTTCAAAGCAAAAAGATTTTATCTTCAAATACAAGAACTTTTCGTGGTTTTGTTGATTTTCAGCAAATGAACATATTTCAGCGAGCGAGAAGTTTTTTCTGCAAAAGCGTCAGATTTTAACTTAAAATACAAGAACTTTTCGTGGTTCTTGTCAATTTTTGTTGGTTTTCATCCAATAAACTTATTTCAGTCAGCTGGATCTTTCTTCTTCAAAGCAAAAAGATTTTATCTTCAAATACAAGAACTTTTCGTGGTTTTGTTGATTTTCAGCAAATGAACATATTTCAGCGAGCGAGAAGTTTTTTCTTTAAAAGCGTCAGATTTTATCTTAAAATACAAGAACTTTTCGTGGTTCTTGTCAATTTTTGTTAGTTTTCATCTTATGAACTTATTTCAGTCAGCGAGATCTTTCTTCTTCAAAGCAAAAAGATTTTATCTTCCAATACAAGAACTTTTCGTGGTTTTGTTGATTTTCAGCAAATGAACATATTTCAGCGAGGGAGAAGTTTTTTCTTTAATAGCGTCAGATTTTATCTTAAAATACAAGAACTTTTCGTGGTTCTTGTCAATTTTTGTTGGTTTTCATCCAATGAACTTATTTCAGTCAGCTGGATCTTGCTTCTTCAAAGCAAAAAGATTTGATCTTCAAATACAAGAACTTTCCGTGGTTTTGTTGATTTTCAGCAAATGAACATATTTCAGCGAGCGAGAAGTTTTTTCTTTAATGGCGTCAGATTTTATCTTAAAATACAAGAACTTTTCGTGGTTCTTGTCAATTTTTGTTGCTTTTCATCTTATGAACTTATTTCAGTCAGCTGGATCTTTCTTCTTCAAAGCAAAAAGATTTTATCTTCAAATACAAGAACTTTTCGTGGTTTTGTTGATTTTCAGCAAATGAACATATTTCAGCGAGCGAGAAGTTTTTTTATTTAAAAGCGTCAGATTTTATCTTAAAATACAAGAACTTTTCGTGGTTCTTGTCAATTTTTGTTGGTTTTCATCTTATGAACTGATTTCAGTCAGCTGGATCTTTCTTCTTCAAAGCAAAAAGATTTTATCTTCAAATACAAGAACTTTTCGTGGTTTTGTTGATTTTCAGCAAATGAACATATTTCAGCGAGCGAGAAGTTTTTTCTTTAAAAGCGTCAGATTTTATCTTAAAATACAAGAACTTTTCGTGGTTCTTGTCAATTTTTGTTAGTTTTCATCTTATGAACTTATTTCAGTCAGCGAGATCTTTCTTCTTCAAAGCAAAAAGATTTTATCTTCCAATACAAGAACTTTTCGTGGTTTTGTTGATTTTCAGCAAATGAACATATTTCAGCGAGGGAGAAGTTTTTTCTTTAATAGCGTCAGATTTTATCTTAAAATACAAGAACTTTTCGTGGTTCTTGTCAATTTTTGTTGGTTTTCATCCAATGAACTTATTTCAGTCAGCTGGATCTTGCTTCTTCAAAGCAAAAAGATTTGATCTTCAAATACAAGAACTTTCCGTGGTTTTGTTGATTTTCAGCAAATGAACATATTTCAGCGAGCGAGAAGTTTTTTCTTTAATGGCGTCAGATTTTATCTTAAAATACAAGAACTTTTCGTGGTTCTTGTCAATTTTTGTTGCTTTTCATCTTATGAACTTATTTCAGTCAGCTGGATCTTTCTTCTTCAAAGCAAAAAGATTTTATCTTCAAATACAAGAACTTTTCGTGGTTTTGTTGATTTTCAGCAAATGAACATATTTCAGCGAGCGAGAAGTTTTTTATTTAAAAGCGTCAGATTTTATCTTAAAATACAAGAACTTTTCGTGGTTCTTGTCAATTTTTGTTGGTTTTCATCTTATGAACTGATTTCAGTCAGCTGGATCTTTCTTCTTCAAAGCAAAAAGATTTTATCTTCAAATACAAGAACTTTTCGTGGTTTTGTTGATTTTCAGCAAATGAACATTTTTCAGCGAGCGAGAAGTTTGTTCTTTAAAAGCGTCAGATTTTATCTTAAAATACAAGAACTTTTCGTGGGTCTTGTCAATTTTTGTTGGTTTTCATCTTATGAACTTATTTCAGTCAGCAAGATCTTTCTTCTTCAAAGCAAAATGATTTTATATTCAAATACAAGAACTTTTCGTGGTTTTGTTGATTTTCAGCAAATGAACATATTTCAGCGAGGGAGAAGTTTTTTCATTAATAGCGTCAGATTTTATCTTAAAATACAAGAACTTTTCGTGGTTCTTGTCAATTTTTGTTGGTTTTCATCCAATGAACTTATTTCAGTCAGCTGGATCTTTCTTCTTGAAAGCAAAAAGATTTTACCTTCAAATACAAGAACTTTTCGTGGTTTTGTTGATTTTCAGCAAATGAACATATTTCAGCGAGCGAGAAGTTTTTTCTTTAATCGCGTCAGATTTTATTTTAAAATACAAGAACTTTTCGTGGTTCTTGTCAATTTTTGTTGGTTTTCATCCAATGAACTTATTTCAGTCAGCTAGATCTTTCTTCTTGAAAGCAAAAAGATTTTATCTTAAAATACAAGAACTTTTCGTGGTTCTTGTCAATTTTTGTTAGTTTTCATCTGATGAACTTATTTCAGTCAGCTGGATCTTTCTTCTTAAAAGCAAAAAGATTTTATCTTCAAATACAAGAACTTTTCGTGGTTTTGTTGATTTTCAGCAAATGAACATATTTCAGCGAGGGAGAAGTTTTTTCTTTTATAGCGTCAGATTTTATCTTAAAATACAAGAACTTTTCGTGGTTCTTGTCAATTTTTGTTGGTTTTCATCCAATGAACTTATTTCAGTCAGCTAGATCTTTCTTCTTCAAAGCAAAAAGATTTTATCTTCAAATACAAGAACTTTTCGTGGTTTTGTTGATTTTCGGCAAATGAACATATTTCAGCGAGCGAGAAGTTTTTTCTTTAATCGCGTCAGATTTTATTTTAAAATACAAGAACTTTTCGTGGTTCTTGTCAATTTTTGTTGGTTTTCATCCAATGAACTTATTTCAGTCAGCTAGATCTTTCTTCTTGAAAGCAAAAAGATTTTATCTTCAAATACAAGAACTTTTCGTGGTTTTGTTGATTTTCAGCAAATGAACATATTTCAGCGAGCGAGAAGTTTTTTCCTGAAAAGCGTCAGATTTTATCTTAAAATACAAGAACTTTTCGTGGTTCTTGTCAATTTTTGTTGGTTTTCATCTTATGAACTTATTTCAGTCAGCTGGATCTTTCTTTTTCAAAGCAAAAAGATTTTATCTTCAAATACAAGAACTTTTCGTGGTTTTGTTGATTTTCAGCAAATGAACATATTTCAGCGAGGGAGAAGTTTTTTCTTTAATAGCGTCAGATTTTATCTTAAAATACAAGAACTTTTCATGGTTCTTGTCAATTTTTGTTGGTTTCATCCAATAAACTTATTTCAGTCAGCTAGATCTTTCTTCTTCAAAGCAAAAAGATTTTATCTTCAAATACAAGAACTTTTCGTGGTTTTGTTGATTTTCAGCAAATGAACATATTTCAGCGAGGGAGAAGTTTTTTCTTTTATAGCGTCAGATTTTATCTTAAAATACAAGAACTTTTCGTGGTTCTTGTCAATTTTTGTTGGTTTTCATCCAATGAACTTATTTCAGTCAGCAAGATCTTTCTTCTTCAAAGCAAAAAGATTTTATCTTCAAATACAAGAACTTTTCGTGGTTTTGTTGATTTTCAGCAAATGAACATATTTCAGCGAGCGAGAAGTTTTTTCTTTAATCGCATCAGATTTTATTTTAAAATACAAGAACTTTTCGTGGTTCTTGTCAATTTTTGTTGGTTTTCATCCAATGAACTTATTTCAGTCAGCTGGATCTTTCTTCTTGAAAGCAAAAAGATTTTATCTTCAAATACAAGAACTTTTCGTGGTTTTGTTGATTTTCAGCAAATGAACATATTTCAGCGAGCGAGAAGTTTTTTCCTTAAAAGCGTCAGATTTTATCTTAAAATACAAGAACTTTTCGTGGTTCTTGTCAATTTTTGTTGGTTTTCATCTTATGAACTTATTTCAGTCAGCTGGATCTTTCTTTTTCAAAGCAAAAAGATTTTATCTTCAAATACAAGAACTTTTCGTGGTTTTGTTGATTTTCAGCAAATGAACATATTTCAGCGAGCGAGAAGTTTTTTCTTTAATCGCGTCAGATTTTATCTTAAAATACAAGAACCTTTCGTGGTTCTTGTCAATTTTTGTTGTTTTTCATCGAATGAACTTATTTCAGTCAGCTGGATCTTTCTTCTTGAAAGCAAAAAGATTTTATCTTCAAATACAAGAACTTTTCGTGGTTTTGTTGGTTTTCATCCAATGAACTTATTTCAGTCAGCGAGATCTTTCTTCTTCAAAGAAAAAGATTTTATCTTCGATGAAAACCAATAAAATTGACAAGAACCACGAAAAGTTCTTGTATTTTAGGATAAGATCTGACGCTATTAAAGAAAAAACTTCTCGCTCGCTGAAATATGTTCATTTGCTGAAAATCAACAAAACCACGAAAAGTTCTTGTATTTGAAGATAAAATCTATTTGCTTTGAAGAAGAAAGATCGAGCTGACTGAAATAAGTTCATTCGATGAAAACCAACAAAAATTGACAAGAACCACGAAAAGTTCTTGTATTTTAAGATAAAATCTGACGCTATTAAAGAAAAATCTTCTCCCACGCTGAAATATGTTCATTTGCAGAAAATCAACAAAACCACGTAAAGTTCTTGTATTTGAAGATAAAATCTTTTTGCTTTGAAGAAGAAAGATCTGGCTGACTGAAATAAGTTCATTCGATCAAAACCAACAAAAATTGACGAGAACCACGAAAAGTTCATGTATTTTAAGATAAAATCTTGCGCTATTGAAGAAAAAACTTCCAGCTCGCTGAAATATGTTCATTTGCTGAAAACCAACAAAACCACGAAAAGTTCTTGTATTTGAAGATAAAATCTTTTTGCTTTCAAGAAGAAAGATCCAGCTGACTGAAATAAGTTCATTAGATGAAAATCAACAAAAATTGACAAGAACCACGAACAGTTCTTGTATTTTGAGATAAAATCTGAGGCTATTAAAGAAAAAACTTCTAGCTCGCTGAAATATGTTCATTTGCTGAAAACCAACAAAACCACGTAAAATTCTTGTATTTGAAGATAAAATCTTTTTGCTTTGAAGAAGAAAGATCCAGCTGACTGAAATAAGTTCATTCGATCAAAACCAACAAAAATTGACAAGAACCACGAAAAGTTCTTGTATTTTAAGATCAAATCTGACGCTATTAAAGAAAAAACTTGTCGCTCGCTGAAATATGTTCATTTGCTGAAAATCAACAAAACCACGAAAAGTTCTTGTATTTGAAGATAAAATCTTTTTGCTTTGAAGAAGAAAGATCGAGCTGACTGAAATGAGTTGATTCGATGAAAACCAACAAAAATTGACAAGAACCACGAAAAGTTCTTGTATTTGAAGATACAATCTGACGCTATTAAAGAAAAAACTTCTCGCTCGCTGAAATATGTTCATTTGGGTTCATTGGATGAAAACCAACAAAAATTGACAAGAACCACGAAAAGTTCTTGTATTTTAGGATAAAATCTGACGCTGTTAAAGAAAAAACTTCTCGCTCGCTGAAATATGTTCATTTGCTGAAAATCAACAAAACCACGAAAAGTTCCATTATTTGAAGATAAAATCTTTTTGCTTTGAAGAAGAAAGATCTCGCTGACTGAAATAAGTTCATTCGATGAAAACCAACAAAAATTGACAAGAACCACGAAAAGTTCTTGTACTTTAGGATAAAATCTGACGCTATTAAAGAAAAAACTTCTCGCTCGCTGAAATATGTTCATTTGCTGAAAATCAACAAAACCACGAAAAGTTCTTGTATTTGAAGATAAAATCTATTTGCTTTGAAGAAGAAAGATCGAGCTGACTGAAATAAGTTCATTCGATGAAAACCAACAAAAATTGACAAGAACCACGAAAAGTTCTTGTATTTTAAGATAAAATCTGACGCTATTAAAGAAAAATCTTCTCCCACGCTGAAATATGTTCATTTGCAGAAAATCAACAAAACCACGAAAAGTTCTTGTATTTGAAGATAAAATCTTTTTGCTTTGAAGAAGAAAGATCCAGCTGACTGAAATAAGTTCATTCGATCAAAACCAACAAAAATTGACAAGAACCACGAAAAGTTCTTGTATTTTAAGATAAAATCTTGCGCTATTAAAGAAAAAACTTCTAGCTCACTGAAATATGTTCATTTGCTGAAAACCAACAAAACCACGTAAAGTTCTTGTATTTGAAGATAAAATCTGACGCTATTAAAGAAAAAACTTCTTGCTCGCTGAAATATGTTCATTTGCTGAAAATCAACAAAACCACGAAAAGTTCTTGTATTTGAAGATAAAATCTTTTTGCTTTCAAGAAGAAAGATCGAGCTGACTGAAATAAGTTCATTGGATGAAAACCAACAAAAATTGACAAGAACCACGAAAAGTTCTTGTGTTTTAGGATAAAATCTGACGCTGTTAAAGAAAAAACTTCTCGCTCGCTGAAATATGTTCATTAGCTGAAAATCAACAAAACCACGAATAGTTCTTGTATTTGAAGATCGAATCTTTTTGCTTTGAAGAAGAAAGATCTGGGTGACTGAAATAAGTTCATTGGATGAAAACCAACAAAAATTGACAAGAACCACGAAAAGTTCTTGTATTTTAAGATAAAATCTGACGCTATTAAAGAAAAATCTTCTCCCACGCTGAAATATGTTCATTTGCAGAAAATCAACAAAACCACGAAAAGTTCTTGTATTTGAAGATAAAATCTTTTAGCTTTGAAGAAGAAAGATCTAGCTGACTGAAATAAGTTCATTGGATGAAAACCAACAAAAATTGACAAGAACCACGAAATGTTCTTGTATTTTAAGATAAAATCTGACGCTATCAAAGAAAAAACTTCCAGCTCGCTGAAATATGTTCATTTGCTGAAAACCAACAAAACCACGTAAAGTTCTTGTATTTGAAGATAAAATCTTTTTGCTTTGAAGAAGAAAGATCCAGCTGACTGAAATAAGTTCATTGGATGAAAACCAACAAAAATTGACAAGAACCACGAAAAGTTCATGTATTTTAAAATAAAATCTTGCGCTATTAAAGAAAAAACTTCCAGCTCGCTGAAATATGTTCATTTGCTGAAAATCAACAAAACCACGAAAAGTTCTTGTATTTGAAGATAAAATCTTTTTGCTTTGAAGAAGAAAGATCGAGGTGACTGAAATAAGTTAATTAGATGAAAACCAACAAAAATTGACAAGAACCACGAAAAGTTCTTGTATTTTAGGATAAAATCTGACGCTATTAAAGAAAAAACTTCTCGCTCGCTGAAATATGTTCATTTCCTGAAAATCAACAAAACCACGAAAAGTTCTTGTATTTGAAGATAAAATCTATTTGCTTTGAAGAAGAAAGATCGAGCTGACTGAAATAAGTTCATTCGATGAAAACCAACAAAAATTGACAAGAACCACGAAAAGTTCTTGTATTTGAAGATAAAATCTGACGCTATTAAAGAAAAATCTTCTCCCACGCTAAAATATGTTCATTTGCAGAAAATCAACAAAACCACGTAAAATTCTTGTATTTGAAGATAAAATCTTTTTGCTTTGAAGAAGAAAGATCCAGCTGACTGAAATAAGTTCATTCGATCAAAACCAACAAAAATTGACAAGAACCACGAAAAGTTCTTGTATTTGAAGATAAAATCTGACGCTATTAAAGAAAAAACTTCTCGCTCGCTGAAATATGTTCATTTGGGTTCATTGGATGAAAACCAACAAAAATTGACAAGAACCACGAAAAGTTCTTGTATTTTAGGATAAAATCTGACGCTATTAAAGAAAAAACTTCTCGCTCGCTGAAATATGTTCATTTGCTGAAAATCAACAAAACCACGAAAAGTTCCTGTATTTGAAGATAAAATCTTTTTGCTTTGAAGAAGAAAGATCTGGCTGACTGAAATAAGTTCATTCGATCAAAACCAACAAAAATTGACGAGAACCACGAAAAGTTCATGTATTTTAAGATAAAATCTTGCGCTATTAAAGAAAAAACTTCCAGCTCGCTGAAATATGTTCATTTTCTGAAAACCAACAAAACCACGAAAAGTTCTTGTATTTGAAGATAAAATCTTTTTGCTTTGAAGAAGAAAGATCCAGCTGACTGAAATAAGTTCATTCGATCAAAACCAACAAAAATTGACAAGAACCACGAAAAGTTCTTGTATTTTAAGATAAAATCTTGCGCTATTAAAGAAAAAACTTCTAGCTCACTGAAATATGTTCATTTGCTGAAAACCAACAAAACCACGTAAAGTTCTTGTATTTGAAGATAAAATCTGACGCTATTAAAGAAAAAACTTCTTGCTCGCTGAAATATGTTCATTTGCTGAAAATCAACAAAACCACGAAAAGTTCTTGTATTTGAAGATAAAATCTTTTTGCTTTCAAGAAGAAAGATCGAGCTGACTGAAATAAGTTCATTGGATGAAAACCAACAAAAATTGACAAGAACCACGAAAAGTTCTTTTGTTTTAGGATAAAATCTGACGCTGTTAAAGAAAAAACTTCTCGCTCGCTGAAATATGTTCATTAGCTGAAAATCAACAAAACCACGAATAGTTCTTGTATTTGAAGATCGAATCTTTTTGCTTTGAAGAAGAAAGATCTGGGTGACTGAAATAAGTTCATTGGATGAAAACCAACAAAAATTGACAAGAACCACGAAAAATTCTTGTATTTTAAGATAAAATCTGACGCTATTAAAGAAAAATCTTCTCCCACGCTGAAATATGTTCATTTGCAGAAAATCAACAAAACCACGAAAAGTTCTTGTATTTGAAGATAAAATCTTTTAGCTTTGAAGAAGAAAGATCTAGCTGACTGAAATAAGTTCATTGGATGAAAACCAACAAAAATTGACAAGAACCACGAAATGTTCTTGTATTTTAAGATAAAATCTGACGCTATCAAAGAAAAAACTTCCAGCTCGCTGAAATATGTTCATTTGCTGAAAACCAACAAAACCACATAAAGTTCTTGTATTTGAAGATAAAATCTTTTTGCTTTGAAGAAGAAAGATCCAGCTGACTGAAATAAGTTCATTGGATGAAAACCAACAAAAATTGACAAGAACCACGAAAAGTTCATGTATTTTAAAATAAAATCTTGCGCTATTAAAGAAAAAACTTCTAGCTCGCTGAAATATGTTCATTTGCTGAAAATCAACAAAACCACGAAAAGTTCTTGTATTTGAAGATAAAATCTTTTTGCTTTGAAGAAGAAAGATCGAGGTGACTGAAATAAGTTAATTAGATGAAAACCAACAAAAATTGACAAGAACCACGAAAAGTTCTTGTATTTTAGGATAAAATCTGACGCTATTAAAGAAAAAACTTCTCGCTCGCTGAAATATGTTCATTTCCTGAAAATCAACAAAACCACGAAAAGTTCTTGTATTTGAAGATAAAATCTATTTGCTTTGAAGAAGAAAGATCGAGCTGACTGAAATAAGTTCATTCGATGAAAACCAACAAAAATTGACAAGAACCACGAAAAGTTCTTGTATTTGAAGATAAAATCTGACGCTATTAAAGAAAAATCTTCTCCCACGCTGAAATATGTTCATTTGCAGAAAATCAACAAAACCACGTAAAATTCTTGTATTTGAAGATAAAATCTTTTTGCTTTGAAGAAGAAAGATCCAGCTGACTGAAATAAGTTCATTCGATCAAAACCAACAAAAATTGACAAGAACCACGAAAAGTTCTTGTATTTGAAGATAAAATCTGACGCTATTAAAGAAAAAACTTCTCGCTCGCTGAAATATGTTCATTTGGGTTCATTGGATGAAAACCAACAAAAATTGACAAGAACCACGAAAAGTTCTTGTATTTTAGGATAAAATCTGACGCTATTAAAGAAAAAACTTCTCGCTCGCTGAAATATGTTCATTTGCTGAAAATCAACAAAACCACGAAAAGTTCTTGTATTTGAAGATAAAATCTATTTGCTTTGAAGAACAAAGATCGAGCTGACTGAAATAAGTTCATTCGATGAAAACCAACAAAAATTGACAAGAACCACGAAAAGTTCTTGTATTTTAAGATAAAATCTGACGCTATTAAAGAAAAATCTTCTCCCACGCTGAAATATGTTCATTTGCAGAAAATCAACAAAACCACGAAAAGTTCTTGTATTTGAAGATAAAATCTTTTTGCTTTGAAGAAGAAAGATCTGGCTGACTGAAATAAGTTCATTCGATCAAAACCAACAAAAATTGACGAGAACCACGAAAAGTTCATGTATTTTAAGATAAAATCTTGCGCTATTAAAGAAAAAACTTCCAGCTTGCTGAAATATGTTCATTTTCTGACAACCAACAAAACCACGAAAAGTTCTTGTATTTGAAGATAAAATCTTTTTGCTTTGAAGAAGAAAGATCCAGCTGACTGAAATAAGTTCATTAGATGAAAATCAACAAAAATTGACAAGAACCACGAACAGTTCTTGTATTTTAAGATAAAATCTGAGGCTATTAAAGAAAAAACTTCTCGCTCGCTGAAATATGTTCATTTGCTGAAAATCAACAAAACCACGAAAAGTTCTTGTATTTGAAGATAAAATCTTTTTGCTTTGAAGAAGAAAGATCAAGCTGACTGAAATAAGTTCAGTCGATCAAAACCAACAAAAATTGACAAGAACCACGAAAAGTTCTTGTATTTTAAGATCAAATCTGACGCTATTAAAGAAAAAACTTCTCGCTCGCTGAAATATGTTCATTTGCTGAAAATCAACAAAACCACGAAAAGTTCTTGTATTTGAAGATAAAATCTTTTTGCTTTGAAGAAGAAAGATCGAGCTGACTGAAATAAGTTCATTCGATGAAAACCAACAAAAATTGACAAGAACCACGAAAAGTTCTTGTATTTTAGGATAAAATCTGACGCTATTAAAGAAAAATCTTCTCCCACGCTGAAATATGTTCATTTGCAGAAAATCAACAAAACCACGAAAAGTTCTTGTATTTGAAGATAAAATCTTTTAGCTTTGAAGAAGAAAGATCTAGCTGACTGAAATAAGTTCATTGGATGAAAACCAACAAAAATTGACAAGAACCACGAAATGTTCTTGTATTTTAAGATAAAATCTGACGCTATCAAAGAAAAAACTTCCAGCTCGCTGAAATATGTTCATTTGCTGAAAACCAACAAAACCACGTAAAGTTCTTGTATTTGAAGATAAAATCTTTTTGCTTTGAAGAAGAAAGATCCAGCTGACTGAAATAAGTTCATTGGATGAAAACCAACAAAAATTGACAAGAACCACGAAATGTTCTTGTATTTTAAGATAAAATCTGACGCTATCAAAGAAAAAACTTCCAGCTCGCTGAAATATGTTCATTTGCTGAAAATCAACAAAACCACGAAAAGTTCTTGTATTTGAAGATAAAATCTTTTTGCTTTGAAGAAGAAAGATCGAGGTGACTGAAATAAGTTAATTAGATGAAAACCAACAAAAATTGACAAGAACCACGAAAAGTTCTTGTATTTTAGGATAAAATCTGACGCTATTAAAGAAAAAACTTCTCGCTTGCTGAAATATGTTCATTTCCTGAAAATCAACAAAACCACGAAAAGTTCTTGTATTTGAAGATAAAATCTATTTGCTTTGAAGAAGAAAGATCGAGCTGACTGAAATAAGTTCATTCGATGAAAACCAACAAAAATTGACAAGAACCACGAAAAGTTCTTGTATTTGAAGATAAAATCTGACGCTATTAAAGAAAAATCTTCTCCCACGCTGAAATATGTTCATTTGCAGAAAATCAACAAAACCACGTAAAATTCTTGTATTTGAAGATAAAATCTTTTTGCTTTGAAGAAGAAAGATCCAGCTGACTGAAATAAGTTCATTCGATCAAAACCAACAAAAATTGACAAGAACCACGAAAAGTTCTTGTATTTGAAGATAAAATCTGACGCTATTAAAGAAAAAACTTCTCGCTCGCTGAAATATGTTCATTTGGGTTCATTGGATGAAAACCAACAAAAATTGACAAGAACCACGAAAAGTTCTTGTATTTTAGGATAAAATCTGACGCTATTAAAGAAAAAACTTCTCGCTCGCTGAAATATGTTCATTTGCTGAAAATCAACAAAACCACGAAAAGTTCCTGTATTTGAAGATAAAATCTTTTTGCTTTGAAGAAGAAAGATCTCGCTGACTGAAATAAGTTCATTCGATGAAAACCAACAAAAATTGACAAGAACCACGAAAGTTCTTGTACTTTAGGATAAAATCTGACGCTATTAAAGAAAAAACTTCTCGCTCGCTGAAATATGTTCATTTGCTGAAAATCAACAAAACCACGAAAAGTTCTTGTATTTGAAGATAAAATCTATTTGCTTTGAAGAACAAAGATCGAGCTGACTGAAATAAGTTCATTCGATGAAAACCAACAAAAATTGACAAGAACCACGAAAAGTTCTTGTATTTTAAGATAAAATCTGACGCTATTAAAGAAAAATCTTCTCCCACGCTGAAATATGTTCATTTGCAGAAAATCAACAAAACCACGAAAAGTTCTTGTATTTGAAGATAAAATCTTTTTGCTTTGAAGAAGAAAGATCTGGCTGACTGAAATAAGTTCATTCGATCAAAACCAACAAAAATTGACGAGAACCACGAAAAGTTCTTGTATTTTAAGATAAAATCTTGCGCTATTAAAGAAAAAACTTCCAGCTCGCTGAAATATGTTCATTTTCTGACAACCAACAAAACCACGAAAAGTTCTTGTATTTGAAGATAAAATCTTTTTGCTTTGAAGAAGAAAGATCCAGCTGACTGAAATAAGTTCATTAGATGAAAATCAACAAAAATTGACAAGAACCACGAACAGTTCTTGTATTTTAAGATAAAATCTGAGGCTATTAAAGAAAAAACTTCTAGCTCGCTGAAATATGTTCATTTGCTGAAAATCAACAAAACCACGAAAAGTTCTTGTATTTGAAGATAAAATCTTTTTGCTTTGAAGAAGAAAGATCAAGCTGACTGAAATAAGTTCAGTCGATCAAGACCAACAAAAATTGACAAGAACCACGAAAAGTTCTTGTATTTTAAGATCAAATCTGACGCTATTAAAGAAAAAACTTCTCGCTCGCTGAAATATGTTCATTTGGGTTCATTGGATGAAAACCAAAAAAATTGACAAGAACCACGAAAAGTTCTTGTATTTTAAGATAAAATCTTGCGCTATTAAAGAAAAAACTTCTAGCTCGCTGAAATATGTTCATTTGCTGAAAACCAACAAAACCACGTAAAGTTCTTGTATTTGAAGATAAAATCTGACGCTATTAAAGAAAAAACTTCTTGCTCGCTGAAATATGTTCATTTGCTGAAAATCAACAAAACCACGAAAAGTTCTTGTATTTTAAGATAAAATCTGACGCTATTAAAGAAAAATCTTCTCCCACGCTGAAATATGTTCATTTGCAGAAAATCAACAAAACCACGAAAAGTTCTTGTATTTGAAGATAAAATCTTTTTGCTTTGAAGAAGAAAGATCCAGCTGACTGAAATAAGTTCATTGGATGAAAACCAACAAAAATTGACAAGAACCACGAAATGTTCTTGTATTTTAAGATAAAATCTGACGCTATCAAAGAAAAAACTTCCAGCTCGCTGAAATATGTTCATTTGCTGAAAACCAACAAAACCACGTAAAGTTCTTGTATTTGAAGATAAAATCTTTTTGCTTTGAAGAAGAAAGATCGAGCTGACTGAAATAAGTTCATTGGATGAAAACCAACAAAAATTGACAAGAACCACGAAAAGTTCTTGTGTTTTAGGATAAAATCTGACGCTATTAAAGAAAAAACTTCTCGCTCGCTGAAATATGTTCATTTGCTGAAAATCAACAAAACCACGAAAAGTTCTTGTATTTGAAGATAAAATCTTTTTGCTTTGAAGAAGAAAGATCGAGGTGACTGAAATAAGTTAATTAGATGAAAACCAACAAAAATTGACAAGAACCACGAAAAGTTCTTGTATTTTAGGATAAAATCTGACGCTATTAAAGAAAAAACTTCTCGCTCACTGAAATATGTTCATTTGCTGAAAATCAACAAAACCACGAAAAGTTCTTGTATTTGAAGATAAAATCTATTTGCTTTGAAGAAGAAAGATCGAGCTGACTGAAATAAGTTCATTCGATGAAAACCAACAAAAATTGACAAGAACCACGAAAAGTTCTTGTATTTGAAGATAAAATCTGACGCTATTAAAGAAAAATCTTCTCCCACGCTGAAATATGTTCATTTGCAGAAAATCAACAAAACCACGAAAAGTTCTTGTATTTGAAGATAAAATCTTTTTGCTTTGAAGAAGAAAGATCTGGCTGACTGAAATAAGTTCATTCGATCAAAACCAACAAAAATTGACGAGAACCACGAAAAGTTCATGTATTTTAAGATAAAATCTTGCGCTATTGAAGAAAAAACTTCCAGCTCGCTGAAATATGTTCATTTGCTGAAAACCAACAAAACCACGAAAAGTTCTTGTATTTGAAGATAAAATCTTTTTGCTTTGAAGAAGAAAGATCCAGCTGACTGAAATAAGTTCATTGGATGAAAACCAACAAAAATTGACAAGAACCACGAAAAGTTCTTGCATTTGAAGATAAAATCTGACGCTATTAAAGAAAAAACTTCTCGCTCGCTGAAATATGTTCATTTGGGTTCATTGGATGAAAACCAACAAAAATTGACAAGAACCACGAAAAGTTCTTGTATTTTAGGATAAAATCTGACGCTATTAAAGAAAAAACTCCTCGCTCGCTGAAATATGTTCATTTGCTGAAAATCAACAAAACCACGAAAAGTTCCTGTATTTGAAGATAAAGTCTTTTTGCTTTGAAGAAGAAAGATCTCGCTGACTGAAATAAGTTCATTCGATGAAAACCAACAAAAATTGACAAGAACCACGAAAAGTTCTTGTACTTTAGGATAAAATCTGACGCTATTAAAGAAAAAACTTCTCGCTCGCTGAAATATGTTCATTTGCTGAAAATCAACAAAACCACGAAAAGTTCTTGTATTTGAAGATAAAATCTATTTGCTTTGAAGAAGAAAGATCGAGCTGACTGAAATAAGTTCATTAGATGAAAATCAACAAAAATTGACAAGAACCACGAACAGTTCTTGTATTTTAAGATAAAATCTGAGGCTATTAAAGAAAAAACTTCTAGCTCGCTGAAATATGTTCATTTGCTGAAAACCAACAAAACCACGTAAAGTTCTTGTATTTGAAGATAAAATCTTTTTGCTTTCAAGAAGAAAGATCCAGCTGACTGAAATAAGTTCATTAGATGAAAATCAACAAAAATTGACAAGAACCACGAACAGTTCTTGTATTTTAAGATAAAATCTGAGGCTATTAAAGAAAAAACTTCTAGCTCGCTGAAATATGTTCATTTGCTGAAAACCAACAAAACCACGTAAAGTTCTTGTATTTGAAGATAAAATCTTTTTGCTTTGAAGAAGAAAGATCCAGCTGACTGAAATAAGTTCATTGGATGAAAACCAACAAAAATTGACAAGAACCACGAAAAGTTCATGTATTTTAAAATAAAATCTTGCGCTATTAAAGAAAAAACTTCTAGCTCGCTGAAATATGTTCATTTGCTGAAAACCAACAAAACCACGTAAAATTCTTGTATTTGAAGATAAAATCTTTTTGCTTTGAAGAAGAAAGATCCAGCTGACTGAAATAAGTTCATTCGATCAAAACCAACAAAAATTGACAAGAACCACGAAAAGTTCTTGTATTTTAAGATCAAATCTGACGCTATTAAAGAAAAAACTTGTCGCTCGCTGAAATATGTTCATTTGCTGAAAATCAACAAAACCACGAAAAGTTCTTGTATTTGAAGATAAAATCTTTCTGCTTTGAAGAAGAAAGATCGAGCTGACTGAAAGAAGTTCATTCGATGAAAACCAACAAAAATTGACAAGAACCATGAAAAGTTCTTGTATTTGAAGATAAAATCTGACGCTATTAAAGAAAAAACTTCTCGCGCGCTGAAATATGTTCATTTGGGTTCATTGGATGAAAACCAACAAAAATTGACAAGAACCACGAAAAGTTCTTGTATTTTAGGATAAAATCTGACGCTATTAAAGAAAAAACTTCTCGCTCGCTGAAATATGTTCATTTGCTGAAAATCAACAAAACCACGAAAAGTTCCTGTATTTGAAGATAAAATCTTTTTGCTTTGAAGAAGAAAGATCTCGCTGACTGAAATAAGTTCATTGGATGAAAACCAACAAAAATTGACAAGAACCACGAAAAGTTCTTGTATTTTAAGATAAAATCTGACGCGATTAAAGAAAAAACTTCTCGCTCGCTGAAATATGTTCATTTGCAGAAAATCAACAAAAGCACGAAAAGTTCTTGTATTTGAAGATAAAATCTTTTTGCTTTGAAGAAGAAAGATCTGGCTGACTGAAATAAGTTCATTCGATCAAAACCAACAAAAATTGACGAGAACCACGAAAAGTTCATGTATTTTAAGATATAATCTTGCGCTATTGAAGAAAAAACTTCCAGCTCGCTGAAATATGTTCATTTGCTGAAAACCAACAAAACCACGAAAAGTTCTTGTATTTGAAGATAAAATCTTTTTGCTTTCAAGAAGAAAGATCCAGCTGACTGAAATAAGTTCATTAGATGAAAATCAACAAAAATTGACAAGAACCACGAACAGTTCTTGTATTTTAAGATAAATCTGAGGCTATTAAAGAAAAAACTTCTAGCTCGCTGAAATATGTTCATTTGCTGAAAACCAACAAAACCACGTAAAGTTCTTGTATTTGAAGATAAAATCTTTTTGCTTTGAAGAAGAAAGATCCAGCTGACTGAAATAAGTTCATTGGATGAAAACCAACAAAAATTGACAAGAACCACGAAAAGTTCATGTATTTTAAAATAAAATCTCGCGCTATCAAAGAAAAAACTTCTCGCTCGCTGAAATATGTTCATTTGCTGAAAACCAACAAAACCACGTAAAATTCTTGTATTTGAAGATAAAATCTTTTTGCTTTGAAGAAGAAAGATCCAGCTGACTGAAATAAGTTCATTCGATCAAAACCAACAAAAATTGACAAGAACCACGAAAAGTTCTTGTATTTTAAGATCAAATCTGACGCTATTAAAGAAAAAACTTGTCGCTCGCTGAAATATGTTCATTTGCTGAAAACCAACAAAACCACGAAAAGTTCTTGTATTTGAAGATAAAATCTTTTTGCTTTCAAGAAGTAAGATCCAGCTGACTGAAATAAGTTCATTCGATGAAAACCAACAAAAATTGACAAGAACCACGAAAAGTTCTTGCATTTGAAGATAAAATCTGACGCTATTAAAGAAAAAACTTCTCGCTCGCTGAAATATGTTCATTTGGGTTCATTGGATGAAAACCAACAAAAATTGACAAGAACCACGAAAAGTTCTTGTATTTTAGGATAAAATCTGACGCTATTAAAGAAAAAACTTCTCGCTCGCTGAAATATGTTCATTTGCTGAAAATCAACGAAACCACGAAAAGTTCCTGTATTTGAAGATAAAGTCTTTTTGCTTTGAAGAAGAAAGATCTCGCTGACTGAAATAAGTTCATTCGATGAAAAGCAACAAAAATTGACAAGAACCACGAAAAGTTCTTGTACTTTAGGATAAAATCTGACGCTATTAAAGAAAAAACTTCTCGCTCGCTGAAATATGTTCATTTGCTGAAAATCAACAAAACCAAGAAAAGTTCTTGTATTTGAAGATAAAATCTATTTGCTTTGAAGAAGAAAGATCGAGCTGACTGAAATAAGTTCATTGGATGAAAACCAACAAAAATTGACAAGAACCACGAACAGTTCTTGTATTTTAAGGTAAAATCTGAGGCTATTAAAGAAAAAACTTCTAGCTCGCTGAAATATGTTCATTTGCTGAAAACCAACAAAACCACGAAAAGTTCTTGTATTTGAAGATAAAATCTTTTTGCTTTCAAGAAGAAAGATCCAGCTGACTGAAATAAGTTCATTAGATGAAAATCAACAAAAATTGACAAGAACCACGAACAGTTCTTGTATTTTAAGATAAATCTGAGGCTATTAAAGAAAAAACTTCTAGCTCGCTGAAATATGTTCATTTGCTGAAAACCAACAAAACCACGTAAAGTTCTTGTATTTGAAGATAAAATCTTTTTGCTTTGAAGAAGAAAGATCCAGCTGACTGAAATAAGTTCATTGGATGAAAACCAACAAAAATTGACAAGAACCACGAAAAGTTCATGTATTTTAAAATAAAATCTTGCGCTATCAAAGAAAAAACTTCCCGCTCGCTGAAATATGTTCATTTGCTGAAAACCAACAAAACCACATAAAATTCTTGTATTTGAAGATAAAATCTTTTTGCTTTGAAGAAGAAAGATCCAGCTGACTGAAATAAGTTCATTCGATCAAAACCAACAAAAATTGACAAGAACCACGAAAAGTTCTTGTATTTTAAGATCAAATCTGACGCTATTAAAGAAAAAACTTGTCGCTCGCTGAAATATGTTCATTTGCTGAAAACCAACAAAACCACGAAAAGTTCTTGTATTTGAAGATAAAATCTTTTTGCTTTCAAGAAGAAAGATCCAGCTGACTGAAATAAGTTCATTCGATGAAAACCAACAAAAATTGACAAGAACCACGAAAAGTTCTTGCATTTGAAGATAAAATCTGACGCTATTAAAGAAAAAACTTCTCGCTCGCTGAAATATGTTCATTTGGGTTCATTGGATGAAAACCAACAAAAATTGACAAGAACCACGAAAAGTTCTTGTATTTTAGGATAAAATCTGACGCTATTAAAGAAAAAACTTCTCGCTCGCTGGAATATGTTCATTTGCTGAAAATCAACAAAACCACGAAAAGTTCCTGTATTTGAAGATAAAGTCTTTTTGCTTTGAAGAAGAAAGATCTCGGTGACTGAAATAAGTTCATTCGATGAAAACCAACAAAAATTGACAAGAACCACGAAAAGTTCTTGTACTTTAGGATAAAATCTGACGCTATTAAAGAAAAAACTTCTCGCTCGCTGAAATATGTTCATTTGCTGAAAATCAACAAAACCACGAAAAGTTCTTGTATTTGAAGATAAAATCTATTTGCTTTGAAGAAGAAAGATCGAGCTGACTGAAATAAGTTCATTAGATGAAAATCAACAAAAATTGACAAGAACCACGAACAGTTCTTGTATTTTAAGGTAAAATCTGAGGCTATTAAAGAAAAAACTTCTAGCTCGCTGAAATATGTTCATTTGCTGAAAACCAACAAAACCACGTAAAGTTCTTGTATTTGAAGATAAAATCTTTTTGCTTTCAAGAAGAAAGATCCAGCTGACTGAAATAAGTTCATTCGATGAAAATCAACAAAAATTGACAAGAACCACGAACAGTTCTTGTATTTTAAGATAAAATCTGAGGCTATTAAAGAAAAAACTTCTAGCTCGCTGAAATATGTTCATTTGCTGAAAACCAACAAAACCACGTAAAGTTCTTGTATTTGAAGATAAAATCTTTTTGCTTTCAAGAAGAAAGATCCAGCTGACTGAAATAAGTTCATTGGATGAAAATCAACAAAAATTGACAAGAACCACGAACAGTTCTTGTATTTTAAGATAAAATCTGAGGCTATTAAAGAAAAAACTTCTAGCTCGCTGAAATATGTTCATTTGCTGAAAACCAACAAAACCACGTAAAGTTCTTGTATTTGAAGATAAAATCTTTTTGCTTTCAAGAAGAAAGATCCAGCTGACTGAAATAAGTTCATTGGATGAAAATCAACAAAAATTGACAAGAACCACGAAAAGTTCATGTATTTTAAAATAAAATCTTGCGCTATTAAAGAAAAAACTTCTAGCTCGCTGAAATATGTTCATTTGCTGAAAACCAACAAAACCACGTAAAATTCTTGTATTTGAAGATAAAATCTTTTTGCTTTGAAGAAGAAAGATCCAGCTGACTGAAATAAGTTCATTCGATCAAAACCAACAAAAATTGACAAGAACCACGAAAAGTTCTTGTATTTTAAGATCAAATCTGACGCTATTAAAGAAAAAACTTGTCGCTCGCTGAAATATGTTCATTTGCTGAAAATCAACAAAACCACGAAAAGTTCTTGTATTTGAAGATAAAATCTTTCTGCTTTGAAGAAGAAAGATCGAGCTGACTGAAAGAAGTTCATTCGATGAAAACCAACAAAAATTGACAAGAACCATGAAAAGTTCTTGTATTTGAAGATAAAATCTGACGCTATTAAAGAAAAAACTTCTCGCGCGCTGAAATATGTTCATTTGGGTTCATTGGATGAAAACCAACAAAAATTGACAAGAACCACGAAAAGTTCTTGTATTTTAGGATAAAATCTGACGCTATTAAAGAAAAAACTTCTCGCTCGCTGAAATATGTTCATTTGCTGAAAATCAACAAAACCACGAAAAGTTCCTGTATTTGAAGATAAAATCTTTTTGCTTTGAAGAAGAAAGATCTCGCTGACTGAAATAAGTTCATTGGATGAAAACCAACAAAAATTGACAAGAACCACGAAAAGTTCTTGTATTTTAAGATAAAATCTGACGCGATTAAAGAAAAAACTTCTCGCTCGCTGAAATATGTTCATTTGCAGAAAATCAACAAAACCACGAAAAGTTCTTGTATTTGAAGATAAAATCTTTTTGCTTTGAAGAAAAAAGATCTGGCTGACTGAAATAAGTTCATTCGATCAAAACCAACAAAAATTGACGAGAACCACGAAAAGTTCATGTATTTTAAGATATAATCTTGCGCTATTGAAGAAAAAACTTCCAGCTCGCTGAAATATGTTCATTTGCTGAAAACCAACAAAACCACGAAAAGTTCTTGTATTTGAAGATAAAATCTTTTTGCTTTCAAGAAGAAAGATCCAGCTGACTGAAATAAGTTCATTAGATGAAAATCAACAAAAATTGACAAGAACCACGAACAGTTCTTGTATTTTAAGATAAATCTGAGGCTATTAAAGAAAAAACTTCTAGCTCGCTGAAATATGTTCATTTGCTGAAAACCAACAAAACCACGTAAAGTTCTTGTATTTGAAGATAAAATCTTTTTGCTTTGAAGAAGAAAGATCCAGCTGACTGAAATAAGTTCATTGGATGAAAACCAACAAAAATTGACAAGAACCACGAAAAGTTCATGTATTTTAAAATAAAATCTCGCGCTATCAAAGAAAAAACTTCTCGCTCGCTGAAATATGTTCATTTGCTGAAAACCAACAAAACCACGTAAAATTCTTGTATTTGAAGATAAAATCTTTTTGCTTTGAAGAAGAAAGATCCAGCTGACTGAAATAAGTTCATTCGATCAAAACCAACAAAAATTGACAAGAACCACGAAAAGTTCTTGTATTTTAAGATCAAATCTGACGCTATTAAAGAAAAAACTTGTCGCTCGCTGAAATATGTTCATTTGCTGAAAACCAACAAAACCACGAAAAGTTCTTGTATTTGAAGATAAAATCTTTTTGCTTTCAAGAAGAAAGATCCAGCTGACTGAAATAAGTTCATTCGATGAAAACCAACAAAAATTGACAAGAACCACGAAAAGTTCTTGCATTTGAAGATAAAATCTGACGCTATTAAAGAAAAAACTTCTCGCTCGCTGAAATATGTTCATTTGGGTTCATTGGATGAAAACCAACAAAAATTGACAAGAACCACGAAAAGTTCTTGTATTTTAGGATAAAATCTGACGCTATTAAAGAAAAAACTTCTCGCTCGCTGAAATATGTTCATTTGCTGAAAATCAACGAAACCACGAAAAGTTCCTGTATTTGAAGATAAAGTCTTTTTGCTTTGAAGAAGAAAGATCTCGCTGACTGAAATAAGTTCATTCGATGAAAACCAACAAAAATTGACAAGAACCACGAAAAGTTCTTGTACTTTAGGATAAAATCTGACGCTATTAAAGAAAAAACTTCTCGCTCGCTGAAATATGTTCATTTGCTGAAAATCAACAAAACCAAGAAAAGTTCTTGTATTTGAAGATAAAATCTATTTGCTTTGAAGAAGAAAGATCGAGCTGACTGAAATAAGTTCATTGGATGAAAACCAACAAAAATTGACAAGAACCACGAACAGTTCTTGTATTTTAAGGTAAAATCTGAGGCTATTAAAGAAAAAACTTCTAGCTCGCTGAAATATGTTCATTTGCTGAAAACCAACAAAACCACGAAAAGTTCTTGTATTTGAAGATAAAATCTTTTTGCTTTCAAGAAGAAAGATCCAGCTGACTGAAATAAGTTCATTAGATGAAAATCAACAAAAATTGACAAGAACCACGAACAGTTCTTGTATTTTAAGATAAATCTGAGGCTATTAAAGAAAAAACTTCTAGCTCGCTGAAATATGTTCATTTGCTGAAAACCAACAAAACCACGTAAAGTTCTTGTATTTGAAGATAAAATCTTTTTGCTTTGAAGAAGAAAGATCCAGCTGACTGAAATAAGTTCATTGGATGAAAACCAACAAAAATTGACAAGAACCACGAAAAGTTCATGTATTTTAAAATAAAATCTTGCGCTATCAAAGAAAAAACTTCCCGCTCGCTGAAATATGTTCATTTGCTGAAAACCAACAAAACCACATAAAATTCTTGTATTTGAAGATAAAATCTTTTTGCTTTGAAGAAGAAAGATCCAGCTGACTGAAATAAGTTCATTCGATCAAAACCAACAAAAATTGACAAGAACCACGAAAAGTTCTTGTATTTTAAGATCAAATCTGACGCTATTAAAGAAAAAACTTGTCGCTCGCTGAAATATGTTCATTTGCTGAAAACCAACAAAACCACGAAAAGTTCTTGTATTTGAAGATAAAATCTTTTTGCTTTCAAGAAGAAAGATCCAGCTGACTGAAATAAGTTCATTCGATGAAAACCAACAAAAATTGACAAGAACCACGAAAAGTTCTTGCATTTGAAGATAAAATCTGACGCTATTAAAGAAAAAACTTCTCGCTCGCTGAAATATGTTCATTTGGGTTCATTGGATGAAAACCAACAAAAATTGACAAGAACCACGAAAAGTTCTTGTATTTTAGGATAAAATCTGACGCTATTAAAGAAAAAACTTCTCGCTCGCTGGAATATGTTCATTTGCTGAAAATCAACAAAACCACGAAAAGTTCCTGTATTTGAAGATAAAGTCTTTTTGCTTTGAAGAAGAAAGATCTCGGTGACTGAAATAAGTTCATTCGATGAAAACCAACAAAAATTGACAAGAACCACGAAAAGTTCTTGTACTTTAGGATAAAATCTGACGCTATTAAAGAAAAAACTTCTCGCTCGCTGAAATATGTTCATTTGCTGAAAATCAACAAAACCACGAAAAGTTCTTGTATTTGAAGATAAAATCTATTTGCTTTGAAGAAGAAAGATCGAGCTGACTGAAATAAGTTCATTAGATGAAAATCAACAAAAATTGACAAGAACCACGAACAGTTCTTGTATTTTAAGGTAAAATCTGAGGCTATTAAAGAAAAAACTTCTAGCTCGCTGAAATATGTTCATTTGCTGAAAACCAACAAAACCACGTAAAGTTCTTGTATTTGAAGATAAAATCTTTTTGCTTTCAAGAAGAAAGATCCAGCTGACTGAAATAAGTTCATTAGATGAAAATCAACAAAAATTGACAAGAACCACGAACAGTTCTTGTATTTTAAGATAAAATCTGAGGCTATTAAAGAAAAAACTTCTAGCTCGCTGAAATATGTTCATTTGCTGAAAACCAACAAAACCACGTAAAGTTCTTGTATTTGAAGATAAAATCTTTTTGCTTTGAAGAAGAAAGATCCAGCTGACTGAAATAAGTTCATTGGATGAAAACCAACAAAAATTGACAAGAACCACGAAAAGTTCATGTATTTTAAAATAAAATCTTGCGCTATCAAAGAAAAAACTTCCAGCTCGCTGAAATATGTTCATTTGCTGAAAACCAACAAAACCACATAAAATTCTTGTATTTGAAGATAAAATCTTTTTGCTTTGAAGAAGAAAGATCCAGCTGACTGAAATAAGTTCATTCGATCAAAACCAACAAAAATTGACAAGAACCACGAAAAGTTCTTGTATTTTAAGATCAAATCTGACGCTATTAAAGAAAAAACTTGTCGCTCGCTGAAATATGTTCATTTGCTGAAAACCAACAAAACCACGAAAAGTTCTTGTATTTGAAGATAAAATCTTTTTGCTTTCAAGAAGAAAGATCCAGCTGACTGAAATAAGTTCATTCGATGAAAACCAACAAAAATTGACAAGAACCACGAAAAGTTCTTGCATTTGAAGATAAAATCTGACGCTATTAAAGAAAAAACTTCTCGCTCGCTGAAATATGTTCATTTGGGTTCATTGGATGAAAACCAACAAAAATTGACAAGAACCACGAAAAGTTCTTGTATTTTAGGATAAAATCTGACGCTATTAAAGAAAAAACTTCTCGCTCGCTGAAATATGTTCATTTGCTGAAAATCAACAAAACCACGAAAAGTTCCTGTATTTGAAGATAAAGTCTTTTTGCTTTGAAGAAGAAAGATCTCGCTGACTGAAATAAGTTCATTCGATGAAAACCAACAAAAATTGACAAGAACCACGAAAAGTTCTTGTACTTTAGGATAAAATCTGACGCTATTAAAGAAAAAACTTCTCGCTCGCTGAAATATGTTCATTTGCTGAAAATCAACAAAACCACGAAAAGTTCTTGTATTTGAAGATAAAATCTATTTGCTTTGAAGAAGAAAGATCGAGCTGACTGAAATAAGTTCATTAGATGAAAATCAACAAAAATTGACAAGAACCACGAACAGTTCTTGTATTTTAAGGTAAAATCTGAGGCTATTAAAGAAAAAACTTCTAGCTCGCTGAAATATGTTCATTTGCTGAAAACCAACAAAACCACGTAAAGTTCTTGTATTTGAAGATAAAATCTTTTTGCTTTCAAGAAGAAAGATCCAGCTGACTGAAATAAGTTCATTAGATGAAAATCAACAAAAATTGACAAGAACCACGAACAGTTCTTGTATTTTAAGATAAAATCTGAGGCTATTAAAGAAAAAACTTCTAGCTCGCTGAAATATGTTCATTTGCTGAAAACCAACAAAACCACGTAAAGTTCTTGTATTTGAAGATAAAATCTTTTTGCTTTGAAGAAGAAAGATCCAGCTGACTGAAATAAGTTCATTGGATGAAAACCAACAAAAATTGACAAGAACCACGAAAAGTTCATGTATTTTAAAATAAAATCTTGCGCTATTAAAGAAAAAACTTCTAGCTCGCTGAAATATGTTCATTTGCTGAAAACCAACAAAACCACGTAAAATTCTTGTATTTGAAGATAAAATCTTTTTGCTTTGAAGAAGAAAGATCGAGCTGACTGAAATAAGTTCATTCGATCAAAACCAACAAAAATTGACAAGAACCACGAAAAGTTCTTGTATTTTAAGATCAAATCTGACGCTATTAAAGAAAAAACTTGTCGCTCGCTGAAATATGTTCATTTGCTGAAAATCAACAAAACCGCGAAAAGTTCTTGTATTTGAAGATAAAATCTTTTTGCTTTGAAGAAGAAAGATCGAGCTGACTGAAATAAGTTCATTCGATGAAAACCAACAAAAATTGACAAGAACCACGAAAAGTTCTTGTATTTGAAGATAAAATCTGACGCTATTAAAGAAAAAACTTCTCGCTCGCTGAAATATGTTCATTTGCTGAAAATCAACAAAACCAAGAAAAGTTCTTGTATTTGAAGATAAAATCTATTTGCTTTGAAGAAGAAAGATCGAGCTGACTGAAATAAGTTCATTGGATGAAAACCAACAAAAATTGACAAGAACCACGAACAGTTCTTGTATTTTAAGGTAAAATCTGAGGCTATTAAAGAAAAAACTTCTAGCTCGCTGAAATATGTTCATTTGCTGAAAACCAACAAAACCACGAAAAGTTCTTGTATTTGAAGATAAAATCTTTTTGCTTTCAAGAAGAAAGATCCAGCTGACTGAAATAAGTTCATTAGATGAAAATCAACAAAAATTGACAAGAACCACGAACAGTTCTTGTATTTTAAGATAAATCTGAGGCTATTAAAGAAAAAACTTCTAGCTCGCTGAAATATGTTCATTTGCTGAAAACCAACAAAACCACGTAAAGTTCTTGTATTTGAAGATAAAATCTTTTTGCTTTGAAGAAGAAAGATCCAGCTGACTGAAATAAGTTCATTGGATGAAAACCAACAAAAATTGACAAGAACCACGAAAAGTTCATGTATTTTAAAATAAAATCTTGCGCTATCAAAGAAAAAACTTCCCGCTCGCTGAAATATGTTCATTTGCTGAAAACCAACAAAACCACATAAAATTCTTGTATTTGAAGATAAAATCTTTTTGCTTTGAAGAAGAAAGATCCAGCTGACTGAAATAAGTTCATTCGATCAAAACCAACAAAAATTGACAAGAACCACGAAAAGTTCTTGTATTTTAAGATCAAATCTGACGCTATTAAAGAAAAAACTTGTCGCTCGCTGAAATATGTTCATTTGCTGAAAACCAACAAAACCACGAAAAGTTCTTGTATTTGAAGATAAAATCTTTTTGCTTTCAAGAAGAAAGATCCAGCTGACTGAAATAAGTTCATTCGATGAAAACCAACAAAAATTGACAAGAACCACGAAAAGTTCTTGCATTTGAAGATAAAATCTGACGCTATTAAAGAAAAAACTTCTCGCTCGCTGAAATATGTTCATTTGGGTTCATTGGATGAAAACCAACAAAAATTGACAAGAACCACGAAAAGTTCTTGTATTTTAGGATAAAATCTGACGCTATCAAAGAAAAAACTTCCAGCTCGCTGAAATATGTTCATTTGCTGAAAACCAACAAAACCACATAAAATTCTTGTATTTGAAGATAAAATCTTTTTGCTTTGAAGAAGAAAGATCCAGCTGACTGAAATAAGTTCATTCGATCAAAACCAACAAAAATTGACAAGAACCACGAAAAGTTCTTGCATTTGAAGATAAAATCTGACGCTATTAAAGAAAAAACTTCTCGCTCGCTGAAATATGTTCATTTGGGTTCATTGGATGAAAACCAACAAAAATTGACAAGAACCACGAAAAGTTCTTGTATTTTAGGATAAAATCTGACGCTATTAAAGAAAAAACTTCTCGCTCGCTGAAATATGTTCATTTGCTGAAAATCAACAAAACCACGAAAAGTTCCTGTATTTGAAGATAAAGTCTTTTTGCTTTGAAGAAGAAAGATCTCGCTGACTGAAATAAGTTCATTCGATGAAAACCAACAAAAATTGACAAGAACCACGAAAAGTTCTTGTACTTTAGGATAAAATCTGACGCTATTAAAGAAAAAACTTCTCGCTCGCTGAAATATGTTCATTTGCTGAAAATCAACAAAACCACGAAAAGTTCTTGTATTTGAAGATAAAATCTATTTGCTTTGAAGAAGAAAGATCGAGCTGACTGAAATAAGTTCATTAGATGAAAATCAACAAAAATTGACAAGAACCACGAACAGTTCTTGTATTTTAAGGTAAAATCTGAGGCTATTAAAGAAAAAACTTCTAGCTCGCTGAAATATGTTCATTTGCTGAAAACCAACAAAACCACGTAAAGTTCTTGTATTTGAAGATAAAATCTTTTTGCTTTCAAGAAGAAAGATCCAGCTGACTGAAATAAGTTCATTAGATGAAAATCAACAAAAATTGACAAGAACCACGAACAGTTCTTGTATTTTAAGATAAAATCTGAGGCTATTAAAGAAAAAACTTCTAGCTCGCTGAAATATGTTCATTTGCTGAAAACCAACAAAACCACGTAAAGTTCTTGTATTTGAAGATAAAATCTTTTTGCTTTGAAGAAGAAAGATCCAGCTGACTGAAATAAGTTCATTGGATGAAAACCAACAAAAATTGACAAGAACCACGAAAAGTTCATGTATTTTAAAATAAAATCTTGCGCTATTAAAGAAAAAACTTCTAGCTCGCTGAAATATGTTCATTTGCTGAAAACCAACAAAACCACGTAAAATTCTTGTATTTGAAGATAAAATCTTTTTGCTTTGAAGAAGAAAGATCGAGCTGACTGAAATAAGTTCATTCGATCAAAACCAACAAAAATTGACAAGAACCACGAAAAGTTCTTGTATTTTAAGATCAAATCTGACGCTATTAAAGAAAAAACTTGTCGCTCGCTGAAATATGTTCATTTGCTGAAAATCAACAAAACCGCGAAAAGTTCTTGTATTTGAAGATAAAATCTTTTTGCTTTGAAGAAGAAAGATCGAGCTGACTGAAATAAGTTCATTCGATGAAAACCAACAAAAATTGACAAGAACCACGAAAAGTTCTTGTATTTGAAGATAAAATCTGACGCTATTAAAGAAAAAACTTCTCGCTCGCTGAAATATGTTCATTTGCTGAAAATCAACAAAACCAAGAAAAGTTCTTGTATTTGAAGATAAAATCTATTTGCTTTGAAGAAGAAAGATCGAGCTGACTGAAATAAGTTCATTGGATGAAAACCAACAAAAATTGACAAGAACCACGAACAGTTCTTGTATTTTAAGGTAAAATCTGAGGCTATTAAAGAAAAAACTTCTAGCTCGCTGAAATATGTTCATTTGCTGAAAACCAACAAAACCACGAAAAGTTCTTGTATTTGAAGATAAAATCTTTTTGCTTTCAAGAAGAAAGATCCAGCTGACTGAAATAAGTTCATTAGATGAAAATCAACAAAAATTGACAAGAACCACGAACAGTTCTTGTATTTTAAGATAAATCTGAGGCTATTAAAGAAAAAACTTCTAGCTCGCTGAAATATGTTCATTTGCTGAAAACCAACAAAACCACGTAAAGTTCTTGTATTTGAAGATAAAATCTTTTTGCTTTGAAGAAGAAAGATCCAGCTGACTGAAATAAGTTCATTGGATGAAAACCAACAAAAATTGACAAGAACCACGAAAAGTTCATGTATTTTAAAATAAAATCTTGCGCTATCAAAGAAAAAACTTCCCGCTCGCTGAAATATGTTCATTTGCTGAAAACCAACAAAACCACATAAAATTCTTGTATTTGAAGATAAAATCTTTTTGCTTTGAAGAAGAAAGATCCAGCTGACTGAAATAAGTTCATTCGATCAAAACCAACAAAAATTGACAAGAACCACGAAAAGTTCTTGTATTTTAAGATCAAATCTGACGCTATTAAAGAAAAAACTTGTCGCTCGCTGAAATATGTTCATTTGCTGAAAACCAACAAAACCACGAAAAGTTCTTGTATTTGAAGATAAAATCTTTTTGCTTTCAAGAAGAAAGATCCAGCTGACTGAAATAAGTTCATTCGATGAAAACCAACAAAAATTGACAAGAACCACGAAAAGTTCTTGCATTTGAAGATAAAATCTGACGCTATTAAAGAAAAAACTTCTCGCTCGCTGAAATATGTTCATTTGGGTTCATTGGATGAAAACCAACAAAAATTGACAAGAACCACGAAAAGTTCTTGTATTTTAGGATAAAATCTGACGCTATTAAAGAAAAAACTTCTCGCTCGCTGGAATATGTTCATTTGCTGAAAATCAACAAAACCACGAAAAGTTCCTGTATTTGAAGATAAAGTCTTTTTGCTTTGAAGAAGAAAGATCTCGGTGACTGAAATAAGTTCATTCGATGAAAACCAACAAAAATTGACAAGAACCACGAAAAGTTCTTGTACTTTAGGATAAAATCTGACGCTATTAAAGAAAAAACTTCTCGCTCGCTGAAATATGTTCATTTGCTGAAAATCAACAAAACCACGAAAAGTTCTTGTATTTGAAGATAAAATCTATTTGCTTTGAAGAAGAAAGATCGAGCTGACTGAAATAAGTTCATTAGATGAAAATCAACAAAAATTGACAAGAACCACGAACAGTTCTTGTATTTTAAGGTAAAATCTGAGGCTATTAAAGAAAAAACTTCTAGCTCGCTGAAATATGTTCATTTGCTGAAAACCAACAAAACCACGTAAAGTTCTTGTATTTGAAGATAAAATCTTTTTGCTTTCAAGAAGAAAGATCCAGCTGACTGAAATAAGTTCATTAGATGAAAATCAACAAAAATTGACAAGAACCACGAACAGTTCTTGTATTTTAAGATAAAATCTGAGGCTATTAAAGAAAAAACTTCTAGCTCGCTGAAATATGTTCATTTGCTGAAAACCAACAAAACCACGTAAAGTTCTTGTATTTGAAGATAAAATCTTTTTGCTTTGAAGAAGAAAGATCCAGCTGACTGAAATAAGTTCATTGGATGAAAACCAACAAAAATTGACAAGAACCACGAAAAGTTCATGTATTTTAAAATAAAATCTTGCGCTATCAAAGAAAAAACTTCCAGCTCGCTGAAATATGTTCATTTGCTGAAAACCAACAAAACCACATAAAATTCTTGTATTTGAAGATAAAATCTTTTTGCTTTGAAGAAGAAAGATCCAGCTGACTGAAATAAGTTCATTCGATCAAAACCAACAAAAATTGACAAGAACCACGAAAAGTTCTTGTATTTTAAGATCAAATCTGACGCTATTAAAGAAAAAACTTGTCGCTCGCTGAAATATGTTCATTTGCTGAAAACCAACAAAACCACGAAAAGTTCTTGTATTTGAAGATAAAATCTTTTTGCTTTCAAGAAGAAAGATCCAGCTGACTGAAATAAGTTCATTCGATGAAAACCAACAAAAATTGACAAGAACCACGAAAAGTTCTTGCATTTGAAGATAAAATCTGACGCTATTAAAGAAAAAACTTCTCGCTCGCTGAAATATGTTCATTTGGGTTCATTGGATGAAAACCAACAAAAATTGACAAGAACCACGAAAAGTTCTTGTATTTTAGGATAAAATCTGACGCTATTAAAGAAAAAACTTCTCGCTCGCTGAAATATGTTCATTTGCTGAAAATCAACAAAACCACGAAAAGTTCCTGTATTTGAAGATAAAGTCTTTTTGCTTTGAAGAAGAAAGATCTCGCTGACTGAAATAAGTTCATTCGATGAAAACCAACAAAAATTGACAAGAACCACGAAAAGTTCTTGTACTTTAGGATAAAATCTGACGCTATTAAAGAAAAAACTTCTCGCTCGCTGAAATATGTTCATTTGCTGAAAATCAACAAAACCACGAAAAGTTCTTGTATTTGAAGATAAAATCTATTTGCTTTGAAGAAGAAAGATCGAGCTGACTGAAATAAGTTCATTAGATGAAAATCAACAAAAATTGACAAGAACCACGAACAGTTCTTGTATTTTAAGGTAAAATCTGAGGCTATTAAAGAAAAAACTTCTAGCTCGCTGAAATATGTTCATTTGCTGAAAACCAACAAAACCACGTAAAGTTCTTGTATTTGAAGATAAAATCTTTTTGCTTTCAAGAAGAAAGATCCAGCTGACTGAAATAAGTTCATTAGATGAAAATCAACAAAAATTGACAAGAACCACGAACAGTTCTTGTATTTTAAGATAAAATCTGAGGCTATTAAAGAAAAAACTTCTAGCTCGCTGAAATATGTTCATTTGCTGAAAACCAACAAAACCACGTAAAGTTCTTGTATTTGAAGATAAAATCTTTTTGCTTTGAAGAAGAAAGATCCAGCTGACTGAAATAAGTTCATTGGATGAAAACCAACAAAAATTGACAAGAACCACGAAAAGTTCATGTATTTTAAAATAAAATCTTGCGCTATTAAAGAAAAAACTTCTAGCTCGCTGAAATATGTTCATTTGCTGAAAACCAACAAAACCACGTAAAATTCTTGTATTTGAAGATAAAATCTTTTTGCTTTGAAGAAGAAAGATCGAGCTGACTGAAATAAGTTCATTCGATCAAAACCAACAAAAATTGACAAGAACCACGAAAAGTTCTTGTATTTTAAGATCAAATCTGACGCTATTAAAGAAAAAACTTGTCGCTCGCTGAAATATGTTCATTTGCTGAAAATCAACAAAACCGCGAAAAGTTCTTGTATTTGAAGATAAAATCTTTTTGCTTTGAAGAAGAAAGATCGAGCTGACTGAAATAAGTTCATTCGATGAAAACCAACAAAAATTGACAAGAACCACGAAAAGTTCTTGTATTTGAAGATAAAATCTGACGCTATTAAAGAAAAAACTTCTCGCTCGCTGAAATATGTTCATTTGGGTTCATTGGATGAAAACCAACAAAAATTGACAAGAACCACGAAAAGTTCTTGTATTTTAGGATAAAATCTGACGCTATTAAAGAAAAAACTTCTCGCTCGCTGAAATATGTTCATTTGCTGAAAATCAACAAAACCACGAAAAGTTCCTGTATTTGAAGATAAAATCTTTTTGCTTTGTAGAAGAAAGATCTCGCTGACTGAAATAAGTTCATTCGATGAAAACCAACAAAAATTGACAAGAACCACGAAAAGTTCTTGTATTTTAAGATAAAATCTGACGCGATTAAAGAAAAAACTTCTCGCTTGCTGAAATATGTTCATTTGCTGAAAATCAACAAAACCACGAAAAGTTCCTGTATTTGAAGATAAAGTCTTTTTGCTTTGAAGAAGAAAGATCTCGCTGACTGAAATAAGTTCATTCGATGAAAACCAACAAAAATTGACAAGAACCACGAAAAGTTCTTGTACTTTAGGATAAAATCTGACGCTATTAAAGAAAAAACTTCTCGCTCGCTGAAATATGTTCATTTGCTGAAAATCAACAAAACCAAGAAAAGTTCTTGTATTTGAAGATAAAATCTATTTGCTTTGAAGAAGAAAGATCGAGCTGACTGAAATAAGTTCATTAGATGAAAATCAACAAAAATTGACAAGAACCACGAACAGTTCTTGTATTTTAAGGTAAAATCTGAGGCTATTAAAGAAAAAACTTCTAGCTCGCTGAAATATGTTCATTTGCTGAAAACCAACAAAACCACGAAAAGTTCTTGTATTTGAAGATAAAATCTTTTTGCTTTCAAGAAGAAAGATCCAGCTGACTGAAATAAGTTCATTAGATGAAAATCAACAAAAATTGACAAGAACCACGAAAAGTTCATGTATTTTAAAATAAAATCTTGCGCTATCAAAGAAAAAACTTCCAGCTCGCTGAAATATGTTCATTTGCTGAAAACCAACAAAACCACGAAAAGTTCTTGTATTTGAAGATAAAATCTGACGCTATTAAAGAAAAAACTTCTCGCTCGCTGAAATATGTTCATTTGGGGTCATTGGATGAAAACCAACAAAAATTGACAAGAACCACGAAAAGTTCTTGTATTTTAGGATAAAATCTGACGCTCTTCAAGAAAAAACTTCTCGCTCGCTGAAATATGTTCATTTGCTGAAAATCAACAAAACCACGAAAAGTTCCTGTATTTGAAGATAAAGTCTTTTTGCTTTGAAGAAGAAAGATCTCGCTGACTGAAATAAGTTCATTAGATGAAAATCAACAAAAATTGACAAGAACCACGAACAGTTCTTGTATTTTAAGGTAAAATCTGAGGCTATTAAAGAAAAAACTTCTAGCTCGCTGAAATATGTTCATTTGCTGAAAACCAACAAAACCACGTAAAGTTCTTGTATTTGAAGATAAAATCTTTTTGCTTTCAAGAAGAAAGATCCAGCTGACTGAAATAAGTTCATTCGATGAAAACCAACAAAAATTGACAAGAACCACGAAAAGTTCTTGTACTTTAGGATAAAATCTGACGCTATTAAAGAAAAAACTTCTCGCTCGCTGAAATATGTTCATTTGCTGAAAATCAACAAAACCACGAAAAGTTATTGTATTTGAAGATAAAATCTATTTGCTTTGAAGAAGAAAGATCGAGCTGACTGAAATAAGTTCATTAGATGAAAATCAACAAAAATTGACAAGAACCACGAACAGTTCTTGTATTTTAAGGTAAAATCTGAGGCTATTAAAGAAAAAACTTCTAGCTCGCTGAAATATGTTCATTTGCTGAAAACCAACAAAACCACGTAAAGTTCTTGTATTTGAAGATAAAATCTTTTTGCTTTGAAGAAGAAAGATCCAGCTGACTGAAATAAGTTCATTGGATGAAAACCAACAAAAATTGACAAGAACCACGAAAAGTTCATGTATTTTAAAATAAAATCTTGCGCTATCAAAGAAAAAACTTCCAGCTCGCTGAAATATGTTCATTTGCTGAAAACCAACAAAACCACATAAAATTCTTGTATTTGAAGATAAAATCTTTTTGCTTTGAAGAAGAAAGATCCAGCTGACTGAAATAAGTTCATTCAATCAAAACCAACAAAAATTGACAAGAACCACGAAAAGTTCTTGTATTTTAAGATCAAATCTGACGCTATTAAAGAAAAAACTTGTCGCTTGCTGAAATATGTTCATTTGCTGAAAACCAACAAAACCACGAAAAGTTCTTGTATTTGAAGATAAAATCTTTTTGCTTTCAAGAAGAAAGATCCAGCTGACTGAAATAAGTTCATTCGATGAAAACCAACAAAAATTGACAAGAACCACGAAAAGTTCTTGCATTTGAAGATAAAATCTGACGCTATTAAAGAAAAAACTTCTCGCTCGCTGAAATATGTTCATCTGGGTTCATTGGATGAAAACCAACAAAAATTGACAAGAACCACGAAAAGTTCTTGTATTTTAGGATAAAATCTGACGCTATTAAAGAAAAAACTTCTCGCTCGCTGAAATATGTTCATTTGCTGAAAATCAACAAAACCACGAAAAGTTCCTGTATTTGAAGATAAAGTCTTTTTGCTTTGAAGAAGAAAGATCTCGCTGACTGAAATAAGTTCATTCGATGAAAACCAACAAAAATTGACAAGAACCACGAAAAGTTCTTGTACTTTAGGATAAAATCTGACGCTATTAAAGAAAAAACTTCTCGCTCGCTGAAATATGTTCATTTGCTGAAAATCAACAAAACCACGAAAAGTTCTTGTATTTGAAGATAAAATCTATTTGCTTTGAAGAAGAAAGATCGAGCTGACTGAAATAAGTTCATTAGATGAAAATCAACAAAAATTGACAAGAACCACGAACAGTTCTTGTATTTTAAGGTAAAATCTGAGGCTATTAAAGAAAAAACTTCTAGCTCGCTGAAATATGTTCATTTGCTGAAAACCAACAAAACCACGTAAAGTTCTTGTATTTGAAGATAAAATCTTTTTGCTTTCAAGAAGAAAGATCCAGCTGACTGAAATAAGTTCATTAGATGAAAATCAACAAAAATTGACAAGAACCACGAACAGTTCTTGTATTTTAAGATAAAATCTGAGGCTATTAAAGAAAAAACTTCTAGCTCGCTGAAATATGTTCATTTGCTGAAAACCAACAAAACCACGTAAAGTTCTTGTATTTGAAGATAAAATCTTTTTGCTTTGAAGAAGAAAGATCCAGCTGACTGAAATAAGTTCATTGGATGAAAACCAACAAAAATTGACAAGAACCACGAAAAGTTCATGTATTTTAAAATAAAATCTTGCGCTATTAAAGAAAAAACTTCTAGCTCGCTGAAATATGTTCATTTGCTGAAAACCAACAAAACCACGTAAAATTCTTGTATTTGAAGATAAAATCTTTTTGCTTTGAAGAAGAAAGATCGAGCTGACTGAAATAAGTTCATTCGATGAAAACCAACAAAAATTGACAAGAACCACGAAAAGTTCTTGTATTTGAAGATAAAATCTGACGCTATTAAAGAAAAAACTTCTCGCTCGCTGAAATATGTTCATTTGGGTTCATTGGATGAAAACCAACAAAAATTGACAAGAACCACGAAAAGTTCTTGTATTTTAGGATAAAATCTGACGCTATTAAAGAAAAAACTTCTCGCTCGCTGAAATATGTTCATTTGCTGAAAATCAACAAAACCACGAAAAGTTCCTGTATTTGAAGATAAAATCTTTTTGCTTTGAAGAAGAAAGATCTGGCTGACTGAAATAAGTTCATTCGATCAAAACCAACAAAAATTGACGAGAACCACGAAAAGTTCATGTATTTTAAGATAAAATCTTGCGCTATTGAAGAAAAAACTTCCAGCTCGCTGAAATATGTTCATTTGCTGAAAACCAACAAAACCACGAAAAGTTCTTGTATTTGAAGATAAAATCTTTTTGCTTTCAAGAAGAAAGATCCAGCTGACTGAAATAAGTTCATTAGATGAAAATCAACAAAAATTGACAAGAACCACGAACAGTTCTTGTATTTTAAGATAAAATCTGAGGCTACTAAAGAAAAAACTTCCAGCTCGCTGAAATATGTTCATTTGCTGAAAACCAACAAAACCACGTAAAGTTCTTGTATTTGAAGATAAAATCTTTTTGCTTTGAAGAAGAAAGATCCAGCTGACTGAAATAAGTTCATTGGATGAAAACCAACAAAAATTGACAAGAACCACGAAAAGTTAATGTATTTAAAAATAAAATCTTGCGCTATCAAAGAAAAAACTTCTAGCTCGCTGAAATATGTTCATTTGCTGAAAACCAACAAAACCACGTAAAATTCTTGTATTTGAAGATAAAATCTTTTTGCTTTGAAGAAGAAAGATCCAGCTGACTGAAATAAGTTCATTCGATCAAAACCAACAAAAATTGACAAGAACCACGAAAAGTTCTTGTATTTTAAGATCAAATCTGACGCTATTAAAGAAAAAACTTGTCGCTCGCTGAAATATGTTCATTTGCTGAAAATCAACAAAACCACGAAAAGTTCTTGTATTTGAAGATAAAATCTTTTTGCTTTGAAGAAGAAAGATCGAGCTGACTGAAATAAGTTCATTCGATGAAAACCAACAAAAATTGACAAGAACCACGAAAAGTTCTTGTATTTGAAGATACAATCTGACGCTAATAAAGAAAAAACTTCTCGCTCGCTGAAATATGTTCATTTGGGTTCATTGGATGAAAACCAACAAAAATTGACAAGAACCACGAAAAGTTCTTGTATTTTAGGATAAAATCTGACGCTATTAAAGAAAAAACTTCTCGCTCGCTGAAATATGTTCATTTGCTGAAAATCAACAAAACCACGAAAAGTTCCTGTATTTGAAGATAAAATCTTTTTGCTTTGAAGAAAGATCTCGCTGACTGAAATAAGTTCATTCGATGAAAACCAACAAAAATTGACAAGAACCACGAAAAGTTCTTGTACTTTAGGATAAAATCTGACGCTATTAAAGAAAAAACTTCTCGCTCGCTGAAATATGCTCATTTGCTGAAAATCAACAAAACCACGAAAAGTTCTTGTATTTGAAGATAAAATCTATTTGCTTTGAAGAAGAAAGATCGAGCTGACTGAAATAAGTTCATTCGATGAAAACCAACAAAAATTGACAAGAACCACGAAAAGTTCTTGTATTTTAAGATAAAATCTGACGCTATTAAAGAAAAATCTTCTCCCACGCTGAAATATGTTCATTTGCAGAAAATCAACAAAACCACGAAAAGTTCTTGTATTTGAAGATAAAATCTTTTTGCTTTGAAGAAGAAAGATCTGGCTGACTGAAATAAGTTCATTCGATCAAAACCAACAAAAATTGACGAGAACCACGAAAAGTTCATGTATTTTAAGATAAAATCTTGCGCTATTAAAGAAAAAACTTCCAGCTCGCTGAAATATGTTCATTTTCTGAAAACCAACAAAACCACGAAAAGTTCTTGTATTTGAAGATAAAATCTTTTTGCTTTGAAGAAGAAAGATCCAGCTGACTGAAATAAGTTCATTAGATGAAAATCAACAAAAATTGACAAGAACCACGAAAAGTTCTTGTATTTTAAGATCAAATCTGACGCTATTAAAGAAAAAACTTCTCGCTCGCTGAAATATGTTCATTTGCTGAAAATCAACAAAACCACGAAAAGTTCTTGTATTTGAAGATAAAATCTTTTTGCTTTGAAGAAGAAAGATCGAGCTGACTGAAATAAGTTCATTCGATGAAAACCAATAAAAATTGACAAGAACCACGAAAAGTTCTTGTATTTTAGGATAAAATCTGACGCTATTAAAGAAAAAACTTCTCGCTCGCTGAAATATGTTCATTTGGGTTCATTGGATGAAAACCAACAAAAATTGACAAGAACCACGAAAAGTTCTTGTATTTTAAGATAAAATCTTGCGCTATTAAAGAAAAAACTTCTTGCTCGCTGAAATATGTTCATTTGCTGAAAACCAACAAAACCACGTAAAGTTCTTGTATTTGAAGATAAAATCTGACGCTATTAAAGAAAAAACTTCTTGCTCGCTGAAATATGTTCATTTGCTGAAAATCAACAAAACCACGAAAAGTTCTTGTATTTGAAGATAAAATCTTTTTGCTTTCAAGAAGAAAGATCAAGCTGACTGAAATAAGTTCATTGGATGAAAACCAACAAAAATTGACAAGAACCACGAAAAGTTCTTGTGTTTTAGGATAAAATCTGACGCTGTTAAAGAAAAAACTTCTCGCTCGCTGAAATATGTTCATTAGCTGAAAATCAACAAAACCACGAATAGTTCTTGTATTTGAAGATCGAATCTTTTTGCTTTGAAGAAGAAAGATCTGGGTGACTGAAATAAGTTCATTGGATGACAACCAACAAAAATTGACAAGAACCACGAAAAGTTTTTGTATTTTAAGATAAAATCTGACGCTATTAAAGAAAAATCTTCTCCCACGCTGAAATATGTTCATTTGCAGAAAATCAACAAAACCACGAAAAGTTCTTGTATTTGAAGATAAAATCTTTTAGCTTTGAAGAAGAAAGATCTAGCTGACTGAAATAAGTTCATTGGATGAAAGCCAACAAAAATTGACAAGAACCACGAAATGTTCTTGTATTTTAAGATAAAATCTGACGCTATCAAAGAAAAAACATCCAGCTCGCTGAAATATGTTCATTTGCTGAAAATCAACAAAACCATGAAAAGTTCTTGTATTTGAAGATAAAATCTTTTTGCTTTGAAGAAGAAAGATCGAGGTGACTGAAATAAGTTAATTAGATGAAAACCAACAAAAATTGACAAGAACCACGAAAAGTTCTTGTGTTTTAGGATAAAATCTAACGCCATTAAAGAAAAAACTTCTCGCTCGCTGAAATATGTTCATTGGCTGAAAATCAACAAAACCACGAAAAGTTCTTGTATTTGAAGATAAAATCTTTTTGCTTTGAAGAAGAAAGATCGAGGTGACTGAAATAAGTTAATTAGATGAAAACCAACAAAAATTGACAAGAACCACGAAAAGTTCTTGTATTTTAGGATAAAATCTGACGCTATTAAAGAAAAAACTTCTCGCTCGCTGAAATATGTTCATTTGCTGAAAATCAACAAAACCACGAAAAGTTCTTGTATTTGAAGATAAAATCTATTTGCTTTGAAGAAGAAAGATCGAGCTGACTGAAATAAGTTCATTCGATGAAAACCAACAAAAATTGACAAGAACCACGAAAAGTTCTTGTATTTGAAGATTAAATCTGACGCTATTAAAGAAAAATCTTCTCCCACGCTGAAATATGTTCATTTGCATAAAATCAACAAAACCACGAAAAGTTCTTGTATTTGAAGATAAAATCTTTTTGCTTTGAAGAAGAAAGATCTGGCTGACTGAAATAAGTTCATTCGATGAAAACCAACAAAAATTGACGAGAACCACGAAAAGTTCATGTATTTTAAGATAAAATCTTGCGCTATTGAAGAAAAAACTTCCAGCTCGCTGAAATATGTTCATTTGCTGAAAACCAACAAAACCACGAAAAGTTCTTGTATTTGAAGATAAAATCTTTTTGCTTTCAAGAAGAAAGATCCAGCTGACTGAAATAAGTTCATTCGATGAAAACCAACAAAAATTGACAAGAACCACGAAAAGTTCTTGTATTTGAAGATAAAATCTGACGCTATTAAAGAAAAAACTTCTCGCTCGCTGAAATATGTTCATTTGGGTTCATTGGATGAAAACCAACAAAAATTGACAAGAACCACGAAAAGTTCTTGTATTTTAGGATAAAATCTGACGCTATTAAAGAAAAAACTTCTCGCTCGCTGAAATATGTTCATTTGCTGAAAATCAACAAAACCACGAAAAGTTCCTGTATTTGAAGATAAAATCTTTTTGCTTTGAAGAAGAAAGATCTCGCTGACTGAAATAAGTTCATTCGATGAAAACCAACAAAAATTGACAAGAACCACGAAAAGTTCTTGTACTTTAGGATAAAATCTGACGCTATTAAAGAAAAAACTTGTCGCTCGCTGAAATATGTTCATTTGCTGAAAATCAACAAAACCACGAAAAGTTCTTGTATTTGAAGATAAAATCTTTTTGCTTTGAAGAAGAAAGATCGAGCTGACTGAAATAAGTTCATTCGATGAAAACCAACAAAAATTGACAAGAACCACGAAAAGTTCTTGTATTTGAAGATACAATCTGACGCTAATAAAGAAAAAACTTCTCGCTCGCTGAAATATGTTCATTTGGGTTCATTGGATGAAAACCAACAAAAATTGACAAGAACCACGAAAAGTTCTTGTATTTTAGGATAAAATCTGACGCTATTAAAGAAAAAACTTCTCGCTCGCTGAAATATGTTCATTTGCTGAAAATCAACAAAACCACGAAAAGTTCCTGTATTTGAAGATAAAATCTTTTTGCTTTGAAGAAAGATCTCGCTGACTGAAATAAGTTCATTCGATGAAAACCAACAAAAATTGACAAGAACCACGAAAAGTTCTTGTACTTTAGGATAAAATCTGACGCTATTAAAGAAAAAACTTCTCGCTCGCTGAAATATGCTCATTTGCTGAAAATCAACAAAACCACGAAAAGTTCTTGTATTTGAAGATAAAATCTATTTGCTTTGAAGAAGAAAGATCGAGCTGACTGAAATAAGTTCATTCGATGAAAACCAACAAAAATTGACAAGAACCACGAAAAGTTCTTGTATTTTAAGATAAAATCTGACGCTATTAAAGAAAAATCTTCTCCCACGCTGAAATATGTTCATTTGCAGAAAATCAACAAAACCACGAAAAGTTCTTGTATTTGAAGATAAAATCTTTTTGCTTTGAAGAAGAAAGATCTGGCTGACTGAAATAAGTTCATTCGATCAAAACCAACAAAAATTGACGAGAACCACGAAAAGTTCATGTATTTTAAGATAAAATCTTGCGCTATTAAAGAAAAAACTTCCAGCTCGCTGAAATATGTTCATTTTCTGAAAACCAACAAAACCACGAAAAGTTCTTGTATTTGAAGATAAAATCTTTTTGCTTTGAAGAAGAAAGATCCAGCTGACTGAAATAAGTTCATTAGATGAAAATCAACAAAAATTGACAAGAACCACGAAAAGTTCTTGTATTTTAAGATCAAATCTGACGCTATTAAAGAAAAAACTTCTCGCTCGCTGAAATATGTTCATTTGCTGAAAATCAACAAAACCACGAAAAGTTCTTGTATTTGAAGATAAAATCTTTTTGCTTTGAAGAAGAAAGATCGAGCTGACTGAAATAAGTTCATTCGATGAAAACCGATAAAAATTGACAAGAACCACGAAAAGTTCTTGTATTTTAGGATAAAATCTGACGCTATTAAAGAAAAAACTTCTCGCTCGCTGAAATATGTTCATTTGGGTTCATTGGATGAAAACCAACAAAAATTGACAAGAACCACGAAAAGTTCTTGTATTTTAAGATAAAATCTTGCGCTATTAAAGAAAAAACTTCTTGCTCGCTGAAATATGTTCATTTGCTGAAAACCAACAAAACCACGTAAAGTTCTTGTATTTGAAGATAAAATCTGACGCTATTAAAGAAAAAACTTCTTGCTCGCTGAAATATGTTCATTTGCTGAAAATCAACAAAACCACGAAAAGTTCTTGTATTTGAAGATAAAATCTTTTTGCTTTCAAGAAGAAAGATCAAGCTGACTGAAATAAGTTCATTGGATGAAAACCAACAAAAATTGACAAGAACCACGAAAAGTTCTTGTGTTTTAGGATAAAATCTGACGCTGTTAAAGAAAAAACTTCTCGCTCGCTGAAATATGTTCATTAGCTGAAAATCAACAAAACCACGAATAGTTCTTGTATTTGAAGATCGAATCTTTTTGCTTTGAAGAAGAAAGATCTGGGTGACTGAAATAAGTTCATTGGATGACAACCAACAAAAATTGACAAGAACCACGAAAAGTTTTTGTATTTTAAGATAAAATCTGACGCTATTAAAGAAAAATCTTCTCCCACGCTGAAATATGTTCATTTGCAGAAAATCAACAAAACCACGAAAAGTTCTTGTATTTGAAGATAAAATCTTTTAGCTTTGAAGAAGAAAGATCTAGCTGACTGAAATAAGTTCATTGGATGAAAACCAACAAAAATTGACAAGAACCACGAAATGTTCTTGTATTTTAAGATAAAATCTGACGCTATCAAAGAAAAAACATCCAGCTCGCTGAAATATGTTCATTTGCTGAAAATCAACAAAACCATGAAAAGTTCTTGTATTTGAAGATAAAATCTTTTTGCTTTCAAGAAGAAAGATCGAGCTGACTGAAATAAGTTCATTGGATGAAAACCAACAAAAATTGACAAGAACCACGAAAAGTTCTTGTGTTTTAGGATAAAATCTAACGCCATTAAAGAAAAAACTTCTCGCTCGCTGAAATATGTTCATTGGCTGAAAATCAACAAAACCACGAAAAGTTCTTGTATTTGAAGATAAAATCTTTTTGCTTTGAAGAAGAAAGATCGAGGTGACTGAAATAAGTTAATTAGATGAAAACCAACAAAAATTGACAAGAACCACGAAAAGTTCTTGTATTTTAGGATAAAATCTGACGCTATTAAAGAAAAAACTTCTCGCTCGCTGAAATATGTTCATTTGCTGAAAATCAACAAAACCACGAAAAGTTCTTGTATTTGAAGATAAAATCTATTTGCTTTGAAGAAGAAAGATGGAGCTGACTGAAATAAGTTCATTCGATGAAAACCAACAAAAATTGACAAGAACCACGAAAAGTTCTTGTATTTGAAGATTAAATCTGACGCTATTAAAGAAAAATCTTCTCCCACGCTGAAATATGTTCATTTGCATAAAATCAACAAAACCACGTAAAGTTCTTGTATTTGAAGATAAAATCTGACGCTATTAAAGAAAAAACTTCTTGCTCGCTGAAATATGTTCATTTGCTGAAAATCAACAAAACCACGAAAAGTTCTTGTATTTGAAGATAAAATCTTTTTGCGTTGAAGAAGAAAGATCCAGCTGACTGAAATAAGTTCAATCGATGAAAACCAACAAAAATTGACGAGAACCACGAAAAGTTCATGTATTTTAAGATAAAATCTTGCGCTATTGAAGAAAAAACTTCCAGCTCGCTGAAATATGTTCATTTGCTGAAAACCAACAAAACCACGAAAAGTTCTTGTATTTGAAGATAAAATCTTTTTGCTTTCAAGAAGAAAGATCCAGCTGACTGAAATAAGTTCATTCGATGAAAACCAACAAAAATTGACAAGAACCACGAAAAGTTCTTGTATTTGAAGATAAAATCTGACGCTATTAAAGAAAAAACTTCTCGCTCGCTGAAATATGTTCATTTGGGTTCATTGGATGAAAACCAACAAAAATTGACAAGAACCACGAAAAGTTCTTGTATTTTAGGATAAAATCTGACGCTATTAAAGAAAAAACTTCTCGCTCGCTGAAATATGTTCATTTGCTGAAAATCAACAAAACCACGAAAAGTTCCTGTATTTGAAGATAAAATCTTTTTGCTTTGAAGAAGAAAGATCTCGCTGACTGAAATAAGTTCATTCGATGAAAACCAACAAAAATTGACAAGAACCACGAAAAGTTCTTGTACTTTAGGATAAAATCTGACGCTATTAAAGAAAAAACTTCTCGCTCGCTGAAATATGTTCATTTGCTGAAAATCAACAAAACCACGAAAAGTTCTTGTATTTGAAGATAAAATCTATTTGCTTTGAAGAAGAAAGATCGAGCTGACTGAAATAAGTTCATTAGATGAAAATCAACAAAAATTGACAAGAACCACAAACAGTTCTTGTATTTTAAGATAAAATCTGAGGCTATTAAAGAAAAAACTTCTAGCTCGCTGAAATATGTTCATTTGCTGAAAACCAACAAAACCACGTAAAGTTCTTGTATTTGAAGATAAAAATCCTTTTGCTTTCAAGAAGAAAGATCCAGCTGACTGAAATAAGTTCATTAGATGAAAATCAACAAAAATTGACAAGAACCACGAACAGTTCTTGTATTTTAAGATAAAATCTGAGGCTATTAAAGAAAAAACTTCTAGCTCGCTGAAATATGTTCATTTGCTGAAAACCAACAAAACCACGTAAAGTTCTTGTATTTGAAGATAAAATCTTTTTGCTTTGAAGAAGAAAGATCCAGCTGACTGAAATAAGTTCATTGGATGAAAACCAACAAAAATTGACAAGAACCACGAAAAGTTCATGTATTTTAAAATAAAATCTTGCGCTATTAAAGAAAAAACTTCTAGCTCGCTGAAATATGTTCATTTGCTGAAAACCAACAAAACCACGTAAAATTCTTGTATTTGAAGATAAAATCTTTTTGCTTTGAAGAAGAAAGATCCAGCTGACTGAAATAAGTTCATTCGATCAAAACCAACAAAAATTGACAAGAACCACGAAAAGTTCTTGTATTTTAAGATCAAATCTGACGCTATTAAAGAAAAAACTTGTCGCTCGCTGAAATATGTTCATTTGCTGAAAATCAACAAAACCACGAAAAGTTCTTGTATTTGAAGATAAAATCTTTCTGCTTTGAAGAAGAAAGATCGAGCTGACTGAAAGAAGTTCATTCGATGAAAACCAACAAAAATTGACAAGAACCATGAAAAGTTCTTGTATTTGAAGATAAAATCTGACGCTATTAAAGAAAAAACTTCTCGCGCGCTGAAATATGTTCATTTGGGTTCATTGGATGAAAACCAACAAAAATTGACAAGAACCACGAAAAGTTCTTGTATTTTAGGATAAAATCTGACGCTATTAAAGAAAAAACTTCTCGCTCGCTGAAATCTGTTCATTTGCTGAAAATCAACAAAACCACGAAAAGTTCCTGTATTTGAAGATAAAATCTTTTTGCTTTGAAGAAGAAAGATCTCGCTGACTGAAATAAGTTCATTCGATGAAAACCAACAAAAATTGACAAGAACCACGAAAAGTTTTTCTACTTTAGGATAAAATCTGACGCTATTAAAGAAAAAACTTCTCGCTCGCTGAAATATGTTCATTTGCTGAAAATCAACAAAACCACGAAAAGTTCTTGTATTTGAAGATAAAATCTTTTTGCTTTGAAGAAGAAAGATCTGGCTGACTGAAATAAGTTCATTCGATCAAAACCAACAAAAATTGACGAGAACCACGAAAAGTTCATGTATTTTAAGATAAAATCTGACGCTATTAAAGAAAAAACTTCTCGCTCGCTGAAATATGTTCATTTGCTGAAAATCAACAAAACCACGAAAAGTTCTTGTATTTGAAGATAAAATCTTTTTGCTTTGAAGAAGAAAGATCGAGCTGACTGAAATAAGTTCATTCGATGAAAACCAACAAAAATTGACAAGAACCACGAAAAGTTCTTGTATTTTAGGATAAAATCTGACGCTATTAAAGAAAAAACTTCTCGCTCGCTGAAACATGTTCATTTGGGTTCATTGGATGAAAACCAACAAAAATTGACAAGAACCACGAAAAGTTCTTGTATTTTAAGATAAAATCTTGCGCTATTAAAGAAAAAACTTCTAGCTCGCTGAAACATGTTCATTTGCTGAAAACCAACAAAACCACGTAAAGTTCTTGTATTTGAAGATAAAATCTGACGCTATTAAAGAAAAAACTTCTTGCTCGCTGAAATATGTTCATTTGCTGAAAATCAACAAAACCACGAAAAGTTCTTGTATTTGAAGATAAAATCTTTTTGCTTTGAAGAAGAAAGATCCAGCTGACTGAAATAAGTTCATTCGATGAAAACCAACAAAAATTGACAAGAACCACGTAAAGTTCTTGTATTTTAGGATAAAATCTGACGCTATTAAAGAAAAAACTTCTCGCTAGCTGAAATATGTTCATTTGCTGAAAATCAACAAAACCACGAAAAGTTCTTGTATTTGAAGATAAAATCTTTTTGCTTTGAAGAAGAAAGATCCAGCTGACTGAAATAAGTTCATTAGATGAAAACCAACAAAAATTGACAAGAACCACGAAAAGTTCTTGTATTTTAGGATAAAATCTGACGCTATTAAAGAAAAAACTTCTCGCTCGCTGAAATATGTTCATTTGCTGAAAATCAACAAAACCACGAAAAGTTCTTGAATTTGAAGATAAAATCTATTTGCTTTGAAGAAGAAAGATCGAGCTGACTGAAATAAGTTCATTCGATGAAAACCAACAAAAATTGACAAGAACCACGAAAAGTTCTTGTATTTTAAGATAAAATCTGACGCTATTAAAGAAAAAACTTCTCGCTCACTGAAATATGTTCATTTGCTGAAAATCAACAAAACCACGAAAAGTTCTTGAATTTGAAGATAAAATCTTTTTGCTTTGAAGAAGAAAGATCTGGCTGACTGAAATAAGTTCATTCGATCAAAACCAACAAAAATTGACGAGAACCACGAAAAGTTCATGTATTTTAAGATAAAATCTTGCGCTATTAAAGAAAAAACTTCCAGCTCGCTGAAATATGTTCATTTGCTGAAAACCAACAAAACCACGAAAAGTTCTTGTATTTGAAGATAAAATCTTTTTGCTTTGAAGAAGAAAGATCCAGCTGACTGAAATAAGTTCATTGGATGAAAACCAACAAAAATTGACAAGAACCACGAAAAGTTCATGTATTTTAAAATAAAATCTTGCGCTATTAAAGAAAAAACTTCTAGCTCGCTGAAATATGTTCATTTGCTGAAAATCAACAAAACCATGAAAAGTTCTTGTATTTGAAGATAAAATCTTTTTGCTTTCATGAAGAAAGATCGAGCTGACTGAAATAAGTTCATTGGATGAAAACCAACAAAAATTGACAAGAACCACGAAAAGTTCTTGTATTTTAAGATAAAATCTTGCGCTATTGAAGAAAAAGCTTCCAGCTCGCTGAAATATGTTCATCAGATGAAAATCAACAAAACCATGAAAAGTTCTTGTATTTGAAGATAAAATCTTTTTGCTTTGAAGAAGAAAGATCGAGCTGACTGAAATAAGTTCATTCGATGAAAACCAACAAAAATTGACAAGAACCACGAAAAGTTCTTGTATTTTAAGATAAAATCTGACGCTATTAAAGAAAAATCTTCTCCCACGCTGAAATATGTTCATTTGCAGAAAATCAACAAAACCACGAAAAGTTCTTGTATTTGAAGATAAAATCTTTTAGCTTTGAAGAAGAAAGATCGAGCTGACTGAAATAAGTTCATTGGATGAAAACCAACAAAAATTGACAAGAACCACGAAAAGTTCTTGTATTTTAAGATAAAATCTGACGCTATCAAAGAAAAAACTTCCAGCTCGCTGAAATATGTTCATTTGCTGAAAACCAACAAAACCACATAAAGTTCTTGTATTTGAAGATAACATCTTTTTGCTTTGAAGAAGAAAGATCCAGCTGACTGAAATAAGTTCATTGGATGAAAACCAACAAAAATTGACAAGAACCACGAAAAGTTCATGTATTTTAAAATAAAATCTTGCGCTATTAAAGAAAAAACTTCTAGCTCGCTGAAATATGTTCATTTGCTGAAAACCAACAAAACCACGTAAAGTTCTTGTATTTGAAGATAAAATCTTTTTGCTTTGAAGAAGAAAGATCCAGCTGACTGAAATAAGTTCATTCGATGAAAACCAACAAAAATTGACAAGAACCACGAAAAGTTCTTGTATTTTAGGATAAAATCTGACGCTATGAAAGAAAAAACTTCTCGCTCGCTGAAATATGTTCATTTGTGTTCATTGGATGAAAACCAACAAAAATTGACAAGAACCACGAAAAGTTCTTGTATTTTAAGATAAAATCTTGCGCTATTAAAGAAAAAACTTCCAGCTCGCTGAAATATGTTCATTTGCTGAAAACCAACAAAACCACGTAAATTTCTTGTATTTGAAGATAAAATCTGACGCTATTAAAGAAAAAACTTCTTGCTCGCTGAAATATGTTCATTTGCTGAAAATCAACAAAACCACGAAAAGTTCTTGTATTTGAAGATAAAATCTTTTTGCTTTGAAGAAGAAAGATCTCGCTGACTGAAATAAGTTCATTCGATGAAAACCAACAAAAATTGACAAGAACCACGAAAAGTTCTTGTACTTTTGGATAAAATCTGACGCTATTAAAGAAAAAACTTCTCGCTCGCTGAAATATGTACATTTGCTGAAAATCAACAAAACCACGAAAAGTTCTTGTATTTGAAGATAAAATCTTTTTGCTTTGAAGAAGAAAGATCTAGCTGACTGAAACAAGTTCATAAGATGAAAAGCAACAAAAATTGACAAGAACCACGAAAAGTTCTTGTATATTAAGATAAAATCTGACGCTATTAAAGAAAAAACTTCTTGCTCGCTGAAATATGTTCATTTGCTGAAAATCAACAAAACCACGAAAAGTTCTTGTATTTGAAGATAAAATCTATTTGCTTTGAAGAAGAAAGATCGAGCTGACTGAAATAAGTTCATTCGATGAAAACCAACAAAAATTGACAAGAACCACGAAAAGTTCTTGTATTTGAAGATTAAATCTGACGCTATTAAAGAAAAATCTTCTCCCACGCTGAAATATGTTCATTTGCAGAAAATGAACAAAACCACAAAAAGTTCTTGTATTTGAAGATAAAATCTTTTTGCTTTGAAGAAGAAAGATCTGGCTGACTGAAATAAGTTCATTCGATCAAAACCAACAAAAATTGACGAGAACCACGAAAAGTTCATGTATTTTAAGATAAAATCTTGCGCTATTAAAGAAAAAACTTCCAGCTCGCTGAAATATGTTCATTTGCTGAAAACCAACAAAACCACGAAAAGTTCTTGTATTTGAAGATAAAATCTTTTTGCTTTGAAGAAGAAAGATCCAGCTGACTGAAATAAGTTCATTCGATGAAAATCAACAAAAATTGACAAGAACCACGAACAGTTCTTGTATTTTAAGATAAAATCTGAGGCAATTAAAGAAAAAACTTCTAGCTCGCTGAAATATGTTCATTTGCTGAAAATCAACAAAACCACGAAAAGTTCTTGTATTTGAAGATAAAATCTTTTTGCTTTGAAGAAGAAAGATCCAGCTGACTGAAATAAGTTCATTCGCTCAAAACCAACAAAAATTGACAAGAACCACGAAAAGTTCTTGTATTTTAACATCAAATCTGACGCTATTAAAGAAAAAACTTCTCGCTCGCTGAAATATGTTCATTTGCTGAAAATCAACAAAACCACGAAAAGTTCTTGTATTTGAAGATAAAATCTTTTTGCTTTGAAGAAGAAAGATCGAGCTGACTGAAATAAGTTCATTCGATGAAAACCAACAAAAATTGACAAGAACCACGAAAAGTTCTTGTATTTTAGGATAAAATCTGACGCTATGAAAGAAAAAACTTCTCGCTCGCTGAAATATGTTCATTTGGGTTCATTGGATGAAAACCAACAAAAATTGACAAGAACCACGAAAAGTTCTTGTATTTTAAGATAAAATCTTGCGCTATCAAAGAAAAAACTTCGAGCTCGCTGAAATATGTTCATTTGCTGAAAACCAACAAAACCACGTAAAGTTCTTGTATTTGAAGATAAAATCTGACGCTATTAAAGAAAAAACTTCTTGCTCGCTGAAATATGTTCATTTGCTGAAAATCAACAAAACCACGAAAAGTTCTTGTATTTGAAGATAAAATCTTTTTGCTTTGAAGAAGAAAGATCTCGCTGACTGAAATAAGTTCATTCGATGAAAACCAACAAAAATTGACAAGAACCACGTAAAGTTCTTGTATTTTAGGATAAAATCTGACGCTATTAAAGAAAAAACTTCTCGCTCGCTGAAATATGTTCATTTGCTGAAAATCAACAAAACCACGAAAAGTTCTTGTATTTGAAGATAAAATCTTTTTGCTTTGAAGAAGAAAGATCTCGCTGACTGAAATAAGTTCATTCGATGAAAACCAACAAAAATTGACAAGAACCACGAAAAGTTCTTGTACTTTAGGATAAAATCTGACGCTATTAAAGAAAAAACTTCTCGCTCGTTGAAATATGTTCATTTGCTGAAAATCAACAAAACCACGAAAAGTTCTTGAATTTGAAGATAAAATCTATTTGCTTTGAAGAAGAAAGATCGAGCTGACTGAAATAAGTTCATTCGATGAAAACCAACAAAAATTGACAAGAACCACGAAATGTTCTTGTATTTTAAGATAAAATCTGACGCTATCAAAGAAAAAACTTCCAGCTCGCTGAAATATGTTCATTTGCTGAAAACCAACAAAACCACGTAACGTTCTTGTATTTGAAGATAAAATCTTTTTGCTTTGAAGAAGAAAGATCCAGCTGACTGAAATAAGTTCATTGGATGAAAACCAACAAAAATTGACAAGAACCACGAAAAGTTCATGTATTTTAAAATAAAATCTTGCGCTATTAAAGAAAAAACTTCGAGCTCGCTGAAATATGTTCATTTGCTGAAAATCAACAAAACCATGAAAAGTTCTTGTATTTGAAGATAAAATCTTTTTGCTTTCAAGAAGAAAGATCGAGCTGACTGAAATAAGTTCATTGGATGAAAACCAACAAAAATTGACAAGAACCACGAAAAGTTCTTGTGTTTTAGGATAAAATCTGACGCTATTAAAGAAAAAACTTCTCGCTCGCTGAAATATGTTCATTTGCTGAAAATCAACAAAACCATGAAAAGTTCTTGTATTTGAAGATCGAATCTTTTTGCTTTGAAGAAGAAAGATCTGGGTGACTGAAATAAGTTCATTGGATGAAAACCAACAAAAATTGACAAGAACCACGAAAAGTTCTTGTATTTTCAGATAAAATCTGACACTATTAAAGAAAAAACTTCTCCCTCGTTGAAATATGTTCATTTGCTGAAAACCAACAAAACCACGAAAAGTTCTTGTATTTGAAGATAAAATCTTTTTGCTATGAAGAAGAAACAAACTTGGTGTCTGAAATAAGTTCATCAGATGAAAACCAACAAAAATTGACACGAACCACGAAAAGTTCTTGTATTTTAAGATAAAATCTTTTTGCTTTGAAGAAGAAAGATCGAGCTGACTGAAATAAGTTCATTCGATGAAAACCAACAAAAATTGACAAGAACCACGAAAAGTTCTTGTATTTTAGGATAAAATCTGACGCTATTAAAGAAAAAACTTCTCCCTCCCTGAAATAGGTTCATTTGCTGAAAATCAACAAAACCACGAGAAGTTCTTGTATTTGAAGATAGAATCTTTTTGCTTTGAAGAAGAAAGCTCTGGGTGAGTGAAATAAGTTCATTCGATGAAAACCAACAAAAATTGACAAGAACCACGAAAAGTTCTTGTATTTTAAGATAAAATCTGACGCGATTAAAGAAAAATCTTCTCCCACGCTGAAATATGTTCATTTGCAGAAAATCAACAAAACCACGAAAAGTTCTTGTATTTGAATATAAAATCTTTTTGCTTTGAAGAAGAAAGATCTGGCTGACTGAAATAAGTTCATTCGATCAAAACCAACAAAAATTGACGAGAACCACGAAAAGTTCATGTATTTTAAGATAAAATCTTGCGCTATTAAAGAAAAAACTTCCAGCTCGCTGAAATATGTTCATTTGCTGAAAACCAACAAAACCACGAAAAGTTCTTGTATTTGAAGATAAAATCTTTTTGCTTTGAAGAAGAAAGATCCAGCTGACTGAAATAAGTTCATTAGATGAAAATCAACAAAAATTGACAAGAACCACGAACAGTTCATGTATTTTAAGATAAAATCTGACGCTATTAAAGAAAAAACTTCTAGCTCGCTGAAATATGTTCATTTGCTGAAAATCAACAAAACCACGAAAAGTTCTTGTATTTGAAGATAAAATCTTTTTGCTTTGAAGAAGAAAGATCCAGCTGACTGAAATAAGTTCATTCGATCAAAACCAACAAAAATTGACAAGAACCACGAAGAGTTCTTGTATTTTAGGATAAAATCTGACGCTATGAAAGAAAAAACTTCTCGCTCGCTGAAATATGTTCATTTGGGTTCATTGGATGAAAACCAACAAAAATTGACAAGAACCACGAAAAGTTCTTGTATTTTAAGATAAAATCTTGCGCTGTCAAAGAAAAAACTTCCAGCTCGCTGAAATATGTTCATTTGCTGAAAACCAACAAAACCACGTAAAGTTCTTGTATTTGAAGATAAAATCTGACGCTATTAAAGAAAAAACTTCTTGCTCGCTGAAATATGTTCATTTGCTGAAAATCAACAAAACCACGAAAAGTTCTTGTATTTGAAGATAAAATCTTTTTGCTTTGAAGAAGAAAGATCCAGCTGACTGAAATAAGTTCATTCGATGAAAACCAACAAAAATTGACAAGAACCACGTAAAGTTCTTGTATTTTAGGATAAAATCTGACGCTATTAAAGAAAAAACTTCTCGCTCGCTGAAATATGTTCATTTGCTGAAAATCAACAAAACCACGAAAAGTTCTTGTATTTGAAGATAAAATCTTTTTGCTTTGAAGAAGAAAGATCTCGCTGACTGAAATAAGTTCATTCGATGAAAACCAACAAAAATTGACAAGAACCACGAAAAGTTCTTGTATTTTAGGATAAAATCTGACGCTATTAAAGAAAAAACTTCTCGCTCGCTGAAATATGTTCATTTGCTGAAAATCAACAAAACCACGAAAAGTTCTTGAATTTGAAGATAAAATCTATTTGCTTTGAAGAAGAAAGATCGAGCTGACTGAAATAAGTTCATTCGATGAAAACCAACAAAAATTGACAAGAACCACGAAAAGTTCTTGTATTTTAACATAAAATCTGACGCTATTAAAGAAAAATCTTCTCCCACGCTGAAATATGTTCATTTGCAGAAAATCAACAAAACCACGAAAAGTTCTTGTATTTGAAGATAAAATCTTTTTGCTTTGAAGAAGAAAGATCTGGCTGACTGAAATAAGTTCATTCGATCAAAACCAACAAAAATTGACGAGAACCACGAAAAGTTCATGCATTTTAAGATAAAATCTTGCGCTATTAAAGAAAAAACTTCCAGCTCGCTGAAATATGTTCATTTGCTGAAAACCAACAAAACCACGAAAAGTTCTTGTATTTGAAGATAAAATCTTTTTGCTTTGAAGAAGAAAGATCCAGCTGACTGAAATAAGTTCATTGGATGAAAACCAACAAAAATTGACAAGAACCACGAAAAGTTCATGTATTTTAAAATAAAATCTTGCGCTATGAAAGAAAAAACTTCCAGCTCGCTGAAATATGTTCATTTGCTGAAAATCAACAAAACCATGAAAAGTTCTTGTATTTGAAGATCGAATCTTTTTGCTTTGAAGAAGAAAGATCTGGGTGACTGAAATAAGTTCATTGGATGACAACCAACAAAAATTGACAAGAACCACGAAAAGTTCTTGTATTTTAAGATAAAATCTGACGCTATTAAAGAAAAATCTTCTCCCACGCTGAAAGATGTTCATTTGCAGAAAATCAACAAAACCACGAAAAGTTCTTGTATTTGAAGATAAAATCTTTTAGCTTTGAAGAAGAAAGATCTAGCTGACTGAAATAAGTTCATTGGATGAAAACCAACAAAAATTGACAAGAACCACGAAATGTTCTTGTATTTTAAGATAAAATCTGACGCTATCAAAGAAAAAACTTCCAGCTCGCTGAAATATGTTCATTTGCTGAAAATCAACAAAACCACGAAAAGTTCTTGTATTTGAAGATAAAATCTTTTTGCTTTGAAGAAGAAAGATCCAGCTGACTGAAATAAGTTCATTCGATGAAAACCAACAAAAATTGACAAGAACCACGTAAAGTTCTTGTATTTTAAGATAAAATCTGACTCTTTTAAAGAAAAAACTTCTCGCTCGCTGAAATATGTTCATTTGCTGAAAATCAACAAAACCACGAAAAGTTCTTGTATTTGAAGATAAAATCTTTTTGCTTTGAAGAAGAAAGATCTCGCTGACTGAAATAAGTTCCTTTGATGAAAACAAACAAAAATTGACAAGAACCACGAAAAGTTCTTGTATTTTAGGATAAAATCTGACGCGATTAAAGAAAAAACTTCTCGCTCGCTGAAATATGTTCATTTGCTGAAAATCAACAAAACCACGAAAAGTTCTTGTATTTGAAGATAAAATCTATTTGCTTTGAAGAAGAAAGATCGAGCTGACTGAAATAAGTTCATTCGATGAAAACCAACAAAAATTGACAAGAACCACGAAAAGTTCTTGTATTTTAACATAAAATCTGACGCTATTAAAGAAAAATCTTCTCCCACGCTGAAATATGTTCATTTGCAGAAATTCAACAAAACCACGAAAAGTTCTTGTATTTGAAGATAAAATCTTTTTGCTTTGAAGAAGAAAGATCTGGCTGACTGAAATAAGTTCATTCGATCAAAACCAACAAAAATTGACGAGAACCACGAAAAGTTCATGTATTTTAAGATAAAATCTTGCGCTATTAAAGAAAAAACTTCCAGCTCGCTGAAATATGTTCATTTTCTGAAAACCAACAAAACCACGAAAAGTTCTTGTATTTGAAGATAAAATCTTTTTGCTTTGAAGAAGAAAGATCCAGCTGACTGAAATAAGTTCATTAGATGAAAATCAACAAAAATTGACAAGAACCACGAACAGTTCTTGTATTTTAAGATAAAATCTGAGGCTATTAAAGAAAAAACTTCTCGCTCGCTGAAATATGTTCATTTGCTGAAAATCAACAAAACCACGAAAAGTTCTTGTATTTGAAGATAAAATCTATTTGCTTTGAAGAAGAAAGATCGAGCTGACTGAAATAAGTTCATTCGATGAAAACCAACAAAAATTGACAAGAACCACGAAATGTTCTTGTATTTTAAGATAAAATCTGACGCTATCAAAGAAAAAACTTCCAGCTCGCTGAAATATGTTCATTTGCTGAAAACCAACAAAACCACGTAACGTTCTTGTATTTGAAGATAAAATCTTTTTGCTTTGAAGAAGAAAGATCCAGCTGACTGAAATAAGTTCATTGGATGAAAACCAACAAAAATTGACAAGAACCACGAAAAGTTCATGTATTTTAAAATAAAATCTTGCGCTATTAAAGAAAAAACTTCGAGCTCGCTGAAATATGTTCATTTGCTGAAAATCAACAAAACCATGAAAAGTTCTTGTATTTGAAGATAAAATCTTTTTGCTTTCAAGAAGAAAGATCGAGCTGACTGAAATAAGTTCATTGGATGAAAACCAACAAAAATTGACAAGAACCACGAAAAGTTCTTGTGTTTTAGGATAAAATCTGACGCTATTAAAGAAAAAACTTCTCGCTCGCTGAAATATGTTCATTTGCTGAAAATCAACAAAACCATGAAAAGTTCTTGTATTTGAAGATCGAATCTTTTTGCTTTGAAGAAGAAAGATCTGGGTGACTGAAATAAGTTCATTGGATGAAAACCAACAAAAATTGACAAGAACCACGAAAAGTTCTTGTATTTTCAGATAAAATCTGACACTATTAAAGAAAAAACTTCTCCCTCGTTGAAATATGTTCATTTGCTGAAAACCAACAAAACCACGAAAAGTTCTTGTATTTGAAGATAAAATCTTTTTGCTATGAAGAAGAAACAAACTTGGTGTCTGAAATAAGTTCATCAGATGAAAACCAACAAAAATTGACACGAACCACGAAAAGTTCTTGTATTTTAAGATAAAATCTTTTTGCTTTGAAGAAGAAAGATCGAGCTGACTGAAATAAGTTCATTCGATGAAAACCAACAAAAATTGACAAGAACCACGAAAAGTTCTTGTATTTTAGGATAAAATCTGACGCTATTAAAGAAAAAACTTCTCCCTCCCTGAAATAGGTTCATTTGCTGAAAATCAACAAAACCACGAGAAGTTCTTGTATTTGAAGATAGAATCTTTTTGCTTTGAAGAAGAAAGCTCTGGGTGAGTGAAATAAGTTCATTCGATGAAAACCAACAAAAATTGACAAGAACCACGAAAAGTTCTTGTATTTTAAGATAAAATCTGACGCGATTAAAGAAAAATCTTCTCCCACGCTGAAATATGTTCATTTGCAGAAAATCAACAAAACCACGAAAAGTTCTTGTATTTGAATATAAAATCTTTTTGCTTTGAAGAAGAAAGATCTGGCTGACTGAAATAAGTTCATTCGATCAAAACCAACAAAAATTGACGAGAACCACGAAAAGTTCATGTATTTTAAGATAAAATCTTGCGCTATTAAAGAAAAAACTTCCAGCTCGCTGAAATATGTTCATTTGCTGAAAACCAACAAAACCACGAAAAGTTCTTGTATTTGAAGATAAAATCTTTTTGCTTTGAAGAAGAAAGATCCAGCTGACTGAAATAAGTTCATTAGATGAAAATCAACAAAAATTGACAAGAACCACGAACAGTTCATGTATTTTAAGATAAAATCTGACGCTATTAAAGAAAAAACTTCTAGCTCGCTGAAATATGTTCATTTGCTGAAAATCAACAAAACCACGAAAAGTTCTTGTATTTGAAGATAAAATCTTTTTGCTTTGAAGAAGAAAGATCCAGCTGACTGAAATAAGTTCATTCGATCAAAACCAACAAAAATTGACAAGAACCACGAAGAGTTCTTGTATTTTAGGATAAAATCTGACGCTATGAAAGAAAAAACTTCTCGCTCGCTGAAATATGTTCATTTGGGTTCATTGGATGAAAACCAACAAAAATTGACAAGAACCACGAAAAGTTCTTGTATTTTAAGATAAAATCTTGCGCTGTCAAAGAAAAAACTTCCAGCTCGCTGAAATATGTTCATTTGCTGAAAATCAACAAAACCACGAAAAGTTCTTGTATTTGAAGATAAAATCTTTTTGCTTTGAAGAAGAAAGATCCAGCTGACTGAAATAAGTTCATTCGATGAAAACCAACAAAAATTGACAAGAACCACGTAAAGTTCTTGTATTTTAGGATAAAATCTGACGCTATTAAAGAAAAAACTTCTCGCTCGCTGAAATATGTTCATTTGCTGAAAACCAACAAAACCACGTAAAGTTCTTGTATTTGAAGATAAAATCTGACGCTATTAAAGAAAAAACTTCTTGCTCGCTGAAATATGTTCATTTGCTGAAAATCAACAAAACCACGAAAAGTTCTTGTATTTGAAGATAAAATCTTTTTGCTTTGAAGAAGAAAGATCCAGCTGACTGAAATAAGTTCATTCGATGAAAACCAACAAAAATTGACAAGAACCACGTAAAGTTCTTGTATTTTAGGATAAAATCTGACGCTATTAAAGAAAAAACTTCTCGCTCGCTGAAATATGTTCATTTGCTGAAAATCAACAAAACCACGAAAAGTTCTTGTATTTGAAGATAAAATCTTTTTGCTTTGAAGAAGAAAGATCTCGCTGACTGAAATAAGTTCATTCGATGAAAACCAACAAAAATTGACAAGAACCACGAAAAGTTCTTGTATTTTAGGATAAAATCTGACGCTATTAAAGAAAAAACTTCTCGCTCGCTGAAATATGTTCATTTGCTGAAAATCAACAAAACCACGAAAAGTTCTTGAATTTGAAGATAAAATCTATTTGCTTTGAAGAAGAAAGATCGAGCTGACTGAAATAAGTTCATTCGATGAAAACCAACAAAAATTGACAAGAACCACGAAAAGTTCTTGTATTTTAACATAAAATCTGACGCTATTAAAGAAAAATCTTCTCCCACGCTGAAATATGTTCATTTGCAGAAAATCAACAAAACCACGAAAAGTTCTTGTATTTGAAGATAAAATCTTTTTGCTTTGAAGAAGAAAGATCTGGCTGACTGAAATAAGTTCATTCGATCAAAACCAACAAAAATTGACGAGAACCACGAAAAGTTCATGCATTTTAAGATAAAATCTTGCGCTATTAAAGAAAAAACTTCCAGCTCGCTGAAATATGTTCATTTGCTGAAAACCAACAAAACCACGAAAAGTTCTTGTATTTGAAGATAAAATCTTTTTGCTTTGAAGAAGAAAGATCCAGCTGACTGAAATAAGTTCATTGGATGAAAACCAACAAAAATTGACAAGAACCACGAAAAGTTCATGTATTTTAAAATAAAATCTTGCGCTATGAAAGAAAAAACTTCCAGCTCGCTGAAATATGTTCATTTGCTGAAAATCAACAAAACCATGAAAAGTTCTTGTATTTGAAGATCGAATCTTTTTGCTTTGAAGAAGAAAGATCTGGGTGACTGAAATAAGTTCATTGGATGACAACCAACAAAAATTGACAAGAACCACGAAAAGTTCTTGTATTTTAAGATAAAATCTGACGCTATTAAAGAAAAATCTTCTCCCACGCTGAAATATGTTCATTTGCAGAAAATCAACAAAACCACGAAAAGTTCTTGTATTTGAAGATAAAATCTTTTAGCTTTGAAGAAGAAAGATCTAGCTGACTGAAATAAGTTCATTGGATGAAAACCAACAAAAATTGACAAGAACCACGAAATGTTCTTGTATTTTAAGATAAAATCTGACGCTATCAAAGAAAAAACTTCCAGCTCGCTGAAATATGTTCATTTGCTGAAAATCAACAAAACCACGAAAAGTTCTTGTATTTGAAGATAAAATCTTTTTGCTTTGAAGAAGAAAGATCCAGCTGACTGAAATAAGTTCATTCGATGAAAACCAACAAAAATTGACAAGAACCACGTAAAGTTCTTGTATTTTAAGATAAAATCTGACTCTTTTAAAGAAAAAACTTCTCGCTCGCTGAAATATGTTCATTTGCTGAAAATCAACAAAACCACGAAAAGTTCTTGTATTTGAAGATAAAATCTTTTTGCTTTGAAGAAGAAAGATCTCGCTGACTGAAATAAGTTCCTTTGATGAAAACAAACAAAAATTGACAAGAACCACGAAAAGTTCTTGTATTTTAGGATAAAATCTGACGCGATTAAAGAAAAAACTTCTCGCTCGCTGAAATATGTTCATTTGCTGAAAATCAACAAAACCACGAAAAGTTCTTGTATTTGAAGATAAAATCTATTTGCTTTGAAGAAGAAAGATCGAGCTGACTGAAATAAGTTCATTCGATGAAAACCAACAAAAATTGACAAGAACCACGAAAAGTTCTTGTATTTTAACATAAAATCTGACGCTATTAAAGAAAAATCTTCTCCCACGCTGAAATATGTTCATTTGCAGAAATTCAACAAAACCACGAAAAGTTCTTGTATTTGAAGATAAAATCTTTTTGCTTTGAAGAAGAAAGATCTGGCTGACTGAAATAAGTTCATTCGATCAAAACCAACAAAAATTGACGAGAACCACGAAAAGTTCATGTATTTTAAGATAAAATCTTGCGCTATTAAAGAAAAAACTTCCAGCTCGCTGAAATATGTTCATTTTCTGAAAACCAACAAAACCACGAAAAGTTCTTGTATTTGAAGATAAAATCTTTTTGCTTTGAAGAAGAAAGATCCAGCTGACTGAAATAAGTTCATTAGATGAAAATCAACAAAAATTGACAAGAACCACGAACAGTTCTTGTATTTTAAGATAAAATCTGAGGCTATTAAAGAAAAAACTTCTCGCTCGCTGAAATATGTTCATTTGCTGAAAATCAACAAAACCACGAAAAGTTCTTGTATTTGAAGATAAAATCTATTTGCTTTGAAGAAGAAAGATCGAGCTGACTGAAATAAGTTAATTAGATGAAAACCAACAAAAATTGACAAGAACCACGAAAAGTTCTTGTATTTTAACGTAAAATCTGACGCTATTAAAGAAAAATCTTCTCCCACGCTGAAATATGTTCATTTGCAGAAATTCAACAAAACCACGAAAAGTTCTTGTATTTGAAGATAAAATCTTTTTGCTTTGAAGAAGAAAGATCTGGCTGACTGAAATAAGTTCATTCGATCAAAACCAACAAAAATTGACGAGAACCACGAAAAGTTCATGTATTTTAAGATAAAATCTTGCGCTATTAAAGAAAAAACTTCCAGCTCGCTGAAATATGTTCATTTGCTGAAAACCAACAAAACCACGAAAAGTTCTTGTATTTGAAGATAAAATCTTTTTGCTTTGAAGAAGAAAGATCCAGCTGACTGAAATAAGTTCATTAGATGAAAATCAACAAAAATTGACAAGAACCACGAACAGTTCATGTATTTTAAGATAAAATCTGACGCTATTAAAGAAAAAACTTCTAGCTCGCTGAAATATGTTCATTTGCTGAAAATCAACAAAACCACGAAAAGTTCTTGTATTTGAAGATAAAATCTTTTTGCTTTGAAGAAGAAAGATCCAGCTGACTGAAATAAGTTCATTCGATCAAAACCAACAAAAATTGACAAGAACCACGAAGAGTTCTTGTATTTTAGGATAAAATCTGACGCTATGAAAGAAAAAACTTCTCGCTCGCTGAAATATGTTCATTTGGGTTCATTGGATGAAAACCAACAAAAATTGACAAGAACCACGAAAAGTTCTTGTATTTTAAGATAAAATCTTGCGCTGTCAAAGAAAAAACTTCCAGCTCGCTGAAATATGTTCATTTGCTGAAAACCAACAAAACCACGTAAAGTTCTTGTATTTGAAGATAAAATCTGACGCTATTAAAGAAAAAACTTCTTGCTCGCTGAAATATGTTCATTTGCTGAAAATCAACAAAACCACGAAAAGTTCTTGTATTTGAAGATAAAATCTTTTTGCTTTGAAGAAGAAAGATCCAGCTGACTGAAATAAGTTCATTCGATGAAAACCAACAAAAATTGACAAGAACCACGTAAAGTTCTTGTATTTTAGGATAAAATCTGACGCTATTAAAGAAAAAACTTCTCGCTCGCTGAAATATGTTCATTTGCTGAAAATCAACAAAACCACGAAAAGTTCTTGTATTTGAAGATAAAATCTTTTTGCTTTGAAGAAGAAAGATCTCGCTGACTGAAATAAGTTCATTCGATGAAAACCAACAAAAATTGACAAGAACCACGAAAAGTTCTTGTATTTTAGGATAAAATCTGACGCTATTAAAGAAAAAACTTCTCGCTCGCTGAAATATGTTCATTTGCTGAAAATCAACAAAACCACGAAAAGTTCTTGAATTTGAAGATAAAATCTATTTGCTTTGAAGAAGAAAGATCGAGCTGACTGAAATAAGTTCATTCGATGAAAACCAACAAAAATTGACAAGAACCACGAAAAGTTCTTGTATTTTAACATAAAATCTGACGCTATTAAAGAAAAATCTTCTCCCACGCTGAAATATGTTCATTTGCAGAAAATCAACAAAACCACGAAAAGTTCTTGTATTTGAAGATAAAATCTTTTTGCTTTGAAGAAGAAAGATCTGGCTGACTGAAATAAGTTCATTCGATCAAAACCAACAAAAATTGACGAGAACCACGAAAAGTTCATGCATTTTAAGATAAAATCTTGCGCTATTAAAGAAAAAACTTCCAGCTCGCTGAAATATGTTCATTTGCTGAAAACCAACAAAACCACGAAAAGTTCTTGTATTTGAAGATAAAATCTTTTTGCTTTGAAGAAGAAAGATCCAGCTGACTGAAATAAGTTCATTGGATGAAAACCAACAAAAATTGACAAGAACCACGAAAAGTTCATGTATTTTAAAATAAAATCTTGCGCTATGAAAGAAAAAACTTCCAGCTCGCTGAAATATGTTCATTTGCTGAAAATCAACAAAACCATGAAAAGTTCTTGTATTTGAAGATCGAATCTTTTTGCTTTGAAGAAGAAAGATCTGGGTGACTGAAATAAGTTCATTGGATGACAACCAACAAAAATTGACAAGAACCACGAAAAGTTCTTGTATTTTAAGATAAAATCTGACGCTATTAAAGAAAAATCTTCTCCCACGCTGAAATATGTTCATTTGCAGAAAATCAACAAAACCACGAAAAGTTCTTGTATTTGAAGATAAAATCTTTTAGCTTTGAAGAAGAAAGATCTAGCTGACTGAAATAAGTTCATTGGATGAAAACCAACAAAAATTGACAAGAACCACGAAATGTTCTTGTATTTTAAGATAAAATCTGACGCTATCAAAGAAAAAACTTCCAGCTCGCTGAAATATGTTCATTTGCTGAAAATCAACAAAACCACGAAAAGTTCTTGTATTTGAAGATAAAATCTTTTTGCTTTGAAGAAGAAAGATCCAGCTGACTGAAATAAGTTCATTCGATGAAAACCAACAAAAATTGACAAGAACCACGTAAAGTTCTTGTATTTTAAGATAAAATCTGACTCTTTTAAAGAAAAAACTTCTCGCTCGCTGAAATATGTTCATTTGCTGAAAATCAACAAAACCACGAAAAGTTCTTGTATTTGAAGATAAAATCTTTTTGCTTTGAAGAAGAAAGATCTCGCTGACTGAAATAAGTTCCTTTGATGAAAACAAACAAAAATTGACAAGAACCACGAAAAGTTCTTGTATTTTAGGATAAAATCTGACGCGATTAAAGAAAAAACTTCTCGCTCGCTGAAATATGTTCATTTGCTGAAAATCAACAAAACCACGAAAAGTTCTTGTATTTGAAGATAAAATCTATTTGCTTTGAAGAAGAAAGATCGAGCTGACTGAAATAAGTTCATTCGATGAAAACCAACAAAAATTGACAAGAACCACGAAAAGTTCTTGTATTTTAACATAAAATCTGACGCTATTAAAGAAAAATCTTCTCCCACGCTGAAATATGTTCATTTGCAGAAATTCAACAAAACCACGAAAAGTTCTTGTATTTGAAGATAAAATCTTTTTGCTTTGAAGAAGAAAGATCTGGCTGACTGAAATAAGTTCATTCGATCAAAACCAACAAAAATTGACGAGAACCACGAAAAGTTCATGTATTTTAAGATAAAATCTTGCGCTATTAAAGAAAAAACTTCCAGCTCGCTGAAATATGTTCATTTTCTGAAAACCAACAAAACCACGAAATGTTCTTGTATTTGAAGATAAAATCTTTTTGCTTTGAAGAAGAAAGATCCAGCTGACTGAAATAAGTTCATTAGATGAAAATCAACAAAAATTGACAAGAACCACGAACAGTTCTTGTATTTTAAGATAAAATCTGAGGCTATTAAAGAAAAAACTTCTCGCTCGCTGAAATATGTTCATTTGCTGAAAATCAACAAAACCACGAAAAGTTCTTGTATTTGAAGATAAAATCTATTTGCTTTGAAGAAGAAAGATCGAGCTGACTGAAATAAGTTAATTAGATGAAAACCAACAAAAATTGACAAGAACCACGAAAAGTTCTTGTATTTTAACGTAAAATCTGACGCTATTAAAGAAAAATCTTCTCCCACGCTGAAATATGTTCATTTGCAGAAATTCAACAAAACCACGAAAAGTTCTTGTATTTGAAGATAAAATCTTTTTGCTTTGAAGAAGAAAGATCTGGCTGACTGAAATAAGTTCATTCGATCAAAACCAACAAAAATTGACGAGAACCACGAAAAGTTCATGTATTTTAAGATAAAATCTTGCGCTATTAAAGAAAAAACTTCCAGCTCGCTGAAATATGTTCATTTTCTGAAAACCAACAAAACCACGAAAAGTTCTTGTATTTGAAGATAAAATCTTTTTGCTTTGAAGAAGAAAGATCCAGCTGACTGAAATAAGTTCATTAGATGAAAATCAACAAAAATTGACAAGAACCACGAACAGTTCTTGTATTTTAAGATAAAATCTGAGGCTATTAAAGAAAAAACTTCTCGCTCGCTGAAATATGTTCATTTGCTGAAAATCAACAAAACCACGAAAAGTTCTTGTATTTGAAGATAAAATCTATTTGCTTTGAAGAAGAAAGATCGAGCTGACTGAAATAAGTTCATTCGATGAAAACCAACAAAAATTGACAAGAACCACGAAAAGTTCTTGTATTTTAACATAAAATCTGATGCTATTAAAGAAAAATCTTCTCCCACGCTGAAATATGTTCATTTGCAGAAATTCAACAAAACCACGAAAAGTTCTTGTATTTGAAGATAAAATCTTTTTGCTTTGAAGAAGAAAGATCTGGCTGACTGAAATAAGTTCATTCGATCAAAACCAACAAAAATTGACGAGAACCACGAAAAGTTCATGTATTTTAAGATAAAATCTTGCGCTATTAAAGAAAAAACTTCCAGCTCGCTGAAATATGTTCATTTTCTGAAAACCAACAAAACCACGAAAAGTTCTTGTATTTGAAGATAAAATCTTTTTGCTTTGAAGAAGAAAGATCCAGCTGACTGAAATAAGTTCATTAGATGAAAATCAACAAAAATTGACAAGAACCACGAACAGTTCTTGTATTTTAAGATAAAATCTGAGGCTATTAAAGAAAAAACTTCTCGCTCGCTGAAATATGTTCATTTGCTGAAAATCAACAAAACCACGAAAAGTTCTTGTATTTGAAGATAAAATCTATTTGCTTTGAAGAAGAAAGATCGAGCTGACTGAAATAAGTTCATTCGATGAAAACCAACAAAAATTGACAAGAACCACGAAAAGTTCTTGTATTTTAACATAAAATCTGACGCTATTAAAGAAAAATCTTCTCCCACGCTGAAATATGTTCATTTGCAGAAATTCAACAAAACCACGAAAAGTTCTTGTATTTGAAGATAAAATCTTTTTGCTTTGAAGAAGAAAGATCTGGCTGACTGAAATAAGTTCATTCGATCAAAACCAACAAAAATTGACGAGAACCACGAAAAGTTCATGTATTTTAAGATAAAATCTTGCGCTATTAAAGAAAAAACTTCCAGCTCGCTGAAATATGTTCATTTTCTGAAAACCAACAAAACCACGAAAAGTTCTTGTATTTGAAGATAAAATCTTTTTGCTTTGAAGAAGAAAGATCCAGCTGACTGAAATAAGTTCATTAGATGAAAATCAACAAAAATTGACAAGAACCACGAACAGTTCTTGTATTTTAAGATAAAATCTGAGGCTATTAAAGAAAAAACTTCTCGCTCGCTGAAATATGTTCATTTGCTGAAAATCAACAAAACCACGAAAAGTTCTTGTATTTGAAGATAAAATCTTTTTGCTTTGAAGAAGAAAGATCTGGCTGACTGAAATAAGTTCATTCCATCAAAACCAACAAAAATTGACGAGAACCACGAAAAGTTCATGTATTTTAAGATAAAATCTTGCGCTATTAAAGAAAAAACTTCCAGCTCGCTGAAATATGTTCATTTGCTGAAAACCAACAAAACCACGAAAAGTTCTTGTATTTGAAGATAAAATCTTTTTGCTTTGAAGAAGAAAGATCCAGCTGACTGAAATAAGTTCATTCGATCAAAACCAACAGAAATTGACAAGAACCACGAAAAGTTCTTGTATTTTAAGATAAAATCTTGCGCTATTAAAGAAAAAACTTCCAGCTCGCTGAAATATGTTCATTTGCTGAAAACCAACAAAACCACGTAAAGTTCTTGTATTTGAAGATAAAATCTGACGCTATTAAAGAAAAAACTTCTTGCTCGCTGAAATATGTTCATTTGCTGAAAATCAACAAAACCACGAAAAGTTCTTGTATTTGAAGATAAAATCTTTTTGCTTTGAAGAAGAAAGATCCAGCTGACTGAAATAAGTTCATTCGATGAAAACCAACAAAAATTGACAAGAACCACGTAAAGTTCCTGTATTTTAGGATAAAATCTGACGCTATTAAAGAAAAAACTTCTCGCTCGCTGAAATATGTTCATTTGCTGAAAATCAACAAAACCACGAAAAGTTCTTGTATTTGAAGATAAAATCTTTTTGCTTTGAAGAAGAAAGATCTCGCTGACTGAAATAAGTTCATTCGATGAAAACCAACAAAAATTGACAAGAACCACGAAAATTTCTTGTATTTTAGTATAAAATCTGACGCTATTAAAGAAAAAACTTCTCGCTCGCTGAAATATGTTCATTTGCTGAAAATCAACAAAACCACGAAAAGTTCTTGAATTTGAAGATAAAATCTATTTGCTTTGAAGAAGAAAGATCGAGCTGACTGAAATAAGTTCATTCGATGAAAACCAACAAAAATTGACAAGAACCACGAAAAGTTCTTGTATTTTAAGATAAAATCTGACGCTATTAAAGAAAAATCTTCTCCCACGCTGAAATATGTTCATTTGCTGAAAATCAACAAAACCACGAAAAGTTCTTGTATTTGAAGATCGAATCTTTTTGCTTTGAAGAAGAAAGATCTGGGTGACTGAAATAAGTTCATTGGATGACAACCAACAAAAATTGACAAGAACCACGAAAAGTTCTTGTATTTTAAGATAAAATCTGACGCTATTAAAGAAAAATCTTCTCCCACGCTGAAATATGTTCATTTGCAGAAAATCAACAAAACCACGAAAAGTTCTTGTATTTGAAGATAAAATCTTTTAGCTTTGAAGAAGAAAGATCTCGCTGACTGAAATAAGTTCATTGGATGAAAACCAACAAAAATTGACGAGAACCACGAAAAGTTCATGTATTTTAAGATAAAATCTTGCGCTATTAAAGAAAAAACTTCCAGCTCGCTGAAATATGTTCATTTGCTGAAAACCAACAAAACCACGAAAAGTTCTTGTATTTGAAGATAAAATCTTTTTGCTTTGAAGAAGAAAGATCCAGCTGACTGAAATAAGTTCATTGGATGAAAACCAACAAAAATTGACAAGAACCACGTAAAGTTCCTGTATTTTAGGATAAAATCTGACGCTATTAAAGAAAAAACTTCTCGCTCGCTGAAATATGTTCATTTGCTGAAAATCAACAAAACCACGAAAAGTTCTTGTATTTGAAGATAAAATCTTTTTGCTTTGAAGAAGAAAGATCTCGCTGACTGAAATAAGTTCATTCGATGAAAACCAACAAAAATTGACAAGAACCACGAAAATTTCTTGTATTTTAGTATAAAATCTGACGCTATTAAAGAAAAAACTTCTCGCTCGCTGAAATATGTTCATTTGCTGAAAATCAACAAAACCACGAAAAGTTCTTGAATTTGAAGATAAAATCTATTTGCTTTGAAGAAGAAAGATCGAGCTGACTGAAATAAGTTCATTCGATGAAAACCAACAAAAATTGACAAGAACCACGAAAAGTTCTTGTATTTTAAGATAAAATCTGACGCTATTAAAGAAAAATCTTCTCCCACGCTGAAATATGTTCATTTGCTGAAAATCAACAAAACCACGAAAAGTTCTTGTATTTGAAGATCGAATCTTTTTGCTTTGAAGAAGAAAGATCTGGGTGACTGAAATAAGTTCATTGGATGACAACCAACAAAAATTGACAAGAACCACGAAAAGTTCTTGTATTTTAAGATAAAATCTGACGCTATTAAAGAAAAATCTTCTCCCACGCTGAAATATGTTCATTTGCAGAAAATCAACAAAACCACGAAAAGTTCTTGTATTTGAAGATAAAATCTTTTAGCTTTGAAGAAGAAAGATCTCGCTGACTGAAATAAGTTCATTGGATGAAAACCAACAAAAATTGACAAGAACCACGAAATGTTCTTGTATTTTAAGATAAAATCTGACGCTATCAAAGAAAAAACTTCCAGCTCGCTGAAATATGTTCATTTGCTGAAAACCAACAAAACCACGTAAAGTTCTTGTATTTGAAGATAAAATCTTTTTGCTTTGAAGAAGAAAGATCTAGCTGACTGAAATAAGTTCATTGGATGAAAACCAACAAAAATTGACAAGAACCACGAAAAGTTCTTGTATTTTAAGATAAAATCTGACGCTATCAAAGAAAAAACTTCTAGCTCGCTGAAATATGTTCATTTGCTGAAAACCAACAAAAACACATAAAGTTCTTGTATTTGAAGATAAAATCTTTTTGCTTTGAAGAAGAAAGATCCAGCTGACTGAAATAAGTTCATTGGATGAAAACCAACAAAAATTGACAAGAACCACGAAAAGTTCATGTATTTTAAAATAAAATCTTGCGCTATTAAAGAAAAAACTTCGAGCTCGCTGAAATCTGTTCATTTGCTGAAAACCAACAAAACCACGTAAACTTCTTGTATTTGAAGATAAAATCTTTTTGCTTTGAAGAAGAAAGATCGAGCTGACTGAAATAAGTTCATTCGATGAAAACCAACAAAAATTGACAAGAACCACGAAAAGTTCTTGTATTTTAAGATAAAATCTGACGCTATTAAAGAAAAATCTTCTCCCACGCTGAAATATGTTCATTTGCAGAAAATCAACAAAACCACGAATAGTTCTTGTATTTGAAGATAAAATCTTTTTGCTTTGAAGAAGAAAGATCTGGCTGACTGAAATAAGTTCATTCGATCAAAACCAACAAAAATTGACGAGAACCACGAAAAGTTCATGTATTTTAAGATAAAATCTTGCGCTATTAAAGAAAAAACTTCCAGCTCGCTGAAATATGTTCATTTGCTGAAAACCAACAAAACCACGAAAAGTTCTTGTATTTGAAGATAAAATCTTTTTGCTTTGAAGAAGAAAGATCCAGCTGACTGAAATAAGTTCATTGGATGAAAACCAACAAAAATTGACAAGAACCACGAAAAGTTCATGTATTTTAAAATAAAATCTTGCGCTATTAAAGAAAAAACTTCTAGCTCGCTGAAATATGTTCATTTGCTGAAAATCAACAAAACCACGAAAAGTTCTTGTATTTGAAGATCGAATCTTTTTGCTTTCAAGAAGAAAGATCGAGCTGACTGAAATAAGTTGATTGGATTAAAACCAACAAAAATTGACAAGAACCACGAAAAGTTCTTGTGTTTTAGGATAAAATCTGACGCTATTAAAGAAAAAACTTCTCGCTCGCTGAAATATGTTCATTTGCTGAAAATCAACAAAACCACGAAAAGTTCTTGTATTTGAAGATCGAATCTTTTTGCTTTGAAGAAGAAAGATCTGGGTGACTGAAATAAGTTCATTGGATGACAACCAACAAAAATTGACAAGAACCACGAAAAGTTCTTGTATTTTAAGATAAAATCTGACGCTATTAAAGAAAAATCTTCTCCCACGCTGAAATATGTTCATTTGCAGAAAATCAACAAAACCACGAAAAGTTCTTGTATTTGAAGATAAAATCTTTTAGCTTTGAAGAAGAAAGATCTAGCTGACTGAAATAAGTTCATTGGATGAAAACCAACAAAAATTGACAAGAACCACGAAATGTTCTTGTATTTTAAGATAAAATCTGACGCTATCAAAGAAAAAACTTCCAGCTCGCTGAAATATGTTCATTTGCTGAAAACCAACAAAACCACGTAAAGTTCTTGTATTTGAAGATAAAATCTTCTTGCTTTGAAGAAGAAAGATCCAGCTGACTGAAATAAGTTCATTGGATGAAAACCAACAAAAATTGACAAGAACCACGAAAAGTTCATGTATTTTAAAATAAAATCTTGCGCTATTAAAGAAAAAACTTCTAGCTCGCTGAAATATGTTCATTTGCTGAAAATCAACAAAACCATGAAAAGTTCTTGTATTTGAAGATAAAATCTTTTTGCTTTCAAGAAGAAAGATCGAGCTGACTGAAATAAGTTCATTGGATGAAAACCAACAAAAATTGACAAGAACCACGAAAAGTTCTTGTGTTTTAGGATAAAATCTGACGCTATTAAAGAAAAAACTTCTCGCTCGCTGAAATATGTTCATTTGCTGAAAATCAACAAAACCACGAAAAGTTCTTGTATTTGAAGATAAAATCTTTTTGCTTTGAAGAAGAAAGATCTCGCTGACTGAAATAAGTTCATTCGATGAAAACCAACAAAAATTGACAAGAACCACGAAAAGTTCTTGTATTTTAGTGTAAAATCTGACGCTATTAAAGAAAAAACTTCTCGCTCGCTGAAATATGTTCATTTGCTGAAAATCAACAAAACCACGAAAAGTTCTTGAATTTGAAGATAAAATCTATTTGCTTTGAAGAAGAAAGATCGAGCTGACTGAAATAAGTTCATTCGATGAAAACCAACAAAAATTGACAAGAACCACGAAAAGTTCTTGTATTTTAAGATAAAATCTGACGCTATTAAAGAAAAATCTTCTCCCACGCTGAAATATGTTCATTTGCAGAAAATCAACAAAACCACGAATAATTCTTGTATTTGAAGATAAAATCTTTTTGCTTTGAAGAAGAAAGATCTGGCTGACTGAAATAAGTTCATTCGATCAAAACCAACAAAAATTGACGAGAACCACGAAAAGTTCATGTATTTTAAGATAAAATCTGACGCTATCAAAGAAAAAACTTCTAGCTCGCTGAAATATGTTCATTTGCTGAAAACCAACAAAAACACATAAAGTTCTTGTATTTGAAGATAAAATCTTTTTGCTTTGAAGAAGAAAGATCCAGCTGACTGAAATAAGTTCATTGGATGAAAACCAACAAAAATTGACAAGAACCACGAAAAGTTCATGTATTTTAAAATAAAATCTTGCGCTATTAAAGAAAAAACTTCGAGCTCGCTGAAATCTGTTCATTTGCTGAAAACCAACAAAACCACGTAAACTTCTTGTATTTGAAGATAAAATCTTTTTGCTTTGAAGAAGAAAGATCGAGCTGACTGAAATAAGTTCATTCGATGAAAACCAACAAAAATTGACAAGAACCACGAAAAGTTCTTGTATTTTAAGATAAAATCTGACGCTATTAAAGAAAAATCTTCTCCCACGCTGAAATATGTTCATTTGCAGAAAATCAACAAAACCACGAATAGTTCTTGTATTTGAAGATAAAATCTTTTTGCTTTGAAGAAGAAAGATCTGGCTGACTGAAATAAGTTCATTCGATCAAAACCAACAAAAATTGACGAGAACCACGAAAAGTTCATGTATTTTAAGATAAAATCTTGCGCTATTAAAGAAAAAACTTCCAGCTCGCTGAAATATGTTCATTTGCTGAAAACCAACAAAACCACGAAAAGTTCTTGTATTTGAAGATAAAATCTTTTTGCTTTGAAGAAGAAAGATCCAGCTGACTGAAATAAGTTCATTGGATGAAAACCAACAAAAATTGACAAGAACCACGAAAAGTTCATGTATTTTAAAATAAAATCTTGCGCTATTAAAGAAAAAACTTCTAGCTCGCTGAAATATGTTCATTTGCTGAAAATCAACAAAACCACGAAAAGTTCTTGTATTTGAAGATCGAATCTTTTTGCTTTCAAGAAGAAAGATCGAGCTGACTGAAATAAGTTGATTGGATTAAAACCAACAAAAATTGACAAGAACCACGAAAAGTTCTTGTGTTTTAGGATAAAATCTGACGCTATTAAAGAAAAAACTTCTCGCTCGCTGAAATATGTTCATTTGCTGAAAATCAACAAAACCACGAAAAGTTCTTGTATTTGAAGATCGAATCTTTTTGCTTTGAAGAAGAAAGATCTGGGTGACTGAAATAAGTTCATTGGATGACAACCAACAAAAATTGACAAGAACCACGAAAAGTTCTTGTATTTTAAGATAAAATCTGACGCTATTAAAGAAAAATCTTCTCCCACGCTGAAATATGTTCATTTGCAGAAAATCAACAAAACCACGAAAAGTTCTTGTATTTGAAGATAAAATCTTTTAGCTTTGAAGAAGAAAGATCTAGCTGACTGAAATAAGTTCATTGGATGAAAACCAACAAAAATTGACAAGAACCACGAAATGTTCTTGTATTTTAAGATAAAATCTGACGCTATCAAAGAAAAAACTTCCAGCTCGCTGAAATATGTTCATTTGCTGAAAACCAACAAAACCACGTAAAGTTCTTGTATTTGAAGATAAAATCTTCTTGCTTTGAAGAAGAAAGATCCAGCTGACTGAAATAAGTTCATTGGATGAAAACCAACAAAAATTGACAAGAACCACGAAAAGTTCATGTATTTTAAAATAAAATCTTGCGCTATTAAAGAAAAAACTTCTAGCTCGCTGAAATATGTTCATTTGCTGAAAATCAACAAAACCATGAAAAGTTCTTGTATTTGAAGATAAAATCTTTTTGCTTTCAAGAAGAAAGATCGAGCTGACTGAAATAAGTTCATTGGATGAAAACCAACAAAAATTGACAAGAACCACGAAAAGTTCTTGTGTTTTAGGATAAAATCTGACGCTATTAAAGAAAAAACTTCTCGCTCGCTGAAATATGTTCATTTGCTGAAAATCAACAAAACCACGAAAAGTTCTTGTATTTGAAGATAAAATCTTTTTGCTTTGAAGAAGAAAGATCTCGCTGACTGAAATAAGTTCATTCGATGAAAACCAACAAAAATTGACAAGAACCACGAAAAGTTCTTGTATTTTAGTGTAAAATCTGACGCTATTAAAGAAAAAACTTCTCGCTCGCTGAAATATGTTCATTTGCTGAAAATCAACAAAACCACGAAAAGTTCTTGAATTTGAAGATAAAATCTATTTGCTTTGAAGAAGAAAGATCGAGCTGACTGAAATAAGTTCATTCGATGAAAACCAACAAAAATTGACAAGAACCACGAAAAGTTCTTGTATTTTAAGATAAAATCTGACGCTATTAAAGAAAAATCTTCTCCCACGCTGAAATATGTTCATTTGCAGAAAATCAACAAAACCACGAATAATTCTTGTATTTGAAGATAAAATCTTTTTGCTTTGAAGAAGAAAGATCTGGCTGACTGAAATAAGTTCATTCGATCAAAACCAACAAAAATTGACGAGAACCACGAAAAGTTCATGTATTTTAAGATAAAATCTTGCGCTATTAAAGAAAAAACTTCCAGCTCGCTGAAATATGTTCATTTGCTGAAAACCAACAAAACCACGAAAAGTTCTTGTATTTGAAGATAAAATCTTTTTGCTTTGAAGAAGAAAGATCCAGCTGACTGAAATAAGTTCATTGGATGAAAACCAACAAAAATTGACAAGAACCACGAAAAGTTCATGTATTTTAAAATAAAATCTTGCGCTATTAAAGAAAAAACTTTTAGCTCGCTGAAATATGTTCATTTGCTGAAAATCAACAAAACCATGAAAAGTTCTTCTATTTGAAGATAAAATCTTTTTGCTTTCAAGAAGAAAGATCGAGCTGACTGAAATAAGTTGATTGGATTAAAACCAACAAAAATTGACAAGAACCACGAAAAGTTCTTGTGTTTTAGGATAAAATCTGACGCTATTAAAGAAAAAACTTCTCGCTCGCTGAAATATGTTCATTTGCTGAAAATCAACAAAACCACGAAAAGTTCTTGTATTTGAAGATCGAATCTTTTTGCTTTGAAGAAGAAAGATCTGGGTAACTGAAATAAGTTCATTGGATGACAACCAACAAAAATTGACAAGAACCACGAAAAGTTCTTGTATTTTAAGATAAAATCTGACGCTATTAAAGAAAAATCTTCTCCCACGCTGAAATATGTTCATTTGCAGAAAATCAACAAAACCACGAAAAGTTCTTGTATTTGAAGATAAAATCTTTTAGCTTTGAAGAAGAAAGATCTAGCTGACTGAAATAAGTTCATTGGATGAAAACCAACAAAAATTGACAAGAACCACGAAAAGTTCTTGTATTTTAAGATAAAATCTGACGCTATTAAAGAAAAATCTTCTCCCACGCTGAAATATGTTCATTTGCAGAAAATGAACAAAACCACGTAAACTTCTTGTATTTGAAGATAAAATCTTTTTGCTTTGAAGAAGAAAGATCGAGCTGACTGAAATAAGTTCATTCGATGAAAACCAACAAAAATTGACAAGAACCACGAAAAGTTCTTGTATTTTAAGATAAAATCTGACGCTATTAAAGAAAAATCTTCTCCCACGCTGAAATATGTTCATTTGCAGAAAATCAACAAAACCACGAATAGTTCTTGTATTTGAAGATAAAATCTTTTTGCTTTGAAGAAGAAAGATCTGGCTGACTGAAATAAGTTCATTCGATCAAAACCAACAAAAATTGACGAGAACCACGAAAAGTTCATGTATTTTAAGATAAAATCTTGCGCTATTAAAGAAAAAACTTCCAGCTCGCTGAAATATGTTCATTTGCTGAAAACCAACAAAACCACGAAAAGTTCTTGTATTTGAAGATAAAATCTTTTTGCTTTGAAGAAGAAAGATCCAGCTGACTGAAATAAGTTCATTGGATGAAAACCAACAAAAATTGACAAGAACCACGAAAAGTTCATGTATTTTAAAATAAAATCTTGCGCTATTAAAGAAAAAACTTCTAGCTCGCTGAAATATGTTCATTTGCTGAAAATCAACAAAACCACGAAAAGTTCTTGTATTTGAAGATCGAATCTTTTTGCTTTCAAGAAGAAAGATCGAGCTGACTGAAATAAGTTGATTGGATTAAAACCAACAAAAATTGACAAGAACCACGAAAAGTTCTTGTGTTTTAGGATAAAATCTGACGCTATTAAAGAAAAAACTTCTCGCTCGCTGAAATATGTTCATTTGCTGAAAATCAACAAAACCACGAAAAGTTCTTGTATTTGAAGATCGAATCTTTTTGCTTTGAAGAAGAAAGATCTGGGTGACTGAAATAAGTTCATTGGATGACAACCAACAAAAATTGACAAGAACCACGAAAAGTTCTTGTATTTTAAGATAAAATCTGACGCTATTAAAGAAAAATCTTCTCCCACGCTGAAATATGTTCATTTGCAGAAAATCAACAAAACCACGAAAAGTTCTTGTATTTGAAGATAAAATCTTTTAGCTTTGAAGAAGAAAGATCTAGCTGACTGAAATAAGTTCATTGGATGAAAACCAACAAAAATTGACAAGAACCACGAAATGTTCTTGTATTTTAAGATAAAATCTGACGCTATCAAAGAAAAAACTTCCAGCTCGCTGAAATATGTTCATTTGCTGAAAACCAACAAAACCACGTAAAGTTCTTGTATTTGAAGATAAAATCTTCTTGCTTTGAAGAAGAAAGATCCAGCTGACTGAAATAAGTTCATTGGATGAAAACCAACAAAAATTGACAAGAACCACGAAAAGTTCATGTATTTTAAAATAAAATCTTGCGCTATTAAAGAAAAAACTTCTAGCTCGCTGAAATATGTTCATTTGCTGAAAATCAACAAAACCATGAAAAGTTCTTGTATTTGAAGATAAAATCTTTTTGCTTTCAAGAAGAAAGATCGAGCTGACTGAAATAAGTTCATTGGATGAAAACCAACAAAAATTGACAAGAACCACGAAAAGTTCTTGTGTTTTAGGATAAAATCTGACGCTATTAAAGAAAAAACTTCTCGCTCGCTGAAATATGTTCATTTGCTGAAAATCAACAAAACCACGAAAAGTTCTTGTATTTGAAGATAAAATCTTTTTGCTTTGAAGAAGAAAGATCTCGCTGACTGAAATAAGTTCATTCGATGAAAACCAACAAAAATTGACAAGAACCACGAAAAGTTCTTGTATTTTAGTGTAAAATCTGACGCTATTAAAGAAAAAACTTCTCGCTCGCTGAAATATGTTCATTTGCTGAAAATCAACAAAACCACGAAAAGTTCTTGAATTTGAAGATAAAATCTATTTGCTTTGAAGAAGAAAGATCGAGCTGACTGAAATAAGTTCATTCGATGAAAACCAACAAAAATTGACAAGAACCACGAAAAGTTCTTGTATTTTAAGATAAAATCTGACGCTATTAAAGAAAAATCTTCTCCCACGCTGAAATATGTTCATTTGCAGAAAATCAACAAAACCACGAATAATTCTTGTATTTGAAGATAAAATCTTTTTGCTTTGAAGAAGAAAGATCTGGCTGACTGAAATAAGTTCATTCGATCAAAACCAACAAAAATTGACGAGAACCACGAAAAGTTCATGTATTTTAAGATAAAATCTTGCGCTATTAAAGAAAAAACTTCCAGCTCGCTGAAATATGTTCATTTGCTGAAAACCAACAAAACCACGAAAAGTTCTTGTATTTGAAGATAAAATCTTTTTGCTTTGAAGAAGAAAGATCCAGCTGACTGAAATAAGTTCATTGGATGAAAACCAACAAAAATTGACAAGAACCACGAAAAGTTCATGTATTTTAAAATAAAATCTTGCGCTATTAAAGAAAAAACTTTTAGCTCGCTGAAATATGTTCATTTGCTGAAAATCAACAAAACCATGAAAAGTTCTTCTATTTGAAGATAAAATCTTTTTGCTTTCAAGAAGAAAGATCGAGCTGACTGAAATAAGTTGATTGGATTAAAACCAACAAAAATTGACAAGAACCACGAAAAGTTCTTGTGTTTTAGGATAAAATCTGACGCTATTAAAGAAAAAACTTCTCGCTCGCTGAAATATGTTCATTTGCTGAAAATGAACAAAACCACGAAAAGTTCTTGTATTTGAAGATCGAATCTTTTTGCTTTGAAGAAGAAAGATCTGGGTAACTGAAATAAGTTCATTGGATGACAACCAACAAAAATTGACAAGAACCACGAAAAGTTCTTGTATTTTAAGATAAAATCTGACGCTATTAAAGAAAAATCTTCTCCCACGCTGAAATATGTTCATTTGCAGAAAATCAACAAAACCACGAAAAGTTCTTGTATTTGAAGATAAAATCTTTTAGCTTTGAAGAAGAAAGATCTAGCTGACTGAAATAAGTTCATTGGATGAAAACCAACAAAAATTGACAAGAACCACGAAATGTTCTTGTATTTTAAGATAAAATCTGACGCTATCAAAGAAAAAACTTCCAGCTCGCTGAAATATGTTCATTTGCTGAAAACCAACAAAACCACGTAAAGTTCTTGTATTTGAAGATAAAATCTTTTTGCTTTGAAGAAGAAAGATCTAGCTGACTGAAATAAGTTCATTGGATGAAAACCAACAAAAATTGACAAGAACCACGAAAAGTTCTTGTATTTTAAGATAAAATCTGACGCTAACAAAGAAAAAACTTCTAGCTCGCTGAAATATGTTCATTTGCTGAAAACCAACAAAAACACATAAAGTTCTTGTATTTGAAGATAAAATCTTTTTGCTTTGAAGAAGAAAGATCCAGCTGACTGAAATAAGTTCATTGGATGAAAACCAACAAAAATTGACAAGAACCACGAAAAGTTCATGTATTTTAAAATAAAATCTTGCGCTATTAAAGAAAAAACTTCGAGCTCGCTGAAATATGTTCATTTGCTGAAAACCAACAAAACCACGTAAACTTCTTGTATTTGAAGATAAAATCTTTTTGCTTTGAAGAAGAAAGATCGAGCTGACTGAAATAAGTTCATTCGATGAAAACCAACAAAAATTGACAAGAACCACGAAAAGTTCTTGTATTTTAAGATAAAATCTGACGCTATTAAAGAAAAATCTTCTCCCACGCTGAAATATGTTCATTTGCAGAAAATGAACAAAACCACGAATAGTTCTTGTATTTGAAGATAAAATCTTTTTGCTTTGAAGAAGAAAGATCTGGCTGACTGAAATAAGTTCATTCGATCAAAACCAACAAAAATTGACGAGAACCACGAAAAGTTCATGTATTTTAAGATAAAATCTTGCGCTATTAAAGAAAAAACTTCCAGCTCGCTGAAATATGTTCATTTGCTGAAAACCAACAAAACCACGAAAAGTTCTTGTATTTGAAGATAAAATCTTTTTGCTTTGAAGAAGAAAGATCCAGCTGACTGAAATGAGTTCATTGGATGAAAACCAACAAAAATTGACAAGAACCACGAAAAGTTCATGTATTTTAAAATAAAATCTTGCGCTATTAAAGAAAAAACTTCTAGCTCGCTGAAATATGTTCATTTGCTGAAAATCAACAAAACCACGAAAAGTTCTTGTATTTGAAGATCGAATCTTTTTGCTTTCAAGAAGAAAGATCGAGCTGACTGAAATAAGTTGATTGGATTAAAACCAACAAAAATTGACAAGAACCACGAAAAGTTCTTGTGTTTTGGGATAAAATCTGACGCTATTAAAGAAAAAACTTCTCGCTCGCTGAAATATGTTCATTTGCTGAAAATCAACAAAACCACGAAAAGTTCTTGTATTTGAAGATCGAATCTTTTTGCTTTGAAGAAGAAAGATCTGGGTGACTGAAATAAGTTCATTGGATGACAACCAACAAAAATTGACAAGAACCACGAAAAGTTCTTGTATTTTAAGATAAAATCTGACGCTATTAAAGAAAAATCTTCTCCCACGCTGAAATATGTTCATTTGCAGAAAATCAACAAAACCACGAAAAGTTCTTGTATTTGAAGATAAAATCTTTTAGCTTTGAAGAAGAAAGATCCAGCTGACTGAAATAAGTTCATTGGATGAAAACCAACAAAAATTGACAAGAACCACGAAATGTTCTTGTATTTTAAGATAAAATCTGACGCTATCAAAGAAAAAACTTCCAGCTCGCTGAAATATGTTCATTTGCTGAAAACCAACAAAACCACGTAAAGTTCTTGTATTTGAAGATAAAATCTTTTTGCTTTGAAGAAGAAAGATCCAGCTGACTGAAATAAGTTCATTGGATGAAAACCAACAAAAATTGACAAGAACCACGAAAAGTTCATGTATTTTAAAATAAAATCTTGCGCTATTAAAGAAAAAACTTCTAGCTCGCTGAAATATGTTCATTTGCTGAAAATCAACAAAACCATGAAAAGTTCTTGTATTTGAAGATAAAATCTTTTTGCTTTCAAGAAGAAAGATCGAGCTGACTGAAATAAGTTCATTGGATGAAAACCAACAAAAATTGACAAGAACCACGAAAAGTTCTTGTGTTTTAGGATAAAATCTGACGCTATTAAAGAAAAAACTTCTCGCTCGCTGAAATATGTTCATTTGGGTTCATTGGATGAAAACCAACAAAAATTGACAAGAACCACGAAAAGTTCTTGTATTTTAAGATAAAATCTTGCGCTATTAAAGAAAAAACTTCTAGCTCGCTGAAAAATGTTCATTTGCTGAAAACCAACAAAACCACGTAAAGTTCTTGTATTTGAAGATAAAATCTGACGCTATTAAAGAAAAAACTTCTTGCTCGCAGAAATATGTTCATTTGCTGAAAATCAACAAAACCACGAAAAGTTCTTGTATTTTAAGATAAAATCTTTTTGCTTTGAAGAAGAAAGATCTAGCTGACTGAAATAAGTTCATTGGATGAAAACCAACAAAAATTGACAAGAACCACGAAAAGTTCTTGTATTTTAAGATAAAATCTGACGCTATCAAAGAAAAAACTTCTAGCTCGCTGAAATATGTTCATTTGCTGAAAACCAACAAAAACACATAAAGTTCTTGTATTTGAAGATAAAATCTTTTTGCTTTGAAGAAGAAAGATCCAGCTGACTGAAATAAGTTCATTGGATGAAAACCAACAAAAATTGACAAGAACCACGAAAAGTTCATGTATTTTAAAATAAAATCTTGCGCTATTAAAGAAAAAACTTCGAGCTCGCTGAAATATGTTCATTTGCTGAAAACCAACAAAACCACGTAAACTTCTTGTATTTGAAGATAAAATCTTTTTGCTTTGAAGAAGAAAGATCGAGCTGACTGAAATAAGTTCATTCGATGAAAACCAACAAAAATTGACAAGAACCACGAAAAGTTCTTGTATTTTAAGATAAAATCTGACGCTATTAAAGAAAAATCTTCTCCCACGCTGAAATATGTTCATTTGCAGAAAATGAACAAAACCACGAATAGTTCTTGTATTTGAAGATAAAATCTTTTTGCTTTGAAGAAGAAAGATCTGGCTGACTGAAATAAGTTCATTCGATCAAAACCAACAAAAATTGACGAGAACCACGAAAAGTTCATGTATTTTAAGATAAAATCTTGCGCTATTAAAGAAAAAACTTCCAGCTCGCTGAAATATGTTCATTTGCTGAAAACCAACAAAACCACGAAAAGTTCTTGTATTTGAAGATAAAATCTTTTTGCTTTGAAGAAGAAAGATCCAGCTGACTGAAATGAGTTCATTGGATGAAAACCAACAAAAATTGACAAGAACCACGAAAAGTTCATGTATTTTAAAATAAAATCTTGCGCTATTAAAGAAAAAACTTCTAGCTCGCTGAAATATGTTCATTTGCTGAAAATCAACAAAACCACGAAAAGTTCTTGTATTTGAAGATCGAATCTTTTTGCTTTCAAGAAGAAAGATCGAGCTGACTGAAATAAGTTGATTGGATTAAAACCAACAAAAATTGACAAGAACCACGAAAAGTTCTTGTGTTTTGGGATAAAATCTGACGCTATTAAAGAAAAAACTTCTCGCTCGCTGAAATATGTTCATTTGCTGAAAATCAACAAAACCACGAAAAGTTCTTGTATTTGAAGATCGAATCTTTTTGCTTTGAAGAAGAAAGATCTGGGTGACTGAAATAAGTTCATTGGATGACAACCAACAAAAATTGACAAGAACCACGAAAAGTTCTTGTATTTTAAGATAAAATCTGACGCTTTTAAAGAAAAATCTTCTCCCACGCTGAAATATGTTCATTTGCAGAAAATCAACAAAACCACGAAAAGTTCTTGTATTTGAAGATAAAATCTTTTAGCTTTGAAGAAGAAAGATCCAGCTGACTGAAATAAGTTCATTGGATGAAAACCAACAAAAATTGACAAGAACCACGAAATGTTCTTGTATTTTAAGATAAAATCTGACGCTATCAAAGAAAAAACTTCCAGCTCGCTGAAATATGTTCATTTGCTGAAAACCAACAAAACCACGTAAAGTTCTTGTATTTGAAGATAAAATCTTTTTGCTTTGAAGAAGAAAGATCCAGCTGACTGAAATAAGTTCATTGGATGAAAACCAACAAAAATTGACAAGAACCACGAAAAGTTCATGTATTTTAAAATAAAATCTTGCGCTATTAAAGAAAAAACTTCTAGCTCGCTGAAATATGTTCATTTGCTGAAAATCAACAAAACCATGAAAAGTTCTTGTATTTGAAGATAAAATCTTTTTGCTTTCAAGAAGAAAGATCGAGCTGACTGAAATAAGTTCATTGGATGAAAACCAACAAAAATTGACAAGAACCACGAAAAGTTCTTGTGTTTTAGGATAAAATCTGACGCTATTAAAGAAAAAACTTCTCGCTCGCTGAAATATGTTCATTTGGGTTCATTGGATGAAAACCAACAAAAATTGACAAGAACCACGAAAAGTTCTTGTATTTTAAGATAAAATCTTGCGCTATTAAAGAAAAAACTTCTAGCTCGCTGAAAAATGTTCATTTGCTGAAAACCAACAAAACCACGTAAAGTTCTTGTATTTGAAGATAAAATATGACGCTATTAAAGAAAAAACTTCTTGCTCGCAGAAATATGTTCATTTGCTGAAAATCAACAAAACCACGAAAAGTTCTTGTATTTTAAGATAAAATCTTTTTGCTTTGAAGAAGAAAGATCCAGCTGACTGAAATAAGTTCATTCGATGAAAACCAACAAAAATTGACAAGAACCACGAAAAGTTCATGTATTTTAAAATAAAATCTTGCGCTATTAAAGAAAAAACTTCGAGCTCGCTGAAATATGTTCATTTGCTGAAAATCAACAAAACCACGAAAAGTTCTTGTATTTGAAGATAAAATCTTTTTGCTTTGAAGAAGAAAGATCTGGCTGACTGAAATAAGTTCATTCGATCAAAACCAACAAAAATTGACGAGAACCACGAAAAGTTCATGTATTTTAAGATAAAATCTTGCGCTATTAAAGAAAAAACTTCCAGCTCGCTGAAATATGTTCATTTGCTGAAAACCAACAAAACCACGAAAAGTTCTTGTATTTGAAGATAAAATCTTTTTGCTTTGAAGAAGAAAGATCCAGCTGACTGAAATAAGTTCATTGGATGAAAACCAACAAAAATTGACAAGAACCACGAAAAGTTCATGTATTTTAAAATAAAATCTTGCGCTATTAAAGAAAAAACTTCTAGCTCGCTGAAATATGTTCATTTGCTGAAAATCAACAAAACCATGAAAAGTTCTTGTATTTGAAGATAAAATCTTTTTGCTTTCAAGAAGAAAGATCGAGCTGACTGAAATAAGTTGATTGGATTAAAACCAACAAAAATTGACAAGAACCACGAAAAGTTCTTGTGTTTTAGGATAAAATCTGACGCTATTAAAGAAAAAACTTCTCGCTCGCTGAAATATGTTCATTTGCTGAAAATCAACAAAACCACGAAAAGTTCTTGTATTTGAAGATCGAATCTTTTTGCTTTGAAGAAGAAAGATCTGGGTGACTGAAATAAGTTCATTGGATGAAAACCAACAAAAATTGACAACAACCACGAAAAGTTCTTGTATTTTAAGATAAAATCTGACACTATTAAAGAAAAAACTTCTCCCTCGTTGAAATATGTTCATTTGCTGAAAACCAACAAAACCACGAAAAGTTCTTGTATTTGAAGATAAAATCTTTTTGCTTTGAAGAAGAAAGATCGAGGTGACTGAAATAAGTTCATCAGATGAAAAACAACAAAAATTGACAAGAACCACGAAAAGTTCTTCTATTTTAAGATAAAATCTGAGGCTATTAAAGAAAAAACTTCTTGCTCGCTGAAATATGTTCATTTGCTGAAAATCAACAAAACCACGAAAAGTTCTTGTATTTGAAGATAAAATCTTTTTGCTTTGAAGAAGAAAGATCTCGCTGACTGAAATAAGTTCATCAGATGAAAACCAACAAAAATTGACAAGAACCACGAAAAGTTCTTGTGTTTTAGGATAAAATCTGACGCTATTAAAGAAAAAACTTCTCGCTCGCTGAAATATGTTCATTTGCTGAAAATCAACAAAACCACGAAAAGTTCTTGTATTTGAAGATAGAATCTTTTTGCTTTGAAGAAGAAAGATCTGGGTGACTGAAATAAGTTCATTGGATGAAAACCAACAAAAATTGACAAGAACCACGAAAAGTTCTTGTATTTTAAGATAAAATCTGACACTATTAAAGAAAAAACTTCTCCCTCGTTGAAATATGTTCATTTGCTGAAAACCAACAAAACCACGAAAAGTTCTTGTATTTGAAGATAAAATCTTTTTGCTTTGAAGAAGAAACAAACTTGGTGTCTGAAATAAGTTCATCAGATGAAAACCAACAAAAATTGACACGAACCACGAAAAGTTCTTGTATTTGAAGATAAAATCTTTTTGCTTTGAAGAAGAAAGATCGAGCTGACTGAAATAAGTTCATTCGATGAAAACCAACAAAAATTGACAAGAACCACGAAAAGTTCTTGTATTTTAGGATAAAATCTGACGCTATTAAAGAAAAAACTTCTCCCTCCCTGAAATAGGTTCATTTGCTGAAAATCAACAAAACCATGAGAAGTTCTTGTATTTGAAGATAGAATCTTTTTGCTTTGAAGAAGAAAGCTCTGGGTGTGTGAAATAAGTTCATTGGATGAAAACCAACAAAAATTGACAAGAACCACGAAAAGTTCTTGTATTTTAAGATAAAATCTGACACTATTAAAGAAAAAACTTCTTGCTCGCTGAAATATGTTCATTTGCTGAAAACCAACAAAACCACGAAAAGTTCTTGTATTTGAAGATAAAATCTTTTTGCTTTCAAGAAGAAAGATCCAGCTGACTGAAATAAGTTCATTCGATGAAAACCAACAAAAATTGACAAGAACCACGAAAAGTTCTTGTATTTTAGGATAAAATCTGACGCTATTAAAGAAAAAACTTCTCCCTCCCTGAAATAGGTTCATTTGCTGAAAATCAACAAAACCATGAGAAGTTCTTGTATTTGAAGATAGAATCTTTTTGCTTTGAAGAAGAAAGATCTGGGTGACTGAAATAAGTTCATTGGATGAAAACCAACAAAAATTGACAACAACCACGAAAAGTTCTTGTATTTTAAGATAAAATCTGACACTATTAAAGAAAAAACTTCTCCCTCGTTGAAATATGTTCATTTGCTGAAAACCAACAAAACCACGAAAAGTTCTTGTATTTGAAGATAGAATCTTTTTGCTTTGAAGAAGAAAGATCTGGCTGACTGAAATAAGTTCATTGGATGAAAACCAACAAAAATTGACGAGAACCACGAAAAGTTCATGTATTTTAAGATAAAATCTTGCGCTATTAAAGAAAAAACTTCCAGCTCGCTGAAATATGTTCATTTGCTGAACACCAACAAAACCACGAAAAGTTCTTGTATTTGAAGATAAAATCTTTTTGCTTTCAAGAAGAAAGATCCAGCTGACTGAAATAAGTTCATTCGATGAAAATCAACAAAAATTGACAAGAACCACGAACAGTTCTTGTATTTTAAGATAAAATCTGAGGCTATTAAAGTAAAAACTTCCAGCTCGTTGAAATATGTTCATTTGCTGAAAATCAACAAAACCACGAAAAGTTCTTGTATTTGAAGATAAAATCTTTTTGCTTTGAAGAAGAAAGATCGAGGTGACTGAAATAAGTTCATCAGATGAAAACCAACAAAAATTGACAAGAACCACGAAAAGTTCTTGTGTTTTAGGATAAAATCTGAGGCTATTAAAGAAAAAACTTCTCGCTCGCTGAAATATGTTCATTTGCTGAAAATCAACAAAACCACGAAAAGTTCTTGTATTTGAAGATAGAATCTTTTTGCTTTGAAGAAGAAAGATCTGGGTGACTGAAATAAGTTCATTGGATGAAAACCAACAAAAATTGACAACAACCACGAAAAGTTCTTGTATTTTAAGATAAAATCTGACACTATTAAAGAAAAAACTTCTCCCTCGTTGAAATATGTTCTTTTGCAGAAAACCAACAAAACCACGAAAAGTTCATGTATTTGAAGATAGAATCTTTTTGCTTTGAAGAAGAAAGCTCTGGGTGAGTGAAATAAGTTCATTGGATGAAAACCAACAAAAATTGACAAGAACCACGAAAAGTTCTTGTATTTTAAGATAAAATCTTGCGGAATTGAAGAAAAAGCTTCCAGCTCGCTGAAATATGTTCATTTGCTGAAAATCAACAAAACCATGAAAAGTTCTTGTATTTGAAGATAGAATCTTTTTGCTTTGAACAAGAAAGATCTGGGTGACTGAAATAAGTTCATTGGATGAAAACCAACAAAAATTGATAAAAACCACGAAAGGTCCTTGTATTTTAAGATAAAGTCTTGCGCCATCAAAGAAAAAACTTCCAGCTCGCTGAAATATGTTCATTTGCTGAAAATCAACAAAACCACGAAAAGTTCTTCTATTTGAAGATAAAATCTTTTTGCTTTGAAGAAGAAAGATCGAGGTGACTGAAATAAGTTCATCAGATGAAAACCAACAAAAATTGACAAGAACCACGAAAAGTTCTTGTGTTTTAGGATAAAATCTGACGCTATTAAAGAAAAAACTTCTCGCTCGCTGAAATATGTTCATTTGCAGAAAATCAACAAAACCACGAAAAGATCTTGTATTTGAAGATAGAATCTTTTTGCTTTGAAGAAGAAAGATCTGGGTGACTGAAATAAGTTCATTGGATGAAAACCAACAAAAATTGACAAGAAGCACGAAAAGTTCTTGTATTTTAAGATAAAATCTGACACTATTAAAGAAAAAACTTCTCCCTCGTTGAAATATGTTCATTTGCTAAAAACCAACAAAACCACGAAAAGTTCTTGTATTTGAAGATAAAATCTTTTTGCTTTCAAGAAGAAAGATCGAGCTGACTGAAATAAGTTCATTGGATGAAAACCAACAAAAATTGATAAGAACCACGAAAAGTTCTTGTATTTTAAGATAAAATCTTGCGCTATTAAAGAAAAAACTTCTAGCTCGCTGAAATATGTTCATTTGCTGAAAACCAACAAAATCACGAAAAGTTCTTGTATTTGAAGATAAAATCTTTTTGCTTTGAAGAAGAAACATCTTGGTGACTGAAATAAGTTCATGAGATGAAAACCAACAAAAATTGACGAGAAACACGAAAAGTTCATGTATTTTAAGATAAAATCTTGCGCTATTAAAGAAAAAACTTCCAGCTCGCTGAAATATGTTCATTTGCTGAAAACCAACAAAACCACGAAAAGTTCTTGTATTTGAAGATAAAATCTTTTTGCTTTCAAGAAGAAAGATCCAGCTGACTAAAATAAGTTCATTAGATGAAAATCAACAAAAATTGACAAGAACCACGAACAGTTCTTGTATTTTAAGATAAAATCTGAGGCTATTAAAGAAAAAACTTCCAGCTCGCTGAAATATGTTCATTTGCTGAAAATCAACAAAACCACGAAAAGTTCTTGTATTTGAAGATCGAATCTTTTTGCTTTGAAGAAGAAAGATCTGGGTGACTGAAATAAGTTCATCAGATGAAAACCAACAAAAATTGACAAGAACCACGAAAAGTTCTTGTGTTTTAGGATAAAATCTGACGCTATTAAAGAAAAAACTTCTCGCTCGCTGAAATATGTTCATTTGCTGAAAATCAACAAAACCACGAAAAGTTCTTGTATTTGAAGATAGAATCTTTTTGCTTTGAAGAAGAAAGATCTGGGTGACTGAAATAAGTTAATTGGATGAAAACCAACAAAAATTGACAAGAAGCACGAAAAGTTCTTGTATTTTAAGATAAAATCTGACACTATTAAAGAAAAAACTTCTCCCTCGTTGAAATATGTTCATTTGCTGAAAACCAACAAAACCACGAAAAGTTCTTGTATTTGAAGATAAAATCTTTTTGCTTTGAAGAAGAAACAAACTTGGTGACTGAAATAAGTTAATCAGATGAAAACCAACAAAAATTGACAAGAACCACGAAAAGTTCTTGTATTTTAAGATAAAATCTGACGCTATTAAAGAAAAATGTTCTCCCTCGCTGAAATATGTTCATTTGCTGAAAATCAACAAAACCATGAAAAGTTCTTGTATTTGAAGATAAAATCTTTTTGCTTTGAAGAAGAAACATCTTGGTGACTGAAATAAGTTCATGAGATGAAAACCAACAAAAATTGACGAGAACCACGAAAAGTTCTTGTATTTTAAGATAAAATCTTGCGCTATTAAAGAAAAAACTTCTAGCTCGCTGAAATATGTTCATTTGCTGAAAATCAACAAAACCACGAAAAGTTCTTCTATTTGAAGATAAAATCTTTTTGCTTTGAAGAAGAAAGATCGAGGTGACTGAAATAAGTTCATCAGATGAAAACCAACAAAAATTGACAAGAACCACGAAAAGTTCTTGTGTTTTAGGATAAAATCTGAGGCTATTAAAGAAAAAACTTCTCGCTCGCTGAAATATGTTCATTTGCTGAAAATCAACAAAACCACGAAAAGTTCTTGTATTTGAAGATAGAATCTTTTTGCTTTGAAGAAGAAAGATCTGGGTGACTGAAATAAGTTCATTGGATGAAAACCAACAAAAATTGACAACAACCACGAAAAGTTCTTGTATTTTAAGATAAAATCTGACACTATTAAAGAAAAAACTTCTCCCTCGTTGAAATATGTTCATTTGCTGAAAACCAACAAAACCACGAAAAGTTCTTGTATTTGAAGATAAAATCTTTTTGCTCTGAAGAAGAAACAAACTTGGTGACTGAAATAAGTTCATCAGATGAAAACCAACAAAAATTGACAAGAACCACGAAAAGTTCTTGTATTTGAAGATAAAATCTTTTTGCTTTCAAGAAGAAAGATCCAGCTGACTGAAATAAGTTCATTCGATGAAAACCAACAAAAATTGACAAGAACCACGAAAAGTTCTTGTATTTTAAGATAAAATCTGAGGCAATTAAAGAAAAAACTTCCAGCTCGCTGAAATAGGTTCATTTGCTGAAAATCAACAAAACCACGAGAAGTTCTTGTATTTGAAGATAGAATCTTTTTGCTTTGAAGAAGAAAGATCGAGCTGACTGAAATAAGTTCATTGGATGAAAACCAACAAAAATTGATAAAAACCACGAAAAGTCCTTGTATTTTAAGATAAAGTCTTGCGCTATCAAAGAAAAAACTTCTCGCTCGCTGAAATATGTTCATTTGCTGAAAACCAACAAAATCACAAAAAGTTCTTGTATTTGAAGATAAAATCTTTTTGCTTTGAAGAAGAAACATCTCGCTGACTGAAATAAGTTCATCAGATGAAAACCAACAAAAATTGACAAGAACCACGAAAAGTTCTTGTGTTTTAGGATAAAATCTGACGCTATTAAAGAAAAAAACTTCTCGCTCGCTGAAATATGTTCATTTGCTGAAAATCAACAAAACCACGAAAAGTTCTTGTATTTGAAGATAGAATCTTTTTGCTTTGAAGAAGAAAGATCTGGGTGACTGAAATAAGTTCATTGGATGAAAACCAACAAAAATTGACAAGAAGCACGAAAAGTTCTTGTATTTTAAGTAAAATCTGACACTATTAAAGAAAAAACTTCTCCCTCGTTGAAATATGTTCATTTGCTGAAAACCAACAAAACCATGAAAAGTTCTTGTATTTGAAGATAAAATCTTTTTGCTTTGAAGAAGAAAGAGCGAGGTGACTGAAATAAGTTCATCAGATGAAAACCAACAAAAATTGACAAGAACCACGAAAAGTTCTTCTATTTTCAGATAAAATCTGAGGCTATTAAAGAAAAAACTTCGAGCTCGCTGAAATATGTTCATTTGCTGAAAATCAACAAAACCACGAAAAGTTCTTCTATTTGAAGATAAAATCTTTTTGCTTTGAAGAAGAAAGATCCAGCTGACTGAAATAAGTTCATCAGATGAAAACCAACAAAAATTGACAAGAACCACGAAAAGTTCTTGTGTTTTAGGATAAAATCTGAGGCTATTAAAGAAAAAACTTCTAGCTCGCTGAAATATGTTCATTTGCTGAAAATCAACAAAACCACGAAAAGTTCTTGTATTTGAAGATAAAATCTTTTTGCTTTGAAGAAGAAAGATCGAGGTGACAGAAATAAGTTCATCAGATGAAAACCAACAAAAATTGACAAGAACCACGAAAAGTTCTTGTGTTTTAGGATAAAATCTGACGCTATTAAAGAAAAAACTTCTCGCTCGCTGAAATATGTTCATTTGCTGAAAATCAACAAAACCACGAAAAGTTCTTGTATTTGAAGATCGAATCTTTTTGCTTTGAAGCAGAAAGATCTGGGTGACTGAAATAAGTTCATTGGATGAAAACCAACAAAAATTGACAAGAACCACGAAAAGTTCTTGTATTTTAAGATAAAATCTGACACTATTAAAGAAAAAACTTCTCCCTCGTTGAAATATGTTCATTTGCTGAAAACCAACAAAACCACGAAAAGTTCTTGTATTTGAAGATAAAATCTTTTTGCTCTGAAGAAGAAACAAACTTGGTGACTGAAATAAGTTCATCCGATGAAAACCAACAAAAATTGACAAGAACCATGAAAAGTTCTTGTATTTGAAGATAAAATCTTTTTGCTTTCAAGAAGAAAGATCCAGCTGACTGAAATAAGTTCATTCGATGAAAACCAACAAAAATTGACAAGAACCACGAAAAGTTCTTGCATTTTAGGATAAAATCTGAGGCTATTAAAGAAAAAACTTCTCCCTCCCTGAAATAGGTTCATTTGCTGCAAATCAACAAAACCACGAGAAGTTCTTGTATTTCAAGATAGAATCTTTTTGCTTTGAAGAAGAAAGCTCTGGGTGAGTGAAATAAGTTCATTGGATGAAAACCAACAAAAATTGACAAGAACCACGAAAAGTTCTTGTATTTTAAGATAAAATCTTGCGCTATTGAAGAAAAAACTTCCAGCTCGCTGAAATATGTTCATTTGCTGAAAACCAACAAAACCACGAAAAGTTCTTGTATTTGAAGATAAAATCTTTTTGCTTTGAAGAAGAAAGATCCAGCTGACTGAAATAAGTTCATTCGATGAAAATCAACAAAAATTGACAAGAACCACGAACAGTTCTTGTATTTTAAGATAAAATCTGAGGCTATTAAAGAAAAAACTTCCAGCTCGCTGAAATATGTTCATTTGCTGAAAATCAACAAAACCACGAGAAGTTCTTGTATTTGAAGATAGAATCTTTTTGCTTTGAAGAAGAAAGATCGAGCTGACTGAAATAAGTTCATTGGATGAAAACCAACAAAAATTGATAAAAACCACGAAAAGTCCTTGTATTTTATAATAAAGTCTTGCGCTATCAAAGAAAAAACTTCTAGCTCGCTGAAATATGTTCATTTGCTGAAAACCAACAAAATCACGAAAAGTTCTTGTATTTGAAGATAAAATCTTTTTGCTTTGAAGAAGAAACATCTCGCTGACTGAAATAAGTTCATCAGATGAAAACCAACAAAAATTGACAAGAACCACGAAAAGTTCTTGTGTTTTAGGATAAAATCTGACGCTATTAAAGAAAAAACTTCTCGCTCGCTGAAATATGTTCATTTGCTGAAAATCAACAAAACCACGAAAAGTTCTTGTATTTGAAGATAGAATCTTTTTGCTTTGAAGAAGAAAGATCTGGGTGACTGAAATAAGTTCATTGGATGAAAACCAACAAAAATTGACAAGAAGCACGAAAAGTTCTTGTATTTTAAGATAAAATCTGACACTATTAAAGAAAAAACTTCTCCCTCGTTGAAATATGTTCATTTGCTGAAAACCAACAAAACCACGAAAAGTTCTTGTATTTGAAGATAAAATCTTTTTGCTTTGAAGAAGAAACAAACTTGGTGACTGAAATAAGTTCATCAGATGAAAACCAACAAAAATTGACAAGAACCACGAAAAGTTCTTGTATTTTAAGATAAAATCTGACGCTATTAAAGAAAAATGTTCTCCCTCGCTGAAATATGTTCATTTGCTGAAAATCAACAAAACCATGAAAAGTTCTTGTATTTGAAGATAAAATCTTTTTGCTTTGAAGAAGAAAGATCGAGGTGACAGAAATAAGTTCATCAGATGAAAACCAACAAAAATTGACAAGAACCACGAAAAGTTCTTGTGTTTTAGGATAAAATCTGACGCTATTAAAGAAAAAACTTCTCGCTCGCTGAAATATGTTCATTTGCTGAAAATCAACAAAACCACGAAAAGTTCTTGTATTTGAAGATCGAATCTTTTTGCTTTGAAGCAGAAAGATCTGGGTGACTGAAATAAGTTCATTGGATGAAAACCAACAAAAATTGACAAGAACCACGAAAAGTTCTTGTATTTTAAGATAAAATCTGACACTATTAAAGAAAAAACTTCTCCCTCGTTGAAATATGTTCATTTGCTGAAAACCAACAAAACCACGAAAAGTTCTTGTATTTGAAGATAAAATCTTTTTGCTCTGAAGAAGAAACAAACTTGGTGACTGAAATAAGTTCATCCGATGAAAACCAACAAAAATTGACAAGAACCACGAAAAGTTCTTGTATTTGAAGATAAAATCTTTTTGCTTTCAAGAAGAAAGATCCAGCTGACTGAAATAAGTTCATTCGATGAAAACCAACAAAAATTGACAAGAACCACGAAAAGTTCTTGCATTTTAGGATAAAATCTGAGGCTAATAAAGAAAAAACTTCTCCCTCCCTGAAATAGGTTCATTTGCTGCAAATCAACAAAACCACGAGAAGTTCTTGTATTTCAAGATAGAATCTTTTTGCTTTGAAGAAGAAAGCTCTGGGTGAGTGAAATAAGTTCATTGGATGAAAACCAACAAAAATTGACAAGAACCACGAAAAGTTCTTGTATTTTAAGATAAAATCTTGCGCTATTGAAGAAAAAACTTCCAGCTCGCTGAAATATGTTCATTTGCTGAAAATCAACAAAACCACGAGAAGTTCTTGTATTTGAAGATAGAATCTTTTTGCTTTGAAGAAGAAAGATCGAGCTGACTGAAATAAGTTCATTGGATGAAAACCAACAAAAATTGATAAAAACCACGAAAAGTCCTTGTATTTTATAATAAAGTCTTGCGCTATCAAAGAAAAAACTTCTAGCTCGCTGAAATATGTTCATTTGCTGAAAACCAACAAAATCACGAAAAGTTCTTGTATTTGAAGATAAAATCTTTTTGCTTTGAAGAAGAAACATCTCGCTGACTGAAATAAGTTCATCAGATGAAAACCAACAAAAATTGACAAGAACCACGAAAAGTTCTTGTGTTTTAGGATAAAATCTGACGCTATTAAAGAAAAAACTTCTCGCTCGCTGAAATATGTTCATTTGCTGAAAATCAACAAAACCACGAAAAGTTCTTGTATTTGAAGATAGAATCTTTTTGCTTTGAAGAAGAAAGATCTGGGTGACTGAAATAAGTTCATTGGATGAAAACCAACAAAAATTGACAAGAAGCACGAAAAGTTCTTGTATTTTAAGATAAAATCTGACACTATTAAAGAAAAAACTTCTCCCTCGTTGAAATATGTTCATTTGCTGAAAACCAACAAAACCACGAAAAGTTCTTGTATTTGAAGATAAAATCTTTTTGCTTTGAAGAAGAAACAAACTTGGTGACTGAAATAAGTTCATCAGATGAAAACCAACAAAAATTGACAAGAACCACGAAAAGTTCTTGTATTTTAAGATAAAATCTGACGCTATTAAAGAAAAATGTTCTCCCTCGCTGAAATATGTTCATTTGCTGAAAATCAACAAAACCATGAAAAGTTCTTGTATTTGAAGATAAAATCTTTTTGCTTTGAAGAAGAAACATCTTGGTGACTGAAATAAGTTCATGAGATGAAAACCAACAAAAATTGACGAGAACCACGAAAAGTTCTTGTATTTTAAGATAAAATCTTGCGCTATTAAAGAAAAAACTTCCAGCTCGCTGAAATATGTTCATTTGCTGAAAACCAACAAAATCACGAAAAGTTCTTGTATTTGAAGATAAAATCTTTTTGCTTTGAAGAAGAAACATCTCGCTGACTGAAATAAGTTCATCAGATGAAAACCAACAAAAATTGACAAGAACCACGAAAAGTTCTTGTGTTTTAGGATAAAATCTGACGCTATTAAAGAAAAAACTTCTCGCTCGCTGAAATATGTTCATTTGCTGAAAATCAACAAAACCACGAAAAGTTCTTGTATTTGAAGATAGAATCTTTTTGCTTTGAAGAAGAAAGATCTGGGTGACTGAAATAAGTTCATTGGATGAAAACCAACAAAAATTGACAAGAAGCACGAAAAGTTCTTGTATTTTAAGATAAAATCTGACACTATTAAAGAAAAAACTTCTCCCTCGTTGAAATATGTTCATTTGCTGAAAACCAACAAAACCACGAAAAGTTCTTGTATTTGAAGATAAAATCTTTTTGCTTTGAAGAAGAAACAAACTTGGTGACTGAAATAAGTTCATCAGATGAAAACCAACAAAAATTGACAAGAACCACGAAAAGTTCTTGTATTTTAAGATAAAATCTGACGCTATTAAAGAAAAATGTTCTCCCTCGCTGAAATATGTTCATTTGCTGAAAATCAACAAAACCATGAAAAGTTCTTGTATTTGAAGATAAAATCTTTTTGCTTTGAAGAAGAAAGATCGAGGTGACAGAAATAAGTTCATCAGATGAAAACCAACAAAAATTGACAAGAACCACGAAAAGTTCTTGTGTTTTAGGATAAAATCTGACGCTATTAAAGAAAAAACTTCTCGCTCGCTGAAATATGTTCATTTGCTGAAAATCAACAAAACCACGAAAAGTTCTTGTATTTGAAGATCGAATCTTTTTGCTTTGAAGCAGAAAGATCTGGGTGACTGAAATAAGTTCATTGGATGAAAACCAACAAAAATTGACAAGAACCACGAAAAGTTCTTGTATTTTAAGATAAAATCTGACACTATTAAAGAAAAAACTTCTCCCTCGTTGAAATATGTTCATTTGCTGAAAACCAACAAAACCACGAAAAGTTCTTGTATTTGAAGATAAAATCTTTTTGCTCTGAAGAAGAAACAAACTTGGTGACTGAAATAAGTTCATCCGATGAAAACCAACAAAAATTGACAAGAACCACGAAAAGTTCTTGTATTTGAAGATAAAATCTTTTTGCTTTCAAGAAGAAAGATCCAGCTGACTGAAATAAGTTCATTCGATGAAAACCAACAAAAATTGACAAGAACCACGAAAAGTTCTTGCATTTTAGGATAAAATCTGAGGCTAATAAAGAAAAAACTTCTCCCTCCCTGAAATAGGTTCATTTGCTGCAAATCAACAAAACCACGAGAAGTTCTTGTATTTCAAGATAGAATCTTTTTGCTTTGAAGAAGAAAGCTCTGGGTGAGTGAAATAAGTTCATTGGATGAAAACCAACAAAAATTGACAAGAACCACGAAAAGTTCTTGTATTTTAAGATAAAATCTTGCGCTATTGAAGAAAAAACTTCCAGCTCGCTGAAATATGTTCATTTGCTGAAAATCAACAAAACCACGAGAAGTTCTTGTATTTGAAGATAGAATCTTTTTGCTTTGAAGAAGAAAGATCGAGCTGACTGAAATAAGTTCATTGGATGAAAACCAACAAAAATTGATAAAAACCACGAAAAGTCCTTGTATTTTATAATAAAGTCTTGCGCTATCAAAGAAAAAACTTCTAGCTCGCTGAAATATGTTCATTTGCTGAAAACCAACAAAATCACGAAAAGTTCTTGTATTTGAAGATAAAATCTTTTTGCTTTGAAGAAGAAACATCTCGCTGACTGAAATAAGTTCATCAGATGAAAACCAACAAAAATTGACAAGAACCACGAAAAGTTCTTGTGTTTTAGGATAAAATCTGACGCTATTAAAGAAAAAACTTCTCGCTCGCTGAAATATGTTCATTTGCTGAAAATCAACAAAACCACGAAAAGTTCTTGTATTTGAAGATAGAATCTTTTTGCTTTGAAGAAGAAAGATCTGGGTGACTGAAATAAGTTCATTGGATGAAAACCAACAAAAATTGACAAGAAGCACGAAAAGTTCTTGTATTTTAAGATAAAATCTGACACTATTAAAGAAAAAACTTCTCCCTCGTTGAAATATGTTCATTTGCTGAAAACCAACAAAACCACGAAAAGTTCTTGTATTTGAAGATAAAATCTTTTTGCTTTGAAGAAGAAACAAACTTGGTGACTGAAATAAGTTCATCAGATGAAAACCAACAAAAATTGACAAGAACCACGAAAAGTTCTTGTATTTTAAGATAAAATCTGACGCTATTAAAGAAAAATGTTCTCCCTCGCTGAAATATGTTCATTTGCTGAAAATCAACAAAACCATGAAAAGTTCTTGTATTTGAAGATAAAATCTTTTTGCTTTGAAGAAGAAACATCTTGGTGACTGAAATAAGTTCATGAGATGAAAACCAACAAAAATTGACGAGAACCACGAAAAGTTCTTGTATTTTAAGATAAAATCTTGCGCTATTAAAGAAAAAACTTCCAGCTCGCTGAAATATGTTCATTTGCTGAAAATCAACAAAACCACGAAAAGTTCTTCTGTTTGAAGATAAAATCTTTTTGCTTTGAAGAAGAAAGATGGAGGTGACTGAAATAAGTTCATCAGATGAAAACCAACAAAAATTGACAAGAACCACGAAAAGTTCTTGTGTTTTAGGATAAAATCTGAGGCTATTAAAGAAAAAACTTCTCGCTCGCTGAAATATGTTCATTTGCTGAAAATCAACAAAACCACGAAAAGTTCTTGTATTTGAAGATAGAATCTTTTTGCTTTGAAGAAGAAAGATCTGGGTGACTGAAATAAGTTCATTGGATGAAAACCAACAAAAATTGACAACAACCACGAAAAGTTCTTGTATTTTAAGATAAAATCTGACACTATTAAAGAAAAAACTTCTCCCTCGTTGAAATATGTTCATTTGCTGAAAACCAACAAAACCACGAAAAGTTCTTGTATTTGAAGATAAAATCTTTTTGCTCTGAAGAAGAAACAAACTTGGTGACTGAAATAAGTTCATCAGATGAAAACCAACAAAAATTGACAAGAACCACGAAAAGTTCTTGTATTTGAAGATAAAATCTTTTTGCTTTCAAGAAGAAAGATCCAGCTGACTGAAATAAGTTCATTCGATGAAAACCAACAAAAATTGACAAGAACCACGAAAAGTTCTTGTATTTTAAGATAAAATCTTGCGCTATTGAAGAAAAAGCTTCCTGCTCGCTGAAATATGTTCCTTTGCTGAAAATCAACAAAACCACGAAAAGTTCTTGTATTTGAAGATAAAATCTTTTTGCTTTGAAGAAGAAAGATCTGGCTGACTGAAATAAGTTCATTCGATCAAAACCAACAAAAATTGACGAGAACCACGAAAAGTTCATGTATTTTAAGATAAAATCTTGCGCTATTAAAGAAAAAACTTCCAGCTCGCTGAAATATGTTCATTTGCTGAAAACCAACAAAACCACGAAAAGTTCTTGTATTTGAAGATAAAATCTATTTGCTTTGAAGAAGAAAGATCCAGCTGACTGAAATAAGTTCATTCGATGAAAATCAACAAAAATTGACAAGAACCACGAACAGTTCTTGTATTTTAAGATAAAATCTGAGGCAATTAAAGAAAAAACTTCCAGCTCGCTGAAATATGTTCATTTGCTGAAAATCAACAAAACCACGAGAAGTTCTTGTATTTGAAGATAGAATCTTTTTGCTTTGAAGAAGAAAGATCGAGCTGACTGAAATAAGTTCATTGGATGAAAACCAACAAAAATTGATAAAAACCACGAAAAGTCCTTGTATTTTAAGATAAAGTCTTGCGCTATCAAAGAAAAAACTGCGAGCTCGCTGAAATATGTTCATTTGCTGAAAACCAACAAAATCACGAAAAGTTCTTGTATTTGAAGATAAAATCTTTTTGCTTTGAAGAAGAAACATCTCGCTGACTGAAATAAGTTCATCAGATGAAAACCAACAAAAATTGACAAGAACCACGAAAAGTTCTTGTGTTTTAGGATAAAATCTGACGCTATTAAAGAAAAAACTTCTCGCTCGCTGAAATATGTTCATTTGCTGAAAATCAACAAAACCACGAAAAGTTCTTGTATTTGAAGATAGAATCTTTTTGCTTTGAAGAAGAAAGATCTGGGTGACTGAAATAAGTTCATTGGATGAAAACCAACAAAAATTGACAACAACCACGAAAAGTTCATGTATTTTAAGATAAAATCTTGCGCTACTAAAGAAAAAACTTCCAGCTCGCTGAAATATGTTCATTTGCTGAAAACCAACAAAACCACGAAAAGTTCTTGTATTTGAAGATAAAATCTTTTTGCTTTGAAGAAGAAACAAACTTGGTGACTGAAATAAGTTCATCAGATGAAAACCAACAAAAATTGACAAGAACCACGAAAAGTTCTTGTATTTTAAGATAAAATCTGACGCTATTAAAGAAAAATGTTCTCCCTCGCTGAAATATGTTCATTTGCTGAAAATCAACAAAACCATGAAAAGTTCTTGTATTTGAAGATAAAATCTTTTTGCTTTGAAGAAGAAAGATCGAGGTGACAGAAATAAGTTCATCAGATGAAAACCAACAAAAATTGACAAGAACCACGAAAAGTTCTTGTGTTTTAGGATAAAATCTGACGCTATTAAAGAAAAAACTTCTCGCTCGCTGAAATATGTTCATTTGCTGAAAATCAACAAAACCACGAAAAGTTCTTGTATTTGAAGATCGAATCTTTTTGCTTTGAAGCAGAAAGATCTGGGTGACTGAAATAAGTTCATTGGATGAAAACCAACAAAAATTGACAAGAACCACGAAAAGTTCTTGTATTTTAAGATAAAATCTGACACTATTAAAGAAAAAACTTCTCCCTCGTTGAAATATGTTCATTTGCTGAAAACCAACAAAACCACGAAAAGTTCTTGTATTTGAAGATAAAATCTTTTTGCTCTGAAGAAGAAACAAACTTGGTGACTGAAATAAGTTCATCCGATGAAAACCAACAAAAATTGACAAGAACCACGAAAAGTTCTTGTATTTGAAGATAAAATCTTTTTGCTTTCAAGAAGAAAGATCCAGCTGACTGAAATAAGTTCATTCGATGAAAACCAACAAAAATTGACAAGAACCACGAAAAGTTCTTGCATTTTAGGATAAAATCTGAGGCTATTAAAGAAAAAACTTCTCCCTCCCTGAAATAGGTTCATTTGCTGCAAATCAACAAAACCACGAGAAGTTCTTGTATTTCAAGATAGAATCTTTTTGCTTTGAAGAAGAAAGCTCTGGGTGAGTGAAATAAGTTCATTGGATGAAAACCAACAAAAATTGACAAGAACCACGAAAAGTTCTTGTATTTTAAGATAAAATCTTGCGCTATTGAAGAAAAAACTTCCAGCTCGCTGAAATATGTTCATTTGCTGAAAACCAACAAAACCACGAAAAGTTCTTGTATTTGAAGATAAAATCTTTTTGCTTTGAAGAAGAAAGATCCAGCTGACTGAAATAAGTTCATTCGATGAAAATCAACAAAAATTGACAAGAACCACGAACAGTTCTTGTATTTTAAGATAAAATCTGAGGCTATTAAAGAAAAAACTTCCAGCTCGCTGAAATATGTTCATTTGCTGAAAACCAACAAAATCACGAAAAGTTCTTGTATTTGAAGATAAAATCTTTTTGCTTTGAAGAAGAAACATCTCGCTGACTGAAATAAGTTCATCAGATGAAAACCAACAAAAATTGACAAGAACCACGAAAAGTTCTTGTGTTTTAGGATAAAATCTGACGCTATGAAAGAAAAAACTTCTCGCTCGCTGAAATATGTTCATTTGCTGAAAATCAACAAAATCACGAAAAGTTCTTGTATTTGAAGATAGAATCTTTTTGCTTTGAAGAAGAAAGATCTGGGTGACTGAAATAAGTTCATTGGATGAAAACCAACAAAGATTGACAAGAAGCACGAAAAGTTCTTGTATTTTAAGATAAAATCTGACACTATTAAAGAAAAAACTTCTCCCTCGTTGAAATATGTTCATTTGCTGAAAACCAACAAAACCACGAAAAGTTCTTGTATTTGAAGATAAAATCTTTTTGCTTTGAAGAAGAAACAAACTTGGTGACTGAAATAAGTTCATCAGATGAAAACCAACAAAAATTGACAAGAACCACGAAAAGTTCTTGTATTTTAAGATAAAATCTGACGCTATTAAAGAAAAATGTTCTCCCTCGCTGAAATATGTTCATTTGCTGAAAATCAACAAAACCATGAAAAGTTCTTGTATTTGAAGATAAAATCTTTTTGCTTTGAAGAAGAAACATCTTGGTGACTGAAATAAGTTCATGAGATGAAAACCAACAAAAATTGACGAGAACCACGAAAAGTTCTTGTATTTTAAGATAAAATCTTGCGCTATTAAAGAAAAAACTTCCAGCTCGCTGAAATATGTTCATTTGCTGAAAATCAACAAAACCACGAAAAGTTCTTCTATTTGAAGATAAAATCTTTTTGCTTTGAAGAAGAAAGATGGAGGTGACTGAAATAAGTTCATCAGATGAAAACCAACAAAAATTGACAAGAACCACGAAAAGTTCTTGTGTTTTAGGATGAAATCTGAGGCTATTAAAGAAAAAACTTCTCGCTCGCTGAAATATGTTCATTTGCTGAAAATCAACAAAACCACGAAAAGTTCTTGTATTTGAAGATAGAATCTTTTTGCTTTGAAGAAGAAAGATCTGGGTGACTGAAATAAGTTCATTGGATGAAAACCAACAAAAATTGACAACAACCACGAAAAGTTCTTGTATTTTAAGATAAAATCTGACACTATTAAAGAAAAAACTTCTCCCTCGTTGAAATATGTTCATTTGCTGAAAACCAACAAAACCACGAAAAGTTCTTGTATTTGAAGATAAAATCTTTTTGCTCTGAAGAAGAAACAAACTTGGTGACTGAAATAAGTTCATCAGATGAAAACCAACAAAAATTGACAAGAACCACGAAAAGTTCTTGTATTTGAAGATAAAATCTTTTTGCTTTCAAGAAGAAAGATCCAGCTGACTGAAATAAGTTCATTCGATGAAAACCAACAAAAATTGACAAGAACCACGAAAAGTTCTTGTATTTTAAGATAAAATCTTGCGCTATTGAAGAAAAAGCTTCCTGCTCGCTGAAATATGTTCATTTGCTGAAAATCAACAAAACCACGAAAAGTTCTTGTATTTGAAGATAAAATCTTTTTGCTTTGAAGAAGAAAGATCTGGCTGACTGAAATAAGTTCATTCGATCAAAACCAACAAAAATTGACGAGAACCACGAAAAGTTCATGTATTTTAAGATAAAATCTTGCGCTATTAAAGAAAAAACTTCCAGCTCGCTGAAATATGTTCATTTGCTGAAAACCAACAAAACCACGAAAAGTTCTTGTATTTGAAGATAAAATCTATTTGCTTTGAAGAAGAAAGATCCAGCTGACTGAAATAAGTTCATTCGATGAAAATCAACAAAAATTGACAAGAACCACGAACAGTTCTTGTATTTTAAGATAAAATCTGAGGCAATTAAAGAAAAAACTTCCAGCTCGCTGAAATATGTTCATTTGCTGAAAATCAACAAAACCACGAGAAGTTCTTGTATTTGAAGATAGAATCTTTTTGCTTTGAAGAAGAAAGATCGAGCTGACTGAAATAAGTTCATTGGATGAAAACCAACAAAAATTGATAAAAACCACGAAAAGTCCTTGTATTTTAAGATAAAGTCTTGCGCTATCAAAGAAAAAACTTCTAGCTCGCTGAAATATGTTCATTTGCTGAAAACCAACAAAATCACGAAAAGTTCTTGTATTTGAAGATAAAATCTTTTTGCTTTGAAGAAGAAACATCTCGCTGACTGAAATAAGTTCATCAGATGAAAACCAACAAAAATTGACAAGAACCACGAAAAGTTCTTGTATTTTAAGATAAAATCTGACGCTATTAAAGAAAAATGTTCTCCCTCGCTGAAATATGTTCATTTGCTGAAAATCAACAAAACCATGAAAAGTTCTTGTATTTGAAGATAAAATCTTTTTGCTTTCAAGAAGAAAGATCGAGCTGACTGAAATAAGTTCATTGGATGAACACCAACAAAAATTGATAAGAACCATGAAAAGTTCTTGTATTTTAAGATAAAATCTGACGCTATTAAAGAAAAAACTTCTTGCTCGCTGAAATATGTTCATTTGCTGAAAATCAACAAAACCATGAAAAGTTCTTGTATTTGAAGATAAAATCTTTTTGCTTTGAAGAAGAAAGATCGAGCTGACTGAAATAAGTTCATTGGATGAAAACCAACAAAAATTGATAAGAACCACGAAAAGTCCTTGTATTTTAAGATAAAATCTTGCGCGATTAAAGAAAAAACTTCTCGCTCGCTGAAATATGTTCATTTGCTGAAAACCAACAAAATCACGAAAAGTTCTTGTATTTGAAGATAAAATCTTTTTGCTTTCAAGAAGAAAGATCCAGCTGACTGAAATAAGTTCATTAGATGAAAATCAACAAAAATTGACAAGAACCACGAACAGTTCTTGTATTTTAAGATAAAATCTGAGGCTATTAAAGAAAAAACTTCTAGCTCGCTGAAATATGTTCACTTGCTGAAAATCAACAAAACCACGAAAAGTTCTTGTATTTGAAGATAAAATCTATTTGCTTTGAAGAAGAAAGATCCAGCTGACTGAAATAAGTTCATTCGATGAAAATCAACAAAAATTGACAAGAACCACGAACAGTTCTTGTATTTTAAGATAAAATCTGAGGCAATTAAAGAAAAAACTTCCAGCTCGCTGAAATATGTTCATTTGCTGAAAATCAACAAAACCACGAGAAGTTCTTGTATTTGAAGATAGAATCTTTTTGCTTTGAAGAAGAAAGATCGAGCTGACTGAAATAAGTTCATTGGATGAAAACCAACAAAAATTGATAAAAACCACGAAAAGTCCTTGTATTTTAAGATAAAGTCTTGCGCTATCAAAGAAAAAACTTCTAGCTCGCTGAAATATGTTCATTTGCTGAAAACCAACAAAATCACGAAAAGTTCTTGTATTTGAAGATAAAATCTTTTTGCTTTGAAGAAGAAACATCTCGCTGACTGAAATAAGTTCATCAGATGAAAACCAACAAAAATTGACAAGAACCACGAAAAGTTCTTGTATTTTAAGATAAAATCTGACGCTATTAAAGAAAAATGTTCTCCCTCGCTGAAATATGTTCATTTGCTGAAAATCAACAAAACCATGAAAAGTTCTTGTATTTGAAGATAAAATCTTTTTGCTTTCAAGAAGAAAGATCGAGCTGACTGAAATAAGTTCATTGGATGAACACCAACAAAAATTGATAAGAACCATGAAAAGTTCTTGTATTTTAAGATAAAATCTGACGCTATTAAAGAAAAAACTTCTTGCTCGCTGAAATATGTTCATTTGCTGAAAATCAACAAAACCATGAAAAGTTCTTGTATTTGAAGATAAAATCTTTTTGCTTTGAAGAAGAAAGATCGAGCTGACTGAAATAAGTTCATTGGATGAAAACCAACAAAAATTGATAAGAACCACGAAAAGTCCTTGTATTTTAAGATAAAATCTTGCGCGATTAAAGAAAAAACTTCTCGCTCGCTGAAATATGTTCATTTGCTGAAAACCAACAAAATCACGAAAAGTTCTTGTATTTGAAGATAAAATCTTTTTGCTTTCAAGAAGAAAGATCCAGCTGACTGAAATAAGTTCATTAGATGAAAATCAACAAAAATTGACAAGAACCACGAACAGTTCTTGTATTTTAAGATAAAATCTGAGGCTATTAAAGAAAAAACTTCTAGCTCGCTGAAATATGTTCACTTGCTGAAAATCAACAAAACCACGAAAAGTTCTTGTATTTGAAGATAAAATCTTTTTGCTTTGAAGAAGAAAGATCGAGGTGACTGAAATAAGTTCATCAGATGAAAACCAACAAAAATTGACAAGAACCACGAAAAGTTCTTGTGTTTTAGGATAAATTCTGAGGCTATTAAATAAAAAACTTCTCGCTCGCTGAAATATGTTCATTTGCTGAAAATCAACAAAACCACGAAAAGTTCTTGTATTTGAAGATAAAATCTTTTTGCTTTGAAGAAGAAACAAACTTGGTGACTGAAATAAGTTCATCAGATGAAAACCAACAAAAATTGACAAGAACCACGAAAAGTTCTTGTATTTGAAGATAAAATCTGACGCTATTAAAGAAAAATGTTCTCCCTCGCTGAAATATGTTCATTTGCTGAAAATCAACAAAACCATGAAAAGTTCTTGTATTTGAAGATAAAATCTTTTTGCTTTCAAGAAGAAAGATCGAGCTGACTGAAATAAGTTCATTGGATGAACACCAACAAAAATTGATAAGAACCACGAAAAGTCCTTGTATTTTAAGATAAAATCTTGCGCTATTAAAGAAAAAACTTCTAGCTCGCTGAAATATGTTCATTTGCTGAAAACCAACAAAATCACGAAAAGTTCTTGTATTTGCAGATAAAATCTTTTTGCTTTCAAGAAGAAAGATCCAGCTGACTGAAATAAGTTCATTAGATGAAAATCAACAAAAATTGACAAGAACCACGAACAGTTCTTGTATTTTAAGATAAAATCTGAGGCTATTAAAGAAAAAACTTCTAGCTCGCTGAAATATGTTCATTTGCTGAAAATCAACAAAACCACGAAAAGTTCTTGTATTTGAAGATAAAATCTTTTTGCTTTGAAGAAGAAAGATCGAGGTGACTGAAATAAGTTCATCAGATGAAAACCAACAAAAATTGACAAGAACCACGAAAAGTTCTTGTGTTTTAGGATAAAATCTGAGGCTATTAAAGAAAAAACTTCTCGCTCGCTGAAATATGTTCATTTGCTGAAAATCAACAAAACCACGAAAAGTTCTTGTATTTGAAGATAGAATCTTTTTAATTTGAAGAAGAAAGATCTGGGTGACTGAAATAAGTTCATTGGATGAAAACCAACAAAAATTGACAACAACCACGAAAAGTTCTTGTATTTTAAGATAAAATCTGACACTATTAAAGAAAAAACTTCTCCCTCGTTGAAATATGTTCATTTGCAGAAAACCAACAAAACCACGAAAAGTTCATGTATTTGAAGATAGAATCTTTTTGCTTTGAAGAAGAAAGCTCTGGGTGAGTGAAATAAGTTCATTGGATGAAAACCAACAAAAATTGACAAGAACGACGAAAAGTTCTTGTATTTTAAGATAAAATCTTGCGGTATTGAAGAAAAAGCTTCCAGCTCGCTGAAATATGTTCATTTGCTGAAAATCAACAAAACCATGAAAAGTTCTTGTATTTGAAGATAGAATCTTTTTGCTTTGAAGAAGAAAGATCTGGGTGACTGAAATAAGTTCATTGGATGAAAACCAACAAAAATTGACAAGAACGACGAAAAGTTCTTGTATTTTAAGATAAAGTCTTGCGCTATAAAAGAAAAAACTTCTAGCTCGCAGAAATATGTTCATTTGCTGAAAACCAACAAAATCACGAAAGGTATTTGAAGATAAAATCTTTTTGCTTTGAAGAAGAGACATCTTGGTGACTGAAATAAGTTCATGAGATGAAAACCAACAAAAATTGACGAGAACCACGAAAAGTTCTTGTATTTTAAGATAAAATCTGAGGCTATTAAAGAAAAAACTTCTTGCTCGCTGAAATATGTTCATTTGTTGAAAATCAACAAAATCACGAAAAGTTCTTCTATTTGAAGATAAAATCTTTTTGCTTTGAAGAAGAAAGGTCGAGGTGACTGAAATAAGTTCATCAGATGAAAACCAACAAAAATTGACAAGAACCACGAAAAGTTCTTCTATTTTAAGATAAAATCTGAGGCTATTAAAGAAAAAACTTCTTGCTCGCTGAAATATGTTCATTTGCTGAAAATCAACAAAACCACGAAAAGTTCTTGTATTTGAAGATAAAATCTTTTTGCTTTGAAGAAGAAAGATCTCGCTGACTGAAATAAGTTCATCAGATGAAAACCAACAAAAATAGACAAGAACCACGAAAAGTTCTTGTGTTTTAGGATAAAATCTGACGCTATTAAAGAAAAAACTTCTCGCTCGCTGAAATATGTTCATTTGCTGAAAATCAACAAAACCATGAAAAGTTCTTGTATTTGAAGATAAAATCTTTTTGCTTTCAAGAAGAAAGATCGAGCTGACTGAAATAAGTTCATTGGATGAAAACCAACAAAAATTGATAAGAACCACGAAAAGTTCTTGTATTTTAAGATAAAATCTTGTGCTATTAAAGAAAAAACTTCTAGCTCGCTGAAATATGTTCATTTGCTGAAAACCAACAAAATCACGAAAAGTTCTTGTATTTGAAGATAAAATCTTTTTGCTTTGAAGAAGAAAGATCCAGCTGACTGAAATCAGTTCATGAGATGAAAACCAACAAAAATTGACGAGAAACACGAAAAGTGCATGTATTTTAAGATAAAATCTTGCGCTATTAAAGAAAAAACTTCCAGCTCGCTGAAATATGTTCATTTGCTGAAAACCAACAAAACCATGAAAAGTTCTTGTATTTGAAGATCGAATCTTTTTGCTTTGAAGAAGAAAGATCCAGCTGACTGAAATAAGTTCATTGGATGAAAACCAACAAAAATTGACAAGAACCACGAAAAGTTCTTGTATTTTAAGATAAAATCTGACACTATTAAAGAAAAAACTTCTCCCTCGTTGAAATATGTTCATTTGCTGAAAACCAACAAAACCACGAAAAGTTCTTGTATTTGAAGATAAAATCTTTTTGCTCTGAAGAAGAAACAAACTTGGTGACTGAAATAAGTTCATCAGATGAAAACCAACAAAAATTGACAAGAACCACGAAAAGTTCTTGTATTTGAAGATAAAATCTTTTTTCTTTGAAGAAGAAAGATCCAGCTGACTGAAATAAGTTCATTCGATGAAAACCAACAAAAATTGACAAGAACCACGAAAAGTTCTTGTATTTTAAGATAAAATCTTGCGCTATTGAAGAAAAAGCTTCCTTCTCGCTGAAATATGTTCATTTGCTGAAAATCAACAAAACCACGAAAAGTTCTTGTATTTGAAGATAAAATCTTTTTGCTTTGAAGAAGAAAGATCTGGCTGACTGAAATAAGTTCATTCGATCAAAACCAACAAAAATTGACGAGAACCACGAAAAGTTCATGTATTTTAAGATAAAATCTTGCGCTATTAAAGAAAAAACTTCCAGCTCGCTGAAATATGTTCATTTGCTGAAAACCAACAAAACCACGAAAAGTTCTTGTGTTTGAAGATAAAATCTTTTTGCTTTGAAGAAGAAAGATCCAGCTGACTGAAATAAGTTCATTCGATGAAAATCAACAAAAATTGACAAGAACCACGAACAGTTCTTGTATTTTAAGATAAAATCTGAGGCTATTAAAGAAAAAACTTCCAGCTCGCTGAAATATGTTCATTTGCTGAAAACCAACAAAACCACGAGAAGTTCTTGTATTTGAAGATAGAATCTTTTTGCTTTCAAGAAGAAAGATCGAGCTGACTGAAATAAGTTCATTGGATGAAAACCAACAAAAATTGGTAAAAACCACGAAAAGTCCTTGTATTTTAAGATAAAGTCTTGCGCTATCAAAGAAAAAACTTCTAGCTCGCTGAAATATGTTCATTTGCTGAAAACGAACAAAATCACGAAAAGTTCTTGTATTTGAAGATAAAATCTTTTTGCTTTGAAGAAGAAACATCTTGGTGACTGAAATAATTTCATGAGATGAAAACCAACAAAAATTAACGAGAACCACGAAAAGTTCTTCAATTTTAAGATAAAATCTGAGGCTATTAAAGAAAAAACTTCTTGCTCGCTGAAATATGTTCATTTGCTGAAAATCAACAAAACCACGAAAAGTCCTTGTATTTTAAGATAAAGTCTTGCGCTATCAAAGAAAAAACTTCTAGCTCGCTGAAATATGTTCATTTGCTGAAAACCAACAAAATCACGAAAAGTTCTTGTATTTGAAGATAAAATCTTTTTGCTTTGAAGAAGAAAGATCTCGCTGACTGAAATAAGTTCATTCGATGAAAACCAACAAAAATTGACAAGAACCACGAAAAGTTCTTGTATTTTAAGATAAAATCTGATGCTATTAAAGAAAAATCTTCTCCCACGCTGAAATATGTTCATTTGCAGAAAATCAACAAAACCACGAAAAGTTCTTGTATTTGAAGATAAAATCTTTTTGCTTTGAAGAAGAAAGATCTGGCTGACTGAAATAAGTTCATTCGATCAAAACCAACAAAAATTGACGAGAACCACGAAAAGTTCATGTATTTTAAGATAAAATCTTGCGCTATTAAAGAAAAAACTTCCAGCTCGCTGAAATATGTTCATTTGCTGAAAACCAACAAAACCACGAAAAGTTCTTGTATTTGAAGATAAAATCTTTTTGCTTTGAAGAAGAAACATCTTGGTGACTGAAATAATTTCATGAGATGAAAACCAATAAAAATTAACGAGAACCACGAAAAGTTCTTCTATTTTAAGATAAAATCTGAGGCTATTAAAGAAAAAACTTCCAGCTCGCTGAAATATGTTCATTTGCTGAAAATCAACAAAACCACGAAAAGTTCTTGTATTTGAAGATAAAATCTTTTTGCTTTGAAGAAGAAAGATCGAGGTGACTGAAATAAGTTCATCAGATGAAAACCAACAAAAATTGACAAGAACCACGAAAAGTTCTTGTGTTTTAGGATAAAATCTGAGGCTATTAAAGAAAAAACTTCTCGCTCGCTGAAATATGTTCATTTGCTGAAAATCAACAAAACCACGAAAAGTTCTTGTATTTGAAGATAGAATCTTTTTAATTTGAAGAAGAAAGATCTGGGTGACTGAAATAAGTTCATTGGATGAAAACCAACAAAAATTGACAACAACCACGAAAAGTTCTTGTATTTTAAGATAAAATCTGACACTATTAAAGAAAAAACTTCTCCCTCGTTGAAATATGTTCATTTGCAGAAAACCAACAAAACCACGAAAAGTTCATGTATTTGAAGATAGAATCTTTTTGCTTTGAAGAAGAAAGCTCTGGGTGAGTGAAATAAGTTCATTGGATGAAAACCAACAAAAATTGACAAGAACGACGAAAAGTTCTTGTATTTTAAGATAAAATCTTGCGGTATTGAAGAAAAAGCTTCCAGCTCGCTGAAATATGTTCATTTGCTGAAAATCAACAAAACCATGAAAAGTTCTTGTATTTGAAGATAGAATCTTTTTGCTTTGAAGAAGAAAGATCTGGGTGACTGAAATAAGTTCATTGGATGAAAACCAACAAAAATTGACAAGAACGACGAAAAGTTCTTGTATTTTAAGATAAAGTCTTGCGCTATAAAAGAAAAAACTTCTAGCTCGCAGAAATATGTTCATTTGCTGAAAACCAACAAAATCACGAAAGGTATTTGAAGATAAAATCTTTTTGCTTTGAAGAAGAGACATCTTGGTGACTGAAATAAGTTCATGAGATGAAAACCAACAAAAATTGACGAGAACCACGAAAAGTTCTTGTATTTTAAGATAAAATCTGAGGCTATTAAAGAAAAAACTTCTTGCTCGCTGAAATATGTTCATTTGTTGAAAATCAACAAAATCACGAAAAGTTCTTCTATTTGAAGATAAAATCTTTTTGCTTTGAAGAAGAAAGGTCGAGGTGACTGAAATAAGTTCATCAGATGAAAACCAACAAAAATTGACAAGAACCACGAAAAGTTCTTCTATTTTAAGATAAAATCTGAGGCTATTAAAGAAAAAACTTCTTGCTCGCTGAAATATGTTCATTTGCTGAAAATCAACAAAACCACGAAAAGTTCTTGTATTTGAAGATAAAATCTTTTTGCTTTGAAGAAGAAAGATCTCGCTGACTGAAATAAGTTCATCAGATGAAAACCAACAAAAATAGACAAGAACCACGAAAAGTTCTTGTGTTTTAGGATAAAATCTGACGCTATTAAAGAAAAAACTTCTCGCTCGCTGAAATATGTTCATTTGCAGAAAATCAACAAAACCACGAAAAGTTCTTGTATTTGAAGATAGAATCTTTTTGCTTTGAAGAAGAAAGATCTGGGTGACTGAAATAAGTTCATTGGATGAAAACCAACAAAAATTGACAAGAAGCACGAAAAGTTCTTGTATTTTAAGATAAAATCTGACACTATTAAAGAAAAAATTTCTCCCTCGTTGAAATATGTTCATTTGCTAAAAACCAACAAAACCACGAAAAGTTCTTGTATTTGAAGATAAAATCTTTTTGCTTTGAAGAAGAAACAAACTTGGTGACTGAAATAAGTTCATCAGATGAAAACCAACAAAAATTGACAAGAACCACGAAAAGTTCTTGTATTTTAAGATAAAATCTGACGCTATTAAAGAAAAATGTTCTCCCTCGCTGAAATATGTTCATTTGCTGAAAATCAACAAAACCATGAAAAGTTCTTGTATTTGAAGATAAAATCTTTTTGCTTTCAAGAAGAAAGATCGAGCTGACTGAAATAAGTTCATTGGATGAAAACCAACAAAAATTGATAAGAACCACGAAAAGTTCTTGTATTTTAAGATAAAATCTTGTGCTATTAAAGAAAAAACTTCTAGCTCGCTGAAATATGTTCATTTGCTGAAAACCAACAAAATCACGAAAAGTTCTTGTATTTGAAGATAAAATCTTTTTGCTTTGAAGAAGAAAGATCCAGCTGACTGAAATAAGTTCATGAGATGAAAACCAACAAAAATTGACGAGAAACACGAAAAGTGCATGTATTTTAAGATAAAATCTTGCGCTATTAAAGAAAAAACTTCCAGCTCGCTGAAATATGTTCATTTGCTGAAAACCAACAAAACCACGAAAAGTTCTTGTATTTGAAGATCGAATCTTTTTGCTTTGAAGAAGAAAGATCCAGCTGACTGAAATAAGTTCATTGGATGAAAACCAACAAAAATTGACAAGAACCACGAAAAGTTCTTGTATTTTAAGATAAAATCTGACACTATTAAAGAAAAAACTTCTCCCTCGTTGAAATATGTTCATTTGCTGAAAACCAACAAAACCACGAAAAGTTCTTGTATTTGAAGATAAAATCTTTTTGCTCTGAAGAAGAAACAAACTTGGTGACTGAAATAAGTTCATCAGATGAAAACCAACAAAAATTGACAAGAACCACGAAAAGTTCTTGTATTTGAAGATAAAATCTTTTTTCTTTGAAGAAGAAAGATCCAGCTGACTGAAATAAGTTCATTCGATGAAAACCAACAAAAATTGACAAGAACCACGAAAAGTTCTTGTATTTTAAGATAAAATCTTGCGCTATTGAAGAAAAAGCTTCCTTCTCGCTGAAATATGTTCATTTGCTGAAAATCAACAAAACCACGAAAAGTTCTTGTATTTGAAGATAAAATCTTTTTGCTTTGAAGAAGAAAGATCTGGCTGACTGAAATAAGTTCATTCGATCAAAACCAACAAAAATTGACGAGAACCACGAAAAGTTCATGTATTTTAAGATAAAATCTTGCGCTATTAAAGAAAAAACTTCCAGCTCGCTGAAATATGTTCATTTGCTGAAAACCAACAAAACCACGAAAAGTTCTTGTGTTTGAAGATAAAATCTTTTTGCTTTGAAGAAGAAAGATCCAGCTGACTGAAATAAGTTCATTCGATGAAAATCAACAAAAATTGACAAGAACCACGAACAGTTCTTGTATTTTAAGATAAAATCTGAGGCTATTAAAGAAAAAACTTCCAGCTCGCTGAAATATGTTCATTTGCTGAAAACCAACAAAACCACGAGAAGTTCTTGTATTTGAAGATAGAATCTTTTTGCTTTCAAGAAGAAAGATCGAGCTGACTGAAATAAGTTCATTGGATGAAAACCAACAAAAATTGGTAAAAACCACGAAAAGTCCTTGTATTTTAAGATAAAGTCTTGCGCTATCAAAGAAAAAACTTCTAGCTCGCTGAAATATGTTCATTTGCTGAAAACGAACAAAATCACGAAAAGTTCTTGTATTTGAAGATAAAATCTTTTTGCTTTGAAGAAGAAACATCTTGGTGACTGAAATAATTTCATGAGATGAAAACCAACAAAAATTAACGAGAACCACGAAAAGTTCTTCAATTTTAAGATAAAATCTGAGGCTATTAAAGAAAAAACTTCTTGCTCGCTGAAATATGTTCATTTGCTGAAAATCAACAAAACCACGAAAAGTCCTTGTATTTTAAGATAAAGTCTTGCGCTATCAAAGAAAAAACTTCTAGCTCGCTGAAATATGTTCATTTGCTGAAAACCAACAAAATCACGAAAAGTTCTTGTATTTGAAGATAAAATCTTTTTGCTTTGAAGAAGAAAGATCTCGCTGACTGAAATAAGTTCATTCGATGAAAACCAACAAAAATTGACAAGAACCACGAAAAGTTCTTGTATTTTAAGATAAAATCTGATGCTATTAAAGAAAAATCTTCTCCCACGCTGAAATATGTTCATTTGCAGAAAATCAACAAAACCACGAAAAGTTCTTGTATTTGAAGATAAAATCTTTTTGCTTTGAAGAAGAAAGATCTGGCTGACTGAAATAAGTTCATTCGATCAAAACCAACAAAAATTGACGAGAACCACGAAAAGTTCATGTATTTTAAGATAAAATCTTGCGCTATTAAAGAAAAAACTTCCAGCTCGCTGAAATATGTTCATTTGCTGAAAACCAACAAAACCACGAAAAGTTCTTGTATTTGAAGATAAAATCTTTTTGCTTTGAAGAAGAAACATCTTGGTGACTGAAATAATTTCATGAGATGAAAACCAATAAAAATTAACGAGAACCACGAAAAGTTCTTCTATTTTAAGATAAAATCTGAGGCTATTAAAGAAAAAACTTCCAGCTCGCTGAAATATGTTCATTTGCTGAAAATCAACAAAACCACGAAAAGTTCTTGTATTTGAAGATAAAATCTTTTTGCTTTGAAGAAGAAAGATCGAGGTGACTGAAATAAGTTCATCAGATGAAAACCAACAAAAATTGACAAGAACCACGAAAAGTTCTTGTGTTTTAGGATAAAATCTGAGGCTATTAAAGAAAAAACTTCTCGCTCGCTGAAATATGTTCATTTGCTGAAAATCAACAAAACCACGAAAAGTTCTTGTATTTGAAGATAGAATCTTTTTAATTTGAAGAAGAAAGATCTGGGTGACTGAAATAAGTTCATTGGATGAAAACCAACAAAAATTGACAACAACCACGAAAAGTTCTTGTATTTTAAGATAAAATCTGACACTATTAAAGAAAAAACTTCTCCCTCGTTGAAATATGTTCATTTGCAGAAAACCAACAAAACCACGAAAAGTTCATGTATTTGAAGATAGAATCTTTTTGCTTTGAAGAAGAAAGCTCTGGGTGAGTGAAATAAGTTCATTGGATGAAAACCAACAAAAATTGACAAGAACGACGAAAAGTTCTTGTATTTTAAGATAAAATCTTGCGGTATTGAAGAAAAAGCTTCCAGCTCGCTGAAATATGTTCATTTGCTGAAAATCAACAAAACCATGAAAAGTTCTTGTATTTGAAGATAGAATCTTTTTGCTTTGAAGAAGAAAGATCTGGGTGACTGAAATAAGTTCATTGGATGAAAACCAACAAAAATTGACAAGAACGACGAAAAGTTCTTGTATTTTAAGATAAAGTCTTGCGCTATAAAAGAAAAAACTTCTAGCTCGCAGAAATATGTTCATTTGCTGAAAACCAACAAAATCACGAAAGGTATTTGAAGATAAAATCTTTTTGCTTTGAAGAAGAGACATCTTGGTGACTGAAATAAGTTCATGAGATGAAAACCAACAAAAATTGACGAGAACCACGAAAAGTTCTTGTATTTTAAGATAAAATCTGAGGCTATTAAAGAAAAAACTTCTTGCTCGCTGAAATATGTTCATTTGTTGAAAATCAACAAAATCACGAAAAGTTCTTCTATTTGAAGATAAAATCTTTTTGCTTTGAAGAAGAAAGGTCGAGGTGACTGAAATAAGTTCATCAGATGAAAACCAACAAAAATTGACAAGAACCACGAAAAGTTCTTCTATTTTAAGATAAAATCTGAGGCTATTAAAGAAAAAACTTCTTGCTCGCTGAAATATGTTCATTTGCTGAAAATCAACAAAACCACGAAAAGTTCTTGTATTTGAAGATAAAATCTTTTTGCTTTGAAGAAGAAAGATCTCGCTGACTGAAATAAGTTCATCAGATGAAAACCAACAAAAATAGACAAGAACCACGAAAAGTTCTTGTGTTTTAGGATAAAATCTGACGCTATTAAAGAAAAAACTTCTCGCTCGCTGAAATATGTTCATTTGCAGAAAATCAACAAAACCACGAAAAGTTCTTGTATTTGAAGATAGAATCTTTTTGCTTTGAAGAAGAAAGATCTGGGTGACTGAAATAAGTTCATTGGATGAAAACCAACAAAAATTGACAAGAAGCACGAAAAGTTCTTGTATTTTAAGATAAAATCTGACACTATTAAAGAAAAAATTTCTCCCTCGTTGAAATATGTTCATTTGCTAAAAACCAACAAAACCACGAAAAGTTCTTGTATTTGAAGATAAAATCTTTTTGCTTTGAAGAAGAAACAAACTTGGTGACTGAAATAAGTTCATCAGATGAAAACCAACAAAAATTGACAAGAACCACGAAAAGTTCTTGTATTTTAAGATAAAATCTGACGCTATTAAAGAAAAATGTTCTCCCTCGCTGAAATATGTTCATTTGCTGAAAATCAACAAAACCATGAAAAGTTCTTGTATTTGAAGATAAAATCTTTTTGCTTTCAAGAAGAAAGATCGAGCTGACTGAAATAAGTTCATTGGATGAAAACCAACAAAAATTGATAAGAACCACGAAAAGTTCTTGTATTTTAAGATAAAATCTTGTGCTATTAAAGAAAAAACTTCTAGCTCGCTGAAATATGTTCATTTGCTGAAAACCAACAAAATCACGAAAAGTTCTTGTATTTGAAGATAAAATCTTTTTGCTTTGAAGAAGAAAGATCCAGCTGACTGAAATAAGTTCATGAGATGAAAACCAACAAAAATTGACGAGAAACACGAAAAGTGCATGTATTTTAAGATAAAATCTTGCGCTATTAAAGAAAAAACTTCCAGCTCGCTGAAATATGTTCATTTGCTGAAAACCAACAAAACCACGAAAAGTTCTTGTATTTGAAGATCGAATCTTTTTGCTTTGAAGAAGAAAGATCCAGCTGACTGAAATAAGTTCATTGGATGAAAACCAACAAAAATTGACAAGAACCACGAAAAGTTCTTGTATTTTAAGATAAAATCTGACACTATTAAAGAAAAAACTTCTCCCTCGTTGAAATATGTTCATTTGCTGAAAACCAACAAAACCACGAAAAGTTCTTGTATTTGAAGATAAAATCTTTTTGCTCTGAAGAAGAAACAAACTTGGTGACTGAAATAAGTTCATCAGATGAAAACCAACAAAAATTGACAAGAACCACGAAAAGTTCTTGTATTTGAAGATAAAATCTTTTTTCTTTGAAGAAGAAAGATCCAGCTGACTGAAATAAGTTCATTCGATGAAAACCAACAAAAATTGACAAGAACCACGAAAAGTTCTTGTATTTTAAGATAAAATCTTGCGCTATTGAAGAAAAAGCTTCCTTCTCGCTGAAATATGTTCATTTGCTGAAAATCAACAAAACCACGAAAAGTTCTTGTATTTGAAGATAAAATCTTTTTGCTTTGAAGAAGAAAGATCTGGCTGACTGAAATAAGTTCATTCGATCAAAACCAACAAAAATTGACGAGAACCACGAAAAGTTCATGTATTTTAAGATAAAATCTTGCGCTATTAAAGAAAAAACTTCCAGCTCGCTGAAATATGTTCATTTGCTGAAAACCAACAAAACCACGAAAAGTTCTTGTGTTTGAAGATAAAATCTTTTTGCTTTGAAGAAGAAAGATCCAGCTGACTGAAATAAGTTCATTCGATGAAAATCAACAAAAATTGACAAGAACCACGAACAGTTCTTGTATTTTAAGATAAAATCTGAGGCTATTAAAGAAAAAACTTCCAGCTCGCTGAAATATGTTCATTTGCTGAAAACCAACAAAACCACGAGAAGTTCTTGTATTTGAAGATAGAATCTTTTTGCTTTCAAGAAGAAAGATCGAGCTGACTGAAATAAGTTCATTGGATGAAAACCAACAAAAATTGGTAAAAACCACGAAAAGTCCTTGTATTTTAAGATAAAGTCTTGCGCTATCAAAGAAAAAACTTCTAGCTCGCTGAAATATGTTCATTTGCTGAAAACGAACAAAATCACGAAAAGTTCTTGTATTTGAAGATAAAATCTTTTTGCTTTGAAGAAGAAACATCTTGGTGACTGAAATAATTTCATGAGATGAAAACCAACAAAAATTAACGAGAACCACGAAAAGTTCTTCAATTTTAAGATAAAATCTGAGGCTATTAAAGAAAAAACTTCTTGCTCGCTGAAATATGTTCATTTGCTGAAAATCAACAAAACCACGAAAAGTCCTTGTATTTTAAGATAAAGTCTTGCGCTATCAAAGAAAAAACTTCTAGCTCGCTGAAATATGTTCATTTGCTGAAAACCAACAAAATCACGAAAAGTTCTTGTATTTGAAGATAAAATCTTTTTGCTTTGAAGAAGAAAGATCTCGCTGACTGAAATAAGTTCATTCGATGAAAACCAACAAAAATTGACAAGAACCACGAAAAGTTCTTGTATTTTAAGATAAAATCTGATGCTATTAAAGAAAAATCTTCTCCCACGCTGAAATATGTTCATTTGCAGAAAATCAACAAAACCACGAAAAGTTCTTGTATTTGAAGATAAAATCTTTTTGCTTTGAAGAAGAAAGATCTGGCTGACTGAAATAAGTTCATTCGATCAAAACCAACAAAAATTGACGAGAACCACGAAAAGTTCATGTATTTTAAGATAAAATCTTGCGCTATTAAAGAAAAAACTTCCAGCTCGCTGAAATATGTTCATTTGCTGAAAACCAACAAAACCACGAAAAGTTCTTGTATTTGAAGATAGAATCTTTTTGCTTTGAAGAAGAAAGATCTGGGTGACTGAAATAAGTTCATTGGATGAAAACCAACAAAAATTGACAAGAAGCACGAAAAATTCTTGTATTTTAAGATAAAATCTGACGCTATTAAAGAAAAAACTTCTTGCTCGCTGAAATATGTTCATTTGCTGAAAATCAACAAAACCATGAAAAGTTCTTGTATTTGAAGATAAAATCTTTTTGCTTTGAAGAAGAAAGATCGAGCTGACTGAAATAAGTTCATTGGATGAAAACCAACAAAAATTGATAAGAACCACGAAAAGTCCTTGTATTTTAAGATAAAATCTTGCGCGATTAAAGAAAAAACTTCTCGCTCGCTGAAAAATGTTCATTTGCTGAAAACCAACAAAATCACGAAAAGTTCTTGTATTTGAAGATAAAATCTTTTTGCTTTCAAGAAGAAAGATCCAGCTGACTGAAATAAGTTCATTAGATGAAAATCAACAAAAATTGACAAGAACCACGAACAGTTCTTGTATTTTAAGATAAAATCTGAGGCTATTAAAGAAAAAACTTCTAGCTCGCTGAAATATGTTCACTTGCTGAAAATCAACAAAACCACGAAAAGTTCTTGTATTTGAAGATAAAATCTTTTTGCTTTGAAGAAGAAAGATCGAGGTGACTGAAATAAGTTCATCAGATGAAAACCAACAAAAATTGACAAGAACCACGAAAAGTTCTTGTGTTTTAGGATAAAATCTGAGTATTAAAGAAAAAACTTCTCGCTCGCTGAAATATGTTCATTTGCTGAAAATCAACAAAACCACGAAAAGTTCTTGTATTTGAAGATAAAATCTTTTTGCTTTGAAGAAGAAACAAACTTGGTGACTGAAATAAGTTCATCAGATGAAAACCAACAAAAATTGACAGGAACCACGAAAAGTTCTTGTATTTTAAGATAAAATCTGACGCTATTAAAGAAAAATGTTCTCCCTCGCTGAAATATGTTCATTTGCTGAAAATCAACAAAACCATGAAAAGTTCTTGTATTTGAAGATAAAATCTTTTTGCTTTCAAGAAGAAAGATCGAGCTGACTGAAATAAGTTCATTGGATGAAAACCAACAAAAATTGATAAGAACCACGAAAAGTCCTTGTATTTTAAGATAAAATCTTGCGCTATTAAAGAAAAAACTTCTAGCTCGCTGAAATATGTTCATTTGCTGAAAACCAACAAAATCACGAAAAGTTCTTGTATTTGCAGATAAAATCTTTTTGCTTTCAAGAAGAAAGATCCAGCTGACTGAAATAAGTTCATTAGATGAAAATCAACAAAAATTGACAAGAACCACGAACAGTTCTTGTATTTTAAGATAAAATCTGAGGCTATTAAAGAAAAAACTTCTAGCTCGCTGAAATATGTTCATTTGCTGAAAATCAACAAAACCACGAAAAGTTCTTGTATTTGAAGATAAAATCTTTTTGCTTTGAAGAAGAAAGATCGAGGTGACTGAAATGAGTTCATCAGATGAAAACCAACAAAAATTGACAAGAACCACGAAAAGTTCTTGTGTTTTAGGATAAAATCTGAGGCTATTAAAGAAAAAACTTCTCGCTCGCTGAAATATGTTCATTTGCTGAAAATCAACAAAACCACGAAAAGTTCTTGTATTTGAAGATAGAATCTTTTTGCTTTGAAGAAGAAAGATCTGGGTGACTGAAATAAGTTCATTGGATGAAAACCAACAAAAATTGACAACAACCACGAAAAGTTCTTGTATTTTAAGATAAAATCTGACACTATTAAAGAAAAAACTTCTCCCTCGTTGAAATATGTTCATTTGCAGAAAACCAACAAAACCACGAAAAGTTCATGTATTTGAATATAGAATCTTTTTGCTTTGAAGAAGAAAGCTCTGGGTGAGTGAAATAAGTTCATTGGATGAAAACCAACAAAAATTGACAAGAACCACGAAAAGTTCTTGTATTTTAAGATAAAATCTTGCGGTATTGAAGACAAAGCTTCCAGCTCGCTGAAATATGTTCATTTGCTGAAAATCAACAAAACCATGAAAAGTTCTTGTATTTGAAGATAGAATCTTTTTGCTTTGAAGAATAAAGATCTGCGTGACTGAAATAAGTTCATTGGATGAAAACCAACAAAAATTGATAAAAACCACGAAAGGTCCTTGTATTTTAAGATAAAATCTGACACTATTAAAGAAAAAACTTCTCCCTCGCTGAAATATGTTCATTTGCTGAAAACCAACAAAATCACGAAAAGTTCTTGTATTTGAAGATAAAATCTTTTTGCTTTGAAGAAGAAAGATCGAGGTGACTGAAATAAGTTCATCAGATGAAAACCAACAAAAATTGACAAGAACCACGAAAAGTTCTTCTATTTTAAGATAAAATCTGAGGCTATTGAAGAAAAAACTTCTTGCTCGCTGAAATATGTTCATTTGCTGAAAACCAACAAAATCACGAAAGGTTCTTGTATTTGAAGATAAAATCTTTTTGCTTCGAAGAAGAAACATCTTGGTGACTGAAATAAGTTCATGAGATGAAAACCAACAAAAATTGACGAGAACCACGAAAAGTTCTTGTATTTTAAGATAAAATCTGAGGCTATTAAAGAAAAAACTTCTAGCTCGCTGAAATATGTTCATTTGCTGAAAATCAACAAAATCACGAAAAGTTCTTCTATTTGAAGATAAAATCTTTTTGCTTTGAAGAAGAAAGATCGAGGTGACTGAAATAAGTTCATCAGATGAAAACCAACAAAAATTGACAAGAACCACGAAAAGTTCTTCTATTTTAAGATGAAATCTGAGGCTATTAAAGAAAAAACTTCTTGCTCGCTGAAATATGTTCATTTGCTGAAAATCAACAAAACCACGAAAAGTTCTTGTATTTGAAGATAAAATCTTTTTGCTTTGAAGAAGAAAGATCTCGCTGACTGAAATAAGTTCATCAGATGAAAACCAACAAAAATAGACAAGAACCACGAAAAGTTCTTGTGTTTTAGGATAAAATCTGACGCTATTAAAGAAAAAACTTCTCGCTCGCTGAAATATGTTCATTTGCAGAAAATCAACAAAACCACGAAAAGTTCTTGTATTTGAAGATAGAATCTTTTTGCTTTGAAGAAGAAAGATCTGGGTGACTGAAATAAGTTCATTGGATGAAAACCAACAAAAATTGACAAGAAGCACGAAAAGTTCTTGTATTTTAAGATAAAATCTGACACTATTAAAGAAAAAACTTCTCCCTCGTTGAAATATGTTCATTTGCTAAAAACCAACAAAACCACGAAAAGCTCTTGTATTTGAAGATAAAATCTTTTTGCTTTGAAGAAGAAACAAACTTGGTGACTGAAATAAGTTCATCAGATGAAAACCAACAAAAATTGACAAGAACCACGAAAAGTTCTTGTATTTTAAGATAAAATCTGACGCTATTAAAGAAAAATGTTCTCCCTCGCTGAAATATGTTCATTTGCTGAAAATCAACAAAACCATGAAAAGTTCTTGTATTTGAAGATAAAATCTTTTTGCTTTGAAGAAGAAACATCTTGGTGACTGAAATAAGTTCATGAGATGAAAACCAACAAAAATTGACGAGAAACACGAAAAGTTCTTGTATTTTAAGATAAAATCTTGCGCTATTAAAGAAAAAACTTCTAGCTCGCTGAAATATGTTCATTTGCTGAAAACCAACAAAATCACGAAAAGTTCTTGTATTTGTAGATAAAATCTTTTTGCTTTGAAGAAGAAACATCTTGGTGACTGAAATAAGTTCATGAGATGAAAGCCAACAAAAATTGACGAGAAACACGAAAAGTTCATGTATTTTAAGATAAAATCTTGCGCTATTAAAGAAAAAACTTCCAGCTCGCTGAAATATGTTCATTTGCTGAAAACCAACAAAACCACGAAAAGTTCTTGTATTTGAAGATAAAATCTTTTTGCTTTCAAGAAGAAAGATCCAGCTGACTGAAATAAGTTCATTAGATGAAAATCAACAAAAATTGACAAGAACCACGAACAGTTCTTGTATTTTAAGATAAAATCTGAGGCTATTAAAGAAAAAACTTCTAGCTCGCTGAAATATGTTCATTTGCTGAAAATCAACAAAACCACGAAAAGTTCTTGTATTTGAAGATAAAATCTTTTTGCTTTGAAGAAGAAAGATCGAGGTGACAGAAATAAGTTCATCAGATGAAAACCAACAAAAATTGACAAGAACCACGAAAAGTTCTTGTGTTTTAGGATAAAATCTGACGCTATTAAAGAAAAAACTTCTCGCTCGCTGAAATATGTTCATTTGCTGAAAATCAACAAAACCACGAAAAGTTCTTGTATTTGAAGATAGAATCTTTTTGCTTTGAAGAAGAAAGATCTGGGTGACTGAAATAAGTTCATTGGATGAAAACCAACAAAAATTGACAAGAACCACGAAAAGTTCTTGTATTTTAAGATAAAATCTGACACTATTAAAGAAAAAACTTCTCCCTCGTTGAAATATGTTCATTTGCTGAAAACCAACAAAACCACGAAAAGTTCTTGTATTTGAAGATAAAATCTTTTTGCTCTGAAGAAGAAACAAACTTGGTGACTGAAATAAGTTCATCAGATGAAAACCAACAAAAATTGACAAGAACCACGAAAAGTTCTTGTATTTGAATATAAAATCTTTTTGCTTTCAAGAAGAAAGATCCAGCTGACTGAAACAAGTTCATACGATGAAAACCAACAAAAATTGACAAGAACCACGAAAAGTTCTTGCATTTTAGGATAAAATCTGACGCTATTAAAGAAAAAACTTCTCCCTCCCTGAAATAGGTTCATTTGCTGAAAATCAACAAAACCACGAGAAGTTCTTGTATTTCAAGATAGAATCTTTTTGCTTTGAAGAAGAAAGCTCTGGGTGAGTGAAATAAGTTCATTGGATGAAAACCAACAAAAATTGACAAGAACCACGAAAAGTTCATGTATTTTAAGATAAAATCTTGCGCTATTAAAGAAAAAACTTCCAGCTCGCTGAAATATGTTCATTTGCTGAAAACCAACAAAACCACGAAAAGTTCTTGTATTTGAAGATAAAATCTTTTTGCTTTGAAGAAGAAAGATCCAGCTGACTGAAATAAGTTCATTCGATGAAAATCAACAAAAATTGACAAGAACCACGAACAGTTCTTGTATTTTAAGATAAAATCTGAGGCTATTAAAGAAAAAACTTCCAGCTCGCTGAAATATGTTCATTTGCTGAAAATCAACAAAACCACGAGAAGTTCTTGTATTTGAAGATAGAATCTTTTTGCTTTGAAGAAGAAAGATCGAGCTGACTGAAATAAGTTCATTGGATGAAAACCAACAAAAATTGATAAAAACCACGAAAAGTCCTTGTATTTTAAGATAAAGTCTTGCGCTATCAAAGAAAAAACTTCGAGCTCGCTGAAATATGTTCATTTGCTGAAAACCAACAAAATCACGAAAAGTTCTTGTATTTGAAGATAAAATCTTTTTGCTTTGAAGAAGAAACATCTTGGTGACTGAAATAATTTCATGAGATGAAAACCAACAAAAATTAACGAGAACCACGAAAAGTTCTTCAATTTTAAGATAAAATCTGAGGCTATTAAAGAAAAAACTTCTTGCTCGCTGAAATATGTTCATTTGCTGAAAATCAACAAAACCACGAAAAGTCCTTGTATTTTAAGATAAAGTCTTGCGCTATAAAAGAAAAAACTTCTAGCTCACAGAAATCTGTTCATTTGCTGAAAACCAACAAAATCACGAAAAGTTCTTGTATTTGAAGATAAAATCTATTTGCTTTGAAGAAGAAAGATCCAGCTGACTGAAATAAGTTCATTCGATGAAAACCAACAAAAATTGACAAGAACCACGAAAAGTTCTTGTATTTTAAGATAAAATCTGATGCTATTAAAGAAAAATCTTCTCCCACGCTGAAATATGTTCTTTTGCAGAAAATCAACAAAACCACGAAAAATTCTTGTATTTGAAGATAAAATCTTTTTGCTTTGAAGAAGAAAGATCTGGCTGACTGAAATAAGTTCATTCGATCAAAACCAACAAAAATTGACGAGAACCACGAAAAGTTCATGTATTTTAAGATAAAATCTTGCGCTATTAAAGAAAAAACTTCCAGCTCGCTGAAATATGTTCATTTGCTGAAAACCAACAAAACCACGAAAAGTTCTTGTATTTGAAGATAAAATCTTTTTGCTTTCAAGAAGAAAGATCGAGCTGACTGAAATAAGTTCATTGGATGAAAACCAACAAAAATTGACAAGAACCACGAACAGTTCTTGTATTTTAAGATAAAATCTGGGGCGATCAAAGAAAAAACTTCTAGCTCGCTGAAATATGTTCATTTGCTGAAAACCAACAAAATCACGAAAAGTTCTTGTATTTGAAGATAAAATCTTTTTGCTTTGAAGAAGAAAGATCTCGCTGACTGAAATAAGTTCATCACATGAAAACCAACAAAAATTGACAAGAACCACGAAAAGTTCTTGTATTTTAGGATAAAATCTGACGCGATGAAAGAAAAAAATTCTCGCTCGCTGAAATATGTTCATTTGCTGAAAATCAACAAAACCACGAAAAGTTCTTGTATTTGAAGATAAAATCTATTTGCTTTGAAGAAGAAAGATCCAGCTGACTGAAATAAGTTCATTCGATGAAAACCAACAAAAATTGACAAGAACCACGAAAAGTTCTTGTATTTTAAGATAAAATCTGATGCTATTAAAGAAAAATCTTCTCCCACGCTGAAATATGTTCATTTGCAGAAAATCAACAAAACCACGAAAAGTTCTTGTATTTGAAGATAAAATCTTTTTGCTTTGAAGAAGAAAGATCTGGCTGACTGAAATAAGTTCATTCGATCAAAACCAACAAAAATTGACGAGAACCACGAAAAGTTCATGTATTTTAAGATAAAATCTTGCGCTATTAAAGAAAAAACTTCCAGCTCGCTGAAATATGTTCATTTGCTGAAAACCAACAAAACCACGAAAAGTTCTTGTATTTGAAGATAAAATCTTTTTGCTTTCAAGAAGAAAGATCCAGCTGACTGAAATAAGTTCATTAGATGAAAATCAACAAAAATTGACAAGAACCACGAACAGTTCTTGTATTTTAAGATAAAATCTGGGGCGATCAAAGAAAAAACTTCTAGCTCGCTGAAATATGTTCATTTGCTGAAAATCAACAAAACCACGAAAAGTTCTTGTATTTGAAGATCGAATCTTTTTGCTTTGAAGAAGAAAGATCCAGCTGACTGAAATAAGTTCATTGGATGAAAACCAACAAAAATTGACAAGAACCACGAAAAGTTCTTGTATTTTAAGATAAAATCTTCCGCTATTAAAAAAAAACTTCTTGCTCGCTGAAATATTTTCATTTGCTGAAAACCAACAAAAAAAAGTAAAGTTCTTGTATTTGAAGATAAAATCTTTTTGCTTTGAAGAAGAAACATCTTGGTGACTGAAATAATTTCATGAGATGAAAACCAATAAAAATTAACGAGAACCACGAAAAGTTCTTCTATTTTAAGATAAAATCTGAGGCTATTAAAGAAAAAGCTTCTCGCTCGCTGAAATATGTTCATTTGCTGAAAACCAACAAAATCACGAAAAGTTCTTGTATTTGAAGATAAAATCTTTTTGCTTTGAAGAAGAAACATCTTGGTGACTGAAATAATTTCATGAGATGAAAACCAACAAAAATTAACGAGAACCACGAAAAGTTCTTCAATTTTAAGATAAAATCTGAGGCTATTAAAGAAAAAACTTCTTGCTCGCTGAAATATGTTCATTTGCTGAAAATCAACAAAACCACGAAAAGTCCTTGTATTTTAAGATAAAGTCTTGCGCTATCAAAGAAAAAACTTCTAGCTCGCTGAAATATGTTCATTTGCTGAAAACCAACAAAATCACGAAAAGTTCTTGTATTTGAAGATAAAATCTTTTTGCTTTGAAGAAGAAAGATCTCGCTGACTGAAATAAGTTCATCAGATGAAAACCAACAAAAATTGACAAGAACCACGAAAAGTTCTTGTATTTTAGGATAAAATCTGACGCTATTAAAGAAAAAAATTCTCGCTCGCTGAAATATGTTCATTTGCTGAAAATCAACAAAACCACGAAAAGTTCTTGTATTTGAAGATAAAATCTATTTGCTTTGAAGAAGAAAGATCCAGCTGACAGAAATAAGTTCATTCGATGAAAACCAACAAAAATTGACAAGAACCACGAAAAGTTCTTGTATTTTAAGATAAAATCTGATGCTATTAAAGAAAAATCTTCTCCCACGCTGAAATATGTTCATTTGCAGAAAATCAACAAAACCACGAAAAGTTCTTGTATTTGAAGATAAAATCTTTTTGCTTTGAAGAAGAAAGATCCAGCTGACTGAAATAAGTTCATTGGATGAAAACCAACAAAAATTGACAAGAACCACGAAAAGTTCTTGTATTTTAAGATAAAATCTTGCGCTATTAAAAAAAAACTTCTTGCTCGCTGAAATATTTTCATTTGCTGAAAACCAACAAAAAAAAGTAAAGTTCTTGTATTTGAAGATAAAATCTTTTTGCTTTGAAGAAGAAACATCTTGGTGACTGAAATAATTTCATGAGATGAAAACCAATAAAAATTAACGAGAACCACGAAAAGTTCTTCTATTTTAAGATAAAATCTGAGGCTATTAAAGAAAAAACTTCTCGCTCGCTGAAATATGTTCATTTGCTGAAAACCAACAAAATCACGAAAAGTTCTTGTATTTGAAGATAAAATCTTTTTGCTTTGAAGAAGAAAGATCCAGCTGACTGAAATAAGTTCATTGGATGAAAACCAACAAAAATTGACAAGAACCACGAAAAGTTCTTGTATTTTAAGATAAAATCTTGCGCTATTAAAAAAAAACTTCTTGCTCGCTGAAATATTTTCATTTGCTGAAAACCAACAAAAAAAAGTAAAGTTCTTGTATTTGAAGATAAAATCTTTTTGCTTTGAAGAAGAAACATCTTGGTGACTGAAATAATTTCATGAGATGAAAACCAATAAAAATTAACGAGAACCACGAAAAGTTCTTCTATTTTAAGATAAAATCTGAGGCTATTAAAGAAAAAACTTCTCGCTCGCTGAAATATGTTCATTTGCTGAAAACCAACAAAATCACGAAAAGTTCTTGTATTTGAAGATAAAATCTTTTTGCTTTGAAGAAGAAAGATCTCGCTGACTGAAATAAGTTCATCAGATGAAAACCAACAAAAATTGACAAGAACCACGAAAAGTTCTTGTATTTTAGGATAAAATCTGACGCTATTAAAGAAAAAAATTCTCGCTCGCTGAAATATGTTCATTTGCTGAAAATCAACAAAACCACGAAAAGTTCTTGTATTTGAAGATAAAATCTATTTGCTTTGAAGAAGAAAGATCCAGCTGACAGAAATAAGTTCATTCGATGAAAACCAACAAAAATTGACAAGAACCACGAAAAGTTCTTGTATTTTAAGATAAAATCTGATGCTATTAAAGAAAGATCTTCTCCCACGCTGAAATATGTTCATTTGCAGAAAATCAACAAAACCACGAAAAGTTCTTGTATTTGAAGATAAAATCTTTTTGCTTTGAAGAAGAAAGATCTGGCTGACTGAAATAAGTTCATTCGATCAAAACCAACAAAAATTGACGAGAACCACGAAAAGTTCATGTATTTTAAGATAAAATCTTGCGCTATTAAAGAAAAAACTTCCAGCTCGCTGAAATATGTTCATTTGCTGAAAACCAACAAAACCACGAAAAGTTCTTGTATTTGAAGATAAAATCTTTTTGCTTTCAAGAAGAAAGATCCAGCTGACTGAAATAAGTTCATTAGATGAAAATCAACAAAAATTGACAAGAACCACGAACAGTTCTTGTATTTTAAGATAAAATCTTGCGCTATTAAAAAAAAACTTCTTGCTCGCTGAAATATTTTCATTTGCTGAAAACCAACAAAAAAAAGTAAAGTTCTTGTATTTGAAGATAAAATCTTTTTGCTTTGAAGAAGAAACATCTTGGTGACTGAAATAATTTCATGAGATGAAAACCAATAAAAATTAACGAGAACCACGAAAAGTTCTTCTATTTTAAGATAAAATCTGAGGCTATTAAAGAAAAAACTTCTTGCTCGCTGAAATATGTTCATTTGCTGAAAACCAACAAAACCACGAAAAGTTCTTGTATTTGAAGATAAAATATTTTTGCTTTGAAGAAGAAACAAACTTGGTGTCTGAAATAAGTTCATCAGATGAAAACCAACAAAAATTGACACGAACCACAAAAAGTTCTTGTATTTGAAGATAAAATCTTTTTGCTTTGAAGAAGAAAGATCGAGCTGACTGAAATAAGTTCATTCGATGAAAACCAACAAAAATTGACAAGAACCACGAAAAGTTCTTGTATTTTAGGATAAAATCTGACGCTATTAAAGAAAAAACTTCTCCCTCCCTGAAATAGGTTCATTTGCTGAAAATCAACAAAACCACGAGAAGTTCTTGTATTTGAAGATAGAATCTTTTTGCTTTGAAGAAGAAATCTCTGGGTGAGTGAAATAAGTTCATTGGATGAAAACCAACAAAAATTGACAAGAACCACGAAAAGTTCTTGTATTTTAAGATAAAATCTGATGCTATTAAAGAAAAATCTTCTCCCACGCTGAAATATGTTCATTTGCAGAAAATCAACAAAACCACGAAAAGTTCTTGTATTTGAAGATAAAATCTTTTTGCTTTGAAGAAGAAAGATCCAGCTGACTGAAATAAGTTCATTGGATGAAAACCAACAAAAATTGACAAGAACCACGAAAAGTTCTTGTATTTTAAGATAAAATCTTGCGCTATTAAAAAAAAACTTCTTGCTCGCTGAAATATTTTCATTTGCTGAAAACCAACAAAAAAAAGTAAAGTTCTTGTATTTGAAGATAAAATCTTTTTGCTTTGAAGAAGAAACATCTTGGTGACTGAAATAATTTCATGAGATGAAAACCAATAAAAATTAACGAGAACCACGAAAAGTTCTTCTATTTTAAGATAAAATCTGAGGCTATTAAAGAAAAAACTTCTCGCTCGCTGAAATATGTTCATTTGCTGAAAACCAACAAAATCACGAAAAGTTCTTGTATTTGAAGATAAAATCTTTTTGCTTTGAAGAAGAAAGATCCAGCTGACTGAAATAAGTTCATTGGATGAAAACCAACAAAAATTGACAAGAACCACGAAAAGTTCTTGTATTTTAAGATAAAATCTTGCGCTATTAAAAAAAAACTTCTTGCTCGCTGAAATATTTTCATTTGCTGAAAACCAACAAAAAAAAGTAAAGTTCTTGTATTTGAAGATAAAATCTTTTTGCTTTGAAGAAGAAACATCTTGGTGACTGAAATAATTTCATGAGATGAAAACCAATAAAAATTAACGAGAACCCCGAAAAGTTCTTCTATTTTAAGATAAAATCTGAGGCTATTAAAGAAAAAACTTCTCGCTCGCTGAAATATGTTCATTTGCTGAAAACCAACAAAATCACGAAAAGTTCTTGTATTTGAAGATAAAATCTTTTTGCTTTGAAGAAGAAACATCTTGGTGACTGAAATAATTTCATGAGATGAAAACCAACAAAAATTAACGAGAACCACGAAAAGTTCTTCAATTTTAAGATAAAATCTGAGGCTATTAAAGAAAAAACTTCTTGCTCGCTGAAATATGTTCATTTGCTGAAAATCAACAAAACCACGAAAAGTCCTTGTATTTTAAGATAAAGTCTTGCGCTATCAAAGAAAAAACTTCTAGCTCGCTGAAATATGTTCATTTGCTGAAAACCAACAAAATCACGAAAAGTTCTTGTATTTGAAGATAAAATCTTTTTGCTTTGAAGAAGAAAGATCTCGCTGACTGAAATAAGTTCATCAGATGAAAACCAACAAAAATTGACAAGAACCACGAAAAGTTCTTGTATTTTAGGATAAAATCTGACGCTATTAAAGAAAAAAATTCTCGCTCGCTGAAATATGTTCATTTGCTGAAAATCAACAAAACCACGAAAAGTTCTTGTATTTGAAGATAAAATCTATTTGCTTTGAAGAAGAAAGATCCAGCTGACAGAAATAAGTTCATTCGATGAAAACCAACAAAAATTGACAAGAACCACGAAAAGTTCTTGTATTTTAAGATAAAATCTGATGCTATTAAAGAAAAATCTTCTCCCACGCTGAAATATGTTCATTTGCAGAAAATCAACAAAACCACGAAAAGTTCTTGTATTTGAAGATAAAATCTTTTTGCTTTGAAGAAGAAAGATCTGGCTGACTGAAATAAGTTCATTCGATCAAAACCAACAAAAATTGACGAGAACCACGAAAAGTTCATGTATTTTAAGATAAAATCTTGCGCTATTAAAGAAAAAACTTCCAGCTCGCTGAAATATGTTCATTTGCTGAAAACCAACAAAACCACGAAAAGTTCTTGTATTTGAAGATAAAATCTTTTTGCTTTCAAGAAGAAAGATCCAGCTGACTGAAATAAGTTCATTAGATGAAAATCAACAAAAATTGACAAGAACCACGAACAGTTCTTGTATTTTAAGATAAAATCTTGCGCTATTAAAAAAAAACTTCTTGCTCGCTGAAATATTTTCATTTGCTGAAAACCAACAAAAAAAAGTAAAGTTCTTGTATTTGAAGATAAAATCTTTTTGCTTTGAAGAAGAAACATCTTGGTGACTGAAATAATTTCATGAGATGAAAACCAATAAAAATTAACGAGAACCACGAAAAGTTCTTCTATTTTAAGATAAAATCTGAGGCTATTAAAGAAAAAACTTCTTGCTCGCTGAAATATGTTCATTTGCTGAAAACCAACAAAACCACGAAAAGTTCTTGTATTTGAAGATAAAATATTTTTGCTTTGAAGAAGAAACAAACTTGGTGTCTGAAATAAGTTCATCAGATGAAAACCAACAAAAATTGACACGAACCACAAAAAGTTCTTGTATTTGAAGATAAAATCTTTTTGCTTTGAAGAAGAAAGATCGAGCTGACTGAAATAAGTTCATTCGATGAAAACCAACAAAAATTGACAAGAACCACGAAAAGTTCTTGTATTTTAGGATAAAATCTGACGCTATTAAAGAAAAAACTTCTCCCTCCCTGAAATAGGTTCATTTGCTGAAAATCAACAAAACCACGAGAAGTTCTTGTATTTGAAGATAGAATCTTTTTGCTTTGAAGAAGAAAGATCTGGGTGACTGAAATAAGTTCATTGGATGAAAACCAACAAAAATTGACAAGAAGCACGAAAAATTCTTGTATTTTAAGATAAAATCTGACGCTATTAAAGAAAAATGTTCTCCCTCGCTGAAATATGTTCATTTGCTGAAAATCAACAAAACCATGAAAAGTTCTTGTATTTGAAGATAAAATCTTTTTGCTTTCAAGAAGAAAGATCGAGCTGACTGAAATAAGTTCATTGGATGAACACCAACAAAAATTGATAAGAACCATGAAAAGTTCTTGTATTTTAAGATAAAATCTGACGCTATTAAAGAAAAAACTTCTTGCTCGCTGAAATATGTTCATTTGCTGAAAATCAACAAAACCATGAAAAGTTCTTGTATTTGAAGATAAAATCTTTTTGCTTTGAAGAAGAAAGATCGAGCTGACTGAAATAAGTTCATTGGATGAAAACCAACAAAAATTGATAAGAACCACGAAAAGTCCTTGTATTTTAAGATAAAATCTTGCGCGATTAAAGAAAAAACTTCTCGCTCGCTGAAATATGTTCATTTGCTCTAAACCAACAAAATCACGAAAAGTTCTTGTATTTGAAGATAAAATCTTTTTGCTTTCAAGAAGAAAGATCCAGCTGACTGAAATAAGTTCATTCGATGAAAATCAACAAAAATTGACAAGAACCACGAACAGTTCTTGTATTTTAAGATAAAATCTGAGGCTATTAAAGAAAAAACTTCTCGCTCGCTGAAATATGTTCACTTGCTGAAAATCAACAAAACCACGAAAAGTTCTTGTATTTGAAGATAAAATCTTTTTGCTTTGAAGAAGAAAGATCGAGGTGACTGAAATAAGTTCATCAGATGAAAACCAACAAAAATTGACAAGAACCACGAAAAGTTCTTGTGTTTTAGGATAAAATCTGAGGCTATTAAAGAAAAAACTTCTCGCTCGCTGAAATATGTTCATTTGCTGAAAATCAACAAAACCACGAAAAGTTCTTGTATTTGAAGATAAAATCTTTTTGCTTTGAAGAAGAAAGATCGAGGTGACTGAAATAAGTTCATCAGATGAAAACCAACAAAAATTGACAAGAACCACGAAAAGTTCTTGTGTTTTAGGATAAAATCTGAGGCTATTAAAGAAAAAACTTCTCGCTCGCTGAAATATGTTCATTTGCTGAAAATCAACAAAACCACGAAAAGTTCTTGTATTTGAAGATAGAATCTTTTTGCTTTGAAGAAGAAAGATCTGGGTGACTGAAATAAGTTCATTGGATGAAAACCAACAAAAATTGACAAGAACCACGAAAAGTTCTTGTATTTTAAGATAAAATCTGACACTATTAAAGAAAAAACTTCTCCCTCGTTGAAATATGTTCATTTGCTGAAAACCAACAAAACCACGAAAAGTTCTTGTATTTGAAGATAGAATCTTTTTGCTTTGAAGAAGAAAGCTCTGGGTGAGTGAAATAAGTTCATTGGATGAAAACCAACAAAAATTGACAAGAACCACGAAAAGTTCTTGTATTTTAAGATAAAATCTTGCGGTATTGAAGAAAAAACTTCCAGCTCGCTGAAATATGTTCATTTGCTGAAAATCAACAAAATCACGAAAAGTTCTTCTATTTGAAGATAAAATCTTTTTGCTTTGAAGAAGAAAGATCGAGGTGACTGAAATAAGTTCATCAGATGAAAACCAACAAAAATTGACAAGAACCACGAAAAGTTCTTCTATTTTAAGATAAAATCTGAGGCTATTAAAGAAAAAACTTCTTGCTCGCTGAAATATGTTCATTTGCAGAAAATCAACAAAACCACGAAAAGTTCTTGTATTTGAAGATAGAATCTTTTTGCTTTGAAGAAGAAAGATCTGGGTGACTGAAATAAGTTCATTGGATGAAAACCAACAAAAATTGACAAGAAGCACGAAAAGTTCTTGTATTTTAAGATAAAATCTGACACTATTAAAGAAAAAACTTCTCCCTCGTTGAAATATGTTCATTTGCTAAAAACCAACAAAACCACGAAAAGGTCTTGTATTTGAAGATAAAATCTTTTTGCTTTGAAGAAGAAACAAACTTGGTGACTGAAATAAGTTCATCAGATGAAAACCAACAAAAATTGACAACAACCACGAAAAGTTCTTGTATTTTAAGATAAAATCTGACGCTATTAAAGAAAAATGTTCTCCCTCGCTGAAATATGTTCATTTGCTGAAAATCAACAAAACCATGAAAAGTTCTTGTATTTGAAGATAAAATCTTTTTGCTTTGAAGAAGAAACATCTTGGTGACTGAAATAAGTTCATGAGATGAAAACCAACAAAAATTGACGAGAAACACGAAAAGTTCTTGTATTTTAAGATAAAATCTTGCGCTATGAAAGAAAAAACTTCTAGCTCGCTGAAATATGTTCATTTGCTGAAAACCAACAAAATCACGAAACGTTCTTGTATTTGAAGATAAAATCTTTTTGCTTTGAAGAAGAAATATCTTGGTGACTGAAATAAGTTCATGAGATGAAAACCAACAAAAATTGACGAGAACCACGAACAGTTCTTGTATTTTAAGATAAAATCTGAGGCTATTAAAGAAAAAACTTCTAGCTCGCTGAAATATGTTCATTTGCTGAAAATCAACAAAATCACGAAAAGTTCTTGTATTTGAAGATAAAATCTTTTTGCTTTGAAGAAGAAACATCTTGGTGACTGAAATAAGTTCATGAGATGAAAACCAACAAAAATTGACGAGAACCACGAACAGTTCTTGTATTTTAAGATAAAATCTGAGGCTATTAAAGAAAAAACTTCTAGCTCGCTGAAATATGTTCATTTGCTGAAAATCAACAAAACCACGAAAAGTTCTTGTATTTGAAGATAAAATCTTTTTGCTTTGAAGAAGAAAGATCGAGGTGACAGAAATAAGTTCATCAGATGAAAACCAACAAAAATTGACAAGAACCACGAAAAGTTCTTGTGTTTTAGGATAAAATCTGACGCTATTAAAGAAAAAACTTCTCGCTCGCTGAAATATGTTCATTTGCTGAAAATCAACAAAACCACGAAAAGTTCTTGTATTTGAAGATCGAATCTTTTTGCTTTGAAGAAGAAAGATCTGGGTGACTGAAATAAGTTCATTGGATGAAAACCAACAAAAATTGACAAGAACCACGAAAAGTTCTTGTATTTTAAGATAAAATCTGACACTATTAAAGAAAAAACTTCTCCCTCGTTGAAATATGTTCATTTGCTGAAAACCAACAAAACCACGAAAAGTTCTTGTATTTGAAGATAAAATCTTTTTGCTCTGAAGAAGAAACAAACTTGGTGACTGAAATAAGTTCATCAGATGAAAACCAACAAAAATTGACAAGAACCACGAAAAGTTCTTGTATTTGAAGATAAAATCTTTTTGCTTTCAAGAAGAAAGATCCAGCTGACTGAAACAAGTTCATTCGATGAAAACCAACAAAAATTGACAAGAACCACGAAAAGTTCTTGCATTTTAGGATAAAATCTGACGCTATTCAAGAAAAAACTTCTCCCTCCCTGAAATAGGTCCATTTGCTGAAAATCAACAAAACCACGAGAAGTTCTTGTATTTCAAGATAGAATCTTTTTGCTTTGAAGAAGAAAGCTCTGGGTGAGTGAAATAAGTTCATTGGATGAAAACCAACAAAAATTGACAAGAACCACGAAAAGTTCTTGTATTTTAAGATAAAATCTTGCGCTATTGAAGAAAAAGCTTCCTGCTCGCTGAAATATGTTCATTTGCTGAAAATCAACAAAACCACGAAAAGTTCTTGTATTTGAAGATAAAATCTTTTTGCTTTGAAGAAGAAAGATCTGGCTGACTGAAATAAGTTCATTCGATCAAAACCAACAAAAATTGACGAGAACCACGAAAAGTTCATGTATTTTAAGATAAAATCTTGCGCTATTAAAGAAAAAACTTCCAGCTCGCTGAAATATGTTCATTTGCTGAAAACCAACAAAACCACGAAAAGTTCTTGTATTTGAAGATAAAATCTTTTTGCTTTGAAGAAGAAAGATCCAGCTGACTGAAATAAGTTCATTCGATGAAAATCAACAAAAATTGACAAGAACCACGAACAGTTCTTGTATTTTAAGATAAAATCTGAGGCTATTAAAGAAAAAACTTCCAGCTCGCTGAAATATGTTCATTTGCTGAAAATCAACAAAACCACGAGAAGTTCTTGTATTTGAAGATAGAATCTTTTTGCTTTGAAGAAGAAAGATCGAGCTGACTGAAATAAGTTCATTGGAAGAAAACCAACAAAAATTGATAAAAACCACGAAAAGTCCTTGTATTTTAAGATAAAGTCTTGCGCTATCAAAGAAAAAACTTCTAGCTCGCTGAAATATGTTCATTTGCTGAAAACCAACAAAATCACGAAAAGTTCTTGTATTTGAAGATAAAATCTTTTTGCTTTGAAGAAGAAACATCTTGGTGACTGAAATAATTTCATGAGATGAAAACCAACAAAAATTAACGAGAACCACGAAAAGTTCTTCAATTTTAAGATAAAATCTGAGGCTATTAAAGAAAAAACTTCTTGCTCGCTGAAATATGTTCATTTGCTGAAAATCAACAAAACCACGAAAAGTCCTTGTATTTTAAGATAAAGTCTTGCGCTATAAAAGAAAAAACTTCTAGCTCGCTGAAATATGTTCATTTGCTGAAAACCAACAAAATCACGAAAAGTTCTTGTATTTGAAGATAAAATCTTTTTGCTTTGAAGAAGAAAGATCTGGCTGACTGAAATAAGTTCATTCGATCAAAACCAACAAAAATTGACGAGAACCACGAAAAGTTCATGTATTTTAAGATAAAATCTTGCGCTATTAAAGAAAAAACTTCCAGCTCGCTGAAATATGTTCATTTGCTGAAAACCAACAAAACCACGAAAAGTTCTTGTATTTGAAGATAAAATCTTTTTGCTTTCAAGAAGAAAGATCCAGCTGACTGAAATAAGTTCATTAGATGAAAATCAACAAAAATTGACAAGAACCACGAACAGTTCTTGTATTTTAAGATAAAATCTGAGGCGATTAAAGAAAAAACTTCTAGCTCGCTGAAATATGTTCATTTGCTGAAAATCAACAAAACCACGAAAAGTTCTTGTATTTGAAGATCGAATCTTTTTGCTTTGAAGAAGAAAGATCCAGCTGACTGAAATAAGTTCATTGGATGAAAACCAACAAAAATTGACAAGAACCACGAAAAGTTCTTGTATTTTAAGATAAAATCTTGCGCTATTAAAAAAAAACTTCTTGCTCGCTGAAATATTTTCATTTGCTGAAAACCAACAAAAAAAAGTAAAGTTCTTGTATTTGAAGATAAAATCTTTTTGCTTTGAAGAAGAAACATCTTGGTGGCTGAAATAATTTCATGAGATGAAAACCAATAAAAATTAACGAGAACCACGAAAAGTTTTTCTATTTTAAGATAAAATCTGAGGCTATTAAAGAAAAAACTTCTTGCTCGCTGAAATATGTTCATTTGCTGAAAATCAACAAAACCACGAAAAGTTCTTGTATTTGAAGATAAAATCTTTTTGCTTTGAAGAAGAAAGATCTCGCTGACTGAAATAAGTTCATCAGATGAAAATCAACAAAAATTGACAAGAACCACGAAAAGTTCTTTTATTTTAGGATAAAATCTGACGCTATTGAAGAAAAAACTTCTCGCTCGCTGAAATATGTTCATTTGCTGAAAATCAACAAAACCACGAAAGTTCTTGTATTTGAAGATAAAATCTATTTGCTTTGAAGAAGAAAGATCGAGCTGACTGAAATAAGTTCATTCGATGAAAACCAACAAAAATTGACAAGAACCACGAAAAGTTCTTGTATTTTAAGATAAAATCTGACGCTATTGAAGAAAAAACTTCTCGCTCGCTGAAATATGTTCATTTGCTGAAAACCAACAAAACCACAAAAAGTTCTTGTATTTGAAGATAAAATCTTTTTGCTTTCAAGAAGAAAGATCCAGCTGACTGAAATAAGTTCATTAGATGAAAATCAACAAAAATTGACAAGAACCACGAACAGTTCTTGTATTTTAAGATAAAATCTTGCGCTATTAAAAAAAAACTTCTTGCTCGCTGAAATATTTTCATTTGCTGAAAACCAACAAAAAAAAGTAAAGTTCTTGTATTTGAAGATAAAATCTTTTTGCTTTGAAGAAGAAACATCTTGGTGACTGAAATAATTTCATGAGATGAAAACCAATAAAAATTAACGAGAACCACGAAAAGTTCTTCTATTTTAAGATAAAATCTGAGGCTATTAAAGAAAAAACTTCTTGCTCGCTGAAATATGTTCATTTGCTGAAAATCAACAAAACCACGAAAAGTTCTTGTATTTGAAGATAAAATCTTTTTGCTTTGAAGAAGAAAGATCTCGCTGACTGAAATAAGTTCATCAGATGAAAATCAACAAAAATTGACAAGAACCACGAAAAGTTCTTGTAATTTAGGATAAAATCTGACGCTATTGAAGAAAAAACTTCTCGCTCGCTGAAACATGTTCATTTGCTGAAAATCAACAAAACCACGAAAGTTCTTGTATTTGAAGATAAAATCTATTTGCTTTGAAGAAGAAAGATCGAGCTGACTGAAATAAGTTCATTCGATGAAAACCAACAAAAATTGACAAGAACCACGAAAAGTTCTTGTATTTTAAGATAAAATCTGATGCTATTGAAGAAAAAACTTCTCGCTCGCTGAAATATGTTCATTTGCTGAAAACCAACAAAACCACAAAAAGTTCTTGTATTTGAAGATAAAATCTTTTTGCTTTCAAGAAGAAAGATCCAGCTGACTGAAATAAGTTCATTAGATGAAAATCAACAAAAATTGACAAGAACCACGAACAGTTCTTGTATTTTAAGATAAAATCAGAGGCTATTAAAGAAAAAACTTCTAGCTCGCTGAAATATGTTCATTTGCTGAAAATCAACAAAACCACGAGAAGTTCTTGTATTTGAAGATAGAATCTTTTTGCTTTGAAGAAGAAAGCTCTGGGTGAGTGAAATAAGTTCATTGGATGAAAACCAACAAAAATTGACAAGAACCACGAAAAGTTCTTGTATTTTAAGATAAAAATCTTGCGCTATTGAAGAAAAAGCTTCCAGCTCGCTGACATATGTTCATTTGCTGAAAATCAACAAAACCATGAAAAGTTCTTGTATTTGAAGATAAAATCTTTTTGCTTTGAAGAAGAAAGATCGAGCTGACTGAAATAAGTTCATTCGATGAAAACCAACAAAAATTGACAAGAACCACGAAAAGTTCTTGTATTTTAAGATAAAATCTGATGCTATTAAAGAAAAATCTTCTCCCACGCTGAAATATGTTCATTTGCAGAAAATCAACAAAACCACGAAAAGTTCTTGTATTTGAAGATAAAATCTTTTTGCTTTGAAGAAGAAAGATCTGGCTGACTGAAACAAGTTCATTCGATCAAAACCAACAAAAATTGACGAGAACCACAAAAAGTTCATGTATTTTAAGATAAAATCTTGCGCTATTAAAGAAAAAACTTCCAGCTCGCTGAAATATGTTCATTTGCTGAAAACCAACAAAACCACGAAAAGTTCTTGTGTTTGAAGATAAAATCTTTTTGCTTTCAAGAAGAAAGATCCAGCTGACTGAAATAAGTTCATTTGCTGAAAATCAACAAAACCACGAAAAGTTCTTGTATTTGAAGATAGAATCTTTTTGCTTTGAAGAAGAAAGATCTGGGTGACTGAAATAAGTTCATTGGATGAAAACCAACAAAAATTGACAAGAACCACGAAAAGTTCTTGTATTTTAAGATAAAATCTGACACTATTAAAGAAAAAACTTCTCCCTCGTTGAAATATGTTCATTTGCTGAAAACCAACAAAACCACGAAAAGTTCTTGTATTTGAAGATAAAATCTTTTTGCTTTGAAGAAGAAACAAACTTGGTGTCTGAAATAAGTTCATCAGATGAAAACCAACAAAAATTGACACGAACCACGAAAAGTTCTTGTATTTTAGGATAAAATCTGACGCTATTAAAGAAAAAACTTCCAGCTCGCTGAAATATGTTCATTTGCTGAAAATCAACAAAACCATGAAAGGTTCTTGTATTTGAAGATAAAATCTTTTTTGCGTTGAAGAAGAAAGATCGAGGTGACTGAAATAAGTTCATTAGATGAAAACCAACAAAAATTGACAAGAACCACGAAAAGTTCTTGTATTTTAAGATAAAATCTGACGCTATTGAAGAAAAATCTTCGAGCTCGCTGAAATATGTTCATTTGCTGAAAATCAACAAAACCACAAAAAGTTCTTGTATTTGAAGATAAAATCTTTTTGCTTTGAAGAAGAAAGATCCAGCTGACTGAAATAAGTTCATTGGATGAAAACCAACAAAAATTGACAAGAACCACGAAAAGTTCTTGTATTTTAAGATAAAATCTTGCGCTATTAAAAAAAAACTTCTTGCTCGCTGAAATATTTTCATTTGCTGAAAACCAACAAAAAAAAGTAAAGTTCTTGTATTTGAAGATAAAATCTTTTTGCTTTGAAGAAGAAACATCTTGGTGACTGAAATAATTTCATGAGATGAAAACCAATAAAAATTAACGAGAACCACGAAAAGTTCTTCTATTTTAAGATAAAATCTGAGGCTATTAAAGAAAAAACTTCTTGCTCGCTGAAATATGTTCATTTGCTGAAAATCAACAAAACCACGAAAAGTTCTTGTATTTGAAGATAAAATCTTTTTGCTTTGAAGAAGAAAGATCTCGCTGACTGAAAAAGGTTCATCAGATGAAAACTAACAAAAATTGACAAGAACCACGAAAAGTTCTTGTATTTTAGGATAAAATCTGACGCTATTGAAGAAAAAACTTCTCGCTCGCTGAAATATGTTCATTTGCTGAAAATCAACAAAACCACGAAAAGTTCTTGTATTTGAAGATAAAATCTATTTGCTTTGAAGAAGAAAGATCGAGCTGACTGAAATAAGTTCATTCGATGAAAACCAACAAAAATTGACAAGAACCACGAAAAGTTCTTGTATTTTAAGATAAAATCTGACGCGATTGAAGAAAAATCTTCTCCCACGCTGAAATATGTTCATTTGCAGAAAATCAACAAAACCACGAAAAGTTCTTGTATTTGAAGAAAAAATCTTTTTGCTTTGAAGAAGACAGATCTGGCTGACTGAAATAAGTTCATTCGATCAAAACCAACAAAAATTGACGAGAACCACGAAAAGTTCATGTATTTTAAGATAAAATCTTGCGCTATTAAAGAAAAAACTTCCAGCTCGCTGAAATATGTTCATTTGCTGAAAACCAACAAAACCATGAAAAGCTCTTGTATTTGAAGATAAAATCTTTTTGCTTTGAAGAAGAAAGATCCAGCTGACTGAAATAAGTTCATTAGATGAAAATCAACAAAAATTGACAAGAACCACGAACAGTTCTTGTATTTTAAGATAAAATCTGAGGCTATTAAAGAAAAAACTTCTAGCTCGCTGAAATATGTTCATTTGCTGAAAATCAACAAAACCACGAGAAGTTCTTGTATTTGAAGATAGAATCTTTTTGCTTTGAAGAAGAAAGCTCTGGGTGAGTGAAATAAGTTCATTGGATGAAAACCAACAAAAATTGACAAGAACCACGAAAAGTTCTTGTATTTTAAGATAAAAATCTTGCGCTATTGAAGAAAAAGCTTCCAGCTCGCTGAAAAATGTTCATTTGCTGAAAATCAACAAAACCATGAAAAGTTCTTGTATTTGAAGATAAAATCTTTTTGCTTTGAAGAAGAAAGATCGAGCTGACTGAAATAAGTTCATTGGATGAAAACCAACAAAAATTGATAAAAACCACGAAAAGTCCTTGTATTTTAAGATAAAGTCTTGCGCTATCAAAGAAAAAACTTCTAGCTCGCTGAAATATGTTCATTTGCTGAAAACCAACAAAATCACGAAAGGTTCTTGTATTTGAAGATAAAATCTTTTTGCTTTCAAGAAGAAAGATCCAGCTGACTGAAATAAGTTCATTAGATGAAAATCAACAAAAATTGACAAGAACCACGAACAGTTCTTGTATTTTAAGATAAAATCTGAGGCTATTAAAGAAAAAACTTCTAGCTCGCTGAAATATGTTCATTTGCTGAAAACCAACAAAACCACGAAAAGTTCTTGTATTTGAAGATAAAATCTTTTTGCTTTCAAGAAGAAAGATCCAGCTGACTGAAATAAGTTCATTAGATGAAAATCAACAAAAATTGACAAGAACCACGAACAGTTCTTGTATTTTAAGATAAAATCTGAGGCTATTAAAGAAAAAACTTCTAGCTCGCTGAAATATGTTCATTTGCTGAAAATCAACAAAACCACGAAAAGTTCTTGTATTTGAAGATAAAATCTTTTTGCTTTGAAGAAGAAAGATCGAGGTGACAGAAATAAGTTCATCAGATGAAAACCAACAAAAATTGACAAGAACCACGAAAAGTTCTTGTGTTTTAGGATAAAATCTGACGCTATTAAAGAAAAAACTTCTCGCTCGCTGAAATATGTTCATTTGCTGAAAATCAACAAAACCACGAAAAGTTCTTGTATTTGAAGATCGAATCTTTTTGCTTTGAAGAAGAAAGATCTGGGTGACTGAAATAAGTTCATTGGATGAAAACCAACAAAAATTGACAAGAACCACGAAAAGTTCTTGTATTTTAAGATAAAATCTGACACTATTAAAGAAAAAACTTCTCCCTCGTTGAAATATGTTCATTTGCTGAAAACCAACAAAACCACGAAAAGTTCTTGTATTTGAAGATAAAATCTTTTTGCTCTGAAGAAGAAACAAACTTGGTGACTGAAACAAGTTCATCAGATGAAAACCAACAAAAATTGACAAGAACCACGAAAAGTTCTTGTATTTGAAGATAAAATCTTTTTGCTTTCAAGAAGAAAGATCCAGCTGACTGAAACAAGTTCATTCGATGAAAACCAACAAAAATTGACAAGAACCACGAAAAGTTCTTGCATTTTAGGATAAAATCTGACGCTATTAAAGAAAAAACTTCTCCCTCCCTGAAATAGGTTCATTTGCTGAAAATCAACAAAACCACGAGAAGTTCTTGTATTTCAAGATAGAATCTTTTTGCTTTGAAGAAGAAAGCTCTGGGTGAGTGAAAGAAGTTCATTGGATGAAAACCAACAAAAATTGACAAGAACCACGAAAAGTTCTTGTATTTTAAGATAAAATTTGCGCTATTGAAGAAAAAGCTTCCTGCTCGCTGAAATATGTTCATTTGCTGAAAATCAACAAAACCACGAAAAGTTCTTGTATTTGAAGATAAAATCTTTTTGCTTTGAAGAAGAAAGATCTGGCTGACTGAAATAAGTTCATTCGATCAAAACCAACAAAAATTGACGAGAACCACGAAAAGTTCATGTATTTTAAGATAAAATCTTGCGCTATTAAAGAAAAAACTTCCAGCTCGCTGAAATATGTTCATTTGCTGAAAACCAACAAAACCACGAAAAGTTCTTGTATTTGAAGATAAAATCTTTTTGCTTTGAAGAAGAAAGATCCAGCTGACTGAAATAAATTCATTCGATGAAAATCAACAAAAATTGACAAGAACCACGAACAGTTCTTGTATTTTAAGATAAAATCTGAGGCTATAAAACAAAAAACTTCCAGCTCGCTGAAATATGTTCATTTGCTGAAAATCAACAAAACCACGAGAAGTTCTTTTATTTGAAGATAGAATCTTTTTGCTTTGAAGAAGAAAGATCGAGCTGACTGAAATAAGTTCATTGGATGAAAACCAACAAAAATTGATAAAAACCACGAAAAGTCCTTGTATTTTAAGATAAAATCTTGCGCTATCAAAGAAAAAACTTCTAGCTCGCTGAAATATGTTCATTTGCTGAAAACCAACAAAATCACGAAAAGTTCTTGTATTTGAAGATAAAATCTTTTTGCTTTGAAGAAGAAACATCTTGGTGACTGAAATAATTTCATGAGATGAAAACCAACAAAAATTAACGAGAACCACGAAAAGTTCTTCAATTTTAAGATAAAATCTGAGGCTATGAAAGAAAAAACTTCTTGCTCGCTGAAATATGTTCATTTGCTGAAAATCAACAAAACCACGAAAAGTCCTTGTATTTTAAGATAAAGTCTTGCGCTATCAAAGAAAAAACTTCGAGCTCGCTGAAATATGTTCATTTGCTGAAAACCAACAAAATCACGAAAAGTTCTTGTATTTGAAGATAAAATCTATTTGCTTTGAAGAAGAAAGATCCAGCTGACTGAAATAAGTTCATTCGATGAAAACCAACAAAAATTGACAAGAACCAAGAAAAGTTCTTGTATTTTAAGATAAAATCTGATGCTATTAAAGAAAAATCTTCTCCCACGCTGAAATATGTTCTTTTGCAGAAAATCAACAAAACCACGAAAAGTTCTTGTATTTGAAGATAAAATCTTTTTGCTTTGAAGAAGAAAGATCTGGCTGACTGAAATAAGTTCATTCGATCAAAACCAACAAAAATTGACGAGAACCACGAAAAGTTCATGTATTTTAAGATAAAATCTTGCGCTATTAAAGAAAAAACTTCCAGATCGCTGAAATATGTTCATTTGCTGAAAACCAACAAAACCACGAAAAGTTCTTGTATTTGAAGATAAAATCTTTTTGCTTTGAAGAAGAAAGATCCAGCTGACTGAAATAAGTTCATTCGATGAAAATCAACAAAAATTGACAAGAAGCACGAACAGTTCTTGTATTTTAAGATAAAATCTGAGGCGATTAAAGAAAAAACTTCTAGCTCGCTGAAATATGTTCATTTGCTGAAAATCAACAAAACCACGAAAAGTTCTTGTATTTGAAGATCGAATCTTTTTGCTTTGAAGAAGAAAGATCCAGCTGACTGAAATAAGTTCATTGGATGAAAACCAACAAAAATTGACAAGAACCACGAAAAGTTCTTGTATTTTAAGATAAAATCTTGCGCTATTAAAAAAAAACTTCTTGCTCGCTGAAATATTTTCATTTGCTGAAAACCAACAAAAAAAAGTAAAGTTCTTGTATTTGAAGATAAAATCTTTTTGCTTTCAAGAAGAAAGATCCAGCTGACTGAAATAAGTTCATCAGATGAAAATCAACAAAAATTGACAAGAACCACGAAAAGTTCTTGTATTTTAGGATAAAATCTGACGCTATTGAAGAAAAAACTTCTCGCTCGCTGAAATATGTTCATTTGCTGAAAATCAACAAAACCACGAAAAGTTCTTGCATTTGAAGATAAAATCTATTTGCTTTGAAGAAGAAAGATCGAGCTGACTGAAATAAGTTCATTCGATGAAAACCAACAAAAATTGACAAGAACCACGAAAAGTTCTTGTATTTTAAGATAAAATCTGACGCTATTGAAGAAAAAACTTCTCGCTCGCTGAAATATGTTCATTTGCTGAAAACCAACAAAACCACAAAAAGTTCTTGTATTTGAAGATAAAATCTTTTTGCTTTCAAGAAGAAAGATCCAGCTGACTGAAATAAGTTCATTAGATGAAAATCAACAAAAATTGACAAGAACCACGAACAGTTCTTGTATTTTAAGATAAAATCTTGCGCTATTAAAAAAAAACTTCTTGCTCGCTGAAATATTTTCATTTGCTGAAAACCAACAAAAAAAAGTAAAGTTCTTGTATTTGAAGATAAAATCTTTTTGCTTTGAAGAAGAAACATCTTGGTGACTGAAATAATTTCATGAGATGAAAACCAATAAAAATTAACGAGAACCACGAAAAGTTCTTCTATTTTAAGATAAAATCTGAGGCTATTAAAGAAAAAACTTCTTGCTCGCTGAAATATGTTCATTTGCAGAAAATCAACAAAACCACGAAAAGTTCTTGTATTTGAAGATAAAATCTTTTTGCTTTGAAGAAGAAAGATCTCGCTGACTGAAATAAGTTCATCAGATGAAAATCAACAAAGATTGACAAGAACCACGAAAAGTTCTTGTATTTTAGGATAAAATCTGACGCTATTGAAGAAAAAACTTCTCGCTCGCTGAAATATGTTCATTTGCTGAAAACCAACAAAACCACAAAAATATTCTTGTATTTGAAGATAAAATCTTTTTGCTTTCAAGAAGAAAGATCCAGCTGACTGAAATAAGTTCATTAGATGAAAATCAACAAAAATTGACAAGAACCACGAACAGTTCTTGTATTTTAAGATAAAATCTGAGGCTATTAAAGAAAAAACTTCCAGCTCACTGAAATATGTTCATTTGCTGAAAATCAACAAAACCACGAGAAGTTCTTGTATTTGAAGATAGAATCTTTTTGCTTTGAAGAAGAAAGCTCTGGGTGAGTGAAATAAGTTCATTGGATGAAAACCAACAAAAATTGACAAGAACCACGAAAAGTTCTTGTATTTTAAGATAAAAATCTTGCGCTATTGAAGAAAAAGCTTCCAGCTCGCTGAAATATGTTCATTTGCTGAAAATCAACAAAACCATGAAAAGTTCTTGTATTTGAAGATAAAATCTTTTTGCTTTGAAGAAGAAAGATCGAGCTGACTGAAATAAGTTCATTCGATGAAAACCAACAAAAATTGACAAGAACCACGAAAAGTTCTTGTATTTTAAGATAAAATCTGATGCTATTAAAGAAAAATCTTCTCCCACGCTGAAATATGTTCATTTGCAGAAAATCAACAAAACCACGAAAAGTTCTTGTATTTGAAGATAAAATCTTTTTGCTTTGAAGAAGAAAGATCTGGCTGACTGAAATAAGTTCATTCGATCAAAACCAACAAAAATTGACGAGAACCACGAAAAGTTCATGTATTTTAAGATAAAATCTTGCGCTATTAAAGAAAAAACTTCTAGCTCGCTGAAATATGTTCATTTGCTGAAAACCAGCAAAACCACGAAAAGTTCTTGTATTTGAAGATAAAATCTTTTTGCTTTCAAGAAGAAAGATCCAGCTGACTGAAATAAGTTCATTTGCTGAAAATCAACAAAACCACGAAAAGTTCTTGTATTTTAAGATAAAATTTGAGGCTATTAAACAAAAAACTTCCAGCTCGCTGAAATATGTTCATTTGCTGAAAATCAACAAAACCACGAGAAGTTCTTTTATTTGAAGATAGAATCTTTTTGCTTTGAAGAAGAAAGATCGAGCTGACTGAAATAAGTTCATTGGATGAAAACCAACAAAAATTGATAAAAACCACGAAAAGTCCTTGTATTTTAAGATAAAGTCTTGCGCTATCAAAGAAAAAACTTCTAGCTCGCTGAAATATGTTCATTTGCTGAAAACCAACAAAATCACGAAAAGTTCTTGTATTTGAAGATAAAATCTTTTTGCTTTCAAGAAGAAAGATCCAGCTGACTGAAATAAGTTCATCAGATGAAAATCAACAAAAATTGACAAGAACCACGAAAAGTTCTTGTATTTTAGGATAAAATCTGACGCTATTGAAGAAAAAACTTCTCGCTCGCTGAAATATGTTCATTTGCTGAAAACCAACAAAACCACAAAAAGTTCTTGTATTTGAAGATAAAATCTTTTTGCTTTCAAGAAGAAAGATCCAGCTGACTGAAATAAGTTCATTAGATGAAAATCAACAAAAATTGACAAGAACCACGAACAGTTCTTGTATTTTAAGATAAAATCTTGCGCTATTAAAAAAACACTTCTTGCTCGCTGAAATATTTTCATTTGCTGAAAACCAACAAAAAAAAGTAAAGTTCTTGTATTTGAAGATAAAATCTTTTTGCTTCGAAGAAGAAACATCTTGGTGACTAAAATAATTTCATGAGATGAAAACCAATAAAAATTAACGAGAACCACGAAAAGTTCTTCTATTTTAAGATAAAATCTGAGGCTATTAAAGAAAAAACTTCTTGCTCGCTGAAATATGTTCATTTGCTGAAAATCAACAAAACCACGAAAAGTTCTTGTATTTGAAGATAAAATCTTTTTGCTTTGAAGAAGAAAGATCTCGCTGACTGAAATAAGTTCATCAGATGAAAATCAACAAAAATTGACAAGAACCACGAAAAGTTCTTGTATTTTAGGATAAAATCTGACGCTATTGAAGAAAAAACTTCTCGCTCGCTGAAATATGTTCATTTGCTGAAAATCAACAAAACCACGAAAGTTCTTGCATTTGAAGATAAAATCTATTTGCTTTGAAGAAGAAAGATCGAGCTGACTGAAATAAGTTCATTCGATGAAAACCAACAAAAATTGACAAGAACCACGAAAAGTTCTTGTATTTTAAGATAAAATCTGACGCTATTGAAGAAAAAACTTCTCGCTCGCTGAAATATGTTCATTTGCTGAAAACCAACAAAACCACAAAAAGTTCTTGTATTTGAAGATAAAATCTTTTTGCTTTCAAGAAGAAAGATCCAGCTGACTGAAATAAGTTCATTAGATGAAAATCAACAAAAATTGACAAGAACCACGAACAGTTCTTGTATTTTAAGATAAAATCTGAGGCTATTAAAGAAAAAACTTCTAGCTCGCTGAAATATGTTCATTTGCTGAAAATCAACAAAACCACGAGAAGTTCTTGTATTTGAAGATAGAATCTTTTTGCTTTGAAGAAGAAAGCTCTGGGTGAGTGAAATAAGTTCATTGGATGAAAACCAACAAAAATTGACAAGAACCACGAAAAGTTCTTGTATTTTAAGATAAAAATCTTGCGCTATTGATGAAAAAGCTTCCAGCTCGCTGACATATGTTCATTTGCTGAAAATCAACAAAACCATGAAAAGTTCTTGTATTTGAAGATAAAATCTTTTTGCTTTGAAGAAGAAAGATCGAGCTGACTGAAATAAGTTCATTCGATGAAAACCAACAAAAATTGACAAGAACCACGAAAAGTTCTTGTATTTTAAGATAAAATCTGATGCTATTAAAGAAAAATCTTCTCCCACGCTGAAATATGTTCATTTGCAGAAAATCAACAAAACCACGAAAAGTTCTTGTATTTGAAGATAAAATCTTTTTGCTTTGAAGAAGAAAGATCTGGCTGACTGAAATAAGTTCATTCGATCAAAACCAACAAAAATTGACGAGAACCACGAAAAGTTCATGTATTTTAAGATAAAATCTTGCGCTATTAAAGAAAAAACTTCCAGCTCGCTGAAATATGTTCATTTGCTGAAAACCAACAAAACCACGAAAAGTTCTTGTATTTGAAGATAAAATCTTTTTGCTTTCAAGAAGAAAGATCCAGCTGACTGAAATAAGTTCATTTGCTGAAAATCAACAAAACCACGAAAAGTTCTTGTATTTGAAGATAGAATCTTTTTGCTTTGAAGAAGAAAGATCTGGGTGACTGAAATAAGTTCATTGGATGAAAACCAACAAAAATTGACAAGAACCACGAAAAGTTCTTGTATTTTAAGATAAAATCTGACACTATTAAAGAAAAAACTTCTCCCTCGTTGAAATATGTTCATTTGCTGAAAACCAACAAAACCACGAAAAGTTCTTGTATTTGAAGATCAAATCTTTTTGCTTTGAAGAAGAAACAAACTTGGTGTCTGAAATAAGTTCATCAGATGAAAACCAACAAAAATTGACACGAACCACGAAAAGTTCTTGTATTTTAGGATAAAATCTGACGCTATTCAAGAAAAAACTTCTCCCTCCCTGAAATAGGTTCATTTGCTGAAAATCAACAAAACCACGAGAAGTTCTTGTATTTGAAGATAGAATCTTTTTGCTTTGAAGAAGAAAGCTCTGGGTGTGTGAAATAAGTTCATTGGATGAAAACCAACAAAAATTGACAAGAACCACGAAAAGTTCTTGTATTTTAAGATAAAATCTTGCGTGATTAAAGAAAAAATTTCCAGCTCGCTGAAATATGTTCATTTGCTGAAAATCAACAAAACCACGAAAAGTTCTTGTATTTGAAGATAAAATCTATTTGCTTTGAAGAAGAAAGATCGAGCTGACTGAAATAAGTTCATTCGATGAAAACCAACAAAAATTGACAAGAACCACGAAAAGTTCTTGTATTTTAAGATAAAATCTGACGCGATTGAAGAAAAATCTTCTCCCACGCTGAAATATGTTCATTTGCAGAAAATCAACAAAACCACGAAAAGTTCTTGTATTTGAAGAAAAAATCTTTTTGCTTTGAAGAAGACAGATCTGGCTGACTGAAATAAGTTCATTCGATCAAAACCAACAAAAATTGACGAGAACCACGAAAAGTTCATGTATTTTAAGATAAAATCTTGCGCTGTTAAAGAAAAAACTTCCAGCTCGCTGAAATATGTTCATTTGCTGAAAACCAACAAAACCATGAAAAGTTCTTGTATTTGAAGATAAAATCTTTTTGCTTTGAAGAAGAAAGATCCAGCTGACTGAAATAAGTTCATTAGATGAAAATCAACAAAAATTGACAAGAACCACGAACAGTTCTTGTATTTTAAGATAAAATCTGAGGCTATTAAAGAAAAAACTTCTAGCTCGCTGAAATATGTTCATTTGCTGAAAATCAACAAAACCACGAGAAGTTCTTGTATTTGAAGATAGAATCTTTTTGCTTTGAAGAAGAAAGCTCTGGGTGAGTGAAATAAGTTCATTGGATGAAAACCAACAAAAATTGACAAGAACCACGAAAAGTTCTTGTATTTTAAGATAAAAATCTTGCGCTATTGAAGAAAAAGCTTCCAGCTCGCTGAAAAATGTTCATTTGCTGAAAATCAACAAAACCATGAAAAGTTCTTGTATTTGAAGATAAAATCTTTTTGCTTTCAAGAAGAAAGATCGAGCTGACTGAAATAAGTTCATTGGATGAAAACCAACAAAAATTGATAAAAACCACGAAAAGTCCTTGTATTTTAAGATAAAGTCTTGCGCTATCAAAGAAAAAACTTCTAGCTCGCTGAAATATGTTCATTTGCTGAAAACCAACAAAATCACAAAAAGTTCTTGTATTTGAAGATAAAATCTTTTTGCTTTGAAGAAGAAACATCTTGGTGACTGAAATAATTTCATGAGATGAAAACCAACAAAAATTAACGAGAACCACGAAAAGTTCTTCTATTTTAAGATAAAATCTGAGGCTATTGAAGAAAAAACTTCTTGCTCGCTGAAATATGTTCATTTGCTGAAAATCAACAAAACCACGAAAAGTTCTTGTATTTGAAGATAAAATCTTTTTGCTTTGAAGAAGAAAGATCTCGCTGACTGAAAGAAGTTCATCAGATGAAAACCAACAAAAAATGACAAGAACCACGAAAAGTTCTTGTATTTTAGGATAAAATCTGACGCTATTAAATAAAAACATTCTCCCTCGCTGAAATATGTTCATTTGCTGAAAATCAACAAAACCACGAAAAGTTCTTGTATTTGAAGATAAAATCTTTTTGCTTTGAAGAAGAAAGATCTGGCTGACTGAAATAAGTTCATTCGATCAAAACCAACAAAAATTGACGAGAACCACGAACAGTTCTTGTATTTTAAGATAAAATCTGAGGCGATTAAAGAAAAAACTTCTAGCTCGCTGAAATATGTTCATTTGCTGAAAATCAACAAAACCACGAAAAGTTCTTGTATTTGAAGATCGAATCTTTTTGCTTTGAAGAAGAAAGATCCAGCTGACTGAAATAAGTTCATTGGATGAAAACCAACAAAAATTGACAAGAACCACGAAAAGTTCTTGTATTTTAAGATAAAATCTTGCGCTATTAAAAAAAAACTTCTTGCTCGCTGAAATATTTTCATTTGCTGAAAACCAACAAAAAAAAGTAAAGTTCTTGTATTTGAAGATAAAATCTTTTTGCTTTGAAGAAGAAACATCTTGGTGACTGAAATAATTTCATGAGATGAAAACCAATAAAAATTAACGAGAACCACGAAAAGTTCTTCTATTTTAAGATAAAATCTGAGGCTATTAAAGAAAAAACTTCTTGCTCGCTGAAATATGTTCATTTGCTGAAAATCAACAAAACCACGAAAAGTTCTTGTATTTGAAGATAAAATCTATTTGCTTTGAAGAAGAAAGATCGAGCTGACTGAAATAAGTTCATTCGATGAAAACCAACAAAAATTGACAAGAACCACGAAAAGTTCTTGTATTTTAAGATAAAATCTGACGCTATTGAAGAAAAATCTTCTCCCACGCTGAAATATGTTCATTTGCAGAAAATCAACAAAACCACGAAAAGTTCTTGTATTTGAAGATAAAATCTTTTTGCTTTGAAGAAGAAAGATCTGGCTGACTGAAATAAGTTCATTCGATCAAAACCAACAAAAATTGACGAGAACCACGAAAAGTTCATGTATTTTAAGATAAAATCTTGCGCTATTAAAGAAAAAACTTCCAGCTCGCTGAAATATGTTCATTTGCTGAAAACCAACAAAACCACGAAAAGTTCTTGTATTTGAAGATAAAATCTTTTTGCTTTCAAGAAGAAAGATCGAGCTGACTGAAATAAGTTCATTGGATGAAAACCAACAAAAATTGATAAAAACCACGAAAAGTCCTTGTATTTTAAGATAAAGTCTTGCGCTATCAAAGAAAAAACTTCTAGCTCGCTGAAATATATTTATTTGCTGAAAACCAACAAAATCACGAAAAGTTCTTGTATTTGAAGATAAAATCTTTTTGCTTTGAAGAAGAAAGATCTCGCTGACTGAAAGAAGTTCATCAGATGAAAACCAACAAAAAATGACAAGAACCACGAAAAGTTCTTGTATTTTAGGATAAAATCTGACGCTATTAAAGAAAAACATTCTCCCTCGCTGAAATATGTTCATTTGCTGAAAATCAACAAAACCACGAAAAGTTCTTGTATTTGAAGATAAAATCTTTTTGCTTTGAAGAAGAAAGATCTGGCTGACTGAAATAAGTTCATTCGATCAAAACCAACAAAAATTGACGAGAACCACGAACAGTTCTTGTATTTTAAGATAAAATCTGAGGCGATTAAAGAAAAAACTTCTAGCTCGCTGAAATATGTTCATTTGCTGAAAATCAACAAAACCACGAAAAGTTCTTGTATTTGAAGATCGAATCTTTTTGCTTTGAAGAAGAAAGATCCAGCTGACTGAAATAAGTTCATTGGATGAAAACCAACAAAAATTGACAAGAACCACGAAAAGTTCTTGTATTTTAAGATAAAATCTTGCGCTATTAAAAAAAAACTTCTTGCTCGCTGAAATATTTTCATTTGCTGAAAACCAACAAAAAAAAGTAAAGTTCTTGTATTTGAAGATAAAATCTTTTTGCTTTGAAGAAGAAACATCTTGGTGACTGAAATAATTTCATGAGATGAAAACCAATAAAAATTAACGAGAACCACGAAAAGTTCTTCTATTTTAAGATAAAATCTGAGGCTATTAAAGAAAAAACTTCTTGCTCGCTGAAATATGTTCATTTGCTGAAAATCAACAAAACCACGAAAAGTTCTTGTATTTGATGATAAAATCTTTTTGCTTTGAAGAAGAAAGATCTCGCTGACTGAAATAAGTTCATCAGATGAAAATCAACAAAAATTGACAAGAACCACGAAAAGTTCTTGTATTTTAGGATAAAATCTGACGCTATTAAAGAAAAAACTTCTCGCTCGCTGAAATATGTTCATTTGCTGAAAATCAACAAAACCACGAAAAGTTCTTGTATTTGAAGATAAAATCTATTTGCTTTGAAGAAGAAAGATCGAGCTGACTGAAATAAGTTCATTCGATGAAAACCAACAAAAATTGACAAGAACCACGAAAAGTTCTTGTATTTTAAGATAAAATCTGACGCTATTGAAGAAAAATCTTCTCCCACGCTGAAATATGTTCATTTGCAGAAAATCAACAAAACCACGAAAAGTTCTTGTATTTGAAGATAAAATCTTTTTGCTTTGAAGAAGAAAGATCTGGCTGACTGAAATAAGTTCATTCGATCAAAACCAACAAAAATTGACGAGAACCACGAAAAGTTCATGTATTTTAAGATAAAATCTTGCGCTATTAAAGAAAAAACTTCCAGCTCGCTGAAATATGTTCATTTGCTGAAAACCAACAAAACCACGAAAAGTTCTTGTATTTGAAGATAAAATCTTTTTGCTTTCAAGAAGAAAGATCGAGCTGACTGAAATAAGTTCATTGGATGAAAACCAACAAAAATTGATAAAAACCACGAAAAGTCCTTGTATTTTAAGATAAAGTCTTGCGCTATCAAAGAAAAAACTTCTAGCTCGCTGAAATATGTTTATTTGCTGAAAACCAACAAAATCACGAAAAGTTCTTGTATTTGAAGATAAAATCTTTTTGCTTTGAAGAAGAAACATCTTGGTGACTGAAATAATTTCATGAGATGAAAACCAACAAAAATTAACGAGAACCACGAAAAGTTCTTCTATTTTAAGATAAAATCTGAGGCTATTAAAGAAAAAACTTCTTGCTCGCTGAAATACGTTCATTTGCTGAAAATCAACAAAACCACGAAAAGTTCTTGTATTTGAAGATAAAATCTTTTTGCTTTGAAGAAGAAAGATCTCGCTGACTGAAAGAAGTTCATCAGATGAAAACCAACAAAAATTGACAAGAACCACGAAAAGTTCTTGTATTTTAGGATAAAATCTGACGCTATTAAAGAAAAAAATTCTCGCTCGCTGAAATATGTTCATTTGCTGAAAATCAACAAAACCACGAAAAGTTCTTGTATTTGAAGATAAAATCTATTTGCTTTGAAGAAGAAAGATCCAGCTGACTGAAATAAGTTCATTCGATGAAAACCAACAAAAATTGACAAGAACCACGAAAAGTTCTTGTATTTTAAGATAAAATCTGTTGCTATTAAATAAAAATCTTCTCCCACGCTGAAATATGTTCATTTGCAGAAAATCAACAAAACCACGAAAAGTTCTTGTATTTGAAGATAAAATCTTTTTGCTTTGAAGAAGAAAGATCTGGCTGACTGAAATAAGTTCATTCGATCAAAACCAACAAAAATTGACGAGAACCACGAACAGTTCTTGTATTTTAAGATAAAATCTGAGGCGATTAAAGAAAAAACTTCTAGCTCGCTGAAATATGTTCATTTGCTGAAAATCAACAAAACCACGAAAAGTTCTTGTATTTGAAGATCGAATCTTTTTGCTTTGAAGAAGAAAGATCCAGCTGACTGAAATAAGTTCATTGGATGAAAACCAACAAAAATTGACAAGAACCACGAAAAGTTCTTGTATTTTAAGATAAAATCTTGCGCTATTAAAAAAAAACTTCTTGCTCGCTGAAATATTTTCATTTGCTGAAAACCAACAAAAAAAAGTAAAGTTCTTGTATTTGAAGATAAAATCTTTTTGCTTTGAAGAAGAAACATCTTGGTGACTGAAATAATTTCATGAGATGAAAACCAATAAAAATTAACGAGAACCACGAAAAGTTCTTCTATTTTAAGATAAAATCTGAGGCTATTAAAGAAAAAACTTCTTGCTCGCTGAAATATGTTCATTTGCTGAAAATCAACAAAACCACGAAAAGTTCTTGTATTTGATGATAAAATCTTTTTGCTTTGAAGAAGAAAGATCTCGCTGACTGAAATAAGTTCATCAGATGAAAATCAACAAAAATTGACAAGAACCACGAAAAGTTCTTGTATTTTAGGATAAAATCTGACGCTATTGAAGAAAAAACTTCTCGCTCGCTGAAATATGTTCATTTGCTGAAAATCAACAAAACCACGAAAAGCTCTTGTATTTGAAGATAAAATCTATTTGCTTTGAAGAAGAAAGATCGAGCTGACTGAAATAAGTTCATTCGATGAAAACCAACAAAAATTGACAAGAACCACGAAAAGTTCTTGTATTTTAAGATAAAATCTGACGCTATTGAAGAAAAATCTTCTCCCACGCTGAAATATGTTCATTTGCAGAAAATCAACAAAACCACGAAAAGTTCTTGTATTTGAAGATAAAATCTTTTTGCTTTCAAGAAGAAAGATCCAGCTGACTGAAATAAGTTCATTAGATGAAAATCAACAAAAATTGACAAGAACCACGAACAGTTCTTGTATTTTAAGATAAAAATCTTGCGCTATTGAAGAAAAAGCTTCCAGCTCGCTGAAATATGTTCATTTGCTGAAAATCAACAAAACCATGAAAAGTTCTTGTATTTGAAGATAAAATCTTTTTGCTTTGAAGAAGAAAGATCGAGCTGACTGAAATAAGTTCATTGGATGAAAACCAACAAAAATTGATAAAAACCACGAAAAGTCCTTGTATTTTAAGATAAAGTCTTGCGCTATCAAAGAAAAAACTTCTAGCTGGCTGAAATATGTTCATTTGCTGAAAATCAACAAAACCACGAAAAGTTCTTGTATTTGAAGATAAAATCTTTTTGCTTTCAAGAAGAAAGATCTGGGTGACTGAAATAAGTTCATTGGATGAAAACCAACAAAAATTGACAAGAACCACGAAAAGTTCTTGTATTTTAAGATAAAATCTGACACTATTAAAGAAAAAACTTCTCCCTCGTTGAAATATGTTCATTTGCTGAAAACCAGCAAAACCACGAAAAGTTCTTGTATTTGAAGATAAAATCTTTTTGCTTTGAAGAAGAAACAAACTTAATGTCTGAAATAAGTTCATCAGATGAAAACCAACAAAAATTGACACGAACCACGAAAAGTTCTTGTATTTGAAGATAAAATATTTTTGCTTTGAAGAAGAAAGATCGAGCTGACTGAAATAAGTTCATTCGATGAAAACCAACAAAAATTGACAAGAACCACGAAAAGTTCTTGTATTTTAGGATAAAATCTGACGCTATTAAAGAAAAAACTTCTCCCTCCCTGAAATAGGTTCATTTGCTGAAAATCAACAAAACCACGAGAAGTTCTTGTATTTGAAGATAGAATCTTTTTGCTTTGAAGAAGAAAGCTCTGGGTGTGTGAAATAAGTTCATTGGATGAAAACCAACAAAAATTGACAAGAACCACGAAAAGTTCTTGTATTTTAAGATAAAATCTTGCGCTATTGAAGAAAAAGCTTCCAGCTCGCTGAAATATGTTCATTTGATGAAAATCAACAAAACCACGAAAAGTTCTTGTATTTGAAGATAGAATCTTTTTGCTTTCAAGAAGAAAGATCTGGGTGACTGAAATAAGATCATTCGATGAAAACCAACAAAAATTGACAAGAACCACGAAAAGTTCTTGTATTTGAAGATAAAATCTGACACGATGAAAGAAAAAACGTCTCCCTCGTTGAAATATGTTCATTTGCTGAAAACCAACAAAACCACGAAAAGTTCTTGTATTTGAAGATAAAATCTTTTTGCTTTGAAGAAGAAACAAATTGGTGACTGAAATAAGTTCATCAGATGAAAACCAACAAAAATTGACAAGAACCACGAAAAGTTCTTGTATTTTAAGATAAAATCTGACGCTATTAAAGAAAAATGTTCTCCCTCGCTGAAATATGTTCATTTGCTGAAAATCAACAAAACCATGAAAAGTTCTTGTATTTGAAGATAAAATCTTTTTGCTTTCAAGAAGAAAGATCGAGCTGACTGAAATAGGTTCATTGGATGAAAACCAACAAAAATTGATAAGAACCACGAAAAGTTCTTGTATTTTAAGATAAAATCTGACGCTATTAAAGAAAAAACTTCTTGCTCGCTGAAATATGTTCATTTGCTGAAAATCAACAAAACCATGAAAAGTTCTTGTATTTGAAGATAAAATCTTTTTGCTTTGAAGAAGAAAGATCGAGCTGACTGAAATAAGTTCATTGGATGAAAACCAACAAAAATTGATAAGAACCACGAAAAGTCCTTGTATTTTAAGATAAAATCTTGCGCTATTAAAGAAAAAACTTCTAGCTCGCTGAAATATGTTCATTTGCTGAAAACCAACAAAATCACGAAAAGTTCTTGTATTTGAAGATAAAATCTTTTTGCTTTGAAGAAGAAACATCTTGGTGACTGAAATAAGTTCATGAGATGAAAACCAACAAAAATTGACGAGAACCACGAAAAGTTCATGTATTTTAAGATAAAATCTTGCGCTATTGAAGAAAAAACTTCCAGCTCGCTGAAATATGTTCATTTGCTGAAAACCAACAAAACCACGAAAAGTTCTTGTATTTGAAGATAAAATCTTTTTGCTTTCAAGAAGAAAGATCCAGCTGACTGAAATAAGTTCATGAGATGAAAATCAACAAAAATTGAGAAGAACCACGAACAGTTCTTGTATTTTAAGATAAAATCTGAGGCTATTAAAGAAAAGACTTCCAGCTCGCTGAAATATGTTCATTTGCTGAAAATCAACAAAACCACGAAAAGTTCTTGTATTTGAAGATAAAATCTTTTTGCTTTGAAGAAGAAACAAACTTGGTGTCTGAAATAAGTTCATCAGATGAAAACCAACAAAAATTGACACGAACCACGAAAAGTTCTTGTATTTTAGGATAAAATCTGACGCTATTAAAGAAAAAACTTCTCCCTCCCTGAAATAGGTTCATTTGCTGAAAATCAACAAAACCACGAGAAGTTCTTGTATTTGAAGATAGAATCTTTTTGCTTTGAAGAAGAAAGCTCTGGGTGTGTGAAATAAGTTCATTGGATGAAAACCAACAAAAATTGACAAGAACCACGAAAAGTTCTTGTATTTTAAGATAAAATCTGACGCTATTAAAGAAAAATGTTCTCCCTCGCTGAAATATGTTCATTTGCTGAAAATCAACAAAACCACGAAAAGTTCTTGTATTTGAAGATAGAATCTTTTTGCTTTCAAGAAGAAAGATCTGGGTGACTGAAATAAGATCATTCGATGAAAACCAACAAAAATTGACAAGAACCACGAAAAGTTCTTGTATTTTAAGATAAAATCTGAGGCTATTAAAGAAAAAACTTCCAGCTCGTTGAAATATGTTCATTTGCTGAAAATCAACAAAACCACGAAAAGTTCTTGTATTTGAAGATCGAATCTTTTTGCTTTGAAGAAGAAAGATCTGGGTGACTGAAATAAGTTCATTGGATGAAAACCAACAAAAATTGACAAGAACCACGAAAAGTTCTTGTATTTGAAGATAAAATCTTTTTGCTTTGAAGAAGAAACAAACTTGGTGTCTGAAATAAGTTCATCAGATGAAAACCAACAAAAATTGACACGAACCACGAAAAGTTCTTGTATTTGAAGATAAAATCTTTTTGCTTTGAAGAAGAAACAAACTTGGTGACTGAAATAAGTTCATCAGATGAAAACCAACAAAAATTGACAAGAACCACGAAAAGTTCTTGTATTTTAGGATAAAATCTGACGCTATTAAAGAAAAAACTTCTCCCTCCCTGAAATAGGTTCATTTGCTGAAAATCAACAAAACCATGAAAAGTTCTTGTATTTGAAGATAAAATCTTTTTGCTTTGAAGAAGAAAGATCGAGCTGACTGAAATAAGTTCATTGGATGAAAACCAACAAAAATTGATAAGAACCACGAAAAGTTCTTGTATTTTAAGATAAAATCTGACACTATTAAAGAAAAAACTTCTTGCTCGCTGAAATATGTTCATTTGCTGAAAATCAACAAAACCATGAAAAGTTCTTGTATTTGAAGATAAAATCTTTTTGCTTTGAAGAAGAAAGATCGAGCTGACTGAAATAAGTTCAGTGGATGAAAACCAACAAAAATTGATAAGAACTACGAAAAGTCCTTGTATTTTTAGATAAAATCTTGCGCTATTAAAGAAAAAACTTCTGGCTCGCTGAAATATGTTCATTTGCTGAAAACCAACAAAACCACGAAAAGTTCTTGTATTTGAAGATAAAATCTTTTTGCTTTCAAGAAGAAAGATCCAGCTGACTGAAATAAGTTCATTAGATGAAAATCAACAAAAATTGACAAGAACCACGAACAGTTCTTGTATTTTAAGATAAAATCTGAGGCTATTAAAGAAAAAACTTCCAGCTCGCTGAAATATGTTCATTTGCTGAAAATCAACAAAACCACGAAAAGTTCTTGTATTTGAAGATAAAATCTTTTTGCTTTGAAGAAGAAAGATCGAGGTGACTGAAATAAGTTCATCAGATGAAAACCAACAAAAATTGACAAGAACCACGAAAAGTTCTTGTGTTTTAGGATAAAATCTGACGCTATTAAAGAAAAAACTTCTCGCTCGCTGAAATATGTTCATTTGCTGAAAATCAACAAAACCACGAAAAATTCTTGTATTTGAAGATCGAATCTTTTTGCTTTGAAGAAGAAAGATCTGGGTGACTGAAATAATATCATTGGATGAAAACCAACAAAAATTGACAAGAACCACGAAAAGTTCTTGTATTTTAAGATAAAATCTGACACTATTAAAGAAAAAACTTCTCCCTCGTTGAAATATATTCATTTGCTGAAAACCAACAAAACCACGAAAAGTTCTTGTATTTGAAGATATAATCTTTTTGCTTTGAAGAAGAAACAAACTTGGTGTCTGAAATAAGTTCATCAGATGAAAACCAACAAAAATTGACACGAACCACGAAAAGTTCTTGTATTTGAAGATAAAATCTTTTTGCTTTGAAGAAGAAAGATCGAGCTGACTGAAATAAGTTCATTCGATGAAAACCAACAAAAATTGACAAGAACCACGAAAAGTTCTTGTATTTTAGGATAAAATCTGACGCTATTAAAGAAAAAACTTCTCCCTCCCTGAAATAGGTTCATTTGCTGAAAATCAACAAAACCACGAGAAGTTCTTGTATTTGAAGATAGAATCTTTTTGCTTTGAAGAAGAAAGATCTGGGTGTGTGAAATAAGTTCATTGGATGAAAACCAACAAAAATTGACAAGAACCACGAAAAGTTCTTGTATTTTAAGATAAAATCTGACGCTATTAAAGAAAAATGTTCTCCCTCGCTGAAATATGTTCATTTGCTGAAAATCAACAAAACCACGAAAAGTTCTTGTATTTGAAGATAGAATCTTTTTGCTTTCAAGAAGAAAGATCCAGCTGACTGAAATAAGATCATTCGATGAAAACCAACAAAAATTGACAAGAACCACGAAAAGTTCTTGTATTTTAAGATAAAATCTGAGGCTATCAAAGAAAAAACTTCCAGCTCGTTGAAATATGTTCATTTGCTGAAAATCAACAAAACCACGAAAAGTTCTTGTATTTGAAGATAAAATCTTTTTGCTTTGAAGAAGAAAGATCGAGGTGACTGAAATAAGTTCATCAGATGAAAACCAACAAAAATTGACAAGAACCACGAAAAGTTCTTGTGTTTTACGATAAAATCTGAGGCTATTAAAGAAAAAACTTCTCGCTCGCTGAAATATGTTCATTTGCTGAAAATCAACAAAACCACGAAAAGTTCTTGTATTTGAAGATCGAATCTTTTTGCTTTGAAGAAGAAACATCTTGGTGACTGAAATAATATCATTGGATGAAAACCAACAAAAATTGACAAGAACCACGAAAAGTTCTTGTATTTTAAGATAAAATCTGACACTATTAAAGAAAAAACTTCTCCCTCGTTGAAATATGTTCATTTGCTGAAAACCAACAAAACCACGAAAAGTTCTTGTATTTGAAGATAAAATCTTTTTGCTTTGAAGAAGAAACAAACTTGGTGTCTGAAATAAGTTCATCAGATGAAAACCAACAAAAATTGACACGAACCACGAAAAGTTCTTGTATTTGAAGATGAAATCTTTTTGCTTTGAAGAAGAAAGATCGAGCTGACTGAAATAAGTTCATTCGATGAAAACCAACAAAAATTGACAAGAACCACGAAAAGTTCTTATATTTTAGGATAAACTCTGACACTATTAAAGAAAAAACTTCTCCCTCCCTGAAATCGGTTCATTTGCTGAAAATCAACAAAACCACGAGAAGTTCTTGTATTTGAAGATAAAATCTTTTTGCTTTGAAGAAGAAAGCTCTGGGTGAGTGAAATAAGTTCATTGGATGAAAACCAACAAAAATTGACAAGAACCACGAAAAGTTCTTGTATTTTAAGATAAAATCTTGCGCGATTGAAGAAAAAGCTTCCAGCTCGCTGAAATATGTTCATTTGCTGAAAATCAACAAAACCATGAAAAGTTCTTGTATTTGAAGATAAAATCTTTCTGCTTTGAAGAAGAAAGATCGAGCTGACTGAAATAAGTTCATTGGATGAAAACCAACAAAAATTGATAAAAACCACGAAAAGTCCTTGTATTTTAAGATAAAGTCTTGCGCTATCAAAGAAAAAACTTCTCGCTCGCTGAAATATGTTCATTTGCTGAAAACCAACAAAATCACGAAAAGTTCTTGTATTTGAAGATAAAATCTTTTTGCTTTGAAGAAGAAAGATCTCGCTGACTGAAATAAGTTCATTCGATGAAAACCAACAAAAATTGACAAGAACCACGAAAAGTTCTTGCATTTTAAGATAAAATCTGACGCTGTTAAAGAAAAATCTTCTCCCACGCTGAAATATGTTCATTTGCAGAAAATCAACAAAACCACGAAAAGTTCTTGTATTTGAAGATAAAATCTTTTTGCTTTGAAGAAGAAAGATCTGGCTGACTGAAATAAGTTCATTCGATGAAAACCAACAAAAATTGACGAGAACCACGAAAAGTTCATGTATTTTAAGATAAAATCTTGCGCTATTAAAGAAAAAACTTCCAGCTCGCTGAAATATGTTCATTTGCTGAAAACCAACAAAACCACGAAAAGTTCTTGTATTGAAGATAAAATCTTTTTGCTTTGAAGAAGAAAGATCTGGCTGACTGAAATAAGTTCATTCGATCAAAACCAACAAAAATTGACGAGAACCACGAAAAGTTCATGTATTTTAAGATAAAATCTTGCGCTATTAAAGAAAAAACTTCCAGCTCGCTGAAATATGTTCATTTACTGAAAACCAACAAAACCACGAAAAGTTCTTGTATTTGAAGATAAAATCTTTTTGCTTTCAAGAAGAAAGATCCAGCTGACTGAAATAAGTTCATTAGATGAAAATCAACAAAAATTGACAAGAACCACGAACAGTTCTTGTATTTTAAGATAAAATCTGAGGCTATTAAAGAAAAAACTTCTAGCTCGCTGAAATATGTTCATTTGCTGAAAACCAACAAAATCACGAAAAGTTCTTGTATTTGAAGATAAAATCTTTTTGCTTTGAAGAAGAAACATCTTGGTGACTGAAATAATTTCATGACATGAAAACCAACAAAAATTGACAAGAACCACGAAAAGTTCTTGTATTTTAGGATAAAATCTGACGCTATTGAAGAAAAAACTTCTCGCTCGCTGAAATATGTTCATTTGCTGAAAATCAACAAAACCACGAAAAGCTCTTGTATTTGAAGATAAAATCTATTTGCTTTGAAGAAGAAAGATCGAGCTGACTGAAATAAGTTCATTCGATGAAAACCAACAAAAATTGACAAGAACCACGAAAAGTTCTTGTATTTTAAGATAAAATCTGACGCTATTGAAGAAAAATCTTCTCCCACGCTGAAATATGTTCATTTGCAGAAAATCAACAAAACCACGAAAAGTTCTTGTATTTGAAGATAAAATCTTTTTGCTTTCAAGAAGAAAGATCCAGCTGACTGAAATAAGTTCATTAGATGAAAATCAACAAAAATTGACAAGAACCACGAACAGTTCTTGTATTTTAAGATAAAAATCTTGCGCTATTGAAGAAAAAGCTTCCAGCTCGCTGAAATATGTTCATTTGCTGAAAATCAACAAAACCATGAAAAGTTCTTGTATTTGAAGATAAAATCTTTTTGCTTTGAAGAAGAAAGATCGAGCTGACTGAAATAAGTTCATTGGATGAAAACCAACAAAAATTGATAAAAACCACGAAAAGTCCTTGTATTTTAAGATAAAGTCTTGCGCTATCAAAGAAAAAACTTCTAGCTGGCTGAAATATGTTCATTTGCTGAAAATCAACAAAACCACGAAAAGTTCTTGTATTTGAAGATAAAATCTTTTTGCTTTCAAGAAGAAAGATCTGGGTGACTGAAATAAGTTCATTGGATGAAAACCAACAAAAATTGACAAGAACCACGAAAAGTTCTTGTATTTTAAGATAAAATCTGACACTATTAAAGAAAAAACTTCTCCCTCGTTGAAATATGTTCATTTGCTGAAAACCAGCAAAACCACGAAAAGTTCTTGTATTTGAAGATAAAATCTTTTTGCTTTGAAGAAGAAACAAACTTAATGTCTGAAATAAGTTCATCAGATGAAAACCAACAAAAATTGACACGAACCACGAAAAGTTCTTGTATTTGAAGATAAAATATTTTTGCTTTGAAGAAGAAAGATCGAGCTGACTGAAATAAGTTCATTCGATGAAAACCAACAAAAATTGACAAGAACCACGAAAAGTTCTTGTATTTTAGGATAAAATCTGACGCTATTAAAGAAAAAACTTCTCCCTCCCTGAAATAGGTTCATTTGCTGAAAATCAACAAAACCACGAGAAGTTCTTGTATTTGAAGATAGAATCTTTTTGCTTTGAAGAAGAAAGCTCTGGGTGTGTGAAATAAGTTCATTGGATGAAAACCAACAAAAATTGACAAGAACCACGAAAAGTTCTTGTATTTTAAGATAAAATCTTGCGCTATTGAAGAAAAAGCTTCCAGCTCGCTGAAATATGTTCATTTGATGAAAATCAACAAAACCACGAAAAGTTCTTGTATTTGAAGATAGAATCTTTTTGCTTTGAAGAAGAAAGATCTGGGTGACTGAAATAAGATCATTCGATGAAAACCAACAAAAATTGACAAGAACCACGAAAAGTTCTTGTATTTGAAGATAAAATCTGACACGATGAAAGAAAAAACGTCTCCCTCGTTGAAATATGTTCATTTGCTGAAAACCAACAAAACCACGAAAAGTTCTTGTATTTGAAGATAAAATCTTTTTGCTTTGAAGAAGAAACAAATTGGTGACTGAAATAAGTTCATCAGATGAAAACCAACAAAAATTGACAAGAACCACGAAAAGTTCTTGTATTTTAAGATAAAATCTGACGCTATTAAAGAAAAATGTTCTCCCTCGCTGAAATATGTTCATTTGCTGAAAATCAACAAAACCATGAAAAGTTCTTGTATTTGAAGATAAAATCTTTTTGCTTTCAAGAAGAAAGATCGAGCTGACTGAAATAGGTTCATTGGATGAAAACCAACAAAAATTGATAAGAACCACGAAAAGTTCTTGTATTTTAAGATAAAATCTGACGCTATTAAAGAAAAAACTTCTTGCTCGCTGAAATATGTTCATTTGCTGAAAATCAACAAAACCATGAAAAGTTCTTGTATTTGAAGATAAAATCTTTTTGCTTTGAAGAAGAAAGATCGAGCTGACTGAAATAAGTTCATTGGATGAAAACCAACAAAAATTGATAAGAACCACGAAAAGTCCTTGTATTTTAAGATAAAATCTTGCGCTATTAAAGAAAAAACTTCTAGCTCGCTGAAATATGTTCATTTGCTGAAAACCAACAAAATCACGAAAAGTTCTTGTATTTGAAGATAAAATCTTTTTGCTTTGAAGAAGAAACATCTTGGTGACTGAAATAAGTTCATGAGATGAAAACCAACAAAAATTGACGAGAACCACGAAAAGTTCATGTATTTTAAGATAAAATCTTGCGCTATTGAAGAAAAAACTTCCAGCTCGCTGAAATATGTTCATTTGCTGAAAACCAACAAAACCACGAAAAGTTCTTGTATTTGAAGATAAAATCTTTTTGCTTTCAAGAAGAAAGATCCAGCTGACTGAAATAAGTTCATGAGATGAAAATCAACAAAAATTGAGAAGAACCACGAACAGTTCTTGTATTTTAAGATAAAATCTGAGGCTATTAAAGAAAAGACTTCCAGCTCGCTGAAATATGTTCATTTGCTGAAAATCAACAAAACCACGAAAAGTTCTTGTATTTGAAGATAAAATCTTTTTGCTTTGAAGAAGAAACAAACTTGGTGTCTGAAATAAGTTCATCAGATGAAAACCAACAAAAATTGACACGAACCACGAAAAGTTCTTGTATTTTAGGATAAAATCTGACGCTATTAAAGAAAAAACTTCTCCCTCCCTGAAATAGGTTCATTTGCTGAAAATCAACAAAACCACGAGAAGTTCTTGTATTTGAAGATAGAATCTTTTTGCTTTGAAGAAGAAAGCTCTGGGTGTGTGAAATAAGTTCATTGGATGAAAACCAACAAAAATTGACAAGAACCACGAAAAGTTCTTGTATTTTAAGATAAAATCTGACGCTATTAAAGAAAAATGTTCTCCCTCGCTGAAATATGTTCATTTGCTGAAAATCAACAAAACCACGAAAAGTTCTTGTATTTGAAGATAGAATCTTTTTGCTTTCAAGAAGAAAGATCTGGGTGACTGAAATAAGATCATTCGATGAAAACCAACAAAAATTGACAAGAACCACGAAAAGTTCTTGTATTTTAAGATAAAATCTGAGGCTATTAAAGAAAAAACTTCCAGCTCGTTGAAATATGTTCATTTGCTGAAAATCAACAAAACCACGAAAAGTTCTTGTATTTGAAGATCGAATCTTTTTGCTTTGAAGAAGAAAGATCTGGGTGACTGAAATAAGTTCATTGGATGAAAACCAACAAAAATTGACAAGAACCACGAAAAGTTCTTGTATTTTAAGATAAAATCTTTTTGCTTTGAAGAAGAAACAAACTTGGTGTCTGAAATAAGTTCATCAGATGAAAACCAACAAAAATTGACACGAACCACGAAAAGTTCTTGTATTTGAAGATAAAATCTTTTTGCTTTGAAGAAGAAAGATCGAGCTGACTGAAATAAGTTCATTCGATGAAAACCAACAAAAATTGACAAGAACCACGAAAAGTTCTTGTATTTTAGGATAAAATCTGACGCTATTAAAGAAAAAACTTCTCCCTCCCTGAAATAGGTTCATTTGCTGAAAATCAACAAAACCACGAGAAGTTCTTGTATTTGAAGATAGAAACTTTTTGCTTTGAAGAAGAAAGCTCTGGGTGTGTGAAATAAGTTCATTGGATGAAAACCAACAAAAATTGACAAGAACCACGAAAAGTTCTTGTATTTTAAGATAAAATCTTGCGCTATTGAAGAAAAAGCTTCCAGCTCGCTGAAATATGTTCATTTGCTGAAAATCAACAAAACCATGAAAAGTTCTTGTATTTGAAGATAAAATCTTTTTGCTTTGAAGAAGAAAGATCGAGCTGACTGAAATAAGTTCATTGGATGAAAACCAACAAAAATTGATACAAAACACGAAAAGTCCTTGTGTTTTAGGATAAAATCTGACGCCATTAAAGAAAAAACTTCTCGCTCGCTGAAATGTGTTCATTTGCTGAAAATCAACAAAACCACGAAAAGTTCTTGTATTTGAAGATAAAATCTGACACTATTAAAGAAAAAACGTCTCCCTCGTTGAAATATGTTCATTTGCTGAAAACCAACAAAACCACGAAAAGTTCTTGTATTTGAAGATAAAATCTTTTTGCTTTGAAGAAGAAACAAACTTGGTGACTGAAATAAGTTCATCAGATGAAAACCAACAAAAATTGACAAGAACCACGAAAAGTTCTTGTATTTTAGGATAAAATCTGACGCTATTAAAGAAAAAACTTCTCCCTCCCTGAAATAGGTTCATTTGCTGAAAATCAACAAAACCATGAAAAGTTCTTGTATTTGAAGATAAAATCTTTTTGCTTTCAAGAAGAAAGATCGAGCTGACTGAAATAAGTTCATTGGATGAAAACCAACAAAAATTGATAAGAACCACGAAAAGTTCTTGTATTTTAAGATAAAATCTGACACTATTAAAGAAAAAACTTCTTGCTCGCTGAAATATGTTCATTTGCTGAAAATCAACAAAACCATGAAAAGTTCTTGTATTTGAAGATAAAATCTTTTTGCTTTGAAGAAGAAAGATCGAGCTGACTGAAATAAGTTCATTGGATGAAAACCAACAAAAATTGATAAGAACTACGAAAAGTCCTTGTATTTTTAGATAAAATCTTGCGCTATTAAAGAAAAAACTTCTGGCTCGCTGAAATATGTTCATTTGCTGAAAACCAACAAAACCACGAAAAGTTCTTGTATTTGAAGATAAAATCTTTTTGCTTTCAAGAAGAAAGATCCAGCTGACTGAAATAAGTTCATTAGATGAAAATCAACAAAAATTGACAAGAACCACGAACAGTTCTTGTATTTTAAGATAAAATCTGAGGCTATTAAAGAAAAAACTTCCAGCTCGCTGAAATATGTTCATTTGCTGAAAATCAACAAAACCACGAAAAGTTCTTGTATTTGAAGATAAAATCTTTTTGCTTTGAAGAAGAAAGATCGAGGTGACTGAAATAAGTTCATCAGATGAAAACCAACAAAAATTGACAAGAACCACGAAAAGTTCTTGTGTTTTAGGATAAAATCTGACGCTATTAAAGAAAAAACTTCTCGCTCGCTGAAATATGTTCATTTGCTGAAAATCAACAAAACCACGAAAAATTCTTGTATTTGAAGATCGAATCTTTTTGCTTTGAAGAAGAAAGATCTGGGTGACTGAAATAATATCATTGGATGAAAACCAACAAAAATTGACAAGAACCACGAAAAGTTCTTGTATTTTAAGATAAAATCTGACACTATTAAAGAAAAAACTTCTCCCTCGTTGAAATATATTCATTTGCTGAAAACCAACAAAACCACGAAAAGTTCTTGTATTTGAAGATATAATCTTTTTGCTTTGAAGAAGAAACAAACTTGGTGTCTGAAATAAGTTCATCAGATGAAAACCAACAAAAATTGACACGAACCACGAAAAGTTCTTGTATTTGAAGATAAAATCTTTTTGCTTTGAAGAAGAAAGATCGAGCTGACTGAAATAAGTTCATTCGATGAAAACCAACAAAAATTGACAAGAACCACGAAAAGTTCTTGTATTTTAGGATAAAATCTGACGCTATTAAAGAAAAAACTTCTCCCTCCCTGAAATAGGTTCATTTGCTGAAAATCAACAAAACCACGAGAAGTTCTTGTATTTGAAGATAGAATCTTTTTGCTTTGAAGAAGAAAGATCTGGGTGTGTGAAATAAGTTCATTGGATGAAAACCAACAAAAATTGACAAGAACCACGAAAAGTTCTTGTATTTTAAGATAAAATCTGACGCTATTAAAGAAAAATGTTCTCCCTCGCTGAAATATGTTCATTTGCTGAAAATCAACAAAACCACGAAAAGTTCTTGTATTTGAAGATAGAATCTTTTTGCTTTCAAGAAGAAAGATCCAGCTGACTGAAATAAGATCATTCGATGAAAACCAACAAAAATTGACAAGAACCACGAAAAGTTCTTGTATTTTAAGATAAAATCTGAGGCTATCAAAGAAAAAACTTCCAGCTCGTTGAAATATGTTCATTTGCTGAAAATCAACAAAACCACGAAAAGTTCTTGTATTTGAAGATAAAATCTTTTTGCTTTGAAGAAGAAAGATCGAGGTGACTGAAATAAGTTCATCAGATGAAAACCAACAAAAATTGACAAGAACCACGAAAAGTTCTTGTGTTTTACGATAAAATCTGAGGCTATTAAAGAAAAAACTTCTCGCTCGCTGAAATATGTTCATTTGCTGAAAATCAACAAAACCACGAAAAGTTCTTGTATTTGAAGATCGAATCTTTTTGCTTTGAAGAAGAAACATCTTGGTGACTGAAATAATATCATTGGATGAAAACCAACAAAAATTGACAAGAACCACGAAAAGTTCTTGTATTTTAAGATAAAATCTGACACTATTAAAGAAAAAACTTCTCCCTCGTTGAAATATGTTCATTTGCTGAAAACCAACAAAACCACGAAAAGTTCTTGTATTTGAAGATAAAATCTTTTTGCTTTGAAGAAGAAACAAACTTGGTGTCTGAAATAAGTTCATCAGATGAAAACCAACAAAAATTGACACGAACCACGAAAAGTTCTTGTATTTGAAGATGAAATCTTTTTGCTTTGAAGAAGAAAGATCGAGCTGACTGAAATAAGTTCATTCGATGAAAACCAACAAAAATTGACAAGAACCACGAAAAGTTCTTATATTTTAGGATAAACTCTGACACTATTAAAGAAAAAACTTCTCCCTCCCTGAAATCGGTTCATTTGCTGAAAATCAACAAAACCACGAGAAGTTCTTGTATTTGAAGATAAAATCTTTTTGCTTTGAAGAAGAAAGCTCTGGGTGAGTGAAATAAGTTCATTGGATGAAAACCAACAAAAATTGACAAGAACCACGAAAAGTTCTTGTATTTTAAGATAAAATCTTGCGCGATTGAAGAAAAAGCTTCCAGCTCGCTGAAATATGTTCATTTGCTGAAAATCAACAAAACCATGAAAAGTTCTTGTATTTGAAGATAAAATCTTTCTGCTTTGAAGAAGAAAGATCGAGCTGACTGAAATAAGTTCATTGGATGAAAACCAACAAAAATTGATAAAAACCACGAAAAGTCCTTGTATTTTAAGATAAAGTCTTGCGCTATCAAAGAAAAAACTTCTCGCTCGCTGAAATATGTTCATTTGCTGAAAACCAACAAAATCACGAAAAGTTCTTGTATTTGAAGATAAAATCTTTTTGCTTTGAAGAAGAAAGATCTCGCTGACTGAAATAAGTTCATTCGATGAAAACCAACAAAAATTGACAAGAACCACGAAAAGTTCTTGCATTTTAAGATAAAATCTGACGCTGTTAAAGAAAAATCTTCTCCCACGCTGAAATATGTTCATTTGCAGAAAATCAACAAAACCACGAAAAGTTCTTGTATTTGAAGATAAAATCTTTTTGCTTTGAAGAAGAAAGATCTGGCTGACTGAAATAAGTTCATTCGATGAAAACCAACAAAAATTGACGAGAACCACGAAAAGTTCATGTATTTTAAGATAAAATCTTGCGCTATTAAAGAAAAAACTTCCAGCTCGCTGAAATATGTTCATTTGCTGAAAACCAACAAAACCACGAAAAGTTCTTGTATTGAAGATAAAATCTTTTTGCTTTGAAGAAGAAAGATCTGGCTGACTGAAATAAGTTCATTCGATCAAAACCAACAAAAATTGACGAGAACCACGAAAAGTTCATGTATTTTAAGATAAAATCTTGCGCTATTAAAGAAAAAACTTCCAGCTCGCTGAAATATGTTCATTTACTGAAAACCAACAAAACCACGAAAAGTTCTTGTATTTGAAGATAAAATCTTTTTGCTTTCAAGAAGAAAGATCCAGCTGACTGAAATAAGTTCATTAGATGAAAATCAACAAAAATTGACAAGAACCACGAACAGTTCTTGTATTTTAAGATAAAATCTGAGGCTATTAAAGAAAAAACTTCTAGCTCGCTGAAATATGTTCATTTGCTGAAAACCAACAAAATCACGAAAAGTTCTTGTATTTGAAGATAAAATCTTTTTGCTTTGAAGAAGAAACATCTTGGTGACTGAAATAATTTCATGACATGAAAACCAACAAAAATTAACGCGAACCACGAAAAGTTCTTCTATTTTAAGATAAAATCTGAGGCTATTAAAGAAAAAACTTCTTGCTCGCTGAAATATGTTCATTTGCTGAAAATCAACAAAACCACGAAAAGTTCTTGTATTTGAAGATAAAATCTATTTGCTTTGAAGAAGAAAGATCGAGCTGACTGAAATAAGTTCATTCGATGAAAACCAACAAAAATTGACAAGAACCACGAAAAGTTCTTGTATTTTAAGATAAAATCTGACGCTATTAAAGAAAAATCTTCTCCCACGCTGAAATATGTTCATTTGCAGAAAATCAACAAAACCACGAAAAGTTCTTGTATTTGAAGATAAAATCTTTTTGCTTTGAAGAAGAAAGATCTGGCTGACTGAAATAAGTTCATTGGATGAAAACCAACAAAAATTGACGAGAACCACGAAAAGTTCATGTATTTTAAGATAAAATCTTGCGCTATTAAAGAAAAAACTTCCAGCTCGCTGAAATATGTTCATTTGCTGAAAACAAACAAAACCACGAAAAGTTCTTGTATTTGAAGATAAAATCTTTTTGCTTTCAAGAAGAAAGATCCAGCTGACTGAAATAAGTTCATTAGATGAAAATCAACAAAAATTGACAAGAACCACGAACAGTTCTTGTATTTTAAGATAAAATCTGAGGCTATTAAAGAAAAAACTTCCAGCTCGCTGAAATATGTTCATTTGCTGAAAATCAACAAAACCACGAAAAGTTCTTGTATTTGAAGATCGAATCTTTTTGCTTTGAAGAAGAAACATCTTGGTGACTGAAATAATATCATTGGATGAAAACCAACAAAAATTGACAAGAACCACGAAAAGTTCTTGTATTTTAAGATAAAATCTGACACTATTAAAGAAAAAACTTCTCCCTCGTTGAAATATGTTCATTTGCTGAAAACCAACAAAACCACGAAAAGTTCTTGTATTTGAAGATAAAATCTTTTTGCTTTGAAGAAGAAACAAACTTGGTGTCTGAAATAAGTTCATCAGATGAAAACCAACAAAAATTGACACGAACCACGAAAAGTTCTTGTATTTGAAGATAAAATCTTTTTGCTTTGAAGAAGAAAGATCGAGCTGACTGAAATAAGTTCATTCGATGAAAACCAACAAAAATTGACAAGAACCACGAAAAGTTCTTGTATTTTAGGATAAACTCTGACGCTATTAAAGAAAAAACTTCTCCCTCCCTGAAATAGGTTCATTTGCTGAAAATCAACAAAACCACGAGAAGTTCTTGCATTTGAAGATAAAATCTTTTTGCTTTGAAGAAGAAAGCTCTGGGTGAGTGAAATAAGTTCATTGGATGAAAACCAACAAAAATTGACAAGAACCACGAAAAGTTCTTGTATTTTAAGATAAAATCTTGCGCGATTGAAGAAAAAGCTTCCAGCTCGCTGAAATATGTTCATTTGCTGAAAATCAACAAAACCATGAAAAGTTCTTGTATTTGAAGATAAAATCTTTTTGCTTTGAAGAAGAAAGATCTCGCTGACTGAAATCAGTTCATCAGATGAAAACCAACAAAAATTGACAAGAACCACGAAAAGTTCTTGTATTTTAGGATAAAATCTGACGCTATTAAAGAAAAAACTTCTCGCTCGCTGAAATATGTTCATTTGCTGAAAATCAACAAAACCATGAAAAGTTCTTGTATTTGAAGATAAAATCTATTTGCTTTGAAGAAGAAAGATCGAGCTGACTGAAATAAGTTCATTCGATGAAAACCAACAAAAATTGACAAGAACCACGAAAAGTTCTTGCATTTTAAGATAAAATCTGACGCTATTAAAGAAAAATCTTCTCCCACGCTGAAATATGTTCATTTGCAGAAAATCAACAAAACCACGAAAAGTTCTTGTATTTGAAGATAAAATCTTTTTGCTTTGAAGAAGAAAGATCTGGCTGACTGAAATAAGTTCATTCGATCAAAACCAACAAAAATTGACGAGAACCACGAAAAGTTCATGTATTTTAAGATAAAATCTTGCGCTATTGAAGAAAAAACTTCCAGCTCGCTGAAATATGTTCATTTGCTGAAAACCAACAAAACCACGAAAAGTTCTTGTATTTGAAGATAAAATCTTTTTGCTTTGAAGAAGAAACATCTTGGTGACTGAAATAATTTCATGAGATGAAAACCAACAAAAATTAACGAGAACCACGAAAAGTTCTTCTATTTTAAGATAAAATCTGAGGCAATGAAAGAAAAAACTTCTTGCTCGCTGAAATATGTTCATTTGCTGAAAATCAACAAAACCACGAAAAGTTCTTGTATTTTAAGATAAAATCTATTTGCTTTGAAGAAGAAAGATCGAGCTGACTGAAATAAGTTCATTCGATGAAAACCAACAAAAATTGACAAGAACCACGAAAAGTTCTTGTATTTTAAGATAAAATCTGACGCTATTAAAGAAAAATCTTCTCCCACGCTGAAATATGTTCATTTGCAGAAAATCAACAAAACCACGAAAAGGTCTTGTATTTGAAGATAAAATCTTTTTGCTTTGAAGAAGAAAGATCTGGCTGACTGAAATAAGTTCATTGGATGAAAACCAACAAAAATTGACGAGAACCACGAAAAGTTCATGTATTTTAAGATAAAATCTTGCGCTATTAAAGAAAAAACTTCCAGCTCGCTGAAATATGTTCATTTGCTGAAAACCAACAAAACCACGAAAAGTTCTTGTATTTGAAGATAAAATCTTTTTGCTTTGAAGAAGAAACAAACTTGGTGTCTGAAATAAGTTCATCAGATGAAAACCAACAAAAATTGACACGAACCACGAAAAGTTCTTGTATTTGAAGATAAAATCTTTTTGCTTTGAAGAAGAAAGATCGAGCTGACTGAAATAAGTTCATTCGATGAAAACCAACAAAAATTGACAAGAACCACGAAAAGTTCTTGTATTTTAGGATAAACTCTGACGCTATTAAAGAAAAAACTTCTCCCTCCCTGAAATAGGTTCATTTGCTGAAAATCAACAAAACCACGAGAAGTTCTTGCATTTGAAGATAAAATCTTTTTGCTTTGAAGAAGAAAGCTCTGGGTGAGTGAAATAAGTTCATTGGATGAAAACCAACAAAAATTGACAAGAACCACGAAAAGTTCTTGTATTTTAAGATAAAATCTTGCGCGATTGAAGAAAAAGCTTCCAGCTCGCTGAAATATGTTCATTTGCTGAAAATCAACAAAACCATGAAAAGTTCTTGTATTTGAAGATAAAATCTTTTTGCTTTGAAGAAGAAAGATCTCGCTGACTGAAATCAGTTCATCAGATGAAAACCAACAAAAATTGACAAGAACCACGAAAAGTTCTTGTATTTTAGGATAAAATCTGACGCTATTAAAGAAAAAACTTCTCGCTCGCTGAAATATGTTCATTTGCTGAAAATCAACAAAACCATGAAAAGTTCTTGTATTTGAAGATAAAATCTATTTGCTTTGAAGAAGAAAGATCGAGCTGACTGAAATAAGTTCATTCGATGAAAACCAACAAAAATTGACAAGAACCACGAAAAGTTCTTGCATTTTAAGATAAAATCTGACGCTATTAAAGAAAAATCTTCTCCCACGCTGAAATATGTTCATTTGCAGAAAATCAACAAAACCACGAAAAGTTCTTGTATTTGAAGATAAAATCTTTTTGCTTTGAAGAAGAAAGATCTGGCTGACTGAAATAAGTTCATTCGATCAAAACCAACAAAAATTGACGAGAACCACGAAAAGTTCATGTATTTTAAGATAAAATCTTGCGCTATTGAAGAAAAAACTTCCAGCTCGCTGAAATATGTTCATTTGCTGAAAACCAACAAAACCACGAAAAGTTCTTGTATTTGAAGATAAAATCTTTTTGCTTTGAAGAAGAAACATCTTGGTGACTGAAATAATTTCATGAGATGAAAACCAACAAAAATTAACGAGAACCACGAAAAGTTCTTCTATTTTAAGATAACATCTGAGGCAATGAAAGAAAAAACTTCTTGCTCGCTGAAATATGTTCATTTGCTGAAAATCAACAAAACCACGAAAAGTTCTTGTATTTTAAGATAAAATCTATTTGCTTTGAAGAAGAAAGATCGAGCTGACTGAAATAAGTTCATTCGATGAAAACCAACAAAAATTGACAAGAACCACGAAAAGTTCTTGTATTTTAAGATAAAATCTGACGCTATTAAAGAAAAATCTTCTCCCACGCTGAAATATGTTCATTTGCAGAAAATCAACAAAACCACGAAAAGTTCTTGTATTTGAAGATAAAATCTTTTTGCTTTGAAGAAGAAAGATCTGGCTGACTGAAATAAGTTCATTGGATGAAAACCAACAAAAATTGACGAGAACCACGAAAAGTTCATGTATTTTAAGATAAAGTCTTGCGCGATCAAAGAAAAAACTTCCAGCTCGCTGAAATATGTTCATTTGCTGAAAACCAACAAAATCAGGAAAAGTTCTTGTTTTTGAAAATAAAATCTTTTTGCTTTGAAGAAGAAAGATCTCGCTGACTGAAATCAGTTCATCAGATGAAAACCAACAAAAATTGACAAGAACCACGAAAAGTTCTTGTATTTTAGGATAAAATCTGACGCTATTAAAGAAAAAACTTCTCGCTCGCTGAAATATGTTCATTTGCTGAAAATCAACAAAACCACGAAAAGTTCTTGTATTTGAAGATAAAATCTATTTGCTTTGAAGAAGAAAGATCGAGCTGACTGAAATAAGTTCATTCGATGAAAACCAACAAAAATTGACAAGAACCACGAAAAGTTCTTGCATTTTAAGATAAAATCTGACGCTATTAAAGAAAAATCTTCTCCAACGCTGAAATATGTTCATTTGCAGAAAATCAACAAAACCACGAAAAGTTCTTGTATTTGAAGATAAAATCTTTTTGCTTTGAAGAAGAAAGATCTGGCTGACTGAAATAAGTTCATTCGATCAAAACCAACAAAAATTGACGAGAACCACGAAAAGTTCATGTATTTTAAGATAAAATCTTGCGCTATTAAAGAAAAAACTTCCAGCTCGCTGAAATATGTTCATTTGCTGAAAACCAACAAAACCACGAAAAGTTCTTGTATTTGAAGATAAAATCTTTTTGCTTTGAAGAAGAAACATCTTGGTGACTGAAATAATTTCATGAGATGAAAACCAACAAAAATTAACGAGAACCACGAAAAGTTCTTCTATTTTAAGATAAAATCTGAGGCTATCAAAGAAAAAACTTCTTGCTCGCTGAAATATGTTCATTTGCTGAAAATCAACAAAACCTCGAAAAGTTCTTGTATTTGAAGATAAAATCTTTTTGCTTTCAAGAAGAAAGATCCAGCTGACTGAAATAAGTTCATTAGATGAAAACCAACAAAAATTGACACGAACCACGAAAAGTTCTTGTATTTGAAGATAAAATCTTTTTGCTTTGAAGAAGAAAGATCGAGCTGACTGAAATAAGTTCATTCGATGAAAACCAACAAAAATTGACAAGAACCACGAAAAGTTCTTGTATTTTAGGATAAAATCTGACGCTATTAAAGAAAAAACTTCTCCCTCCCTGAAATAGGTTCATTTGCTGAAAATCAACAAAACCACGAGAAGTTCTTGTATTTGAAGATAGAAACTTTTTGCTTTGAAGAAGAAAGCTCTGGGTGTGTGAAATAAGTTCATTGGATGAAAACCAACAAAAATTGACAAGAACCACGAAAAGTTCTTGTATTTTAAGATAAAATCTTGCGCTATTGAAGAAAAAGCTTCCAGCTCGCTGAAATATGTTCATTTGCTGAAAATCAACAAAACCATGAAAAGTTCTTGTATTTGAAGATAAAATCTTTTTGCTTTGAAGAAGAAAGATCGAGCTGACTGAAATAAGTTCATTGGATGAAAACCAACAAAAATTGATACAAAACACGAAAAGTCCTTGTGTTTTAGGATAAAATCTGACGCCATTAAAGAAAAAACTTCTCGCTCGCTGAAATGTGTTCATTTGCTGAAAATCAACAAAACCACGAAAAGTTCTTGTATTTGAAGATAAAATCTGACACTATTAAAGAAAAAACGTCTCCCTCGTTGAAATATGTTCATTTGCTGAAAACCAACAAAACCACGAAAAGTTCTTGTATTTGAAGATAAAATCTTTTTGCTTTGAAGAAGAAACAAACTTGGTGACTGAAATAAGTTCATCAGATGAAAACCAACAAAAATTGACAAGAACCACGAAAAGTTCTTGTATTTTAGGATAAAATCTGACGCTATTAAAGAAAAAACTTCTCCCTCCCTGAAATAGGTTCATTTGCTGAAAATCAACAAAACCATGAAAAGTTCTTGTATTTGAAGATAAAATCTTTTTGCTTTCAAGAAGAAAGATCGAGCTGACTGAAATAAGTTCATTGGATGAAAACCAACAAAAATTGATAAGAACCACGAAAAGTTCTTGTATTTTAAGATAAAATCTGACACTATTAAAGAAAAAACTTCTTGCTCGCTGAAATATGTTCATTTGCTGAAAATCAACAAAACCATGAAAAGTTCTTGTATTTGAAGATAAAATCTTTTTGCTTTGAAGAAGAAAGATCGAGCTGACTGAAATAAGTTCATTGGATGAAAACCAACAAAAATTGATAAGAACTACGAAAAGTCCTTGTATTTTTAGATAAAATCTTGCGCTATTAAAGAAAAAACTTCTGGCTCGCTGAAATATGTTCATTTGCTGAAAACCAACAAAACCACGAAAAGTTCTTGTATTTGAAGATAAAATCTTTTTGCTTTCAAGAAGAAAGATCCAGCTGACTGAAATAAGTTCATTAGATGAAAATCAACAAAAATTGACAAGAACCACGAACAGTTCTTGTATTTTAAGATAAAATCTGAGGCTATTAAAGAAAAAACTTCCAGCTCGCTGAAATATGTTCATTTGCTGAAAATCAACAAAACCACGAAAAGTTCTTGTATTTGAAGATAAAATCTTTTTGCTTTGAAGAAGAAAGATCGAGGTGACTGAAATAAGTTCATCAGATGAAAACCAACAAAAATTGACAAGAACCACGAAAAGTTCTTGTGTTTTAGGATAAAATCTGACGCTATTAAAGAAAAAACTTCTCGCTCGCTGAAATATGTTCATTTGCTGAAAATCAACAAAACCACGAAAAATTCTTGTATTTGAAGATCGAATCTTTTTGCTTTGAAGAAGAAAGATCTGGGTGACTGAAATAATATCATTGGATGAAAACCAACAAAAATTGACAAGAACCACGAAAAGTTCTTGTATTTTAAGATAAAATCTGACACTATTAAAGAAAAAACTTCTCCCTCGTTGAAATATATTCATTTGCTGAAAACCAACAAAACCACGAAAAGTTCTTGTATTTGAAGATATAATCTTTTTGCTTTGAAGAAGAAACAAACTTGGTGTCTGAAATAAGTTCATCAGATGAAAACCAACAAAAATTGACACGAACCACGAAAAGTTCTTGTATTTGAAGATAAAATCTTTTTGCTTTGAAGAAGAAAGATCGAGCTGACTGAAATAAGTTCATTCGATGAAAACCAACAAAAATTGACAAGAACCACGAAAAGTTCTTGTATTTTAGGATAAAATCTGACGCTATTAAAGAAAAAACTTCTCCCTCCCTGAAATAGGTTCATTTGCTGAAAATCAACAAAACCACGAGAAGTTCTTGTATTTGAAGATAGAATCTTTTTGCTTTGAAGAAGAAAGATCTGGGTGTGTGAAATAAGTTCATTGGATGAAAACCAACAAAAATTGACAAGAACCACGAAAAGTTCTTGTATTTTAAGATAAAATCTGACGCTATTAAAGAAAAATGTTCTCCCTCGCTGAAATATGTTCATTTGCTGAAAATCAACAAAACCACGAAAAGTTCTTGTATTTGAAGATAGAATCTTTTTGCTTTCAAGAAGAAAGATCCAGCTGACTGAAATAAGATCATTCGATGAAAACCAACAAAAATTGACAAGAACCACGAAAAGTTCTTGTATTTTAAGATAAAATCTTGCGCGATTGAAGAAAAAGCTTCCAGCTCGCTGAAATATGTTCATTTGCTGAAAATCAACAAAACCATGAAAAGTTCTTGTATTTGAAGATAAAATCTTTCTGCTTTGAAGAAGAAAGATCGAGCTGACTGAAATAAGTTCATTGGATGAAAACCAACAAAAATTGATAAAAACCACGAAAAGTCCTTGTATTTTAAGATAAAGTCTTGCGCTATCAAAGAAAAAACTTCTCGCTCGCTGAAATATGTTCATTTGCTGAAAACCAACAAAATCACGAAAAGTTCTTGTATTTGAAGATAAAATCTTTTTGCTTTGAAGAAGAAAGATCTCGCTGACTGAAATAAGTTCATTCGATGAAAACCAACAAAAATTGACAAGAACCACGAAAAGTTCTTGCATTTTAAGATAAAATCTGACGCTGTTAAAGAAAAATCTTCTCCCACGCTGAAATATGTTCATTTGCAGAAAATCAACAAAACCACGAAAAGTTCTTGTATTTGAAGATAAAATCTTTTTGCTTTGAAGAAGAAAGATCTGGCTGACTGAAATAAGTTCATTCGATGAAAACCAACAAAAATTGACGAGAACCACGAAAAGTTCATGTATTTTAAGATAAAATCTTGCGCTATTAAAGAAAAAACTTCCAGCTCGCTGAAATATGTTCATTTGCTGAAAACCAACAAAACCACGAAAAGTTCTTGTATTGAAGATAAAATCTTTTTGCTTTGAAGAAGAAAGATCTGGCTGACTGAAATAAGTTCATTCGATCAAAACCAACAAAAATTGACGAGAACCACGAAAAGTTCATGTATTTTAAGATAAAATCTTGCGCTATTAAAGAAAAAACTTCCAGCTCGCTGAAATATGTTCATTTACTGAAAACCAACAAAACCACGAAAAGTTCTTGTATTTGAAGATAAAATCTTTTTGCTTTCAAGAAGAAAGATCCAGCTGACTGAAATAAGTTCATTAGATGAAAATCAACAAAAATTGACAAGAACCACGAACAGTTCTTGTATTTTAAGATAAAATCTGAGGCTATTAAAGAAAAAACTTCTAGCTCGCTGAAATATGTTCATTTGCTGAAAACCAACAAAATCACGAAAAGTTCTTGTATTTGAAGATAAAATCTTTTTGCTTTGAAGAAGAAACATCTTGGTGACTGAAATAATTTCATGACATGAAAACCAACAAAAATTAACGAGAACCACGAAAAGTTCTTCAATTTTAAGATAAAATCTGAGGCTATTAAAGAAAAACTTCTTGCTCGCTGAAATATGTTCATTTGCTGAAAATCAACAAAACCACGAAAAGTTCTTGTATTTGAAGATAAAATCTATTTGCTTTGAAGAAGAAAGATCGAGCTGACTGAAATAAGTTCATTCGATGAAAACCAACAAAAATTGACAAGAACCACGAAAAGTTCTTGTATTTTAAGATAAAATCTGACGCTATTAAAGAAAAATCTTCTCCCACGCTGAAATATGTTCATTTGCAGAAAATCAACAAAACCACGAAAAGTTCTTGTATTTGAAGATAAAATCTTTTTGCTTTGAAGAAGAAAGATCTGGCTGACTGAAATAAGTTCATTGGATGAAAACCAACAAAAATTGACGAGAACCACGAAAAGTTCATGTATTTTAAGATAAAATCTTGCGCTATTAAAGAAAAAACTTCCAGCTCGCTGAAATATGTTCATTTGCTGAAAACCAACAAAACCACGAAAAGTTCTTGTATTTGAAGATAAAATCTTTTTGCTTTCAAGAAGAAAGATCCAGCTGACTGAAATAAGTTCATTAGATGAAAATCAACAAAAATTGACAAGAACCACGAACAGTTCTTGTATTTTAAGATAAAATCTGAGGCTATTAAAGAAAAAACTTCCAGCTCGCTGAAATATGTTCATTTGCTGAAAATCAACAAAACCACGAAAAGTTCTTGTATTTGAAGATCGAATCTTTTTGCTTTGAAGAAGAAACATCTTGGTGACTGAAATAATATCATTGGATGAAAACCAACAAAAATTGACAAGAACCACGAAAAGTTCTTGTATTTTAAGATAAAATCTGACACTATTAAAGAAAAAACTTCTCCCTCGTTGAAATATGTTCATTTGCTGAAAACCAACAAAACCACGAAAAGTTCTTTTATTTGAAGATAAAATCTTTTTGCTTTGAAGAAGAAACAAACTTGGTGTCTGAAATAAGTTCATCAGATGAAAACCAACAAAAATTGACACGAACCACGAAAAGTTCTTGTATTTGAAGATAAAATCTTTTTGCTTTGAAGAAGAAAGATCGAGCTGACTGAAATAAGTTCATTCGATGAAAACCAACAAAAATTGACAAGAACCACGAAAAGTTCTTGTATTTTAGGATAAACTCTGACGCTATTAAAGAAAAAACTTCTCCCTCCCTGAAATAGGTTCATTTGCTGAAAATCAACAAAACCACGAGAAGTTCTTGCATTTGAAGATAAAATCTTTTTGCTTTGAAGAAGAAAGCGCTGGGTGAGTGAAATAAGTTCATTGGATGAAAACCAACAAAAATTGACAAGAACCACGAAAAGTTCTTGTATTTTAAGATAAAATCTTGCGCGATTGAAGAAAAAGCTTCCAGCTCGCTGAAATATGTTCATTTGCTGAAAATCAACAAAACCATGAAAAGTTCTTGTATTTGAAGATAAAATCTTTTTGCTTTGAAGAAGAAAGATCTCGCTGACTGAAATCAGTTCATCAGATGAAAACCAACAAAAATTGACAAGAACCACGAAAAGTTCTTGTATTTTAGGATAAAATCTGACGCTATTAAAGAAAAAACTTCTCGCTCGCTGAAATATGTTCATTTGCTGAAAATCAACAAAACCATGAAAAGTTCTTGTATTTGAAGATAAAATCTATTTGCTTTGAAGAAGAAAGATCGAGCTGACTGAAATAAGTTCATTCGATGAAAACCAACAAAAATTGACAAGAACCACGAAAAGTTCTTGCATTTTAAGATAAAATCTGACGCTATTAAAGAAAAATCTTCTCCCACGCTGAAATATGTTCATTTGCAGAAAATCAACAAAACCACGAAAAGTTCTTGTATTTGAAGATAAAATCTTTTTGCTTTGAAGAAGAAAGATCTGGCTGACTGAAATAAGTTCATTCGATCAAAACCAACAAAAATTGACGAGAACCACGAAAAGTTCATGTATTTTAAGATAAAATCTTGCGCTATTGAAGAAAAAACTTCCAGCTCGCTGAAATATGTTCATTTGCTGAAAACCAACAAAACCACGAAAAGTTCTTGTATTTGAAGATAAAATCTTTTTGCTTTGAAGAAGAAACATCTTGGTGACTGAAATAATTTCATGAGATGAAAATCAACAAAAATTAACGAGAACCACGAAAAGTTCTTCTATTTTAAGATAAAATCTGAGGCAATGAAAGAAAAAACTTCTTGCTCGCTGAAATATGTTCATTTGCTGAAAATCAACAAAACCACGAAAAGTTCTTGTATTTTAAGATAAAATCTATTTGCTTTGAAGAAGAAAGATCGAGCTGACTGAAATAAGTTCATTCGATGAAAACCAACAAAAATTGACAAGAACCACGAAAAGTTCTTGTATTTTAAGATAAAATCTGACGCTATTAAAGAAAAATCTTCTCCCACGCTGAAATATGTTCATTTGCAGAAAATCAACAAAACCACGAAAAGTTCTTGTATTTGAAGATAAAATCTTTTTGCTTTGAAGAAGAAAGATCTGGCTGACTGAAATAAGTTCATTGGATGAAAACCAACAAAAATTGACGAGAACCACGAAAAGTTCATGTATTTTAAGATAAAATCTTGCGCTATTAAAGAAAAAACTTCCAGCTCGCTGAAATATGTTCATTTGCTGAAAACCAACAAAACCACGAAAAGTTCTTGTATTTGAAGATAAAATCTTTTTGCTTTGAAGAAGAAACAAACTTGGTGTCTGAAATAAGTTCATCAGATGAAAACCAACAAAAATTGACACGAACCACGAAAAGTTCTTGTATTTGAAGATAAAATCTTTTTGCTTTGAAGAAGAAAGATCGAGCTGACTGAAATAAGTTCATTCGATGAAAACCAACAAAAATTGACAAGAACCACGAAAAGTTCTTGTATTTTAGGATAAACTCTGACGCTATTAAAGAAAAAACTTCTCCCTCCCTGAAATAGGTTCATTTGCTGAAAATCAACAAAACCACGAGAAGTTCTTGCATTTGAAGATAAAATCTTTTTGCTTTGAAGAAGAAAGCTCTGGGTGAGTGAAATAAGTTCATTGGATGAAAACCAACAAAAATTGACAAGAACCACGAAAAGTTCTTGTATTTTAAGATAAAATCTTGCGCGATTGAAGAAAAAGCTTCCAGCTCGCTGAAATATGTTCATTTGCTGAAAATCAACAAAACCATGAAAAGTTCTTGTATTTGAAGATAAAATCCTTTTGCTTTGAAGAAGAAAGATCTCGCTGACTGAAATCAGTTCATCAGATGAAAACCAACAAAAATTGACAAGAACCACGAAAAGTTCTTGTATTTTAGGATAAAATCTGACGCTATTAAAGAAAAAACTTCTCGCTCGCTGAAATATGTTCATTTGCTGAAAATCAACAAAACCATGAAAAGTTCTTGTATTTGAAGATAAAATCTATTTGCTTTGAAGAAGAAAGATCGAGCTGACTGAAATAAGTTCATTCGATGAAAACCAACAAAAATTGACAAGAACCACGAAAAGTTCTTGCATTTTAAGATAAAATCTGACGCTATTAAAGAAAAATCTTCTCCCACGCTGAAATATGTTCATTTGCAGAAAATCAACAAAACCACGAAAAGTTCTTGTATTTGAAGATAAAATCTTTTTGCTTTGAAGAAGAAAGATCTGGCTGACTGAAATAAGTTCATTCGATCAAAACCAACAAAAATTGACGAGAACCACGAAAAGTTCATGTATTTTAAGATAAAATCTTGCGCTATTGAAGAAAAAACTTCCAGCTCGCTGAAATATGTTCATTTGCTGAAAACCAACAAAACCACGAAAAGTTCTTGTATTTGAAGATAAAATCTTTTTGCTTTGAAGAAGAAACATCTTGGTGACTGAAATAATTTCATGAGATGAAAACCAACAAAAATTAACGAGAACCACTAAAAGTTCTTCTATTTTAAGATAAAATCTGAGGCAATGAAAGAAAAAACTTCTTGCTCGCTGAAATATGTTCATTTGCTGAAAATCAACAAAACCACGAAAAGTTCTTGTATTTTAAGATAAAATCTATTTGCTTTGAAGAAGAAAGATCGAGCTGACTGAAATAAGTTCATTCGATGAAAACCAACAAAAATTGACAAGAACCACGAAAAGTTCTTGTATTTTAAGATAAAATCTGACGCTATTAAAGAAAAATCTTCTCCCACGCTGAAATATGTTCATTTGCAGAAAATCAACAAAACCACGAAAAGTTCTTGTATTTGAAGATAAAATCTTTTTGCTTTGAAGAAGAAAGATCTGGCTGACTGAAATAAGTTCATTGGATGAAAACCAACAAAAATTGACGAGAACCACGAAAAGTTCATGTATTTTAAGATAAAGTCTTGCGTGATCAAAGAAAAAACTTCCAGCTCGCTGAAATATGTTCATTTGCTGAAAACCAACAAAATCAGGAAAAGTTCTTGTTTTTGAAGATAAAATCTTTTTGCTTTGAAGAAGAAAGATCTCGCTGACTGAAATCAGTTCATCAGATGAAAACCAACAAAAATTGACAAGAACCACGAAAAGTTCTTGTATTTTAGGATAAAATCTGACGCTATTAAAGAAAAAACTTCTCGCTCGCTGAAATATGTTCATTTGCTGAAAATCAACAAAACCACGAAAAGTTCTTGTATTTGAAGATAAAATCTATTTGCTTTGAAGAAGAAAGATCGAGCTGACTGAAATAAGTTCATTCGATGAAAACCAACAAAAATTGACAAGAACCACGAAAAGTTCTTGCATTTTAAGATAAAATCTGACGCTATTAAAGAAAAATCTTCTCCAACGCTGAAATATGTTCATTTGCAGAAAATCAACAAAACCCCGAAAAGTTCTTGTATTTGAAGATAAAATCTTTTTGCTTTGAAGAAGAAAGATCTGGCTGACTGAAATAAGTTCATTCGATCAAAACCAACAAAAATTGACGAGAACCACGAAAAGTTCATGTATTTTAAGATAAAATCTTGCGCTATTAAAGAAAAAACTTCCAGCTCGCTGAAATATGTTCATTTGCTGAAAACCAACAAAACCACGAAAAGTTCTTGTATTTGAAGATAAAATCTTTTTGCTTTGAAGAAGAAACATCTTGGTGACTGAAATAATTTCATGAGATGAAAACCAACAAAAATTAACGAGAACCACGAAAAGTTCTTCTATTTTAAGATAAAATCTGAGGCTATCAAAGAAAAAACTTCTTGCTCGCTGAAATATGTTCATTTGCTGAAAATCAACAAAACCTCGAAAAGTTCTTGTATTTGAAGATAAAATCTTTTTGCTTTCAAGAAGAAAGATCCAGCTGACTGAAATAAGTTCATCAGATGAAAACCAACAAAAATTGACAAGAACCACGAACAGTTCTTGTATTTTAAGATAAAATCTGAGGCTATGAAAGAAAAAACTTCTTGCTCGCTGAAATATGTTCATTTGCTGAAAACCAACAAAATCACGAAACGTTCTTGTATTTGAAGATAAAACCTTTTTGCTTTGAAGAAGAAACATCTTGGTGACTGAAATAATTTCATGAGATGAAAACCAACAAAAATTAACGAGAACCACGAAAAGTTCTTCTATTTTAAGATAAAATCTGAGGCTATTAAAGAAAAAACTTCTTGCTCGCTGAAATATGTTCATTTGCTGAAAATCAACAAAACCACGAAAAGTTCTTGTATTTGAAGATAAAATCTATTTGCTTTGAAGAAGAAAGATCGAGCTGACTGAAATAAGTTCATTCGATGAAAACCAACAAAAATTGACAAGAACCACGAAAAGTTCTTGTATTTTAAGATAAAATCTGACGCTATTAAAGAAAAAACTTCTCGCTCGCTGAAATATGTTCATTTGCTGAAAATCAACAAAACCACGAAAAGTTCTTGTATTTGAAGATAGAATCTTTTTGCTTTGAAGAAGAAAGATCTGGGTGACTGAAATAAGTTCATTGGATGAAAACCAACAAAAATTGACAACAACCACGAAAAGTTCTTGTATTTTAAGATAAAATCTGACACTATTAAAGAAAAAACTTCTCCCTCGTTGAAATATGTTCATTTGCTGAAAACCAACAAAACCACGAAAAGTTCTTGTATTTGAAGATAAAATCTTTTTGCTTTGAAGAAGAAAGATCTCGCTGACTGAAATAAGTTCATCAGATGAAAACCAACAAAAATTGACAAGAACCACGAAAAGTTCTTGTGTTTTAGGATAAAATCTGACGCTATTAAAGAAAAAACTTCTCGCTCGCTGAAATATGTTCATTTGCTGAAAATCAACAAAACCACGAAAAGTTCTTGTATTTGAAGATAGAATCTTTTTGCTTTGAAGAAGAAAGATCTGGGTGACTGAAATAAGTTCATTGGATGAAAACCAACAAAAATTGACAAGAAGCACGAAAAGTTCTTGTATTTTAAGATAAAATCTGACACTATTAAAGAAAAAACTTCTCCCTCGTTGAAATATGTTCATTTGCTGAAAACCAACAAAACCACGAAAAGTTCTTGTATTTGAAGATCGAATCTTTTTGCTTTGAAGAAGAAACATCTTGGTGACTGAAATAATATCATTGGATGAAAACCAACAAAAATTGACAAGAACCACGAAAAGTTCTTGTATTTTAAGATAAAATCTGACACTATTAAAGAAAAAACTTCTCCCTCGTTGAAATATGTTCATTTGCTGAAAACCAACAAAACCACGAACAGTTCTTGTATTTGAAGATAAAATCTTTTTGCTTTGAAGAAGAAACAAACTTGGTGTCTGAAATAAGTTCATCAGATGAAAACCAACAAAAATTGACACGAACCACGAAAAGTTCTTGTATTTGAAGATAAAATCTTTTTGCTTTGAAGAAGAAAGATCGAGCTGACTGAAATAAGTTCATTCGATGAAAACCAACAAAAATTGACAAGAACCACGAAAAGTTCTTGTATTTTAGGATAAAATCTGACGCTATTAAAGAAAAAACTTCTCCCTCCCTGAAATAGGTTCATTTGCTGAAAATCAACAAAACCATGAGAAGTTCTTGTATTTGAAGATAGAATCTTTTTGCTTTGAAGAAGAAAGATCTGGGTGACTGAAATAAGTTCATTGGATGAAAACCAACAAAAATTGACAACAACCACGAAAAGTTCTTGTATTTTAAGATAAAATCTGACACTATTAAAGAAAAAACTTCTCCCTCGTTGAAATATGTTCATTTGCTGAAAACCAACAAAACCACGAAAAGTTCTTGTATTTGAAGATAAAATCTTTTTGCTTTCAAGAAGAAAGATCCAGCTGACTGAAATAAGTTCATTCGATGAAAACCAACAAAAATTGACAAGAACCACGAAAAGTTCTTGTATTTTAGGATAAAATCTGACGCTATTAAAGAAAAAACTTCTCCCTCCCTGAAATAGGTTCATTTGCTGAAAATCAACAAAACCATGAGAAGTTCTTGTATTTGAAGATAGAATCTTTTTGCTTTGAAGAAGAAAGATCTGGGTGACTGAAATAAGTTCATTGGATGAAAACCAACAAAAATTGACAACAACCACGAAAAGTTCTTGTATTTTAAGATAAAATCTGACACTATTAAAGAAAAAACTTCTCCCTCGTTGAAATATGTTCATTTGCTGAAAACCAACAAAACCACGAAAAGTTCTTGTATTTGAAGATAAAATCTTTTTGCTTTGAAGAAGAAACAAACTTGGTGTCTGAAATAAGTTCATCAGATGAAAAACAACAAAAATTGACAAGAACCACGAAAAGTTCTTCTATTTTAAGATAAAATCTGAGGCTATTAAAGAAAAAACTTCTTGCTCGCTGAAATATGTTCATTTGCTGAAAATCAACAAAACCACGAAAAGTTCTTGTATTTGAAGATAAAATCTTTTTGCTTTGAAGAAGAAAGATCTCGCTGACTGAAATAAGTTCATCAGATGAAAACCAACAAAAATTGACAAGAACCACGAAAAGTTCTTGTGTTTTAGGATAAAATCTGACGCTATTAAAGAAAAAACTTCTCGCTCGCTGAAATATGTTCATTTGCTGAAAATCAACAAAACCACGAAAAGTTCTTGTATTTGAAGATAAAATCTTTTTGCTTTGAAGAAGAAAGATCGAGGTGACTGAAATAAGTTCATCAGATGAAAACCAACAAAAATTGACAAGAACCACGAAAAGTTCTTGTATTTTAAGATAAAATCTGACACTATTAAAGAAAAAACTTCTCCCTCGTTGAAATATGTTCATTTGCTGAAAACCAACAAAACCACGAAAAGTTCTTGTATTTGAAGATAAAATCTTTTTGCTTTGAAGAAGAAACAAACTTGGTGTCTGAAATAAGTTCATCAGATGAAAACCAACAAAAATTGACACGAACCACAAAAAGTTCTTGTATTTGAAGATAAAATCTTTTTGCTTTGAAGAAGAAAGATCGAGCTGACTGAAATAAGTTCATTCGATGAAAACCAACAAAAATTGACAAGAACCACGAAAAGTTCTTGTATTTTAGGATAAAATCTGACGCTATTAAAGAAAAAACTTCTCCCTCCCTGAAATAGGTTCATTTGCTGAAAATCAACAAAACCATGAGAAGTTCTTGTAGTTGAAGATAAAATCTTTTTGCTTTGAAGAAGAAAGCTCTGGGTGTGTGAAATAAGTTCATTGGATGAAAACGAACAAAAATTGACAAGAACCACGAAAAGTTCTTGTATTTTAAGATAAAATCTGACACTATTAAAGAAAAAACTTCTCCCTCGTTGAAATATGTTCATTTGCTGAAAACCAACAAAACCACGAAAAGTTCTTGTATTTGAAGATAAAATCTTTTTGCTTTCAAGAAGAAAGATCCAGCTGACTGAAATAAGTTCATGAGATGAAAACCTACAAAAATTGACAAGAACCACGAAAAGTTCTTGTATTTTAAGATAAAATCTGACGCTATTAAAGAAAAATGTTCTCCCTCGCTGAAATATGTTCATTTGCTGAAAATCAACAAAACCATGAAAAGTTCTTGTATTTGAAGATAAAATCTTTTTGCTTTGAAGAAGAAAGATCGAGCTGACTGAAATAAGTTCATTGGATGAAAACCAACAAAAATTGATAAGAACTACGAAAAGTCCTTGTATTTTAAGATAAAATCTTGCGCTATTAAAGAAAAAACTTCTAGCTCGCTGAAATATGTTCATTTGCTGAAAACCAACAAAATCACGAAAAGTTCTTGTATTTGAAGATAAAATCTTTTTGCTTTGAAGAAGAAACATCTTGGTGACTGAAATAAGTTCATGAGATGAAAACCAACAAAAATTGACGAGAACCACAAAAAGTTCATGTATTTTAAGATAAAATCTTGCGCAATTAAAGAAAAAACTTCCAGCTCGCTGAAATATGTTCATTTACTGAAAACCAACAAAACCACGAAAAGTTCTTGTATTTGAAGATAAAATCTTTTTGCTTTCAAGAAGAAAGATCCAGCTGACTGAAATAAGTTCATTAGATGAAAATCAACAAAAATTGACAAGAACCACGAACAGTTCTTGTATTTTAAGATAAAATCTGAGGCTATTAAAGAAAAAACTTCCAGCTCGCTGAAATATGTTCATTTGCTGAAAATCAACAAAACCACGAAAAGTTGTTGTATTTGAAGATAAAATCTTTTTGCTTTGAAGAAGAAAGATCGAGGTGACTGAAATAAGTTCATCAGATGAAAACCAACAAAAATTGACAAGAACCACGAAAAGTTCTTGTGTTTTAGGATAAAATCTGACGCTATTAAAGAAAAAACTTCTCGCTCGCTGAAATATGTTCATTTGCTGAAAATCAACAAAACCACGAAAAGTTCTTGTATTTGAAGATAGAATCTTTTTGCTTTGAAGAAGAAAGATCTGGGTGACTGAAATAAGTTCATTGGATGAAAACCAACAAAAATTGACAAGAACCACGAAAAGTTCTTGTATTTGAAGATAGAATCTGACACTATTAAAGAAAAAACTTCTCTCTCGTTGAAATATGTTCATTTGCTGAAAACCAACAAAACCACGAAAAGTTCTTGTATTTGAAGATAAAATCTTTTTGCTTTGAAGAAGAAAGATCGAGGTGACTGAAATAAGTTCATCAGATGAAAAACAACAAAAATTGACAAGAACCACGAAAAGTTCTTCTATTTTAAGATAAAATCTGAGGCTATTAAAGAAAAAACTTCTTGCTCGCTGAAATATGTTCATTTGCTGAAAATCAACAAAACCACGAAAAGTTGTTGTTTTTGAAGATAAAATCTTTTTGCTTTGAAGAAGAAAGATCTCGCTGACTGAAATAAGTTCATCAGATGAAAACCAACAAAAATTGACAAGAACCACGAAAAGTTCTTGTGTTTTAGGATAAAATCTGACGCTATTAAAGAAAAAACTTCTCGCTCGCTGAAATATGTTCATTTGCTGAAAATCAACAAAACCACGAAAAGTTCTTGTATTTGAAGATAGAATCTTTTTGCTTTGAAGAAGAAAGATCTGGGTGACTGAAATAAGTTCATTGGATGAAAACCAACAAAAATTGACAAGAAGCACGAAAAGTTCTTGTATTTTAAGATAAAATCTGACACTATTAAAGAAAAAACTTCTCCCTCGTTGAAATATGTTCATTTGCTGAAAACCAACAAAACCACGAAAAGTTCTTGTATTTGAAGATCGAATCTTTTTGCTTTGAAGAAGAAACATCTTGGTGACTGAAATAATATCATTGGATGAAAACCAACAAAAATTGACAAGAACCACGAAAAGTTCTTGTATTTTAAGATAAAATCTGACACTATTAAAGAAAAAACTTCTCCCTCGTTGAAATATGTTCATTTGCTGAAAACCAACAAAACCACGAACAGTTCTTGTATTTGAAGATAAAATCTTTTTGCTTTGAAGAAGAAACAAACTTGGTGTCTGAAATAAGTTCATCAGATGAAAACCAACAAAAATTGACACGAACCACGAAAAGTTCTTGTATTTGAAGATAAAATCTTTTTGCTTTGAAGAAGAAAGATCGAGCTGACTGAAATAAGTTCATTCGATGAAAACCAACAAAAATTGACAAGAACCACGAAAAGTTCTTGTATTTTAGGATAAAATCTGACGCTATTAAAGAAAAAACTTCTCCCTCCCTGAAATAGGTTCATTTGCTGAAAATCAACAAAACCATGAGAAGTTCTTGTATTTGAAGATAGAATCTTTTTGCTTTGAAGAAGAAAGATCTGGGTGACTGAAATAAGTTCATTGGATGAAAACCAACAAAAATTGACAACAACCACGAAAAGTTCTTGTATTTTAAGATAAAATCTGACACTATTAAAGAAAAAACTTCTCCCTCGTTGAAATATGTTCATTTGCTGAAAACCAACAAAACCACGAAAAGTTCTTGTATTTGAAGATAAAATCTTTTTGCTTTCAAGAAGAAAGATCCAGCTGACTGAAATAAGTTCATTCGATGAAAACCAACAAAAATTGACAAGAGCCACGAAAAGTTCTTGTATTTTAGGATAAAATCTGACGCTATTAAAGAAAAAACTTCTCCCTCCCTGAAATAGGTTCATTTGCTGAAAATCAACAAAACCATGAGAAGTTCTTGTATTTGAAGATAGAATCTTTTTGCTTTGAAGAAGAAAGATCTGGGTGACTGAAATAAGTTCATTGGATGAAAACCAACAAAAATTGACAACAACCACGAAAAGTTCTTGTATTTTAAGATAAAATCTGACACTATTAAAGAAAAAACTTCTCCCTCGTTGAAATATGTTCATTTGCTGAAAACCAACAAAACCACGAAAAGTTCTTGTATTTGAAGATAAAATCTTTTTGCTTTGAAGAAGAAAGATCGAGGTGACTGAAATAAGTTCATCAGATGAAAAACAACAAAAATTGACAAGAACCACGAAAAGTTCTTCTATTTTAAGATAAAATCTGAGGCTATTAAAGAAAAAACTTCTTGCTCGCTGAAATATGTTCATTTGCTGAAAATCAACAAAACCACGAAAAGTTCTTGTATTTGAAGATAAAATCTTTTTGCTTTGAAGAAGAAAGATCTCGCTGACTGAAATAAGTTCATCAGATGAAAACCAACAAAAATTGACAAGAACCACGAAAAGTTCTTGTGTTTTAGGATAAAATCTGACGCTATTAAAGAAAAAACTTCTCGCTCGCTGAAATATGTTCATTTGCTGAAAATCAACAAAACCACGAAAAGTTCTTGTATTTGAAGATAAAATCTTTTTGCTTTGAAGAAGAAAGATCGAGGTGACTGAAATAAGTTCATCAGATGAAAACCAACAAAAATTGACAAGAACCACGAAAAGTTCTTGTATTTTAAGATAAAATCTGACACTATTAAAGAAAAAACTTCTCCCTCGTTGAAATATGTTCATTTGCTGAAAACCAACAAAACCACGAAAAGTTCTTGTATTTGAAGATAAAATCTTTTTGCTTTGAAGAAGAAACAAACTTGGTGTCTGAAATAAGTTCATCAGATGAAAACCAACAAAAATTGACACGAACCACAAAAAGTTCTTGTATTTGAAGATAAAATCTTTTTGCTTTGAAGAAGAAAGATCGAGCTGACTGAAATAAGTTCATTCGATGAAAACCAACAAAAATTGACAAGAACCACGAAAAGTTCTTGTATTTTAGGATAAAATCTGACGCTATTAAAGAAAAAACTTCTCCCTCCCTGAAATAGGTTCATTTGCTGAAAATCAACAAAACCATGAGAAGTTCTTGTATTTGAAGATAGAATCTTTTTGCTTTGAAGAAGAAAGCTCTGGGTGTGTGAAATAAGTTCATTGGATGAAAACGAACAAAAATTGACAAGAACCACGAAAAGTTCTTGTATTTTAAGATAAAATCTGACGCTATTAAAGAAAAATGTTCTCCCTCGCTGAAATATGTTCATTTGCTGAAAATCAACAAAACGATGAAAAGTTCTTGTATTTGAAGATAAAATCTTTTTGCTTTGAAGAAGAAAGATCGAGCTGACTGAAATAAGTTCATTGGATGAAAACCAACAAAAATTGATAAGAACTACGAAAAGTCCTTGTATTTTAAGATAAAATCTTGCGCTATTAAAGAAAAAACTTCTAGCTCGCTGAAATATGTTCATTTGCTGAAAACCAACAAAATCACGAAAAGTTCTTGTATTTGAAGATAAAATCTTTTTGCTTTGAAGAAGAAACATCTTGGTGACTGAAATAAGTTCATGAGATGAAAACCAACAAAAATTGACGAGAACCACAAAAAGTTCATGTATTTTAAGATAAAATCTTGCGCAATTAAAGAAAAAACTTCCAGCTCGCTGAAATATGTTCATTTGCTGAAAACCAACAAAACCACGAAAAGTTCTTGTATTTGAAGATAAAATCTTTTTGCTTTCAAGAAGAAAGATCCAGCTGACTGAAATAAGTTCATTAGATGAAAATCAACAAAAATTGACAAGAACCACGAACAGTTCTTGTATTTTAAGATAAAATCTGAGGCTATTAAAGAAAAAACTTCCAGCTCGCTGAAATATGTTCATTTGCTGAAAATCAACAAAACCACGAAAAGTTGTTGTATTTGAAGATAAAATCTTTTTGCTTTGAAGAAGAAAGATCGAGGTGACTGAAATAAGTTCATCAGATGAAAACCAACAAAAATTGACAAGAACCACGAAAAGTTCTTGTGTTTTAGGATAAAATCTGACGCTATTAAAGAAAAAACTTCTCGCTCGCTGAAATATGTTCATTTGCTGAAAATCAACAAAACCACGAAAAGTTCTTGTATTTGAAGATAGAATCTTTTTGCTTTGAAGAAGAAAGATCTGGGTGACTGAAATAAGTTCATTCGATGAAAACCAACAAAAATTGACAAGAACCACGAAAAGTTCTTGTATTTGAAGATAAAATCTGACACTATTAAAGAAAAAACTTCTCTCTCGTTGAAATATGTTCATTTGCTGAAAACCAACAAAACCACGAAAAGTTCTTGTATTTGAAGATAAAATCTTTTTGCTTTGAAGAAGAAACAAACTTGGTGTCTGAAATAAGTTCATCAGATGAAAACCAACAAAAATTGACACGAACCACGAAAAGTTCTTGTATTTGAAGATAAAATCTTTTTGCTTTGAAGAAGAAAGATCGAGCTGACTGAAATAAGTTCATTCGATGAAAACCAACAAAAATTGACAAGACCCACGAAAAGTTCTTTTATTTTAGGATAAAATCTGACGCTATTAAAGAAAAAACTTCTCCCTCCCTGAAATAGGTTCATTTGCTGAAAATCAACAAAACCACGAGAAGTTCTTGTATTTGAAGATAGAATCTTTTTGCTTTGAAGAAGAAAGCTCTGGGTGTGTGAAATAAGTTCATTGGATGAAAACCAACAAAAATTGACAAGAACCACGAAAAGTTCTTGTATTTGAAGATAAAATCTGACAATATTAAAGAAAAAACGTCTCCCTCGTTGAAATACGTTCATTTGCTGAAAACCAACAAAACCACGAAAAGTTCTTGTATTTGAAGATAAAATCTTTTTGCTTTCAAGAAGAAAGATCCAGCTGACTGAAATAAGTTCATCAGATGAAAACCAACAAAAATTGACAAGAACCACGAAAAGTTCTTGTATTTTAAGATAAAATCTGAGGCTATTAAAGAAAAAACTTCCAGCTCGTTGAAATATGTTCATTTGCTGAAAACCAACAAAACCACGAAAAGTTCTTGTATTTGAAGATAAAATCTTTTTGCTTTGAAGAAGAAAGATCGAGGTGACTGAAATAAGTTCATCAGATGAAAACCAACAAAAATTGACAAGAACCACGAAAAGTTCTTGTGTTTTAGGATGAAATCTGACGCCATTAAAGAAAAAACTTCTCGCTCGCTGAAATATGTTCATTTGCTGAAAATCAACAAAACCACGAAAAGTTCTTGTATTTGAAGATAGAATCTTTTTGCTTTGAAGAAGAAACATCTTGGTGACTGAAATAATATCATTGGATGAAAACCAACAAAAATTGACAAGAACCACGAAAAGTTCTTGTATTTTAAGATAAAATCTGACACTATTAAAGAAAAAACTTCTCCCTCGTTGAAATATGTTCATTTGCTGAAAACCAACAAAACCACGAAAAGTTCTTGTATTTGAAGATAAAATCTTTTTGCTTTGAAGAAGAAACAAACTTGGTGTCTGAAATAAGTTCATCAGATGAAAACCAACAAAAATTGACACGAACCACGAAAAGTTCTTGTATTTGAAGATAAAATCTTTTTGCTTTGAAGAAGAAAGATCGAGCTGACTGAAATAAGTTCATTCGATGAAAACCAACAAAAATTGACAAGAACCACGAAAAGCTCTTGTATTTTAGGATAAAATCTGACGCTATTAAAGAAAAAACTTCTCCCTCCCTGAAATAGGTTCATTTGCTGAAAATCAACAAAACCACGAGAAGTTCTTGTATTTGAAGATAAAATCTTTTTGCTTTGAAGAAGAAAGCTCTGGGTGAGTGAAATAAGTTCTTTGGATGAAAACCAACAAAAATTGACAAGAACCACGAAAAGTTCTTGTATTTTAAGATAAAATCTTGCGCTATTGAAGAAAAAGCTTCCAGCTCGCTGAAATATGTTCATTTGCTGAAAATCAACAAAACCATGAAAAGTTCTTGTATTTGAAGATAAAATCTTTTTGCTTTGAAGAAGAAAGATCGAGCTGACTGAAATAAGTTCATTGGATGAAAACCAACAAAAATTGATAAAAACCACGAAAAGTCCTTGTATTTTAAGATAAAGTCTTGCGCTATCAAAGAAAAAACTTCTAGCTCGCTGAAATATGTTCATTTGCTGAAAACCAACAAAATCACGAAAAGTTCTTGTATTTGAAGATAAAATCTTTTTCCTTTGAAGAAGAAAGATCTCGCTGACTGAAATCAGTTCATCAGATGAAAACCAACAAAAATTGACAAGAACCACGAAAAGTTCTTGTATTTTAGGATAAAATCTGACGCTATTAAAGAAAAAACTTCTCGCTCGCTGAAATATGTTCATTTGCTGAAAATCAACAAAACCACGAAAAGTTCTTGTATTTGAAGATAAAATTTTTTGCTTTGAAGAAGAAAGATCTGACTGACTGAAATAAGTTCATTCGATGAAAACCAACAAAAATTGACAAGAACCACGAAAAGTTCTTGTATTTTAAGATAAAATCTGACGCTATTGAAGAAAAATCTTCTCCCACGCTGAAATATGTTCATTTGCAGAAAATCAACAAAACCACGAAAAGTTCTTGTATTTGAAGATAAAATCTTTTTGCTTTCAAGAAGAAAGATCTGGCTGACTGAAATAAGTTCATTCGATCAAAACCAACAAAAATTGACGAGAACCACGAAAAGTTCATGTATTTTAAGATAAAATCTTGCGCTATTGAAGAAAAAGCTTCCAGCTCGCTGAAATATGTTCATTTGCTGAAAATCAACAAAACCATGAAAAGTTCTTGTATTTGAAGATAAAATCTTTTTGCTTTGAAGAAGAAAGATCGAGCTGACTGAAATAATTTGATGAGATGAAAATCAACAAAAATTAACGAGAACCACGAAAAGTTCTTCTATTTTAAGATAAAATCTGAGGCTATTAAAGAAAAAACTTCTTGCTCGCTGAAATATGTTCATTTGCTGAAAATCAACAAAACCACGAAAAGTTCTTGTATTTGAAGATAAAATCTTTTTGCTTTGAAGAAGAAAGATCTCGCTGACTGAAATAAGTTCATCAGATGAAAACCAACAAAAATTGACAAGAACCACGAAAAGTTCTTGTATTTTAGGATAAAATCTGACGCTATTAAAGAAAAAAATTCTAGCTCGCTGAAATATGTTCATTTGCTGAAAATCAACAAAACCACGAAAAGTTCTTGTATTTGAAGATAAAATCTATTTGCTTTGAAGAAGAAAGATCCAGCTGACTGAAATAAGTTCATTCGATGAAAACCAACAAAAATTGACAAGAACCACGAAAAGTTCTTGTATTTTAAGATAAAATCCGATGCTATTAAAGAAAAATTTTCTCCCACGCTGAAATATGTTCATTTGCAGAAAATCAACAAAACCACGAAAAGTTCTTGTATTTGAAGATAAAATCTTTTTGCTTTGAAGAAGAAAGATCTGGCTGACTGAAATAAGTTCATTCGATCAAAACCAACAAAAATTGATAAAAACCACGAAAAGTCCTTGTATTTTAACATAAAGTCTTGCGCTATCAAAGAAAAAACTTCTAGCTCGCTGAAATATGTTCATTTGCTGAAAACCAACAAAATCACGAAAAGTTCTTGTATTTGAAGATAAAATCTTTTTGCTTTAAAGAAGAAAGATCGAGCTGACTGAAATAATTTGATGAGATGAAAACCAACAAAAATTAACGAGAACCACGAAAAGTTCTTCTATTTTAAGATAAAATCTGAGGCTATTAAAGAAAAAACTTCTTGCTCGCTGAAATATGTTCATTTGCTGAAAATCAACAAAACCACGAAAAGTTCTTGTATTTGAAGATAAAATCTTTTTGCTTTGAAGAAGAAAGATCTCGCTGACTGAAATAAGTTCATCAGATGAAAACCAACAAAAATTGACAAGAACCACGAAAAGTTCTTGTATTTTAGGATAAAATCTGACGCTATTAAAGAAAAAAATTCTAGCTCGCTGAAATATGTTCATTTGCTGAAAATCAACAAAACCACGAAAAGTTCTTGTATTTGAAGATAAAATCTATTTGCTTTGAAGAAGAAAGATCCAGCTGACTGAAATAAGTTCATTCGATGAAAACCAACAAAAATTGACAAGAACCACGAAAAGTTCTTGTATTTTAAGATAAAATCCGATGCTATTAAAGAAAAATTTTCTCCCACGCTGAAATATGTTCATTTGCAGAAAATCAACAAAACCACGAAAAGTTCTTGTATTTGAAGATAAAATCTTTTTGCTTTGAAGAAGAAAGATCTGGCTGACTGAAATAAGTTCATTCGATCAAAACCAACAAAAATTGATAAAAACCACGAAAAGTCCTTGTATTTTAAGATAAAGTCTTGCGCTATCAAAGAAAAAACTTCTAGCTCGCTGAAATATGTTCATTTGCTGAAAACCAACAAAATCACGAAAAGTTCTTGTATTTGAAGATAAAATCTTTTTGCTTTGAAGAAGAAACATCTTGGTGACTGAAATAATTTCATGAGATGAAAACCAACAAAAATTAACGAGAACCACGAAAAGTTCTTCTATATTAAGATAAAATCTGACGCTATTAAAGAAAAAACTTCTAGCTCGCTGAAATATGTTCATTTGCTGAAAATCAACAAAACCACGAGAAGTTCTTGTATTTGAAGATAGAATCTTTTTGCTTTGAAGAAGAAAGCTCTGGGTGAGTGAAATAAGTTCATTGGATGAAAACCAACAAAAATTGATAAAAACCACGAAAAGTCCTTGTATTTTAAGATAAAGTTTTGCGCTATCAAAGAAAAAACTTGTAGCTCGCTGAAATATGTTCATTTGCTGAAAACCAACAAAATCACGAAAAGTTCTTGTATTTGAAGATAAAATCTTTTTGCTTTGAAGAAGAAAGATCTCGCTGACTGAAATAAGTTCATCAGATGAAAACCAACAAAAATTGACAAGAACCACGAAAAGTTCTTGTATTTTAGGATAAAATCCGATGCTATTAAAGAAAAATCTTCTCCCACGCTGAAATATGTTCATTTGCAGAAAATCAACAAAACCACGAAAAGTTCTTGTATTTGAAGATAAAATCTTTTTGCTTTGAAGAAGAAAGATCTGGCTGACTGAAATAAGTTCATTCGATCAAAACCAACAAAAATTGACGAGAACCACGAAAAGTTCATGTATTTTAAGATAAAATCTTGCGCTATTAAAGAAAAAACTTCCAGCTCGCTGAAATATGTTCATTTGCTGAAAATCAACAAAACCACGAAAAGTTCTTGTATTTGAAGATAAAATCTTTTTGCTTTGAAGAAGAAAGATCCAGCTGACTGAAATAAGTTCATTAGATGAAAATCAACAAAAATTGACAAGAACCACGAAAAGTTCTTGTATTTTAAGATAAAATCTGAGGCGATTAAAGAAAAAACTTCCAGCTCGCTGAAATATGTTAATTTGCTGAAAATCAACAAAACCACGAAAAGTTCTTGTATTTGAAGATAAAATCTTTTTGCTTTGAAGAAGAAAGATCGAGGTGACTGAAATAAGTTCATTGGATGAAAACCAACAAAAATTGACAAGAACCACGAAAAGTTCTTGTGTTTTAGGATAAAATCTGAGGCTATTAAAGAAAAAACTTCTCGCTCGCTGAAATATGTTCATTTGCTGAAAATCAACAAAACCACGAAAAGTTCTTGTATTTGAAGATCAAATCTTTTTGCTTTGAAGAAGAAAGATCTGGGTGACTGAAATAATATCATTGGATGAAAACCAACAAAAATTGACAAGAACCACGAAAAGTTCTTGTATTTTAGGATAAAATCTGACGCTATTAAAGAAAAAACTTCTCCCTCCCTGAAATAGGTTCATTTGCTGAAAATCAACAAAACCACGAGAAGTTCTTGTATTTGAAGATAGAATCTTTTTGCTTTGAAGAAGAAAGCTCTGGGTGTGTGAAATAAGTTCATTGGATGAAAACCAACAAAAATTGACAAGAACCACGAAAAGTTCTTGTATTTTAAGATAAAATCTGACGCTATCAAAGAAAAATGTTCTCCCTCGCTGAAATATGTTCATTTGCTGAAAATCAACAAAACCACGAAAAGTTCTTGTATTTGAAGATAGAATCTTTTTGCTTTCAAGAAGAAAGATCTGGGTGACTGAAATAAGATCATTCGATGAAAACCAACAAAAATTGACAAGAACCACGAAAAGTTCTTGTATTTTAAGATAAAATCTGAGGCTATTAAAGAAAAAACTTCCAGCTCGTTGAAATATGTTCATTTGCTGAAAATCAACAAAACCACGAAAAGTTCTTGTATTTGAAGATAAAATCTTTTTGCTTTGAAGAAGAAAGATCGAGGTGACTGAAATAAGTTCATCAGATGAAAACCAACAAAAATTGACAAGAACCACGAAAAGTTCTTGTGTTTTAGGATAAAATCTGAGGCTAATAAAGAAAAAACTTCTCGCTCGCTGAAATATGTTCATTTGCTGAAAATCAACAAAACCACGAAAAGTTCTTGTATTTGAAGATCGAATCTTTTTGCTTTGAAGAAGAAAGATCTGGGTGACTGAAATAAGTTCATTGGATGAAAACCAACAAAAATTGACAAGAACCACGAAAAGTTCTTGTATTTTAAGATAAAATCTTGCGCTATTGAAGAAAAAGCTTCCAGCTCGCTGAAATATGTTCATTTGCTGAAAATCAACAAAACCATGAAAATTTCTTGTATTTGAAGATAAAATCTTTTTGCTTTGAAGAAGAAAGATCGAGCTGACTGAAATAAGTTCATTGGATGAAAACCAACAAAAATTGATACAAAACACGAAAAGTCCTTCTGTTTTAGGATAAAATCTGACGCTATTAAAGAAAAAACTTCTCGCTCGCTGAAATATGTTCATTTGTCTGAAAATAAACAAAACCACGAAAAGTTCTTGTATTTGAAGATAGAATCTTTTTGCTTTGAAGAAGAAAGATCTGGGTGACTGAAATAAGATCATTCGATGAAAACCAACAAAAATTGACAAGAACCACGAAAAGTTCTTGTATTTGAAGATAAAATCTGACACTATTCAAGAAAAAACGTCTCCCTCGTTGACATATGTTCATTTGCTGAAAACCAACAAAACCACGAAAAGTTCTTGTATTTGAAGATAAAATCTTTTTGCTTTGAAGAAGAAACAAACTTGGTGACTGAAATAAGTTCATCAGATGAAAACCAACAAAAATTGACAAGAACCACGAAAAGTTCTTGTATTTTAAGATAAAATCTGACGCTATTAAAGAAAAACGTTCTCCCTCGCTGAAATATGTTCATTTGCTGAAAATCAACAAAACCATGAAAAGTTCTTGTATTTGAAGATAAAATCTTTTTGCTTTCAAGTAGAAAGATCGAGCTGACTGAAATAAGTTCATTGGATGAAAACCAACAAAAATTGATAAGAACCACGAAAAGTTCTTGTATTTTAAGATAAAATCTGACGCTATTAAAGAAAAAACTTCTTGCTCGCTGAAATAAGTTCATTTGCTGAAAATCAACAAAACCATGAAAAGTTCTTGTATTTGAAGATAAAATCTTTTTGCTTTGAAGAAGAAAGATCGAGCTGACTGAAATAAGTTCATTGGATGAAAACCAACAAAAATTGATAAGAACTACGAAAAGTCCTTGTATTTTAAGATAAAATCTTGCGCTATTAAAGAAAAAACTTCTAGCTCGCTGAAATATGTTCATTTGCTGGAAAACCAACAAAATCACGAAAAGTTCTTGTATTTGAAGATAAAATCTTTTTGCTTTGAAGAAGAAACATCTTGGTGACTGAAATAAGTTCATGAGATGAAAACCAACAAAAATTGACGAGAACCACGAAAAGTTCATGTATTTTAAGATAAAATCTTGCGCTATTAAAGAAAAAACTTCCAGCTCGCTGAAATATGTTCATTTGCTGAAAACCAACAAAACCACGAAAAGTTCTTGTATTTGAAGATAAAATCTTTTTGCTTTGAAGAAGAAACAAACTTGGTGTCTGAAATAAGTTCATCAGATGAAAGCCAACAAAAATTGACACAAACCACGAAAAGTTCTTGTATTTGAAGATAAAATCTTTTTGCTTTGAAGAAGAAAGATCGAGCTGACCGAAATAAGTTCATTCGATGAAAACCAACAAAAATTGACAAGAACCACGAAAAGTTCTTGTATTTTAGGATAAAATCTGACGCTATTAAAGAAAAAACTTCTCCCTCCCTGAAATAGGTTCATTTGCTGAAAATCAACAAAACCACGAGAAGTTCTTGTATTTGAAGATAGAATCTTTTTGCTTTGAAGAAGAAAGCTCTGGGTGTGTGAAATAAGTTCATTGGATGAAAACCAACAAAAATTGACAAGAACCACGAAAAGTTCTTGTATTTTAAGATAAAATCTGACGCTATCAAAGAAAAATGTTCTCCCTCGCTGAAATATGTTCATTTGCTGAAAATCAACAAAACCACGAAAAGTTCTTGTATTTGAAGATAGAATCTTTTTGCTTTCAAGAAGAAAGATCTGGGTGACTGAAATAAGATCATTCGATGAAAACCAACAAAAATTGACAAGAACCACGAAAAGTTCTTGTATTTTAAGATAAAATCTGAGGCTATTAAAGAAAAAACTTCCAGCTCGTTGAAATATGTTCATTTGCTGAAAATCAACAAAACCACGAAAAGTTCTTGTATTTGAAGATAAAATCTTTTTGCTTTGAAGAAGAAAGATCGAGGTGACTGAAATAAGTTCATCAGATGAAAACCAACAAAAATTGACAAGAACCACGAAAAGTTCTTGTGTTTTAGGATAAAATCTGAGGCTATTAAAGAAAAAACTTCTCGCTCGCTGAAATATGTTCATTTGCTGAAAATCAACAAAACCACGAAAAGTTCTTGTATTTGAAGATCGAATCTTTTTGCTTTGAAGAAGAAAGATCTGGGTGACTGAAATAAGTTCATTGGATGAAAACCAACAAAAATTGACAAGAACCACGAAAAGTTCTTGTATTTTAAGATAAAATCTTTTTGCTTTGAAGAAGAAAGATCGAGCTGACTGAAATAAGTTCATTCGATGAAAACCAACAAAAATTGACAAGAACCACGAAAAGTTCTTGTATTTTAGGATAAAATCTGACGCTATTAAAGAAAAAACTTCTCCCTCCCTGAAATAGGTTCATTTGCTGAAAATCAACAAAACCACGAGAAGTTCTTGTATTTGAAGATAGAATCATTTTGCTTTGAAGAAGAAAGCTCTGGGTGTGTGAAATAAGTTCATTGGATGAAAACCAACAAAAATTGACAAGAACCACGAAAAGTTCTTGTATTTTAAGATAAAATCTTGCGCTATTGAAGAAAAAGCTTCCAGCTCGCTGAAATATGTTCATTTGCTGAAAATCAACAAAACCATGAAAATTTCTTGTATTTGAAGATAAAATCTTTTTGCTTTGAAGAAGAAAGATCGAGCTGACTGAAATAAGTTCATTGGATGAAAACCAACAAAAATTGATACAAAACACGAAAAGTCCTTCTGTTTTAGGATAAAATCTGACGCTATTAAAGAAAAAACTTCTCGCTCGCTGAAATATGTTCATTTGCTGAAAATCAACAAAACCACGAAAAGTTCTTGTATTTGAAGATAGAATCTTTTTGCTTTGAAGAAGAAAGATCTGGGTGACTGAAATAAGATCATTCGATGAAAACCAACAAAAATTGACAAGAACCACGAAAAGTTCTTGTATTTGAAGATAAAATCTGACACTATTCAAGAAAAAACGTCTCCCTCGTTGAAATATGTTCATTTGCTGAAAACCAACAAAACCACGAAAAGTTCTTGTATTTGAAGATAAAATCTTTTTGCTTTCAAGAAGAAAGATCCAGCTGACCAAAATAAGTTCATTAGATGAAAATCAACAAAAATTGACAAGAACCACGAAAAGTTCTTGTATTTTAAGATAAAATCTGACGCTATTAAAGAAAAATGTTCTCCCTCGCTGAAATATGTTCATTTGCTGAAAATCAACAAAACCATGAAAAGTTCTTGTATTTGAAGATAAAATCTTTTTGCTTTCAAGTAGAAAGATCGAGCTGACTGAAATAAGTTCATTGGATGAAAACCAACAAAAATTGATAAGAACCACGAAAAGTTCTTGTATTTTAAGATAAAATCTGACGCTATTAAAGAAAAAACTTCTTGCTCGCTGAAATAAGTTCATTTGCTGAAAATCAACAAAACCATGAAAAGTTCTTGTATTTGAAGATAAAATCTTTTTGCTTTGAAGAAGAAAGATCGAGCTGACTGAAATAAGTTCATTGGATGAAAACCAACAAAAATTGATAAGAACTACGAAAAGTCCTTGTATTTTAAGATAAAATCTTGCGCTATTAAAGAAAAAACTTCCAGCTCGCTGAAATATGTTCATTTGCTGAAAATCAACAAAACCATGAAAATTTCTTGTATTTGAAGATAAAATCTTTTTGCTTTGAAGAAGAAACATCTTGGTGACTGAAATAAGTTCATGAGATGAAAACCAACAAAAATTGACGAGAACCACGAAAAGTTCATGTATTTTAAGATAAAATCTTGCGCTATTAAAGAAAAAACTTCCAGCTCGCTGAAATATGTTCATTTGCTGAAAACCAACAAAACCACGAAAAGTTCTTGTATTTGAAGATAAAATCTTTTTGCTTTGAAGAAGAAACAAACTTGGTGTCTGAAATAAGTTCATCAGATGAAAGCCAACAAAAATTGACACAAACCACGAAAAGTTCTTGTATTTGAAGATAAAATCTTTTTGCTTTGAAGAAGAAAGATCGAGCTGACCGAAATAAGTTCATTCGATGAAAACCAACAAAAATTGACAAGAACCACGAAAAGTTCTTGTATTTTAGGATAAAATCTGACGCTATTAAAGAAAAAACTTCTCCCTCCCTGAAATAGGTTCATTTGCTGAAAATCAACAAAACCACGAGAAGTTCTTGTATTTGAAGATAGAATCTTTTTGCTTTGAAGAAGAAAGCTCTGGGTGTGTGAAATAAGTTCATTGGATGAAAACCAACAAAAATTGACAAGAACCACGAAAAGTTCTTGTATTTTAAGATAAAATCTGACGCTATCAAAGAAAAATGTTCTCCCTCGCTGAAATATGTTCATTTGCTGAAAATCAACAAAACCACGAAAAGTTCTTGTATTTGAAGATAGAATCTTTTTGCTTTCAAGAAGAAAGATCTGGGTGACTGAAATAAGATCATTCGATGAAAACCAACAAAAATTGACAAGAACCACGAAAAGTTCTTGTATTTTAGGATAAAATCTGACGCTATTAAAGAAAAAACTTCTCCCTCCCTGAAATAGGTTCATTTGCTGAAAATCAACAAAACCACGAGAAGTTCTTGTATTTGAAGATAGAATCTTTTTGCTTTGAAGAAGAAAGCTCTGGGTGTGTGAAATAAGTTCATTGGATGAAAACCAACAAAAATTGACAAGAACCACGAAAAGTTCTTGTATTTTAAGATAAAATCCGATGCTATTAAAGAAAAATCTTCTCCCACGCTGAAATATGTTCATTTGCAGAAAATCAACAAAACCACGAAAAGTTCTTGTATTTGAAGATAAAATCTTTTTGCTTTGAAGAAGAAAGATCTGGCTGACTGAAATAAGTTCATTCGATCAAAACCAACAAAAATTGACGAGAACCACGAAAAGTTCATGTATTTTAAGATAAAATCTTGCGCTATTAAAGAAAAAACTTCCAGCTCGCTGAAATATGTTCATTTGCTGAAAATCAACAAAACCACGAAAAGTTCTTGTATTTGAAGATAAAATCTTTTTGCTTTGAAGAAGAAAGATCCAGCTGACTGAAATAATTTCATTAGATGAAAATCAACAAAAATTGACAAGAACCACGAACAGTTCTTGTATTTTAAGATAAAATCTGAGGCGATTAAAGAAAAAACTTCCAGCTCGCTGAAATATGTTAATTTGCTGAAAATCAACAAAACCACGAAAAGTTCTTGTATTTGAAGATAAAATCTTTTTGCTTTGAAGAAGAAAGATCGAGGTGACTGAAATAAGTTCATTGGATGAAAACCAACAAAAATTGACAAGAACCACGAAAAGTTCTTGTGTTTTAGGATAAAATCTGAGGCTATTAAAGAAAAAACTTCTCGCTCGCTGAAATATGTTCATTTGCTGAAAATCAACAAAACCACGAAAAGTTCTTGTATTTGAAGATCAAATCTTTTTGCTTTGAAGAAGAAAGATCTGGGTGACTGAAATAATATCATTGGATGAAAACCAACAAAAATTGACAAGAACCACGAAAAGTTCTTGTATTTTAAGATAAAATCTGACACTATTAAAGAAAAAACTTCTCCATCGTTGAAATATGTTCATTTGCTGAAAACCAACAAAACCACGAAAAGTTCTTGTATTTGAAGATAAAATCTTTTTGCTTTGAAGAAGAAACAAACTTGGTGTCTGAAATAAGTTCATCAGATGAAAACCAACAAAAATTGACACAAACCACGAAAAGTTCTTGTATTTGAAGATAAAATCTTTTTGCTTTGAAGAAGAAAGATCGAGCTGACCGAAATAAGTTCATTCGATGAAAACCAACAAAAATTGACAAGAACCACGAAAAGTTCTTGTATTTTAGGATAAAATCTGACGCTATTAAAGAAAAAACTTCTCCCTCCCTGAAATAGGTTCATTTGCTGAAAATCAACAAAACCACGAGAAGTTCTTGTATTTGAAGATAGAATCTTTTTGCTTTGAAGAAGAAAGCTCTGGGTGTGTGAAATAAGTTCATTGGATGAAAACCAACAAAAACTAACAAGAACCACGAAAAGTTCTTGTATTTTAAGATAAAATCTGACGCTATCAAAGAAAAATGTTCTCCCTCGCTGAAATATGTTCATTTGCTGAAAATCAACAAAACCACGAAAAGTTCTTGTATTTGAAGATAGAATCTTTTTGCTTTCAAGAAGAAAGATCTGGGTGACTGAAATAAGATCATTCGATGAAAACCAACAAAAATTGACAAGAACCACGAAAAGTTCTTGTATTTTAAGATAAAATCTGAGGCTATTAAAGAAAAAACTTCCAGCTCGTTGAAATATGTTCATTTGCTGAAAATCAACAAAACCACGAAAAGTTCTTGTATTTGAAGATAAAATCTTTTTGCTTTGAAGAAGAAAGATCGAGGTGACTGAAATAAGTTCATCAGATGAAAACCAACAAAAATTGACAAGAACCACGAAAAGTTCTTGTGTTTTAGGATAAAATCTGAGGCTAATAAAGAAAAAACTTCTCGCTCGCTGAAATATGTTCATTTGCTGAAAATCAACAAAACCACGAAAAGTTCTTGTATTTGAAGATCGAATCTTTTTGCTTTGAAGAAGAAAGATCTGGGTGACTGAAATAAGTTCATTGGATGAAAACCAACAAAAATTGACAAGAACCACGAAAAGTTCTTGTATTTTAAGATAAAATCTTGCGCTATTGAAGAAAAAGCTTCCAGCTCGCTGAAATATGTTCATTTGCTGAAAATCAACAAAACCATGAAAATTTCTTGTATTTGAAGATAAAATCTTTTTGCTTTGAAGAAGAAAGATCGAGCTGACTGAAATAAGTTCATTGGATGAAAACCAACAAAAATTGATACAAAACACGAAAAGTCCTTCTGTTTTAGGATAAAATCTGACGCTATTAAAGAAAAAACTTCTCGCTCGCTGAAATATGTTCATTTGCTGAAAATAAACAAAACCACGAAAAGTTCTTGTATTTGAAGATAGAATCTTTTTGCTTTGAAGAAGAAAGATCTGGGTGACTGAAATAAGATCATTCGATGAAAACCAACAAAAATTGACAAGAACCACGAAAAGTTCTTGTATTTGAAGATAAAATCTGACACTATTCAAGAAAAAACGTCTCCCTCGTTGAAATATGTTCATTTGCTGAAAACCAACAAAACCACGAAAAGTTCTTGTATTTGAAGATAAAATCTTTTTGCTTTGAAGAAGAAACAAACTTGGTGACTGAAATCAGTTCATCAGATGAAAACCAACAAAAATTGACAAGAACCACGAAAAGTTCTTGTATTTTAAGATAAAATCTGACGCTATTAAAGAAAAATGTTCTCCCTCGCTGAAATATGTTCATTTGCTGAAAATCAACAAAACCATGAAAAGTTCTTGTATTTGAAGATAAAATCTTTTTGCTTTCAAGTAGAAAGATCGAGCTGACTGAAATAAGTTCATTGGATGAAAACCAACAAAAATTGATAAGAACCACGAAAAGTTCTTGTATTTTAAGATAAAATCTGACGCTATTAAAGAAAAAACTTCTTGCTCGCTGAAATAAGTTCATTTGCTGAAAATCAACAAAACCATGAAAAGTTCTTGTATTTGAAGATAAAATCTTTTTGCTTTGAAGAAGAAAGATCGAGCTGACTGAAATAAGTTCATTGGATGAAAACCAACAAAAATTGATAAGAACTACGAAAAGTCCTTGTATTTTAAGATAAAATCTTGCGCTATTAAAGAAAAAACTTCTAGCTCGCTGAAATATGTTCATTTGCTGAAAACCAACAAAATCACGAAAAGTTCTTGTATTTGAAGATAAAATCTTTTTGCTTTGAAGAAGAAACATCTTGGTGACTGAAATAAGTTCATGAGATGAAAACCAACAAAAATTGACGAGAACCACGAAAAGTTCATGTATTTTAAGATAAAATCTTGCGCTATTAAAGAAAAAACTTCCAGCTCGCTGAAATATGTTCATTTGCTGAAAACCAACAAAACCACGAAAAGTTCTTGTATTTGAAGATAAAATCTTTTTGCTTTGAAGAAGAAACAAACTTGGTGTCTGAAATAAGTTCATCAGATGAAAGCCAACAAAAATTGACACAAACCACGAAAAGTTCTTGTATTTGAAGATAAAATCTTTTTGCTTTGAAGAAGAAAGATCGAGCTGACCGAAATAAGTTCATTCGATGAAAACCAACAAAAATTGACAAGAACCACGAAAAGTTCTTGTATTTTAGGATAAAATCTGACGCTATTAAAGAAAAAACTTCTCCCTCCCTGAAATAGGTTCATTTGCTGAAAATCAACAAAACCACGAGAAGTTCTTGTATTTGAAGATAGAATCTTTTTGCTTTGAAGAAGAAAGCTCTGGGTGTGTGAAATAAGTTCATTGGATGAAAACCAACAAAAATTGACAAGAACCACGAAAAGTTCTTGTATTTTAAGATAAAATCTGACGCTATCAAAGAAAAATGTTCTCCCTCGCTGAAATATGTTCATTTGCTGAAAATCAACAAAACCACGAAAAGTTCTTGTATTTGAAGATAGAATCTTTTTGCTTTCAAGAAGAAAGATCTGGGTGACTGAAATAAGATCATTCGATGAAAACCAACAAAAATTGACAAGAACCACGAAAAGTTCTTGTATTTTAAGATAAAATCTGAGGCTATTAAAGAAAAAACTTCCAGCTCGTTGAAATATGTTCATTTGCTGAAAATCAACAAAACCACGAAAAGTTCTTGTATTTTAAGATAAAATCTTTTTGCTTTGAAGAAGAAAGATCGAGCTGACTGAAATAAGTTCATTCGATGAAAACCAACAAAAATTGACAAGAACCACGAAAAGTTCTTGTATTTTAGGATAAAATCTGACGCTATTAAAGAAAAAACTTCTCCCTCCCTGAAATAGGTTCATTTGCTGAAAATCAACAAAACCACGAGAAGTTCTTGTATTTGAAGATAGAATCATTTTGCTTTGAAGAAGAAAGCTCTGGGTGTGTGAAATAAGTTCATTGGATGAAAACCAACAAAAATTGACAAGAACCACGAAAAGTTCTTGTATTTTAAGATAAAATCTTGCGCTATTGAAGAAAAAGCTTCCAGCTCGCTGAAATATGTTCATTTGCTGAAAATCAACAAAACCATGAAAATTTCCTGTATTTGAAGATAAAATCTTTTTGCTTTGAAGAAGAAAGATCGAGCTGACTGAAATAAGTTCATTGGATGAAAACCAACAAAAATTGATACAAAACACGAAAAGTCCTTCTGTTTTAGGATAAAATCTGACGCTATTAAAGAAAAAACTTCTCGCTCGCTGAAATATGTTCATTTGCTGAAAATCAACAAAACCACGAAAAGTTCTTGTATTTGAAGATAGAATCTTTTTGCTTTGAAGAAGAAAGATCGAGGTGACTGAAATAAGTTCATTGGATGAAAACCAACAAAAATTGACAAGAACCACGAAAAGTTCTTGTGTTTTAGGATAAAATCTGAGGCTATTAAAGAAAAAACTTCTCGCTCGCTGAAATATGTTCATTTGCTGAAAATCAACAAAACCACGAAAAGTTCTTGTATTTGAAGATCAAATCTTTTTGCTTTGAAGAAGAAAGATCTGGGTGACTGAAATAATATCATTGGATGAAAACCAACAAAAATTGACAAGAACCACGAAAAGTTCTTGTATTTTAAGATAAAATCTGACACTATTAAAGAAAAAACTTCTCCATCGTTGAAATATGTTCATTTGCTGAAAACCAACAAAACCACGAAAAGTTCTTGTATTTGAAGATAAAATCTTTTTGCTTTGAAGAAGAAACAAACTTGGTGTCTGAAATAAGTTCATCAGATGAAAACCAACAAAAATTGACACAAACCACGAAAAGTTCTTGTATTTGAAGATAAAATCTTTTTGCTTTGAAGAAGAAAGATCGAGCTGACCGAAATAAGTTCATTCGATGAAAACCAACAAAAATTGACAAGAACCACGAAAAGTTCTTGTATTTTAGGATAAAATCTGACGCTATTAAAGAAAAAACTTCTCCCTCCCTGAAATAGGTTCATTTGCTGAAAATCAACAAAACCACGAGAAGTTCTTGTATTTGAAGATAGAATCTTTTTGCTTTGAAGAAGAAAGCTCTGGGTGTGTGAAATAAGTTCATTGGATGAAAACCAACAAAAACTAACAAGAACCACGAAAAGTTCTTGTATTTTAAGATAAAATCTGACGCTATCAAAGAAAAATGTTCTCCCTCGCTGAAATATGTTCATTTGCTGAAAATCAACAAAACCACGAAAAGTTCTTGTATTTGAAGATAGAATCTTTTTGCTTTCAAGAAGAAAGATCTGGGTGACTGAAATAAGATCATTCGATGAAAACCAACAAAAATTGACAAGAACCACGAAAAGTTCTTGTATTTTAAGATAAAATCTGAGGCTATTAAAGAAAAAACTTCCAGCTCGTTGAAATATGTTCATTTGCTGAAAATCAACAAAACCACGAAAAGTTCTTGTATTTGAAGATAAAATCTTTTTGCTTTGAAGAAGAAAGATCGAGGTGACTGAAATAAGTTCATCAGATGAAAACCAACAAAAATTGACAAGAACCACGAAAAGTTCTTGTGTTTTAGGATAAAATCTGAGGCTAATAAAGAAAAAACTTCTCGCTCGCTGAAATATGTTCATTTGCTGAAAATCAACAAAACCACGAAAAGTTCTTGTATTTGAAGATCGAATCTTTTTGCTTTGAAGAAGAAAGATCTGGGTGACTGAAATAAGTTCATTGGATGAAAACCAACAAAAATTGACAAGAACCACGAAAAGTTCTTGTATTTTAAGATAAAATCTTGCGCTATTGAAGAAAAAGCTTCCAGCTCGCTGAAATATGTTCATTTGCTGAAAATCAACAAAACCATGAAAATTTCTTGTATTTGAAGATAAAATCTTTTTGCTTTGAAGAAGAAAGATCGAGCTGACTGAAATAAGTTCATTGGATGAAAACCAACAAAAATTGATACAAAACACGAAAAGTCCTTCTGTTTTAGGATAAAATCTGACGCTATTAAAGAAAAAACTTCTCGCTCGCTGAAATATGTTCATTTGCTGAAAATAAACAAAACCACGAAAAGTTCTTGTATTTGAAGATAGAATCTTTTTGCTTTGAAGAAGAAAGATCTGGGTGACTGAAATAAGATCATTCGATGAAAACCAACAAAAATTGACAAGAACCACGAAAAGTTCTTGTATTTGAAGATAAAATCTGACACTATTCAAGAAAAAACGTCTCCCTCGTTGAAATATGTTCATTTGCTGAAAACCAACAAAACCACGAAAAGTTCTTGTATTTGAAGATAAAATCTTTTTGCTTTGAAGAAGAAACAAACTTGGTGACTGAAATCAGTTCATCAGATGAAAACCAACAAAAATTGACAAGAACCACGAAAAGTTCTTGTATTTTAAGATAAAATCTGACGCTATTAAAGAAAAATGTTCTCCCTCGCTGAAATATGTTCATTTGCTGAAAATCAACAAAACCATGAAAAGTTCTTGTATTTGAAGATAAAATCTTTTTGCTTTCAAGTAGAAAGATCGAGCTGACTGAAATAAGTTCATTGGATGAAAACCAACAAAAATTGATAAGAACCACGAAAAGTTCTTGTATTTTAAGATAAAATCTGACGCTATTAAAGAAAAAACTTCTTGCTCGCTGAAATAAGTTCATTTGCTGAAAATCAACAAAACCATGAAAAGTTCTTGTATTTGAAGATAAAATCTTTTTGCTTTGAAGAAGAAAGATCGAGCTGACTGAAATAAGTTCATTGGATGAAAACCAACAAAAATTGATAAGAACTACGAAAAGTCCTTGTATTTTAAGATAAAATCTTGCGCTATTAAAGAAAAAACTTCTAGCTCGCTGAAATATGTTCATTTGCTGAAAACCAACAAAATCACGAAAAGTTCTTGTATTTGAAGATAAAATCTTTTTGCTTTGAAGAAGAAACATCTTGGTGACTGAAATAAGTTCATGAGATGAAAACCAACAAAAATTGACGAGAACCACGAAAAGTTCATGTATTTTAAGATAAAATCTTGCGCTATTAAAGAAAAAACTTCCAGCTCGCTGAAATATGTTCATTTGCTGAAAACCAACAAAACCACGAAAAGTTCTTGTATTTGAAGATAAAATCTTTTTGCTTTGAAGAAGAAACAAACTTGGTGTCTGAAATAAGTTCATCAGATGAAAGCCAACAAAAATTGACACAAACCACGAAAAGTTCTTGTATTTGAAGATAAAATCTTTTTGCTTTGAAGAAGAAAGATCGAGCTGACCGAAATAAGTTCATTCGATGAAAACCAACAAAAATTGACAAGAACCACGAAAAGTTCTTGTATTTTAGGATAAAATCTGACGCTATTAAAGAAAAAACTTCTCCCTCCCTGAAATAGGTTCATTTGCTGAAAATCAACAAAACCACGAGAAGTTCTTGTATTTGAAGATAGAATCTTTTTGCTTTGAAGAAGAAAGCTCTGGGTGTGTGAAATAAGTTCATTGGATGAAAACCAACAAAAATTGACAAGAACCACGAAAAGTTCTTGTATTTTAAGATAAAATCTGACGCTATCAAAGAAAAATGTTCTCCCTCGCTGAAATATGTTCATTTGCTGAAAATCAACAAAACCACGAAAAGTTCTTGTATTTGAAGATAGAATCTTTTTGCTTTCAAGAAGAAAGATCTGGGTGACTGAAATAAGATCATTCGATGAAAACCAACAAAAATTGACAAGAACCACGAAAAGTTCTTGTATTTTAAGATAAAATCTGAGGCTATTAAAGAAAAAACTTCCAGCTCGTTGAAATATGTTCATTTGCTGAAAATCAACAAAACCACGAAAAGTTCTTGTATTTTAAGATAAAATCTTTTTGCTTTGAAGAAGAAAGATCGAGCTGACTGAAATAAGTTCATTCGATGAAAACCAACAAAAATTGACAAGAACCACGAAAAGTTCTTGTATTTTAGGATAAAATCTGACGCTATTAAAGAAAAAACTTCTCCCTCCCTGAAATAGGTTCATTTGCTGAAAATCAACAAAACCACGAGAAGTTCTTGTATTTGAAGATAGAATCATTTTGCTTTGAAGAAGAAAGCTCTGGGTGTGTGAAATAAGTTCATTGGATGAAAACCAACAAAAATTGACAAGAACCACGAAAAGTTCTTGTATTTTAAGATAAAATCTTGCGCTATTGAAGAAAAAGCTTCCAGCTCGCTGAAATATGTTCATTTGCTGAAAATCAACAAAACCATGAAAATTTCCTGTATTTGAAGATAAAATCTTTTTGCTTTGAAGAAGAAAGATCGAGCTGACTGAAATAAGTTCATTGGATGAAAACCAACAAAAATTGATACAAAACACGAAAAGTCCTTCTGTTTTAGGATAAAATCTGACGCTATTAAAGAAAAAACTTCTCGCTCGCTGAAATATGTTCATTTGCTGAAAATCAACAAAACCACGAAAAGTTCTTGTATTTGAAGATAGAATCTTTTTGCTTTGAAGAAGAAAGATCTGGGTGACTGAAATAAGATCATTCGATGAAAACCAACAAAAATTGACAAGAACCACGAAAAGTTCTTGTATTTGAAGATAAAATCTGACACTATTCAAGAAAAAACGTCTCCCTCGTTGAAATATGTTCATTTGCTGAAAACCAACAAAACCACGAAAAGTTCTTGTATTTGAAGATAAAATCTTTTTGCTTTCAAGAAGAAAGATCCAGCTGACTAAAATAAGTTCATTAGATGAAAATCAACAAAAATTGACAAGAACCACGAAAAGTTCTTGTATTTTAAGATAAAATCTGACGCTATTAAAGAAAAATGTTCTCCCTCGCTGAAATATGTTCATTTGCTGAAAATCAACAAAACCATGAAAAGTTCTTGTATTTGAAGATAAAATCTTTTTGCTTTCAAGTAGAAAGATCGAGCTGACTGAAATAAGTTCATTGGATGAAAACCAACAAAAATTGATAAGAACCACGAAAAGTTCTTGTATTTTAAGATAAAATCTGACGCTATTAAAGAAAAAACTTCTTGCTCGCTGAAATAAGTTCATTTGCTGAAAATCAACAAAACCATGAAAAGTTCTTGTATTTGAAGATAAAATCTTTTTGCTTTGAAGAAGAAAGATCGAGCTGACTGAAATAAGTTCATTGGATGAAAACCAACAAAAATTGATAAGAACTACGAAAAGTCCTTGTATTTTAAGATAAAATCTTGCGCTATTAAAGAAAAAACTTCCAGCTCGCTGAAATATGTTCATTTGCTGAAAATCAACAAAACCATGAAAATTTCTTGTATTTGAAGATAAAATCTTTTTGCTTTGAAGAAGAAACATCTTGGTGACTGAAATAAGTTCATGAGATGAAAACCAACAAAAATTAACGAGAACCAGGAAAAGTTCTTGTATTTTAAGATAAAATCTGACGCTATTAAAGAAAAAACTTCTCGCTCGCTGAAATATGTTCATTTGCTGAAAATCAACAAAACCACGAAAAGTTCTTGTATTTGAAGATAGAATCTTTTTGCTTTGAAGAAGAAAGATCTGGGTGACTGAAATAAGATCATTCGATGAAAACCAACAAAAATTGACAAGAACCACGAAAAGTTCTTGTATTTGAAGATAAAATCTGACACTATTCAAGAAAAAACGTCTCCCTCGTTGAAATATGTTCATTTGCTGAAAACCAACAAAACCACGAAAAGTTCTTGTATTTGAAGATAAAATCTTTTTGCTTTCAAGAAGAAAGATCCAGCTGACTAAAATAAGTTCATTAGATGAAAATCAACAAAAATTGACAAGAACCACGAAAAGTTCTTGTATTTTAAGATAAAATCTGACGCTATTAAAGAAAAATGTTCTCCCTCGCTGAAATATGTTCATTTGCTGAAAATCAACAAAACCATGAAAAGTTCTTGTATTTGAAGATAAAATCTTTTTGCTTTCAAGTAGAAAGATCGAGCTGACTGAAATAAGTTCATTGGATGAAAACCAACAAAAATTGATAAGAACCACGAAAAGTTCTTGTATTTTAAGATAAAATCTGACGCTATTAAAGAAAAAACTTCTTGCTCGCTGAAATAAGTTCATTTGCTGAAAATCAACAAAACCATGAAAAGTTCTTGTATTTGAAGATAAAATCTTTTTGCTTTGAAGAAGAAAGATCGAGCTGACTGAAATAAGTTCATTGGATGAAAACCAACAAAAATTGATAAGAACTACGAAAAGTCCTTGTATTTTAAGATAAAATCTTGCGCTATTAAAGAAAAAACTTCCAGCTCGCTGAAATATGTTCATTTGCTGAAAATCAACAAAACCATGAAAATTTCTTGTATTTGAAGATAAAATCTTTTTGCTTTGAAGAAGAAACATCTTGGTGACTGAAATAAGTTCATGAGATGAAAACCAACAAAAATTAACGAGAACCAGGAAAAGTTCTTGTATTTTAAGATAAAATCTGACGCTATTAAAGAAAAAACTTCTCGCTCGCTGAAATATGTTCATTTGCTGAAAATCAACAAAACCACGAAAAGTTCTTGTATTTGAAGATAGAATCTTTTTGCTTTGAAGAAGAAAGATCTGGGTGACTGAAATAAGATCATTCGATGAAAACCAACAAAAATTGACAAGAACCACGAAAAGTTCTTGTATTTGAAGATAAAATCTGACACTATTCAAGAAAAAACGTCTCCCTCGTTGAAATATGTTCATTTGCTGAAAACCAACAAAACCACGAAAAGTTCTTGTATTTGAAGATAAAATCTTTTTGCTTTCAAGAAGAAAGATCCAGCTGACTAAAATAAGTTCATTAGATGAAAATCAACAAAAATTGACAAGAACCACGAAAAGTTCTTGTATTTTAAGATAAAATCTGACGCTATTAAAGAAAAATGTTCTCCCTCGCTGAAATATGTTCATTTGCTGAAAATCAACAAAACCATGAAAAGTTCTTGTATTTGAAGATAAAATCTTTTTGCTTTCAAGTAGAAAGATCGAGCTGACTGAAATAAGTTCATTGGATGAAAACCAACAAAAATTGATAAGAACCACGAAAAGTTCTTGTATTTTAAGATAAAATCTGACGCTATTAAAGAAAAAACTTCTTGCTCGCTGAAATAAGTTCATTTGCTGAAAATCAACAAAACCATGAAAAGTTCTTGTATTTGAAGATAAAATCTTTTTGCTTTGAAGAAGAAAGATCGAGCTGACTGAAATAAGTTCATTGGATGAAAACCAACAAAAATTGATAAGAACTACGAAAAGTCCTTGTATTTTAAGATAAAATCTTGCGCTATTAAAGAAAAAACTTCCAGCTCGCTGAAATATGTTCATTTGCTGAAAATCAACAAAACCATGAAAATTTCTTGTATTTGAAGATAAAATCTTTTTGCTTTGAAGAAGAAACATCTTGGTGACTGAAATAAGTTCATGAGATGAAAACCAACAAAAATTGACGAGAACCACGAAAAGTTCATGTATTTTAAGATAAAATCTTGCGCTATTAAAGAAAAAACTTCCAGCTCGCTGAAATATGTTCATTTGCTGAAAACCAACAAAACCACGAAAAGTTCTTGTATTTGAAGATAAAATCTTTTTGCTTTCAAGAAGAAACAAACTTGGTGTCTGAAATAAGTTCATCAGATGAAAGCCAACAAAAATTGACACAAACCACGAAAAGTTCTTGTATTTGAAGATAAAATCTTTTTGCTTTGAAGAAGAAAGATCGAGCTGACCGAAATAAGTTCATTCGATGAAAACCAACAAAAATTGACAAGAACCACGAAAAGTTCTTGTATTTTAGGATAAAATCTGACGCTATTAAAGAAAAAACTTCTCCCTCCCTGAAATAGGTTCATTTGCTGAAAATCAACAAAACCACGAGAAGTTCTTGTATTTGAAGATAGAATCTTTTTGCTTTGAAGAAGAAAGCTCTGGGTGTGTGAAATAAGTTCATTGGATGAAAACCAACAAAAATTGACAAGAACCACGAAAAGTTCTTGTATTTTAAGATAAAATCTGACGCTATCAAAGAAAAATGTTCTCCCTCGCTGAAATATGTTCATTTGCTGAAAATCAACAAAACCACGAAAAGTTCTTGTATTTGAAGATAGAATCTTTTTGCTTTCAAGAAGAAAGATCTGGGTGACTGAAATAAGATCATTCGATGAAAACCAACAAAAATTGACAAGAACCACGAAAAGTTCTTGTATTTTAAGATAAAATCTGAGGCTATTAAAGAAAAAACTTCCAGCTCGTTGAAATATGTTTATTTGCTGAAAATCAACAAAACCACGAAAAGTTCTTGTATTTGAAGATAAAATCTTTTTGCTTTGAAGAAGAAAGATCGAGGTGACTGAAATAAGTTCATCAGATGAAAACCAACAAAAATTGACAAGAACCACGAAAAGTTCTTGTGTTTTAGGATAAAATCTGAGGCTATTAAAGAAAAAACTTCTCGCTCGCTGAAATATGTTCATTTGCTGAAAATCAACAAAACCACGAAAAGTTCTTGTATTTGAAGATCGAATCTTTTTGCTTTGAAGAAGAAAGATCTGGGTGACTGAAATAAGTTCATTGGATGAAAACCAACAAAAATTGACAAGAACCACGAAAAGTTCTTGTATTTTAAGATAAAATCTTTTTGCTTTGAAGAAGAAAGATCGAGCTGACTGAAATAAGTTCATTCGATGAAAACCAACAAAAATTGACAAGAACCACGAAAAGTTCTTGTATTTTAGGATAAAATCTGACGCTATTAAAGAAAAAACTTCTCCCTCCCTGAAATAGGTTCATTTGCTGAAAATCAACAAAACCACGAGAAGTTCTTGTATTTGAAGATAGAATCATTTTGCTTTGAAGAAGAAAGCTCTGGGTGTGTGAAATAAGTTCATTGGATGAAAACCAACAAAAATTGACAAGAACCACGAAAAGTTCTTGTATTTTAAGATAAAATCTTGCGCTATTGAAGAAAAAGCTTCCAGCTCGCTGAAATATGTTCATTTGCTGAAAATCAACAAAACCATGAAAATTTCTTGTATTTGAAGATAAAATCTTTTTGCTTTGAAGAAGAAAGATCGAGCTGACTGAAATAAGTTCATTGGATGAAAACCAACAAAAATTGATACAAAACACGAAAAGTCCTTCTGTTTTAGGATAAAATCTGACGCTATTAAAGAAAAAACTTCTCGCTCGCTGAAATATGTTCATTTGCTGAAAATCAACAAAACCACGAAAAGTTCTTGTATTTGAAGATAGAATCTTTTTGCTTTGAAGAAGAAAGATCTGGGTGACTGAAATAAGATCATTCGATGAAAACCAACAAAAATTGACAAGAACCACGAAAAGTTCTTGTATTTGAAGATAAAATCTGACACTATTCAAGAAAAAACGTCTCCCTCGTTGAAATATGTTCATTTGCTGAAAACCAACAAAACCACGAAAAGTTCTTGTATTTGAAGATAAAATCTTTTTGCTTTCAAGAAGAAAGATCCAGCTGACTAAAATAAGTTCATTAGATGAAAATCAACAAAAATTGACAAGAACCACGAAAAGTTCTTGTATTTTAAGATAAAATCTGACGCTATTAAAGAAAAATGTTCTCCCTCGCTGAAATATGTTCATTTGCTGAAAATCAACAAAACCATGAAAAGTTCTTGTATTTGAAGATAAAATCTTTTTGCTTTCAAGTAGAAAGATCGAGCTGACTGAAATAAGTTCATTGGATGAAAACCAACAAAAATTGATAAGAACCACGAAAAGTTCTTGTATTTTAAGATAAAATCTGACGCTATTAAAGAAAAAACTTCTTGCTCGCTGAAATAAGTTCATTTGCTGAAAATCAACAAAACCATGAAAAGTTCTTGTATTTGAAGATAGAATCTTTTTGCTTTCAAGAAGAAAGATCTGGGTGACTGAAATAAGATCATTCGATGAAAACCAACAAAAATTGACAAGAACCACGAAAAGTTCTTGTATTTTAAGATAAAATCTGAGGCTATTAAAGAAAAAACTTCCAGCTCGTTGAAATATGTTCATTTGCTGAAAATCAACAAAACCACGAAAAGTTCTTGTATTTGAAGATAAAATCTTTTTGCTTTGAAGAAGAAAGATCGAGGTGACTGAAATAAGTTCATCAGATGAAAACCAACAAAAATTGACAAGAACCACGAAAAGTTCTTGTGTTTTAGGATAAAATCTGAGGCTAATAAAGAAAAAACTTCTCGCTCGCTGAAATATGTTCATTTGCTGAAAATCAACAAAACCACGAAAAGTTCTTGTATTTGAAGATCGAATCTTTTTGCTTTGAAGAAGAAAGATCTGGGTGACTGAAAGAAGTTCATTGGATGAAAACCAACAAAAATTGACAAGAACCACGAAAAGTTCTTGTATTTTAAGATAAAATCTTGCGCTATTGAAGAAAAAGCTTCCAGCTCGCTGAAATATGTTCATTTGCTGAAAATCAACAAAACCATGAAAATTTCTTGTATTTGAAGATAAAATCTTTTTGCTTTGAAGAAGAAAGATCGAGCTGACTGAAATAAGTTCATTGGATGAAAACCAACAAAAATTGATACAAAACACGAAAAGTCCTTCTGTTTTAGGATAAAATCTGACGCTATTAAAGAAAAAACTTCTCGCTCGCTGAAATATGTTCATTTGCTGAAAATAAACAAAACCACGAAAAGTTCTTGTATTTGAAGATAGAATCTTTTTGCTTTGAAGAAGAAAGATCTGGGTGACTGAAATAAGATCATTCGATGAAAACCAACAAAAATTGACAAGAACCACGAAAAGTTCTTGTATTTGAAGATAAAATCTGACACTATTCAAGAAAAAACGTCTCCCTCGTTGAAATATGTTCATTTGCTGAAAACCAACAAAACCACGAAAAGTTCTTGTATTTGAAGATAAAATCTTTTTGCTTTGAAGAAGAAACAAACTTGGTGACTGAAATCAGTTCATCAGATGAAAACCAACAAAAATTGACAAGAACCACGAAAAGTTCTTGTATTTTAAGATAAAATCTGACGCTATTAAAGAAAAATGTTCTCCCTCGCTGAAATATGTTCATTTGCTGAAAATCAACAAAACCATGAAAAGTTCTTGTATTTGAAGATAAAATCTTTTTGCTTTCAAGTAGAAAGATCGAGCTGACTGAAATAAGTTCATTGGATGAAAACCAACAAAAATTGATAAGAACCACGAAAAGTTCTTGTATTTTAAGATAAAATCTGACGCTATTAAAGAAAAAACTTCTTGCTCGCTGAAATAAGTTCATTTGCTGAAAATCAACAAAACCATGAAAAGTTCTTGTATTTGAAGATAAAATCTTTTTGCTTTGAAGAAGAAAGATCGAGCTGACTGAAATAAGTTCATTGGATGAAAACCAACAAAAATTGATAAGAACTACGAAAAGTCCTTGTATTTTAAGATAAAATCTTGCGCTATTAAAGAAAAAACTTCTAGCTCGCTGAAATATGTTCATTTGCTGAAAACCAACAAAATCACGAAAAGTTCTTGTATTTGAAGATAAAATCTTTTTGCTTTGAAGAAGAAACATCTTGGTGACTGAAATAAGTTCATGAGATGAAAACCAACAAAAATTGACGAGAACCACGAAAAGTTCATGTATTTTAAGATAAAATCTTGCGCTATTAAAGAAAAAACTTCCAGCTCGCTGAAATATGTTCATTTGCTGAAAACCAACAAAACCACGAAAAGTTCTTGTATTTGAAGATAAAATCTTTTTGCTTTGAAGAAGAAACAAACTTGGTGTCTGAAATAAGTTCATCAGATGAAAGCCAACAAAAATTGACACAAACCACGAAAAGTTCTTGTATTTGAAGATAAAATCTTTTTGCTTTGAAGAAGAAAGATCGAGCTGACCGAAATAAGTTCATTCGATGAAAACCAACAAAAATTGACAAGAACCACGAAAAGTTCTTGTATTTTAGGATAAAATCTGACGCTATTAAAGAAAAAACTTCTCCCTCCCTGAAATAGGTTCATTTGCTGAAAATCAACAAAACCACGAGAAGTTCTTGTATTTGAAGATAGAATCTTTTTGCTTTGAAGAAGAAAGCTCTGGGTGTGTGAAATAAGTTCATTGGATGAAAACCAACAAAAATTGACAAGAACCACGAAAAGTTCTTGTATTTTAAGATAAAATCTGACGCTATCAAAGAAAAATGTTCTCCCTCGCTGAAATATGTTCATTTGCTGAAAATCAACAAAACCACGAAAAGTTCTTGTATTTGAAGATAGAATCTTTTTGCTTTCAAGAAGAAAGATCTGGGTGACTGAAATAAGATCATTCGATGAAAACCAACAAAAATTGACAAGAACCACGAAAAGTTCTTGTATTTTAAGATAAAATCTGAGGCTATTAAAGAAAAAACTTCCAGCTCGTTGAAATATGTTCATTTGCTGAAAATCAACAAAACCACGAAAAGTTCTTGTATTTGAAGATCGAATCTTTTTGCTTTGAAGAAGAAAGATCTGGGTGACTGAAATAAGTTCATTGGATGAAAACCAACAAAAATTGACAAGAACCACGAAAAGTTCTTGTATTTTAAGATAAAATCTTTTTGCTTTGAAGAAGAAAGATCGAGCTGACTGAAATAAGTTCATTCGATGAAAACCAACAAAAATTGACAAGAACCACGAAAAGTTCTTGTATTTTAGGATAAAATCTGACGCTATTAAAGAAAAAACTTCTCCCTCCCTGAAATAGGTTCATTTGCTGAAAATCAACAAAACCACGAGAAGTTCTTGTATTTGAAGATAGAATCATTTTGCTTTGAAGAAGAAAGCTCTGGGTGTGTGAAATAAGTTCATTGGATGAAAACCAACAAAAATTGACAAGAACCACGAAAAGTTCTTGTATTTTAAGATAAAATCTTGCGCTATTGAAGAAAAAGCTTCCAGCTCGCTGAAATATGTTCATTTGCTGAAAATCAACAAAACCATGAAAATTTCTTGTATTTGAAGATAAAATCTTTTTGCTTTGAAGAAGAAAGATCGAGCTGACTGAAATAAGTTCATTGGATGAAAACCAACAAAAATTGATACAAAACACGAAAAGTCCTTCTGTTTTAGGATAAAATCTGACGCTATTAAAGAAAAAACTTCTCGCTCGCTGAAATATGTTCATTTGCTGAAAATCAACAAAACCACGAAAAGTTCTTGTATTTGAAGATAGAATCTTTTTGCTTTGAAGAAGAAAGATCTGGGTGACTGAAATAAGATCATTCGATGAAAACCAACAAAAATTGACAAGAACCACGAAAAGTTCTTGTATTTGAAGATAAAATCTGACACTATTCAAGAAAAAACGTCTCCCTCGTTGAAATATGTTCATTTGCTGAAAACCAACAAAACCACGAAAAGTTCTTGTATTTGAAGATAAAATCTTTTTGCTTTCAAGAAGAAAGATCCAGCTGACTAAAATAAGTTCATTAGATGAAAATCAACAAAAATTGACAAGAACCACGAAAAGTTCTTGTATTTTAAGATAAAATCTGACGCTATTAAAGAAAAATGTTCTCCCTCGCTGAAATATGTTCATTTGCTGAAAATCAACAAAACCATGAAAAGTTCTTGTATTTGAAGATAAAATCTTTTTGCTTTCAAGTAGAAAGATCGAGCTGACTGAAATAAGTTCATTGGATGAAAACCAACAAAAATTGATAAGAACCACGAAAAGTTCTTGTATTTTAAGATAAAATCTGACGCTATTAAAGAAAAAACTTCTTGCTCGCTGAAATAAGTTCATTTGCTGAAAATCAACAAAACCATGAAAAGTTCTTGTATTTGAAGATAGAATCTTTTTGCTTTCAAGAAGAAAGATCTGGGTGACTGAAATAAGATCATTCGATGAAAACCAACAAAAATTGACAAGAACCACGAAAAGTTCTTGTATTTTAAGATAAAATCTGAGGCTATTAAAGAAAAAACTTCCAGCTCGTTGAAATATGTTCATTTGCTGAAAATCAACAAAACCACGAAAAGTTCTTGTATTTGAAGATAAAATCTTTTTGCTTTGAAGAAGAAAGATCGAGGTGACTGAAATAAGTTCATCAGATGAAAACCAACAAAAATTGACAAGAACCACGAAAAGTTCTTGTGTTTTAGGATAAAATCTGAGGCTAATAAAGAAAAAACTTCTCGCTCGCTGAAATATGTTCATTTGCTGAAAATCAACAAAACCACGAAAAGTTCTTGTATTTGAAGATCGAATCTTTTTGCTTTGAAGAAGAAAGATCTGGGTGACTGAAATAAGTTCATTGGATGAAAACCAACAAAAATTGACAAGAACCACGAAAAGTTCTTGTATTTTAAGATAAAATCTTGCGCTATTGAAGAAAAAGCTTCCAGCTCGCTGAAATATGTTCATTTGCTGAAAATCAACAAAACCATGAAAATTTCTTGTATTTGAAGATAAAATCTTTTTGCTTTGAAGAAGAAAGATCGAGCTGACTGAAATAAGTTCATTGGATGAAAACCAACAAAAATTGATACAAAACACGAAAAGTCCTTCTGTTTTAGGATAAAATCTGACGCTATTAAAGAAAAAACTTCTCGCTCGCTGAAATATGTTCATTTGCTGAAAATAAACAAAACCACGAAAAGTTCTTGTATTTGAAGATAGAATCTTTTTGCTTTGAAGAAGAAAGATCTGGGTGACTGAAATAAGATCATTCGATGAAAACCAACAAAAATTGACAAGAACCACGAAAAGTTCTTGTATTTGAAGATAAAATCTGACACTATTCAAGAAAAAACGTCTCCCTCGTTGAAATATGTTCATTTGCTGAAAACCAACAAAACCACGAAAAGTTCTTGTATTTGAAGATAAAATCTTTTTGCTTTGAAGAAGAAACAAACTTGGTGACTGAAATCAGTTCATCAGATGAAAACCAACAAAAATTGACAAGAACCACGAAAAGTTCTTGTATTTTAAGATAAAATCTGACGCTATTAAAGAAAAATGTTCTCCCTCGCTGAAATATGTTCATTTGCTGAAAATCAACAAAACCATGAAAAGTTCTTGTATTTGAAGATAAAATCTTTTTGCTTTCAAGTAGAAAGATCGAGCTGACTGAAATAAGTTCATTGGATGAAAACCAACAAAAATTGATAAGAACCACGAAAAGTTCTTGTATTTTAAGATAAAATCTGACGCTATTAAAGAAAAAACTTCTTGCTCGCTGAAATAAGTTCATTTGCTGAAAATCAACAAAACCATGAAAAGTTCTTGTATTTGAAGATAAAATCTTTTTGCTTTGAAGAAGAAAGATCGAGCTGACTGAAATAAGTTCATTGGATGAAAACCAACAAAAATTGATAAGAACTACGAAAAGTCCTTGTATTTTAAGATAAAATCTTGCGCTATTAAAGAAAAAACTTCTAGCTCGCTGAAATATGTTCATTTGCTGAAAACCAACAAAATCACGAAAAGTTCTTGTATTTGAAGATAAAATCTTTTTGCTTTGAAGAAGAAACATCTTGGTGACTGAAATAAGTTCATGAGATGAAAACCAACAAAAATTGACGAGAACCACGAAAAGTTCATGTATTTTAAGATAAAATCTTGCGCTATTAAAGAAAAAACTTCCAGCTCGCTGAAATATGTTCATTTGCTGAAAACCAACAAAACCACGAAAAGTTCTTGTATTTGAAGATAAAATCTTTTTGCTTTGAAGAAGAAACAAACTTGGTGTCTGAAATAAGTTCATCAGATGAAAGCCAACAAAAATTGACACAAACCACGAAAAGTTCTTGTATTTGAAGATAAAATCTTTTTGCTTTGAAGAAGAAAGATCGAGCTGACCGAAATAAGTTCATTCGATGAAAACCAACAAAAATTGACAAGAACCACGAAAAGTTCTTGTATTTTAGGATAAAATCTGACGCTATTAAAGAAAAAACTTCTCCCTCCCTGAAATAGGTTCATTTGCTGAAAATCAACAAAACCACGAGAAGTTCTTGTATTTGAAGATAGAATCTTTTTGCTTTGAAGAAGAAAGCTCTGGGTGTGTGAAATAAGTTCATTGGATGAAAACCAACAAAAATTGACAAGAACCACGAAAAGTTCTTGTATTTTAAGATAAAATCTGACGCTATCAAAGAAAAATGTTCTCCCTCGCTGAAATATGTTCATTTGCTGAAAATCAACAAAACCACGAAAAGTTCTTGTATTTGAAGATAGAATCTTTTTGCTTTCAAGAAGAAAGATCTGGGTGACTGAAATAAGATCATTCGATGAAAACCAACAAAAATTGACAAGAACCACGAAAAGTTCTTGTATTTTAAGATAAAATCTGAGGCTATTAAAGAAAAAACTTCCAGCTCGTTGAAATATGTTCATTTGCTGAAAATCAACAAAACCACGAAAAGTTCTTGTATTTTAAGATAAAATCTTTTTGCTTTGAAGAAGAAAGATCGAGCTGACTGAAATAAGTTCATTCGATGAAAACCAACAAAAATTGACAAGAACCACGAAAAGTTCTTGTATTTTAGGATAAAATCTGACGCTATTAAAGAAAAAACTTCTCCCTCCCTGAAATAGGTTCATTTGCTGAAAATCAACAAAACCACGAGAAGTTCTTGTATTTGAAGATAGAATCATTTTGCTTTGAAGAAGAAAGCTCTGGGTGTGTGAAATAAGTTCATTGGATGAAAACCAACAAAAATTGACAAGAACCACGAAAAGTTCTTGTATTTTAAGATAAAATCTTGCGCTATTGAAGAAAAAGCTTCCAGCTCGCTGAAATATGTTCATTTGCTGAAAATCAACAAAACCATGAAAATTTCCTGTATTTGAAGATAAAATCTTTTTGCTTTGAAGAAGAAAGATCGAGCTGACTGAAATAAGTTCATTGGATGAAAACCAACAAAAATTGATACAAAACACGAAAAGTCCTTCTGTTTTAGGATAAAATCTGACGCTATTAAAGAAAAAACTTCTCGCTCGCTGAAATATGTTCATTTGCTGAAAATCAACAAAACCACGAAAAGTTCTTGTATTTGAAGATAGAATCTTTTTGCTTTGAAGAAGAAAGATCTGGGTGACTGAAATAAGATCATTCGATGAAAACCAACAAAAATTGACAAGAACCACGAAAAGTTCTTGTATTTGAAGATAAAATCTGACACTATTCAAGAAAAAACGTCTCCCTCGTTGAAATATGTTCATTTGCTGAAAACCAACAAAACCACGAAAAGTTCTTGTATTTGAAGATAAAATCTTTTTGCTTTCAAGAAGAAAGATCCAGCTGACTAAAATAAGTTCATTAGATGAAAATCAACAAAAATTGACAAGAACCACGAAAAGTTCTTGTATTTTAAGATAAAATCTGACGCTATTAAAGAAAAATGTTCTCCCTCGCTGAAATATGTTCATTTGCTGAAAATCAACAAAACCATGAAAAGTTCTTGTATTTGAAGATAAAATCTTTTTGCTTTCAAGTAGAAAGATCGAGCTGACTGAAATAAGTTCATTGGATGAAAACCAACAAAAATTGATAAGAACCACGAAAAGTTCTTGTATTTTAAGATAAAATCTGACGCTATTAAAGAAAAAACTTCTTGCTCGCTGAAATAAGTTCATTTGCTGAAAATCAACAAAACCATGAAAAGTTCTTGTATTTGAAGATAAAATCTTTTTGCTTTGAAGAAGAAAGATCGAGCTGACTGAAATAAGTTCATTGGATGAAAACCAACAAAAATTGATAAGAACTACGAAAAGTCCTTGTATTTTAAGATAAAATCTTGCGCTATTAAAGAAAAAACTTCCAGCTCGCTGAAATATGTTCATTTGCTGAAAATCAACAAAACCATGAAAATTTCTTGTATTTGAAGATAAAATCTTTTTGCTTTGAAGAAGAAACATCTTGGTGACTGAAATAAGTTCATGAGATGAAAACCAACAAAAATTAACGAGAACCAGGAAAAGTTCTTGTATTTTAAGATAAAATCTGACGCTATTAAAGAAAAAACTTCTCGCTCGCTGAAATATGTTCATTTGCTGAAAATCAACAAAACCACGAAAAGTTCTTGTATTTGAAGATAGAATCTTTTTGCTTTGAAGAAGAAAGATCTGGGTGACTGAAATAAGATCATTCGATGAAAACCAACAAAAATTGACAAGAACCACGAAAAGTTCTTGTATTTGAAGATAAAATCTGACACTATTCAAGAAAAAACGTCTCCCTCGTTGAAATATGTTCATTTGCTGAAAACCAACAAAACCACGAAAAGTTCTTGTATTTGAAGATAAAATCTTTTTGCTTTCAAGAAGAAAGATCCAGCTGACTAAAATAAGTTCATTAGATGAAAATCAACAAAAATTGACAAGAACCACGAAAAGTTCTTGTATTTTAAGATAAAATCTGACGCTATTAAAGAAAAATGTTCTCCCTCGCTGAAATATGTTCATTTGCTGAAAATCAACAAAACCATGAAAAGTTCTTGTATTTGAAGATAAAATCTTTTTGCTTTCAAGTAGAAAGATCGAGCTGACTGAAATAAGTTCATTGGATGAAAACCAACAAAAATTGATAAGAACCACGAAAAGTTCTTGTATTTTAAGATAAAATCTGACGCTATTAAAGAAAAAACTTCTTGCTCGCTGAAATAAGTTCATTTGCTGAAAATCAACAAAACCATGAAAAGTTCTTGTATTTGAAGATAAAATCTTTTTGCTTTGAAGAAGAAAGATCGAGCTGACTGAAATAAGTTCATTGGATGAAAACCAACAAAAATTGATAAGAACTACGAAAAGTCCTTGTATTTTAAGATAAAATCTTGCGCTATTAAAGAAAAAACTTCCAGCTCGCTGAAATATGTTCATTTGCTGAAAATCAACAAAACCATGAAAATTTCTTGTATTTGAAGATAAAATCTTTTTGCTTTGAAGAAGAAACATCTTGGTGACTGAAATAAGTTCATGAGATGAAAACCAACAAAAATTGACGAGAACCACGAAAAGTTCATGTATTTTAAGATAAAATCTTGCGCTATTAAAGAAAAAACTTCCAGCTCGCTGAAATATGTTCATTTGCTGAAAACCAACAAAACCACGAAAAGTTCTTGTATTTGAAGATAAAATCTTTTTGCTTTCAAGAAGAAACAAACTTGGTGTCTGAAATAAGTTCATCAGATGAAAGCCAACAAAAATTGACACAAACCACGAAAAGTTCTTGTATTTGAAGATAAAATCTTTTTGCTTTGAAGAAGAAAGATCGAGCTGACCGAAATAAGTTCATTCGATGAAAACCAACAAAAATTGACAAGAACCACGAAAAGTTCTTGTATTTTAGGATAAAATCTGACGCTATTAAAGAAAAAACTTCTCCCTCCCTGAAATAGGTTCATTTGCTGAAAATCAACAAAACCACGAGAAGTTCTTGTATTTGAAGATAGAATCTTTTTGCTTTGAAGAAGAAAGCTCTGGGTGTGTGAAATAAGTTCATTGGATGAAAACCAACAAAAATTGACAAGAACCACGAAAAGTTCTTGTATTTTAAGATAAAATCTGACGCTATCAAAGAAAAATGTTCTCCCTCGCTGAAATATGTTCATTTGCTGAAAATCAACAAAACCACGAAAAGTTCTTGTATTTGAAGATAGAATCTTTTTGCTTTCAAGAAGAAAGATCTGGGTGACTGAAATAAGATCATTCGATGAAAACCAACAAAAATTGACAAGAACCACGAAAAGTTCTTGTATTTTAAGATAAAATCTGAGGCTATTAAAGAAAAAACTTCCAGCTCGTTGAAATATGTTTATTTGCTGAAAATCAACAAAACCACGAAAAGTTCTTGTATTTGAAGATAAAATCTTTTTGCTTTGAAGAAGAAAGATCGAGGTGACTGAAATAAGTTCATCAGATGAAAACCAACAAAAATTGACAAGAACCACGAAAAGTTCTTGTGTTTTAGGATAAAATCTGAGGCTATTAAAGAAAAAACTTCTCGCTCGCTGAAATATGTTCATTTGCTGAAAATCAACAAAACCACGAAAAGTTCTTGTATTTGAAGATCGAATCTTTTTGCTTTGAAGAAGAAAGATCTGGGTGACTGAAATAAGTTCATTGGATGAAAACCAACAAAAATTGACAAGAACCACGAAAAGTTCTTGTATTTTAAGATAAAATCTTTTTGCTTTGAAGAAGAAAGATCGAGCTGACTGAAATAAGTTCATTCGATGAAAACCAACAAAAATTGACAAGAACCACGAAAAGTTCTTGTATTTTAGGATAAAATCTGACGCTATTAAAGAAAAAACTTCTCCCTCCCTGAAATAGGTTCATTTGCTGAAAATCAACAAAACCACGAGAAGTTCTTGTATTTGAAGATAGAATCATTTTGCTTTGAAGAAGAAAGCTCTGGGTGTGTGAAATAAGTTCATTGGATGAAAACCAACAAAAATTGACAAGAACCACGAAAAGTTCTTGTATTTTAAGATAAAATCTTGCGCTATTGAAGAAAAAGCTTCCAGCTCGCTGAAATATGTTCATTTGCTGAAAATCAACAAAACCATGAAAATTTCTTGTATTTGAAGATAAAATCTTTTTGCTTTGAAGAAGAAAGATCGAGCTGACTGAAATAAGTTCATTGGATGAAAACCAACAAAAATTGATACAAAACACGAAAAGTCCTTCTGTTTTAGGATAAAATCTGACGCTATTAAAGAAAAAACTTCTCGCTCGCTGAAATATGTTCATTTGCTGAAAATCAACAAAACCACGAAAAGTTCTTGTATTTGAAGATAGAATCTTTTTGCTTTGAAGAAGAAAGATCTGGGTGACTGAAATAAGATCATTCGATGAAAACCAACAAAAATTGACAAGAACCACGAAAAGTTCTTGTATTTGAAGATAAAATCTGACACTATTCAAGAAAAAACGTCTCCCTCGTTGAAATATGTTCATTTGCTGAAAACCAACAAAACCACGAAAAGTTCTTGTATTTGAAGATAAAATCTTTTTGCTTTCAAGAAGAAAGATCCAGCTGACTAAAATAAGTTCATTAGATGAAAATCAACAAAAATTGACAAGAACCACGAAAAGTTCTTGTATTTTAAGATAAAATCTGACGCTATTAAAGAAAAATGTTCTCCCTCGCTGAAATATGTTCATTTGCTGAAAATCAACAAAACCATGAAAAGTTCTTGTATTTGAAGATAAAATCTTTTTGCTTTCAAGTAGAAAGATCGAGCTGACTGAAATAAGTTCATTGGATGAAAACCAACAAAAATTGATAAGAACCACGAAAAGTTCTTGTATTTTAAGATAAAATCTGACGCTATTAAAGAAAAAACTTCTTGCTCGCTGAAATAAGTTCATTTGCTGAAAATCAACAAAACCATGAAAAGTTCTTGTATTTGAAGATAAAATCTTTTTGCTTTGAAGAAGAAAGATCGAGCTGACTGAAATAAGTTCATTGGATGAAAACCAACAAAAATTGATAAGAACTACGAAAAGTCCTTGTATTTTAAGATAAAATCTTGCGCTATTAAAGAAAAAACTTCCAGCTCGCTGAAATATGTTCATTTGCTGAAAATCAACAAAACCATGAAAATTTCTTGTATTTGAAGATAAAATCTTTTTGCTTTGAAGAAGAAACATCTTGGTGACTGAAATAAGTTCATGAGATGAAAACCAACAAAAATTGACGAGAACCACGAAAAGTTCATGTATTTTAAGATAAAATCTTGCGCTATCAAAGAAAAAACTTCCAGCTCGCTGAAATATGTTCATTTGCTGAAAACCAACAAAACCACGAAAAGTTCTTGTATTTGAAGATAAAATCTTTTTGCTTTCAAGAAGAAACAAACTTGGTGTCTGAAATAAGTTCATCAGATGAAAGCCAACAAAAATTGACACAAACCACGAAAAGTTCTTGTATTTGAAGATAAAATCTTTTTGCTTTGAAGAAGAAAGATCGAGCTGACCGAAATAAGTTCATTCGATGAAAACCAACAAAAATTGACAAGAACCACGAAAAGTTCTTGTATTTTAGGATAAAATCTGACGCTATTAAAGAAAAAACTTCTCCCTCCCTGAAATAGGTTCATTTGCTGAAAATCAACAAAACCACGAGAAGTTCTTGTATTTGAAGATAGAATCTTTTTGCTTTGAAGAAGAAAGCTCTGGGTGTGTGAAATAAGTTCATTGGATGAAAACCAACAAAAATTGACAAGAACCACGAAAAGTTCTTGTATTTTAAGATAAAATCTGACGCTATCAAAGAAAAATGTTCTCCCTCGCTGAAATATGTTCATTTGCTGAAAATCAACAAAACCACGAAAAGTTCTTGTATTTGAAGATAGAATCTTTTTGCTTTCAAGAAGAAAGATCTGGGTGACTGAAATAAGATCATTCGATGAAAACCAACAAAAATTGACAAGAACCACGAAAAGTTCTTGTATTTTAAGATAAAATCTGAGGCTATTAAAGAAAAAACTTCCAGCTCGTTGAAATATGTTTATTTGCTGAAAATCAACAAAACCACGAAAAGTTCTTGTATTTGAAGATAAAATCTTTTTGCTTTGAAGAAGAAAGATCGAGGTGACTGAAATAAGTTCATCAGATGAAAACCAACAAAAATTGACAAGAACCACGAAAAGTTCTTGTGTTTTAGGATAAAATCTGAGGCTATTAAAGAAAAAACTTCTCGCTCGCTGAAATATGTTCATTTGCTGAAAATCAACAAAACCACGAAAAGTTCTTGTATTTGAAGATCGAATCTTTTTGCTTTGAAGAAGAAAGATCTGGGTGACTGAAATAAGTTCATTGGATGAAAACCAACAAAAATTGACAAGAACCACGAAAAGTTCTTGTATTTTAAGATAAAATCTTTTTGCTTTGAAGAAGAAAGATCGAGCTGACTGAAATAAGTTCATTCGATGAAAACCAACAAAAATTGACAAGAACCACGAAAAGTTCTTGTATTTTAGGATAAAATCTGACGCTATTAAAGAAAAAACTTCTCCCTCCCTGAAATAGGTTCATTTGCTGAAAATCAACAAAACCACGAGAAGTTCTTGTATTTGAAGATAGAATCATTTTGCTTTGAAGAAGAAAGCTCTGGGTGTGTGAAATAAGTTCATTGGATGAAAACCAACAAAAATTGACAAGAACCACGAAAAGTTCTTGTATTTTAAGATAAAATCTTGCGCTATTGAAGAAAAAGCTTCCAGCTCGCTGAAATATGTTCATTTGCTGAAAATCAACAAAACCATGAAAATTTCTTGTATTTGAAGATAAAATCTTTTTGCTTTGAAGAAGAAAGATCGAGCTGACTGAAATAAGTTCATTGGATGAAAACCAACAAAAATTGATACAAAACACGAAAAGTCCTTCTGTTTTAGGATAAAATCTGACGCTATTAAAGAAAAAACTTCTCGCTCGCTGAAATATGTTCATTTGCTGAAAATCAACAAAACCACGAAAAGTTCTTGTATTTGAAGATAGAATCTTTTTGCTTTGAAGAAGAAAGATCTGGGTGACTGAAATAAGATCATTCGATGAAAACCAACAAAAATTGACAAGAACCACGAAAAGTTCTTGTATTTGAAGATAAAATCTGACACTATTCAAGAAAAAACGTCTCCCTCGTTGAAATATGTTCATTTGCTGAAAACCAACAAAACCACGAAAAGTTCTTGTATTTGAAGATAAAATCTTTTTGCTTTCAAGAAGAAAGATCCAGCTGACTAAAATAAGTTCATTAGATGAAAATCAACAAAAATTGACAAGAACCACGAAAAGTTCTTGTATTTTAAGATAAAATCTGACGCTATTAAAGAAAAATGTTCTCCCTCGCTGAAATATGTTCATTTGCTGAAAATCAACAAAACCATGAAAAGTTCTTGTATTTGAAGATAAAATCTTTTTGCTTTCAAGTAGAAAGATCGAGCTGACTGAAATAAGTTCATTGGATGAAAACCAACAAAAATTGATAAGAACCACGAAAAGTTCTTGTATTTTAAGATAAAATCTGACGCTATTAAAGAAAAAACTTCTTGCTCGCTGAAATAAGTTCATTTGCTGAAAATCAACAAAACCATGAAAAGTTCTTGTATTTGAAGATAAAATCTTTTTGCTTTGAAGAAGAAAGATCGAGCTGACTGAAATAAGTTCATTGGATGAAAACCAACAAAAATTGATAAGAACTACGAAAAGTCCTTGTATTTTAAGATAAAATCTTGCGCTATTAAAGAAAAAACTTCCAGCTCGCTGAAATATGTTCATTTGCTGAAAATCAACAAAACCATGAAAATTTCTTGTATTTGAAGATAAAATCTTTTTGCTTTGAAGAAGAAACATCTTGGTGACTGAAATAAGTTCATGAGATGAAAACCAACAAAAATTGACGAGAACCACGAAAAGTTCATGTATTTTAAGATAAAATCTTGCGCTATCAAAGAAAAAACTTCCAGCTCGCTGAAATATGTTCATTTGCTGAAAACCAACAAAACCACGAAAAGTTCTTGTATTTGAAGATAAAATCTTTTTGCTTTCAAGAAGAAAGATCCAGCTGACTGAAATAAGTTCATTAGATGAAAATCAACAAAAATTGACAAGAACCACGAACAGTTCTTGTATTTTAAGATAAAATCTGAGGCTATTAAAGAAAAAACTTCCAGCTCGCTGAAATATGTTCATTTGCTGAAAATCAACAAAACCACGAAAAGTTCTTGTATTTGAAGATAAAATCTTTTTGCTTTCAAGAAGAAAGATCCAGCTGACTGAAATAAGTTCATCAGATGAAAATCAACAAAAATTGACAAGAACCACGAACAGTTCTTGTATTTTAAGATAAAATCTGAGGCTATTAAAGAAAAAACTTCCAGCTCGCTGAAATATGTTCATTTGCTGAAAATCAACAAAACCACGAAACGTTCTTGTATTTGAAGATAAAATCTTTTTACTTTCAAGAAGAAAGATCCAGCTGACTAAAATAAGTTCATTAGATGAAAATCAACAAAAATTGACAAGAACCACGAACAGTTCTTGTATTTTAAGATAAAATCTGAGGCTATTAAAGAAAAAACTTCCAGCTCGCTGAAATATGTTCATTTGCTGAAAATCAACAAAACCACGAAAAGTTCTTGTATTTGAAGATCGAATCTTTTTGCTTTGAAGAAGAAAGATCTGGGTGACTGAAATAATATCATTGGATGAAAACCAACAAAAATTGACAAGAACCACGAAAAGTTCTTGTATTTTAAGATAAAATCTGAGGCTATTAAAGAAAAATGTTCTCCCTCGCTGAAATATGTTCATTTGCTGAAAATCAACAAAACCACGAAAAGTTCTTGTATTTGAAGATAGAATCTTTTTGCTTTGAAGAAGAAAGATCTGGGTGACTGAAATAAGATCATTCGATGAAAACCAACAAAAATTGACAAGAACCACGAAAAGTTCTTGTATTTTAAGATAAAATCTGAGGCTATCAAAGAAAAAACTTCCAGCTCGTTGAAATATGTTCATTTGCTGAAAATCAACAAAACCACGAAAAGTTCTTGTATTTGAAGATAAAATCTTTTTGCTTTGAAGAAGAAAGATCGAGGTGACTGAAATAAGTTCATCAGATGAAAACCAACACAAATTGACACGAACCACGAAAAGTTCTTGTATTTGAAGATAAAATCTTTTTGCTTTGAAGAAGAAAGATCGAGCTGACTGAAATAAGTTCATTGGATGAAAACCAACAAAAATTGATAAGAACTACGAAAAGTCCTTGTATTTTAAGATAAAATCTTGCGCTATTAAAGAAAAAACTTCCAGCTCGCTGAAATATGTTCATTTGCTGAAAATCAACAAAACCATGAAAATTTCTTGTATTTGAAGATAAAATCTTTTTGCTTTGAAGAAGAAACATCTTGGTGACTGAAATAAGTTCATGAGATGAAAACCAACAAAAATTGACGAGAACCACGAAAAGTTCATGTATTTTAAGATAAAATCTTGCGCTATTAAAGAAAAAACTTCCAGCTCGCTGAAATATGTTCATTTGCTGAAAACCAACAAAACCACGAAAAGTTCTTGTATTTGAAGATAAAATCTTTTTGCTTTCAAGAAGAAAGATCCAGCTGACTGAAATAAGTTCATTAGATGAAAATCAACAAAAATTGACAAGAACCACGAAAAGTTCTTGTATTTTAGGATAAAATCTGACGCTATTAAAGAAAAAACTTCTCCCTCCCTGAAATAGGTTCATTTGCTGAAAATCAACAAAACCACGAGAAGTTCTTGTATTTGAAGATAGAATCTTTTTGCTTTGAAGAAGAAAGCTCTGGGTGTGTGAAATAAGTTCATTGGATGAAAACCAACAAAAACTAACAAGAACCACGAAAAGTTCTTGTATTTTAAGATAAAATCTGACGCTATCAAAGAAAAATGTTCTCCCTCGCTGAAATATGTTCATTTGCTGAAAATCAACAAAACCACGAAAAGTTCTTGTATTTGAAGATAGAATCTTTTTGCTTTCAAGAAGAAAGATCTGGGTGACTGAAATAAGATCATTCGATGAAAACCAACAAAAATTGACAAGAACCACGAAAAGTTCTTGTATTTTAAGATAAAATCTGAGGCTATTAAAGAAAAAACTTCCAGCTCGTTGAAATATGTTCATTTGCTGAAAATCAACAAAACCACGAAAAGTTCTTGTATTTGAAGATAAAATCTTTTTGCTTTGAAGAAGAAAGATCGAGGTGACTGAAATAAGTTCATCAGATGAAAACCAACAAAAATTGACAAGAACCACGAAAAGTTCTTGTGTTTTAGGATAAAATCTGAGGCTAATAAAGAAAAAACTTCTCGCTCGCTGAAATATGTTCATTTGCTGAAAATCAACAAAACCACGAAAAGTTCTTGTATTTGAAGATCGAATCTTTTTGCTTTGAAGAAGAAAGATCTGGGTGACTGAAATAAGTTCATTGGATGAAAACCAACAAAAATTGACAAGAACCACGAAAAGTTCTTGTATTTTAAGATAAAATCTTGCGCTATTGAAGAAAAAGCTTCCAGCTCGCTGAAATATGTTCATTTGCTGAAAATCAACAAAACCATGAAAATTTCTTGTATTTGAAGATAAAATCTTTTTGCTTTGAAGAAGAAAGATCGAGCTGACTGAAATAAGTTCATTGGATGAAAACCAACAAAAATTGATACAAAACACGAAAAGTCCTTCTGTTTTAGGATAAAATCTGACGCTATTAAAGAAAAAACTTCTCGCTCGCTGAAATATGTTCATTTGCTGAAAATAAACAAAACCACGAAAAGTTCTTGTATTTGAAGATAGAATCTTTTTGCTTTGAAGAAGAAAGATCTGGGTGACTGAAATAAGATCATTCGATGAAAACCAACAAAAATTGACAAGAACCACGAAAAGTTCTTGTATTTGAAGATAAAATCTGACACTATTCAAGAAAAAACGTCTCCCTCGTTGAAATATGTTCATTTGCTGAAAACCAACAAAACCACGAAAAGTTCTTGTATTTGAAGATAAAATCTTTTTGCTTTGAAGAAGAAACAAACTTGGTGACTGAAATCAGTTCATCAGATGAAAACCAACAAAAATTGACAAGAACCACGAAAAGTTCTTGTATTTTAAGATAAAATCTGACGCTATTAAAGAAAAATGTTCTCCCTCGCTGAAATATGTTCATTTGCTGAAAATCAACAAAACCATGAAAAGTTCTTGTATTTGAAGATAAAATCTTTTTGCTTTCAAGTAGAAAGATCGAGCTGACTGAAATAAGTTCATTGGATGAAAACCAACAAAAATTGATAAGAACCACGAAAAGTTCTTGTATTTTAAGATAAAATCTGACGCTATTAAAGAAAAAACTTCTTGCTCGCTGAAATAAGTTCATTTGCTGAAAATCAACAAAACCATGAAAAGTTCTTGTATTTGAAGATAAAATCTTTTTGCTTTGAAGAAGAAAGATCGAGCTGACTGAAATAAGTTCATTGGATGAAAACCAACAAAAATTGATAAGAACTACGAAAAGTCCTTGTATTTTAAGATAAAATCTTGCGCTATTAAAGAAAAAACTTCTAGCTCGCTGAAATATGTTCATTTGCTGAAAACCAACAAAATCACGAAAAGTTCTTGTATTTGAAGATAAAATCTTTTTGCTTTGAAGAAGAAACATCTTGGTGACTGAAATAAGTTCATGAGATGAAAACCAACAAAAATTGACGAGAACCACGAAAAGTTCATGTATTTTAAGATAAAATCTTGCGCTATTAAAGAAAAAACTTCCAGCTTGCTGAAATATGTTCATTTGCTGAAAACCAACAAAACCACGAAAAGTTCTTGTATTTGAAGATAAAATCTTTTTGCTTTGAAGAAGAAACAAACTTGGTGTCTGAAATAAGTTCATCAGATGAAAGCCAACAAAAATTGACACAAACCACGAAAAGTTCTTGTATTTGAAGATAAAATCTTTTTGCTTTGAAGAAGAAAGATCGAGCTGACCGAAATAAGTTCATTCGATGAAAACCAACAAAAATTGACAAGAACCACGAAAAGTTCTTGTATTTTAGGATAAAATCTGACGCTATTAAAGAAAAAACTTCTCCCTCCCTGAAATAGGTTCATTTGCTGAAAATCAACAAAACCACGAGAAGTTCTTGTATTTGAAGATAGAATCTTTTTGCTTTGAAGAAGAAAGCTCTGGGTGTGTGAAATAAGTTCATTGGATGAAAACCAACAAAAATTGACAAGAACCACGAAAAGTTCTTGTATTTTAAGATAAAATCTGACGCTATCAAAGAAAAATGTTCTCCCTCGCTGAAATATGTTCATTTGCTGAAAATCAACAAAACCACGAAAAGTTCTTGTATTTGAAGATAGAATCTTTTTGCTTTCAAGAAGAAAGATCTGGGTGACTGAAATAAGATCATTCGATGAAAACCAACAAAAATTGACAAGAACCACGAAAAGTTCTTGTATTTTAAGATAAAATCTGAGGCTATTAAAGAAAAAACTTCCAGCTCGTTGAAATATGTTCATTTGCTGAAAATCAACAAAACCACGAAAAGTTCTTGTATTTTAAGATAAAATCTTTTTGCTTTGAAGAAGAAAGATCGAGCTGACTGAAATAAGTTCATTCGATGAAAACCAACAAAAATTGACAAGAACCACGAAAAGTTCTTGTATTTTAGGATAAAATCTGACGCTATTAAAGAAAAAACTTCTCCCTCCCTGAAATAGGTTCATTTGCTGAAAATCAACAAAACCACGAGAAGTTCTTGTATTTGAAGATAGAATCATTTTGCTTTGAAGAAGAAAGCTCTGGGTGTGTGAAATAAGTTCATTGGATGAAAACCAACAAAAATTGACAAGAACCACGAAAAGTTCTTGTATTTTAAGATAAAATCTTGCGCTATTGAAGAAAAAGCTTCCAGCTCGCTGAAATATGTTCATTTGCTGAAAATCAACAAAACCATGAAAATTTCCTGTATTTGAAGATAAAATCTTTTTGCTTTGAAGAAGAAAGATCGAGCTGACTGAAATAAGTTCATTGGATGAAAACCAACAAAAATTGATACAAAACACGAAAAGTCCTTCTGTTTTAGGATAAAATCTGACGCTATTAAAGAAAAAACTTCTCGCTCGCTGAAATATGTTCATTTGCTGAAAATCAACAAAACCACGAAAAGTTCTTGTATTTGAAGATAGAATCTTTTTGCTTTGAAGAAGAAAGATCGAGGTGACTGAAATAAGTTCATTGGATGAAAACCAACAAAAATTGACAAGAACCACGAAAAGTTCTTGTGTTTTAGGATAAAATCTGAGGCTATTAAAGAAAAAACTTCTCGCTCGCTGAAATATGTTCATTTGCTGAAAATCAACAAAACCACGAAAAGTTCTTGTATTTGAAGATCAAATCTTTTTGCTTTGAAGAAGAAAGATCTGGGTGACTGAAATAATATCATTGGATGAAAACCAACAAAAATTGACAAGAACCACGAAAAGTTCTTGTATTTTAAGATAAAATCTGACACTATTAAAGAAAAAACTTCTCCATCGTTGAAATATGTTCATTTGCTGAAAACCAACAAAACCACGAAAAGTTCTTGTATTTGAAGATAAAATCTTTTTGCTTTGAAGAAGAAACAAACTTGGTGTCTGAAATAAGTTCATCAGATGAAAACCAACAAAAATTGACACAAACCACGAAAAGTTCTTGTATTTGAAGATAAAATCTTTTTGCTTTGAAGAAGAAAGATCGAGCTGACCGAAATAAGTTCATTCGATGAAAACCAACAAAAATTGACAAGAACCACGAAAAGTTCTTGTATTTTAGGATAAAATCTGACGCTATTAAAGAAAAAACTTCTCCCTCCCTGAAATAGGTTCATTTGCTGAAAATCAACAAAACCACGAGAAGTTCTTGTATTTGAAGATAGAATCTTTTTGCTTTGAAGAAGAAAGCTCTGGGTGTGTGAAATAAGTTCATTGGATGAAAACCAACAAAAACTAACAAGAACCACGAAAAGTTCTTGTATTTTAAGATAAAATCTGACGCTATCAAAGAAAAATGTTCTCCCTCGCTGAAATATGTTCATTTGCTGAAAATCAACAAAACCACGAAAAGTTCTTGTATTTGAAGATAGAATCTTTTTGCTTTCAAGAAGAAAGATCTGGGTGACTGAAATAAGATCATTCGATGAAAACCAACAAAAATTGACAAGAACCACGAAAAGTTCTTGTATTTTAAGATAAAATCTGAGGCTATTAAAGAAAAAACTTCCAGCTCGTTGAAATATGTTCATTTGCTGAAAATCAACAAAACCACGAAAAGTTCTTGTATTTGAAGATAAAATCTTTTTGCTTTGAAGAAGAAAGATCGAGGTGACTGAAATAAGTTCATCAGATGAAAACCAACAAAAATTGACAAGAACCACGAAAAGTTCTTGTGTTTTAGGATAAAATCTGAGGCTAATAAAGAAAAAACTTCTCGCTCGCTGAAATATGTTCATTTGCTGAAAATCAACAAAACCACGAAAAGTTCTTGTATTTGAAGATCGAATCTTTTTGCTTTGAAGAAGAAAGATCTGGGTGACTGAAATAAGTTCATTGGATGAAAACCAACAAAAATTGACAAGAACCACGAAAAGTTCTTGTATTTTAAGATAAAATCTTGCGCTATTGAAGAAAAAGCTTCCAGCTCGCTGAAATATGTTCATTTGCTGAAAATCAACAAAACCATGAAAATTTCTTGTATTTGAAGATAAAATCTTTTTGCTTTGAAGAAGAAAGATCGAGCTGACTGAAATAAGTTCATTGGATGAAAACCAACAAAAATTGATACAAAACACGAAAAGTCCTTCTGTTTTAGGATAAAATCTGACGCTATTAAAGAAAAAACTTCTCGCTCGCTGAAATATGTTCATTTGCTGAAAATAAACAAAACCACGAAAAGTTCTTGTATTTGAAGATAGAATCTTTTTGCTTTGAAGAAGAAAGATCTGGGTGACTGAAATAAGATCATTCGATGAAAACCAACAAAAATTGACAAGAACCACGAAAAGTTCTTGTATTTGAAGATAAAATCTGACACTATTCAAGAAAAAACGTCTCCCTCGTTGAAATATGTTCATTTGCTGAAAACCAACAAAACCACGAAAAGTTCTTGTATTTGAAGATAAAATCTTTTTGCTTTGAAGAAGAAACAAACTTGGTGACTGAAATCAGTTCATCAGATGAAAACCAACAAAAATTGACAAGAACCACGAAAAGTTCTTGTATTTTAAGATAAAATCTGACGCTATTAAAGAAAAATGTTCTCCCTCGCTGAAATATGTTCATTTGCTGAAAATCAACAAAACCATGAAAAGTTCTTGTATTTGAAGATAAAATCTTTTTGCTTTCAAGTAGAAAGATCGAGCTGACTGAAATAAGTTCATTGGATGAAAACCAACAAAAATTGATAAGAACCACGAAAAGTTCTTGTATTTTAAGATAAAATCTGACGCTATTAAAGAAAAAACTTCTTGCTCGCTGAAATAAGTTCATTTGCTGAAAATCAACAAAACCATGAAAAGTTCTTGTATTTGAAGATAAAATCTTTTTGCTTTGAAGAAGAAAGATCGAGCTGACTGAAATAAGTTCATTGGATGAAAACCAACAAAAATTGATAAGAACTACGAAAAGTCCTTGTATTTTAAGATAAAATCTTGCGCTATTAAAGAAAAAACTTCTAGCTCGCTGAAATATGTTCATTTGCTGAAAACCAACAAAATCACGAAAAGTTCTTGTATTTGAAGATAAAATCTTTTTGCTTTGAAGAAGAAACATCTTGGTGACTGAAATAAGTTCATGAGATGAAAACCAACAAAAATTGACGAGAACCACGAAAAGTTCATGTATTTTAAGATAAAATCTTGCGCTATTAAAGAAAAAACTTCCAGCTCGCTGAAATATGTTCATTTGCTGAAAACCAACAAAACCACGAAAAGTTCTTGTATTTGAAGATAAAATCTTTTTGCTTTGAAGAAGAAACAAACTTGGTGTCTGAAATAAGTTCATCAGATGAAAGCCAACAAAAATTGACACAAACCACGAAAAGTTCTTGTATTTGAAGATAAAATCTTTTTGCTTTGAAGAAGAAAGATCGAGCTGACCGAAATAAGTTCATTCGATGAAAACCAACAAAAATTGACAAGAACCACGAAAAGTTCTTGTATTTTAGGATAAAATCTGACGCTATTAAAGAAAAAACTTCTCCCTCCCTGAAATAGGTTCATTTGCTGAAAATCAACAAAACCACGAGAAGTTCTTGTATTTGAAGATAGAATCTTTTTGCTTTGAAGAAGAAAGCTCTGGGTGTGTGAAATAAGTTCATTGGATGAAAACCAACAAAAATTGACAAGAACCACGAAAAGTTCTTGTATTTTAAGATAAAATCTGACGCTATCAAAGAAAAATGTTCTCCCTCGCTGAAATATGTTCATTTGCTGAAAATCAACAAAACCACGAAAAGTTCTTGTATTTGAAGATAGAATCTTTTTGCTTTCAAGAAGAAAGATCTGGGTGACTGAAATAAGATCATTCGATGAAAACCAACAAAAATTGACAAGAACCACGAAAAGTTCTTGTATTTTAAGATAAAATCTGAGGCTATTAAAGAAAAAACTTCCAGCTCGTTGAAATATGTTCATTTGCTGAAAATCAACAAAACCACGAAAAGTTCTTGTATTTTAAGATAAAATCTTTTTGCTTTGAAGAAGAAAGATCGAGCTGACTGAAATAAGTTCATTCGATGAAAACCAACAAAAATTGACAAGAACCACGAAAAGTTCTTGTATTTTAGGATAAAATCTGACGCTATTAAAGAAAAAACTTCTCCCTCCCTGAAATAGGTTCATTTGCTGAAAATCAACAAAACCACGAGAAGTTCTTGTATTTGAAGATAGAATCATTTTGCTTTGAAGAAGAAAGCTCTGGGTGTGTGAAATAAGTTCATTGGATGAAAACCAACAAAAATTGACAAGAACCACGAAAAGTTCTTGTATTTTAAGATAAAATCTTGCGCTATTGAAGAAAAAGCTTCCAGCTCGCTGAAATATGTTCATTTGCTGAAAATCAACAAAACCATGAAAATTTCCTGTATTTGAAGATAAAATCTTTTTGCTTTGAAGAAGAAAGATCGAGCTGACTGAAATAAGTTCATTGGATGAAAACCAACAAAAATTGATACAAAACACGAAAAGTCCTTCTGTTTTAGGATAAAATCTGACGCTATTAAAGAAAAAACTTCTCGCTCGCTGAAATATGTTCATTTGCTGAAAATCAACAAAACCACGAAAAGTTCTTGTATTTGAAGATAGAATCTTTTTGCTTTGAAGAAGAAAGATCTGGGTGACTGAAATAAGATCATTCGATGAAAACCAACAAAAATTGACAAGAACCACGAAAAGTTCTTGTATTTGAAGATAAAATCTGACACTATTCAAGAAAAAACGTCTCCCTCGTTGAAATATGTTCATTTGCTGAAAACCAACAAAACCACGAAAAGTTCTTGTATTTGAAGATAAAATCTTTTTGCTTTCAAGAAGAAAGATCCAGCTGACTAAAATAAGTTCATTAGATGAAAATCAACAAAAATTGACAAGAACCACGAAAAGTTCTTGTATTTTAAGATAAAATCTGACGCTATTAAAGAAAAATGTTCTCCCTCGCTGAAATATGTTCATTTGCTGAAAATCAACAAAACCATGAAAAGTTCTTGTATTTGAAGATAAAATCTTTTTGCTTTCAAGTAGAAAGATCGAGCTGACTGAAATAAGTTCATTGGATGAAAACCAACAAAAATTGATAAGAACCACGAAAAGTTCTTGTATTTTAAGATAAAATCTGACGCTATTAAAGAAAAAACTTCTTGCTCGCTGAAATAAGTTCATTTGCTGAAAATCAACAAAACCATGAAAAGTTCTTGTATTTGAAGATAAAATCTTTTTGCTTTGAAGAAGAAAGATCGAGCTGACTGAAATAAGTTCATTGGATGAAAACCAACAAAAATTGATAAGAACTACGAAAAGTCCTTGTATTTTAAGATAAAATCTTGCGCTATTAAAGAAAAAACTTCCAGCTCGCTGAAATATGTTCATTTGCTGAAAATCAACAAAACCATGAAAATTTCTTGTATTTGAAGATAAAATCTTTTTGCTTTGAAGAAGAAACATCTTGGTGACTGAAATAAGTTCATGAGATGAAAACCAACAAAAATTAACGAGAACCAGGAAAAGTTCTTGTATTTTAAGATAAAATCTGACGCTATTAAAGAAAAAACTTCTCGCTCGCTGAAATATGTTCATTTGCTGAAAATCAACAAAACCACGAAAAGTTCTTGTATTTGAAGATAGAATCTTTTTGCTTTGAAGAAGAAAGATCTGGGTGACTGAAATAAGATCATTCGATGAAAACCAACAAAAATTGACAAGAACCACGAAAAGTTCTTGTATTTGAAGATAAAATCTGACACTATTCAAGAAAAAACGTCTCCCTCGTTGAAATATGTTCATTTGCTGAAAACCAACAAAACCACGAAAAGTTCTTGTATTTGAAGATAAAATCTTTTTGCTTTCAAGAAGAAAGATCCAGCTGACTAAAATAAGTTCATTAGATGAAAATCAACAAAAATTGACAAGAACCACGAAAAGTTCTTGTATTTTAAGATAAAATCTGACGCTATTAAAGAAAAATGTTCTCCCTCGCTGAAATATGTTCATTTGCTGAAAATCAACAAAACCATGAAAAGTTCTTGTATTTGAAGATAAAATCTTTTTGCTTTCAAGTAGAAAGATCGAGCTGACTGAAATAAGTTCATTGGATGAAAACCAACAAAAATTGATAAGAACCACGAAAAGTTCTTGTATTTTAAGATAAAATCTGACGCTATTAAAGAAAAAACTTCTTGCTCGCTGAAATAAGTTCATTTGCTGAAAATCAACAAAACCATGAAAAGTTCTTGTATTTGAAGATAAAATCTTTTTGCTTTGAAGAAGAAAGATCGAGCTGACTGAAATAAGTTCATTGGATGAAAACCAACAAAAATTGATAAGAACTACGAAAAGTCCTTGTATTTTAAGATAAAATCTTGCGCTATTAAAGAAAAAACTTCCAGCTCGCTGAAATATGTTCATTTGCTGAAAATCAACAAAACCATGAAAATTTCTTGTATTTGAAGATAAAATCTTTTTGCTTTGAAGAAGAAACATCTTGGTGACTGAAATAAGTTCATGAGATGAAAACCAACAAAAATTGACGAGAACCACGAAAAGTTCATGTATTTTAAGATAAAATCTTGCGCTATTAAAGAAAAAACTTCCAGCTCGCTGAAATATGTTCATTTGCTGAAAACCAACAAAACCACGAAAAGTTCTTGTATTTGAAGATAAAATCTTTTTGCTTTCAAGAAGAAACAAACTTGGTGTCTGAAATAAGTTCATCAGATGAAAGCCAACAAAAATTGACACAAACCACGAAAAGTTCTTGTATTTGAAGATAAAATCTTTTTGCTTTGAAGAAGAAAGATCGAGCTGACCGAAATAAGTTCATTCGATGAAAACCAACAAAAATTGACAAGAACCACGAAAAGTTCTTGTATTTTAGGATAAAATCTGACGCTATTAAAGAAAAAACTTCTCCCTCCCTGAAATAGGTTCATTTGCTGAAAATCAACAAAACCACGAGAAGTTCTTGTATTTGAAGATAGAATCTTTTTGCTTTGAAGAAGAAAGCTCTGGGTGTGTGAAATAAGTTCATTGGATGAAAACCAACAAAAATTGACAAGAACCACGAAAAGTTCTTGTATTTTAAGATAAAATCTGACGCTATCAAAGAAAAATGTTCTCCCTCGCTGAAATATGTTCATTTGCTGAAAATCAACAAAACCACGAAAAGTTCTTGTATTTGAAGATAGAATCTTTTTGCTTTCAAGAAGAAAGATCTGGGTGACTGAAATAAGATCATTCGATGAAAACCAACAAAAATTGACAAGAACCACGAAAAGTTCTTGTATTTTAAGATAAAATCTGAGGCTATTAAAGAAAAAACTTCCAGCTCGTTGAAATATGTTTATTTGCTGAAAATCAACAAAACCACGAAAAGTTCTTGTATTTGAAGATAAAATCTTTTTGCTTTGAAGAAGAAAGATCGAGGTGACTGAAATAAGTTCATCAGATGAAAACCAACAAAAATTGACAAGAACCACGAAAAGTTCTTGTGTTTTAGGATAAAATCTGAGGCTATTAAAGAAAAAACTTCTCGCTCGCTGAAATATGTTCATTTGCTGAAAATCAACAAAACCACGAAAAGTTCTTGTATTTGAAGATCGAATCTTTTTGCTTTGAAGAAGAAAGATCTGGGTGACTGAAATAAGTTCATTGGATGAAAACCAACAAAAATTGACAAGAACCACGAAAAGTTCTTGTATTTTAAGATAAAATCTTTTTGCTTTGAAGAAGAAAGATCGAGCTGACTGAAATAAGTTCATTCGATGAAAACCAACAAAAATTGACAAGAACCACGAAAAGTTCTTGTATTTTAGGATAAAATCTGACGCTATTAAAGAAAAAACTTCTCCCTCCCTGAAATAGGTTCATTTGCTGAAAATCAACAAAACCACGAGAAGTTCTTGTATTTGAAGATAGAATCATTTTGCTTTGAAGAAGAAAGCTCTGGGTGTGTGAAATAAGTTCATTGGATGAAAACCAACAAAAATTGACAAGAACCACGAAAAGTTCTTGTATTTTAAGATAAAATCTTGCGCTATTGAAGAAAAAGCTTCCAGCTCGCTGAAATATGTTCATTTGCTGAAAATCAACAAAACCATGAAAATTTCTTGTATTTGAAGATAAAATCTTTTTGCTTTGAAGAAGAAAGATCGAGCTGACTGAAATAAGTTCATTGGATGAAAACCAACAAAAATTGATACAAAACACGAAAAGTCCTTCTGTTTTAGGATAAAATCTGACGCTATTAAAGAAAAAACTTCTCGCTCGCTGAAATATGTTCATTTGCTGAAAATCAACAAAACCACGAAAAGTTCTTGTATTTGAAGATAGAATCTTTTTGCTTTGAAGAAGAAAGATCTGGGTGACTGAAATAAGATCATTCGATGAAAACCAACAAAAATTGACAAGAACCACGAAAAGTTCTTGTATTTGAAGATAAAATCTGACACTATTCAAGAAAAAACGTCTCCCTCGTTGAAATATGTTCATTTGCTGAAAACCAACAAAACCACGAAAAGTTCTTGTATTTGAAGATAAAATCTTTTTGCTTTCAAGAAGAAAGATCCAGCTGACTAAAATAAGTTCATTAGATGAAAATCAACAAAAATTGACAAGAACCACGAAAAGTTCTTGTATTTTAAGATAAAATCTGACGCTATTAAAGAAAAATGTTCTCCCTCGCTGAAATATGTTCATTTGCTGAAAATCAACAAAACCATGAAAAGTTCTTGTATTTGAAGATAAAATCTTTTTGCTTTCAAGTAGAAAGATCGAGCTGACTGAAATAAGTTCATTGGATGAAAACCAACAAAAATTGATAAGAACCACGAAAAGTTCTTGTATTTTAAGATAAAATCTGACGCTATTAAAGAAAAAACCTCTTGCTCGCTGAAATAAGTTCATTTGCTGAAAATCAACAAAACCATGAAAAGTTCTTGTATTTGAAGATAGAATCTTTTTGCTTTCAAGAAGAAAGATCTGGGTGACTGAAATAAGATCATTCGATGAAAACCAACAAAAATTGACAAGAACCACGAAAAGTTCTTGTATTTTAAGATAAAATCTGAGGCTATTAAAGAAAAAACTTCCAGCTCGTTGAAATATGTTCATTTGCTGAAAATCAACAAAACCACGAAAAGTTCTTGTATTTGAAGATAAAATCTTTTTGCTTTGAAGAAGAAAGATCGAGGTGACTGAAATAAGTTCATCAGATGAAAACCAACAAAAATTGACAAGAACCACGAAAAGTTCTTGTGTTTTAGGATAAAATCTGAGGCTAATAAAGAAAAAACTTCTCGCTCGCTGAAATATGTTCATTTGCTGAAAATCAACAAAACCACGAAAAGTTCTTGTATTTGAAGATCGAATCTTTTTGCTTTGAAGAAGAAAGATCTGGGTGACTGAAATAAGTTCATTGGATGAAAACCAACAAAAATTGACAAGAACCACGAAAAGTTCTTGTATTTTAAGATAAAATCTTGCGCTATTGAAGAAAAAGCTTCCAGCTCGCTGAAATATGTTCATTTGCTGAAAATCAACAAAACCATGAAAATTTCTTGTATTTGAAGATAAAATCTTTTTGCTTTGAAGAAGAAAGATCGAGCTGACTGAAATAAGTTCATTGGATGAAAACCAACAAAAATTGATACAAAACACGAAAAGTCCTTCTGTTTTAGGATAAAATCTGACGCTATTAAAGAAAAAACTTCTCGCTCGCTGAAATATGTTCATTTGCTGAAAATAAACAAAACCACGAAAAGTTCTTGTATTTGAAGATAGAATCTTTTTGCTTTGAAGAAGAAAGATCTGGGTGACTGAAATAAGATCATTCGATGAAAACCAACAAAAATTGACAAGAACCACGAAAAGTTCTTGTATTTGAAGATAAAATCTGACACTATTCAAGAAAAAACGTCTCCCTCGTTGAAATATGTTCATTTGCTGAAAACCAACAAAACCACGAAAAGTTCTTGTATTTGAAGATAAAATCTTTTTGCTTTGAAGAAGAAACAAACTTGGTGACTGAAATCAGTTCATCAGATGAAAACCAACAAAAATTGACAAGAACCACGAAAAGTTCTTGTATTTTAAGATAAAATCTGACGCTATTAAAGAAAAATGTTCTCCCTCGCTGAAATATGTTCATTTGCTGAAAATCAACAAAACCATGAAAAGTTCTTGTATTTGAAGATAAAATCTTTTTGCTTTCAAGTAGAAAGATCGAGCTGACTGAAATAAGTTCATTGGATGAAAACCAACAAAAATTGATAAGAACCACGAAAAGTTCTTGTATTTTAAGATAAAATCTGACGCTATTAAAGAAAAAACTTCTTGCTCGCTGAAATAAGTTCATTTGCTGAAAATCAACAAAACCATGAAAAGTTCTTGTATTTGAAGATAAAATCTTTTTGCTTTGAAGAAGAAAGATCGAGCTGACTGAAATAAGTTCATTGGATGAAAACCAACAAAAATTGATAAGAACTACGAAAAGTCCTTGTATTTTAAGATAAAATCTTGCGCTATTAAAGAAAAAACTTCTAGCTCGCTGAAATATGTTCATTTGCTGAAAACCAACAAAATCACGAAAAGTTCTTGTATTTGAAGATAAAATCTTTTTGCTTTGAAGAAGAAACATCTTGGTGACTGAAATAAGTTCATGAGATGAAAACCAACAAAAATTGACGAGAACCACGAAAAGTTCATGTATTTTAAGATAAAATCTTGCGCTATTAAAGAAAAAACTTCCAGCTCGCTGAAATATGTTCATTTGCTGAAAACCAACAAAACCACGAAAAGTTCTTGTATTTGAAGATAAAATCTTTTTGCTTTGAAGAAGAAACAAACTTGGTGTCTGAAATAAGTTCATCAGATGAAAGCCAACAAAAATTGACACAAACCACGAAAAGTTCTTGTATTTGAAGATAAAATCTTTTTGCTTTGAAGAAGAAAGATCGAGCTGACCGAAATAAGTTCATTCGATGAAAACCAACAAAAATTGACAAGAACCACGAAAAGTTCTTGTATTTTAGGATAAAATCTGACGCTATTAAAGAAAAAACTTCTCCCTCCCTGAAATAGGTTCATTTGCTGAAAATCAACAAAACCACGAGAAGTTCTTGTATTTGAAGATAGAATCTTTTTGCTTTGAAGAAGAAAGCTCTGGGTGTGTGAAATAAGTTCATTGGATGAAAACCAACAAAAATTGACAAGAACCACGAAAAGTTCTTGTATTTTAAGATAAAATCTGACGCTATCAAAGAAAAATGTTCTCCCTCGCTGAAATATGTTCATTTGCTGAAAATCAACAAAACCACGAAAAGTTCTTGTATTTGAAGATAGAATCTTTTTGCTTTCAAGAAGAAAGATCTGGGTGACTGAAATAAGATCATTCGATGAAAACCAACAAAAATTGACAAGAACCACGAAAAGTTCTTGTATTTTAAGATAAAATCTGAGGCTATTAAAGAAAAAACTTCCAGCTCGTTGAAATATGTTCATTTGCTGAAAATCAACAAAACCACGAAAAGTTCTTGTATTTGAAGATCGAATCTTTTTGCTTTGAAGAAGAAAGATCTGGGTGACTGAAATAAGTTCATTGGATGAAAACCAACAAAAATTGACAAGAACCACGAAAAGTTCTTGTATTTTAAGATAAAATCTTTTTGCTTTGAAGAAGAAAGATCGAGCTGACTGAAATAAGTTCATTCGATGAAAACCAACAAAAATTGACAAGAACCACGAAAAGTTCTTGTATTTTAGGATAAAATCTGACGCTATTAAAGAAAAAACTTCTCCCTCCCTGAAATAGGTTCATTTGCTGAAAATCAACAAAACCACGAGAAGTTCTTGTATTTGAAGATAGAATCATTTTGCTTTGAAGAAGAAAGCTCTGGGTGTGTGAAATAAGTTCATTGGATGAAAACCAACAAAAATTGACAAGAACCACGAAAAGTTCTTGTATTTTAAGATAAAATCTTGCGCTATTGAAGAAAAAGCTTCCAGCTCGCTGAAATATGTTCATTTGCTGAAAATCAACAAAACCATGAAAATTTCTTGTATTTGAAGATAAAATCTTTTTGCTTTGAAGAAGAAAGATCGAGCTGACTGAAATAAGTTCATTGGATGAAAACCAACAAAAATTGATACAAAACACGAAAAGTCCTTCTGTTTTAGGATAAAATCTGACGCTATTAAAGAAAAAACTTCTCGCTCGCTGAAATATGTTCATTTGCTGAAAATCAACAAAACCACGAAAAGTTCTTGTATTTGAAGATAGAATCTTTTTGCTTTGAAGAAGAAAGATCTGGGTGACTGAAATAAGATCATTCGATGAAAACCAACAAAAATTGACAAGAACCACGAAAAGTTCTTGTATTTGAAGATAAAATCTGACACTATTCAAGAAAAAACGTCTCCCTCGTTGAAATATGTTCATTTGCTGAAAACCAACAAAACCACGAAAAGTTCTTGTATTTGAAGATAAAATCTTTTTGCTTTCAAGAAGAAAGATCCAGCTGACTAAAATAAGTTCATTAGATGAAAATCAACAAAAATTGACAAGAACCACGAAAAGTTCTTGTATTTTAAGATAAAATCTGACGCTATTAAAGAAAAATGTTCTCCCTCGCTGAAATATGTTCATTTGCTGAAAATCAACAAAACCATGAAAAGTTCTTGTATTTGAAGATAAAATCTTTTTGCTTTCAAGTAGAAAGATCGAGCTGACTGAAATAAGTTCATTGGATGAAAACCAACAAAAATTGATAAGAACCACGAAAAGTTCTTGTATTTTAAGATAAAATCTGACGCTATTAAAGAAAAAACTTCTTGCTCGCTGAAATAAGTTCATTTGCTGAAAATCAACAAAACCATGAAAAGTTCTTGTATTTGAAGATAGAATCTTTTTGCTTTCAAGAAGAAAGATCTGGGTGACTGAAATAAGATCATTCGATGAAAACCAACAAAAATTGACAAGAACCACGAAAAGTTCTTGTATTTTAAGATAAAATCTGAGGCTATTAAAGAAAAAACTTCCAGCTCGTTGAAATATGTTCATTTGCTGAAAATTAACAAAACCACGAAAAGTTCTTGTATTTGAAGATAAAATCTTTTTGCTTTGAAGAAGAAAGATCGAGGTGACTGAAATAAGTTCATCAGATGAAAACCAACAAAAATTGACAAGAACCACGAAAAGTTCTTGTGTTTTAGGATAAAATCTGAGGCTAATAAAGAAAAAACTTCTCGCTCGCTGAAATATGTTCATTTGCTGAAAATCAACAAAACCACGAAAAGTTCTTGTATTTGAAGATCGAATCTTTTTGCTTTGAAGAAGAAAGATCTGGGTGACTGAAATAAGTTCATTGGATGAAAACCAACAAAAATTGACAAGAACCACGAAAAGTTCTTGTATTTTAAGATAAAATCTTGCGCTATTGAAGAAAAAGCTTCCAGCTCGCTGAAATATGTTCATTTGCTGAAAATCAACAAAACCATGAAAATTTCTTGTATTTGAAGATAAAATCTTTTTGCTTTGAAGAAGAAAGATCGAGCTGACTGAAATAAGTTCATTGGATGAAAACCAACAAAAATTGATACAAAACACGAAAAGTCCTTCTGTTTTAGGATAAAATCTGACGCTATTAAAGAAAAAACTTCTCGCTCGCTGAAATATGTTCATTTGCTGAAAATAAACAAAACCACGAAAAGTTCTTGTATTTGAAGATAGAATCTTTTTGCTTTGAAGAAGAAAGATCTGGGTGACTGAAATAAGATCATTCGATGAAAACCAACAAAAATTGACAAGAACCACGAAAAGTTCTTGTATTTGAAGATAAAATCTGACACTATTCAAGAAAAAACGTCTCCCTCGTTGAAATATGTTCATTTGCTGAAAACCAACAAAACCACGAAAAGTTCTTGTATTTGAAGATAAAATCTTTTTGCTTTGAAGAAGAAACAAACTTGGTGACTGAAATCAGTTCATCAGATGAAAACCAACAAAAATTGACAAGAACCACGAAAAGTTCTTGTATTTTAAGATAAAATCTGACGCTATTAAAGAAAAATGTTCTCCCTCGCTGAAATATGTTCATTTGCTGAAAATCAACAAAACCATGAAAAGTTCTTGTATTTGAAGATAAAATCTTTTTGCTTTCAAGTAGAAAGATCGAGCTGACTGAAATAAGTTCATTGGATGAAAACCAACAAAAATTGATAAGAACCACGAAAAGTTCTTGTATTTTAAGATAAAATCTGACGCTATTAAAGAAAAAACTTCTTGCTCGCTGAAATAAGTTCATTTGCTGAAAATCAACAAAACCATGAAAAGTTCTTGTATTTGAAGATAAAATCTTTTTGCTTTGAAGAAGAAAGATCGAGCTGACTGAAATAAGTTCATTGGATGAAAACCAACAAAAATTGATAAGAACTACGAAAAGTCCTTGTATTTTAAGATAAAATCTTGCGCTATTAAAGAAAAAACTTCTAGCTCGCTGAAATATGTTCATTTGCTGAAAACCAACAAAATCACGAAAAGTTCTTGTATTTGAAGATAAAATCTTTTTGCTTTGAAGAAGAAACATCTTGGTGACTGAAATAAGTTCATGAGATGAAAACCAACAAAAATTGACGAGAACCACGAAAAGTTCATGTATTTTAAGATAAAATCTTGCGCTATTAAAGAAAAAACTTCCAGCTCGCTGAAATATGTTCATTTGCTGAAAACCAACAAAACCACGAAAAGTTCTTGTATTTGAAGATAAAATCTTTTTGCTTTGAAGAAGAAACAAACTTGGTGTCTGAAATAAGTTCATCAGATGAAAGCCAACAAAAATTGACACAAACCACGAAAAGTTCTTGTATTTGAAGATAAAATCTTTTTGCTTTGAAGAAGAAAGATCGAGCTGACCGAAATAAGTTCATTCGATGAAAACCAACAAAAATTGACAAGAACCACGAAAAGTTCTTGTATTTTAGGATAAAATCTGACGCTATTAAAGAAAAAACTTCTCCCTCCCTGAAATAGGTTCATTTGCTGAAAATCAACAAAACCACGAGAAGTTCTTGTATTTGAAGATAGAATCTTTTTGCTTTGAAGAAGAAAGCTCTGGGTGTGTGAAATAAGTTCATTGGATGAAAACCAACAAAAATTGACAAGAACCACGAAAAGTTCTTGTATTTTAAGATAAAATCTGACGCTATCAAAGAAAAATGTTCTCCCTCGCTGAAATATGTTCATTTGCTGAAAATCAACAAAACCACGAAAAGTTCTTGTATTTGAAGATAGAATCTTTTTGCTTTCAAGAAGAAAGATCTGGGTGACTGAAATAAGATCATTCGATGAAAACCAACAAAAATTGACAAGAACCACGAAAAGTTCTTGTATTTTAAGATAAAATCTGAGGCTATTAAAGAAAAAACTTCCAGCTCGTTGAAATATGTTCATTTGCTGAAAATCAACAAAACCACGAAAAGTTCTTGTATTTTAAGATAAAATCTTTTTGCTTTGAAGAAGAAAGATCGAGCTGACTGAAATAAGTTCATTCGATGAAAACCAACAAAAATTGACAAGAACCACGAAAAGTTCTTGTATTTTAGGATAAAATCTGACGCTATTAAAGAAAAAACTTCTCCCTCCCTGAAATAGGTTCATTTGCTGAAAATCAACAAAACCACGAGAAGTTCTTGTATTTGAAGATAGAATCATTTTGCTTTGAAGAAGAAAGCTCTGGGTGTGTGAAATAAGTTCATTGGATGAAAACCAACAAAAATTGACAAGAACCACGAAAAGTTCTTGTATTTTAAGATAAAATCTTGCGCTATTGAAGAAAAAGCTTCCAGCTCGCTGAAATATGTTCATTTGCTGAAAATCAACAAAACCATGAAAATTTCCTGTATTTGAAGATAAAATCTTTTTGCTTTGAAGAAGAAAGATCGAGCTGACTGAAATAAGTTCATTGGATGAAAACCAACAAAAATTGATACAAAACACGAAAAGTCCTTCTGTTTTAGGATAAAATCTGACGCTATTAAAGAAAAAACTTCTCGCTCGCTGAAATATGTTCATTTGCTGAAAATCAACAAAACCACGAAAAGTTCTTGTATTTGAAGATAGAATCTTTTTGCTTTGAAGAAGAAAGATCTGGGTGACTGAAATAAGATCATTCGATGAAAACCAACAAAAATTGACAAGAACCACGAAAAGTTCTTGTATTTGAAGATAAAATCTGACACTATTCAAGAAAAAACGTCTCCCTCGTTGAAATATGTTCATTTGCTGAAAACCAACAAAACCACGAAAAGTTCTTGTATTTGAAGATAAAATCTTTTTGCTTTCAAGAAGAAAGATCCAGCTGACTAAAATAAGTTCATTAGATGAAAATCAACAAAAATTGACAAGAACCACGAAAAGTTCTTGTATTTTAAGATAAAATCTGACGCTATTAAAGAAAAATGTTCTCCCTCGCTGAAATATGTTCATTTGCTGAAAATCAACAAAACCATGAAAAGTTCTTGTATTTGAAGATAAAATCTTTTTGCTTTCAAGTAGAAAGATCGAGCTGACTGAAATAAGTTCATTGGATGAAAACCAACAAAAATTGATAAGAACCACGAAAAGTTCTTGTATTTTAAGATAAAATCTGACGCTATTAAAGAAAAAACTTCTTGCTCGCTGAAATAAGTTCATTTGCTGAAAATCAACAAAACCATGAAAAGTTCTTGTATTTGAAGATAAAATCTTTTTGCTTTGAAGAAGAAAGATCGAGCTGACTGAAATAAGTTCATTGGATGAAAACCAACAAAAATTGATAAGAACTACGAAAAGTCCTTGTATTTTAAGATAAAATCTTGCGCTATTAAAGAAAAAACTTCCAGCTCGCTGAAATATGTTCATTTGCTGAAAATCAACAAAACCATGAAAATTTCTTGTATTTGAAGATAAAATCTTTTTGCTTTGAAGAAGAAACATCTTGGTGACTGAAATAAGTTCATGAGATGAAAACCAACAAAAATTAACGAGAACCAGGAAAAGTTCTTGTATTTTAAGATAAAATCTGACGCTATTAAAGAAAAAACTTCTCGCTCGCTGAAATATGTTCATTTGCTGAAAATCAACAAAACCACGAAAAGTTCTTGTATTTGAAGATAGAATCTTTTTGCTTTGAAGAAGAAAGATCTGGGTGACTGAAATAAGATCATTCGATGAAAACCAACAAAAATTGACAAGAACCACGAAAAGTTCTTGTATTTGAAGATAAAATCTGACACTATTCAAGAAAAAACGTCTCCCTCGTTGAAATATGTTCATTTGCTGAAAACCAACAAAACCACGAAAAGTTCTTGTATTTGAAGATAAAATCTTTTTGCTTTCAAGAAGAAAGATCCAGCTGACTAAAATAAGTTCATTAGATGAAAATCAACAAAAATTGACAAGAACCACGAAAAGTTCTTGTATTTTAAGATAAAATCTGACGCTATTAAAGAAAAATGTTCTCCCTCGCTGAAATATGTTCATTTGCTGAAAATCAACAAAACCATGAAAAGTTCTTGTATTTGAAGATAAAATCTTTTTGCTTTCAAGTAGAAAGATCGAGCTGACTGAAATAAGTTCATTGGATGAAAACCAACAAAAATTGATAAGAACCACGAAAAGTTCTTGTATTTTAAGATAAAATCTGACGCTATTAAAGAAAAAACTTCTTGCTCGCTGAAATAAGTTCATTTGCTGAAAATCAACAAAACCATGAAAAGTTCTTGTATTTGAAGATAAAATCTTTTTGCTTTGAAGAAGAAAGATCGAGCTGACTGAAATAAGTTCATTGGATGAAAACCAACAAAAATTGATAAGAACTACGAAAAGTCCTTGTATTTTAAGATAAAATCTTGCGCTATTAAAGAAAAAACTTCCAGCTCGCTGAAATATGTTCATTTGCTGAAAATCAACAAAACCATGAAAATTTCTTGTATTTGAAGATAAAATCTTTTTGCTTTGAAGAAGAAACATCTTGGTGACTGAAATAAGTTCATGAGATGAAAACCAACAAAAATTGACGAGAACCACGAAAAGTTCATGTATTTTAAGATAAAATCTTGCGCTATTAAAGAAAAAACTTCCAGCTCGCTGAAATATGTTCATTTGCTGAAAACCAACAAAACCACGAAAAGTTCTTGTATTTGAAGATAAAATCTTTTTGCTTTCAAGAAGAAACAAACTTGGTGTCTGAAATAAGTTCATCAGATGAAAGCCAACAAAAATTGACACAAACCACGAAAAGTTCTTGTATTTGAAGATAAAATCTTTTTGCTTTGAAGAAGAAAGATCGAGCTGACCGAAATAAGTTCATTCGATGAAAACCAACAAAAATTGACAAGAACCACGAAAAGTTCTTGTATTTTAGGATAAAATCTGACGCTATTAAAGAAAAAACTTCTCCCTCCCTGAAATAGGTTCATTTGCTGAAAATCAACAAAACCACGAGAAGTTCTTGTATTTGAAGATAGAATCTTTTTGCTTTGAAGAAGAAAGCTCTGGGTGTGTGAAATAAGTTCATTGGATGAAAACCAACAAAAATTGACAAGAACCACGAAAAGTTCTTGTATTTTAAGATAAAATCTGACGCTATCAAAGAAAAATGTTCTCCCTCGCTGAAATATGTTCATTTGCTGAAAATCAACAAAACCACGAAAAGTTCTTGTATTTGAAGATAGAATCTTTTTGCTTTCAAGAAGAAAGATCTGGGTGACTGAAATAAGATCATTCGATGAAAACCAACAAAAATTGACAAGAACCACGAAAAGTTCTTGTATTTTAAGATAAAATCTGAGGCTATTAAAGAAAAAACTTCCAGCTCGTTGAAATATGTTTATTTGCTGAAAATCAACAAAACCACGAAAAGTTCTTGTATTTGAAGATAAAATCTTTTTGCTTTGAAGAAGAAAGATCGAGGTGACTGAAATAAGTTCATCAGATGAAAACCAACAAAAATTGACAAGAACCACGAAAAGTTCTTGTGTTTTAGGATAAAATCTGAGGCTATTAAAGAAAAAACTTCTCGCTCGCTGAAATATGTTCATTTGCTGAAAATCAACAAAACCACGAAAAGTTCTTGTATTTGAAGATCGAATCTTTTTGCTTTGAAGAAGAAAGATCTGGGTGACTGAAATAAGTTCATTGGATGAAAACCAACAAAAATTGACAAGAACCACGAAAAATTCTTGTATTTTAAGATAAAATCTTTTTGCTTTGAAGAAGAAAGATCGAGCTGACTGAAATAAGTTCATTCGATGAAAACCAACAAAAATTGACAAGAACCACGAAAAGTTCTTGTATTTTAGGATAAAATCTGACGCTATTAAAGAAAAAACTTCTCCCTCCCTGAAATAGGTTCATTTGCTGAAAATCAACAAAACCACGAGAAGTTCTTGTATTTGAAGATAGAATCATTTTGCTTTGAAGAAGAAAGCTCTGGGTGTGTGAAATAAGTTCATTGGATGAAAACCAACAAAAATTGACAAGAACCACGAAAAGTTCTTGTATTTTAAGATAAAATCTTGCGCTATTGAAGAAAAAGCTTCCAGCTCGCTGAAATATGTTCATTTGCTGAAAATCAACAAAACCATGAAAATTTCTTGTATTTGAAGATAAAATCTTTTTGCTTTGAAGAAGAAAGATCGAGCTGACTGAAATAAGTTCATTGGATGAAAACCAACAAAAATTGATACAAAACACGAAAAGTCCTTCTGTTTTAGGATAAAATCTGACGCTATTAAAGAAAAAACTTCTCGCTCGCTGAAATATGTTCATTTGCTGAAAATCAACAAAACCACGAAAAGTTCTTGTATTTGAAGATAGAATCTTTTTGCTTTGAAGAAGAAAGATCTGGGTGACTGAAATAAGATCATTCGATGAAAACCAACAAAAATTGACAAGAACCACGAAAAGTTCTTGTATTTGAAGATAAAATCTGACACTATTCAAGAAAAAACGTCTCCCTCGTTGAAATATGTTCATTTGCTGAAAACCAACAAAACCACGAAAAGTTCTTGTATTTGAAGATAAAATCTTTTTGCTTTCAAGAAGAAAGATCCAGCTGACTAAAATAAGTTCATTAGATGAAAATCAACAAAAATTGACAAGAACCACGAAAAGTTCTTGTATTTTAAGATAAAATCTGACGCTATTAAAGAAAAATGTTCTCCCTCGCTGAAATATGTTCATTTGCTGAAAATCAACAAAACCATGAAAAGTTCTTGTATTTGAAGATAAAATCTTTTTGCTTTCAAGTAGAAAGATCGAGCTGACTGAAATAAGTTCATTGGATGAAAACCAACAAAAATTGATAAGAACCACGAAAAGTTCTTGTATTTTAAGATAAAATCTGACGCTATTAAAGAAAAAACTTCTTGCTCGCTGAAATAAGTTCATTTGCTGAAAATCAACAAAACCATGAAAAGTTCTTGTATTTGAAGATAAAATCTTTTTGCTTTGAAGAAGAAAGATCGAGCTGACTGAAATAAGTTCATTGGATGAAAACCAACAAAAATTGATAAGAACTACGAAAAGTCCTTGTATTTTAAGATAAAATCTTGCGCTATTAAAGAAAAAACTTCCAGCTCGCTGAAATATGTTCATTTGCTGAAAATCAACAAAACCATGAAAATTTCTTGTATTTGAAGATAAAATCTTTTTGCTTTGAAGAAGAAACATCTTGGTGACTGAAATAAGTTCATGAGATGAAAACCAACAAAAATTGACGAGAACCACGAAAAGTTCATGTATTTTAAGATAAAATCTTGCGCTATCAAAGAAAAAACTTCCAGCTCGCTGAAATATGTTCATTTGCTGAAAACCAACAAAACCACGAAAAGTTCTTGTATTTGAAGATAAAATCTTTTTGCTTTCAAGAAGAAAGATCCAGCTGACTGAAATAAGTTCATTAGATGAAAATCAACAAAAATTGACAAGAACCACGAACAGTTCTTGTATTTTAAGATAAAATCTGAGGCTATTAAAGAAAAAACTTCCAGCTCGCTGAAATATGTTCATTTGCTGAAAATCAACAAAACCACGAAAAGTTCTTGTATTTGAAGATAAAATCTTTTTGCTTTCAAGAAGAAAGATCCAGCTGACTGAAATAAGTTCATCAGATGAAAATCAACAAAAATTGACAAGAACCACGAACAGTTCTTGTATTTTAAGATAAAATCTGAGGCTATTAAAGAAAAAACTTCCAGCTCGCTGAAATATGTTCATTTGCTGAAAATCAACAAAACCACGAAACGTTCTTGTATTTGAAGATAAAATCTTTTTACTTTCAAGAAGAAAGATCCAGCTGACTAAAATAAGTTCATTAGATGAAAATCAACAAAAATTGACAAGAACCACGAACAGTTCTTGTATTTTAAGATAAAATCTGAGGCTATTAAAGAAAAAACTTCCAGCTCGCTGAAATATGTTCATTTGCTGAAAATCAACAAAACCACGAAAAGTTCTTGTATTTGAAGATCGAATCTTTTTGCTTTGAAGAAGAAAGATCTGGGTGACTGAAATAATATCATTGGATGAAAACCAACAAAAATTGACAAGAACCACGAAAAGTTCTTGTATTTTAAGATAAAATCTGAGGCTATTAAAGAAAAATGTTCTCCCTCGCTGAAATATGTTCATTTGCTGAAAATCAACAAAACCACGAAAAGTTCTTGTATTTGAAGATAGAATCTTTTTGCTTTGAAGAAGAAAGATCTGGGTGACTGAAATAAGATCATTCGATGAAAACCAACAAAAATTGACAAGAACCACGAAAAGTTCTTGTATTTTAAGATAAAATCTGAGGCTATCAAAGAAAAAACTTCCAGCTCGTTGAAATATGTTCATTTGCTGAAAATCAACAAAACCACGAAAAGTTCTTGTATTTGAAGATAAAATCTTTTTGCTTTGAAGAAGAAAGATCGAGGTGACTGAAATAAGTTCATCAGATGAAAACCAACACAAATTGACACGAACCACGAAAAGTTCTTGTATTTGAAGATAAAATCTTTTTGCTTTGAAGAAGAAAGATCGAGCTGACTGAAATAAGTTCATTGGATGAAAACCAACAAAAATTGATAAGAACTACGAAAAGTCCTTGTATTTTAAGATAAAATCTTGCGCTATTAAAGAAAAAACTTCCAGCTCGCTGAAATATGTTCATTTGCTGAAAATCAACAAAACCATGAAAATTTCTTGTATTTGAAGATAAAATCTTTTTGCTTTGAAGAAGAAACATCTTGGTGACTGAAATAAGTTCATGAGATGAAAACCAACAAAAATTGACGAGAACCACGAAAAGTTCATGTATTTTAAGATAAAATCTTGCGCTATTAAAGAAAAAACTTCCAGCTCGCTGAAATATGTTCATTTGCTGAAAACCAACAAAACCACGAAAAGTTCTTGTATTTGAAGATAAAATCTTTTTGCTTTCAAGAAGAAAGATCCAGCTGACTGAAATAAGTTCATTAGATGAAAATCAACAAAAATTGACAAGAACCACGAACAGTTCTTGTATTTTAAGATAAAATCTGAGGCTATTAAAGAAAAAACTTCCAGCTCGCTGAAATATGTTCATTTGCTGAAAATCAACAAAACCACGAAAAGTTCTTGTATTTGAAGATAAAATCTTTTTGCTTTCAAGAAGAAAGATCCAGCTGACTGAAATAAGTTCATTAGATGAAAATCAACAAAAATTGACAAGAACCACGAACAGTTCTTGTATTTTAAGATAAAATCTGAGGCTATTAAAGAAAAAACTTCCAGCTCGCTGAAATATGTTCATTTGCTGAAAATCAACAAAACCACGAAACGTTCTTGTATTTGAAGATAAAATCTTTTTGCTTTCAAGAAGAAAGATCCAGCTGACTAAAATAAGTTCATTAGATGAAAATCAACAAAAATTGACAAGAACCACGAACAGTTCTTGTATTTTAAGATAAAATCTGAGGCTATTAAAGAAAAAACTTCCAGCTCGCTGAAATATGTTCATTTGCTGAAAATCAACAAAACCACGAAAAGTTCTTGTATTTGAAGATCGAATCTTTTTGCTTTGAAGAAGAAAGATCTGGGTGACTGAAATAATATCATTGGATGAAAACCAACAAAAATTGACAAGAACCACGAAAAGTTCTTGTATTTTAAGATAAAATCTGAGGCTATTAAAGAAAAATGTTCTCCCTCGCTGAAATATGTTCATTTGCTGAAAATCAACAAAACCACGAAAAGTTCTTGTATTTGAAGATAGAATCTTTTTGCTTTCAAGAAGAAAGATCTGGGTGACTGAAATAAGATCATTCGATGAAAACCAACAAAAATTGACAAGAACCACGAAAAGTTCTTGTATTTTAAGATAAAATCTGAGGCTATCAAAGAAAAAACTTCCAGCTCGTTGAAATATGTTCATTTGCTGAAAATCAACAAAACCACGAAAAGTTCTTGTATTTGAAGATAAAATCTTTTTGCTTTGAAGAAGAAAGATCGAGGTGACTGAAATAAGTTCATCAGATGAAAACCAACAAAAATTGACAAGAACCACGAAAAGTTCTTGTGTTTTCGGATAAAATCTGAGGCTATTAAAGAAAAAACTTCTCGCTCGCTGAAATATGTTCATTTGCTGAAAATCAACAAAACCACGAAAAGTTCTTGTATTTGAAGATCGAATCTTTTTGCTTTGAAGAAGAAACATCTTGGTGACTGAAATAATATCATTGGATGAAAACCAACAAAAATTGACAAGAACCACGAAAAGTTCTTGTATTTTAAGATAAAAGCTGACACTATTAAAGAAAAAACTTCTCCCTCGTTGAAATATGTTCATTTGCTGAAAACCAACAAAACCACGAAAAGTTCTTGTATTTGAAGATAAAATCTTTTTGCTTTGAAGAAGAAACAAACTTGGTGTCTGAAATAAGTTCATCAGATGAAAACCAACAAAAATTGACACGAACCACGAAAAGTTCTTGTATTTGAAGATAAAATCTTTTTGCTTTGAAGAAGAAAGATCGAGCTGACTGAAATAAATTCATTCGATGAAAACCAACAAAAATTGACAAGAACCACGAAAAGTTCTTATATTTTAGGATAAACTCTGACGCTATTAAAGAAAAAACTTCTCCCTCCCTGAAATAGGTTCATTTGCTGAAAATCAACAAAACCACGAGAAGTTCTTGTATTTGAAGATAAAATCTTTTTGCTTTGAAGAAGAAAGCTCTGGGTGAGTGAAATAAGTTCATTGGATGAAAACCAACAAAAATTGACAAGAACCACGAAAAGTTCTTGTATTTTAAGATAAAATCTGACGCTATCAAAGAAAAATGTTCTCCCTCGCTGAAATATGTTCATTTGCTGAAAATCAACAAAACCACGAAAAGTTCTTGTATTTGAAGATAGAATCTTTTTGCTTTCAAGAAGAAAGATCTGGGTGACTGAAATAAGATCATTCGATGAAAACCAACAAAAATTGACAAGAACCACGAAAAGTTCTTGTATTTTAAGATAAAATCTGAGGCTATTAAAGAAAAAACTTCCAGCTCGTTGAAATATGTTTATTTGCTGAAAATCAACAAAACCACGAAAAGTTCTTGTATTTGAAGATAAAATCTTTTTGCTTTGAAGAAGAAAGATCGAGGTGACTGAAATAAGTTCATCAGATGAAAACCAACAAAAATTGACAAGAACCACGAAAAGTTCTTGTGTTTTAGGATAAAATCTGAGGCTATTAAAGAAAAAACTTCTCGCTCGCTGAAATATGTTCATTTGCTGAAAATCAACAAAACCACGAAAAGTTCTTGTATTTGAAGATCGAATCTTTTTGCTTTGAAGAAGAAAGATCTGGGTGACTGAAATAAGTTCATTGGATGAAAACCAACAAAAATTGACAAGAACCACGAAAAGTTCTTGTATTTTAAGATAAAATCTTTTTGCTTTGAAGAAGAAAGATCGAGCTGACTGAAATAAGTTCATTCGATGAAAACCAACAAAAATTGACAAGAACCACGAAAAGTTCTTGTATTTTAGGATAAAATCTGACGCTATTAAAGAAAAAACTTCTCCCTCCCTGAAATAGGTTCATTTGCTGAAAATCAACAAAACCACGAGAAGTTCTTGTATTTGAAGATAGAATCATTTTGCTTTGAAGAAGAAAGCTCTGGGTGTGTGAAATAAGTTCATTGGATGAAAACCAACAAAAATTGACAAGAACCACGAAAAGTTCTTGTATTTTAAGATAAAATCTTGCGCTATTGAAGAAAAAGCTTCCAGCTCGCTGAAATATGTTCATTTGCTGAAAATCAACAAAACCATGAAAATTTCTTGTATTTGAAGATAAAATCTTTTTGCTTTGAAGAAGAAAGATCGAGCTGACTGAAATAAGTTCATTGGATGAAAACCAACAAAAATTGATACAAAACACGAAAAGTACTTCTGTTTTAGGATAAAATCTGACGCTATTAAAGAAAAAACTTCTCGCTCGCTGAAATATGTTCATTTGCTGAAAATCAACAAAACCACGAAAAGTTCTTGTATTTGAAGATAGAATCTTTTTGCTTTGAAGAAGAAAGATCTGGGTGACTGAAATAAGATCATTCGATGAAAACCAACAAAAATTGACAAGAACCACGAAAAGTTCTTGTATTTGAAGATAAAATCTGACACTATTCAAGAAAAAACGTCTCCCTCGTTGAAATATGTTCATTTGCTGAAAACCAACAAAACCACGAAAAGTTCTTGTATTTGAAGATAAAATCTTTTTGCTTTCAAGAAGAAAGATCCAGCTGACTAAAATAAGTTCATTAGATGAAAATCAACAAAAATTGACAAGAACCACGAAAAGTTCTTGTATTTTAAGATAAAATCTGACGCTATTAAAGAAAAATGTTCTCCCTCGCTGAAATATGTTCATTTGCTGAAAATCAACAAAACCATGAAAAGTTCTTGTATTTGAAGATAAAATCTTTTTGCTTTCAAGTAGAAAGATCGAGCTGACTGAAATAAGTTCATTGGATGAAAACCAACAAAAATTGATAAGAACCACGAAAAGTTCTTGTATTTTAAGATAAAATCTGACGCTATTAAAGAAAAAACTTCTTGCTCGCTGAAATAAGTTCATTTGCTGAAAATCAACAAAACCATGAAAAGTTCTTGTATTTGAAGATAAAATCTTTTTGCTTTGAAGAAGAAAGATCGAGCTGACTGAAATAAGTTCATTGGATGAAAACCAACAAAAATTGATAAGAACTACGAAAAGTCCTTGTATTTTAAGATAAAATCTTGCGCTATTAAAGAAAAAACTTCCAGCTCGCTGAAATATGTTCATTTGCTGAAAATCAACAAAACCATGAAAATTTCTTGTATTTGAAGATAAAATCTTTTTGCTTTGAAGAAGAAACATCTTGGTGACTGAAATAAGTTCATGAGATGAAAACCAACAAAAATTGACGAGAACCACGAAAAGTTCATGTATTTTAAGATAAAATCTTGCGCTATTAAAGAAAAAACTTCCAGCTCGCTGAAATATGTTCATTTGCTGAAAACCAACAAAACCACGAAAAGTTCTTGTATTTGAAGATAAAATCTTTTTGCTTTCAAGAAGAAAGATCCAGCTGACTGAAATAAGTTCATTAGATGAAAATCAACAAAAATTGACAAGAACCACGAACAGTTCTTGTATTTTAAGATAAAATCTGAGGCTATTAAAGAAAAAACTTCCAGCTCGCTGAAATATGTTCATTTGCTGAAAATCAACAAAACCACGAAAAGTTCTTGTATTTGAAGATAAAATCTTTTTGCTTTCAAGAAGAAAGATCCAGCTGACTGAAATAAGTTCATCAGATGAAAATCAACAAAAATTGACAAGAACCACGAACAGTTCTTGTATTTTAAGATAAAATCTGAGGCTATTAAAGAAAAAACTTCCAGCTCGCTGAAATATGTTCATTTGCTGAAAATCAACAAAACCACGAAACGTTCTTGTATTTGAAGATAAAATCTTTTTACTTTCAAGAAGAAAGATCCAGCTGACTAAAATAAGTTCATTAGATGAAAATCAACAAAAATTGACAAGAACCACGAACAGTTCTTGTATTTTAAGATAAAATCTGAGGCTATTAAAGAAAAAACTTCCAGCTCGCTGAAATATGTTCATTTGCTGAAAATCAACAAAACCACGAAAAGTTCTTGTATTTGAAGATCGAATCTTTTTGCTTTGAAGAAGAAAGATCTGGGTGACTGAAATAATATCATTGGATGAAAACCAACAAAAATTGACAAGAACCACGAAAAGTTCTTGTATTTTAAGATAAAATCTGAGGCTATTAAAGAAAAATGTTCTCCCTCGCTGAAATATGTTCATTTGCTGAAAATCAACAAAACCACGAAAAGTTCTTGTATTTGAAGATAGAATCTTTTTGCTTTGAAGAAGAAAGATCTGGGTGACTGAAATAAGATCATTCGATGAAAACCAACAAAAATTGACAAGAACCACGAAAAGTTCTTGTATTTTAAGATAAAATCTGAGGCTATCAAAGAAAAAACTTCCAGCTCGTTGAAATATGTTCATTTGCTGAAAATCAACAAAACCACGAAAAGTTCTTGTATTTGAAGATAAAATCTTTTTGCTTTGAAGAAGAAAGATCGAGGTGACTGAAATAAGTTCATCAGATGAAAACCAACACAAATTGACACGAACCACGAAAAGTTCTTGTATTTGAAGATAAAATCTTTTTGCTTTGAAGAAGAAAGATCGAGCTGACTGAAATAAGTTCATTGGATGAAAACCAACAAAAATTGATAAGAACTACGAAAAGTCCTTGTATTTTAAGATAAAATCTTGCGCTATTAAAGAAAAAACTTCCAGCTCGCTGAAATATGTTCATTTGCTGAAAATCAACAAAACCATGAAAATTTCTTGTATTTGAAGATAAAATCTTTTTGCTTTGAAGAAGAAACATCTTGGTGACTGAAATAAGTTCATGAGATGAAAACCAACAAAAAATGACGAGAACCACGAAAAGTTCATGTATTTTAAGATAAAATCTTGCGCTATTAAAGAAAAAACTTCCAGCTCGCTGAAATATGTTCATTTGCTGAAAACCAACAAAACCACGAAAAGTTCTTGTATTTGAAGATAAAATCTTTTTGCTTTCAAGAAGAAAGATCCAGCTGACTGAAATAAGTTCATTAGATGAAAATCAACAAAAATTGACAAGAACCACGAACAGTTCTTGTATTTTAAGATAAAATCTGAGGCTATTAAAGAAAAAACTTCCAGCTCGCTGAAATATGTTCATTTGCTGAAAATCAACAAAACCACGAAAAGTTCTTGTATTTGAAGATAAAATCTTTTTGCTTTCAAGAAGAAAGATCCAGCTGACTGAAATAAGTTCATTAGATGAAAATCAACAAAAATTGACAAGAACCACGAACAGTTCTTGTATTTTAAGATAAAATCTGAGGCTATTAAAGAAAAAACTTCCAGCTCGCTGAAATATGTTCATTTGCTGAAAATCAACAAAACCACGAAACGTTCTTGTATTTGAAGATAAAATCTTTTTGCTTTCAAGAAGAAAGATCCAGCTGACTAAAATAAGTTCATTAGATGAAAATCAACAAAAATTGACAAGAACCACGAACAGTTCTTGTATTTTAAGATAAAATCTGAGGCTATTAAAGAAAAAACTTCCAGCTCGCTGAAATATGTTCATTTGCTGAAAATCAACAAATCCACGAAAAGTTCTTGTATTTGAAGATCGAATCTTTTTGCTTTGAAGAAGAAAGATCTGGGTGACTGAAATAATATCATTGGATGAAAACCAACAAAAATTGACAAGAACCACGAAAAGTTCTTGTATTTTAAGATAAAATCTGAGGCTATTAAAGAAAAATGTTCTCCCTCGCTGAAATATGTTCATTTGCTGAAAATCAACAAAACCACGAAAAGTTCTTGTATTTGAAGATAGAATCTTTTTGCTTTCAAGAAGAAAGATCTGGGTGACTGAAATAAGATCATTCGATGAAAACCAACAAAAATTGACAAGAACCACGAAAAGTTCTTGTATTTTAAGATAAAATCTGAGGCTATCAAAGAAAAAACTTCCAGCTCGTTGAAATATGTTCATTTGCTGAAAATCAACAAAACCACGAAAAGTTCTTGTATTTGAAGATAAAATCTTTTTGCTTTGAAGAAGAAAGATCGAGGTGACTGAAATAAGTTCATCAGATGAAAACCAACAAAAATTGACAAGAACCACGAAAAGTTCTTGTGTTTTCGGATAAAATCTGAGGCTATTAAAGAAAAAACTTCTCGCTCGCTGAAATATGTTCATTTGCTGAAAATCAACAAAACCACGAAAAGTTCTTGTATTTGAAGATCGAATCTTTTTGCTTTGAAGAAGAAACATCTTGGTGACTGAAATAATATCATTGGATGAAAACCAACAAAAATTGACAAGAACCACGAAAAGTTCTTGTATTTTAAGATAAAAGCTGACACTATTAAAGAAAAAACTTCTCCCTCGTTGAAATATGTTCATTTGCTGAAAACCAACAAAACCACGAAAAGTTCTTGTATTTGAAGATAAAATCTTTTTGCTTTGAAGAAGAAACAAACTTGGTGTCTGAAATAAGTTCATCAGATGAAAACCAACAAAAATTGACACGAACCACGAAAAGTTCTTGTATTTGAAGATAAAATCTTTTTGCTTTGAAGAAGAAAGATCGAGCTGACTGAAATAAATTCATTCGATGAAAACCAACAAAAATTGACAAGAACCACGAAAAGTTCTTGTATTTTAAGATAAAATCTTGCGCTATTGAAGAAAAAGCTTCCAGCTCGCTGAAATATGTTCATTTGCTGAAAATCAACAAAACCATGAAAAGTTCTTGTATTTGAAGATAAAATCTTTTTGCTTTGAAGAAGAAAGATCGAGCTGACTGAAATAAGTTCATTGGATGAAAACCAACAAAAATTGATAAAAACCACGAAAAGTTCTTGTATTTTAAGATAAAATCTGAGGCTATTAAAGAAAAAACTTCTAGCTCGCTGAAATATGTTCATTTGATAAAAACCAACAAAATCACGAAAAGTTCTTGTATTTGAAGATAAAATCTTTTTGCTTTGAAGAAGAAACATCTTGGTGACTGAAATAATTTCATGAGATGAAAACCAACAAAAATTAACGAGAACCAGGAAAAGTTCTTGTATTTTAAGATAAAATCTGACGCTATTAAAGAAAAATCTTCTCCCACGCTGAAACATGTTCATTTGCAGAAAATCAACAAAACCACGAAAAGTTCTTGTATTTGAAGATAAAATCTTTTTGCTTTGAAGAAGAAAGATCTGGCTGACTGAAATAAGTTCATTGGATGAAAACCAACAAAAATTGACGAGAACCACGAAAAGTTCATGTATTTTAAGATAAAATCTTGCGCTATTAAAGAAAAAACTTCCAGCTCGCTGAAATATGTTCATTTGCTGAACACCAACAAAACCACGAAAGGTTCATGTATTTGAAGATATAATCTTTTTGCTTTCAAGAAGAAAGATCCAGCTGACTGAAATAAGTTCATTCGATGAAAATCAACAAAAATTGACAAGAACCACGAACAGTTCTTGTATTTTAAGATAAAATCTGAGGCTATTAAAGAAAAAACTTCCAGCTCGTTGAAATATGTTCATTTGCTGAAAATCAACAAAACCACGAAAAGTTCTTGTATTTGAAGATAAAATCTTTTTGCTTTGAAGAAGAAAGATCGAGGTGACTGAAATAAGTTCATCAGATGAAAACCAACAAAAATTGACAAGAACCACGAAAAGTTCTTGTGTTTTAGGATAAAATCTGAGGCTATTAAAGAAAAAACTTCTCGCTCGCTGAAATATGTTCATTTGCTGAAAATCAACAAAACCACGAAAAGTTCTTGTATTTGAAGATAGAATCTTTTTGCTTTGAAGAAGAAAGATCTGGGTGACTGAAATAAGTTCATTGGATGAAAACCAACAAAAATTGACAACAACCACGAAAAGTTCTTGTATTTTAAGATAAAATCTGACACTATTAAAGAAAAAACTTCTCCCTCGTTGAAATATGTTCATTTGCAGAAAACCAACAAAACCACGAAAAGTTCATGTATTTGAAGATAGAATCTTTTTGCTTTGAAGAAGAAAGCTCTGGGTGAGTGAAATAAGTTCATTGGATGAAAACCAACAAAAATTGATAAAAACCACGAAAGGTCCTTGTATTTTAAGATAAAGTCTTGCGCCATCAAAGAAAAAACTTCCAGCTCGCTGAAATATGTTCATTTGCTGAAAATCAACAAAACCACGAAAAGTTCTTCTATTTGAAGATAAAATCTTTTTGCTTTGAAGAAGAAAGATCGAGGTGACTGAAATAAGTTCATCAGATGAAAACCAACAAAAATTGACAAGAACCACGAAAAGTTCTTCTATTTTAAGATAAAATCTGAGGCCATTAAAGAAAAAACTTCTTGCTCGCTGAAATATGTTCATTTGCTGAAAATCAACAAAACCACGAAAAGTTCTTGTATTTGAAGATAAAATCTTTTTGCTTTGAAGAAGAAAGATCTCGCTGACTGAAATAAGTTCATCAGATGAAAACCAACAAAAATTGACAAGAACCACGAAAAGTTCTTGTGTTTTAGGATAAAATCTGACGCTATTAAAGAAAAAACTTCTCGCTCGCTGAAATATGTTCATTTGCAGAAAATCAACAAAACCACGAAAAGTTCTTGTATTTGAAGATAGAATCTTTTTGCTTTGAAGAAGAAAGATCTGGGTGACTGAAATAAGTTCATTGGATGAAAACCAACAAAAATTGACAAGAAGCACGAAAAGTTCTTGTATTTTAAGATAAAATCTGACACTATTAAAGAAAAAACTTCTCCCTCGTTGAAATATGTTCATTTGCTAAAAACCAACAAAACCACGAAAAGTTCTTGTATTTGAAGATAAAATCTTTTTGCTTTCAAGAAGAAAGATCGAGCTGACTGAAATAAGTTCATTGGATGAAAACCAACAAAAATTGATAAGAACCACGAAAAGTTCTTGTATTTTAAGATAAAATCTTGCGCTATTAAAGAAAAAACTTCTAGCTCGCTGAAATATGTTCATTTGCTGAAAACCAACAAAATCACGAAAAGTTCTTGTATTTGAAGATAAAATATTTTTGCTTTGAAGAAGAAACATCTTGGTGACTGAAATAAGTTCATGAGATGAAAACCAACAAAAATTGACGAGAAACACGAAAAGTTCATGTATTTTAAGATAAAATCTTGCGCTATTAAAGAAAAAACTTCCAGCTCGCTGAAATATGTTCATTTGCTGAAAACCAACAAAACCACGAAAAGTTCTTGTATTTGAAGATAAAATCTTTTTGCTTTCAAGAAGAAAGATCCAGCTGACTAAAATAAGTTCATTAGATGAAAATCAACAAAAATTGACAAGAACCACGAACAGTTCTTGTATTTTAAGATAAAATCTGAGGCTATTAAAGAAAAAACTTCCAGCTCGCTGAAATATGTTCATTTGCTGAAAATCAACAAAACCACGAAAAGTTCTTGTATTTGAAGATCGAATCTTTTTGCTTTGAAGAAGAAAGATCTGGGTGACTGAAATAAGTTCATCAGATGAAAACCAACAAAAATTGACAAGAACCACGAAAAGTTCTTGTGTTTTAGGATAAAATCTGACGCTATTAAAGAAAAAACTTCTCGCTCGCTGAAATATGTTCATTTGCTGAAAATCAACAAAACCACGAAAAGTTCTTGTATTTGAAGATAGAATCTTTTTGCTTTGAAGAAGAAAGATCTGGGTGACTGAAATAAGTTCATTGGATGAAAACCAACAAAAATTGACAAGAAGCACGAAAAGTTCTTGTATTTTAAGATAAAATCTGACACTATTAAAGAAAAAACTTCTCCCTCGTTGAAATATGTTCATTTGCTGAAAACCAACAAAACCACGAAAAGTTCTTGTATTTGAAGATAAAATCTTTTTGCTTTGAAGAAGAAACAAACTTGGTGATGAAATAAGTTCATCAGATGAAAACCAACAAAAATTGACAAGAACCACGAAAAGTTCTTGTATTTTAAGATAAAATCTGACGCTATTAAAGAAAAATGTTCTCCCTCGCTGAAATATGTTCATTTGCTGAAAATCAACAAAACCATGAAAAGTTCTTGTATTTGAAGATAAAATCTTTTTGCTTTGAAGAAGAAACATCTTGGTGACTGAAATAAGTTCATGAGATGAAAACCAACAAAAATTGACGAGAACCACGAAAAGTTCTTGTATTTTAAGATAAAATCTTGCGCTATTAAAGAAAAAACTTCTAGCTCGCTGAAATATGTTCATTTGCTGAAAATCAACAAAACCACGAAAAGTTCTTCTATTTGAAGATAAAATCTTTTTGCTTTGAAGAAGAAAGATCGAGGTGACTGAAATAAGTTCATCAGATGAAAACCAACAAAAATTGACAAGAACCACGAAAAGTTCTTGTGTTTTAGGATAAAATCTGAGGCTATTAAAGAAAAAACTTCTCGCTCGCTGAAATATGTTCATTTGCTGAAAATCAACAAAACCACGAAAAGTTCTTGTATTTGAAGATAGAATCTCTTTGCTTTGAAGAAGAAAGATCTGGGTGACTGAAATAAGTTCATTGGATGAAAACCAACAAAAATTGACAACAACCACGAAAAGTTCTTGTATTTTAAGATAAAATCTGACACTATTAAAGAAAAAACTTCTCCCTCGTTGAAATATGTTCATTTGCTGAAAACCAACAAAACCACGAAAAGTTCTTGTATTTGAAGATAAAATCTTTTTGCTTTGAAGAAGAAACAAACTTGGTGTCTGAAATAAGTTCATCAGATGAAAACCAACAAAAATTGACAAGAACCACGAAAAGTTCTTGTGTTTTAGGATAAAATCTGAGGCTATTAAAGAAAAAACTTCTCGCTCGCTGAAATATGTTCATTTGCTGAAAATCAACAAAACCACGAAAAGTTCTTGTATTTGAAGATAGAATCTTTTTGCTTTGAAGAAGAAAGATCTGGGTGACTGAAATAAGTTCATTGGATGAAAACCAACAAAAATTGACAACAACCACGAAAAGTTCTTGTATTTTAAGATAAAATCTGACACTATTAAAGAAAAAACTTCTCCCTCGTTGAAATATGTTCATTTGCAGAAAACCAACAAAACCACGAAAAGTTCATGTATTTGAAGATAAAATCTTTTTGCTTTGAAGAAGAAACATCTTGGTGACTGAAATAAGTTCATGAGATGAAAACCAACAAAAATTGACGAGAACCACGAAAAGTTCTTGTATTTTAAGATAAAATCTTGCGCTATTAAAGAAAAAACTTCTAGCTCGCTGAAATATGTTCATTTGCTGAAAATCAACAAAACCACGAAAAGTTCTTCTATTTGAAGATAAAATCTTTTTGCTTTGAAGAAGAAAGATCGAGGTGACTGAAATAAGTTCATCAGATGAAAACCAACAAAAATTGACAAGAACCACGAAAAGTTCTTGTGTTTTAGGATAAAATCTGAGGCTATTAAAGAAAAAACTTCTCGCTCGCTGAAATATGTTCATTTGCTGAAAATCAACAAAACCACGAAAAGTTCTTGTATTTGAAGATAGAATCTTTTTGCTTTGAAGAAGAAAGATCTGGGTGACTGAAATAAGTTCATTGGATGAAAACCAACAAAAATTGACAACAACCACGAAAAGTTCTTGTATTTTAAGATAAAATCTGACACTATTAAAGAAAAAACTTCTCCCTCGTTGAAATATGTTCATTTGCAGAAAACCAACAAAACCACGAAAAGTTCTTGTATTTGAAGATAAAATCTTTTTGCTTTGAAGAAGAAACAAACTTGGTGTCTGAAATAAGTTCATCAGATGAAAACCAACAAAAATTGACAAGAACCACGAAAAGTTCTTGTGTTTTAGGATAAAATCTGAGGCTATTAAAGAAAAAACTTCTCGCTCGCTGAAATATGTTCATTTGCTGAAAATCAACAAAACCACGAAAAGTTCTTGTATTTGAAGATAGAATCTTTTTGCTTTGAAGAAGAAAGATCTGGGTGACTGAAATAAGTTCATTGGATGAAAGCCAACAAAAATTGACAACAACCACGAAAAGTTCTTGTATTTTAAGATAAAATCTGACACTATTAAAGAAAAAACTTCTCCCTCGTTGAAATATGTTCATTTGCTGAAAATCAACAAAACCACGAAAAGTTCTTCTATTTGAAGATAAAATCTTTTTGCTTTGAAGAAGAAAGATCGAGGTGACTGAAATAAGTTCATCAGATGAAAACCAACAAAAATTGACAAGAACCACGAAAAGTTCTTCTATTTTAAGATAAAATCTGAGGCCATTAAAGAAAAAACTTCTTGCTCGCTGAAATATGTTCATTTGCTGAAAATCAACAAAACCACGAAAAGTTCTTGTATTTGAAGATAAAATCTTTTTGCTTTGAAGAAGAAAGATCTCGCTGACTGAAATAAGTTCATCAGATGAAAACCAACAAAAATTGACAAGAACCACGAAAAGTTCTTGTGTTTTAGGATAAAATCTGACGCTATTAAAGAAAAAACTTCTCGCTCGCTGAAATATGTTCATTTGCAGAAAATCAACAAAACCACGAAAAGTTCTTGTATTTGAAGATAGAATCTTTTTGCTTTGAAGAAGAAAGATCTGGGTGACTGAAATAAGTTCATTGGATGAAAACCAACAAAAATTGACAAGAAGCACGAAAAGTTCTTGTATTTTAAGATAAAATCTGACACTATTAAAGAAAAAACTTCTCCCTCGTTGAAATATGTTCATTTGCTAAAAACCAACAAAACCACGAAAAGTTCTTGTATTTGAAGATAAAATCTTTTTGCTTTCAAGAAGAAAGATCGAGCTGACTGAAATAAGTTCATTGGATGAAAACCAACAAAAATTGATAAGAACCACGAAAAGTTCTTGTATTTTAAGATAAAATCTTGCGCTATTAAAGAAAAAACTTCTAGCTCGCTGAAATATGTTCATTTGCTGAAAACCAACAAAATCACGAAAAGTTCTTGTATTTGAAGATAAAATCTTTTTGCTTTGAAGAAGAAACATCTTGGTGACTGAAATAAGTTCATGAGATGAAAACCAACAAAAATTGACGAGAAACACGAAAAGTTCATGTATTTTAAGATAAAATCTTGCGCTATTAAAGAAAAAACTTCCAGCTCGCTGAAATATGTTCATTTGCTGAAAACCAACAAAACCACGAAAAGTTCTTGTATTTGAAGATAAAATCTTTTTGCTTTCAAGAAGAAAGATCCAGCTGACTAAAATAAGTTCATTAGATGAAAATCAACAAAAATTGACAAGAACCACGAACAGTTCTTGTATTTTAAGATAAAATCTGAGGCTATTAAAGAAAAAACTTCCAGCTCGCTGAAATATGTTCATTTGCTGAAAATCAACAAAACCACGAAAAGTTCTTGTATTTGAAGATCGAATCTTTTTGCTTTGAAGAAGAAAGATCTGGGTGACTGAAATAAGTTCATCAGATGAAAACCAACAAAAATTGACAAGAACCACGAAAAGTTCTTGTGTTTTAGGATAAAATCTGACGCTATTAAAGAAAAAACTTCTCCCTCGCTGAAATATGTTCATTTGCTGAAAATCAACAAAACCATGAAAAGTTCTTGTATTTGAAGATAAAATCTTTTTGCTTTGAAGAAGAAACATCTTGGTGACTGAAATAAGTTCATGAGATGAAAACCAACAAAAATTGATAAGAACCACGAAAAGTTCTTGTATTTTAAGATAAAATCTTGCGCTATTAAAGAAAAAACTTCTAGCTCGCTGAAATATGTTCATTTGCTGAAAATCAACAAAACCACGAAAAGTTCTTCTATTTGAAGATAAAATCTTTTTGCTTTGAAGAAGAAAGATCGAGGTGACTGAAATAAGTTCATCAGATGAAAACCAACAAAAATTGACAAGAACCACGAAAAGTTCTTGTGTTTTAGGATAAAATCTGAGGCTATTAAAGAAAAAACTTCTCGCTCGCTGAAATATGTTCATTTGCTGAAAATCAACAAAACCACGAAAAGTTCTTGTATTTGAAGATAGAATCTTTTTGCTTTGAAGAAGAAAGATCTGGGTGACTGAAATAAGTTCATTGGATGAAAACCAACAAAAATTGACAACAACCACGAAAAGTTCTTGTATTTTAAGATAAAATCTGACACTATTAAAGAAAAAACTTCTCCCTCGTTGAAATATGTTCATTTGCAGAAAACCAACAAAACCACGAAAAGTTCATGTATTTGAAGATAAAATCTTTTTGCTTTGAAGAAGAAACATCTTGGTGACTGAAATAAGTTCATGAGATGAAAACCAACAAAAATTGACGAGAACCACGAAAAGTTCTTGTATTTTAAGATAAAATCTTGCGCTATTAAAGAAAAAACTTCTAGCTCGCTGAAATATGTTCATTTGCTGAAAATCAACAAAACCACGAAAAGTTCTTCTATTTGAAGATAAAATCTTTTTGCTTTGAAGAAGAAAGATCGAGGTGACTGAAATAAGTTCATCAGATGAAAACCAACAAAAATTGACAAGAACCACGAAAAGTTCTTGTGTTTTAGGATAAAATCTGAGGCTATTAAAGAAAAAACTTCTCGCTCGCTGAAATATGTTCATTTGCTGAAAATCAACAAAACCACGAAAAGTTCTTGTATTTGAAGATAGAATCTTTTTGCTTTGAAGAAGAAAGATCTGGGTGACTGAAATAAGTTCATTGGATGAAAACCAACAAAAATTGACAACAACCACGAAAAGTTCTTGTATTTTAAGATAAAATCTGACACTATTAAAGAAAAAACTTCTCCCTCGTTGAAATATGTTCATTTGCAGAAAACCAACAAAACCACGAAAAGTTCTTGTATTTGAAGATAAAATCTTTTTGCTTTGAAGAAGAAACAAACTTGGTGTCTGAAATAAGTTCATCAGATGAAAACCAACAAAAATTGACAAGAACCACGAAAAGTTCTTGTGTTTTAGGATAAAATCTGAGGCTATTAAAGAAAAAACTTCTCGCTCGCTGAAATATGTTCATTTGCTGAAAATCAACAAAACCACGAAAAGTTCTTGTATTTGAAGATAGAATCTTTTTGCTTTGAAGAAGAAAGATCTGGGTGACTGAAATAAGTTCATTGGATGAAAGCCAACAAAAATTGACAACAACCACGAAAAGTTCTTGTATTTTAAGATAAAATCTGACACTATTAAAGAAAAAACTTCTCCCTCGTTGAAATATGTTCATTTGCTGAAAATCAACAAAACCACGAAAAGTTCTTCTATTTGAAGATAAAATCTTTTTGCTTTGAAGAAGAAAGATCGAGGTGACTGAAATAAGTTCATCAGATGAAAACCAACAAAAATTGACAAGAACCACGAAAAGTTCTTCTATTTTAAGATAAAATCTGAGGCCATTAAAGAAAAAACTTCTTGCTCGCTGAAATATGTTCATTTGCTGAAAATCAACAAAACCACGAAAAGTTCTTGTATTTGAAGATAAAATCTTTTTGCTTTGAAGAAGAAAGATCTCGCTGACTGAAATAAGTTCATCAGATGAAAACCAACAAAAATTGACAAGAACCACGAAAAGTTCTTGTGTTTTAGGATAAAATCTGACGCTATTAAAGAAAAAACTTCTCGCTCGCTGAAATATGTTCATTTGCAGAAAATCAACAAAACCACGAAAAGTTCTTGTATTTGAAGATAGAATCTTTTTGCTTTGAAGAAGAAAGATCTGGGTGACTGAAATAAGTTCATTGGATGAAAACCAACAAAAATTGACAAGAAGCACGAAAAGTTCTTGTATTTTAAGATAAAATCTGACACTATTAAAGAAAAAACTTCTCCCTCGTTGAAATATGTTCATTTGCTAAAAACCAACAAAACCACGAAAAGTTCTTGTATTTGAAGATAAAATCTTTTTGCTTTCAAGAAGAAAGATCGAGCTGACTGAAATAAGTTCATTGGATGAAAACCAACAAAAATTGATAAGAACCACGAAAAGTTCTTGTATTTTAAGATAAAATCTTGCGCTATTAAAGAAAAAACTTCTAGCTCGCTGAAATATGTTCATTTGCTGAAAACCAACAAAATCACGAAAAGTTCTTGTATTTGAAGATAAAATCTTTTTGCTTTGAAGAAGAAACATCTTGGTGACTGAAATAAGTTCATGAGATGAAAACCAACAAAAATTGACGAGAAACACGAAAAGTTCATGTATTTTAAGATAAAATCTTGCGCTATTAAAGAAAAAACTTCCAGCTCGCTGAAATATGTTCATTTGCTGAAAACCAACAAAACCACGAAAAGTTCTTGTATTTGAAGATAAAATCTTTTTGCTTTCAAGAAGAAAGATCCAGCTGACTAAAATAAGTTCATTAGATGAAAATCAACAAAAATTGACAAGAACCACGAACAGTTCTTGTATTTTAAGATAAAATCTGAGGCTATTAAAGAAAAAACTTCCAGCTCGCTGAAATATGTTCATTTGCTGAAAATCAACAAAACCACGAAAAGTTCTTGTATTTGAAGATCGAATCTTTTTGCTTTGAAGAAGAAAGATCTGGGTGACTGAAATAAGTTCATCAGATGAAAACCAACAAAAATTGACAAGAACCACGAAAAGTTCTTGTGTTTTAGGATAAAATCTGACGCTATTAAAGAAAAAACTTCTCCCTCGCTGAAATATGTTCATTTGCTGAAAATCAACAAAACCATGAAAAGTTCTTGTATTTGAAGATAAAATCTTTTTGCTTTGAAGAAGAAACATCTTGGTGACTGAAATAAGTTCATGAGATGAAAACCAACAAAAATTGATAAGAACCACGAAAAGTTCTTGTATTTTAAGATAAAATCTTGCGCTATTAAAGAAAAAACTTCTAGCTCGCTGAAATATGTTCATTTGCTGAAAATCAACAAAACCACGAAAAGTTCTTCTATTTGAAGATAAAATCTTTTTGCTTTGAAGAAGAAAGATCGAGGTGACTGAAATAAGTTCATCAGATGAAAACCAACAAAAATTGACAAGAACCACGAAAAGTTCTTGTGTTTTAGGATAAAATCTGAGGCTATTAAAGAAAAAACTTCTCGCTCGCTGAAATATGTTCATTTGCTGAAAATCAACAAAACCACGAAAAGTTCTTGTATTTGAAGATAGAATCTTTTTGCTTTGAAGAAGAAAGATCTGGGTGACTGAAATAAGTTCATTGGATGAAAACCAACAAAAATTGACAACAACCACGAAAAGTTCTTGTATTTTAAGATAAAATCTGACACTATTAAAGAAAAAACTTCTCCCTCGTTGAAATATGTTCATTTGCTGAAAACCAACAAAACCACGAAAAGTTCTTCTATTTGAAGATAAAATCTTTTTGCTCTGAAGAAGAAACAAACTTGGTGACTGAAATAAGTTCATCAGATGAAAACCAACAAAAATTGACAAGAACCACGAAAAGTTCTTGTATTTGAAGATGAAATCTTTTTGCTTTCAAGAAGAAAGATCCAGCTGACTGAAATAAGTTCATTCGATGAAAACCAACAAAAATTGACAAGAACCACGAAAAGTTCTTGTATTTTAAGATAAAATCTGAGGCAATTAAAGAAAAAACTTCCAGCTCGCTGAAATAGGTTCATTTGCTGAAAATCAACAAAACCACGAGAAGTTCTTGTATTTGAAGATAGAATCTTTTTGCTTTGAAGAAGAAAGATCGAGCTGACTGAAATAAGTTCATTGGATGAAAACCAACAAAAATTGATAAAAACCACGAAAAGTCCTTGTATTTTAAGATAAAGTCTTGCGCTATCAAAGAAAAAACTTCTAGGTCGCTGAAATATGTTCATTTGCTGAAAACCAACAAAATCACGAAAAGTTCTTGTATTTGAAGATAAAATCTTTTTGCTTTGAAGAAGAAACATCTCGCTGACTGAAATAAGTTCATCAGATGAAAACCAACAAAAATTGACAAGAACCACGAAAAGTTCTTGTGTTTTAGGATAAAATCTGACGCTATTAAAGAAAAAACTTCTCGCTCGCTGAAATATGTTCATTTGCTGAAAATCAACAAAACCACGAAAAGTTCTTGTATTTTAAGATAAAATCTTGCGGTATTGAAGAAAAAGCTTCCAGCTCGCTGAAATATGTTCATTTGCTGAAAATCAACAAAACCATGAAAAGTTCTTGTATTTGAAGATAGAATCTTTTTGCTTTGAAGAAGAAAGATCTGGGTGACTGAAATAAGTTCATTGGATGAAAACCAACAAAAATTGATAAAAACCACGAAAGGTCCTTGTATTTTAAGATAAAGTCTTGCGCCATCAAAGAAAAAACTTCCAGCTCGCTGAAATATGTTCATTTGCTGAAAATCAACAAAACCACGAAAAGTTCTTCTATTTGAAGATAAAATCTTTTTGCTTTGAAGAAGAAAGATCGAGGTGACTGAAATAAGTTCATCAGATGAAAACCAACAAAAATTGACAAGAACCACGAAAAGTTCTTCTATTTTAAGATAAAATCTGAGGCCATTAAAGAAAAAACTTCTTGCTCGCTGAAATATGTTCATTTGCTGAAAATCAACAAAACCACGAAAAGTTCTTGTATTTGAAGATAAAATCTTTTTGCTTTGAAGAAGAAACATCTCGCTGACTGAAATAAGTTCATCAGATGAAAACCAACAAAAATTGACAAGAACTACGAAAAGTTCTTGTGTTTTAGGATAAAATCTGACGCTATTAAAGAAAAAACTTCTCGCTCGCTGAAATATGTTCATTTGCAGAAAATCAACAAAACCACGAAAAGTTCTTGTATTTGAAGATAGAATCTTTTTGCTTTGAAGAAGAAAGATCTGGGTGACTGAAATAAGTTCATTGGATGAAAACCAACAAAAATTGACAAGAAGCACGAAAAGTTCTTGTATTTTAAGATAAAATCTGACACTATTAAAGAAAAAACTTCTCCCTCGTTGAAATATGTTCATTTGCTAAAAACCAACAAAACCACGAAAAGTTCTTGTATTTGAAGATAAAATCTTTTTGCTTTCAAGAAGAAAGATCGAGCTGACTGAAATAAGTTCATTGGATGAAAACCAACAAAAATTGATAAGAACCACGAAAAGTTCTTGTATTTTAAGATAAAATCTTGCGCTATTAAAGAAAAAACTTCTAGCTCGCTGAAATATGTTCATTTGCTGAAAACCAACAAAATCACGAAAAGTTCTTGTATTTGAAGATAAAATCTTTTTGCTTTGAAGAAGAAACATCTTGGTGACTGAAATAAGTTCATGAGATGAAAACCAACAAAAATTGACGAGAAACACGAAAAGTTCATGTATTTTAAGATAAAATCTTGCGCTATTAAAGAAAAAACTTCCAGCTCGCTGAAATATGTTCATTTGCTGAAAACCAACAAAACCACGAAAAGTTCTTGTATTTGAAGATAAAATCTTTTTGCTTTCAAGAAGAAAGATCCAGCTGACTAAATTAAGTTCATTAGATGAAAATCAACAAAAATTGACAAGAACCACGAACAGTTCTTGTATTTTAAGATAAAATCTGAGGCTATTAAAGAAAAAACTTCCAGCTCGCTGAAATATGTTCATTTGCTGAAAATCAACAAAACCACGAAAAGTTCTTGTATTTGAAGATCGAATCTTTTTGCATTGAAGAAGAAAGATCTGGGTGAGTGAAATAAGTTCATTGGATGAAAACCAACAAAAATTGACAAGAACCACGAAAAGTTCTTGTGTTTTAGGATAAAATCTGACGCTATTAAAGAAAAAACTTCTCGCTCGCTGAAATATGTTCATTTGCTGAAAATCAACAAAACCACGAAAAGTTCTTGTATTTGAAGATAGAATCTTTTTGCTTTGAAGAAGAAAGATCTGGGTGACTGAAATAAGTTCATTGGATGAAAACCAACAAAAATTGACAAGAAGCACGAAAAGTTCTTGTATTTTAAGATAAAATCTGACACTATTAAAGAAAAAACTTCTCCCTCGTTGAAATATGTTCATTTGCTGAAAACCAACAAAACCACGAAAAGTTCTTGTATTTGAAGATAAAATCTTTTTGCTTTGAAGAAGAAACAAACTTGGTGACTGAAATAAGTTCATCAGATGAAAACCAACAAAAATTGACAAGAACCACGAAAAGTTCTTGTATTTTAAGATAAAATCTGACGCTATTAAAGAAAAATGTTCTCCCTCGCTGAAATATGTTCATTTGCTGAAAATCAACAAAACCATGAAAAGTTCTTGTATTTGAAGATAAAATCTTTTTGCTTTGAAGAAGAAACATCTTGGTGACTGAAATAAGTTCATGAGATGAAAACCAACAAAAATTGACGAGAACCACGAAAAGTTCTTGTATTTTAAGATAAAATCTTGCGCTATTAAAGAAAAAACTTCTAGCTCGCTGAAATATGTTCATTTGCTGAAAATCAACAAAACCACGAAAAGTTCTTCTATTTGAAGATAAAATCTTTTTGCTTTGAAGAAGAAAGATCGAGGTGACTGAAATAAGTTCATCAGATGAAAACCAACAAAAATTGACAAGAACCACGAAAAGTTCTTGTGTTTTAGGATAAAATCTGAGGCTATTAAAGAAAAAACTTCTCGCTCGCTGAAATATGTTCATTTGCTGAAAATCAACAAAACCACGAAAAGTTCTTGTATTTGAAGATAGAATCTTTTTGCTTTGAAGAAGAAAGATCTGGGTGACTGAAATAAGTTCATTGGATGAAAACCAACAAAAATTGACAACAACCACGAAAAGTTCTTGTATTTTAAGATAAAATCTGACACTATTAAAGAAAAAACTTCTCCCTCGTTGAAATATGTTCATTTGCTGAAAACCAACAAAACCACGAAAAGTTCTTGTATTTGAAGATAAAATCTTTTTGCTCTGAAGAAGAAACAAACTTGGTGACTGAAATAAGTTCATCAGATGAAAACCAACAAAAATTGACAAGAACCACGAAAAGTTCTTGTATTTGAAGATAAAATCTTTTTGCTTTCAAGAAGAAAGATCCAGCTGACTGAAATACGTTCATTCGATGAAAACCAACAAAAATTGACAAGAACCACGAAAAGTTCTTGTATTTTAAGATAAAATCTGAGGCAATTAAAGAAAAAACTTCCAGCTCGCTGAAATAGGTTCATTTGCTGAAAATCAACAAAACCACGAAAAGTTCTTGTATTTGAAGATAGAATCTTTTTGCTTTGAAGAAGAAAGATCGAGCTGACTGAAATAAGTTCATTGGATGAAAACCAACAAAAATTGATAAAAACCACGAAAAGTCCTTGTATTTTAAGATAAAGTCTTGCGCTATCAAAGAAAAAACTTCTAGCTCGCTGAAATATGTTCATTTGCTGAAAACCAACAAAATCACGAAAAGTTCTTGTATTTGAAGATAAAATCTTTTTGCTTTGAAGAAGAAACATCTCGCTGACTGAAATAAGTTCATCAGATGAAAACCAACAAAAATTGACAAGAACCACGAAAAGTTCTTGTGTTTTAGGATAAAATCTGACGCTATTAAAGAAAAAACTTCTCGCTCGCTGAAATATGTTCATTTGCTGAAAATCAACAAAACCACGAAAAGTTCTTGTATTTGAAGATAGAATCTTTTTGCTTTGTAGAAGAAAGATCTGGGTGACTGAAATAAGTTCATTGGATGAAAACCAACAAAAATTGACAAGAAGCACGAAAAGTTCTTGTATTTTAAGATAAAATCTGACACTATTAAAGAAAAAACTTCTCCCTCGTTGAAATATGTTCATTTGCTGAAAACCAACAAAACCATGAAAAGTTCTTGTATTTGAAGATAAAATCTTTTTGCTTTGAAGAAGAAAGAGCGAGGTGACTGAAATAAGTTCATCAGATGAAAACCAACAAAAATTGACAAGAACCACGAAAAGTTCTTCTATTTTCAGATAAAATCTGAGGCTATGAAAGAAAAAACTTCTACCTCGCTGAAATATGTTCATTTGCTGAAAATCAACAAAACCACGAAAAGTTCTTCTATTTGAAGATAAAATCTTTTTGCTTTGAAGAAGAAAGATCGAGGTGACTGAAATAAGTTCATCAGATGAAAACCAACAAAAATTGACAAGAACCACGAAAAGTTCTTGTGTTTTAGGATAAAATCTGAGGCTATTAAAGAAAAAACTTCTAGCTCGCTGAAATATGTTCATTTGCTGAAAATCAACAAAACCACGAAAAGTTCTTGTATTTGAAGATAAAATCTTTTTGCTTTGAAGAAGAAAGATCGAGGTGACTGAAATAAGTTCATCAGATGAAAACCAACAAAAATTGACAAGAACCACGAAAAGTTCATGTGTTTTAGGATAAAATCTGAGGCTATTAAAGAAAAAACTTCTCGCTCGCTGAAATATGTTCATTTGCTGAAAATCAACAAAACCACGAAAAGTTCTTGTATTTGAAGATAGAATCTTTTTGCTTTGAAGAAGAAAGATCTGGGTGACTGAAATAAGTTCATTGGATGAAAACCAACAAAAATTGACAACAACCACGAAAAGTTCTTGTATTTTAAGATAAAATCTGACACTATTAAAGAAAAAACTTCTCCCTCGTTGAAATATGTTCATTTGCTGAAAATCAACAAAACCACGAAAAGTTCTTCTATTTGAAGATAAAATCTTTTTGCTTTGAAGAAGAAAGATCGAGGTGACTGAAATAAGTTCATCAGATGAAAACCAACAAAAATTGACAAGAACCACGAAAAGTTCTTCTATTTTAAGATAAAATCTGAGGCCATTAAAGAAAAAACTTCTTGCTCGCTGAAATATGTTCATTTGCTGAAAATCAACAAAACCACGAAAAGTTCTTGTATTTGAAGATAAAATCTTTTTGCTTTGAAGAAGAAAGATCTCGCTGACTGAAATAAGTTCATCAGATGAAAACCAACAAAAATTGACAAGAACCACGAAAAGTTCTTGTGTTTTAGGATAAAATCTGACGCTATTAAAGAAAAAACTTCTCGCTCGCTGAAATATGTTCATTTGCAGAAAATCAACAAAACCACGAAAAGTTCTTGTATTTGAAGATAGAATCTTTTTGCTTTGAAGAAGAAAGATCTGGGTGACTGAAATAAGTTCATTGGATGAAAACCAACAAAAATTGACAAGAAGCACGAAAAGTTCTTGTATTTTAAGATAAAATCTGACACTATTAAAGAAAAAACTTCTCCCTCGTTGAAATATGTTCATTTGCTAAAAACCAACAAAACCACGAAAAGTTCTTGTATTTGAAGATAAAATCTTTTTGCTTTCAAGAAGAAAGATCGAGCTGACTGAAATAAGTTCATTGGATGAAAACCAACAAAAATTGATAAGAACCACGAAAAGTTCTTGTATTTTAAGATAAAATCTTGCGCTATTAAAGAAAAAACTTCTAGCTCGCTGAAATATGTTCATTTGCTGAAAACCAACAAAATCACGAAAAGTTCTTGTATTTGAAGATAAAATCTTTTTGCTTTGAAGAAGAAACATCTTGGTGACTGAAATAAGTTCATGAGATGAAAACCAACAAAAATTGACGAGAAACACGAAAAGTTCATGTATTTTAAGATAAAATCTTGCGCTATTAAAGAAAAAACTTCCAGCTCGCTGAAATATTTTCATTTGCTGAAAACCAACAAAACCACGAAAAGTTCTTGTATTTGAAGATAAAATCTTTTTGCTTTCAAGAAGAAAGATCCAGCTGACTAAAATAAGTTCATTAGATGAAAATCAACAAAAATTGACAAGAACCACGAACAGTTCTTGTATTTTAAGATAAAATCTGAGGCTATTAAAGAAAAAACTTCCAGCTCGCTGAAATATGTTCATTTGCTGAAAATCAACAAAACCACGAAAAGTTCTTGTATTTGAAGATCGAATCTTTTTGCTTTGAAGAAGAAAGATCTGGGTGACTGAAATAAGTTCATCAGATGAAAACCAACAAAAATTGACAAGAACCACGAAAAGTTCTTGTGTTTTAGGATAAAATCTGACGCTATTAAAGAAAAAACTTCTCCCTCGCTGAAATATGTTCATTTGCTGAAAATCAACAAAACCATGAAAAGTTCTTGTATTTGAAGATAAAATCTTTTTGCTTTGAAGAAGAAACATCTTGGTGACTGAAATAAGTTCATGAGATGAAAACCAACAAAAATTGATAAGAACCACGAAAAGTTCTTGTATTTTAAGATAAAATCTTGCGCTATTAAAGAAAAAACTTCTAGCTCGCTGAAATATGTTCATTTGCTGAAAATCAACAAAACCACGAAAAGTTCTTCTATTTGAAGATAAAATCTTTTTGCTTTGAAGAAGAAAGATCGAGGTGACTGAAATAAGTTCATCAGATGAAAACCAACAAAAATTGACAAGAACCACGAAAAGTTCTTGTGTTTTAGGATAAAATCTGAGGCTATTAAAGAAAAAACTTCTCGCTCGCTGAAATATGTTCATTTGCTGAAAATCAACAAAACCACGAAAAGTTCTTGTATTTGAAGATAGAATCTTTTTGCTTTGAAGAAGAAAGATCTGGGTGACTGAAATAAGTTCATTGGATGAAAACCAACAAAAATTGACAACAACCACGAAAAGTTCTTGTATTTTAAGATAAAATCTGACACTATTAAAGAAAAAACTTCTCCCTCGTTGAAATATGTTCATTTGCTGAAAACCAACAAAACCACGAAAAGTTCTTGTATTTGAAGATAAAATCTTTTTGCTCTGAAGAAGAAACAAACTTGGTGACTGAAATAAGTTCATCAGATGAAAACCAACAAAAATTGACAAGAACCACGAAAAGTTCTTGTATTTGAAGATGAAATCTTTTTGCTTTCAAGAAGAAAGATCCAGCTGACTGAAATAAGTTCATTCGATGAAAACCAACAAAAATTGACAAGAACCACGAAAAGTTCTTGTATTTTAAGATAAAATCTGAGGCAATTAAAGAAAAAACTTCCAGCTCGCTGAAATAGGTTCATTTGCTGAAAATCAACAAAACCACGAGAAGTTCTTGTATTTGAAGATAGAATCTTTTTGCTTTGAAGAAGAAAGATCGAGCTGACTGAAATAAGTTCATTAGATGAAAACCAACAAAAATTGATAAAAACCACGAAAAGTCCTTGTATTTTAAGATAAAGTCTTGCGCTATCAAAGAAAAAACTTCTAGGTCGCTGAAATATGTTCATTTGCTGAAAACCAACAAAATCACGAAAAGTTCTTGTATTTGAAGATAAAATCTTTTTGCTTTGAAGAAGAAACATCTCGCTGACTGAAATAAGTTCATCAGATGAAAACCAACAAAAATTGACAAGAACCACGAAAAGTTCTTGTGTTTTAGGATAAAATCTGACGCTATTAAAGAAAAAACTTCTCGCTCGCTGAAATATGTTCATTTGCTGAAAATCAACAAAACCACGAAAAGTTCTTGTATTTGAAGATAAAATCTTTTTGCTTTGAAGAAGAAACATCTCGCTGACTGAAATAAGTTCATTGGATGAAAACCAACAAATATTGACAACAACCACGAAAGGTTCTTGTATTTTAAGATAAAATCTGACACTATTAAAGAAAAAACTTCTCCCTCGTTGAAATATGTTCATTTGCAGAAAACCAACAAAACCACGAAAAGTTCATGTATTTGAAGATAGAATCTTTTTGCTTTGAAGAAGAAAGCTCTGGGTGAGTGAAATAAGTTCATTGGATGAAAACCAACAAAAATTGACAAGAACCACGAAAAGTTCTTGTATTTTAAGATAAAATCTTGCGGTATTGAAGAAAAAGCTTCCAGCTCGCTGAAATATGTTCATTTGCTGAAAATCAACAAAACCATGAAAAGTTCTTGTATTTGAAGATAGAATCTTTTTGCTTTGAAGAAGAAAGATCTGGGTGACTGAAATAAGTTCATTGGATGAAAACCAACAAAAATTGATAAAAACCACGAAAGGTCCTTGTATTTTAAGATAAAGTCTTGCGCCATCAAAGAAAAAACTTCCAGCTCGCTGAAATATGTTCATTTGCTGAAAATCAACAAAACCACGAAAAGTTCTTCTATTTGAAGATAAAATCTTTTTGCTTTGAAGAAGAAAGATCGAGGTGACTGAAATAAGTTCATCAGATGAAAACCAACAAAAATTGACAAGAACCACGAAAAGTTCTTCTATTTTAAGATAAAATCTGAGGCCATTAAAGAAAAAACTTCTTGCTCGCTGAAATATGTTCATTTGCTGAAAATCAACAAAACCACGAAAAGTTCTTGTATTTGAAGATAAAATCTTTTTGCTTTGAAGAAGAAACATCTCGCTGACTGAAATAAGTTCATCAGATGAAAACCAACAAAAATTGACAAGAACCACGAAAAGTTCTTGTGTTTTAGGATAAAATCTGACGCTATTAAAGAAAAAACTTCTCGCTCGCTGAAATATGTTCATTTGCAGAAAATCAACAAAACCACGAAAAGTTCTTGTATTTGAAGATAGAATCTTTTTGCTTTGAAGAAGAAAGATCTGGGTGACTGAAATAAGTTCATTGGATGAAAACCAACAAAAATTGACAAGAAGCACGAAAAGTTCTTGTATTTTAAGATAAAATCTGACACTATTAAAGAAAAAACTTCTCCCTCGTTGAAATATGTTCATTTGCTAAAAACCAACAAAACCACGAAAAGTTCTTGTATTTGAAGATAAAATCTTTTTGCTTTCAAGAAGAAAGATCGAGCTGACTGAAATAAGTTCATTGGATGAAAACCAACAAAAATTGATAAGAACCACGAAAAGTTCTTGTATTTTAAGATAAAATCTTGCGCTATTAAAGAAAAAACTTCTAGCTCGCTGAAATATGTTCATTTGCTGAAAACCAACAAAATCACGAAAAGTTCTTGTATTTGAAGATAAAATCTTTTTGCTTTGAAGAAGAAACATCTTGGTGACTGAAATAAGTTCATGAGATGAAAACCAACAAAAATTGACGAGAACCACGAAAAGTTCTTGTGTTTTAGGATAAAATCTGACGCTATTAAAGAAAAAACTTCTCGCTCGCTGAAATACGTTCATTTGCTGAAAATCAACAAAACCACGAAAAGTTCTTGTATTTGAAGATAGAATCTTTTTGCTTTGAAGAAGAAAGATCTGGGTGACTGAAATAAGTTCATTGGATGAAAACCAACAAAAATTGACAAGAAGCACGAAAAGTTCTTGTATTTTAAGATAAAATCTGACACTATTAAAGAAAAAACTTCTCCCTCGTTGAAATATGTTCATTTGCTGAAAACCAACAAAACCACGAAAAGTTCTTGTATTTGAAGATAAAATCTTTTTGCTTTGAAGAAGAAACAAACTTGGTGACTGAAATAAGTTCATCAGATGAAAAGCAACAAAAATTGACAAGAACCACGAAAAGTTCTTGTATTTTAAGATAAAATCTGACGCTATTAAAGAAAAATGTTCTCCCTCGCTGAAATATGTTCATTTGCTGAAAATCAACAAAACCATGAAAAGTTCTTGTATTTGAAGATAAAATCTTTTTGCTTTGAAGAAGAAACATCTTGGTGACTGAAATAAGTTCATGAGATGAAAACCAACAAAAATTGACGAGAACCACGAAAAGTTCTTGTATTTTAAGATAAAATCTTGCGCTATTAAAGAAAAAACTTCTAGCTCGCTGAAATATGTTCATTTGCTGAAAATCAACAAAACCACGAAAAGTTCTTCTATTTGAAGATAAAATCTTTTTGCTTTGAAGAAGAAAGATCGAGGTGACTGAAATAAGTTCATCAGATGAAAACCAACAAAAATTGACAAGAACCACGAAAAGTTCTTGTATTTTAAGATAAAATCTTGCGCTATTAAAGAAAAAACTTCCAGCTCGCTGAAATATGTTCATTTGCTGAAAACCAACAAAACCACGAAAAGTTCTTGTATTTGAAGATAAAATCTTTTTGCTTTCAAGAAGAAAGATCCAGCTGACTAAATTAAGTTCATTAGATGAAAATCAACAAAAATTGACAAGAACCACGAACAGTTCTTGTATTTTAAGATAAAATCTGAGGCTATTAAAGAAAAAACTTCCAGCTCGCTGAAATATGTTCATTTGCTGAAAATCAACAAAACCACGAAAAGTTCTTGTATTTGAAGATCGAATCTTTTTGCATTGAAGAAGAAAGATCTGGGTGAGTGAAATAAGTTCATTGGATGAAAACCAACAAAAATTGACAAGAACCACGAAAAGTTCTTGTGTTTTAGGATAAAATCTGACGCTATTAAAGAAAAAACTTCTCGCTCGCTGAAATACGTTCATTTGCTGAAAATCAACAAAACCACGAAAAGTTCTTGTATTTGAAGATAGAATCTTTTTGCTTTGAAGAAGAAAGATCTGGGTGACTGAAATAAGTTCATTGGATGAAAACCAACAAAAATTGACAAGAAGCACGAAAAGTTCTTGTATTTTAAGATAAAATCTGACACTATTAAAGAAAAAACTTCTCCCTCGTTGAAATATGTTCATTTGCTGAAAACCAACAAAACCACGAAAAGTTCTTGTATTTGAAGATAAAATCTTTTTGCTTTGAAGAAGAAACAAACTTGGTGACTGAAATAAGTTCATCAGATGAAAAGCAACAAAAATTGACAAGAACCACGAAAAGTTCTTGTATTTTAAGATAAAATCTGACGCTATTAAAGAAAAATGTTCTCCCTCGCTGAAATATGTTCATTTGCTGAAAATCAACAAAACCATGAAAAGTTCTTGTATTTGAAGATAAAATCTTTTTGCTTTGAAGAAGAAACATCTTGGTGACTGAAATAAGTTCATGAGATGAAAACCAACAAAAATTGACGAGAACCACGAAAAGTTCTTGTATTTTAAGATAAAATCTTGCGCTATTAAAGAAAAAACTTCTAGCTCGCTGAAATATGTTCATTTGCTGAAAATCAACAAAACCACGAAAAGTTCTTCTATTTGAAGATAAAATCTTTTTGCTTTGAAGAAGAAAGATCGAGGTGACTGAAATAAGTTCATCAGATGAAAACCAACAAAAATTGACAAGAACCACGAAAAGTTCTTGTGTTTTAGGATAAAATCTGAGGCTATTAAAGAAAAAACTTCTCGCTCGCTGAAATATGTTCATTTGCTGAAAATCAACAAAACCACGAAAAGTTCTTGTATTTGAAGATAGAATCTTTTTGCTTTGAAGAAGAAAGATCTGGGTGACTGAAATAAGTTCATTGGATGAAAACCAACAAAAATTGACAACAACCACGAAAAGTTCTTGTATTTTAAGATAAAATCTGACACTATTAAAGAAAAAACTTCTCCCTCGTTGAAATATGTTCATTTGCTGAAAACCAACAAAACCACGAAAAGTTCTTGTATTTGAAGATAAAATCTTTTTGCTCTGAAGAAGAAACAAACTTGGTGACTGAAATAAGTTCATCAGATGAAAACCAACAAAAATTGACAAGAACCACGAAAAGTTCTTGTATTTGAAGATAAAATCTTTTTGCTTTCAAGAAGAAAGATCCAGCTGACTGAAATAAGTTCATTCGATGAAAACCAACAAAAATTGACAAGAACCACGAAAAGTTCTTGTATTTTAAGATAAAATCTGAGGCAATTAAAGAAAAAACTTCCAGCTCGCTGAAATAGGTTCATTTGCTGAAAATCAACAAAACCACGAAAAGTTCTTGTATTTGAAGATAGAATCTTTTTGCTTTGAAGAAGAAAGATCGAGCTGACTGAAATAAGTTCATTGGATGAAAACCAACAAAAATTGATAAAAACCACGAAAAGTCCTTGTATTTTAAGATAAAGTCTTGCGCTATCAAAGAAAAAACTTCTAGCTCGCTGAAATATGTTCATTTGCTGAAAACCAACAAAATCACGAAAAGTTCTTGTATTTGAAGATAAAATCTTTTTGCTTTGAAGAAGAAACATCTCGCTGACTGAAATAAGTTCATCAGATGAAAACCAACAAAAATTGACAAGAACCACGAAAAGTTCTTGTGTTTTAGGATAAAATCTGACGCTATTAAAGAAAAAACTTCTCGCTCGCTGAAATATGTTCATTTGCTGAAAATCAACAAAACCACGAAAAGTTCTTGTATTTGAAGATAGAATCTTTTTGCTTTGAAGAAGAAAGATCTGGGTGACTGAAATAAGTTCATTGGATGAAAACCAACAAAAATTGACAAGAAGCACGAAAAGTTCTTGTATTTTAAGATAAAATCTGACACTATTAAAGAAAAAACTTCTCCCTCGTTGAAATATGTTCATTTGCTGAAAACCAACAAAACCATGAAAAGTTCTTGTATTTGAAGATAAAATCTTTTTGCTTTGAAGAAGAAAGAGCGAGGTGACTGAAATAAGTTCATCAGATGAAAACCAACAAAAATTGACAAGAACCACGAAAAGTTCTTCTATTTTCAGATAAAATCTGAGGCTATTAAAGAAAAAACTTCTAGCTCGCTGAAATATGTTCATTTGCTGAAAATCAACAAAACCACGAAAAGTTCTTCTATTTGAAGATAAAATCTTTTTGCTTTGAAGAAGAAAGATCGAGGTGACTGAAATAAGTTCATCAGATGAAAACCAACAAAAATTGACAAGAACCACGAAAAGTTCTTGTGTTTTAGGATAAAATCTGAGGCTATTAAAGAAAAAACTTCTAGCTCGCTGAAATATGTTCATTTGCTGAAAATCAACAAAACCACGAAAAGTTCTTGTATTTGAAGATAAAATCTTTTTGCTTTGAAGAAGAAAGATCGAGGTGACAGAAATAAGTTCATCAGATGAAAACCAACAAAAATTGACAAGAACCACGAAAAGTTCTTGTGTTTTAGGATAAAATCTGACGCTATTAAAGAAAAAACTTCTCGCTCGCTGAAATATGTTCATTTGCTGAAAATCAACAAAACCACGAAAAGTTCTTGTATTTGAAGATCGAATCTTTTTGCTTTGAAGCAGAAAGATCTGGGTGACTGAAATAAGTTCATTGGATGAAAACCAACAAAAATTGACAAGAACCACGAAAAGTTCTTGTATTTTAAGATAAAATCTGACACTATTAAAGAAAAAACTTCTCCCTCGTTGAAATATGTTCATTTGCTGAAAACCAACAAAACCACGAAAAGTTCTTGTATTTGAAGATAAAATCTTTTTGCTCTGAAGAAGAAACAAACTTGGTGACTGAAATAAGTTCATCCGATGAAAACCAACAAAAATTGACAAGAACCACGAAAAGTTCTTGTATTTGAAGATAAAATCTTTTTGCTTTCAAGAAGAAAGATCCAGCTGACTGAAATAAGTTCATTCGATGAAAACCAACAAAAATTGACAAGAACCACGAAAAGTTCTTGCATTTTAGGATAAAATCTGAGGCTATTAAAGAAAAAACTTCTCCCTCCCTGAAATAGGTTCATTTGCTGCAAATCAACAAAACCACGAGAAGTTCTTGTATTTCAAGATAGAATCTTTTTGCTTTGAAGAAGAAAGCTCTGGGTGAGTGAAATAAGTTCATTGGATGAAAACCAACAAAAATTGACAAGAACCACGAAAAGTTCTTGTATTTTAAGATAAAATCTTGCGCTATTGAAGAAAAAACTTCCAGCTCGCTGAAATATGTTCATTTGCTGAAAACCAACAAAACCACGAAAAGTTCTTGTATTTGAAGATAAAATCTTTTTGCTTTGAAGAAGAAAGATCCAGCTGACTGAAATAAGTTCATTCGATGAAAATCAACAAAAATTGACAAGAACCACGAACAGTTCTTGTATTTTAAGATAAAATCTGAGGCTATTAAAGAAAAAACTTCCAGCTCGCTGAAATATGTTCATTTGCTGAAAATCAACAAAACCACGAGAAGTTCTTGTATTTGAAGATAGAATCTTTTTGCTTTGAAGAAGAAAGATCGAGCTGACTGAAATAAGTTCATTGGATGAAAACCAACAAAAATTGATAAAAACCACGAAAAGTCCTTGTATTTTAAGATAAAGTCTTGCGCTATCAAAGAAAAAACTTCTAGCTCGCTGAAATATGTTCATTTGCTGAAAACCAACAAAATCACGAAAAGTTCTTGTATTTGAAGATAAAATCTTTTTGCTTTGAAGAAGAAACATCTCGCTGACTGAAATAAGTTCATCAGATGAAAACCAACAAAAATTGACAAGAACCACGAAAAGTTCTTGTGTTTTAGGATAAAATCTGACGCTATTAAAGAAAAAACTTCTCGCTCGCTGAAATATGTTCATTTGCTGAAAATCAACAAAACCACGAAAAGTTCTTGTATTTGAAGATAGAATCTTTTTGCTTTGAAGAAGAAAGATCTGGGTGACTGAAATAAGTTCATTGGATGAAAACCAACAAAAATTGACAAGAAGCACGAAAAGTTCTTGTATTTTAAGATAAAATCTGACACTATTCAAGAAAAAACTTCTCCCTCGTTGAAATATGTTCATTTGCTGAAAACCAACAAAACCACGAAAAGTTCTTGTATTTGAAGATAAAATCTTTTTGCTTTGAAGAAGAAACAAACTTGGTGACTGAAATAAGTTCATCAGATGAAAACCAACAAAAATTGACAAGAACCACGAAAAGTTCTTGTATTTTAAGATAAAATCTGACGCTATTCAAGAAAAATGTTCTCCCTCGCTGAAATATGTTCATTTGCTGAAAATCAACAAAACCATGAAAAGTTCTTGTATTTGAAGATAAAATCTTTTTGCTTTGAAGAAGAAACATCTTGGTGACTGAAATAAGTTCATGAGATGAAAACCAACAAAAATTGACGAGAACCACGAAAAGTTCTTGTATTTTAAGATAAAATCTTGCGCTATTAAAGAAAAAACTTCCAGCTCGCTGAAATATGTTCATTTGCTGAAAATCAACAAAACCACGAAAAGTTCTTCTATTTGAAGATAAAATCTTTTTCCTTTGAAGAAGAAAGATGGAGGTGACTGAAATAAGTTCATCAGATGAAAACCAACAAAAATTGACAAGAACCACGAAAAGTTCTTGTGTTTTAGGATAAAATCTGAGGCTATTAAAGAAAAAACTTCTCGCTCGCTGAAATATGTTCATTTGCTGAAAATCAACAAAACCACGAAAAGTTCTTGTATTTGAAGATAGAATCTTTTTGCTTTGAAGAAGAAAGATCTGGGTGACTGAAATAAGTTCATTGGATGAAAACCAACAAAAATTGACAACAACCACGAAAAGTTCTTGTATTTTAAGATAAAATCTGACACTATTAAAGAAAAAACTTCTCCCTCGTTGAAATATGTTCATTTGCTGAAAACCAACAAAACCACGAAAAGTTCTTGTATTTGAAGATAAAATCTTTTTGCTTTGAAGAAGAAAGATCGAGGTGACTGAAATAAGTTCATCAGATGAAAACCAACAAAAATTGACAAGAACCACGAAAAGTTCTTGTGTTTTCGGATAAAATCTGAGGCTATTAAAGAAAAAACTTCTCGCTCGTTGAAATATGTTCATTTGCTGAAAACCAACAAAACCACGAAAAGTTCTTGTATTTGAAGATAAAATCTTTTTGCTCTGAAGAAGAAACAAACTTGGTGACTGAAATAAGTTCATCCGATGAAAACCAACAAAAATTGACAAGAACCACGAAAAGTTCTTGTATTTGAAGATAAAATCTTTTTGCTTTCAAGAAGAAAGATCCAGCTGACTGAAATAAGTTCATTCGATGAAAACCAACAAAAATTGACAAGAACCACGAAAAGTTCTTGCATTTTAGGATAAAATCTGAGGCTATTAAAGAAAAAACTTCTCCCTCCCTGAAATAGGTTCATTTGCTGCAAATCAACAAAACCACGAGAAGTTCTTGTATTTCAAGATAGAATCTTTTTGCTTTGAAGAAGAAAGCTCTGGGTGAGTGAAATAAGTTCATTGGATGAAAACCAACAAAAATTGACAAGAACCACGAAAAGTTCTTGTATTTTAAGATAAAATCTTGCGCTATTGAAGAAAAAACTTCCAGCTCGCTGAAATATGTTCATTTGCTGAAAACCAACAAAACCACGAAAAGTTCTTGTATTTGAAGATAAAATCTTTTTGCTTTGAAGAAGAAAGATCCAGCTGACTGAAATAAGTTCATTCGATGAAAATCAACAAAAATTGACAAGAACCACGAACAGTTCTTGTATTTTAAGATAAAATCTGAGGCTATTAAAGAAAAAACTTCCAGCTCGCTGAAATATGTTCATTTGCTGAAAATCAACAAAACCACGAGAAGTTCTTGTATTTGAAGATAGAATCTTTTTGCTTTGAAGAAGAAAGATCGAGCTGACTGAAATAAGTTCATTGGATGAAAACCAACAAAAATTGATAAAAACCACGAAAAGTCCTTGTATTTTAAGATAAAGTCTTGCGCGATCAAAGAAAAAACTTCTAGCTCGCTGAAATATGTTCATTTGCTGAAAACCAACAAAATCACGAAAAGTTCTTGTATTTGAAGATAAAATCTTTTTGCTTTGAAGAAGAAACATCTCGCTGACTGAAATAAGTTCATCAGATGAAAACCAACAAAAATTGACAAGAACCACGAAAAGTTCTTGTGTTTTAGGATAAAATCTGACGCTATTAAAGAAAAAACTTCTCGCTCGCTGAAATATGTTCATTTGCTGAAAATCAACAAAACCACGAAAAGTTCTTGTATTTGAAGATAGAATCTTTTTGCTTTGAAGAAGAAAGATCTGGGTGACTGAAATAAGTTCATTGGATGAAAACCAACAAAAATTGACAAGAAGCACGAAAAGTTCTTGTATTTTAAGATAAAATCTGACACTATTCAAGAAAAAACTTCTCCCTCGTTGAAATATGTTCATTTGCTGAAAACCAACAAAACCACGAAAAGTTCTTGTATTTGAAGATAAAATCTTTTTGCTTTGAAGAAGAAACAAACTTGGTGACTGAAATAAGTTCATCAGATGAAAACCAACAAAAATTGACAAGAACCACGAAAAGTTCTTGTATTTTAAGATAAAATCTGACGCTATTCAAGAAAAATGTTCTCCCTCGCTGAAATATGTTCATTTGCTGAAAATCAACAAAACCATGAAAAGTTCTTGTATTTGAAGATAAAATCTTTTTGCTTTGAAGAAGAAACATCTTGGTGACTGAAATAAGTTCATGAGATGAAAACCAACAAAAATTGACGAGAACCACGAAAAGTTCTTGTATTTTAAGATAAAATCTTGCGCTATTAAAGAAAAAACTTCCAGCTCGCTGAAATATGTTCATTTGCTGAAAATCAACAAAACCACGAAAAGTTCTTCTATTTGAAGATAAAATCTTTTTCCTTTGAAGAAGAAAGATGGAGGTGACTGAAATAAGTTCATCAGATGAAAACCAACAAAAATTGACAAGAACCACGAAAAGTTCTTGTGTTTTAGGATAAAATCTGAGGCTATTAAAGAAAAAACTTCTCGCTCGCTGAAATATGTTCATTTGCTGAAAATCAACAAAACCACGAAAAGTTCTTGTATTTGAAGATAGAATCTTTTTGCTTTGAAGAAGAAAGATCTGGGTGACTGAAATAAGTTCATTGGATGAAAACCAACAAAAATTGACAACAACCACGAAAAGTTCTTGTATTTTAAGATAAAATCTGACACTATTAAAGAAAAAACTTCTCCCTCGTTGAAATATGTTCATTTGCTGAAAACCAACAAAACCACGAAAAGTTCTTGTATTTGAAGATAAAATCTTTTTGCTTTGAAGAAGAAAGATCGAGGTGACTGAAATAAGTTCATCAGATGAAAACCAACAAAAATTGACAAGAACCACGAAAAGTTCTTGTGTTTTCGGATAAAATCTGAGGCTATTAAAGAAAAAACTTCTAGCTCGCTGAAATATGTTCATTTGCTGAAAATCAACAAAACCACGAAAAGTTCTTGTATTTGAAGATAAAATCTTTTTGCTTTGAAGAAGAAAGATCGAGGTGACAGAAATAAGTTCATCAGATGAAAACCAACAAAAATTGACAAGAACCACGAAAAGTTCTTGTGTTTTAGGATAAAATCTGACGCTATTAAAGAAAAAACTTCTCGCTCGCTGAAATATGTTCATTTGCTGAAAATCAACAAAACCACGAAAAGTTCTTGTATTTGAAGATCGAATCTTTTTGCTTTGAAGCAGAAAGATCTGGGTGACTGAAATAAGTTCATTGGATGAAAACCAACAAAAATTGACAAGAACCACGAAAAGTTCTTGTATTTTAAGATAAAATCTGACACTATTAAAGAAAAAACTTCTCCCTCGTTGAAATATGTTCATTTGCTGAAAACCAACAAAACCACGAAAAGTTCTTGTATTTGAAGATAAAATCTTTTTGCTCTGAAGAAGAAACAAACTTGGTGACTGAAATAAGTTCATCCGATGAAAACCAACAAAAATTGACAAGAACCACGAAAAGTTCTTGTATTTGAAGATAAAATCTTTTTGCTTTCAAGAAGAAAGATCCAGCTGACTGAAATAAGTTCATTCGATGAAAACCAACAAAAATTGACAAGAACCACGAAAAGTTCTTGCATTTTAGGATAAAATCTGAGGCTATTAAAGAAAAAACTTCTCCCTCCCTGAAATAGGTTCATTTGCTGCAAATCAACAAAACCACGAGAAGTTCTTGTATTTCAAGATAGAATCTTTTTGCTTTGAAGAAGAAAGCTCTGGGTGAGTGAAATAAGTTCATTGGATGAAAACCAACAAAAATTGACAAGAACCACGAAAAGTTCTTGTATTTTAAGATAAAATCTTGCGCTATTGAAGAAAAAACTTCCAGCTCGCTGAAATATGTTCATTTGCTGAAAACCAACAAAACCACGAAAAGTTCTTGTATTTGAAGATAAAATCTTTTTGCTTTGAAGAAGAAAGATCCAGCTGACTGAAATAAGTTCATTCGATGAAAATCAACAAAAATTGACAAGAACCACGAACAGTTCTTGTATTTTAAGATAAAATCTGAGGCTATTAAAGAAAAAACTTCCAGCTCGCTGAAATATGTTCATTTGCTGAAAATCAACAAAACCACGAGAAGTTCTTGTATTTGAAGATAGAATCTTTTTGCTTTGAAGAAGAAAGATCGAGCTGACTGAAATAAGTTCATTGGATGAAAACCAACAAAAATTGATAAAAACCACGAAAAGTCCTTGTATTTTAAGATAAAGTCTTGCGCTATCAAAGAAAAAACTTCTAGCTCGCTGAAATATGTTCATTTGCTGAAAACCAACAAAATCACGAAAAGTTCTTGTATTTGAAGATAAAATCTTTTTGCTTTGAAGAAGAAACATCTCGCTGACTGAAATAAGTTCATCAGATGAAAACCAACAAAAATTGACAAGAACCACGAAAAGTTCTTGTGTTTTAGGATAAAATCTGACGCTATTAAAGAAAAAACTTCTCGCTCGCTGAAATATGTTCATTTGCTGAAAATCAACAAAACCACGAAAAGTTCTTGTATTTGAAGATAGAATCTTTTTGCTTTGAAGAAGAAAGATCTGGGTGACTGAAATAAGTTCATTGGATGAAAACCAACAAAAATTGACAAGAAGCACGAAAAGTTCTTGTATTTTAAGATAAAATCTGACACTATTAAAGAAAAAACTTCTCCCTCGTTGAAATATGTTCATTTGCTGAAAACCAACAAAACCACGAAAAGTTCTTGTATTTGAAGATAAAATCTTTTTGCTTTGAAGAAGAAACAAACTTGGTGACTGAAATAAGTTCATCAGATGAAAACCAACAAAAATTGACAAGAACCACGAAAAGTTCTTGTATTTTAAGATAAAATCTGACGCTATTAAAGAAAAATGTTCTCCCTCGCTGAAATATGTTCATTTGCTGAAAATCAACAAAACCATGAAATGTTCTTGTATTTGAAGATAAAATCTTTTTGCTTTGAAGAAGAAACATCTTGGTGACTGAAATAAGTTCATGAGATGAAAACCAACAAAAATTGACGAGAACCACGAAAAGTTCTTGTATTTTAAGATAAAATCTTGCGCTATTAAAGAAAAAACTTCCAGCTCGCTGAAATATGTTCATTTGCTGAAAATCAACAAAACCACGAAAAGTTCTTCTATTTGAAGATAAAATCTTTTTCCTTTGAAGAAGAAAGATGGAGGTGACTGAAATAAGTTCATCAGATGAAAACCAACAAAAATTGACAAGAACCACGAAAAGTTCTTGTGTTTTAGGATAAAATCTGAGGCTATTAAAGAAAAAACTTCTCGCTCGCTGAAATATGTTCATTTGCTGAAAATCAACAAAACCACGAAAAGTTCTTGTATTTGAAGATAGAATCTTTTTGCTTTGAAGAAGAAAGATCTGGGTGACTGAAATAAGTTCATTGGATGAAAACCAACAAAAATTGACAACAACCACGAAAAGTTCTTGTATTTTAAGATAAAATCTGACACTATTAAAGAAAAAACTTCTCCCTCGTTGAAATATGTTCATTTGCTGAAAACCAACAAAACCACGAAAAGTTCTTGTATTTGAAGATAAAATCTTTTTGCTCTGAAGAAGAAACAAACTTGGTGACTGAAATAAGTTCATCAGATGAAAACCAACAAAAATTGACAAGAACCACGAAAAGTTCTTGTATTTGAAGATAAAATCTTTTTGCTTTGAAGAAGAAAGATCTCGCTGACTGAAATAAGTTCATTCGATGAAAACCAACAAAAATTGACAAGAACCACGAAAAGTTCTTGTATTTTAAGATAAAATCTTGCGCTATTGAAGAAAAAGCTTCCTGCTCGCTGAAATATGTTCATTTGCTGAAAATCAACAAAACCACGAAAAGTTCTTGTATTTGAAGATAAAATCTTTTTGCTTTGAAGAAGAAAGATCTGGCTGACTGAAATAAGTTCATTCGATCAAAACCAACAAAAATTGACGAGAACCACGAAAAGTTCATGTATTTTAAGATAAAATCTTGCGCTATTAAAGAAAAAACTTCCAGCTCGCTGAAATATGTTCATTTGCTGAAAACCAACAAAACCACGAAAAGTTCTTGTATTTGAAGATAAAATCTATTTGCTTTGAAGAAGAAAGATCCAGCTGACTGAAATAAGTTCATTCGATGAAAATCAACAAAAATTGACAAGAACCACGAACAGTTCTTGTATTTTAAGATAAAATCTGAGGCAATTAAAGAAAAAACTTCCAGCTCGCTGAAATATGTTCATTTGCTGAAAATCAACAAAACCACGAGAAGTTCTTGTATTTGAAGATAGAATCTTTTTGCTTTGAAGAAGAAAGATCGAGCTGACTGAAATAAGTTCATTGGATGAAAACCAACAAAAATTGATAAAAACCACGAAAAGTCCTTGTATTTTAAGATAAAGTCTTGCGCTATCAAAGAAAAAACTTCTAGCTCGCTGAAATATGTTCATTTGCTGAAAACCAACAAAATCACGAAAAGTTCTTGTATTTGAAGATAAAATCTTTTTGCTTTGAAGAAGAAACATCTCGCTGACTGAAATAAGTTCATCAGATGAAAACCAACAAAAATTGACAAGAACCACGAAAAGTTCTTGTGTTTTAGGATAAAATCTGACGCTATTAAAGAAAAAACTTCTCGCTCGCTGAAATATGTTCATTTGCTGAAAATCAACAAAACCACGAAAAGTTCTTGTATTTGAAGATAGAATCTTTTTGCTTTGAAGAAGAAAGATCTGGGTGACTGAAATAAGTTCATTGGATGAAAACCAACAAAAATTGACAACAACCACGAAAAGTTCATGTATTTTAAGATAAAATCTTGCGCTATTAAAGAAAAAACTTCCAGCTCGCTGAAATATGTTCATTTGCTGAAAACCAACAAAACCACGAAAAGTTCTTGTATTTGAAGATAAAATCTTTTTGCTTTGAAGAAGAAACAAACTTGGTAACTGAAATAAGTTCATCAGATGAAAACCAACAAAAATTGACAAGAACCACGAAAAGTTCTTGTATTTTAAGATAAAATCTGACGCTATTAAAGAAAAATGTTCTCCCTCGCTGAAATATGTTCATTTGCTGAAAATCAACAAAACCATGAAAAGTTCTTGTATTTGAAGATAAAATCTTTTTGCTTTGAAGAAGAAAGATCGAGGTGACAGAAATAAGTTCATCAGATGAAAACCAACAAAAATTGACAAGAACCACGAAAAGTTCTTGTGTTTTAGGATAAAATCTGACGCTATTAAAGAAAAAACTTCTCGCTCGCTGAAATATGTTCATTTGCTGAAAATCAACAAAACCACGAAAAGTTCTTGTATTTGAAGATCGAATCTTTTTGCTTTGAAGCAGAAAGATCTGGGTGACTGAAATAAGTTCATTGGATGAAAACCAACAAAAATTGACAAGAACCACGAAAAGTTCTTGTATTTTAAGATAAAATCTGACACTATTAAAGAAAAAACTTCTCCCTCGTTGAAATATGTTCATTTGCTGAAAACCAACAAAACCACGAAAAGTTCTTGTATTTGAAGATAAAATCTTTTTGCTCTGAAGAAGAAACAAACTTGGTGACTGAAATAAGTTCATCCGATGAAAACCAACAAAAATTGACAAGAACCACGAAAAGTTCTTGTATTTGAAGATAAAATATTTTTGCTTTCAAGAAGAAAGATCCAGCTGACTGAAATAAGTTCATTCGATGAAAACCAACAAAAATTGACAAGAACCACGAAAAGTTCTTGCATTTTAGGATAAAATCTGAGGCTATTAAAGAAAAAACTTCTCCCTCCCTGAAATAGGTTCATTTGCTGCAAATCAACAAAACCACGAGAAGTTCTTGTATTTCAAGATAGAATCTTTTTGCTTTGAAGAAGAAAGCTCTGGGTGAGTGAAATAAGTTCATTGGATGAAAACCAACAAAAATTGACAAGAACCACGAAAAGTTCTTGTATTTTAAGATAAAATCTTGCGCTATTGAAGAAAAAACTTCCAGCTCGCTGAAATATGTTCATTTGCTGAAAACCAACAAAACCACGAAAAGTTCTTGTATTTGAAGATAAAATCTTTTTGCTTTGAAGAAGAAAGATCCAGCTGACTGAAATAAGTTCATTCGATGAAAATCAACAAAAATTGACAAGAACCACGAACAGTTCTTGTATTTTAAGATAAAATCTGAGGCTATTAAAGAAAAAACTTCCAGCTCGCTGAAATATGTTCATTTGCTGAAAATCAACAAAACCACGAGAAGTTCTTGTATTTGAAGATAGAATCTTTTTGCTTTGAAGAAGAAAGATCGAGCTGACTGAAATAAGTTCATTGGATGAAAACCAACAAAAATTGATAAAAACCACGAAAAGTCCTTGTATTTTAAGATAAAGTCTTGCGCTATCAAAGAAAAAACTTCTAGCTCGCTGAAATATGTTCATTTGCTGAAAACCAACAAAATCACGAAAAGTTCTTGTATTTGAAGATAAAATCTTTTTGCTTTGAAGAAGAAACATCTCGCTGACTGAAATAAGTTCATCAGATGAAAACCAACAAAAATTGACAAGAACCACGAAAAGTTCTTGTGTTTTAGGATAAAATCTGACGCTATTAAAGAAAAAACTTCTCGCTCGCTGAAATATGTTCATTTGCTGAAAATCAACAAAACCACGAAAAGTTCTTGTATTTGAAGATAGAATCTTTTTGCTTTGAAGAAGAAAGATCTGGGTGACTGAAATAAGTTCATTGGATGAAAACCAACAAAAATTGACAAGAAGCACGAAACGTTCTTGTATTTTAAGATAAAATCTGACACTATTAAAGAAAAAACTTCTCCCTCGTTGAAATATGTTCATTTGCTGAAAACCAACAAAACCACGAAAAGTTCTTGTATTTGAAGATAAAATCTTTTTGCTTTGAAGAAGAAACAAACTTGGTGACTGAAATAAGTTCATCAGATGAAAACCAACAAAAATTGACAAGAACCACGAAAAGTTCTTGTATTTTAAGATAAAATCTGACGCTATTAAAGAAAAATGTTCTCCCTCGCTGAAATATGTTCATTTGCTGAAAATCAACAAAACCATGAAAAGTTCTTGTATTTGAAGATAAAATCTTTTTGCTTTGAAGAAGAAACATCTTGGTGACTGAAATAAGTTCATGAGATGAAAACCAACAAAAATTGACGAGAACCACGAAAAGTTCTTGTATTTTAAGATAAAATCTTGCGCTATTAAAGAAAAAACTTCCAGCTCGCTGAAATATGTTCATTTGCTGAAAACCAACAAAACCACGAAAAGTTCTTGTATTTGAAGATAAAATCTTTTTGCTTTGAAGAAGAAACAAACTTGGTAACTGAAATAAGTTCATCAGATGAAAACCAACAAAAATTGACAAGAACCACGAAAAGTTCTTGTATTTTAAGATAAAATCTGACGCTATTAAAGAAAAATGTTCTCCCTCGCTGAAATATGTTCATTTGCTGAAAATCAACAAAACCATGAAAAGTTCTTGTATTTGAAGATAAAATCTTTTTGCTTTGAAGAAGAAAGATCGAGGTGACAGAAATAAGTTCATCAGATGAAAACCAACAAAAATTGACAAGAACCACGAAAAGTTCTTGTGTTTTAGGATAAAATCTGACGCTATTAAAGAAAAAACTTCTCGCTCGCTGAAATATGTTCATTTGCTGAAAATCAACAAAACCACGAAAAGTTCTTGTATTTGAAGATCGAATCTTTTTGCTTTGAAGCAGAAAGATCTGGGTGACTGAAATAAGTTCATTGGATGAAAACCAACAAAAATTGACAAGAACCACGAAAAGTTCTTGTATTTTAAGATAAAATCTGACACTATTAAAGAAAAAACTTCTCCCTCGTTGAAATATGTTCATTTGCTGAAAACCAACAAAACCACGAAAAGTTCTTGTATTTGAAGATAAAATCTTTTTGCTCTGAAGAAGAAACAAACTTGGTGACTGAAATAAGTTCATCCGATGAAAACCAACAAAAATTGACAAGAACCACGAAAAGTTCTTGTATTTGAAGATAAAATATTTTTGCTTTCAAGAAGAAAGATCCAGCTGACTGAAATAAGTTCATTCGATGAAAACCAACAAAAATTGACAAGAACCACGAAAAGTTCTTGCATTTTAGGATAAAATCTGAGGCTATTAAAGAAAAAACTTCTCCCTCCCTGAAATAGGTTCATTTGCTGCAAATCAACAAAACCACGAGAAGTTCTTGTATTTCAAGATAGAATCTTTTTGCTTTGAAGAAGAAAGCTCTGGGTGAGTGAAATAAGTTCATTGGATGAAAACCAACAAAAATTGACAAGAACCACGAAAAGTTCTTGTATTTTAAGATAAAATCTTGCGCTATTGAAGAAAAAACTTCCAGCTCGCTGAAATATGTTCATTTGCTGAAAACCAACAAAACCACGAAAAGTTCTTGTATTTGAAGATAAAATCTTTTTGCTTTGAAGAAGAAAGATCCAGCTGACTGAAATAAGTTCATTCGATGAAAATCAACAAAAATTGACAAGAACCACGAACAGTTCTTGTATTTTAAGATAAAATCTGAGGCTATTAAAGAAAAAACTTCCAGCTCGCTGAAATATGTTCATTTGCTGAAAATCAACAAAACCACGAGAAGTTCTTGTATTTGAAGATAGAATCTTTTTGCTTTGAAGAAGAAAGATCGAGCTGACTGAAATAAGTTCATTGGATGAAAACCAACAAAAATTGATAAAAACCACGAAAAGTCCTTGTATTTTAAGATAAAGTCTTGCGCTATCAAAGAAAAAACTTCTAGCTCGCTGAAATATGTTCATTTGCTGAAAACCAACAAAATCACGAAAAGTTCTTGTATTTGAAGATAAAATCTTTTTGCTTTGAAGAAGAAACATCTCGCTGACTGAAATAAGTTCATCAGATGAAAACCAACAAAAATTGACAAGAACCACGAAAAGTTCTTGTGTTTTAGGATAAAATCTGACGCTATTAAAGAAAAAACTTCTCGCTCGCTGAAATATGTTCATTTGCTGAAAATCAACAAAACCACGAAAAGTTCTTGTATTTGAAGATAGAATCTTTTTGCTTTGAAGAAGAAAGATCTGGGTGACTGAAATAAGTTCATTGGATGAAAACCAACAAAAATTGACAAGAAGCACGAAACGTTCTTGTATTTTAAGATAAAATCTGACACTATTAAAGAAAAAACTTCTCCCTCGTTGAAATATGTTCATTTGCTGAAAATCAACAAAACCATGAAAAGTTCTTGTATTTGAAGATAAAATCTTTTTGCTTTGAAGAAGAAACATCTTGGTGACTGAAATAAGTTCATGAGATGAAAACCAACAAAAATTGACGAGAACCACGAAAAGTTCTTGTATTTTAAGATAAAATCTTGCGCTATTAAAGAAAAAACTTCCAGCTCGCTGAAATATGTTCATTTGCTGAAAATCAACAAAACCACGAAAAGTTCTTCTATTTGAAGATAAAATCTTTTTGCTTTGAAGAAGAAAGATGGAGGTGACTGAAATAAGTTCATCAGATGAAAACCAACAAAAATTGACAAGAACCACGAAAAGTTCTTGTGTTTTAGGATAAAATCTGAGGCTATTAAAGAAAAAACTTCTCGCTCGCTGAAATATGTTCATTTGCTGAAAATCAACAAAACCACGAAAAGTTCTTGTATTTGAAGATAGAATCTTTTTGCTTTGAAGAAGAAAGATCTGGGTGACTGAAATAAGTTCATTGGATGAAAACCAACAAAAATTGACAACAACCACGAAAAGTTCTTGTATTTTAAGATAAAATCTGACACTATTAAAGAAAAAACTTCTCCCTCGTTGAAATATGTTCATTTGCTGAAAACCAACAAAACCACGAAAAGTTCTTGTATTTGAAGATAAAATCTTTTTGCTCTGAAGAAGAAACAAACTTGGTGACTGAAATAAGTTCATCAGATGAAAACCAACAAAAATTGACAAGAACCACGAAAAGTTCTTGTATTTGAAGATAAAATCTTTTTGCTTTCAAGAAGAAAGATGCAGCTGACTGAAATAAGTTCATTCGATGAAAACCAACAAAAATTGACAAGAACCACGAAAAGTTCTTGTATTTTAAGATAAAATCTTGCGCTATTGAAGAAAAAGCTTCCTGCTCGCTGAAATATGTTCATTTGCTGAAAATCAACAAAACCACGAAAAGTTCTTTTATTTGAAGATAAAATCTTTTTGCTTTGAAGAAGAAAGATCTGGCTGACTGAAATAAGTTCATTCGATCAAAACCAACAAAAATTGACGAGAACCACGAAAAGTTCATGTATTTTAAGATAAAATCTTGCGCTATTAAAGAAAAAACTTCCAGCTCGCTGAAATATGTTCATTTGCTGAAAACCAACAAAACCACGAAAAGTTCTTGTATTTGAAGATAAAATCTATTTGCTTTGAAGAAGAAAGATCCAGCTGACTGAAATAAGTTCATTCGATGAAAATCAACAAAAATTGACAAGAACCACGAACAGTTCTTGTATTTTAAGATAAAATCTGAGGCAATTAAAGAAAAAACTTCCAGCTCGCTGAAATATGTTCATTTGCTGAAAATCAACAAAACCACGAGAAGTTCTTGTATTTGAAGATAGAATCTTTTTGCTTTGAAGAAGAAAGATCGAGCTGACTGAAATAAGTTCATTGGATGAAAACCAACAAAAATTGATAAAAACCACGAAAAGTCCTTGTATTTTAAGATAAAGTCTTGCGCTATCAAAGAAAAAACTTCTAGCTCGCTGAAATATGTTCATTTGCTGAAAACCAACAAAATCACGAAAAGTTCTTGTATTTGAAGATAAAATCTTTTTGCTTTGAAGAAGAAACATCTCGCTGACTGAAATAAGTTCATCAGATGAAAACCAACAAAAATTGACAAGAACCACGAAAAGTTCTTGTGTTTTAGGATAAAATCTGAGGCTATTAAAGAAAAAACTTCTCGCTCGCTGAAATATGTTCATTTGCTGAAAATCAACAAAACCACGAAAAGTTCTTGTATTTGAAGATAGAATCTTTTTGCTTTGAAGAAGAAAGATCTGGGTGACTGAAATAAGTTCATTGGATGAAAACCAACAAAAATTGACAACAACCACGAAAAGTTAATGTATTTTAAGATAAAATCTTGCGCTATTAAAGAAAAAACTTCCAGCTCGCTGAAATATGTTCATTTGCTGAAAACCAACAAAACCACGAAAAGTTCTTGTATTTGAAGATAAAATCTTTTTGCTTTGAAGAAGAAACAAACTTGGTGACTGAAATAAGTTCATCAGATGAAAACCAACAAAAATTGACAAGAACCACGAAAAGTTCTTGTATTTTAAGATAAAATCTGACGCTATTAAAGAAAAATGTTCTCCCTCGCTGAAATATGTTCATTTGCTGAAAATCAACAAAACCATGAAAAGTTCTTGTATTTGAAGATAAAATCCTTTTGCTTTGAAGAAGAAAGATCTCGCTGACTGAAATAAGTTCATTGGATGAAAACCAACAAAAATTGATAAGAACCACGAAAAGTCCTTGTATTTTAAGATAAAATCTTGCGCTATTAAAGAAAAAACTTCTCGCTCGCTGAAATATGTTCATTTGCTGAAAACCAACAAAATCACGAAAAGTTCTTGTATTTGCAGATAAAATCTTTTTGCTTTCAAGAAGAAAGATCCAGCTGACTGAAATAAGTTCATCAGATGAAAACCAACAAAAATTGACAAGAACCACGAAAAGTTCTTGTGTTTTAGGATAAAATCTGAGGCTATTAAAGAAAAAACTTCTCGCTCGCTGAAATATGTTCATTTGCTGAAAATCAACAAAACCACGAAAAGTTCTTGTATTTGAAGATAGAATCTTTTTGCTTTGAAGAAGAAACAAACTTGGTGTCTGAAATAAGTTGATCAGATGAAAACGAACAAAAATTGACACGAACCACAAAAAGTTCTTGTTTTTGAAGATAAAATCTTTTTGCTTTGAAGAAGAAAGATCGAGCTGACTGAAATAAGTTCATTCGATGAAAACCAACAAAAATTGACAAGAACCACGAAAAGTTCTTGTATTTTAGGATAAAATCTGACGCTATTAAAGAAAAAACTTCTCCCTCCCTGAAATAGGTTCATTTGCTGAAAATCAACAAAACCACGAGAAGTTCTTGTATTTGAAGATAGAATCTTTTTGCTTTGAAGAAGAAATCTCTGGGTGTGTGAAATAAGTTCATTGGATGAAAACCAACAAAAATTGACAAGAACCACGAAAAGTTCTTGTATTTTAAGATAAAATCTTGCGGTATTGAAGAAAAAGCTTCCAGCTCGCTGAAATATGTTCATTTGCTGAAAATCAACAAAACCATGAAAAGTTCTTGTATTTGAAGATAGAATCTTTTTGCTTTGAAGAAGAAAGATCTGGGTGACTGAAATAAGTTCATTGGATGAAAACCAACAAAAATTGACAAGAAGCACGAAAAATTCTTGTATTTTAAGATAAAATCTGACACTATTAAAGAAAAAACTTCTCCCTCGCTGAAATATGTTCATTTGCTGAAAATCAACAAAACCATGAAAAGTTCTTGTATTTGAAGATAAAATCTTTTTGCTTTCAAGAAGAAAGATCGAGCTGACTGAAATAAGTTCATTGGATGAACACCAACAAAAATTGATAAGAACCATGAAAAGTTCTTGTATTTTAAGATAAAATCTGACGCTATTAAAGAAAAAACTTCTTGCTCGCTGAAATATGTTCATTTGCTGAAAATCAACAAAACCATGAAAAGTTCTTGTATTTGAAGATAAAATCTTTTTGCTTTGAAGAAGAAAGATCGAGCTGACTGAAATAAGTTCATTGGATGAAAACCAACAAAAATTGATAAGAACCACGAAAAGTCCTTGTATTTTAAGATAAAATCTTGCGCGATTAAAGAAAAAACTTCTCGCTCGCTGAAATATGTTCATTTGCTGAAAACCAACAAAATCACGAAAAGTTCTTGTATTTGAAGATAAAATCTTTTTGCTTTCAAGAAGAAAGATCCAGCTGACTGAAATAAGTTCATTCGATGAAAATCAACAAAAATTGACAAGAACCACGAACAGTTCTTGTATTTTAAGATAAAATCTGAGGCTATTAAAGAAAAAACTTCTAGCTCGCTGAAATATGTTCACTTGCTGAAAATCAACAAAACCACGAAAAGTTCTTGTATTTGAAGATAAAATCTATTTGCTTTGAAGAAGAAAGATCCAGCTGACTGAAATAAGTTCATTCGATGAAAATCAACAAAAATTGACAAGAACCACGAACAGTTCTTGTATTTTAAGATAAAATCTGAGGCAATTAAAGAAAAAACTTCCAGCTCGCTGAAATATGTTCATTTGCTGAAAATCAACAAAACCACGAGAAGTTCTTGTATTTGAAGATAGAATCTTTTTGCTTTGAAGAAGAAAGATCGAGCTGACTGAAATAAGTTCATTGGATGAAAACCAACAAAAATTGATAAAAACCACGAAAAGTCCTTGTATTTTAAGATAAAGTCTTGCGCTATCAAAGAAAAAACTTCTAGCTCGCTGAAATATGTTCATTTGCTGAAAACCAACAAAATCACGAAAAGTTCTTGTATTTGAAGATAAAATCTTTTTGCTTTGAAGAAGAAACATCTCGCTGACTGAAATAAGTTCATCAGATGAAAACCAACAAAAATTGACAAGAACCACGAAAAGTTCTTGTGTTTTAGGATAAAATCTGACGCTATTAAAGAAAAAACTTCTCGCTCGCTGAAATATGTTCATTTGCTGAAAATCAACAAAACCACGAAAAGTTCTTGTATTTGAAGATAGAATCTTTTTGCTTTGAAGAAGAAAGATCTGGGTGACTGAAATAAGTTCATTGGATGAAAACCAACAAAAATTGACAACAACCACGAAAAGTTCATGTATTTTAAGATAAAATCTTGCGCTATTAAAGAAAAAACTTCCAGCTCGCTGAAATATGTTCATTTGCTGAAAACCAACAAAACCACGAAAAGTTCTTGTATTTGAAGATAAAATCTTTTTGCTTTGAAGAAGAAACAAACTTGGTAACTGAAATAAGTTCATCAGATGAAAACCAACAAAAATTGACAAGAACCACGAAAAGTTCTTGTATTTTAAGATAAAATCTGACGCTATTAAAGAAAAATGTTCTCCCTCGCTGAAATATGTTCATTTGCTGAAAATCAACAAAACCATGAAAAGTTCTTGTATTTGAAGATAAAATCTTTTTGCTTTGAAGAAGAAAGATCGAGGTGACAGAAATAAGTTCATCAGATGAAAACCAACAAAAATTGACAAGAACCACGAAAAGTTCTTGTGTTTTAGGATAAAATCTGACGCTATTAAAGAAAAAACTTCTCGCTCGCTGAAATATGTTCATTTGCTGAAAATCAACAAAACCACGAAAAGTTCTTGTATTTGAAGATCGAATCTTTTTGCTTTGAAGCAGAAAGATCTGGGTGACTGAAATAAGTTCATTGGATGAAAACCAACAAAAATTGACAAGAATCACGAAAAGTTCTTGTATTTTAAGATAAAATCTGACACTATTAAAGAAAAAACTTCTCCCTCGTTGAAATATGTTCATTTGCTGAAAACCAACAAAACCACGAAAAGTTCTTGTATTTGAAGATAAAATCTTTTTGCTCTGAAGAAGAAACAAACTTGGTGACTGAAATAAGTTCATCCGATGAAAACCAACAAAAATCGACAAGAACCACGAAAAGTTCTTGTATTTGAAGATAAAATATTTTTGCTTTCAAGAAGAAAGATCCAGCTGACTGAAATAAGTTCATTCGATGAAAACCAACAAAAATTGACAAGAACCACGAAAAGTTCTTGCATTTTAGGATAAAATCTGAGGCTATTAAAGAAAAAACTTCTCCCTCCCTGAAATAGGTTCATTTGCTGCAAATCAACAAAACCACGAGAAGTTCTTGTATTTCAAGATAGAATCTTTTTGCTTTGAAGAAGAAAGCTCTGGGTGAGTGAAATAAGTTCATTGGATGAAAACCAACAAAAATTGACAAGAACCACGAAAAGTTCTTGTATTTTAAGATAAAATCTTGCGCTATTGAAGAAAAAACTTCCAGCTCGCTGAAATATGTTCATTTGCTGAAAACCAACAAAACCACGAAAAGTTCTTGTATTTGAAGATAAAATCTTTTTGCTTTGAAGAAGAAAGATCCAGCTGACTGAAATAAGTTCATTCGATGAAAATCAACAAAAATTGACAAGAACCACGAACAGTTCTTGTATTTTAAGATAAAATCTGAGGCTATTAAAGAAAAAACTTCCAGCTCGCTGAAATATGTTCATTTGCTGAAAATCAACAAAACCACGAGAAGTTCTTGTATTTGAAGATAGAATCTTTTTGCTTTGAAGAAGAAAGATCGAGCTGACTGAAATAAGTTCATTGGATGAAAACCAACAAAAATTGATAAAAACCACGAAAAGTCCTTGTATTTTAAGATAAAGTCTTGCGCTATCAAAGAAAAAACTTCTAGCTCGCTGAAATATGTTCATTTGCTGAAAACCAACAAAATCACGAAAAGTTCTTGTATTTGAAGATAAAATCTTTTTGCTTTGAAGAAGAAACATCTCGCTGACTGAAATAAGTTCATCAGATGAAAACCAACAAAAATTGACAAGAACCACGAAAAGTTCTTGTGTTTTAGGATAAAATCTGACGCTATTAAAGAAAAAACTTCTCGCTCGCTGAAATATGTTCATTTGCTGAAAATCAACAAAACCACGAAAAGTTCTTGTATTTGAAGATAGAATCTTTTTGCTTTGAAGAAGAAAGATCTGGGTGACTGAAATAAGTTCATTGGATGAAAACCAACAAAAATTGACAAGAAGCACGAAACGTTCTTGTATTTTAAGATAAAATCTGACACTATTAAAGAAAAAACTTCTCCCTCGTTGAAATATGTTCATTTGCTGAAAACCAACAAAACCACGAAAAGTTCTTGTATTTGAAGATAAAATCTTTTTGCTTTGAAGAAGAAACAAACTTGGTGACTGAAATAAGTTCATCAGATGAAAACCAACAAAAATTGACAAGAACCACGAAAAGTTCTTGTATTTTAAGATAAAATCTGACGCTATTAAAGAAAAATGTTCTCCCTCGCTGAAATATGTTCATTTGCTGAAAATCAACAAAACCATGAAAAGTTCTTGTATTTGAAGATAAAATCTTTTTGCTTTGAAGAAGAAACATCTTGGTGACTGAAATAAGTTCATGAGATGAAAACCAACAAAAATTGACGAGAACCACGAAAAGTTCTTGTATTTTAAGATAAAATCTTGCGCTATTAAAGAAAAAACTTCCAGCTCGCTGAAATATGTTCATTTGCTGAAAATCAACAAAACCACGAAAAGTTCTTCTATTTGAAGATAAAATCTTTTTGCTTTGAAGAAGAAAGATGGAGGTGACTGAAATAAGTTCATCAGATGAAAACCAACAAAAATTGACAAGAACCACGAAAAGTTCTTGTGTTTTAGGATAAAATCTGAGGCTATTAAAGAAAAAACTTCTCGCTCGCTGAAATATGTTCATTTGCTGAAAATCAACAAAACCACGAAAAGTTCTTGTATTTGAAGATAGAATCTTTTTGCTTTGAAGAAGAAAGATCTGGGTGACTGAAATAAGTTCATTGGATGAAAACCAACAAAAATTGACAACAACCACGAAAAGTTCTTGTATTTTAAGATAAAATCTGACACTATTAAAGAAAAAACTTCTCCCTCGTTGAAATATGTTCATTTGCTGAAAACCAACAAAACCACGAAAAGTTCTTGTATTTGAAGATAAAATCTTTTTGCTCTGAAGAAGAAACAAACTTGGTGACTGAAATAAGTTCATCAGATGAAAACCAACAAAAATTGACAAGAACCACGAAAAGTTCTTGTATTTGAAGATAAAATCTTTTTGCTTTCAAGAAGAAAGATGCAGCTGACTGAAATAAGTTCATTCGATGAAAACCAACAAAAATTGACAAGAACCACGAAAAGTTCTTGTATTTTAAGATAAAATCTTGCGCTATTGAAGAAAAAGCTTCCTGCTCGCTGAAATATGTTCATTTGCTGAAAATCAACAAAACCACGAAAAGTTCTTTTATTTGAAGATAAAATCTTTTTGCTTTGAAGAAGAAAGATCTGGCTGACTGAAATAAGTTCATTCGATCAAAACCAACAAAAATTGACGAGAACCACGAAAAGTTCATGTATTTTAAGATAAAATCTTGCGCTATTAAAGAAAAAACTTCCAGCTCGCTGAAATATGTTCATTTGCTGAAAACCAACAAAACCACGAAAAGTTCTTGTATTTGAAGATAAAATCTATTTGCTTTGAAGAAGAAAGATCCAGCTGACTGAAATAAGTTCATTCGATGAAAATCAACAAAAATTGACAAGAACCACGAACAGTTCTTGTATTTTAAGATAAAATCTGAGGCAATTAAAGAAAAAACTTCCAGCTCGCTGAAATATGTTCATTTGCTGAAAATCAACAAAACCACGAGAAGTTCTTGTATTTGAAGATAGAATCTTTTTGCTTTGAAGAAGAAAGATCGAGCTGACTGAAATAAGTTCATTGGATGAAAACCAACAAAAATTGATAAAAACCACGAAAAGTCCTTGTATTTTAAGATAAAGTCTTGCGCTATCAAAGAAAAAACTTCTAGCTCGCTGAAATATGTTCATTTGCTGAAAACCAACAAAATCACGAAAAGTTCTTGTATTTGAAGATAAAATCTTTTTGCTTTGAAGAAGAAACATCTCGCTGACTGAAATAAGTTCATCAGATGAAAACCAACAAAAATTGACAAGAACCACGAAAAGTTCTTGTGTTTTAGGATAAAATCTGAGGCTATTAAAGAAAAAACTTCTCGCTCGCTGAAATATGTTCATTTGCTGAAAATCAACAAAACCACGAAAAGTTCTTGTATTTGAAGATAGAATCTTTTTGCTTTGAAGAAGAAAGATCTGGGTGACTGAAATAAGTTCATTGGATGAAAACCAACAAAAATTGACAACAACCACGAAAAGTTAATGTATTTTAAGATAAAATCTTGCGCTATTAAAGAAAAAACTTCCAGCTCGCTGAAATATGTTCATTTGCTGAAAACCAACAAAACCACGAAAAGTTCTTGTATTTGAAGATAAAATCTTTTTGCTTTGAAGAAGAAACAAACTTGGTGACTGAAATAAGTTCATCAGATGAAAACCAACAAAAATTGACAAGAACCACGAAAAGTTCTTGTATTTTAAGATAAAATCTGACGCTATTAAAGAAAAATGTTCTCCCTCGCTGAAATATGTTCATTTGCTGAAAATCAACAAAACCATGAAAAGTTCTTGTATTTGAAGATAAAATCCTTTTGCTTTGAAGAAGAAAGATCTCGCTGACTGAAATAAGTTCATTGGATGAAAACCAACAAAAATTGATAAGAACCACGAAAAGTCCTTGTATTTTAAGATAAAATCTTGCGCTATTAAAGAAAAAACTTCTCGCTCGCTGAAATATGTTCATTTGCTGAAAACCAACAAAATCACGAAAAGTTCTTGTATTTGCAGATAAAATCTTTTTGCTTTCAAGAAGAAAGATCCAGCTGACTGAAATAAGTTCATCAGATGAAAACCAACAAAAATTGACAAGAACCACGAAAAGTTCTTGTGTTTTAGGATAAAATCTGAGGCTATTAAAGAAAAAACTTCTCGCTCGCTGAAATATGTTCATTTGCTGAAAATCAACAAAACCACGAAAAGTTCTTGTATTTGAAGATAGAATCTTTTTGCTTTGAAGAAGAAACAAACTTGGTGTCTGAAATAAGTTGATCAGATGAAAACGAACAAAAATTGACACGAACCACAAAAAGTTCTTGTTTTTGAAGATAAAATCTTTTTGCTTTGAAGAAGAAAGATCGAGCTGACTGAAATAAGTTCATTCGATGAAAACCAACAAAAATTGACAAGAACCACGAAAAGTTCTTGTATTTTAGGATAAAATCTGACGCTATTAAAGAAAAAACTTCTCCCTCCCTGAAATAGGTTCATTTGCTGAAAATCAACAAAACCACGAGAAGTTCTTGTATTTGAAGATAGAATCTTTTTGCTTTGAAGAAGAAATCTCTGGGTGTGTGAAATAAGTTCATTGGATGAAAACCAACAAAAATTGACAAGAACCACGAAAAGTTCTTGTATTTTAAGATAAAATCTTGCGGTATTGAAGAAAAAGCTTCCAGCTCGCTGAAATATGTTCATTTGCTGAAAATCAACAAAACCATGAAAAGTTCTTGTATTTGAAGATAGAATCTTTTTGCTTTGAAGAAGAAAGATCTGGGTGACTGAAATAAGTTCATTGGATGAAAACCAACAAAAATTGACAAGAAGCACGAAAAATTCTTGTATTTTAAGATAAAATCTGACACTATTAAAGAAAAAACTTCTCCCTCGCTGAAATATGTTCATTTGCTGAAAATCAACAAAACCATGAAAAGTTCTTGTATTTGAAGATAAAATCTTTTTGCTTTCAAGAAGAAAGATCGAGCTGACTGAAATAAGTTCATTGGATGAACACCAACAAAAATTGATAAGAACCATGAAAAGTTCTTGTATTTTAAGATAAAATCTGACGCTATTAAAGAAAAAACTTCTTGCTCGCTGAAATATGTTCATTTGCTGAAAATCAACAAAACCATGAAAAGTTCTTGTATTTGAAGATAAAATCTTTTTGCTTTGAAGAAGAAAGATCGAGCTGACTGAAATAAGTTCATTGGATGAAAACCAACAAAAATTGATAAGAACCACGAAAAGTCCTTGTATTTTAAGATAAAATCTTGCGCGATTAAAGAAAAAACTTCTCGCTCGCTGAAATATGTTCATTTGCTGAAAACCAACAAAATCACGAAAAGTTCTTGTATTTGAAGATAAAATCTTTTTGCTTTCAAGAAGAAAGATCCAGCTGACTGAAATAAGTTCATTCGATGAAAATCAACAAAAATTGACAAGAACCACGAACAGTTCTTGTATTTTAAGATAAAATCTGAGGCTATTAAAGAAAAAACTTCTAGCTCGCTGAAATATGTTCACTTGCTGAAAATCAACAAAACCACGAAAAGTTCTTGTATTTGAAGATAAAATCTTTTTGCTTTGAAGAAGAAAGATCGAGGTGACTGAAATAAGTTCATCAGATGAAAACCAACAAAAATTGACAAGAACCACGAAAAGTTCTTGTGTTTTAGGATAAATTCTGAGGCTATGAAATAAAAAACTTCTCGCTCGCTGAAATATGTTCATTTGCTGAAAATCAACAAAACCACGAAAAGTTCTTGTATTTGAAGATAAAATCTTTTTGCTTTGAAGAAGAAACAAACTTGGTGACTGAAATAAGTTCATCAGATGAAAACCAACAAAAATTGACAAGAACCACGAAAAGTTCTTGTATTTGAAGATAAAATCTGACGCTATTAAAGAAAAATGTTCTCCCTCGCTGAAATATGTTCATTTGCTGAAAATCAACAAAACCATGAAAAGTTCTTGTATTTGAAGATAAAATCTTTTTGCTTTCAAGAAGAAAGATCGAGCTGACTGAAATAAGTTCATTGGATGAACACCAACAAAAATTGATAAGAACCACGAAAAGTTCTTGTATTTTAAGATAAAATCTGACGCTATTAAAGAAAAAACTTCTTGCTCGCTGAAATATGTTCATTTGCTGAAAATCAACAAAACCATGAAAAGTTCTTGTATTTGAAGATAAAGTCTTTTTGCTTTGAAGAAGAAAGATCGAGCTGACTGAAATAAGTTCATTGGATGAACACCAACAAAAATTGATAAGAACCACGAAAAGTGCTTGTATTTAAAGATAAAATCTTGCGCTATTAAAGAAAAAACTTCTAGCTCGCTGAAATATGTTCATTTGCTGAAAACCAACAAAATCACGAAAAGTTCTTGTATTTGCAGATAAAATCTTTTTGCTTTCAAGAAGAAAGATCCAGCTGACTGAAATAAGTTCATTAGATGAAAATCAACAAAAATTGACAAGAACCACGAACAGTTCTTGTATTTTAAGATAAAATCTGAGGCTATTAAAGAAAAAACTTCTAGCTCGCTGAAATATGTTCATTTGCTGAAAATCAACAAAACCACGAAAAGTTCTTGTATTTGAAGATAAAATCTTTTTGCTTTGAAGAAGAAAGATCGAGGTGACTGAAATAAGTTCATCAGATGAAAACCAACAAAAATTGACAAGAACCACGAAAAGTTCTTGTGTTTTAGGATAAAATCTGAGGCTATTAAAGAAAAAACTTCTCGCTCGCTGAAATATGTTCATTTGCTGAAAATCAACAAAACCACGAAAAGTTCTTGTATTTGAAGATAGAATCTTTTTGCTTTGAAGAAGAAAGCTCTGGGTGACTGAAATAAGTTCATTGGATGAAAACCAACAAAAATTGACAACAACCACGAAAAGTTCTTGTATTTTAAGATAAAATCTGACACTATTAAAGAAAAAACTTCTCCCTCGTTGAAATATGTTCATTTGCAGAAAACCAACAAAACCACGAAAAGTTCATGTATTTGAAGATAGAATCTTTTTGCTTTGAAGAAGAAAGCTCTGGGTGAGTGAAATAAGTTCATTGGATGAAAACCAACAAAAATTGACAAGAACGACGAAAAGTTCTTGTATTTTAAGATAAAATCTTGCGGTATTGAAGAAAAAGCTTCCAGCTCGCTGAAATATGTTCATTTGCTGAAAATCAACAAAACCATGAAAAGTTCTTGTATTTGAAGATAGAATCTTTTTGCTTTGAAGAAGAAAGATCTGGGTGACTGAAATAAGTTCATTGGATGAAAACCAACAAAAATTGATAAAAACCACGAAAGGTCCTTGTATTTTAAGATAAAATCTGACACTATTAAAGAAAAAACTTCTCCCTCGCTGAAATATGTTCATTTGCTGAAAACCAACAAAATCACGAAAGGTTCTTGTATTTGAAGATAAAATCTTTTTGCTTTGAAGAAGAAACATCTTGGTGACTGAAATAAGTTCATGAGATGAAAACCAACAAAAATTGACGAGAACCACGAAAAGTTCTTGTATTTTAAGATAAAATCTGAGGCTATTAAAGAAAAAACTTCTTGCTCGCTGAAATATGTTCATTTGTTGAAAATCAACAAAATCACGAAAAGTTCTTCTATTTGAAGATAAAATCTTTTTGCTTTGAAGAAGAAAGATCGAGGTGACTGAAATAAGTTCATCAGATGAAAACCAACAAAAATTGACAAGAACCACGAAAAGTTCTTCTATTTTAAGATAAAATCTGAGGCTATTAAAGAAAAAACGTCTTGCTCGCTGAAATATGTTCATTTGCTGAAAATCAACAAAACCACAAAAAGTTCTTGTATTTGAAGATAAAATCTTTTTGCTTTGAAGAAGAAAGATCTCGCTGACTGAAATAAGTTCATCAGATGAAAACCAACAAAAATAGACAAGAACCACGAAAAGTTCTTGTGTTTTAGGATAAAATCTGACGCTATTAAAGAAAAAACTTCTCGCACGCTGAAATATGTTCATTTGCAGAAAATCAACAAAACCACGAAAAGTTCTTGTATTTGAAGATAGAATCTTTTTGCTTTGAAGAAGAAAGATCTGGGTGACTGAAATAAGTTCATTGGATGAAAACCAACAAAAATTGACAAGAAGCACGAAACGTTCTTGTATTTTAAGATAAAATCTGACACTATTAAAGAAAAAATTTCTCCCTCGTTGAAATATGTTCATTTGCTAAAAACCAACAAAACCACAAAAAGTTCTTGTATTTGAAGATAAAATCTTTTTGCTTTGAAGAAGAAACAAACTTGGTGACTGAAATAAGTTCATCAGATGAAAACCAACAAAAATTGACAAGAACCACGAAAAGTTCTTGTATTTTAAGATAAAATCTGACGCTATTAAAGAAAAATGTTCTCCCTCGCTGAAATATGTTCATTTGCTGAAAATCAACAAAACCATGAAAAGTTCTTGTATTTGAAGATAAAATCTTTTTGCTTTCAAGAAGAAAGATCGAGCTGACTGAAATAAGTTCATTGGATGAAAACCAACAAAAATTGATAAGAACCACGAAAAGTTCTTGTATTTTAAGATAAAATCTTGCGCTATTAAAGAAAAAACTTCTAGCTCGCTGAAATATGTTCATTTGCTGAAAACCAACAAAATCACGAAAAGTTCTTGTATTTGAAGATAAAATCTTTTTGCTTTGAAGAAGAAACATCTTGGTGACTGAAATAAGTTCATGAGATGAAAACCAACAAAAATTGACGAGAAACACGAAAAGTTCATGTATTTTAAGATAAAATCTTGCGCTATTAAAGAAAAAACTTCCAGCTCGCTGAAATATGTTCATTTGCTGAAAACCAACAAAACCACGAAAAGTTCTTGTATTTGAAGATCGAATCTTTTTGCTTTGAAGAAGAAAGATCCAGCTGACTGAAATAAGTTCATTGGATGAAAACCAACAAAAATTGACAAGAACCACGAAAAGTTCTTGTATTTTAAGATAAAATCTGACACTATTAAAGAAAAAACTTCTCCCTCATTGAAATATGTTCATTTGCTGAAAACCAACAAAACCACGAAAAGTTCTTGTATTTGAAGATAAAATCTTTTTGCTCTGAAGAAGAAACAAACTTGGTGACTGAAATAAGTTCATCAGATGAAAACCAACAAAAATTGACAAGAACCACGAAAAGTTCTTGTATTTGAAGATAAAATCTTTTTTCTTTGAAGAAGAAAGATCCAGCTGACTGAAATAAGTTCATTCGATGAAAACCAACAAAAATTGACAAGAACCACGAAAAGTTCTTGTATTTTAAGATAAAATCTTGCGCTATTGAAGAAAAAGCTTCCTTCTCGCTGAAATATGTTCATTTGCTGAAAATCAACAAAACCACGAAAAGTTCTTGTATTTGAAGATAAAATCTTTTTGCTTTGAAGAAGAAAGATCTGGCTGACTGAAATAAGTTCATTCGATCAAAACCAACAAAAATTGACGAGAACCACGAAAAGTTCATGTATTTTAAGATAAAATCTTGCGCTATTAAAGAAAAAACTTCCAGCTCGCTGAAATATGTTCATTTGCTGAAAACCAACAAAACCACGAAAAGTTCTTGTGTTTGAAGATAAAATCTTTTTGCTTTGAAGAAGAAAGATCCAGCTGACTGAAATAAGTTCATTCGATGAAAACCAACAAAAATTGATAAAAACCACGAAAAGTCCTTGTATTTTAAGATAAAGTCTTGCGCTATCAAAGAAAAAACTTCTAGCTCGCTGAAATATGTTCATTTGCTGAAAACCAACAAAATCACGAAAAGTTCTTGTATTTGAAGATAAAATCTTTTTGCTTTGAAGAAGAAACATCTTGGTGACTGAAATAATTTCATGAGATGAAAACCAACAAAAATTAACGAGAACCACGAAAAGTTCTTCAATTTTAAGATAAAATCTGAGGCTATTAAAGAAAAAACTTCTTGCTCGCTGAAATATGTTCATTTGCTGAAAATCAACAAAACCACGAAAAGTCCTTGTATTTTAAGATAAAGTCTTGCGCTATCAAAGAAAAAACTTCTAGCTCGCTGAAATATGTTCATTTGCTGAAAACCAACAAAATCACGAAAAGTTCTTGTATTTGAAGATAAAATCTTTTTGCTTTGAAGAAGAAAGATCTCGCTGACTGAAATAAGTTCATTCGATGAAAACCAACAAAAATTGACAAGAACCACGAAAAGTTCTTGTATTTTAAGATAAAATCTGATGCTATTAAAGAAAAATCTTCTCCCACGCTGAAATATCTTCATTTGCAGAAAATCAACAAAACCACGAAAAGTTCTTGTATTTGAAGATAAAATCTTTTTGCTTTGAAGAAGAAAGATCTGGCTGACTGAAATAAGTTCATTCGATCAAAACCAACAAAAATTGACGAGAACCACGAAAAGTTCATGTATTTTAAGATAAAATCTTGCGCTATTAAAGAAAAAACTTCCAGCTCGCTGAAATATGTTCATTTGCTGAAAACCAACAAAACCACGAAAAGTTCTTGTATTTGAAGATAAAATCTTTTTGCTTTGAAGAAGAAACATCTTGGTGACTGAAATAATTTCATGAGATGAAAACCAATAAAAATTAACGAGAACCACGAAAAGTTCTTCTATTTTAAGATAAAATCTGAGGCTATTAAAGAAAAAACTTCTTGCTCGCTGAAATATGTTCATTTGCTGAAAACCAACAAAACCACGAAAAGTTCTTGTATTTGAAGATAGAATCTTTTTGCTTTGAAGAAGAAATCTCTGGGTGAGTGAAATAAGTTCATTCGATGAAAACCAACAAAAATTGACAAGAACCACGAAAAGTTCTTGTATTTTAAGATAAAATCTTGCGGTATTGAAGAAAAAGCTTCCAGCTCGCTGAAATATGTTCATTTGATGAAAATCAACAAAACCATGAAAAGTTCTTGTATTTGAAGATAGAATCTTTTTGCTTTGAAGAAGAAAGATCTGGGTGACTGAAATAAGTTCATTGGATGAAAACCAACAAAAATTGACAAGAAGCACGAAAAATTCTTGTATTTTAAGATAAAATCTGACACTATTAAAGAAAAAACTTCTCCCTCATTGAAATATGTTCATTTGCTGAAAACCAACAAAAGCACGAAAAGTTCTTGTATTTGAAGATAAAATCTTTTTGCTTTCAAGAAGAAAGATCCAGCTGACTGAAATAAGTTCATTAGATGAAAATCAACAAAAATTGACAAGAACCACGAACAGTTCTTGTATTTTAAGATAAAATCTGAGGCTATTAAAGAAAAAACTTCTAGCTCGCTGAAATATGTTCACTTGCTGAAAATCAACAAAACCACGAAAAGTTCTTGTATTTGAAGATAAAATCTTTTTGCTTTGAAGAAGAAAGATCGAGGTGACTGAAATAAGTTCATCAGATGAAAACCAACAAAAATTGACAAGAACCACGAAAAGTTCTTGTGTTTTAGGATAAAATCTGAGTATTAAAGAAAAAACTTGTCGCTCGCTGAAATCTGTTCATTTGCTGAAAATCAACAAAACCACGAAAAGTTCTTGTATTTGAAGATAAAATCTTTTTGCTTTGAAGAAGAAACAAACTTGGTGACTGAAATAAGTTCATCAGATGAAAACCAACAAAAATTGACAGGAACCACGAAAAGTTCTTGTATTTTAAGATAAAATCTGACGCTATTAAAGAAAAATGTTCTCCCTCGCTGAAATATGTTCATTTGCTGAAAATCAACAAAACCATGAAAAGTTCTTGTATTTGAAGATAAAATCTTTTTGCTTTCAAGAAGAAAGATCGAGCTGACTGAAATAAGTTCATTGGATGAAAACCAACAAAAATTGATAAGAACCACGAAAAGTCCTTGTATTTTAAGATAAAATCTTGCGCTATTAAAGAAAAAACTTCTAGCTCGCTGAAATATGTTCATTTGCTGAAAACCAACAAAATCACGAAAAGTTCTTGTATTTGCAGATAAAATCTTTTTGCTTTCAAGAAGAAAGATCCAGCTGACTGAAATAAGTTCATTAGATGAAAATCAACAAAAATTGACAAGAACCACGAACAGTTCTTGTATTTTAAGATAAAATCTGAGGCTATTAAAGAAAAAACTTCTAGCTCGCTGAAATATGTTCATTTGCTGAAAATCAACAAAACCACGAAAAGTTCTTGTATTTGAAGATAAAATCTTTTTGCTTTGAAGAAGAAAGATCGAGGTGACTGAAATGAGTTCATCAGATGAAAACCAACAAAAATTGACAAGAACCACGAAAAGTTCTTGTGTTTTAGGATAAAATCTGAGGCTATTAAAGAAAAAACTTCTCGCTCGCTGAAATATGTTCATTTGCTGAAAATCAACAAAACCACGAAAAGTTCTTGTATTTGAAGATAGAATCTTTTTGCTTTGAAGAAGAAAGATCTGGGTGACTGAAATAAGTTCATTGGATGAAAACCAACAAAAATTGACAACAACCACGAAAAGTTCTTGTATTTTAAGATAAAATCTGACACTATTAAAGAAAAAACTTCTCCCTCGTTGAAATATGTTCATTTGCAGAAAACCAACAAAACCACGAAAAGTTCATGTATTTGAATATAGAATCTTTTTGCTTTGAAGAAGAAAGCTCTGGGTGAGTGAAATAAGTTCATTGGATGAAAACCAACAAAAATTGACAAGAACCACGAAAAGTTCTTGTATTTTAAGATAAAATCTTGCGGTATTGAAGACAAAGCTTCCAGCTCGCTGAAATATGTTCATTTGCTGAAAATCAACAAAACCATGAAAAGTTCTTGTATTTGAAGATAGAATCTTTTTGCTTTGAAGAATAAAGATCTGGGTGACTGAAATAAGTTCATTGGATGAAAACCAACAAAAATTGATATAAACCACGAAAGGTCCTTGTATTTTAAGATAAAATCTGACACTATTAAAGAAAAAACTTCTCCCTCGCTGAAATATGTTCATTTGCTGAAAACCAACAAAATCACGAAAGGTTCTTGTATTTGAAGATAAAATCTTTTTGCTTTGAAGAAGAAACATCTTGGTGACTGAAATAAGTTCATGAGATGAAAACCAACAAAAATTGACGAGAACCACGAAAAGTTCTTGTATTTTAAGATAAAATCTGAGGCTATTAAAGAAAAAACTTCTAGCTCGCTGAAATATGTTCATTTGCTGAAAATCAACAAAATCACGAAAAGTTCTTCTATTTGAAGATAAAATCTTTTTGCTTTGAAGAAGAAAGATCGAGGTGACTGAAATAAGTTCATCAGATGAAAACCAACAAAAATTGACAAGAACCACGAAAAGTTCTTCTATTTTAAGATAAAATCTGAGGCTATTAAAGAAAAAACTTCTTGCTCGCTGAAATATGTTCATTTGCTGAAAACCAACAAAATCACGAAAGGTTCTTGTATTTGAAGATAAAATATTTTTGCTTCGAAGAAGAAACATCTTGGTGACTGAAATAAGTTCATGAGATGAAAACCAACAAAAATTGACGAGAACCACGAAAAGTTCTTGTATTTTAAGATAAAATCTGAGGCTATTAAAGAAAAAACTTCTAGCTCGCTGAAATATGTTCATTTGCTGAAAATCAACAAAATCACGAAAAGTTCTTCTATTTGAAGATAAAATCTTTTTGCTTTGAAGAAGAAAGATCGAGGTGACTGAAATAAGTTCATCAGATGAAAACCAACAAAAATTGACAAGAACCACGAAAAGTTCTTCTATTTTAAGATGAAATCTGAGGCTATTAAAGAAAAAACTTCTTGCTCGCTGAAATATGTTCATTTATTGAAAATCAACAAAACCACGAAAAGTTCTTGTATTTGAAGATAAAATCTTTTTGCTTTGAAGAAGAAAGATCTCGCTGACTGAAATAAGTTCATCAGATGAAAACCAACAAAAATAGACAAGAACCACGAAAAGTTCTTGTGTTTTAGGATAAAATCTGACGCTATTAAAGAAAAAACTTCTCGCTCGCTGAAATATGTTCATTTGCAGAAAATCAACAAAACCACGAAAAGTTCTTGTATTTGAAGATAGAATCTTTTTGCTTTGAAGAAGAAAGATCTGGGTGACTGAAATAAGTTCATTGGATGAAAACCAACAAAAATTGACAAGAAGCACGAAAAGTTCTTGTATTTTAAGATAAAATCTGACACTATTAAAGAAAAAACTTCTCCCTCGTTGAAATATGTTCATTTGCTAAAAACCAACAAAACCACGAAAAGTTCTTGTATTTGAAGATAAAATCTTTTTGCTTTGAAGAAGAACCATCTTGGTGACTGAAATAAGTTCATGAGATGAAAACCAACAAAAATTGACGAGAAACACGAAAAGTTCTTGTATTTTAAGATAAAATCTTGCGCTATTAAAGAAAAAACTTCTAGCTCGCTGAAATATGTTCATTTGCTGAAAACCAACAAAATCACGAAAAGTTCTTGTATTTGAAGATAAAATCTTTTTGCTTTGAAGAAGAAACATCTTGGTGACTGAAATAAGTTCATGAGATGAAAGCCAACAAAAATTGACGAGAAACACGAAAAGTTCATGTATTTTAAGATAAAATCTTGCGCTATTAAAGAAAAAACTTCCAGCTCGCTGAAATATGTTCATTTGCTGAAAACCAACAAAACCACGAAAAGTTCTTGTATTTGAAGATAAAATCTTTTTGCATTCAAGAAGAAAGATCCAGCTGACTGAAATAAGTTCATTAGATGAAAATCAACAAAAATTGACAAGAACCACGAACAGTTCTTGTATTTTAAGATAAAATCTGAGGCTATTAAAGAAAAAACTTCTAGCTCGCTGAAATATGTTCATTTGCTGAAAATCAACAAAACCACGAAAAGTTCTTGTATTTGAAGATAAAATCTTTTTGCTTTGAAGAAGAAAGATCGAGGTGACAGAAATAAGTTCATCAGATGAAAACCAACAAAAATTGACAAGAACCACGAAAAGTTCTTGTGTTTTAGGATAAAATCTGACGCTATTAAAGAAAAAACTTCTCGCTCGCTGAAATATGTTCATTTGCTGAAAATCAACAAAACCACGAAAAGTTCTTGTATTTGAAGATCGAATCTTTTTGCTTTGAAGAAGAAAGATCTGGGTGACTGAAATAAGTTCATTGGATGAAAACCAACAAAAATTGACAAGAACCACGAAAAGTTCTTGTATTTTAAGATAAAATCTGACACTATTAAAGAAAAAACTTCTCCCTCGTTGAAATATGTTCATTTGCTGAAAACCAACAAAACCACGAAAAGTTCTTGTATTTGAAGATAAAATCTTTTTGCTCTGAAGAAGAAACAAACTTGGTGACTGAAATAAGTTCATCAGATGAAAACCAACAAAAATTGACAAGAACCACGAAAAGTTCTTGTATTTGAATATAAAATCTTTTTGCTTTCAAGAAGAAAGATCCAGCTGACTGAAACAAGTTCATTCGATGAAAACCAACAAAAATTGACAAGAACCACGAAAAGTTCTTGCATTTTAGGATAAAATCTGACGCTATTAAAGAAAAAACTTCTCCCTCCCTGAAATAGGTTCATTTGCTGAAAATCAACAAAACCACGAGAAGTTCTTGTATTTCAAGATAGAATCTTTTTGCTTTGAAGAAGAAAGCTCTGGGTGATTGAAATAAGTTCATTGGATGAAAACCAACAAAAATTGACGAGAAACACGAAAAGTTCATGTATTTTAAGATAAAATCTTGCGCTATTAAAGAAAAAACTTCCAGCTCGCTGAAATATGTTCATTTGCTGAAAACCAACAAAACCACGAAAAGTTCTTGTATTTGAAGATCGAATCTTTTTGCTTTGAAGAAGAAAGATCCAGCTGACTGAAATAAGTTCATTGGATGAAAACCAACAAAAATTGACAAGAACCACGAAAAGTTCTTGTATTTTAAGATAAAATCTGACACTATTAAAGAAAAAACTTCTCCCTCGTTGAAATATGTTCATTTGCTGAAAACCAACAAAACCACGAAAAGTTCTTGTATTTGAAGATAAAATCTTTTTGCTCTGAAGAAGAAACAAACTTGGTGACTGAAATAAGTTCATCAGATGAAAACCAACAAAAATTGACAAGAACCACGAAAAGTTCTTGTATTTGAAGATAAAATCTTTTTTCTTTGAAGAAGAAAGATCCAGCTGACTGAAATAAGTTCATTCGATGAAAACCAACAAAAATTGACAAGAACCACGAAAAGTTCTTGTATTTTAAGATAAAATCTTGCGCTATTGAAGAAAAAGCTTCCTTCTCGCTGAAATATGTTCATTTGCTGAAAATCAACAAAACCACGAAAAGTTCTTGTATTTGAAGATAAAATCTTTTTGCTTTGAAGAAGAAAGATCTGGCTGACTGAAATAAGTTCATTCGATCAAAACCAACAAAAATTGACGAGAACCACGAAAAGTTCATGTATTTTAAGATAAAATCTTGCGCTATTAAAGAAAAAACTTCCAGCTCGCTGAAATATGTTCATTTGCTGAAAACCAACAAAACCACGAAAAGTTCTTGTGTTTGAAGATAAAATCTTTTTGCTTTCAAGAAGAAAGATCCAGCTGACTGAAATAAGTTCATTAGATGAAAATCAACAAAAATTGACAAGAACCACGAACAGTTCTTGTATTTTAAGATAAAATCTGAGGCTATTAAAGAAAAAACTTCTAGCTCGCTGAAATATGTTCACTTGCTGAAAATCAACAAAACCACGAGAAGTTCTTGTATTTGAAGATAGAATCTTTTTGCTTTCAAGAAGAAAGATCGAGCTGACTGAAATAAGTTCATTGGATGAAAACCAACAAAAATTGATAAAAACCACGAAAAGTCCTTGTATTTCAAGATAAAGTCTTGCGCTATCAAAGAAAAAACTTCTAGCTCGCTGAAATATGTTCATTTGCTGAAAACCAACAAAATCACGAAAAGTTCTTGTATTTGAAGATAAAATCTTTTTGCTTTGAAGAAGAAACATCTTGGTGACTGAAATAATTTCATGAGATGAAAACCAACAAAAATTAACGAGAACCACGAAAAGTTCTTCAATTTTAAGATAAAATCTGAGGCTATTAAAGAAAAAACTTCTTGCTCGCTGAAATATGTTCATTTGCTGAAAATCAACAAAACCACGAAAAGTCCTTGTATTTTAAGATAAAGTCTTGCGCTATCAAAGAAAAAACTTCTAGCTCGCTGAAATATGTTCATTTGCTGAAAACCAACAAAATCACGAAAAGTTCTTGTATTTGAAGATAAAATCTTTTTGCTTTGAAGAAGAAAGATCTCGCTGACTGAAATAAGTTCATTCGATGAAAACCAACAAAAATTGACAAGAACCACGAAAAGTTCTTGTATTTTAAGATAAAATCTGATGCTATGAAAGAAAAATCTTCTCCCACGCTGAAATATCTTCATTTGCAGAAAATCAACAAAACCACGAAAAGTTCTTGTATTTGAAGATAAAATCTTTTTGCTTTGAAGAAGAAAGATCTGGCTGACTGAAATAAGTTCATTCGATCAAAACCAACAAAAATTGACGAGAACCACGAAAAGTTCATGTATTTTAAGATAAAATCTTGCGCTATTAAAGAAAAAACTTCCAGCTCGCTGAAATATGTTCATTTGCTGAAAACCAACAAAACCACGAAAAGTTCTTGTATTTGAAGATAAAATCTTTTTGCTTTGAAGAAGAAACATCTTGGTGACTGAAATAATTTCATGAGATGAAAACCAATAAAAATTAACGAGAACCACGAAAAGTTCTTCTATTTTAAGATAAAATCTGAGGCTATTAAAGAAAAAACTTCTTGCTCGCTGAAATATGTTCATTTGCTGAAAACCAACAAAACCACGAAAAGTTCTTGTATTTGAAGATAAAATCTTTTTGCTTTGAAGAAGAAAGATCGAGCTGACTGAAATAAGTTCATTCGATGAGAACCAACAAAAATTGACAAGAACCACGAAAAGTTCTTGTATTTTAGGATAAAATCTGACGCTATTAAAGAAAAAACTTCTCCCTCCCTGAAATAGGTTCATTTGCTGAAAATCAACAAAACCACGAGAAGTTCTTGTATTTGAAGATAGAATCTTTTTGCTTTGAAGAAGAAATCTCTGGGTGAGTGAAATAAGTTCATTGGATGAAAACCAATAAAAATTGACAAGAACCACGAAAAGTTCTTGTATTTTAAGATAAAATCTTGCGGTATTGAAGAAAAAGCTTCCAGCTCGCTGAAATATGTTCATTTGATGAAAATCAACAAAACCATGAAAAGTTCTTGTATTTGAAGATAGAATCTTTTTGCTTTGAAGAAGAAAGATCTGGGTGACTGAAATAAGTTCATTGGATGAAAACCAACAAAAATTGACAAGAAGCACGAAAAATTCTTGTATTTTAAGATAAAATCTGACACTATTAAAGAAAAAACTTCTCCCTCATTGAAATATGTTCATTTGCTGAAAACCAACAAAAGCACGAAAAGTTCTTGTATTTGAAGATAAAATCTTTTTGCTTTGAAGAAGAAACAAACTTGGTGACTGAAATAAGTTCATCAGATGAAAACCAACAAAAATTGACAAGAACCACGAAAAGTTCTTGTATTTTAAGATAAAATCTGACGCTATTAAAGAAAAATGTTCTCCCTCGCTGAAATATGTTTATTTGCTGAAAATCAACAAAACCATGAAAAGTTCTTATATTTGAAGATAAAATCTTTTTGCTTTCAAGAAGAAAGATCGAGCTGACTGAAATAAGTTCATTGGATGAACACCAACAAAAATTGATAAGAACCATGAAAAGTTCTTGTATTTTAAGATAAAATCTGACGCTATTAAAGAAAAAACTTCTTGCTCGCTGAAATATTTTCATTTGCTGAAAATCAACAAAACCATGAAAAGTTCTTGTATTTGAAGATAAAATCTTTTTGCTTTGAAGAAGAAAGATCGAGCTGACTGAAATAAGTTCATTGGATGAAAACCAACAAAAATTGATAAGAACCACGAAAAGTCCTTGTATTTTAAGATAAAATCTTGCGCGATTAAAGAAAAAACTTCTCGCTCGCTGAAAAATGTTCATTTGCTGAAAACCAACAAAATCACGAAAAGTTCTTGTATTTGAAGATAAAACCTTTTTGCTTTCAAGAAGAAAGATCCAGCTGACTGAAATAAGTTCATTAGATGAAAATCAACAAAAATTGACAAGAACCACGAACAGTTCTTGTATTTTAAGATAAAATCTGAGGCTATTAAAGAAAAAACTTCTAGCTCGCTGAAATATGTTCACTTGCTGAAAATCAACAAAACCACGAAAAGTTCTTGTATTTGAAGATAAAATCTTTTTGCTTTGAAGAAGAAAGATCGAGGTGACTGAAATAAGTTCATCAGATGAAAACCAACAAAAATTGACAAGAACCACGAAAAGTTCTTGTGTTTTAGGATAAAATCTGAGTATTAAAGAAAAAACTTCTCGCTCGCTGAAATCTGTTCATTTGCTGAAAATCAACAAAACCACGAAAAGTTCTTGTATTTGAAGATAAAATCTTTTTGCTTTGAAGAAGAAACAAACTTGGTGACTGAAATAAGTTCATCAGATGAAAACCAACAAAAATTGACAGGAACCACGAAAAGTTCTTGTATTTTAAGATAAAATCTGACGCTATTAAAGAAAAATGTTCTCCCTCGATGAAATATGTTCATTTGCTGAAAATCAACAAAACCATGAAAAGTTCTTGTATTTGAAGATAAAATCTTTTTGCTTTCAAGAAGAAAGATCGAGCTGACTGAAATAAGTTCATTGGATGAAAACCAACAAAAATTGATAAGAACCACGAAAAGTCCTTGTATTTTAAGATAAAATCTTGCGCTATTAAAGAAAAAACTTCTAGCTCGCTGAAATATGTTCATTTGCTGAAAACCAACAAAATCACGAAAAGTTCTTGTATTTGCAGATAAAATCTTTTTGCTTTCAAGAAGAAAGATCCAGCTGACTGAAATAAGTTCATTAGATGAAAATCAACAAAAATTGACAAGAACCACGAACAGTTCTTGTATTTTAAGATAAAATCTGAGGCTATTAAAGAAAAAACTTCTAGCTCGCTGAAATATGTTCATTTGCTGAAAATCAACAAAACCACGAAAAGTTCTTGTATTTGAAGATAAAATCTTTTTGCTTTGAAGAAGAAAGATCGAGCTGACTGAAATAAGTTCATTCGATGAGAACCAACAAAAATTGACAAGAACCACGAAAAGTTCTTGTATTTTAGGATAAAATCTGACGCTATTAAAGAAAAAACTTCTCCCTCCCTGAAATAGGTTCATTTGCTGAAAATCAACAAAACCACGAGAAGTTCTTGTATTTGAAGATAGAATCTTTTTGCTTTGAAGAAGAAATCTCTGGGTGAGTGAAATAAGTTCATTGGATGAAAACCAATAAAAATTGACAAGAACCACGAAAAGTTCTTGTATTTTAAGATAAAATCTTGCGGTATTGAAGAAAAAGCTTCCAGCTCGCTGAAATATGTTCATTTGATGAAAATCAACAAAACCATGAAAAGTTCTTGTATTTGAAGATAGAATCTTTTTGCTTTGAAGAAGAAAGATCTGGGTGACTGAAATAAGTTCATTGGATGAAAACCAACAAAAATTGACAAGAAGCACGAAAAATTCTTGTATTTTAAGATAAAATCTGACACTATTAAAGAAAAAACTTCTCCCTCATTGAAATATGTTCATTTGCTGAAAACCAACAAAAGCACGAAAAGTTCTTGTATTTGAAGATAAAATCTTTTTGCTTTGAAGAAGAAACAAACTTGGTGACTGAAATAAGTTCATCAGATGAAAACCAACAAAAATTGACAAGAACCACGAAAAGTTCTTGTATTTTAAGATAAAATCTGACGCTATTAAAGAAAAATGTTCTCCCTCGCTGAAATATGTTTATTTGCTGAAAATCAACAAAACCATGAAAAGTTCTTGTATTTGAAGATAAAATCTTTTTGCTTTCAAGAAGAAAGATCGAGCTGACTGAAATAAGTTCATTGGATGAACACCAACAAAAATTGATAAGAACCATGAAAAGTTCTTGTATTTTAAGATAAAATCTGACGCTATTAAAGAAAAAACTTCTTGCTCGCTGAAATATTTTCATTTGCTGAAAATCAACAAAACCATGAAAAGTTCTTGTATTTGAAGATAAAATCTTTTTGCTTTGAAGAAGAAAGATCGAGCTGACTGAAATAAGTTCATTGGATGAAAACCAACAAAAATTGATAAGAACCACGAAAAGTCCTTGTATTTTAAGATAAAATCTTGCGCGATTAAAGAAAAAACTTCTCGCTCGCTGAAAAATGTTCATTTGCTGAAAACCAACAAAATCACGAAAAGTTCTTGTATTTGAAGATAAAATCTTTTTGCTTTCAAGAAGAAAGATCCAGCTGACTGAAATAAGTTCATTAGATGAAAATCAACAAAAATTGACAAGAACCACGAACAGTTCTTGTATTTTAAGATAAAATCTGAGGCTATTAAAGAAAAAACTTCTAGCTCGCTGAAATATGTTCACTTGCTGAAAATCAACAAAACCACGAAAAGTTCTTGTATTTGAAGATAAAATCTTTTTGCTTTGAAGAAGAAAGATCGAGGTGACTGAAATAAGTTCATCAGATGAAAACCAACAAAAATTGACAAGAACCACGAAAAGTTCTTGTGTTTTAGGATAAAATCTGAGTATTAAAGAAAAAACTTCTCGCTCGCTGAAATCTGTTCATTTGCTGAAAATCAACAAAACCACGAAAAGTTCTTGTATTTGAAGATAAAATCTTTTTGCTTTGAAGAAGAAACAAACTTGGTGACTGAAATAAGTTCATCAGATGAAAACCAACAAAAATTGACAGGAACCACGAAAAGTTCTTGTATTTTAAGATAAAATCTGACGCTATTAAAGAAAAATGTTCTCCCTCGATGAAATATGTTCATTTGCTGAAAATCAACAAAACCATGAAAAGTTCTTGTATTTGAAGATAAAATCTTTTTGCTTTCAAGAAGAAAGATCGAGCTGACTGAAATAAGTTCATTGGATGAAAACCAACAAAAATTGATAAGAACCACGAAAAGTCCTTGTATTTTAAGATAAAATCTTGCGCTATTAAAGAAAAAACTTCTAGCTCGCTGAAATATGTTCATTTGCTGAAAACCAACAAAATCACGAAAAGTTCTTGTATTTGCAGATAAAATCTTTTTGCTTTCAAGAAGAAAGATCCAGCTGACTGAAATAAGTTCATTAGATGAAAATCAACAAAAATTGACAAGAACCACGAACAGTTCTTGTATTTTAAGATAAAATCTGAGGCTATTAAAGAAAAAACTTCTAGCTCGCTGAAATATGTTCATTTGCTGAAAATCAACAAAACCACGAAAAGTTCTTGTATTTGAAGATAAAATCTTTTTGCTTTGAAGAAGAAAGATCGAGGTGACTGAAATGAGTTCATCAGATGAAAACCAACAAAAATTGACAAGAACCACGAAAAGTTCTTGTGTTTTAGGATAAAATCTGAGGCTGTTAAAGAAAAAACTTCTCGCTCGCTGAAATATGTTCATTTGCTGAAAATCAACAAAACCACGAAAAGTTCTTGTATTTGAAGATAGAATCTTTTTGCTTTGAAGAAGAAAGATCTGGGTGACTGAAATAAGTTCATTGGATGAAAACCAACAAAAATTGACAACAACCACGAAAAGTTCTTGTATTTTAAGATAAAATCTGACACTATTAAACAAAAAAATTCTCCCTCGTTGAAATATGTTCATTTGCAGAAAACCAACAAAACCACGAAAAGTTCATGTATTTGAATATAGAATCTTTTTGCTTTGAAGAAGAAAGCTCTGGGTGAGTGAAATAAGTTCATTGGATGAAAACCAACAAAAATTGACAAGAACCACGAAAAGTTCTTGTATTTTAAGATAAAATCTTGCGGTATTGAAGACAAAGCTTCCAGCTCGCTGAAATATGTTCATTTGCTGAAAATCAACAAAACCATGAAAAGTTCTTGTATTTGAAGATAGAATCTTTTTGCTTTGAAGAATAAAGATCTGGGTGACTGAAATAAGTTCATTGGATGAAAACCAACAAAAATTGATAAAAACCACGAAAGGTCCTTGTATTTTAAGATAAAATCTGACACTATTAAAGAAAAAACTTCTCCCTCGCTGAAATATGTTCATTTGCTGAAAACCAACAAAATCACGAAAGGTTCTTGTATTTGAAGATAAAATCTTTTTGCTTTGAAGAAGAAACATCTTGGTGACTGAAATAAGTTCATGAGATGAAAACCAACAAAAATTGACGAGAACCACGAAAAGTTCTTGTATTTTAAGATAAAATCTGAGGCTATTAAAGAAAAAACTTCTAGCTCGCTGAAATATGTTCATTTGCTGAAAATCAACAAAATCACGAAAAGTTCTTCTATTTGAAGATAAAATCTTTTTGCTTTGAAGAAGAAAGATCGAGGTGACTGAAATAAGTTCATCAGATGAAAACCAACAAAAATTGACAAGAACCACGAAAAGTTCTTCTATTTTAAGATAAAATCTGAGGCTATTAAAGAAAAAACTTCTTGCTCGCTGAAATATGTTCATTTGCTGAAAACCAACAAAATCACGAAAGGTTCTTGTATTTGAAGATAAAATATTTTTGCTTCGAAGAAGAAACATCTTGGTGACTGAAATAAGTTCATCAGATGAAAACCAACAAAAATTGACAAGAACCACGAAAAGTTCTTCTATTTTAAGATAAAATCTGAGGCTATTAAAGAAAAAACTTCTTGCTCGCTGAAATATGTTCATTTGCTGAAAACCAACAAAATCACGAAAGGTTCTTGTATTTGAAGATAAAATATTTTTGCTTCGAAGAAGAAACATCTTGGTGACTGAAATAAGTTCATGAGATGAAAACCAACAAAAATTGACGAGAACCACGAAAAGTTCTTGTATTTTAAGATAAAATCTGAGGCTATTAAAGAAAAAACTTCTAGCTCGCTGAAATATGTTCATTTGCTGAAAATCAACAAAATCACGAAAAGTTCTTCTATTTGAAGATAAAATCTTTTTGCTTTGAAGAAGAAAGATCGAGGTGACTGAAATAAGTTCATCAGATGAAAACCAACAAAAATTGACAAGAACCACGAAAAGTTCTTCTATTTTAAGATGAAATCTGAGGCTATTAAAGAAAAAACTTCTTGCTCGCTGAAATATGTTCATTTATTGAAAATCAACAAAACCACGAAAAGTTCTTGTATTTGAAGATAAAATCTTTTTGCTTTGAAGAAGAAAGATCTCGCTGACTGAAATAAGTTCATCAGATGAAAACCAACAAAAATAGACAAGAACCACGAAAAGTTCTTGTGTTTTAGGATAAAATCTGACGCTATTAAAGAAAAAACTTCTCGCTCGCTGAAATATGTTCATTTGCTGAAAACCAACAAAATCACGAAAAGTTCTTGTATTTGAAGATAAAATCTTTTTGCTTTGAAGAAGAAACATCTTGGTGACTGAAATAAGTTCATGAGATGAAAGCCAACAAAAATTGACGAGAAACACGAAAAGTTCATGTATTTTAAGATAAAATCTTGCGCTATTAAAGAAAAAACTTCCAGCTCGCTGAAATATGTTCATTTGCTGAAAACCAACAAAACCACGAAAAGTTCTTGTATTTGAAGATAAAATCTTTTTGCTTTCAAGAAGAAAGATCCAGCTGACTGAAATAAGTTCATTAGATGAAAATCAACAAAAATTGACAAGAACCACGAACAGTTCTTGTATTTTAAGATAAAATCTGAGGCTATTAAAGAAAAAACTTCTAGCTCGCTGAAATATGTTCATTTGCTGAAAATCAACAAAACCACGAAAAGTTCTTGTATTTGAAGATAAAATCTTTTTGCTTTGAAGAAGAAAGATCGAGGTGACAGAAATAAGTTCATCAGATGAAAACCAACAAAAATTGAGAAGAACCACGAAAAGTTCTTGTGTTTTAGGATAAAATCTGACGCTATTAAAGAAAAAACTTCTCGCTCGCTGAAATATGTTCATTTGCTGAAAATCAACAAAACCACGAAAAGTTCTTGTATTTGAAGATCGAATCTTTTTGCTTTGAAGAAGAAAGATCTGGGTGACTGAAATAAGTTCATTGGATGAAAACCAACAAAAATTGATAAGAACCACGAAAAGTCCTTGTATTTTAAGATAAAATCTTGCGCTATTAAAGAAAAAACTTCTAGCTCGCTGAAATATGTTCATTTGCTGAAAACCAACAAAATCACGAAAAGTTCTTGTATTTGCAGATAAAATCTTTTTGCTTTCAAGAAGAAAGATCCAGCTGACTGAAATAAGTTCATTAGATGAAAATCAACAAAAATTGACAAGAACCACGAACAGTTCTTGTATTTTAAGATAAAATCTGAGGCTATTAAAGAAAAAACTTCTAGCTCGCTGAAATATGTTCATTTGCTGAAAATCAACAAAACCACGAAAAGTTCTTGTATTTGAAGATAAAATCTTTTTGCTTTGAAGAAGAAAGATCGAGGTGACTGAAATGAGTTCATCAGATGAAAACCAACAAAAATTGACAAGAACCACGAAAAGTTCTTGTGTTTTAGGATAAAATCTGAGGCTGTTAAAGAAAAAACTTCTCGCTCGCTGAAATATGTTCATTTGCTGAAAATCAACAAAACCACGAAAAGTTCTTGTATTTGAAGATAGAATCTTTTTGCTTTGAAGAAGAAAGATCTGGGTGACTGAAATAAGTTCATTGGATGAAAACCAACAAAAATTGACAACAACCACGAAAAGTTCTTGTATTTTAAGATAAAATCTGACACTATTAAACAAAAAAATTCTCCCTCGTTGAAATATGTTCATTTGCAGAAAACCAACAAAACCACGAAAAGTTCATGTATTTGAATATAGAATCTTTTTGCTTTGAAGAAGAAAGCTCTGGGTGAGTGAAATAAGTTCATTGGATGAAAACCAACAAAAATTGACAAGAACCACGAAAAGTTCTTGTATTTTAAGATAAAATCTTGCGGTATTGAAGACAAAGCTTCCAGCTCGCTGAAATATGTTCATTTGCTGAAAATCAACAAAACCATGAAAAGTTCTTGTATTTGAAGATAGAATCTTTTTGCTTTGAAGAATAAAGATCTGGGTGACTGAAATAAGTTCATTGGATGAAAACCAACAAAAATTGATAAAAACCACGAAAGGTCCTTGTATTTTAAGATAAAATCTGACACTATTAAAGAAAAAACTTCTCCCTCGCTGAAATATGTTCATTTGCTGAAAACCAACAAAATCACGAAAGGTTCTTGTATTTGAAGATAAAATCTTTTTGCTTTGAAGAAGAAACATCTTGGTGACTGAAATAAGTTCATGAGATGAAAACCAACAAAAATTGACGAGAACCACGAAAAGTTCTTGTATTTTAAGATAAAATCTGAGGCTATTAAAGAAAAAACTTCTAGCTCGCTGAAATATGTTCATTTGCTGAAAATCAACAAAATCACGAAAAGTTCTTCTATTTGAAGATAAAATCTTTTTGCTTTGAAGAAGAAAGATCGAGGTGACTGAAATAAGTTCATCAGATGAAAACCAACAAAAATTGACAAGAACCACGAAAAGTTCTTCTATTTTAAGATAAAATCTGAGGCTATTAAAGAAAAAACTTCTTGCTCGCTGAAATATGTTCATTTGCTGAAAACCAACAAAATCACGAAAGGTTCTTGTATTTGAAGATAAAATATTTTTGCTTCGAAGAAGAAACATCTTGGTGACTGAAATAAGTTCATCAGATGAAAACCAACAAAAATTGACAAGAACCACGAAAAGTTCTTCTATTTTAAGATAAAATCTGAGGCTATTAAAGAAAAAACTTCTTGCTCGCTGAAATATGTTCATTTGCTGAAAACCAACAAAATCACGAAAGGTTCTTGTATTTGAAGATAAAATATTTTTGCTTCGAAGAAGAAACATCTTGGTGACTGAAATAAGTTCATGAGATGAAAACCAACAAAAATTGACGAGAACCACGAAAAGTTCTTGTATTTTAAGATAAAATCTGAGGCTATTAAAGAAAAAACTTCTAGCTCGCTGAAATATGTTCATTTGCTGAAAATCAACAAAATCACGAAAAGTTCTTCTATTTGAAGATAAAATCTTTTTGCTTTGAAGAAGAAAGATCGAGGTGACTGAAATAAGTTCATCAGATGAAAACCAACAAAAATTGACAAGAACCACGAAAAGTTCTTCTATTTTAAGATGAAATCTGAGGCTATTAAAGAAAAAACTTCTTGCTCGCTGAAATATGTTCATTTATTGAAAATCAACAAAACCACGAAAAGTTCTTGTATTTGAAGATAAAATCTTTTTGCTTTGAAGAAGAAAGATCTCGCTGACTGAAATAAGTTCATCAGATGAAAACCAACAAAAATAGACAAGAACCACGAAAAGTTCTTGTGTTTTAGGATAAAATCTGACGCTATTAAAGAAAAAACTTCTCGCTCGCTGAAATATGTTCATTTGCTGAAAACCAACAAAATCACGAAAAGTTCTTGTATTTGAAGATAAAATCTTTTTGCTTTGAAGAAGAAACATCTTGGTGACTGAAATAAGTTCATGAGATGAAAGCCAACAAAAATTGACGAGAAACACGAAAAGTTCATGTATTTTAAGATAAAATCTTGCGCTATTAAAGAAAAAACTTCCAGCTCGCTGAAATATGTTCATTTGCTGAAAACCAACAAAACCACGAAAAGTTCTTGTATTTGAAGATAAAATCTTTTTGCTTTCAAGAAGAAAGATCCAGCTGACTGAAATAAGTTCATTAGATGAAAATCAACAAAAATTGACAAGAACCACGAACAGTTCTTGTATTTTAAGATAAAATCTGAGGCTATTAAAGAAAAAACTTCTAGCTCGCTGAAATATGTTCATTTGCTGAAAATCAACAAAACCACGAAAAGTTCTTGTATTTGAAGATAAAATCTTTTTGCTTTGAAGAAGAAAGATCGAGGTGACAGAAATAAGTTCATCAGATGAAAACCAACAAAAATTGACAAGAACCACGAAAAGTTCTTGTGTTTTAGGATAAAATCTGACGCTATTAAAGAAAAAACTTCTCGCTCGCTGAAATATGTTCATTTGCTGAAAATCAACAAAACCACGAAAAGTTCTTGTATTTGAAGATCGAATCTTTTTGCTTTGAAGAAGAAAGATCTGGGTGACTGAAATAAGTTCATTGGATGAAAACCAACAAAAATTGACAAGAACCACGAAAAGTTCTTGTATTTTAAGATAAAATCTGACACTATTAAAGAAAAAACTTCTCCCTCGTTGAAATATGTTCATTTGCTGAAAACCAACAAAACCACGAAAAGTTCTTGTATTTGAAGATAAAATCTTTTTGCTCTGAAGAAGAAACAAACTTGGTGACTGAAATAAGTTCATCAGATGAAAACCAACAAAAATTGACAAGAACCACGAAAAGTTCTTGTATTTGAATATAAAATCTTTTTGCTTTCAAGAAGAAAGATCCAGCTGACTGAAACAAGTTCATTCGATGAAAACCAACAAAAATTGACAAGAACCACGAAAAGTTCTTGCATTTTAGGATAAAATCTGACGCTATTAAAGAAAAAACTTCTCCCTCCCTGAAATAGGTTCATTTGCTGAAAATCAACAAAACCACGAGAAGTTCTTGTATTTCAAGATAGAATCTTTTTGCTTTGAAGAAGAAAGCTCTGGGTGAGTGAAATAAGTTCATTGGATGAAAACCAACAAAAATTGACAAGAACCACGAAAAGTTCATGTATTTTAAGATAAAATCTTGCGCTATTAAAGAAAAAACTTCCAGCTCGCTGAAATATGTTCATTTGCTGAAAACCAACAAAACCACGAAAAGTTCTTGTATTTGAAGATAAAATCTTTTTGCTTTGAAGAAGAAAGATCCAGCTGACTGAAATAAGTTCATTCGATGAAAATCAACAAAAATTGACAAGAACCACGAACAGTTCTTGTATTTTAAGATAAAATCTGAGGCTATTAAAGAAAAAACTTCCAGCTCGCTGAAATATGTTCATTTGCTGAAAATCAACAAAACCACGAGAAGTTCTTGTATTTGAAGATAGAATCTTTTTGCTTTGAAGAAGAAAGATCGAGCTGACTGAAATAAGTTCATTGGATGAAAACCAACAAAAATTGATAAAAACCACGAAAAGTCCTTGTATTTTAAGATAAAGTCTTGCGCTATCAAAGAAAAAACTTCTAGCTCGCTGAAATATGTTCATTTGCTGAAAACCAACAAAATCACGAAAAGTTCTTGTATTTGAAGATAAAATCTTTTTGCTTTGAAGAAGAAACATCTTGGTGACTGAAATAATTTCATGAGATGAAAACCAACAAAAATTAACGAGAACCACGAAAAGTTCTTCAATTTTAAGATAAAATCTGAGGCTATTAAAGAAAAAACTTCTTGCTCGCTGAAATATGTTCATTTGCTGAAAATCAACAAAACCACGAAAAGTCCTTGTATTTTAAGATAAAGTCTTGCGCTATAAAAGAAAAAACTTCTAGCTCGCAGAAATATGTTCATTTGCTGAAAACCAACAAAATCACGAAAAGTTCTTGTATTTGAAGATAAAATCTATTTGCTTTGAAGAAGAAAGATCCAGCTGACTGAAATAAGTTCATTCGATGAAAACCAACAAAAATTGACAAGAACCACGAAAAGTTCTTGTATTTTAAGATAAAATCTGATGCTATTAAAGAAAAATCTTCTCCCACGCTGAAATATGTTCTTTTGCAGAAAATCAACAAAACCACGAAAAATTCTTGTATTTGAAGATAAAACCTTTTTGCTTTGAAGAAGAAAGATCTGGCTGACTGAAATAAGTTCATTCGATCAAAACCAACAAAAATTGACGAGAACCACGAAAAGTTCATGTATTTTAAGATAAAATCTTGCGCTATTAAAGAAAAAACTTCCAGCTCGCTGAAATATGTTCATTTGCTGAAAACCAACAAAACCACGAAAAGTTCTTGTATTTGAAGATAAAATCTTTTTGCTTTCAAGAAGAAAGATCGAGGTGACTGAAATAAGTTCATTGGATGAAAACCAACAAAAATTGATAAAAACCACGAAAAGTCCTTGTATTTTAAGATAAAGTCTTGCGCTATCAAAGAAAAAACTTCTAGCTCGCTGAAATATGTTCATTTGCTGAAAATCAACAAAACCACGAAAAGTCCTTGTATTTTAAGATAAAGTCTTGCGCTATCAAAGAAAAAACTTCTAGCTCGCTGAAATATGTTCATTTGCTGAAAACCAACAAAATCACGAAAAGTTCTTGTATTTGAAGATAAAATCTTTTTGCTTTGAAGAAGAAAGATCTCGCTGACTGAAATAAGTTCATCAGATGAAAACCAACAAAAATTGACAAGAACCACGAAAAGTTCTTGTATTTTAGGATAAAATCTGACGCGATTAAAGAAAAAAATTCTCCCACGCTGAAATATGTTCATTTGCAGAAAATCAACAAAACCACGAAAAGTTCTTGTATTTGAAGATAAAATCTTTTTGCTTTGAAGAAGAAAGATCTGGCTGACTGAAATAAGTTCATTCGATCAAAACCAACAAAAATTGACGAGAACCACGAAAAGTTCATGTATTTTAAGATAAAATCTTGCGCTATTAAAGAAAAAACTTCCAGCTCGCTGAAATATGTTCATTTGCTGAAAACCAACAAAACCACGAAAAGTTCTTGTATTTGAAGATAAAATCTTTTTGCTTTCAAGAAGAAAGATCCAGCTGACTGAAATAAGTTCATTAGATGAAAATCAACAAAAATTGACAAGAACCACGAACAGTTCTTGTATTTTAAGATAAAATCTGGGGCGATCAAAGAAAAAACTTCTAGCTCGCTGAAATATGTTCATTTGCTGAAAATCAACAAAACCACGAAAAGTTCTTGTATTTGAAGATCGAATCTTTTTGCTTTGAAGAAGAAAGATCCAGCTGACTGAAATAAGTTCATTGGATGAAAACCAACAAAAATTGACAAGAACCACGAAAAGTTCTTGTATTTTAAGATAAAATCTGACACTATTAAAGAAAAAACTTCTCCCTCGTTGAAATATGTTCATTTGCTGAAAACCAACAAAACCACGAAAAGTTCTTGTATTTGAAGATAAAATCTTTTTGCTCTGAAGAAGAAACAAACTTGGTGACTGAAATAAGTTCATCAGATGAAAACCAACAAAAATTGACAAGAACCACGAAAAGTTCTTGTATTTGAATATAAAATCTTTTTGCTTTCAAGAAGAAAGATCCAGCTGACTGAAACAAGTTCATTCGATGAAAACCAACAAAAATTGACAAGAACCACGAAAAGTTCTTGCATTTTAGGATAAAATCTGACGCTATTAAAGAAAAAACTTCTCCCTCCCTGAAATAGGTTCATTTGCTGAAAATCAACAAAACCACGAGAAGTTCTTGTATTTCAAGATAGAATCTTTTTGCTTTGAAGAAGAAAGCTCTGGGTGAGTGAAATAAGTTCATTGGATGAAAACCAACAAAAATTGACAAGAACCACGAAAAGTTCATGTATTTTAAGATAAAATCTTGCGCTATTAAAGAAAAAACTTCCAGCTCGCTGAAATATGTTCATTTGCTGAAAACCAACAAAACCACGAAAAGTTCTTGTATTTGAAGATAAAATCTTTTTGCTTTCAAGAAGAAAGATCCAGCTGACTGAAATAAGTTCATTCGATGAAAATCAACAAAAATTGACAAGAACCACGAACAGTTCTTGTATTTTAAGATAAAATCTGAGGCTATTAAAGAAAAAACTTCCAGCTCGCTGAAATATGTTCATTTGCTGAAAATCAACAAAACCACGAGAAGTTCTTGTATTTGAAGATAGAATCTTTTTGCTTTGAAGAAGAAAGATCGAGCTGACTGAAATAAGTTCATTGGATGAAAACCAACAAAAATTGATAAAAACCACGAAAAGTCCTTGTATTTTAAGATAAAGTCTTGCGCTATCAAAGAAAAAACTTCTAGCTCGCTGAAATATGTTCATTTGCTGAAAACCAACAAAATCACGAAAAGTTCTTGTATTTGAAGATAAAATCTTTTTGCTTTGAAGAAGAAACATCTTGGTGACTGAAATAATTTCATGAGATGAAAACCAACAAAAATTAACGAGAACCACGAAAAGTTCTTCAATTTTAAGATAAAATCTGAGGCTATTAAAGAAAAAACTTCTTGCTCGCTGAAATATGTTCATTTGCTGAAAATCAACAAAACCACGAAAAGTCCTTGTATTTTAAGATAAAGTCTTGCGCTATAAAAGAAAAAACTTCTAGCTCGCAGAAATATGTTCATTTGCTGAAAACCAACAAAATCACGAAAAGTTCTTGTATTTGAAGATAAAATCTATTTGCTTTGAAGAAGAAAGATCCAGCTGACTGAAATAAGTTCATTCGATGAAAACCAACAAAAATTGACAAGAACCACGAAAAGTTCTTGTATTTTAAGATAAAATCTGATGCTATTAAAGAAAAATCTTCTCCCACGCTGAAATATGTTCTTTTGCAGAAAATCAACAAAACCACGAAAAATTCTTGTATTTGAAGATAAAACCTTTTTGCTTTGAAGAAGAAAGATCTGGCTGACTGAAATAAGTTCATTCGATCAAAACCAACAAAAATTGACGAGAACCACGAAAAGTTCATGTATTTTAAGATAAAATCTTGCGCTATTAAAGAAAAAACTTCCAGCTCGCTGAAATATGTTCATTTGCTGAAAACCAACAAAACGACGAAAAGTTCTTGTATTTGAAGATAAAATCTTTTTGCTTTCAAGAAGAAAGATCGAGGTGACTGAAATAAGTTCATTGGATGAAAACCAACAAAAATTGATAAAAACCACGAAAAGTCCTTGTATTTTAAGATAAAGTCTTGCGCTATCAAAGAAAAAACTTCTAGCTCGCTGAAATATGTTCATTTGCTGAAAACCAACAAAATCACGAAAAGTTCTTGTATTTGAAGATAAAATCTTTTTGCTTTGAAGAAGAAACATCTTGGTGACTGAAATAATTTCATGAGATGAAAACCAACAAAAATTAACGAGAACCACGAAAAGTTCTTCAATTTTAAGATAAAATCTGAGGCTATTAAAGAAAAAACTTCTTGCTCGCTGAAATATGTTCATTTGCTGAAAATCAACAAAACCACGAAAAGTCCTTGTATTTTAAGATAAAGTCTTGCGCTATCAAAGAAAAAACTTCTAGCTCGCTGAAATATGTTCATTTGCTGAAAACCAACAAAATCACGAAAAGTTCTTGTATTTGAAGATAAAATCTTTTTGCTTTGAAGAAGAAAGATCTCGCTGACTGAAATAAGTTCATCAGATGAAAACCAACAAAAATTGACAAGAACCACGAAAAGTTCTTGTATTTTAGGATAAAATCTGACGCTATTAAAGAAAAAAATTCTCCCACGCTGAAATATGTTCATTTGCAGAAAATCAACAAAACCACGAAAAGTTCTTGTATTTGAAGATAAAATCTTTTTGCTTTGAAGAAGAAAGATCTGGCTGACTGAAATAAGTTCATTCGATCAAAACCAACAAAAATTGACGAGAACCACGAAAAGTTCATGTATTTTAAGATAAAATCTTGCGCTATTAAAGAAAAAACTTCCAGCTCGCTGAAATATGTTCATTTGCTGAAAACCAACAAAACCACGAAAAGTTCTTGTATTTGAAGATAAAATCTTTTTGCTTTCAAGAAGAAAGATCCAGCTGACTGAAATAAGTTCATTAGATGAAAATCAACAAAAATTGACAAGAACCACGAACAGTTCTTGTATTTTAAGATAAAATCTGGGGCGATCAAAGAAAAAACTTCTAGCTCGCTGAAATATGTTCATTTGCTGAAAATCAACAAAACCACGAAAAGTTCTTGTATTTGAAGATCGAATCTTTTTGCTTTGAAGAAGAAAGATCCAGCTGACTGAAATAAGTTCATTGGATGAAAACCAACAAAAATTGACAAGAACCACGAAAAGTTCTTGTATTTTAAGATAAAATCTTGCGCTATTAAAAAAAAACTTCTTGCTCGCTGAAATATTTTCATTTGCTGAAAACCAACAAAAAAAAGTAAAGTTCTTGTATTTGAAGATAAAATCTTTTTGCTTTGAAGAAGAAAGATCTCGCTGACTGAAATAAGTTCATCAGATGAAAACCAACAAAAATTGACAAGAACCACGAAAAGTTCTTGTATTTTAGGATAAAATCTGACGCTATTAAAGAAAAAAATTCTCGCTCGCTGAAATATGTTCATTTGCTGAAAATCAACAAAACCACGAAAAGTTCTTGTATTTGAAGATAAAATCTATTTGCTTTGAAGAAGAAAGATCCAGCTGACAGAAATAAGTTCATTCGATGAAAACCAACAAAAATTGACAAGAACCACGAAAAGTTCTTGTATTTTAAGATAAAATCTGATGCTATTAAAGAAAAATCTTCTCCCACGCTGAAATATGTTCATTTGCAGAAAATCAACAAAACCACGAAAAGTTCTTGTATTTGAAGATAAAATCTTTTTGCTTTGAAGAAGAAAGATCCAGCTGACTGAAATAAGTTCATTGGATGAAAACCAACAAAAATTGACAAGAACCACGAAAAGTTCTTGTATTTTAAGATAAAATCTGACGCTATTAAAGAAAAAAATTCTCCCACGCTGAAATATGTTCATTTGCAGAAAATCAACAAAACCACGAAAAGTTCTTGTATTTGAAGATAAAATCTTTTTGCTTTGAAGAAGAAAGATCTGGCTGACTGAAATAAGTTCATTCGATCAAAACCAACAAAAATTGACGAGAACCACGAAAAGTTCATGTATTTTAAGATAAAATCTTGCGCTATTAAAGAAAAAACTTCCAGCTCGCTGAAATATGTTCATTTGCTGAAAACCAACAAAACCACGAAAAGTTCTTGTATTTGAAGATAAAATCTTTTTGCTTTCAAGAAGAAAGATCCAGCTGACTGAAATAAGTTCATTAGATGAAAATCAACAAAAATTGACAAGAACCACGAACAGTTCTTGTATTTTAAGATAAAATCTGGGGCGATCAAAGAAAAAACTTCTAGCTCGCTGAAATATGTTCATTTGCTGAAAATCAACAAAACCACGAAAAGTTCTTGTATTTGAAGATCGAATCTTTTTGCTTTGAAGAAGAAAGATCCAGCTGACTGAAATAAGTTCATTGGATGAAAACCAACAAAAATTGACAAGAACCACGAAAAGTTCTTGTATTTTAAGATAAAATCTTGCGCTATTAAAAAAAAACTTCTTGCTCGCTGAAATATTTTCATTTGCTGAAAACCAACAAAAAAAAGTAAAGTTCTTGTATTTGAAGATAAAATCTTTTTGCTTTGAAGAAGAAAGATCTCGCTGACTGAAATAAGTTCATCAGATGAAAACCAACAAAAATTGACAAGAACCACGAAAAGTTCTTGTATTTTAAGACAAAATCTTGCGCTATTAAAGAAAAAAATTCTCGCTCGCTGAAATATGTTCATTTGCTGAAAATCAACAAAACCACGAAAAGTTCTTGTATTTGAAGATAAAATCTATTTGCTTTGAAGAAGAAAGATCCAGCTGACAGAAATAAGTTCATTCGATGAAAACCAACAAAAATTGACAAGAACCACGAAAAGTTCTTGTATTTTAAGATAAAATCTGATGCTATTAAAGAAAAATCTTCTCCCACGCTGAAATATGTTCATTTGCAGAAAATCAACAAAACCACGAAAAGTTCTTGTATTTGAAGATAAAATCTTTTTGCTTTGAAGAAGAAAGATCCAGCTGACTGAAATAAGTTCATTGGATGAAAACCAACAAAAATTGACAAGAACCACGAAAAGTTCTTGTATTTTAAGATAAAATCTTGCGCTATTAAAAAAAAACTTCTAGCTCGCTGAAATATTTTCATTTGCTGAAAACCAACAAAAAAAAGTAAAGTTCTTGTATTTGAAGATAAAATCTTTTTGCTTTGAAGAAGAAACATCTTGGTGACTGAAATAATTTCATGAGATGAAAACCAATAAAAATTAACGAGAACCACGAAAAGTTCTTCTATTTTAAGATAAAATCTGAGGCTATTAAAGAAAAAACTTCTTGCTCGCTGAAATATGTTCATTTGCTGAAAATCAACAAAACCACGAAAAGTCCTTGTATTTTAAGATAAAGTCTTGCGCTATCAAAGAAAAAACTTCTAGCTCGCTGAAATATGTTCATTTGCTGAAAACCAACAAAATCACGAAAAGTTCTTGTATTTGAAGATAAAATCTTTTTGCTTTGAAGAAGAAAGATCTCGCTGACTGAAATAAGTTCATCAGATGAAAACCAACAAAAATTGACAAGAACCACGAAAAGTTCTTGTATTTTAGGATAAAATCTGACGCTATTAAAGAAAAAAATTCTCGCTCGCTGAAATATGTTCATTTGCTGAAAATCAACAAAACCACGAAAAGTTCTTGTATTTGAAGATAAAATCTATTTGCTTTGAAGAAGAAAGATCCAGCTGACAGAAATAAGTTCATTCGATGAAAACCAACAAAAATTGACAAGAACCACGAAAAGTTCTTGTATTTTAAGATAAAATCTGATGCTATTAAAGAAAAATCTTCTCCCACGCTGAAATATGTTCATTTGCAGAAAATCAACAAAACCACGAAAAGTTCTTGTATTTGAAGATAAAATCTTTTTGCTTTGAAGAAGAAAGATCTGGCTGACTGAAATAAGTTCATTCGATCAAAACCAACAAAAATTGACGAGAACCACGAAAAGTTCATGTATTTTAAGATAAAATCTTGCGCTATTAAAGAAAAAACTTCCAGCTCGCTGAAATATGTTCATTTGCTGAAAATCAACAAAACCACGAAAAGTTCTTGTATTTGAAGATCGAATCTTTTTGCTTTCAAGAAGAAAGATCCAGCTGACTGAAATAAGTTCATTGGATGAAAATCAACAAAAATTGACAAGAACCACGAAAAGTTCTTGTATTTTAAGATAAAATCTTGTGCTATTAAAAAAAAACTTCTTGCTCGCTGAAATATTTTCATTTGCTGAAAACCAACAAAAAAAAGTAAAGTTCTTGTATTTGAAGATAAAATCTTTTTGCTTTGAAGAAGAAACATCTTGGTGACTGAAATAATTTCATGAGATGAAAACCAATAAAAATTAACGAGAACCACGAAAAGTTCTTCTATTTTAAGATAAAATCTGAGGCTATTAAAGAAAAAACTTCTTGCTCGCTGAAATATGTTCATTTGCTGAAAACCAACAAAACCACGAAAAGTTCTTGTATTTGAAGATAAAATATTTTTGCTTTGAAGAAGAAACAAACTTGGTGTCTGAAATAAGTTCATCAGATGAAAACCAACAAAAATTGACACGAACCACAAAAAGTTCTTGTATTTGAAGATAAAATCTTTTTGCTTTGAAGAAGAAAGATCGAGCTGACTGAAATAAGTTCATTCGATGAAAACCAACAAAAATTGACAAGAACCACGAAAAGTTCTTGTATTTTAGGATAAAATCTGACGCTATTAAAGAAAAAACTTCTCCCTCCCTGAAATAGGTTCATTTGCTGAAAATCAACAAAACCACGAGAAGTTCTTGTATTTGAAGATAGAATCTTTTTGCTTTGAAGAAGAAATCTCTGGGTGAGTGAAATAAGTTCATTGGATGAAAACCAACAAAAATTGACAAGAACCACGAAAAGTTCTTGTATTTTAAGATAAAATCTTGCGGTATTGAAGAAAAAGCTTCCAGCTCGCTGAAATATGTTCATTTGATGAAAATCAACAAAACCATGAAAAGTTCTTGTATTTGAAGATAGAATCTTTTTGCTTTGAAGAAGAAAGATCTGGGTGACTGAAATAAGTTCATTGGATGAAAACCAACAAAAATTGACAAGAAGCACGAAAAATTCTTGTATTTTAAGATAAAATCTGACGCTATTAAAGAAAAATGTTCTCCCTCGCTGAAATATGTTCATTTGCTGAAAATCAACAAAACCATGAAAAGTTCTTGTATTTGAAGATAAAATCTTTTTGCTTTCAAGAAGAAAGATCGAGCTGACTGAAATAAGTTCATTGGATGAACACCAACAAAAATTGATAAGAACCATGAAAAGTTCTTGTATTTTAAGATAAAATCTGACGCTATTAAAGAAAAAACTTCTTGCTCGCTGAAATATGTTCATTTGCTGAAAATCAACAAAACCATGAAAAGTTCTTGTATTTGAAGATAAAATCTTTTTGCTTTGAAGAAGAAAGATCGAGCTGACTGAAATAAGTTCATTGGATGAAAACCAACAAAAATTGATAAGAACCACGAAAAGTCCTTGTATTTTAAGATAAAATCTTGCGCGATTAAAGAAAAAACTTCTCGCTCGCTGAAATATGTTCATTTGCTGAAAACCAACAAAATCACGAAAAGTTCTTGTATTTGAAGATAAAATCTTTTTGCTTTCAAGAAGAAAGATCCAGCTGACTGAAATAAGTTCATTAGATGAAAATCAACAAAAATTGACAAGAACCACGAACAGTTCTTGTATTTTAAGATAAAATCTGAGGCTATTAAAGAAAAAACTTCTAGCTCGCTGAAATATGTTCACTTGCTGAAAATCAACAAAACCACGAAAAGTTCTTGTATTTGAAGATAAAATCTTTTTGCTTTGAAGAAGAAAGATCGAGGTGACTGAAATAAGTTCATCAGATGAAAACCAACAAAAATTGACAAGAACCACGAAAAGTTCTTGTGTTTTAGGATAAAATCTGAGGCTATTAAAGAAAAAACTTCTCGCTCGCTGAAATATGTTCATTTGCTGAAAATCAACAAAACCACGAAAAGTTCTTGTATTTGAAGATAAAATCTTTTTGCTTTGAAGAAGAAAGATCGAGGTGACTGAAATAAGTTCATCAGATGAAAACCAACAAAAATTGACAAGAACCACGAAAAGTTCTTGTGTTTTTGGATAAAATCTGAGGCTATTAAAGAAAAAACTTCTCGCTCGCTGAAATATGTTCATTTGCTGAAAATCAACAAAACCACGAAAAGTTCTTGTATTTGAAGATAGAATCTTTTTGCTTTGAAGAAGAAAGATCTGGGTGACTGAAATAAGTTCATTGGATGAAAACCAACAAAAATTGACAACAACCACGAAAAGTTCTTGTATTTTAAGATAAAATCTGACACTATTAAAGAAAAAACTTCTCCCTCGTTGAAATATGTTCATTTGCAGAAAACCAACAAAACCACGAAAAGTTCATGTATTTGAAGATAGAATCTTTTTGCTTTGAAGGAGAAAGCTCTGGGTGAGTGAAATAAGTTCATTGGATGAAAACCAACAAAAATTGACAAGAACCACGAAAAGTTCTTGTATTTTAAGATAAAATCTTGCGGTATTGAAGAAAAAACTTCCAGCTCGCTGAAATATGTTCATTTGCTGAAAATCAACAAAATCACGAAAAGTTCTTCTATTTGAAGATAAAATCTTTTTGCTTTGAAGAAGAAAGATCTCGCTGACTGAAATAAGTTCATCAGATGAAAACCAACAAAAATAGACAAGAACCACGAAAAGTTCTTGTATTTTAAGATAAAATCTGACACTATTAAAGAAAAAACTTCTCCCTCGTTGAAATATGTTCATTTGCAGAAAACCAACAAAACCACGAAAAGTTCATGTATTTGAAGATAAAATCTTTTTGCTTTGAAGAAGAAACAAACTTGGTGACTGAAATAAGTTCATCAGATGAAAACCAACAAAAATTGACAAGAACCACGAAAAGTTCTTGTATTTTAAGATAAAATCTGACGCTATTAAAGAAAAATGTTCTCCCTCGCTGAAATATGTTCATTTGCTGAAAATCAACAAAACCATGAAAAGTTCTTGTATTTGAAGATAAAATCTTTTTGCTTTGAAGAAGAAACATCTTGGTGACTGAAATAAGTTCATGAGATGAAAACCAACAAAAATTGACGAGAAACACGAAAAGTTCTTGTATTTTAAGATAAAATCTTGCGCTATTAAAGAAAAAACTTCTAGCTCGCTGAAATATGTTCATTTGCTGAAAACCAACAAAATCACGAAACGTTCTTGTATTTGAAGATAAAATCTTTTTGCTTTGAAGAAGAAACATCTTGGTGACTGAAATAAGTTCATGAGATGAAAACCAACAAAAATTGACGAGAACCACGAACAGTTCTTGTATTTTAAGATAAAATCTGAGGCTATTAAAGAAAAAACTTCTAGCTCGCTGAAATATGTTCATTTGCTGAAAATCAACAAAATCACGAAAAGTTCTTGTATTTGAAGATAAAATCTTTTTGCTTTGAAGAAGAAACATCTTGGTGACTGAAATAAGTTCATGAGATGAAAACCAACAAAAATTGACGAGAACCACGAACAGTTCTTGTATTTTAGGATAAAATCTGAGGCTATTAAAGAAAAAACTTCCAGCTCGCTGAAATATATTCATTTGCTGAAAATCAACAAAACCACGAAAAGTTCTTGTATTTGAAGATAAAATCTTTTTGCTTTGAAGAAGAAAGATCGAGGTGACAGAAATAAGTTCATCAGATGAAAACCAACAAAAATTGACAAGAACCACGAAAAGTTCTTGTGTTTTAGGATAAAATCTGACGCTATTAAAGAAAAAACTTCTCGCTCGCTGAAATATGTTCATTTGCTGAAAATCAACAAAACCACGAAAAGTTCTTGTATTTGAAGATAGAATCTTTTTGCTTTGAAGAAGAAAGATCTGGGTGACTGAAATAAGTTCATTGGATGAAAACCAACAAAAATTGACAAGAACCACGAAAAGTTCTTGTATTTTAAGATAAAATCTGACACTATTAAAGAAAAAACTTCTCCCTCGTTGAAATATGTTCATTTGCTGAAAACCAACAAAACCACGAAAAGTTCTTGTATTTGAAGATAAAATCTTTTTGCTCTGAAGAAGAAACAAACTTGGTGACTGAAATAAGTTCATCAGAAGAAAACCAACAAAAATTGACAAGAACCACGAAAAGTTCTTGTATTTGAAGATAAAATCTTTTTGCTTTGAAGAAGAAAGATCGAGCTGACTGAAACAAGTTCATTCGATGAAAACCAACAAAAATTGACAAGAACCACGAAAAGTTCTTGCATTTTAGGATAAAATCTGACGCTATTAAAGAAAAAACTTCTCCCTCCCTGAAATAGGTTCATTTGCTGAAAATCAACAAAACCACGAGAAGTTCTTGTATTTCAAGATAGAATCTTTTTGCTTTGAAGAAGAAAGCTCTGGGTGAGTGAAATAAGTTCATTGGATGAAAACCAACAAAAATTGACAAGAACCACGAAAAGTTCTTGTATTTTAAGATAAAATCTTGCGCTATTGAAGAAAAAGCTTCCTGCTCGCTGAAATATGTTCATTGCTGAAAATCAACAAAACCACGAAAAGTTCTTGTATTTGAAGATAAAATCTTTTTGCTTTGAAGAAGAAAGATCTGGCTGACTGAAATAAGTTCATTCGATCAAAACCAACAAAAATTGACGAGAACCACGAAAAGTTCATGTATTTTAAGATAAAATCTTGCGCTATTAAAGAAAAAACTTCCAGCTCGCTGAAATATGTTCATTTGCTGAAAACCAACAAAACCACGAAAAGTTCTTGTATTTGAAGATAAAATCTTTTTGCTTTCAAGAAGAAAGATCCAGCTGACTGAAATAAGTTCATTCGATGAAAATCAACAAAAATTGACAAGAACCACGAACAGTTCTTGTATTTTAAGATAAAATCTGAGGCTATTAAAGAAAAAACTTCCAGCTCGCTGAAATATGTTCATTTGCTGAAAATCAACAAAACCACGAGAAGTTCTTGTATTTGAAGATAGAATCTTTTTGCTTTGAAGAAGAAAGATCGAGCTGACTGAAATAAGTTCATTGGAAGAAAACCAACAAAAATTGATAAAAACCACGAAAAGTCCTTGTATTTTAAGATAAAGTCTTGCGCTATCAAAGAAAAAACTTCTAGCTCGCTGAAATATGTTCATTTGCTGAAAACCAACAAAATCACGAAAAGTTCTTGTATTTGAAGATAAAATCTTTTTGCTTTGAAGAAGAAACATCTTGGTGACTGAAATAATTTCATGAGATGAAAACCAACAAAAATTAACGAGAACCACGAAAAGTTCTTCAATTTTAAGATAAAATCTGAGGCTATTAAAGAAAAAACTTCTTGCTCGCTGAAATATGTTCATTTGCTGAAAATCAACAAAACCACGAAAAGTCCTTGTATTTTAAGATAAAGTCTTGCGCTATAAAAGAAAAAACTTCTAGCTCGCTGAAATATGTTCATTTGCTGAAAACCAACAAAACCACGAAAAGTTCTTGTATTTGAAGATAAAATCTTTTTGCTTTGAAGAAGAAAGATCGAGCTGACTGAAATAAGTTCATTCGATGAAAACCAACAAAAATTGACAAGAACCACGAAAAGTTCTTGTATTTTAAGATAAAATCTGATGCTATTAAAGAAAAATCTTCTCCCACGCTGAAATATGTTCTTTTGCAGAAAATCAACAAAACCACGAAAAGTTCTTGTATTTGAAGATAAAATCTTTTTGCTTTGAAGAAGAAAGATCGAGCTGACTGAAATAAGTTCATTCAATCAAAACCAACAAAAATTGACGAGAACCACGAAAAGTTCATGTATTTTAAGATAAAATCTTGCGCTATTAAAGAAAAAACTTCCAGCTCGCTGAAATATGTTCATTTGCTGAAAACCAACAAAACCACGAAAAGTTCTTGTATTTGAAGATAAAATCTTTTTGCTTTCAAGAAGAAAGATCCAGCTGACTGAAATAAGTTCATTAGATGAAAATCAACAAAAATTGACAAGAACCACGAACAGTTCTTGTATTTTAAGATAAAATCTGAGGCGATTAAAGAAAAAACTTCTAGCTCGCTGAAATATGTTCATTTGCTGAAAATCAACAAAACCACGAAAAGTTCTTGTATTTGAAGATCGAATCTTTTTGCTTTGAAGAAGAAAGATCCAGCTGACTGAAATAAGTTCATTGGATGAAAACCAACAAAAATTGACAAGAACCACGAAAAGTTCTTGTATTTTAAGATAAAATCTTGCGCTATTAAAAAAAAACTTCTTGCTCGCTGAAATATTTTCATTTGCTGAAAACCAACAAAAAAAAGTAAAGTTCTTGTATTTGAAGATAAAATCTTTTTGCTTTGAAGAAGAAACATCTTGGTGACTGAAATAATTTCATGAGATGAAAACCAATAAAAATTAACGAGAACCACGAAAAGTTTTTCTATTTTAAGTTAAAATCTGAGGCTATTAAAGAAAAAACTTCTTGCTCGCTGAAATATGTTCATTTGCTGAAAATCAACAAAACCACGAAAAGTTCTTGTATTTGAAGATAAAATCTTTTTGCTTTGAAGAAGAAAGATCTCGCTGACTGAAATAAGTTCATCAGATGAAAATCAACAAAAATTGACAAGAACCACGAAAAGTTCTTTTATTTTAGGATAAAATCTGACGCTATTGAAGAAAAAACTTCTCGCTCGCTGAAATATGTTCATTTGCTGAAAATCAACAAAACCACGAAAGTTCTTGTATTTGAAGATAAAATCTATTTGCTTTGAAGAAGAAAGATCGAGCTGACTGAAATAAGTTCATTCGATGAAAACCAACAAAAATTGACAAGAACCACGAAAAGTTCTTGTATTTTAAGATAAAATCTGATGCTATTGAAGAAAAAACTTCTCGCTCGCTGAAATATGTTCATTTGCTGAAAACCAACAAAACCACAAAAAGTTCTTGTATTTGAAGATAAAATCTTTTTGCTTTCAAGAAGAAAGATCCAGCTGACTGAAATAAGTTCATTAGATGAAAATCAACAAAAATTGACAAGAACCACGAACAGTTCTTGTATTTTAAGATAAAATCTTGCGCTATTAAAAAAAAACTTCTTGCTCGCTGAAATATTTTCATTTGCTGAAAACCAACAAAAAAAAGTAAAGTTCTTGTATTTGAAGATAAAATCTTTTTGCTTTGAAGAAGAAACATCTTGGTGACTGAAATAATTTCATGAGATGAAAACCAATAAAAATTAACGAGAACCACGAAAAGTTCTTCTATTTTAAGATAAAATCTGAGGCTATTAAAGAAAAAACTTCTTGCTCGCTGAAATATGTTCATTTGCTGAAAATCAACAAAACCACGAAAAGTTCTTGTATTTGAAGATAAAATCTTTTTGCTTTGAAGAAGAAAGATCTCGCTGACTGAAATAAGTTCATCAGATGAAAATCAACAAAAATTGACAAGAACCACAAAAAGTTCTTGTAATTTAGGATAAAATCTGACGCTATTGAAGAAAAAACTTCTCGCTCGCTGAAATATGTTCATTTGCTGAAAATCAACAAAACCACGAAAGTTCTTGTATTTGAAGATAAAATCTATTTGCTTTGAAGAAGAAAGATCGAGCTGACTGAAATAAGTTCATTCGATGAAAACCAACAAAAATTGACAAGAACCACGAAAAGTTCTTGTATTTTAAGATAAAATCTGATGCTATTGAAGAAAAAACTTCTCGCTCGCTGAAATATGTTCATTTGCTGAAAACCAACAAAACCACAAAAAGTTCTTGTATTTGAAGATAAAATCTTTTTGCTTTCAAGAAGAAAGATCCAGCTGACTGAAATAAGTTCATTAGATGAAAATCAACAAAAATTGACAAGAACCACGAACAGTTCTTGTATTTTAAGATAAAATCTGAGGCTATTAAAGAAAAAACTTCTCGCTCGCTGAAATATGTTCATTTGCTGAAAATCAACAAAACCACGAGAAGTTCTTGTATTTGAAGATAGAATCTTTTTGCTTTGAAGAAGAAAGCTCTGGGTGAGTGAAATAAGTTCATTGGATGAAAACCAACAAAAATTGACAAGAACCACGAAAAGTTCTTGTATTTTAAGATAAAAATCTTGCGCTATTGAAGAAAAAGCTTCCAGCTCGCTGACATATGTTCATTTGCTGAAAATCAACAAAACCATGAAAAGTTCTTGTATTTGAAGATAAAATCTTTTTGCTTTGAAGAAGAAAGATCGAGCTGACTGAAATAAGTTCATTCGATGAAAACCAACAAAAATTGACAAGAACCACGAAAAGTTCTTGTATTTTAAGATAAAATCTGATGCTATTAAAGAAAAATCTTCTCCCACGCTGAAATATGTTCATTTGCAGAAAATCAACAAAACCACGAAAAGTTCTTGTATTTGAAGATAAAATCTTTTTGCTTTGAAGAAGAAAGATCTGGCTGACTGAAACAAGTTCATTCGATCAAAACCAACAAAAATTGACGAGAACCACGAAAAGTTCATGTATTTTAAGATAAAATCTTGCGCTATTAAAGAAAAAACTTCCAGCTCGCTGAAATATGTTCATTTGCTGAAAACCAACAAAACCACGAAAAGTTCTTGTGTTTGAAGATAAAATCTTTTTGCTTTCAAGAAGAAAGATCCAGCTGACTGAAATAAGTTCATTTGCTGAAAATCAACAAAACCATGAAAAGTTCTTGTATTTGAAGATAAAATCTTTTTGCTTTGAAGAAGAAAGATCGAGCTGACTGAAATAAGTTCATTCGATGAAAACCAACAAAAATTGACAAGAACCACGAAAAGTTCTTGTATTTTAAGATAAAATCTGACACTATTAAAGAAAAAACTTCTCCCTCGTTGAAATATGTTCATTTGCTGAAAACCAACAAAACCACGAAAAGTTCTTGTATTTGAAGATAAAATCTTTTTGCTTTGAAGAAGAAACAAACTTGGTGTCTGAAATAAGTTCATCAGATGAAAACCAACAAAAATTGACACGAACCACGAAAAGTTCTTGTATTTTAGGATAAAATCTGACGCTATTAAAGAAAAAACTTCCAGCTCGCTGAAATATGTTCATTTGCTGAAAATCAACAAAACCATGAAAGGTTCTTGTATTTGAAGATAAAATCTTTTTTGCGTTGAAGAAGAAAGATCGAGGTGACTGAAATAAGTTCATTAGATGAAAACCAACAAAAATTGACAAGAACCACGAAAAGTTCTTGTATTTTAAGATAAAATCTGACGCTATTAAAGAAAAATCTTCGAGCTCGCTGAAATATGTTCATTTGCTGAAAATCAACAAAACCACAAAAAGTTCTTGTATTTGAAGATAAAATCTTTTTGCTTTGAAGAAGAAAGATCCAGCTGACTGAAATAAGTTCATTGGATGAAAACCAACAAAAATTGACAAGAACCACGAAAAGTTCTTGTATTTTAAGATAAAATCTTGCGCTATTAAAAAAAAACTTCTTGCTCGCTGAAATATTTTCATTTGCTGAAAACCAACAAAAAAAAGTAAAGTTCTTGTATTTGAAGATAAAATCTTTTTGCTTTGAAGAAGAAACATCTTGGTGACTGAAATAATTTCATGAGATGAAAACCAATAAAAATTAACGAGAACCACGAAAAGTTCTTCTATTTTAAGATAAAATCTGAGGCTATTAAAGAAAAAACTTCTTGCTCGCTGAAATATGTTCATTTGCTGAAAATCAACAAAACCACGAAAAGTTCTTGTATTTGAAGATAAAATCTTTTTGCTTTGAAGAAGAAAGATCTCGCTGACTGAAATAAGTTCATCAGATGAAAACTAACAAAAATTGACAAGAACCACGAAAAGTTCTTGTATTTTAGGATAAAATCTGACGCTATTGAAGAAAAAACTTCTCGCTCGCTGAAATATGTTCATTTGCTGAAAATCAACAAAACCACGAAAAGTTCTTGTATTTGAAGATAAAATCTATTTGCTTTGAAGAAGAAAGATCGAGCTGACTGAAATAAGTTCATTCGATGAAAACCAACAAAAATTGACAAGAACCACGAAAAGTTCTTGTATTTTAAGATAAAATCTGACGCGATTGAAGAAAAATCTTCTCCCACGCTGAAATATGTTCATTTGCAGAAAATCAACAAAACCACGAAAAGTTCTTGTATTTGAAGAAAAAATCTTTTTGCTTTGAAGAAGACAGATCTGGCTGACTGAAATAAGTTCAGTCGATCAAAACCAACAAAAATTGACGAGAACCACGAAAAGTTCATGTATTTTAAGATAAAATCTTGCGCTATTAAAGAAAAAACTTCCAGCTCGCTGAAATATGTTCATTTGCTGAAAACCAACAAAACCATGAAAAGCTCTTGTATTTGAAGATAAAATCTTTTTGCTTTGAAGAAGAAAGATCCAGCTGACTGAAATAAGTTCATTAGATGAAAATCAACAAAAATTGACAAGAACCACGAACAGTTCTTGTATTTTAAGATAAAATCTGAGGCTATTAAAGAAAAAACTTCTCGCTCGCTGAAATATGTTCATTTGCTGAAAATCAACAAAACCACGAGAAGTTCTTGTATTTGAAGATAGAATCTTTTTGCTTTGAAGAAGAAAGCTCTGGGTGAGTGAAATAAGTTCATTGGATGAAAACCAACAAAAATTGACAAGAACCACGAAAAGTTCTTGTATTTTAAGATAAAAATCTTGCGCTATTGAAGAAAAAGCTTCCAGCTCGCTGAAAAATGTTCATTTGCTGAAAATCAACAAAACCATGAAAAGTTCTTGTATTTGAAGATAAAATCTTTTTGCTTTGAAGAAGAAAGATCGAGCTGACTGAAATAAGTTCATTGGATGAAAACCAACAAAAATTGATAAAAACCACGAAAAGTCCTTGTATTTTAAGATAAAGTCTTGCGCTATCAAAGAAAAAACTTCTAGCTCGCTGAAATATGTTCATTTGCTGAAAACCAACAAAATCACGAAAGGTTCTTGTATTTGAAGATAAAATCTTTTTGCTTTCAAGAAGAAAGATCCAGCTGACTGAAATAAGTTCATTAGATGAAAATCAACAAAAATTGACAAGAACCACGAACAGTTCTTGTATTTTAAGATAAAATCTGAGGCTATTAAACAAAAAACTTCCAGCTCGCTGAAATATGTTCATTTGCTGAAAATCAACAAAACCACGAGAAGTTCTTTTATTTGAAGATAGAATCTTTTTGCTTTGAAGAAGAAAGCTCTGGGTGAGTGAAATAAGTTCATTGGATGAAAACCAACAAAAATTGATAAAAACCACGAAAAGTCCTTGTATTTTAAGATAAAGTCTTGCGCTATAAAAGAAAAAACTTCTAGCTCGCTGAAATATGTTCATTTGCTGAAAACCAACAAAATCACGAAAAGTTCTTGTATTTGAAGATAAAATCTTTTTGCTTTGAAGAAGAAACATCTTGGTGACTGAAATAATTTCATGAGATGAAAACCAACAAAAATTAACGAGAACCACGAAAAGTTCTTCAATTTTAAGATAAAATCTGAGGCTATTAAAGAAAAAACTTCTTGCTCGCTGAAATATGTTCATTTGCTGAAAATCAACAAAACCACGAAAAGTCCTTGTATTTTAAGATAAAGTCTTGCGCTATAAAAGAAAAAACTTCTAGCTCGCTGAAATATGTTCATTTGCTGAAAACCAACAAAATCACGAAAAGTTCTTGTATTTGAAGATAAAATCTATTTGCTTTGAAGAAGAAAGATCCAGCTGACTGAAATAAGTTCATTCGATGAAAACCAACAAAAATTGACAAGAACCACGAAAAGTTCTTGTATTTTAAGATAAAATCTGATGCTATTAAAGAAAAATCTTCTCCCACGCTGAAATATGTTCTTTTGCAGAAAATCAACAAAACCACGAAAAGTTCTTGTATTTGAAGATAAAATCTTTTTGCTTTGAAGAAGAAAGATCGAGCTGACTGAAATAAGTTCATTCGATCAAAACCAACAAAAATTGACGAGAACCACGAAAAGTTCATGTATTTTAAGATAAAATCTTGCGCTATTAAAGAAAAAACTTCCAGCTCGCTGAAATATGTTCATTTGCTGAAAACCAACAAAACCACGAAAAGTTCTTGTATTTGAAGATAAAATCTTTTTGCTTTCAAGAAGAAAGATCCAGCTGACTGAAATAAGTTCATGAGATGAAAATCAACAAAAATTGACAAGAACCACGAACAGTTCTTGTATTTTAAGATAAAATCTGAGGCGATTAAAGAAAAAACTTCTAGCTCGCTGAAATATGTTCATTTGCTGAAAATCAACAAAACCACGAAAAGTTCTTGTATTTGAAGATCGAATCTTTTTGCTTTGAAGAAGAAAGATCCAGCTGACTGAAATAAGTTCATTGGATGAAAACCAACAAAAATTGACAAGAACCACGAAAAGTTCTTGTATTTTAAGATAAAATCTTGCGCTATTAAAAAAAAACTTCTTGCTCGCTGAAATATTTTCATTTGCTGAAAACCAACAAAAAAAAGTAAAGTTCTTGTATTTGAAGATAAAATCTTTTTGCTTTGAAGAAGAAACATCTTGGTGACTGAAATAATTTCATGAGATGAAAACCAATAAAAATTAACGAGAACCACGAAAAGTTTTTCTATTTTAAGATAAAATCTGAGGCTATTAAAGAAAAAACTTCTTGCTCGCTGAAATATGTTCATTTGCTGAAAATCAACAAAACCACGAAAAGTTCTTGTATTTGAAGATAAAATCTTTTTGCTTTGAAGAAGAAAGATCTCGCTGACTGAAATAAGTTCATCAGATGAAAATCAACAAAAATTGACAAGAACCACGAAAAGTTCTTTTATTTTAGGATAAAATCTGACGCTATTGAAGAAAAAACTTCTCGCTCGCTGAAATATGTTCATTTGCTGAAAATCAACAAAACCACGAAAGTTCTTGTATTTGAAGATAAAATCTATTTGCTTTGAAGAAGAAAGATCGAGCTGACTGAAATAAGTTCATTCGATGAAAACCAACAAAAATTGACAAGAACCACGAAAAGTTCTTGTATTTTAAGATAAAATCTGACGCTATTGAAGAAAAAACTTCTCGCTCGCTGAAATATGTTCATTTGCTGAAAACCAACAAAACCACAAAAAGTTCTTGTATTTGAAGATAAAATCTTTTTGCTTTCAAGAAGAAAGATCCAGCTGACTGAAATAAGTTCATTAGATGAAAATCAACAAAAATTGACAAGAACCACGAACAGTTCTTGTATTTTAAGATAAAATCTTGCGCTATTAAAAAAAAACTTCTTGCTCGCTGAAATATTTTCATTTGCTGAAAACCAACAAAAAAAAGTAAAGTTCTTGTATTTGAAGATAAAATCTTTTTGCTTTGAAGAAGAAACATCTTGGTGACTGAAATAATTTCATGAGATGAAAACCAATAAAAATTAACGAGAACCACGAAAAGTTCTTCTATTTTAAGATAAAATCTGAGGCTATTAAAGAAAAAACTTCTTGCTCGCTGAAATATGTTCATTTGCTGAAAATCAACAAAACCACGAAAAGTTCTTGTATTTGAAGATAAAATCTTTTTGCTTTGAAGAAGAAAGATCTCGCTGACTGAAATAAGTTCATCAGATGAAAATCAACAAAAATTGACAAGAACCACAAAAAGTTCTTGTAATTTAGGATAAAATCCGACGCTATTGAAGAAAAAACTTCTCGCTCGCTGAAATATGTTCATTTGCTGAAAATCAACAAAACCACGAAAGTTCTTGTATTTGAAGATAAAATCTATTTGCTTTGAAGAAGAAAGATCGAGCTGACTGAAATAAGTTCATTCGATGAAAACCAACAAAAATTGACAAGAACCACGAAAAGTTCTTGTATTTTAAGATAAAATCTGATGCTATTGAAGAAAAAACTTCTCGCTCGCTGAAATATGTTCATTTGCTGAAAACCAACACAACCACAAAAAGTTCTTGTATTTGAAGATAAAATCTTTTTGCTTTCAAGAAGAAAGATCCAGCTGACTGAAATAAGTTCATTAGATGAAAATCAACAAAAATTGACAAGAACCACGAACAGTTCTTGTATTTTAAGATAAAATCTGAGGCTATTAAAGAAAAAACTTCTAGCTCGCTGAAATATGTTCATTTGCTGAAAATCAACAAAACCACGAGAAGTTCTTGTATTTGAAGATAGAATCTTTTTGCTTTGAAGAAGAAAGCTCTGGGTGAGTGAAATAAGTTCATTGGATGAAAACCAACAAAAATTGACAAGAACCACGAAAAGTTCTTGTATTTTAAGATAAAAATCTTGCGCTATTGAAGAAAAAGCTTCCAGCTCGCTGACATATGTTCATTTGCTGAAAATCAACAAAACCATGAAAAGTTCTTGTATTTGAAGATAAAATCTTTTTGCTTTGAAGAAGAAAGATCGAGCTGACTGAAATAAGTTCATTCGATGAAAACCAACAAAAATTGACAAGAACCACGAAAAGTTCTTGTATTTTAAGATAAAATCTGATGCTATTAAAGAAAAATCTTCTCCCACGCTGAAATATGTTCATTTGCAGAAAATCAACAAAACCACGAAAAGTTCTTGTATTTGAAGATAAAATCTTTTTGCTTTGAAGAAGAAAGATCTGGCTGACTGAAACAAGTTCATTCGATCAAAACCAACAAAAATTGACGAGAACCACGAAAAGTTCATGTATTTTAAGATAAAATCTTGCGCTATTAAAGAAAAAACTTCCAGCTCGCTGAAATATGTTCATTTGCTGAAAACCAACAAAACCACGAAAAGTTCTTGTGTTTGAAGATAAAATCTTTTTGCTTTCAAGAAGAAAGATCCAGCTGACTGAAATAAGTTCATTTGCTGAAAATCAACAAAACCACGAAAAGTTCTTGTATTTGAAGATAAAATCTTTTTGCTTTGAAGAAGAAAGATCGAGCTGACTGAAATAAGTTCATTCGATGAAAACCAACAAAAATTGACAAGAACCACGAAAAGTTCTTGTATTTTAAGATAAAATCTGACACTATTAAAGAAAAAACTTCTCCCTCGTTGAAATATGTTCATTTGCTGAAAACCAACAAAACCACGAAAAGTTCTTGTATTTGAAGATAAAATCTTTTTGCTTTGAAGAAGAAACAAACTTGGTGTCTGAAATAAGTTCATCAGATGAAAACCAACAAAAATTGACACGAACCACGAAAAGTTCTTGTATTTTAGGATAAAATCTGACGCTATTAAAGAAAAAACTTCCAGCTCGCTGAAATATGTTCATTTGCTGAAAATCAACAAAACCATGAAAGGTTCTTGTATTTGAAGATAAAATCTTTTTTGCGTTGAAGAAGAAAGATCGAGGTGACTGAAATAAGTTCATTAGATGAAAACCAACAAAAATTGACAAGAACCACGAAAAGTTCTTGTATTTTAAGATAAAATCTGACGCTATTAAAGAAAAATCTTCGAGCTCGCTGAAATATGTTCATTTGCTGAAAATCAACAAAACCACAAAAAGTTCTTGTATTTGAAGATAAAATCTTTTTGCTTTGAAGAAGAAAGATCCAGCTGACTGAAATAAGTTCATTGGATGAAAACCAACAAAAATTGACAAGAACCACGAAAAGTTCTTGTATTTTAAGATAAAATCTTGCGCTATTAAAAAAAAACTTCTTGCTCGCTGAAATATTTTCATTTGCTGAAAACCAACAAAAAAAAGTAAAGTTCTTGTATTTGAAGATAAAATCTTTTTGCTTTGAAGAAGAAACATCTTGGTGACTGAAATAATTTCATGAGATGAAAACCAATAAAAATTAACGAGAACCACGAAAAGTTCTTCTATTTTAAGATAAAATCTGAGGCTATTAAAGAAAAAACTTCTTGCTCGCTGAAATATGTTCATTTGCTGAAAATCAACAAAACCACGAAAAGTTCTTGTATTTGAAGATAAAATCTTTTTGCTTTGAAGAAGAAAGATCTCGCTGACTGAAATAAGTTCATTCGATGAAAACCAACAAAAATTGACAAGAACCACGAAAAGTTCTTGTATTTTAAGATAAAATCTGACGCGATTGAAGAAAAATCTTCTCCCACGCTGAAATATGTTCATTTGCAGAAAATCAACAAAACCACGAAAAGTTCTTGTATTTGAAGAAAAAATCTTTTTGCTTTGAAGAAGACAGATCTGGCTGACTGAAATAAGTTCATTCGATCAAAACCAACAAAAATTGACGAGAACCACGAAAAGTTCATGTATTTTAAGATAAAATCTTGCGCTATTAAAGAAAAAACTTCCAGCTCGCTGAAATATGTTCATTTGCTGAAAACCAACAAAACCATGAAAAGCTCTTGTATTTGAAGATAAAATCTTTTTGCTTTGAAGAAGAAAGATCCAGCTGACTGAAATAAGTTCATTAGATGAAAATCAACAAAAATTGACAAGAACCACGAACAGTTCTTGTATTTTAAGATAAAATCTGAGGCTATTAAAGAAAAAACTTCTAGCTCGCTGAAATATGTTCATTTGCTGAAAATCAACAAAACCACGAGAAGTTCTTGTATTTGAAGATAGAATCTTTTTGCTTTGAAGAAGAAAGCTCTGGGTGAGTGAAATAAGTTCATTGGATGAAAACCAACAAAAATTGACAAGAACCACGAAAAGTCCTTGTATTTTAAGATAAAGTCTTGCGCTATCAAAGAAAAAACTTCTAGCTCGCTGAAATATGTTCATTTGCTGAAAACCAACAAAATCACGAAAGGTTCTTGTATTTGAAGATAAAATCTTTTTGCTTTCAAGAAGAAAGATCCAGCTGACTGAAATAAGTTCATTAGATGAAAATCAACAAAAATTGACAAGAACCACGAACAGTTCTTGTATTTTAAGATAAAATCTGAGGCTATTAAACAAAAACTTCCAGCTCGCTGAAATATGTTCATTTGCTGAAAATCAACAAAACCACGAGAAGTTCTTTTATTTGAAGATAGAATCTTTTTGCTTTGAAGAAGAAAGATCGAGCTGACTGAAATAAGTTCATTGGAAGAAAACCAACAAAAATTGATAAAAACCACGAAAAGTCCTTGTATTTTAAGATAAAGTCTTGCGCTATCAAAGAAAAAACTTCTAGCTCGCTGAAATATGTTCATTTGCTGAAAACCAACAAAATCACGAAAAGTTCTTGTATTTGAAGATAAAATCTTTTTGCTTTGAAGAAGAAACATCTTGGTGACTGAAATAATTTCATGAGATGAAAACCAACAAAAATTAACGAGAACCACGAAAAGTTCTTCAATTTTAAGATAAAATCTGAGACTATTAAAGAAAAAACTTCTTGCTCGCTGAAATATGTTCATTTGCTGAAAATCAACAAAACCACGAAAAGTCCTTGTATTTTAAGATAAAGTCTTGCGCTATAAAAGAAAAAACTTCTAGCTCGCTGAAATATGTTCATTTGCTGAAAACCAACAAAATCACGAAAAGTTCTTGTATTTGAAGATAAAATCTATTTGCTTTGAAGAAGAAAGATCCAGCTGACTGAAATAAGTTCATTCGATGAAAACCAACAAAAATTGACAAGAACCACGAAAAGTTCTTGTATTTTAAGATAAAATCTGATGCTATTAAAGAAAAATCTTCTCCCACGCTGAAATATGTTCTTTTGCAGAAAATCAACAAAACCACGAAAAGTTCTTGTATTTGAAGATAAAATCTTTTTGCTTTGAAGAAGAAAGATCGAGCTGACTGAAATAAGTTCATTCGATCAAAACCAACAAAAATTGCCGAGAACCACGAAAAGTTCATGTATTTTAAGATAAAATCTTGCGCTATTAAAGAAAAAACTTCCAGCTCGCTGAAATATGTTCATTTGCTGAAAACCAACAAAACCACGAAAAGTTCTTGTATTTGAAGATAAAATCTTTTTGCTTTCAAGAAGAAAGATCCAGCTGACTGAAATAAGTTCATTAGATGAAAATCAACAAAAATTGACAAGAACCACGAACAGTTCTTGTATTTTAAGATAAAATCTGAGGCGATTAAAGAAAAAACTTCTAGCTCGCTGAAATATGTTCATTTGCTGAAAATCAACAAAACCACGAAAAGTTCTTGTATTTGAAGATCGAATCTTTTTGCTTTGAAGAAGAAAGATCCAGCTGACTGAAATAAGTTCATTGGATGAAAACCAACAAAAATTGACAAGAACCACGAAAAGTTCTTGTATTTTAAGATAAAATCTTGCGCTATTAAAAAAAAACTTCTTGCTCGCTGAAATATTTTCATTTGCTGAAAACCAACAAAAAAAAGTAAAGTTCTTGTATTTGAAGATAAAATCTTTTTGCTTTGAAGAAGAAACATCTTGGTGACTGAAATAATTTCATGAGATGAAAACCAATAAAAATTAACGAGAACCACGAAAAGTTTTTCTATTTTAAGATAAAATCTGAGGCTATTAAAGAAAAAACTTCTTGCTCGCTGAAATATGTTCATTTGCTGAAAATCAACAAAACCACGAAAAGTTCTTGTATTTGAAGATAAAATCTTTTTGCTTTGAAGAAGAAAGATCTCGCTGACTGAAATAAGTTCATCAGATGAAAATCAACAAAAATTGACAAGAACCACGAAAAGTTCTTTTATTTTAGGATAAAATCTGACGCTATTGAAGAAAAAACTTCTCGCTTGCTGAAATATGTTCATTTGCTGAAAATCAACAAAACCACGAAAGTTCTTGTATTTGAAGATAAAATCTATTTGCTTTGAAGAAGAAAGATCGAGCTGACTGAAATAAGTTCATTCGATGAAAACCAACAAAAATTGACAAGAACCACGAAAAGTTCTTGTATTTTAAGATAAAATCTGACGCTATTGAAGAAAAAACTTCTCGCTCGCTGAAATATGTTCATTTGCTGAAAACCAACAAAACCACAAAAAGTTCTTGTATTTGAAGATAAAATCTTTTTGCTTTCAAGAAGAAAGATCCAGCTGACTGAAATAAGTTCATTAGATGAAAATCAACAAAAATTGACAAGAACCACGAACAGTTCTTGTATTTTAAGATAAAATCTTGCGCTATTAAAAAAAAACTTCTTGCTCGCTGAAATATTTTCATTTGCTGAAAACCAACAAAAAAAAGTAAAGTTCTTGTATTTGAAGATAAAATCTTTTTGCTTTGAAGAAGAAACATCTTGGTGACTGAAATAATTTCATGAGATGAAAACCAATAAAAATTAACGAGAACCACGAAAAGTTCTTCTATTTTAAGATAAAATCTGAGGCTATTAAAGAAAAAACTTCTTGCTCGCTGAAATATGTTCATTTGCTGAAAATCAACAAAACCACGAAAAGTTCTTGTATTTGAAGATAAAATCTTTTTGCTTTGAAGAAGAAAGATCTCGCTGACTGAAATAAGTTCATCAGATGAAAATCAACAAAAATTGACAAGAACCACAAAAAGTTCTTGTAATTTAGGATAAAATCTGACGCTATTGAAGAAAAAACTTCTCGCTCGCTGAAATATGTTCATTTGCTGAAAATCAACAAAACCACGAAAGTTCTTGTATTTGAAGATAAAATCTATTTGCTTTGAAGAAGAAAGATCGAGCTGACTGAAATAAGTTCATTCGATGAAAACCAACAAAAATTGACAAGAACCACGAAAAGTTCTTGTATTTTAAGATAAAATCTGATGCTATTGAAGAAAAAACTTCTCGCTCGCTGAAATATGTTCATTTGCTGAAAACCAACAAAACCACAAAAAGTTCTTGTATTTGAAGATAAAATCTTTTTGCTTTCAAGAAGAAAGATCCAGCTGACTGAAATAAGTTCATTAGATGAAAATCAACAAAAATTGACAAGAACCACGAACAGTTCTTGTATTTTAAGATAAAATCTGAGGCTATTAAAGAAAAAACTTCTAGCTCGCTGAAATATGTTCATTTGCTGAAAATCAACAAAACCACGAGAAGTTCTTGTATTTGAAGATAGAATCTTTTTGCTTTGAAGAAGAAAGCTCTGGGTGAGTGAAATAAGTTCATTGGATGAAAACCAACAAAAATTGACAAGAACCACGAAAAGTTCTTGTATTTTAAGATAAAAATCTTGCGCTATTGAAGAAAAAGCTTCCAGCTCGCTGACATATGTTCATTTGCTGAAAATCAACAAAACCATGAAAAGTTCTTGTATTTGAAGATAAAATCTTTTTGCTTTGAAGAAGAAAGATCGAGCTGACTGAAATAAGTTCATTCGATGAAAACCAACAAAAATTGACAAGAACCACGAAAAGTTCTTGTATTTTAAGATAAAATCTGATGCTATTAAAGAAAAATCTTCTCCCACGCTGAAATATGTTCATTTGCAGAAAATCAACAAAACCACGAAAAGTTCTTGTATTTGAAGATAAAATCTTTTTGCTTTGAAGAAGAAAGATCTGGCTGACTGAAACAAGTTCATTCGATCAAAACCAACAAAAATTGACGAGAACCACGAAAAGTTCATGTATTTTAAGATAAAATCTTGCGCTATTAAAGAAAAAACTTCCAGCTCGCTGAAATATGTTCATTTGCTGAAAACCAACAAAACCACGAAAAGTTCTTGTGTTTGAAGATAAAATCTTTTTGCTTTCAAGAAGAAAGATCCAGCTGACTGAAATAAGTTCATTTGCTGAAAATCAACAAAACCACGAAAAGTTCTTGTATTTGAAGATAAAATCTTTTTGCTTTGAAGAAGAAAGATCGAGCTGACTGAAATAAGTTCATTCGATGAAAACCAACAAAAATTGACAAGAACCACGAAAAGTTCTTGTATTTTAAGATAAAATCTGACACTATTAAAGAAAAAACTTCTCCCTCGTTGAAATATGTTCATTTGCTGAAAACCAACAAAACCACGAAAAGTTCTTGTATTTGAAGATAAAATCTTTTTGCTTTGAAGAAGAAACAAACTTGGTGTCTGAAATAAGTTCATCAGATGAAAACCAACAACAATTGACACGAACCACGAAAAGTTCTTGTATTTTAGGATAAAATCTGACGCTATTAAAGAAAAAACTTCCAGCTCGCTGAAATATGTTCATTTGCTGAAAATCAACAAAACCATGAAAGGTTCTTGTGTTTGAAGATAAAATCTTTTTTGCGTTGAAGAAGAAAGATCGAGGTGACTGAAATAAGTTCATTAGATGAAAACCAACAAAAATTGACAAGAACCACGAAAAGTTCTTGTATTTTAAGATAAAATCTGACGCTATTAAAGAAAAATCTTCGAGCTCGCTGAAATATGTTCATTTGCTGAAAATCAACAAAACCACAAAAAGTTCTTGTATTTGAAGATAAAATCTTTTTGCTTTGAAGAAGAAAGATCCAGCTGACTGAAATAAGTTCATTGGATGAAAACCAACAAAAATTGACAAGAACCACGAAAAGTTCTTGTATTTTAAGATAAAATCTTGCGCTATTAAAAAAAAACTTCTTGCTCGCTGAAATATTTTCATTTGCTGAAAACCAACAAAACCACGAAAAGTCCTTGTATTTTAAGATAAAGTCTTGCGCTATCAAAGAAAAAACTTCTAGCTCGCTGAAATATGTTCATTTGCTGAAAACCAACAAAATCACGAAAAGTTCTTGTATTTGAAGATAAAATCTTTTTGCTTTGAAGAAGAAACATCTTGGTGACTGAAATAATTTCATGAGATGAAAACCAACAAAAATTAACGAGAACCACGAAAAGTTCTTCAATTTTAAGATAAAATCTGAGGCTATTAAAGAAAAAACTTCTTGCTCGCTGAAATATGTTCATTTGCTGAAAATCAACAAAACCACGAAAAGTCCTTGTATTTTAAGATAAAGTCTTGCGCTATAAAAGAAAAAACTTCCAGCTCGCTGAAATATGTTCATTTGCTGAAAACCAACAAAATCACGAAAAGTTCTTGTATTTGAAGATAAAATCTATTTGCTTTGAAGAAGAAAGATCCAGCTGACTGAAATAAGTTCATTCGATGAAAACCAACAAAAATTGACAAGAACCACGAAAAGTTCTTGTATTTTAAGATAAAATCTGATGCTATTAAAGAAAAATCTTCTCCCACGCTGAAATATGTTCTTTTGCAGAAAATCAACAAAACCACGAAAAGTTCTTGTATTTGAAGATAAAATCTTTTTGCTTTGAAGAAGAAAGATCGAGCTGACTGAAATAAGTTCATTCGATCAAAACCAACAAAAATTGCCGAGAACCACGAAAAGTTCATGTATTTTAAGATAAAATCTTGCGCTATTAAAGAAAAAACTTCCAGCTCGCTGAAATATGTTCATTTGCTGAAAACCAACAAAACCACGAAAAGTTCTTGTATTTGAAGATAAAATCTTTTTGCTTTCAAGAAGAAAGATCCAGCTGACTGAAATAAGTTCATTAGATGAAAATCAACAAAAATTGACAAGAACCACGAACAGTTCTTGTATTTTAAGATAAAATCTGAGGCGATTAAAGAAAAAACTTCTAGCTCGCTGAAATATGTTCATTTGCTGAAAATCAACAAAACCACGAAAAGTTCTTGTATTTGAAGATCGAATCTTTTTGCTTTGAAGAAGAAAGATCCAGCTGACTGAAATAAGTTCATTGGATGAAAACCAACAAAAATTGACAAGAACCACGAAAAGTTCTTGTATTTTAAGATAAAATCTTGCGCTATTAAAAAAAAACTTCTTGCTCGCTGAAATATTTTCATTTGATGAAAACCAACAAAAAAAAGTAAAGTTCTTGTATTTGAAGATAAAATCTTTTTGCTTTGAAGAAGAAACATCTTGGTGACTGAAATAATTTCATGAGATGAAAACCAATAAAAATTAACGAGAACCACGAAAAGTTTTTCTATTTTAAGATAAAATCTGAGGCTATTAAAGAAAAAACTTCTTGCTCGCTGAAATATGTTCATTTGCTGAAAATCAACAAAACCACGAAAAGTTCTTGTATTTGAAGATAAAATCTTTTTGCTTTGAAGAAGAAAGATCTCGCTGACTGAAATAAGTTCATCAGATGAAAATCAACAAAAATTGACAAGAACCACGAAAAGTTCTTTTATTTTAGGATAAAATCTGACGCTATTGAAGAAAAAACTTCTCGCTCGCTGAAATATGTTCATTTGCTGAAAATCAACAAAACCACGAAAGTTCTTGTATTTGAAGATAAAATCTATTTGCTTTGAAGAAGAAAGATCGAGCTGACTGAAATAAGTTCATTCGATGAAAACCAACAAAAATTGACAAGAACCACGAAAAGTTCTTGTATTTTAAGATAAAATCTGACGCTATTGAAGAAAAAACTTCTCGCTCGCTGAAATATGTTCATTTGCTGAAAACCAACAAAACCACAAAAAGTTCTTGTATTTGAAGATAAAATCTTTTTGCTTTCAAGAAGAAAGATCCAGCTGACTGAAATAAGTTCATTAGATGAAAATCAACAAAAATTGACAAGAACCACGAACAGTTCTTGTATTTTAAGATAAAATCTTGCGCTATTAAAAAAAAACTTCTTGCTCGCTGAAATATTTTCATTTGCTGAAAACCAACAAAAAAAAGTAAAGTTCTTGTATTTGAAGATAAAATCTTTTTGCTTTGAAGAAGAAACATCTTGGTGACTGAAATAATTTCATGAGATGAAAACCAATAAAAATTAACGAGAACCACGAAAAGTTCTTCTATTTTAAGATAAAATCTGAGGCTATTAAAGAAAAAACTTCTTGCTCGCTGAAATATGTTCATTTGCTGAAAATCAACAAAACCACGAAAAGTTCTTGTATTTGAAGATAAAATCTTTTTGCTTTGAAGAAGAAAGATCTCGCTGACTGAAATAAGTTCATCAGATGAAAATCAACAAAAATTGACAAGAACCACAAAAAGTTCTTGTAATTTAGGATAAAATCTGACGCTATTGAAGAAAAAACTTCTCGCTCGCTGAAATATGTTCATTTGCTGAAAATCAACAAAACCACGAAAGTTCTTGTATTTGAAGATAAAATCTATTTGCTTTGAAGAAGAAAGATCGAGCTGACTGAAATAAGTTCATTCGATGAAAACCAACAAAAATTGACAAGAACCACGAAAAGTTCTTGTATTTTAAGATAAAATCTGATGCTATTGAAGAAAAAACTTCTCGCTCGCTGAAATATGTTCATTTGCTGAAAACCAACAAAACCACAAAAAGTTCTTGTATTTGAAGATAAAATCTTTTTGCTTTCAAGAAGAAAGATCCAGCTGACTGAAATAAGTTCATTAGATGAAAATCAACAAAAATTGACAAGAACCACGAACAGTTCTTGTATTTTAAGATAAAATCTGAGGCTATTAAAGAAAAAACTTCTAGCTCGCTGAAATATGTTCATTTGCTGAAAATCAACAAAACCACGAGAAGTTCTTGTATTTGAAGATAGAATCTTTTTGCTTTGAAGAAGAAAGCTCTGGGTGAGTGAAATAAGTTCATTGGATGAAAACCAACAAAAATTGACAAGAACCACGAAAAGTTCTTGTATTTTAAGATAAAAATCTTGCGCTATTGAAGAAAAAGCTTCCAGCTCGCTGACATATGTTCATTTGCTGAAAATCAACAAAACCATGAAAAGTTCTTGTATTTGAAGATAAAATCTTTTTGCTTTGAAGAAGAAAGATCGAGCTGACTGAAATAAGTTCATTCGATGAAAACCAACAAAAATTGACAAGAACCACGAAAAGTTCTTGTATTTTAAGATAAAATCTGATGCTATTAAAGAAAAATCTTCTCCCACGCTGAAATATGTTCATTTGCAGAAAATCAACAAAACCACGAAAAGTTCTTGTATTTGAAGATAAAATCTTTTTGCTTTGAAGAAGAAAGATCTGGCTGACTGAAACAAGTTCATTCGATCAAAACCAACAAAAATTGACGAGAACCACGAAAAGTTCATGTATTTTAAGATAAAATCTTGCGCTATTAAAGAAAAAACTTCCAGCTCGCTGAAATATGTTCATTTGCTGAAAACCAACAAAACCACGAAAAGTTCTTGTGTTTGAAGATAAAATCTTTTTGCTTTCAAGAAGAAAGATCCAGCTGACTGAAATAAGTTCATTTGCTGAAAATCAACAAAACCACGAAAAGTTCTTGTATTTGAAGATAAAATCTTTTTGCTTTGAAGAAGAAAGATCGAGCTGACTGAAATAAGTTCATTCGATGAAAACCAACAAAAATTGACAAGAACCACGAAAAGTTCTTGTATTTTAAGATAAAATCTGACACTATTAAAGAAAAAACTTCTCCCTCGTTGAAATATGTTCATTTGCTGAAAACCAACAAAACCACGAAAAGTTCTTGTATTTGAAGATAAAATCTTTTTGCTTTGAAGAAGAAACAAACTTGGTGTCTGAAATAAGTTCATCAGATGAAAACCAACAACAATTGACACGAACCACGAAAAGTTCTTGTATTTTAGGATAAAATCTGACGCTATTAAAGAAAAAACTTCCAGCTCGCTGAAATATGTTCATTTGCTGAAAATCAACAAAACCATGAAAGGTTCTTGTGTTTGAAGATAAAATCTTTTTTGCGTTGAAGAAGAAAGATCGAGGTGACTGAAATAAGTTCATTAGATGAAAACCAACAAAAATTGACAAGAACCACGAAAAGTTCTTGTATTTTAAGATAAAATCTGACGCTATTAAAGAAAAATCTTCGAGCTCGCTGAAATATGTTCATTTGCTGAAAATCAACAAAACCACAAAAAGTTCTTGTATTTGAAGATAAAATCTTTTTGCTTTGAAGAAGAAAGATCCAGCTGACTGAAATAAGTTCATTGGATGAAAACCAACAAAAATTGACAAGAACCACGAAAAGTTCTTGTATTTTAAGATAAAATCTTGCGCTATTAAAAAAAAACTTCTTGCTCGCTGAAATATTTTCATTTGCTGAAAACCAACAAAAAAAAGTAAAGTTCTTGTATTTGAAGATAAAATCTTTTTGCTTTGAAGAAGAAACATCTTGGTGACTGAAATAATTTCATGAGATGAAAACCAATAAAAATTAACGAGAACCACGAAAAGTTCTTCTATTTTAAGATAAAATCTGAGGCTATTAAAGAAAAAACTTCTTGCTCGCTGAAATATGTTCATTTGCTGAAAATCAACAAAACCACGAAAAGTTCTTGTATTTGAAGATAAAATCTTTTTGCTTTGAAGAAGAAAGATCTCGCTGACTGAAATAAGTTCATCAGATGAAAACTAACAAAAATTGACAAGAACCACGAAAAGTTCTTGTATTTTAGGATAAAATCTGACGCTATTGAAGAAAAAACTTCTCGCTCGCTGAAATATGTTCATTTGCTGAAAATCAACAAAACCACGAAAAGTTCTTGTATTTGAAGATAAAATCTATTTGCTTTGAAGAAGAAAGATCGAGATGACTGAAATAAGTTCATTCGATGAAAACCAACAAAAATTGACAAGAACCACGAAAAGTTCTTGTATTTTAAGATAAAATCTGACGCGATTGAAGAAAAATCTTCTCCCACGCTGAAATATGTTCATTTGCAGAAAATCAACAAAACCACGAAAAGTTCTTGTATTTGAAGAAAAAATCTTTTTGCTTTGAAGAAGACAGATCTGGCTGACTGAAATAAGTTCATTCGATCAAAACCAACAAAAATTGACGAGAACCACGAAAAGTTCATGTATTTTAAGATAAAATCTTGCGCTATTAAAGAAAAAACTTCCAGCTCGCTGAAATATGTTCATTTGCTGAAAACCAACAAAACCATGAAAAGCTCTTGTATTTGAAGATAAAATCTTTTTGCTTTGAAGAAGAAAGATCCAGCTGACTGAAATAAGTTCATTAGATGAAAATCAACAAAAATTGACAAGAACCACGAACAGTTCTTGTATTTTAAGATAAAATCTGAGGCTATTAAAGAAAAAACTTCTAGCTCGCTGAAATATGTTCATTTGCTGAAAATCAACAAAACCACGAGAAGTTCTTGTATTTGAAGATAGAATCTTTTTGCTTTGAAGAAGAAAGCTCTGGGTGAGTGAAATAAGTTCATTGGATGAAAACCAACAAAAATTGACAAGAATCCACGAAAAGTTCTTGTATTTTAAGATAAAAATCTTGCGCTATTGAAGAAAAAGCTTCCAGCTCGCTGAAAAATGTTCATTTGCTGAAAATCAACAAAACCATGAAAAGTTCTTGTATTTGAAGATAAAATCTTTTTGCTTTGAAGAAGAAAGATCGAGCTGACTGAAATAAGTTCATTGGATGAAAACCAACAAAAATTGATAAAAACCACGAAAAGTCCTTGTATTTTAAGATAAAGTCTTGCGCTGTCAAAGAAAAAACTTCTAGCTCGCTGAAATATGTTCATTTGCTGAAAACCAACAAAATCACGAAAGGTTCTTGTATTTGAAGATAAAATCTTTTTGCTTTCAAGAAGAAAGATCCAGCTGACTGAAATAAGTTCATTAGATGAAAATCAACAAAAATTGACAAGAACCACGAACAGTTCTTGTATTTTAAGATAAAATCTGAGGCTATTAAAGAAAAAACTTCCAGCTCGCTGAAATATGTTCATTTGCTGAAAATCAACAAAACCACGAGAAGTTCTTGTATTTGAAGATAGAATCTTTTTGCTTTGAAGAAGAAAGATCGAGCTGACTGAAATAAGTTCATTGGAAGAAAACCAACAAAAATTGATAAAAACCACGAAAAGTCCTTGTATTTTAAGATAAAGTCTTGCGCTATCAAAGAAAAAACTTCTAGCTCGCTGAAATATGTTCATTTGCTGAAAACCAACAAAATCACGAAAAGTTCTTGTATTTGAAGATAAAATCTTTTTGCTTTGAAGAAGAAACATCTTGGTGACTGAAATAATTTCATGAGATGAAAACCAACAAAAATTAACGAGAACCACGAAAAGTTCTTCAATTTTAAGATAAAATCTGAGGCTATTAAAGAAAAAACTTCTTGCTCGCTGAAATATGTTCATTTGCTGAAAATCAACAAAACCACGAAAAGTCCTTGTATTTTAAGATAAAGTCTTGCGCTATAAAAGAAAAAACTTCTAGCTCGCTGAAATATGTTCATTTGCTGAAAACCAACAAAATCACGAAAAGTTCTTGTATTTGAAGATAAAATCTATTTGCTTTGAAGAAGAAAGATCCAGCTGACTGAAATAAGTTCATTCGATGAAAACCAACAAAAATTGACAAGAACCACGAAAAGTTCTTGTATTTTAAGATAAAATCTGATGCTATTAAAGAAAAATCTTCTCCCACGCTGAAATATGTTCTTTTGCAGAAAATCAACAAAACCACGAAAAGTTCTTGTATTTGAAGATAAAATCTTTTTGCTTTGAAGAAGAAAGATCTGGCTGACTGAAATAAGTTCATTCGATCAAAACCAACAAAAATTGACGAGAACCACGAAAAGTTCATGTATTTTAAGATAAAATCTTGCGCTATTAAAGAAAAAACTTCCAGCTCGCTGAAATATGTTCATTTGCTGAAAACCAACAAAACCACGAAAAGTTCTTGTATTTGAAGATAAAATCTTTTTGCTTTCAAGAAGAAAGATCCAGCTGACTGAAATAAGTTCATTAGATGAAAATCAACAAAAATTGACAAGAACCACGAACAGTTCTTGTATTTTAAGATAAAATCTGACGCTATTGAAGAAAAAACTTCTTGCTCGCTGAAATATGTTCATTTGCTGAAAATCAACAAAACCACGAAAAGTTCTTGTATTTGAAGATAAAATCTTTTTGCTTTGAAGAAGAAAGATCTCGCTGACTGAAATAAGTTCATCAGATGAAAATCAACAAAAATTGACAAGAACCACGAAAAGTTCTTTTATTTCAGGATAAAATCTGACGCTATTGAAGAAAAAACTTCTCGCTCGCTGAAATATGTTCATTTGCTGAAAATCAACAAAACCACAAAAGTTCTTGTATTTGAAGATAAAATCTATTTGCTTTGAAGAAGAAAGATCGAGCTGACTGAAATAAGTTCATTCGATGAAAACCAACAAAAATTGACAAGAACCACGAAAAGTTCTTGTATTTTAAGATAAAATCTGACGCTATTGAAGAAAAAACTTCTCGCTCGCTGAAATATGTTCATTTGCTGAAAACCAACAAAACCACAAAAACTTCTTGTATTTGAAGATAAAATCTTTTTGCTTTCAAGAAGAAAGATCCAGCTGACTGAAATAAGTTCATTAGATGAAAATCAACAAAAATTGACAAGAACCACGAACAGTTCTTGTATTTTAAGATAAAATCTTGCGCTATTAAAAAAAAACTTCTTGCTCGCTGAAATATTTTCATTTGCTGAAAACCAACAAAAAAAAGTAAAGTTCTTGTATTTGAAGATAAAATCTTTTTGCTTTGAAGAAGAAACATCTTGGTGACTGAAATAATTTCATGAGATGAAAACCAATAAAAATTAACGAGAACCACGAAAAGTTCTTCTATTTTAAGATAAAATCTGAGGCTATTAAAGAAAAAACTTCTTGCTCGCTGAAATATGTTCATTTGCTGAAAATCAACAAAACCACGAAAAGTTCTTGTATTTGAAGATAAAATCTTTTTGCTTTGAAGAAGAAAGATCTCGCTGACTGAAATAAGTTCATCAGATGAAAATCAACAAAAATTGACAAGAACCACGAAAAGTTCTTGTAATTTAGGATAAAATCTGACGCTATTGAAGAAAAAACTTCTCGCTCGCTGAAATATGTTCATTTGCTGAAAATCAACAAAACCACGAAAGTTCTTGTATTTGAAGATAAAATCTATTTGCTTTGAAGAAGAAAGATCGAGCTGACTGAAATAAGTTCATTCGATGAAAACCAACAAAAATTGACAAGAACCACGAAAAGTTCTTGTATTTTAAGATAAAATCTGATGCTATTGAAGAAAAAACTTCTCGCTCGCTGAAATATGTTCATTTGCTGAAAACCAACAAAACCACAAAAAGTTCTTGTATTTGAAGATAAAATCTTTTTGCTTTCAAGAAGAAAGATCCAGCTGACTGAAATAAGTTCATTAGATGAAAATCAACAAAAATTGACAAGAACCACGAACAGTTCTTGTATTTTAAGATAAAATCTGAGGCTATTAAAGAAAAAACTTCTAGCTCGCTGAAATATGTTCATTTGCTGAAAATCAACAAAACCACGAGAAGTTCTTGTATTTGAAGATAGAATCTTTTTGCTTTGAAGAAGAAAGCTCTGGGTGAGTGAAATAAGTTCATTGGATGAAAACCAACAAAAATTGACAAGAACCACGAAAAGTTCTTGTATTTTAAGATAAAATCTGATGCTATTAAAGAAAAATCTTCTCCCACGATGAAATATGTTCATTTGCAGAAAATCAACAAAACCATGAAAGGTTCTTGTATTTGAAGATAAAATCTTTTTTGCGTTGAAGAAGAAAGATCGAGGTGACTGAAATAAGTTCATTAGATGAAAACCAACAAAAATTGACAAGAACCACGAAAAGTTCTTGTATTTTAAGATAAAATCTGACGCTATTAAAGAAAAATCTTCGAGCTCGCTGAAATATGTTCATTTGCTGAAAATCAACAAAACCACAAAAAGTTCTTGTATTTGAAGATAAAATCTTTTTGCTTTGAAGAAGAAAGATCCAGCTGACTGAAATAAGTTCATTGGATGAAAACCAACAAAAATTGACAAGAACCACGAAAAGTTCTTGTATTTTAAGATAAAATCTTGCGCTATTAAAAAAAAACTTCTTGCTCGCTGAAATATTTTCATTTGCTGAAAACCAACAAAAAAAAGTAAAGTTCTTGTATTTGAAGATAAAATCTTTTTGCTTTGAAGAAGAAACATCTTGGTGACTGAAATAATTTCATGAGATGAAAACCAATAAAAATTAACGAGAACCACGAAAAGTTCTTCTATTTTAAGATAAAATCTGAGGCTATTAAAGAAAAAACTTCTTGCTCGCTGAAATATGTTCATTTGCTGAAAATCAACAAAACCACGAAAAGTTCTTGTATTTGAAGATAAAATCTTTTTGCTTTGAAGAAGAAAGATCTCGCTGACTGAAATAAGTTCATCAGATGAAAACTAACAAAAATTGACAAGAACCACGAAAAGTTCTTGTATTTTAGGATAAAATCTGACGCTATTGAAGAAAAAACTTCTCGCTCGCTGAAATATGTTCATTTGCTGAAAATCAACAAAACCACGAAAAGTTCTTGTATTTGAAGATAAAATCTATTTGCTTTGAAGAAGAAAGATCGAGATGACTGAAATAAGTTCATTCGATGAAAACCAACAAAAATTGACAAGAACCACGAAAAGTTCTTGTATTTTAAGATAAAATCTGACGCGATTGAAGAAAAATCTTCTCCCACGCTGAAATATGTTCTTTTGCAGAAAATCAACAAAACCACGAAAAGTTCTTGTATTTGAAGATAAAATCTTTTTGCTTTGAAGAAGAAAGATCTGGCTGACTGAAATAAGTTCATTCGATCAAAACCAACAAAAATTGACGAGAACCACGAAAAGTTCATGTATTTTAAGATAAAATCTTGCGCTATTAAAGAAAAAACTTCCAGCTCGCTGAAATATGTTCATTTGCTGAAAACCAACAAAACCACGAAAAGTTCTTGTATTTGAAGATAAAATCTTTTTGCTTTCAAGAAGAAAGATCCAGCTGACTGAAATAAGTTCATTAGATGAAAATCAACAAAAATTGACAAGAACCACGAACAGTTCTTGTATTTTAAGATAAAATCTGACGCTATTGAAGAAAAAACTTCTTGCTCGCTGAAATATGTTCATTTGCTGAAAATCAACAAAACCACGAAAAGTTCTTGTATTTGAAGATAAAATCTTTTTGCTTTGAAGAAGAAAGATCTCGCTGACTGAAATAAGTTCATCAGATGAAAATCAACAAAAATTGACAAGAACCACGAAAAGTTCTTTTATTTCAGGATAAAATCTGACGCTATTGAAGAAAAAACTTCTCGCTCGCTGAAATATGTTCATTTGCTGAAAATCAACAAAACCACAAAAGTTCTTGTATTTGAAGATAAAATCTATTTGCTTTGAAGAAGAAAGATCGAGCTGACTGAAATAAGTTCATTCGATGAAAACCAACAAAAATTGACAAGAACCACGAAAAGTTCTTGTATTTTAAGATAAAATCTGACGCTATTGAAGAAAAAACTTCTCGCTCGCTGAAATATGTTCATTTGCTGAAAACCAACAAAACCACAAAAACTTCTTGTATTTGAAGATAAAATCTTTTTGCTTTCAAGAAGAAAGATCCAGCTGACTGAAATAAGTTCATTAGATGAAAATCAACAAAAATTGACAAGAACCACGAACAGTTCTTGTATTTTAAGATAAAATCTTGCGCTATTAAAAAAAAACTTCTTGCTCGCTGAAATATTTTCATTTGCTGAAAACCAACAAAAAAAAGTAAAGTTCTTGTATTTGAAGATAAAATCTTTTTGCTTTGAAGAAGAAACATCTTGGTGACTGAAATAATTTCATGAGATGAAAACCAATAAAAATTAACGAGAACCACGAAAAGTTCTTCTATTTTAAGATAAAATCTGAGGCTATTAAAGAAAAAACTTCTTGCTCGCTGAAATATGTTCATTTGCTGAAAATCAACAAAACCACGAAAAGTTCTTGTATTTGAAGATAAAATCTTTTTGCTTTGAAGAAGAAAGATCTCGCTGACTGAAATAAGTTCATCAGATGAAAATCAACAAAAATTGACAAGAACCACGAAAAGTTCTTGTAATTTAGGATAAAATCTGACGCTATTGAAGAAAAAACTTCTCGCTCGCTGAAATATGTTCATTTGCTGAAAATCAACAAAACCACGAAAGTTCTTGTATTTGAAGATAAAATCTATTTGCTTTGAAGAAGAAAGATCGAGCTGACTGAAATAAGTTCATTCGATGAAAACCAACAAAAATTGACAAGAACCACGAAAAGTTCTTGTATTTTAAGATAAAATCTGATGCTATTGAAGAAAAAACTTCTCGCTCGCTGAAATATGTTCATTTGCTGAAAACCAACAAAACCACAAAAAGTTCTTGTATTTGAAGATAAAATCTTTTTGCTTTCAAGAAGAAAGATCCAGCTGACTGAAATAAGTTCATTAGATGAAAATCAACAAAAATTGACAAGAACCACGAACAGTTCTTGTATTTTAAGATAAAATCTGAGGCTATTAAAGAAAAAACTTCTAGCTCGCTGAAATATGTTCATTTGCTGAAAATCAACAAAACCACGAGAAGTTCTTGTATTTGAAGATAGAATCTTTTTGCTTTGAAGAAGAAAGCTCTGGGTGAGTGAAATAAGTTCATTGGATGAAAACCAACAAAAATTGACAAGAACCACGAAAAGTTCTTGTATTTTAAGATAAAAATCTTGCGCTATTGAAGAAAAAGCTTCCAGCTCGCTGACATATGTTCATTTGCTGAAAATCAACAAAACCATGAAAAGTTCTTGTATTTGAAGATAAAATCTTTTTGCTTTGAAGAAGAAAGATCGAGCTGACTGAAATAAGTTCATTCGATGAAAACCAACAAAAATTGACAAGAACCACGAAAAGTTCTTGTATTTTAAGATAAAATCTGATGCTATTAAAGAAAAATCTTCTCCCACGATGAAATATGTTCATTTGCAGAAAATCAACAAAACCATGAAAGGTTCTTGTATTTGAAGATAAAATCTTTTTTGCGTTGAAGAAGAAAGATCGAGGTGACTGAAATAAGTTCATTAGATGAAAACCAACAAAAATTGACAAGAACCACGAAAAGTTCTTGTATTTTAAGATAAAATCTGACGCTATTAAAGAAAAATCTTCGAGCTCGCTGAAATATGTTCATTTGCTGAAAATCAACAAAACCACAAAAAGTTCTTGTATTTGAAGATAAAATCTTTTTGCTTTGAAGAAGAAAGATCCAGCTGACTGAAATAAGTTCATTGGATGAAAACCAACAAAAATTGACAAGAACCACGAAAAGTTCTTGTATTTTAAGATAAAATCTTGCGCTATTAAAAAAAAACTTCTTGCTCGCTGAAATATTTTCATTTGCTGAAAACCAACAAAAAAAAGTAAAGTTCTTGTATTTGAAGATAAAATCTTTTTGCTTTGAAGAAGAAACATCTTGGTGACTGAAATAATTTCATGAGATGAAAACCAATAAAAATTAACGAGAACCACGAAAAGTTCTTCTATTTTAAGATAAAATCTGAGGCTATTAAAGAAAAAACTTCTTGCTCGCTGAAATATGTTCATTTGCTGAAAATCAACAAAACCACGAAAAGTTCTTGTATTTGAAGATAAAATCTTTTTGCTTTGAAGAAGAAAGATCTCGCTGACTGAAATAAGTTCATCAGATGAAAACTAACAAAAATTGACAAGAACCACGAAAAGTTCTTGTATTTTAGGATAAAATCTGACGCTATTGAAGAAAAAACTTCTCGCTCGCTGAAATATGTTCATTTGCTGAAAATCAACAAAACCACGAAAAGTTCTTGTATTTGAAGATAAAATCTATTTGCTTTGAAGAAGAAAGATCGAGATGACTGAAATAAGTTCATTCGATGAAAACCAACAAAAATTGACAAGAACCACGAAAAGTTCTTGTATTTTAAGATAAAATCTGACGCGATTGAAGAAAAATCTTCTCCCACGCTGAAATATGTTCTTTTGCAGAAAATCAACAAAACCACGAAAAGTTCTTGTATTTGAAGATAAAATCTTTTTGCTTTGAAGAAGAAAGATCTGGCTGACTGAAATAAGTTCATTCGATCAAAACCAACAAAAATTGACGAGAACCACGAAAAGTTCATGTATTTTAAGATAAAATCTTGCGCTATTAAAGAAAAAACTTCCAGCTCGCTGAAATATGTTCATTTGCTGAAAACCAACAAAACCACGAAAAGTTCTTGTATTTGAAGATAAAATCTTTTTGCTTTCAAGAAGAAAGATCCAGCTGACTGAAATAAGTTCATTAGATGAAAATCAACAAAAATTGACAAGAACCACGAACAGTTCTTGTATTTTAAGATAAAATCTGACGCTATTGAAGAAAAAACTTCTTGCTCGCTGAAATATGTTCATTTGCTGAAAATCAACAAAACCACGAAAAGTTCTTGTATTTGAAGATAAAATCTTTTTGCTTTGAAGAAGAAAGATCTCGCTGACTGAAATAAGTTCATCAGATGAAAATCAACAAAAATTGACAAGAACCACGAAAAGTTCTTTTATTTCAGGATAAAATCTGACGCTATTGAAGAAAAAACTTCTCGCTCGCTGAAATATGTTCATTTGCTGAAAATCAACAAAACCACAAAAGTTCTTGTATTTGAAGATAAAATCTATTTGCTTTGAAGAAGAAAGATCGAGCTGACTGAAATAAGTTCATTCGATGAAAACCAACAAAAATTGACAAGAACCACGAAAAGTTCTTGTATTTTAAGATAAAATCTGACGCTATTGAAGAAAAAACTTCTCGCTCGCTGAAATATGTTCATTTGCTGAAAACCAACAAAACCACAAAAACTTCTTGTATTTGAAGATAAAATCTTTTTGCTTTCAAGAAGAAAGATCCAGCTGACTGAAATAAGTTCATTAGATGAAAATCAACAAAAATTGACAAGAACCACGAACAGTTCTTGTATTTTAAGATAAAATCTTGCGCTATTAAAAAAAAACTTCTTGCTCGCTGAAATATTTTCATTTGCTGAAAACCAACAAAAAAAAGTAAAGTTCTTGTATTTGAAGATAAAATCTTTTTGCTTTGAAGAAGAAACATCTTGGTGACTGAAATAATTTCATGAGATGAAAACCAATAAAAATTAACGAGAACCACGAAAAGTTCTTCTATTTTAAGATAAAATCTGAGGCTATTAAAGAAAAAACTTCTTGCTCGCTGAAATATGTTCATTTGCTGAAAATCAACAAAACCACGAAAAGTTCTTGTATTTGAAGATAAAATCTTTTTGCTTTGAAGAAGAAAGATCTCGCTGACTGAAATAAGTTCATCAGATGAAAATCAACAAAAATTGACAAGAACCACGAAAAGTTCTTGTAATTTAGGATAAAATCTGACGCTATTGAAGAAAAAACTTCTCGCTCGCTGAAATATGTTCATTTGCTGAAAATCAACAAAACCACGAAAGTTCTTGTATTTGAAGATAAAATCTATTTGCTTTGAAGAAGAAAGATCGAGCTGACTGAAATAAGTTCATTCGATGAAAACCAACAAAAATTGACAAGAACCACGAAAAGTTCTTGTATTTTAAGATAAAATCTGATGCTATTGAAGAAAAAACTTCTCGCTCGCTGAAATATGTTCATTTGCTGAAAACCAACAAAACCACAAAAAGTTCTTGTATTTGAAGATAAAATCTTTTTGCTTTCAAGAAGAAAGATCCAGCTGACTGAAATAAGTTCATTAGATGAAAATCAACAAAAATTGACAAGAACCACGAACAGTTCTTGTATTTTAAGATAAAATCTGAGGCTATTAAAGAAAAAACTTCTAGCTCGCTGAAATATGTTCATTTGCTGAAAATCAACAAAACCACGAGAAGTTCTTGTATTTGAAGATAGAATCTTTTTGCTTTGAAGAAGAAAGCTCTGGGTGAGTGAAATAAGTTCATTGGATGAAAACCAACAAAAATTGACAAGAACCACGAAAAGTTCTTGTATTTTAAGATAAAAATCTTGCGCTATTGAAGAAAAAGCTTCCAGCTCGCTGACATATGTTCATTTGCTGAAAATCAACAAAACCATGAAAAGTTCTTGTATTTGAAGATAAAATCTTTTTGCTTTGAAGAAGAAAGATCGAGCTGACTGAAATAAGTTCATTCGATGAAAACCAACAAAAATTGACAAGAACCACGAAAAGTTCTTGTATTTTAAGATAAAATCTGATGCTATTAAAGAAAAATCTTCTCCCACGATGAAATATGTTCATTTGCAGAAAATCAACAAAACCATGAAAGGTTCTTGTATTTGAAGATAAAATCTTTTTTGCGTTGAAGAAGAAAGATCGAGGTGACTGAAATAAGTTCATTAGATGAAAACCAACAAAAATTGACAAGAACCACGAAAAGTTCTTGTATTTTAAGATAAAATCTGACGCTATTAAAGAAAAATCTTCGAGCTCGCTGAAATATGTTCATTTGCTGAAAATCAACAAAACCACAAAAAGTTCTTGTATTTGAAGATAAAATCTTTTTGCTTTGAAGAAGAAAGATCCAGCTGACTGAAATAAGTTCATTGGATGAAAACCAACAAAAATTGACAAGAACCACGAAAAGTTCTTGTATTTTAAGATAAAATCTTGCGCTATTAAAAAAAAACTTCTTGCTCGCTGAAATATTTTCATTTGCTGAAAACCAACAAAAAAAAGTAAAGTTCTTGTATTTGAAGATAAAATCTGACACTATTAAAGAAAAAACTTCTCCCTCGTTGAAATATGTTCATGAGATGAAAACCAATAAAAATTAACGAGAACCACGAAAAGTTCTTCTATTTTAAGATAAAATCTGAGGCTATTAAAGAAAAAACTTCTTGCTCGCTGAAATATGTTCATTTGCTGAAAATCAACAAAACCACGAAAAGTTCTTGTATTTGAAGATAAAATCTTTTTGCTTTGAAGAAGAAAGATCTCGCTGACTGAAATAAGTTCATCAGATGAAAACTAACAAAAATTGACAAGAACCACGAAAAGTTCTTGTATTTTAGGATAAAATCTGACGCTATTGAAGAAAAAACTTCTCGCTCGCTGAAATATGTTCATTTGCAGAAAATCAACAAAACCACGAAAAGTTCTTGTATTTGAAGAAAAAATCTTTTTGCTTTGAAGAAGACAGATCTGGCTGACTGAAATAAGTTCATTCGATCAAAACCAACAAAAATTGACGAGAACCACGAAAAGTTCATGTATTTTAAGATAAAATCTTGCGCTATTAAAGAAAAAACTTCCAGCTCGCTGAAATATGTTCATTTGCTGAAAACCAACAAAACCATGAAAAGCTCTTGTATTTGAAGATAAAATCTTTTTGCTTTGAAGAAGAAAGATCCAGCTGACTGAAATAAGTTCATTAGATGAAAATCAACAAAAATTGACAAGAACCACGAACAGTTCTTGTATTTTAAGATAAAATCTGAGGCTATTAAAGAAAAAACTTCTAGCTCGCTGAAATATGTTCATTTGCAGAAAATCAACAAAACCACGAGAAGTTCTTGTATTTGAAGATAGAATCTTTTTGCTTTGAAGAAGAAAGCTCTGGGTGAGTGAAATAAGTTCATTGGATGAAAACCAACAAAAATTGACAAGAACCACGAAAAGTTCTTGTATTTTAAGATAAAAATCTTGCGCTATTGAAGAAAAAGCTTCCAGCTCGCTGAAAAATGTTCATTTGCTGAAAATCAACAAAACCATGAAAAGTTCTTGTATTTGAAGATAAAATCTTTTTGCTTTGAAGAAGAAAGATCGAGCTGACTGAAATAAGTTCATTGGATGAAAACCAACAAAAATTGATAAAAACCACGAAAAGTCCTTGTATTTTAAGATAAAGTCTTGCGCTATCAAAGAAAAAACTTCTAGCTCGCTGAAATATGTTCATTTGCTGAAAACCAACAAAATCACGAAAGGTTCTTGTATTTGAAGATAAAATCTTTTTGCTTTCAAGAAGAAAGATCCAGCTGACTGAAATAAGTTCATTAGATGAAAATCAACAAAAATTGACAAGAACCACGAACAGTTCTTGTATTTTAAGATAAAATCTGAGGCTATTAAAGAAAAAACTTCTAGCTAGCTGAAATATGTTCATTTGCTGAAAATCAACAAAACCACGAAAAGTTCTTGTATTTGAAGATAAAATCTTTTTGCTTTGAAGAAGAAAGATCGAGGTGACAGAAATAAGTTCATCAGATGAAAACCAACAAAAATTGACAAGAACCACGAAAAGTTCTTGTGTTTTAGGATAAAATCTGACGCTATTAAAGAAAAAACTTCTCGCTCGCTGAAATATGTTCATTTGCTGAAAATCAACAAAACCACGAAAAGTTCTTGTATTTGAAGATCGAATCTTTTTGCTTTGAAGAAGAAAGATCTGGGTGACTGAAATAAGTTCATTGGATGAAAACCAACAAAAATTGACAAGAACCACGAAAAGTTCTTGTATTTTAAGATAAAATCTGACACTATTAAAGAAAAAACTTCTCCCTCGTTGAAATATGTTCATTTGCTGAAAACCAACAAAACCACGAAAAGTTCTTGTATTTGAAGATAAAATCTTTTTGCTCTGAAGAAGAAACAAACTTGGTGACTGAAATAAGTTCATCAGATGAAAACCAACAAAAATTGACAAGAACCACGAAAAGTTCTTGTATTTGAAGATAAAATCTTTTTGCTTTCAAGAAGAAAGATCCAGCTGACTGAAACAAGTTCATTCGATGAAAACCAACAAAAATTGACAAGAACCACGAAAAGTTCTTGCATTTTCGGATAAAATCTGACGCTATTAAAGAAAAAACTTCTCCCTCCCTGAAATAGGTTCATTTGCTGAAAATCAACAAAACCACGAGAAGTTCTTGTATTTCAAGATAGAATCTTTTTGCTTTGAAGAAGAAAGCTCTGGGTGAGTGAAATAAGTTCATTGGATGAAAACCAACAAAAATTGACAAGAACCACGAAAAGTTCTTGTATTTTAAGATAAAATCTTGCGCTATTGAAGAAAAAGCTTCCTGCTCGCTGAAATATGTTCATTTGCTGAAAATCAACAAAACCACGAAAAGTTCTTGTATTTGAAGATAAAATCTTTTTGCTTTGAAGAAGAAAGATCTGGCTGACTGAAATAAGTTCATTCGATCAAAACCAACAAAAATTGACGAGAACCACGAAAAGTTCATGTATTTTAAGATAAAATCTTGCGCTATTAAAGAAAAAACTTCCAGCTCGCTGAAATATGTTCATTTGCTGAAAACCAACAAAACCACGAAAAGTTCTTGTATTTGAAGATAAAATCTTTTTGCTTTGAAGAAGAAAGATCCAGCTGACTGAAATAAATTCATTCGATGAAAATCAACAAAAATTGACAAGAACCACGAACAGTTCTTGTATTTTAAGATAAAATCTGAGGCTATTAAACAAAAAACTTCCAGCTCGCTGAAATATGTTCATTTGCTGAAAATCAACAAAACCACGAGAAGTTCTTTTATTTGAAGATAGAATCTTTTTGCTTTGAAGAAGAAAGATCGAGCTGACTGAAATAAGTTCATTGGATGAAAGCCAACAAAAATTGATAAAAACCACGAAAAGTCCTTGTATTTTAAGATAAAGTCTTGCGCTTTCAAAGAAAAAACTTCTAGCTCGCTGAAATATGTTCATTTGCTGAAAACCAACAAAATCACGAAAAGTTCTTGTATTTGAAGATAAAATCTTTTTGCTTTGAAGAAGAAAGATCTTGGTGACTGAAATAATTTCATGAGATGAAAACCAACAAAAATTAACGAGAACCACGAAAAGTTCTTCAATTTTAAGATAAAATCTGAGGCTATGAAAGAAAAAACTTCTTGCTCGCTGAAATATGTTCATTTGCTGAAAATCAACAAAACCACGAAAAGTCCTTGTATTTTAAGATAAAGTTTTGCGCTATCAAAGAAAAAACTTCTAGCTCGCTGAAATATGTTCATTTGCTGAAAACCAACAAAATCACGAAAAGTTCTTGTATTTGAAGATAAAATTTATTTGCTTTGAAGAAGAAAGATCCAGCTGACTGAAATAAGTTCATTCGATGAAAACCAACAAAAATTGACAAGAACCAAGAAAAGTTCTTGTATTTTAAGATAAAATCTGATGCTATTAAAGAAAAATCTTCTCCCACGCTGAAATATGTTCTTTTGCAGAAAATCAACAAAACCACGAAAAGTTCTTGTATTTGAAGATAAAATCTTTTTGCTTTGAAGAAGAAAGATCTGGCTGACTGAAATAAGTTCATTCGATCAAAACCAACAAAAATTGACGAGAACCACGAAAAGTTCATGTATTTTAAGATAAAATCTTGCGCTATTAAAGAAAAAACTTCCAGCTCGCTGAAATATGTTCATTTGCTGAAAACCAACAAAACCACGAAAAGTTCTTGTATTTGAAGATAAAATCTTTTTGCTTTCAAGAAGAAAGATCCAGCTGACTGAAATAAGTTCATTAGATGAAAATCAACAAAAATTGACAAGAACCACGAACAGTTCTTGTATTTTAAGATAAAATCTGAGGCGATTAAAGAAAAAACTTCTCGCTCGCTGAAATATGTTCATTTGCTGAAAATCAACAAAACCACGAAAAGTTCTTGTATTTGAAGATCGAATCTTTTTGCTTTGAAGAAGAAAGATCCAGCTGACTGAAATAAGTTCATTGGATGAAAACCAACAAAAATTGACAAGAACCACGAAAAGTTCTTGTATTTTAAGATAAAATCTTGCGCTATTAAAAAAAAACTTCTTGCTCGCTGAAATATTTTCATTTGCTGAAAACCAACAAAAAAAAGTAAAGTTCTTGTATTTGAAGATAAAATCTTTTTGCTTTCAAGAAGAAAGATCCAGCTGACTGAAATAAGTTCATCAGATGAAAATCAACAAAAATTGACAAGAACCACGAAAAGTTCTTGTATTTTAGGATAAAATCTGACGCTATTGAAGAAAAAACTTCTCGCTCGCTGAAATATGTTCATTTGCTGAAAATCAACAAAACCACGAAAGTTCTTGTATTTGAAGATAAAATCTATTTGCTTTGAAGAAGAAAGATCGAGCTGACTGAAATAAGTTCATTCGATGAAAACCAACAAAAATTGACAAGAACCACGAAAAGTTCTTGTATTTTAAGATAAAATCTGACGCTATTGAAGAAAAAACTTCTCGCTCGCTGAAATATGTTCATTTGCTGAAAACCAACAAAACCACAAAAAGTTCTTGTATTTGAAGATAAAATCTTTTTGCTTTCAAGAAGAAAGATCCAGCTGACTGAAATAAGTTCATTGGATGAAAATCAACAAAAATTGACAAGAACCACGAACAGTTCTTGTATTTTAAGATAAAATCTTGCGCTATTAAAAAAAAACTTCTTGCTCGCTGAAATATTTTCATTTGCTGAAAACCAACAAAAAAAAGTAAAGTTCTTGTATTTGAAGATAAAATCTTTTTGCTTTGAAGAAGAAACATCTTGGTGACTGAAATAATTTCATGAGATGAAAACCAATAAAAATTAACGAGAACCACGAAAAGTTCTTCTATTTTAAGATAAAATCTGAGGCTATTAAAGAAAAAACTTCTTGCTCGCTGAAATATGTTCATTTGCTGAAAATCAACAAAACCACGAAAAGTTCTTGTATTTGAAGATAAAATCTTTTTGCTTTGAAGAAGAAAGATCTCGCTGACTGAAAGAAGTTCATCAGATGAAAACCAACAAAAAATGACAAGAACCACGAAAAGTTCTTGTATTTTAGGATAAAATCTGACGCTATTAAAGAAAAAAATTCTCCCTCGCTGAAATATGTTCATTTGCTGAAAATCAACAAAACCACGAAAAGTTCTTGTATTTGAAGATAAAATCTTTTTGCTTTGAAGAAGAAAGATCTGGCTGACTGAAATAAGTTCATTCGATCAAAACCAACAAAAATTGACGAGAACCACGAACAGTTCTTGTATTTTAAGATAAAATCTGAGGCGATTAAAGAAAAAACTTCTAGCTCGCTGAAATATGTTCATTTGCTGAAAATCAACAAAACCACGAAAAGTTCTTGTATTTGAAGATCGAATCTTTTTGCTTTGAAGAAGAAAGATCCAGCTGACTGAAATAAGTTCATTGGATGAAAACCAACAAAAATTGACAAGAACCACGAAAAGTTCTTGTATTTTAAGATAAAATCTTGCGCTATTAAAAAAAAACTTCTTGCTCGCTGAAATATTTTCATTTGCTGAAAACCAACAAAAAAAAGTAAAGTTCTTGTATTTGAAGATAGAATCTTTTTGCTTTGAAGAAGAAAGCTCTGGGTGAGTGAAATAAGTTCATTGGATGAAAACCAACAAAAATTGACAAGAACCACGAAAAGTTCTTGTATTTTAAGATAAAAATCTTGCGCTATTAAAGAAAAAACTTCCAGCTCGCTGAAATATGTTCATTTGCTGAAAACCAACAAAACCACGAAAAGTTCTTGTATTTGAAGATAAAATCTTTTTGCTTTGAAGAAGAAAGATCTCGCTGACTGAAATAAGTTCATCAGATGAAAATCAACAAAAATTGACAAGAACCACGAAAAGTTCTTGTATTTTAGGATAAAATCTGACGCTATTGAAGAAAAAACTTCTCGCTCGCTGAAATATGTTCATTTGCTGAAAATCAACAAAACCACGAAAGTTCTTGTATTTGAAGATAAAATCTATTTGCTTTGAAGAAGAAAGATCGAGCTGACTGAAATAAGTTCATTGGATGAAAACCAACAAAAATTGACAAGAACCACGAAAAGTTCTTGTATTTTAAGATAAAATCTGACGCTATTGAAGAAAAAACTTCTCGCTCGCTGAAATATGTTCATTTGCTGAAAACCAACAAAACCACAAAAAGTTCTTGTATTTGAAGATAAAATCTTTTTGCTTTCAAGAAGAAAGATCCAGCTGACTGAAATAAGTTCATTAGATGAAAATCAACAAATATTGACAAGAACCACGAACAGTTCTTGTATTTTAAGATAAAATCTGAGGCTATTAAAGAAAAAACTTCTAGCTCGCTGAAATATGTTCATTTGCTGAAAATCAACAAAACCACGAGAAGTTCTTGTATTTGAAGATAGAATCTTTTTGCTTTGAAGAAGAAAGCTCTGGGTGAGTGAAATAAGTTCATTGGATGAAAACCAACAAAAATTGACAAGAACCACGAAAAGTTCTTGTATTTTAAGATAAAAATCTTGCGCTATTGAAGAAAAAGCTTCCAGCTCGCTGACATATGTTCATTTGCTGAAAATCAACAAAACCATGAAAAGTTCTTGTATTTGAAGATAAAATCTTTTTGCTTTGAAGAAGAAAGATCGAGCTGACTGAAATAAGTTCATTCGATGAAAACCAACAAAAATTGACAAGAACCACGAAAAGTTCTTGTATTTTAAGATAAAATCTGATGCTATTAAAGAAAAATCTTCGCCCACGCTGAAATATGTTCATTTGCAGAAAATCAACAAAACCACGAAAAGTTCTTGTATTTGAAGATAAAATCTTTTTGCTTTGAAGAAGAAAGATCTGGCTGACTGAAATAAGTTCATTCGATCAAAACCAACAAAAATTGACGAGAACCACGAAAAGTTCATGTATTTTAAGATAAAATCTTGCGCTATGAAAGAAAAAACTTCTAGCTCGCTGAAATATGTTCATTTGCTGAAAACCAACAAAACCACGAAAAGTTCTTGTATTTGAAGATAAAATCTTTTTGCTTTCAAGAAGAAAGATCCAGCTGACTGAAATAAGTTCATTTGCTGAAAATCAACAAAACCACGAAAAGTTCTTGTATTTGAAGATAGAATCTTTTTGCTTTGAAGAAGAAAGATCTGGGTGACTGAAATAAGTTCATTGGATGAAAACCAACAAAAATTGACAAGAACCACGAAAAGTTCTTGTATTTTAAGATAAAATCTGACACTATTAAAGAAAAAACTTCTCCCTCGTTGAAATATGTTCATTTGCTGAAAACCAACAAAACCACGAAAAGTTCTTGTATTTGAAGATAAAATCTTTTTGCTTTGAAGAAGAAACAAACTTGGTGTCTGAAATAAGTTCATCAGATGAAAACCAACAAAAATTGACACGAACCACGAAAAGTTCTTGTATTTTAGGATAAAATCTGACGCTATTAAAGAAAAAACTTCTCCCTCCCTGAAATAGGTTCATTTGCTGAAAATCAACAAAACCACGAGAAGTTCTTGTATTTGAAGATTGAATCTTTTTGCTTTGAAGAAGAAAGCTCTGGGTGTGTGAAATAAGTTCATTGGATGAAAACCAACAAAAATTGACAAGAACCACGAAAAGTTCTTGTATTTTAAGATAAAATCTGAGGCTATTAAACAAAAAACTTCCAGCTCACTGAAATATGTTCATTTGCTGAAAATCAACAAAACCACGAGAAGTTCTTTTATTTGAAGATAGAATCTTTTTGCTTTGAAGAAGAAAGATCGAGCTGACTGAAATAAGTTCATTGGATGAAAACCAACAAAAATTGATAAAAACCACGAAAAGTCCTTGTATTTTAAGATAAAGTCTTGCGCTATCAAAGAAAAAACTTCTAGCTCGCTGAAATATGTTCATTTGCTGAAAACCAACAAAATCACGAAAAGTTCTTGTATTTGAAGATAAAATCTTTTTGCTTTGAAGAAGAAACATCTTGGTGACTGAAATAATTTCATGAGATGAAAACCAACAAAAATTAACGAGAACCACGAAAAGTTCTTCAATTTTAAGATAAAATCTGAGGCTATTAAACAAAAAACTTCCAGCTCGCTGAAATATGTTCATTTGCTGAAAATCAACAAAACCACGAGAAGTTCTTTTATTTGAAGATAGAATCTTTTTGCTTTGAAGAAGAAAGATCGAGCTGACTGAAATCAGTTCATCAGATGAAAACCAACAAAAATTGACAAGAACCACGAAAAGTTCATGTATTTTAAGATAAAATCTTGCGCTATTAAAGAAAAAACTTCCAGCTCGCTGAAATATGTTCATTTGCTGAAAACCAACAAAACCACGAAAAGTTCTTGTATTTGAAGATAAAATCTTTTTGCTTTGAAGAAGAAAGATCCAGCTGACTGAAATAAGTTCATTCGATGAAAACCAACAAAAATTGACAAGAACCACGAAAAGTTCTTGTATTTTAAGATAAAATCTGATGCTATTAAAGAAAAATCTTCTCCCACGCTGAAATATGTTCTTTTGCAGAAAATCAACAAAACCACGAAAAGTTCTTGTATTTGAAGATAAAATCTTTTTGCTTTGAAGAAGAAAGATCTGGCTGACTGAAATAAGTTCATTCGATCAAAACCAACAAAAATTGACGAGAACCACGAAAAGTTCATGTATTTTAAGATAAAATCTTGCGCTATTAAAGAAAAAACTTCCAGCTCGCTGAAATATGTTCATTTGCTGAAAACCAACAAAACCACGAAAAGTTCTTGTATTTGAAGATAAATTCTTTTTGCTTTCAAGAAGAAAGATCCAGCTGACTGAAATAAGTTCATAAGATGAAAACCAACAAAAATTGACAAGAACCACGAACAGTTCTTGTATTTTAAGATAAAATCTGAGGCGATTAAAGAAAAAACTTCCAGCTCGCTGAAATATGTTCATTTGCTGAAAATCAACAAAACCACGAAAAGTTCTTGTATTTGAAGATCGAATCTTTTTGCTTTGAAGAAGAAAGATCCAGCTGACTGAAATAAGTTCATTGGATGAAAACCAACAAAAATTGACAAGAACCACGAAAAGTTCTTGTATTTTAAGATAAAATCTTGCGCTATTAAAAAAAAACTTCTTGCTCGCTGAAATATTTTCATTTGCTGAAAACCAACAAAAAAAAGTAAAGTTTTGTATTTGAAGATAAAATCTTTTTGCTTTCAAGAAGAAAGATCCAGATGACTGAAATAAGTTCATCAGATGAAAATCAACAAAAATTGACAAGAACCACGAAAAGTTCTTGTATTTTAGGATAAAATCTGACGCTATTGAAGAAAAAACTTCTCGCTCGCTGAAATATGTTCATTTGCTGAAAACCAACAAAACCACAAAAAGTTCTTGTATTTGAAGATAAAATCTTTTTGCTTTCAAGAAGAAAGATCCAGCTGACTGAAATAAGTTCATTAGATGAAAATCAACAAAAATTGACAAGAACCACGAACAGTTCTTGTATTTTAAGATAAAATCTTGCGCTATTAAAAAAAAACTTCTTGCTCGCTGAAATATTTTCATTTGCTGAAAACCAACAAAAAAAAGTAAAGTTCTTGTATTTGAAGATAAAATCTTTTTGCTTCGAAGAAGAAACATCTTGGTGACTAAAATAATTTCATGAGATGAAAACCAATAAAAATTAACGAGAACCACGAAAAGTTCTTCTATTTTAAGATAAAATCTGAGGCTATTAAAGAAAAAACTTCTTGCTCGCTGAAATATGTTCATTTGCTGAAAATCAACAAAACCACGAAAAGTTCTTGTATTTGAAGATAAAATCTATTTGCTTTGAAGAAGAAAGATCGAGCTGACTGAAATAAGTTCATTCGATGAAAACCAACAAAAATTGACAAGAACCACGAAAAGTTCTTGTATTTTAAGATAAAATCTGACGCTATTGAAGAAAAAACTTCTCGCTCGCTGAAATATGTTCATTTGCTGAAAACCAACAAAACCACAAAAAGTTCTTGTATTTGAAGATAAAATCTTTTTGCTTTCAAGAAGAAAGATCCAGCTGACTGAAATAAGTTCATTAGATGAAAATCAACAAAAATTGACAAGAACCACGAACAGTTCTTGTATTTTAAGATAAAATCTGAGGCTATTAAAGAAAAAACTTCTAGCTCGCTGAAATATGTTCATTTGCTGAAAATCAACAAAACCACGAGAAGTTCTTGTATTTGAAGATAGAATCTTTTTGCTTTGAAGAAGAAAGCTCTGGGTGAGTGAAATAAGTTCATTGGATGAAAACCAACAAAAATTGACAAGAACCACGAAAAGTTCTTGTATTTTAAGATAAAAATCTTGCGCTATTGAAGAAAAAGCTTCCAGCTCGCTGACATATGTTCATTTGCTGAAAATCAACAAAACCATGAAAAGTTCTTGTATTTGAAGATAAAATCTTTTTGCTTTGAAGAAGAAAGATCGAGCTGACTGAAATAAGTTCATTCGATGAAAACCAACAAAAATTGACAAGAACCACGAAAAGTTCTTGTATTTTAAGATAAAATCTGATGCTATTAAAGAAAAATCTTCTCCCACGCTGAAATATGTTCATTTGCAGAAAATCAACAAAACCACGAAAAGTTCTTGTATTTGAAGATAAAATCTTTTTGCTTTGAAGAAGAAAGATCTGGCTGACTGAAATAAGTTCATTCGATCAAAACCAACAAAAATTGACGAGAACCACGAAAAGTTCATGTATTTTAAGATAAAATCTTGCGCTATTAAAGAAAAAACTTCTAGCTCGCTGAAATATGTTCATTTGCTGAAAACCAACAAAACCACGAAAAGTTCTTGTATTTGAAGATAAAATCTTTTTGCTTTCAAGAAGAAAGATCCAGCTGACTGAAATAAGTTCATTTGCTGAAAATCAACAAAACCACGAAAAGTTCTTGTATTTGAAGATAGAATCTTTTTGCTTTGAAGAAGAAAGATCTGGGTGACTGAAATAAGTTCATTGGATGAAAACCAACAAAAATTGACAAGAACCACGAAAAGTTCTTGTATTTTAAGATAAAATCTGACACTATTGAAGAAAAAACTTCTCCCTCGTTGAAATATGTTCATTTGCTGAAAACCAACAAAACCACGAAAAGTTCTTGTATTTGAAGATAAAATCTTTTTGCTTTGAAGAAGAAACAAACTTGGTGTCTGAAATAAGTTCATCAGATGAAAACCAACAAAAATTGACACGAACCACGAAAAGTTCTTGTATTTTAGGATAAAATCTGACGCTATTAAAGAAAAAACTTCTCCCTCCCTGAAATAGGTTCATTTGCTGAAAATCAACAAAACCATGAAAGGTTCTTGTATTTGAAGATAAAATCTTTTTTGCGTTGAAGAAGAAAGATCGAGGTGACTGAAATAAGTTCATTAGATGAAAACCAACAAAAATTGACAAGAACCACGAAAAGTTCTTGTATTTTAAGATAAAATCTGACGCTATTGAAGAAAAATCTTCGAGCTCGCTGAAATATGTTCATTTGCTGAAAATCAACAAAACCACGAAAAGTTCTTGTATTTGAAGATAAAATCTTTTTGCTTTGAAGAAGAAAGATCCAGCTGACTGAAATAAGTTCATTGGATGAAAACCAACAAAAATTGACAAGAACCACGAAAAGTTCTTGTATTTTAAGATAAAATCTTGCGCTATTAAAAAAAACTTCTTGCTCGCTGAAATATTTTCATTTGCTGAAAACCAACAAAATAAAGTAAAGTTCTTGTATTTGAAGATAAAATCTTTTTGCTTTGAAGAAGAAACATCTTGGTGACTGAAATAATTTCATGAGATGAAAACCAATAAAAATTAACGAGAACCACGAAAAGTTCTTCTATTTTAAGATAAAATCTGAGGCTATTAAGGAAAAAACTTCTTGCTCGCTGAAATATGTTCATTTGCTGAAAATCAACAAAACCACGAAAAGTTCTTGTATTTGAAGATAAAATCTTTTTGCTTTGAAGAAGAAAGATCTCGCTGACTGAAATAAGTTCATCAGATGAAAACTAACAAAAATTGACAAGAACCACGAAAAGTTCTTGTATTTTAGGATAAAATCTGACGCTATTGAAGAAAAAACTTCTCGCTCGCTGAAATATGTTCATTTGCTGAAAATCAACAAAACCACGAAAAGTTCTTGTATTTGAAGATAAAATCTATTTGCTTTGAAGAAGAAAGATCGAGCTGACTGAAATAAGTTCATTCGATCAAAACCAACAAAAATTGACGAGAACCACGAAAAGTTCTTGTATTTTAGGATAAAATCTGACGCTATTAAAGAAGAAACTTCTCCCTCACTGAAATAGGTTCATTTGCTGAAAATCAACAAAACCACGAGAAGTTCTTGTATTTGAAGATAGAATCTTTTTGCTTTGAAGAAGAAAGCTCTGGGTGTGTGAAATAAGTTCATTGGATGAAAACCAACAAAAGTTGACAAGAACCACGAAAAGTTCTTGTATTTTAAGATAAAATCTGACGCTATTAAAGAAAAATGTTCTCCCTCGCTGAAATATGTTCATTTGCTGAAAATCAACAAAACCACGAAAAGTTCTTGTATTTGAAGATAAAATCTTTTTGCTTTGAAGAAGAAAGATCTGGCTGACTGAAATAAGTTCATTCGATCAAAACCAACAAAAATTGACGAGAACCACGAACAGTTCTTGTATTTTAAGATAAAATCTGAGGCGATTAAAGAAAAAACTTCTAGCTCGCTGAAATATGTTCATTTGCTGAAAATCAACAAAACCACGAAAAGTTCTTGTATTTTAAGATAAAGTCTTGCGCTATCAAAGAAAAAACTTCTAGCTCGCTGAAATATGTTTATTTGCTGAAAATCAACAAAACCACGAAAAGTTCTTGTATTTGAAGATAAAATCTATTTGCTTTGAAGAAGAAAGATCGAGCTGACTGAAATAAGTTCATTCGATGAAAACCAACAAAAAATGACAAGAACCACGAAAAGTTCTTGTATTTTAAGATAAAATCTGACGCTATTGAAGAAAAATCTTCTCCCACGCTGAAATATGTTCATTTGCAGAAAATCAACAAAACCACGAAAAGTTCTTGTATTTGAAGATAAAATCTTTTTGCTTTGAAGAAGAAAGATCTGGCTGACTGAAATAAGTTCATTCGATCAAAACCAACAAAAATTGACGAGAACCACGAAAAGTTCATGTATTTTAAGATAAAATCTTGCGCTATTAAAGAAAAAACTTCCAGCTCGCTGAAATATGTTCATTTGCTGAAAACCAACAAAACCACGAAAAGTTCTTGTATTTGAAGATAAAATCTTTTTGCTTTCAAGAAGAAAGATCGAGCTGACTGAAATAAGTTCATTGGATGAAAACCAACAAAAATTGATAAAAACCACGAAAAGTCCTTGTATTTTAAGATAAAGTCTTGCGCTATCAAAGAAAAAACTTCTAGCTCGCTGAAATATGTTTATTTGCTGAAAACCAACAAAATCACGAAAAGTTCTTGTATTTGAAGATAAAATCTTTTTGCTTTGAAGAAGAAACATCTTGGTGACTGAAATAATTTCATGAGATGAAAACCAACAAAAATTAACGAGAACCACGAAAAGTTCTTCTATTTTAAGATAAAATCTGAGGCTATTAAAGAAAAAACTTCTTGCTCGCTGAAATACGTTCATTTGCTGAAAATCAACAAAACCACGAAAAGTTCTTGTATTTGAAGATAAAATCTTTTTGCTTTGAAGAAGAAAGATCTCGCTGACTGAAAGAAGTTCATCAGATGAAAACCAACAAAAATTGACAAGAACCACGAAAAGTTCTTGTATTTTAGGATAAAATCTGACGCTATTAAAGAAAAAAATTCTCGCTCGCTGAAATATGTTCATTTGCTGAAAATCAACAAAACCACGAAAAGTTCTTGTATTTGAAGATAAAATCTATTTGCTTTGAAGAAGAAAGATCCAGCTGACTGAAATAAGTTCATTCGATGAAAACCAACAAAAATTGACAAGAACCACGAAAAGTTCTTGTATTTTAAGATAAAATCTGATGCTATTAAATAAAAATCTTCTCCCACGCTGAAATATGTTCATTTGCAGAAAATCAACAAAACCACGAAAAGTTCTTGTATTTGAAGATAAAATCTTTTTGCTTTGAAGAAGAAAGATCTGGCTGACTGAAATAAGTTCATTCGATCAAAACCAACAAAAATTGACGAGAACCACGAACAGTTCTTGTATTTTAAGATAAAATCTGAGGCGATTAAAGAAAAAACTTCTAGCTCGCTGAAATATGTTCATTTGCTGAAAATCAACAAAACCACGAAAAGTTCTTGTATTTGAAGATCGAATCTTTTTGCTTTGAAGAAGAAAGATCCAGCTGACTGAAATAAGTTCATTGGATGAAAACCAACAAAAATTGACAAGAACCACGAAAAGTTCTTGTATTTTAAGATAAAATCTTGCGCTATTAAAAAAAAACTTCTTGCTCGCTGAAATATTTTCATTTGCTGAAAACCAACAAAAAAAAGTAAAGTTCTTGTATTTGAAGATAAAATCTTTTTGCTTTGAAGAAGAAACATCTTGGTGACTGAAATAATTTCATGAGATGAAAACCAATAAAAATTAACGAGAACCACGAAAAGTTCTTCTATTTTAAGATAAAATCTGAGGCTATTAAAGAAAAAACTTCTTGCTCGCTGAAATATGTTCATTTGCTGAAAATCAACAAAACCACGAAAAGTTCTTGTATTTGATGATAAAATCTTTTTGCTTTGAAGAAGAAAGATCTCGCTGACTGAAATAAGTTCATCAGATGAAAATCAACAAAAATTGACAAGAACCACGAAAAGTTCTTGTATTTTAGGATAAAATCTGACGCTATTGAAGAAAAAACTTCTCGCTCGCTGAAATATGTTCATTTGCTGAAAATCAACAAAACCACGAAAAGTTCTTGTATTTGAAGATAAAATCTATTTGCTTTGAAGAAGAAAGATCGAGCTGACTGAAATAAGTTCATTCGATGAAAACCAACAAAAATTGACAAGAACCACGAAAAGTTCTTGTATTTTAAGATCAAATCTGACGCTATTGAAGAAAAATCTTCTCCCACGCTGAAATATGTTCATTTGCAGAAAATCAACAAAACCACGAAAAGTTCTTGTATTTGAAGATAAAATCTTTTTGCTTTTAAGAAGAAAGATCTGGCTGACTGAAATAAGTTCATTCGATCAAAACCAACAAAAATTGACGAGAACCACGAAAAGTTCATGTATTTTAAGATAAAATCTTGCGCTATTAAAGAAAAAACTTCCAGCTCGCTGAAATATGTTCATTTGCTGAAAACCAACAAAACCACGACAAGTTCTTGTATTTGAAGATAAAATCTTTTTGCTTTCAAGAAGAAAGATCCAGCTGACTGAAATAAGTTCATTGGATGAAAACCAACAAAAATTGATAAAAACCACGAAAAGTCCTTGTATTTTAAGATAAAGTCTTGCGCTATCAAAGAAAAAACTTCTAGCTCGCTGAAATATGTTCATTTGCTGAAAATCAACAAAACCACGAAAAGTTCTTGTATTTGAAGATCGAATCTTTTTGCTTTGAAGAAGAAAGATCTGGGTGACTGAAATAAGTTCATTGGATGAAAACCAACAAAAACTGACAAGAACCACGAAAAGTTCTTGTATTTTAAGATAAAATCTGACACTATTAAAGAAAAAACTTCTCCCTCGTTGAAATATGTTCATTTGCTGAAAACCAGCAAAACCACGAAAAGTTCTTGTATTTGAAGATAAAATCTTTTTGCTTTGAAGAAGAAACAAACTTAATGTCTGAAATAAGTTCATCAGATGAAAACCAACAAAAATTGACACGAACCACGAAAAGTTCTTGTATTTGAAGATAAAATCTTTTTGCTTTGAAGAAGAAAGATCGAGCTGACTGAAATAAGTTCATTCGATGAAAACCAACAAAAATTGACAAGAACCACGAAAAGTTCTTGTATTTTAGGATAAAATCTGACGCTATTAAAGAAAAAACTTCTCCCTCCCTGAAATAGGTTCATTTGCTGAAAATCAACAAAACCACGAGAAGTTCTTGTATTTGAAGATAGAATCTTTTTGCTTTGAAGAAGAAAGCTCTGGGTGTGTGAAATAAGTTCATTGGATGAAAACCAACAAAAATTGACAAGAACCACGAAAAGTTCTTGTATTTTAAGATAAAATCTTGCGCTATTGAAGAAAAAGCTTCCAGCTCGCTGAAATATGTTCATTTGATGAAAATCAACAAAACCACGAAAAGTTCTTGTATTTGAAGATAGAATCTTTTTGCTTTGAAGAAGAAAGATCTGGGTGACTGAAATAAGATCATTCGATGAAAACCAACAAAAATTGACAAGAACCACGAAAAGTTCTTGTATTTGAAGATAAAATCTGACACGATGAAAGAAAAAACGTCTCCCTCGTTGAAATATGTTCATTTGCTGAAAACCAACAAAACCACGAAAAGTTCTTGTATTTGAAGATAAAATCTTTTTGCTTTGAAGAAGAAACAAATTGGTGACTGAAATAAGTTCATCAGATGAAAACCAACAAAAATTGACAAGAACCACGAAAAGTTCTTGTATTTTAAGATAAAATCTGACGCTATTAAAGAAAAATGTTCTCCCTCGCTGAAATATGTTCATTTGCTGAAAATCAACAAAACCATGAAAAGTTCTTGTATTTGAAGATAAAATCTTTTTGCTTTCAAGAAGAAAGATCGAGCTGACTGAAATAGGTTCATTGGATGAAAACCAACAAAAATTGATAAGAACCACGAAAAGTTCTTGTATTTTAAGATAAAATCTGACGCTATTAAAGAAAAAACTTCTTGCTCGCTGAAATATGTTCATTTGCTGAAAATCAACAAAACCATGAAAAGTTCTTGTATTTGAAGATAAAATCTTTTTGCTTTGAAGAAGAAAGATCGAGCTGACTGAAATAAGTTCATTGGATGAAAACCAACAAAAATTGATAAGAACCACGAAAAGTCCTTGTATTTTAAGATAAAATCTTGCGCTATTAAAGAAAAAACTTCTAGCTCGCTGAAATATGTTCATTTGCTGAAAACCAACAAAATCACGAAAAGTTCTTGTATTTGAAGATAAAATCTTTTTGCTTTGAAGAAGAAACATCTTGGTGACTGAAATAAGTTCATGAGATGAAAACCAACAAAAATTGACGAGAACCACGAAAAGTTCATGTATTTTAAGATAAAATCTTGCGCTATTGAAGAAAAAACTTCCAGCTCGCTGAAATATGTTCATTTGCTGAAAACCAACAAAACCACGAAAAGTTCTTGTATTTGAAGATAAAATCTTTTTGCTTTCAAGAAGAAAGATCCAGCTGACTGAAATAAGTTCATTAGATGAAAATCAACAAAAATTGACAAGAACCACGAACAGTTCTTGTATTTTAAGATAAAATCTGAGGCTATTAAAGAAAAAACTTCCAGCTCGCTGAAATATGTTCATTTGCTGAAAATCAACAAAACCACGAAAAGTTCTTGTATTTGAAGATAAAATCTTTTTGCTTTGAAGAAGAAAGATCGAGGTGACTGAAATAAGTTCATCAGATGAAAACCAACAAAAATTGACAAGAACCACGAAAAGTTCTTGTGTTTTAGGATAAAATCTGACGCTATTAAAGAAAAAACTTCTCGCTCGCTGAAATATGTTCATTTGCTGAAAATCAACAAAACCACGAAAAGTTCTAGTATTTGAAGATCGAATCTTTTTGCTTTGAAGAAGAAAGATCTGGGTGACTGAAATAATATCATTGGATGAAAACCAACAAAAATTGACAAGAACCACGAAAAGTTCTTGTATTTTAAGATAAAATCTGACACTATAAAAGAAAAAACTTCTCTCTCGTTGAAATATGTTCATTTGCTGAAAACCAACAAAACCACGAAAAGTTCTTGTATTTGAAGATAAAATCTTTTTGCTTTGAAGAAGAAACAAACTTGGTGTCTGAAATAAGTTCATCAGATGAAAACCAACAAAAATTGACACGAACCACGAAAAGTTCTTGTATTTGAAGATAAAATCTTTTTGCTGTGACGAAGAAAGATCGAGCTGACTGAAATAAGTTGATTCGATGAAAACCAACAAAAATTGACAAGACCCACGAAAAGTTCTTGTATTTTAGGATAAAATCTGACGCTATTAAAGAAAAAACTTCTCCCTCCCTGAAATAGGTTCATTTGCTGAAAATCAACAAAACCACGAGAAGTTCTTGTATTTGAAGATAGAATCTTTTTGCTTTGAAGAAGAAAGCTCTGGGTGTGTGAAATAAGTTCATTGGATGAAAACCAACAAAAGTTGACAAGAACCACGAAAAGTTCTTGTATTTTAAGATAAAATCTGACGCTATTAAAGAAAAATGTTCTCCCTCGCTGAAATATGTTCATTTGCTGAAAATCAACAAAACCACGAAAAGTTCTTGTATTTGAAGATAGAATCTTTTTGCTTTGAAGAAGAAAGATCTGGGTGACTGAAATAAGATCATTCGATGAAAACCAACAAAAATTGACAAGAACCACGAAAAGTTCTTGTATTTGAAGATAAAATCTGACACTATGAAAGAAAAAACGTCTCCCTCGTTGAAATATGTTCATTTGCTGAAAACCAACAAAACCACGAAAAGTTCTTGTATTTGAAGATAAAATCTTTTTGCTTTGAAGAAGAAACAAACTTGGTGACTGAAATAAGTTCATCAGATGAAAACCAACAAAAATTGACAAGAACCACGAAAAGTTCTTGTATTTTAAGATAAAATCTGACGCTATCAAAGAAAAATGTTCTCCGTCGCTGAAATATGTTCATTTGCTGAAAATCAACAAAACCATGAAAAGTTCTTGTATTTGAAGATAAAATCTTTTTGCTTTCAAGAAGAAAGATCGAGCTGACTGAAATAGGTTCATTGGATGAAAACCAACAAAAATTGATAAGAACCACGAAAAGTTCTTGTATTTTAAGATAAAATCTGACGCTATTAAAGAAAAAACTTCTTGCTCGCTGAAATATGTTCATTTGCTGAAAATCAACAAAACCATGAAAAGTTCTTGTATTTGAAGATAAAATCTTTTTGCTTTGAAGAAGAAAGATCGAGCTGACTGAAATAAGTTCATTGGATGAAAACCAACAAAAATTGATAAGAACCACGAAAAGTCCTTGTATTTTAAGATAAAATCTTGCGCTATTAAAGAAAAAACTTCTAGCTCGCTGAAATATGTTCATTTGCTGAAAACCAACAAAATCACGAAAAGTTCTTGTATTTGAAGATAAAATCTTTTTGCTTTGAAGAAGAAACATCTTGGTGACTGAAATAAGTTCATGAGATGAAAACCAACAAAAATTGACGAGAACCACGAAAAGTTCATGTATTTTAAGATAAAATCTTGCGCTATTGAAGAAAAAACTTCCAGCTCGCTGAAATATGTTCATTTGCTGAAAACCAACAAAACCACGAAAAGTTCTTGTATTTGAAGATAAAATCTTTTTGCTTTCAAGAAGAAAGATCCAGCTGACTGAAATAAGTTCATTAGATGAAAATCAACAAAAATTGACAAGAACCACGAACAGTTCTTGTATTTTAAGATAAAATCTGAGGCTATTAAAGAAAAAACTTCCAGCTCGCTGAAATATGTTCATTTGCTGAAAATCAACAAAACCACGAAAAGTTCTTGTATTTGAAGATAGAATCTTTTTGCTTTGAAGAAGAAAGCTCTGGGTGTGTGAAATAAGTTCATTGGATGAAAACCAACAAAAGTTGACAAGAACCACGAAAAGTTCTTGTATTTTAAGATAAAATCTGACGCTATTAAAGAAAAATGTTCTCCCTCGCTGAAATATGTTCATTTGCTGAAAATCAACAAAACCACGAAAAGTTCTTGTATTTGAAGATAGAATCTTTTTGCTTTCAAGAAGAAAGATCTGGGTGACTGAAATAAGATCATTCGATGAAAACCAACAAAAATTGACAAGAACCACGAAAAGTTCTTGTATTTGAAGATAAAATCTGACACTATTAAAGAAAAAACGTCTCCCTCGTTGAAATATGTTCATTTGCTGAAAACCAACAAAACCACGAAAAGTTCTTGTATTTGAAGATAAAATCTTTTTGCTTTCAAGAAGAAAGATCCAGCTGACTGAAATAAGTTCATCAGATGAAAACCAACAAAAATTGACAAGAACCACGAAAAGTTCTTGTATTTTAAGATAAAATCTGAGGCTATTAAAGAAAAAACTTCCAGCTCGTTGAAATATGTTCATTTGATGAAAATCAACAAAACCACGAAAAGTTCTTGTATTTGAAGATAGAATCTTTTTGCTTTGAAGAAGAAAGATCTGGGTGACTGAAATAAGATCATTCGATGAAAACCAACAAAAATTGACAAGAACCACGAAAAGTTCTTGTATTTGAAGATAAAATCTGACACTATGAAAGAAAAAACGTCTCCCTCGTTGAAATATGTTCATTTGCTGAAAACCAACAAAACCACGAAAAGTTCTTGTATTTGAAGATAAAATCTTTTTGCTTTGAAGAAGAAACAAACTTGGTGACTGAAATAAGTTCATCAGATGAAAACCAACAAAAATTGACAAGAACCACGAAAAGTTCTTGTATTTTAAGATAAAATCTGACGCTATTAAAGAAAAATGTTCTCCCTCGCTGAAATATGTTCATTTGCTGAAAATCAACAAAACCATGAAAAGTTCTTGTATTTGAAGATAAAATCTTTTTGCTTTCAAGAAGAAAGATCGAGCTGACTGAAATAGGTTCATTGGATGAAAACCAACAAAAATTGATAAGAACCACGAAAAGTTCCTGTATTTTAAGATAAAATCTGACGCTATTAAAGAAAAAACTTCTTGCTCGCTGAAATATGTTCATTTGCTGAAAATCAACAAAACCATGAAAAGTTCTTGTATTTGAAGATAAAATCTTTTTGCTTTGAAGAAGAAAGATCGAGCTGACTGAAATAAGTTCGTTGGATGAAAACCAACAAAAATTGACAAGAACCACGAAAAGTCCTTGTATTTTAAGATAAAATCTTGCGCTATTAAAGAAAAAACTTCTAGCTCGCTGAAATATGTTCATTTGCTGAAAACCAACAAAATCACGAAAAGTTCTTGTATTTGAAGATAAAATCTTTTTGCTTTGAAGAAGAAACATCTTGGTGACTGAAATAAGTTCATGAGATGAAAACCAACAAAAATTGACGAGAACCACGAAAAGTTCATGTATTTTAAGATAAAATCTTGCGCTATTGAAGAAAAAACTTCCAGCTCGCTGAAATATGTTCATTTGCTGAAAACCAACAAAACCACGAAAAGTTCTTGTATTTGAAGATAAAATCTTTTTGCTTTCAAGAAGAAAGATCCAGCTGACTGAAATAAGTTCATTAGATGAAAATCAACAAAAATTGACGAGAACCACGAAAAGTTCATGTATTTTAAGATAAAATCTTGCGCTATTGAAGAAAAAACTTCCAGCTCGCTGAAATATGTTCATTTGCTGAAAACCAACAAAACCACGAAAAGTTCTTGTATTTGAAGATAAAATCTTTTTGCTTTCAAGAAGAAAGATCCAGCTGACTGAAATAAGTTCATTAGATGAAAATCAACAAAAATTGACAAGAACCACGAACAGTTCTTGTATTTTAAGATAAAATCTGAGGCTATTAAAGAAAAAACTTCCAGCTCGCTGAAATATGTTCATTTGCTGAAAATCAACAAAACCACGAAAAGTTCTTGTATTTGAAGATAAAATCTTTTTGCTTTGAAGAAGAAAGATCGAGGTGACTGAAATAAGTTCATCAGATGAAAACCAACAAAAATTGACAAGAACCACGAAAAGTTCTTGTGTTTTAGGATAAAATCTGACGCTATTAAAGAAAAAACTTCTCGCTCGCTGAAATATGTTCATTTGCTGAAAATCAACAAAACCACGAAAAGTTCTAGTATTTGAAGATCGAATCTTTTTGCTTTGAAGAAGAAAGATCTGGGTGACTGAAATAATATCATTGGATGAAAACCAACAAAAATTGACAAGAACCACGAAAAGTTCTTGTATTTTAAGATAAAATCTGACACTATAAAAGAAAAAACTTCTCCCTCGTTGAAATATGTTCATTTGCTGAAAACCAACAAAACCACGAAAAGTTCTTGTATTTGAAGATAAAATCTTTTTGCTTTGAAGAAGAAACAATCTTGGTGTCTGAAATAAGTTCATCAGATGAAAACCAACAAAAATTGACACGAACCACGAAAAGTTCTTGTATTTGAAGATAAAATCTTTTTGCTGTGAAGAAGAAAGATCGAGCTGACTGAAATAAGTTCATTCGATGAAAACCAACAAAAATTGACAAGACCCACGAAAAGTTCTTGTATTTTAGGATAAAATCTGACGCTATTAAAGAAAAAACTTCTCCCTCCCTGAAATAGGTTCATTTGCTGAAAATCAACAAAACCACGAGAAGTTCTTGTATTTGAAGATAAAATCTTTTTGCTTTGAAGAAGAAAGGTCTGGGTGAGTGAAATAAGTTCATTGGATGAAAACCAACAAAAATTGACAAGAACCACGAAAAGTTCTTGTATTTTAAGATAAAATCTTGCGCTATTGAAGAAAAAGCTTCCAGCTCGCTGAAATATGTTCATTTGCTGAAAACCAACAAAACCATGAAAAGTTCTTGTATTTGAAGATAAAATCTTTTTGCTTTGAAGAAGAAAGATCGAGCTGACTGAAATAAGTTCATTGGATGAAAACCAACAAAAATTGATAAAAACCACGAAAAGTCCTTGTATTTTAAGATAAAGTCTTGCGCTATCAAAGAAAAAACTTCTAGCTCGCTGAAATATGTTCATTTGCTGAAAACCAACAAAATCACGAAAAGTTCTTGTATTTGAAGATAAAATCTTTTTGCTTTGAAGAAGAAAGATCTCGCTGACTGAAATCAGTTCATCAGATGAAAACCAACAAAAATTGACAAGAACCACGAAAAGTTCTTGTATTTTAGGATAAAATCTGACGCTATTAAAGAAAAAACTTCTCGCTCGCTGAAATATGTTCATTTGCTGAAAACCAACAAAACCACGAAAAGTTCTTGTATTTGAAGATAAAATCTTTTTGCTTTGAAGAAGAAACATCTTGGTGACTGAAATAATTTCATGAGATGAAAACCAACAAAAATTCACGAGAACCACGAAAAGTTCTTCTATTTTAAGATAAAATCTGAGGCTATTAAAGAAAAAACTTCTTGCTCGCTGAAATATGTTCATTTGCTGAAAATCAACAAAACCACGAAAAGTTCTTGTATTTGAAGATAAAATCTATTTGCTTTGAAGAAGAAAGATCGAGCTGACTGAAATAAGTTCATTCGATGAAAACCAACAAAAATTGACAAGAACCACGAAAAGTTCTTGTTTTTTAAGATAAAATCTGACGCTATTAAAGAAAAATCTTCTCCCACGCTGAAATATGTTCATTTGCAGAAAATCAACAAAACCACGAAAAGTTCTTGTATTTGAAGATAAAATCTTTTTGCTTTGAAGAAGAAAGATCTGGCTGACTGAAATAAGTTCATTCGATCAAAACCAACAAAAATTGACGAGAACCACGAAAAGTTCATGTATTTTAAGATAAAATCTTGCGCTATTAAAGAAAAAACTTCCAGCTCGCTGAAATATGTTCATTTGCTGAAAACCAACAAAACCACGAAAAGTTCTTGTATTTGAGGATAAAATCTTTTTGCTTTCAAGAAGAAAGATCCAGCTGACTGAAATAAGTTCATTCGATGAAAATCAACAAAAATTGACAAGAACCACGAACAGTTCTTGTATTTTAAGATAAAATCTGAGGCTATTAAAGAAAAAACTTCCAGCTCGCTGAAATATGTTCATTTGCTGAAAACCAACAAAATCACGAAAAGTTCTTGTATTTGAAGATAAAATCTTTTTGCTTTGAAGAAGAAACATCTTGGTGACTGAAATAATTTCATGAGATGAAAACCAACAAAAATTAACGAGAACCAGGAAAAGTTCTTGTATTTTAAGATAAAATCTGACGCTATTAAAGAAAAATCTTCTCCCACGCTGAAATATGTTCATTTGCAGAAAATCAACAAAACCACGAAAAGTTCTTGTATTTGAAGATAAAATCTTTTTGCTTTGAAGAAGAAAGATCTGGCTGACTGAAATAAGTTCATTCGATCAAATCCAACAAAAATTGACGAGAACCACGAAAAGTTCATGTATTTTAAGATAAAATCTTGCGCTATTAAAGAAAAAACTTCCAGCTCGCTGAAATATGTTCATTTGCTGAAAACCAACAAGACCACGAAAAGTTCTTGTATTTGAAGATAAAATCTTTTTGCTTTCAAGAAGAAAGATCCAGCTGACTGAAATAAGTTCATTAGATGAAAATCAACAAAAATTGACAAGAACCACGAACAGTTCTTGTATTTTAAGATAAAATCTGAGGCTATTAAAGAAAAAACTTCTAGCTCGATGAAATATGTTCATTTGCTGAAAATCAACAAAACCACGAAAAGTTCTTGTATTTGAAGAAAGAATCTTTTTGCTTTCAAGAAGAAAGATCCAGCTGACTGAAATAAGTTCATCAGATGAAAACCAACAAAAATTGACACGAACCACGAAAAGTTCTTGTATTTGAAGATAAAATCTTTTTGCTTTGAAGAAGAAAGATCGAGCTGACTGAAATAAGTTCATTCGATGAAAACCAACAAAAATTGACAAGAACCACGAAAAGTTCTTGTATTTTAGGATAAAATCTGACGCTATTAAAGAAAAAACTTCTCCCTCCCTGAAATAGGTTCATTTGCTGAAAATCAACAAAACCACGAGAAGTTCTTGTATTTGAAGATAGAATCTTTTTGCTTTGAAGAAGAAAGCTCTGGGTGTGTGAAATAAGTTCATTGGATGAAAACCAACAAAAATTGACAAGAACCACGAAAAGTTCTTGTATTTTAAGATAAAATCTTGCGCTATTGAAGAAAAAGCTTCCAGCTCGCTGAAATATGTTCATTTGCTGAAAATCAACAAAGCCATGAAAAGTTCTTGTATTTGAAGATAAAATCTTTTTGCTTTGAAGAAGAAAGATCTGGGTGACTGAAATAAGATCATTCGATGAAAACCAACAAAAATTGACAAGAAACACGAAAAGTTCTTGTATTTGAAGATAAAATCTGACACTATTAAAGAAAAAACGTCTCCCTCGTTGAAATATGTTCATTTGCTGAAAACCAACAAAACCACGAAAAGTTCTTGTATTTGAAGATAAAATCTTTTTGCTTTGAAGAAGAAACAAACTTGGTGACTGAAATAAGTTCATCAGATGAAAACCAACAAAAATTGACAAGAACCACGAAAAGTTCTTGTATTTTAAGATAAAATCTGACGCTATGAAAGAAAAATGTTCTCCCTCGCTGAAATATGTTCATTTGCTGAAAATCAACAAAACCATGAAAAGTTCTTGTATTTGAAGATAAAATCTTTTTGCTTTCAAGAAGAAAGATCGAGCTGACTGAAATAAGTTCATTGGATGAAAACCAACAAAAATTGATAAGAACCACGAAAAGTTCTTGTATTTTAAGATAAAATCTGACGATATTAAAGAAAAAACTTCTTGCTCGCTGAAATATGTTCATTTGCTGAAAATCAACAAAACCATGAAAAGTTCTTGTATTTGAAGATAAAATCTTTTTGCTTTGAAGAAGAAAGATCGAGCTGACTGAAATAAGTTCATGGGATGAAAACCAACAAAAATTGATAAGAACTACGAAAAGTCCTTGTATTTTAAGATAAAATCTTGCGCTATTAAAGAAAAAACTTCCAGCTCGCTGAAATATGTTCATTTGCTGAAAACCAACAAAACCACGAAAAGTTCTTGTATTTGAAGATAAAATCTTTTTGCTTTGAAGAAGAAACATCTTGGTGACTGAAATAAGTTCATGAGATGAAAACCAACAAAAATTGACGAGAACCACGAAAAGTTCATGTATTTTAAGATAAAATCTTGCGCTATTAAAGAAAAAACTTCCAGCTCGCTGAAATATGTTCATTTGCTGAAAACCAACAAAACCACGAAAAGTTCTTGTATTTGAAGATAAAATCTTTTTGCTTTCAAGAAGAAAGATCCAGCTGACTGAAATAAGTTCATTAGATGAAAATCAACAAAAATTGACAAGAACCACGAACAGTTCTTGTGTTTTAGGATAAAATCTGACGCTATTAAAGAAAAAACTTCTCGCTCGCTGAAATATGTTCATTTGCTGAAAACCAACAAAACCACGAAAAGTTCTTGTATTTGAAGATAAAATCTTTTTGCTTTGAAGAAGAAACAAACTTGGTGTCTGAAATAAGTTCATCAGATGAAAACCAACAAAAATTGACACGAACCACGAAAAGTTCTTGTATTTGAAGATAAAATCTTTTTGCTTTGAAGAAGAAAGATCGAGCTGACTGAAATAAGTTCATTCGATGAAAACCAACAAAAATTGACAAGAACCACGAAAAGTTCTTGTATTTTAGGATAAAATCTGACGCTATTAAAGAAAAATGTTCTCCCTCGCTGAAATATGTTCATTTGCTGAAAATCAACAAAACCACGAAAAGTTCTTGTATTTGAAGATAGAATCTTTTTGCTTTCAAGAAGAAAGATCTGGGTGACTGAAATAAGATCATTCGATGAAAACCAACAAAAATTGACAAGAACCACGAAAAGTTCTTGTATTTGAAGATAAAATCTGACACTATTAAAGAAAAAACGTCTACCTCGTTGAAATATGTTCATTTGCTGAAAACCAACAAAACCACGAAAAGTTCTTGTATTTGAAGATAAAATCTTTTTGCTTTCAAGAAGAAAGATCCAGCTGACTGAAATAAGTTCATCAGATGAAAACCAACAAAAATTGACAAGAACCACGAAAAGTTCTTGTATTTTAAGATAAAATCTGAGGCTATTAAAGAAAAAACTTCCAGCTCGTTGAAATATGTTCATTTGCTGAAAATCAACAAAACCACGAAAAGTTCTTGTATTTGAAGATAAAATCTTTTTGCTTTGAAGAAGAAAGATCGAGGTGACTGAAATAAGTTCATCAGATGAAAACCAACAAAAATTGACAAGAACCACGAAAAGTTCTTGTGTTTTAGGATAAAATCTGACGCTATTAAAGAAAAAACTTCTCGCTCGCTGAAATATGTTCATTTGCTGAAAATCAACAAAACCACGAAAAGTTCTTGTATTTGAAGATAGAATCTTTTTGCTTTGAAGAAGAAACATTTTGGTGACTGAAATAATATCATTGGATGAAAACCAACAAAAATTGACAAGAACCACGAAAAGTTCTTGTATTTTAAGATAAAATCTGACACTATTAAAGAAAAAACTTCTCCCTCATTGAAATATGTTCATTTGCTGAAAACCAACAAAACCACGAAAAGTTCTTGTATTTGAAGATAAAATCTTTTTGCTTTGAAGAAGAAACAAACTTGGTGTCTGAAATAAGTTCATCAGATGAAAACCAACAAAAATTGACACGAACCACGAAAATTTCTTGTATTTGAAGATAAAATCTTTTTACTTTGAAGAAGAAAGATCGAGCTGACTGAAATAAGTTCATTCGATGAAAACCAACAAAAATTGACAAGAACCACGAAAAGTTCTTGTATTTTAGGATAAAATCTGACGCTATTAAAGAATAAACTTCCAGCTCGCTGAAATATGTTCATTTGCTGAAAACCAACAAAATCACGAAAAGTTCTTGTATTTGAAGATAAAATCTTTTTGCTTTGAAGAAGAAACATCTTGGTGACTGAAATAATTTCATGAGATGAAAACCAACAAAAATTAACGAGAACCACGAAAAGTTCTTGTATTTTAAGATAAAATCTGACGCTATTAAAGAAAAATCTTCTCCCACGCTGAAATATGTTCATTTGCAGAAAATCAACAAAACCACGAAAAGTTCTTGTATTTGAAGATAAAATCTTTTTGCTTTGAAGAAGAAAGATCTGGCTGACTGAAATAAGTTCATTCGATCAAATCCAACAAAAATTGACGAGAACCACGAAAAGTTCATGTATTTTAAGATAAAATCTTGCGCGATTAAAGAAAAAACTTCTAGCTCGCTGAAATATGTTCATTTGCTGAAAATCAACAAAACCACGAAAAGTTCTTGTATTTGAAGAAAGAATCTTTTTGCTTTCAAGAAGAAAGATCCAGCTGACTGAAATAAGTTCATTAGATGAAAATCAACAAAAATTGACAAGAACCACGAACAGTTCTTGTATTTTAAGATAAAATCTGAGGCTATTAAAGAAAAAACTTCTCCCTCGTTGAAATATGTTCATTTGCTGAAAACCAACAAAACCAAGAAAAGTTCTTGTATTTGAAGATAAAATCTTTTTGCTTTGAAGAAGAAACAAACTTGGTGTCTGAAATAAGTTCATCAGATGAAAACCAACAAAAATTGACACGAACCACGAAAAGTTCTTGTATTTGAAGATAAAATCTTTTTGCTTTGAAGAAGAAAGATCGAGCTGACTGAAATAAGTTCATTCGATGAAAACCAACAAAAATTGACAAGAACCACGAAAAGTTCTTGTATTTTAGGATAAAATCTGACGCTATTAAAGAAAAAACTTCTCCCTCCCTGAAATAGGTTCATTTGCTGAAAATCAACAAAACCACGAGAAGTTCTTGTATTTGAAGATAGAATCTTTTTGCTTTGAAGAAGAAAGCTCTGGGTGTGTGAAATAAGTTCATTGGATGAAAACCAACAAAAATTGACAAGAACCACGAAAAGTTCTTGTATTTTCAGATAAAATCTTGCGCTATTGAAGAAAAAGCTTCCAGCTCGCTGAAATATGTTCATTTGCTGAAAATCAACAAAGCCATGAAAAGTTCTTGTATTTGAAGATAAAATCTTTTTGCTTTGAAGAAGAAAGATCTGGGTGACTGAAATAAGATCATTCGATGAAAACCAACAAAAATTGACAAGAAACACGAAAAGTTCTTGTATTTGAAGATAAAATCTGACACTATTAAAGAAAAAACGTCTCCCTCGTTGAAATATGTTCATTTGCTGAAAACCAACAAAACCACGAAAAGTTCTTGTATTTGAAGATAAAATCTTTTTGCTTTGAAGAAGAAACAAACTTGGTGACTGAAATAAGTTCATCAGATGAAAACCAACAAAAATTGACAAGAACCACGAAAAGTTCTTGTATTTTAAGATAAAATCTGACGCTATGAAAGAAAAATGTTCTCCCTCGCTGAAATATGTTCATTTGCTGAAAATCAACAAAACCATGAAAAGTTCTTGTATTTGAAGATAAAATCTTTTTGCTTTCAAGAAGAAAGATCGAGCTGACTGAAATAAGTTCATTGGATGAAAACCAACAAAAATTGATAAGAACCACGAAAAGTTCTTGTATTTTAAGATAAAATCTGACGCTATTAAAGAAAAAACTTCCAGCTCGCTGAAATATGTTCATTTGCTGAAAACCAACAAAATCACGAAAAGTTCTTGTATTTGAAGATAAAATCTTTTTGCTTTGAAGAAGAAACATCTTGGTGACTGAAATAAGTTCATGAGATGAAAACCAACAAAAATTGACGAGAACCACGAAAAGTTCATGTATTTTAAGATAAAATCTTGCGCTATTAAAGAAAAAACTTCCAGCTCGCTGAAATATGTTCATTTGCTGAAAACCAACAAAACCACGAAAAGTTCTTGTATTTGAAGATAAAATCTTTTTGCTTTCAAGAAGAAAGATCCAGCTGACTGAAATAAGTTCATTAGATGAAAATCAACAAAAATTGACAAGAACCACGAACAGTTCTTGTGTTTTAGGATAAAATCTGACGCTATTAAAGAAAAAACTTCTCGCTCGCTGAAATATGTTCATTTGCTGAAAACCAACAAAACCACGAAAAGTTCTTGTATTTGAAGATAAAATCTTTTTGCTTTGAAGAAGAAACAAACTTGGTGTCTGAAATAAGTTCATCAGATGAAAACCAACAAAAATTGAAACGAACCACGAAAAGTTCTTGTATTTGAAGATAAAATCTTTTTGCTTTGAAGAAGAAAGATCGAGCTGACTGAAATAAGTTCATTCGATGAAAACCAACAAAAATTGACAAGACCCACGAAAAGTTCTTGTATTTTAGGATAAAATCTGACGCTATTAAAGAAGAAACTTCTCCCTCACTGAAATAGGTTCATTTGCTGAAAATCAACAAAACCACGAGAAGTTCTTGTATTTGAAGATAGAATCTTTTTGCTTTGAAGAAGAAAGCTCTGGGTGTGTGAAATAAGTTCATTGGATGAAAACCAACAAAAGTTGACAAGAACCACGAAAAGTTCTTGTATTTTAAGATAAAATCTGACGCTATTAAAGAAAAATGTTCTCCCTCGCTGAAATATGTTCATTTGCTGAAAATCAACAAAACCACGAAAAGTTCTTGTATTTGAAGATAGAATCTTTTTGCTTTCAAGAAGAAAGATCTGGGTGACTGAAATAAGATCATTCGATGAAAACCAACAAAAATTGACAAGAACCACGAAAAGTTCTTGTATTTGAAGATAAAATCTGACACTATTAAAGAAAAAACGTCTCCCTCGTTGAAATATGTTCATTTGCTGAAAACCAACAAAACCACGAAAAGTTCTTGTATTTGAAGATAAAATCTTTTTGCTTTGAAGAAGAAACAAACTTGGTGTCTGAAATAAGTTCATCAGATGAAAACCAACAAAAATTGACACGAACCACGAAAAGTTCTTGTATTTGAAGATAAAATCTGACACTATTAAAGAAAAAACGTCTACCTCGTTGAAATATGTTCATTTGCTGAAAACCAACAAAACCACGAAAAGTTCTTGTATTTGAAGATAAAATCTTTTTGCTTTCAAGAAGAAAGATCCAGCTGACTGAAATAAGTTCATCAGATGAAAACCAACAAAAATTGACAAGAACCACGAAAAGTTCTTGTATTTTAAGATAAAATCTTGCGCTATTGAAGAAAAAACTTCCAGCTCGCTGAAATATGTTCATTTGCTGAAAACCAACAAAATCACGAAAAGTTCTTGTATTTGAAGATAAAATCTTTTTGCTTTGAAGAAGAAACAAACTTGGTGACTGAAATAAGTTCATCAGATGAAAACCAACAAAAATTGACAAGAACCACGAAAAGTTCTTGTATTTTAAGATAAAATCTGACGCTATTAAAGAAAAATGTTCTCCCTCGCTGAAATATGTTCATTTGCTGAAAATCAACAAAACCATGAAAAGTTCTTGTATTTGAAGATAAAATCTTTTTGCTTTCAAGAAGAAAGATCGAGCTGACTGAAATAGGTTCATTGGATGAAAACCAACAAAAATTGATAAGAACCACGAAAAGTTCCTGTATTTTAAGATAAAATCTGACGCTATTAAAGAAAAAACTTCTTGCTCGCTGAAATATGTTCATTTGCTGAAAATCAACAAAACCATGAAAAGTTCTTGTATTTGAAGATAAAATCTTTTTGCTTTGAAGAAGAAAGATCGAGCTGACTGAAATAAGTTCGTTGGATGAAAACCAACAAAAATTGACAAGAACCACGAAAAGTCCTTGTATTTTAAGATAAAATCTTGCGCTATTAAAGAAAAAACTTCTAGCTCGCTGAAATATGTTCATTTGCTGAAAACCAACAAAATCACGAAAAGTTCTTGTATTTGAAGATAAAATCTTTTTGCTTTGAAGAAGAAACATCTTGGTGACTGAAATAAGTTCATGAGATGAAAACCAACAAAAATTGACGAGAACCACGAAAAGTTCATGTATTTTAAGATAAAATCTTGCGCTATTGAAGAAAAAACTTCCAGCTCGCTGAAATATGTTCATTTGCTGAAAACCAACAAAACCACGAAAAGTTCTTGTATTTGAAGATAAAATCTTTTTGCTTTCAAGAAGAAAGATCCAGCTGACTGAAATAAGTTCATTAGATGAAAATCAACAAAAATTGACGAGAACCACGAAAAGTTCATGTATTTTAAGATAAAATCTTGCGCTATTGAAGAAAAAACTTCCAGCTCGCTGAAATATGTTCATTTGCTGAAAACCAACAAAACCACGAAAAGTTCTTGTATTTGAAGATAAAATCTTTTTGCTTTCAAGAAGAAAGATCCAGCTGACTGAAATAAGTTCATTAGATGAAAATCAACAAAAATTGACAAGAACCACGAACAGTTCTTGTATTTTAAGATAAAATCTGAGGCTATTAAAGAAAAAACTTCCAGCTCGCTGAAATATGTTCATTTGCTGAAAATCAACAAAACCACGAAAAGTTCTTGTATTTGAAGATAAAATCTTTTTGCTTTGAAGAAGAAAGATCGAGGTGACTGAAATAAGTTCATCAGATGAAAACCAACAAAAATTGACAAGAACCACGAAAAGTTCTTGTGTTTTAGGATAAAATCTGACGCTATTAAAGAAAAAACTTCTCGCTCGCTGAAATATGTTCATTTGCTGAAAATCAACAAAACCACGAAAAGTTCTAGTATTTGAAGATCGAATCTTTTTGCTTTGAAGAAGAAAGATCTGGGTGACTGAAATAATATCATTGGATGAAAACCAACAAAAATTGACAAGAACCACGAAAAGTTCTTGTATTTTAAGATAAAATCTGACACTATAAAAGAAAAAACTTCTCCCTCGTTGAAATATGTTCATTTGCTGAAAACCAACAAAACCACGAAAAGTTCTTGTATTTGAAGATAAAATCTTTTTGCTTTGAAGAAGAAACAATCTTGGTGTCTGAAATAAGTTCATCAGATGAAAACCAACAAAAATTGACACGAACCACGAAAAGTTCTTGTATTTGAAGATAAAATCTTTTTGCTGTGAAGAAGAAAGATCGAGCTGACTGAAATAAGTTCATTCGATGAAAACCAACAAAAATTGACAAGACCCACGAAAAGTTCTTGTATTTTAGGATAAAATCTGACGCTATTAAAGAAAAAACTTCTCCCTCCCTGAAATAGGTTCATTTGCTGAAAATCAACAAAACCACGAGAAGTTCTTGTATTTGAAGATAAAATCTTTTTGCTTTGAAGAAGAAAGGTCTGGGTGAGTGAAATAAGTTCATTGGATGAAAACCAACAAAAATTGACAAGAACCACGAAAAGTTCTTGTATTTTAAGATAAAATCTTGCGCTATTGAAGAAAAAGCTTCCAGCTCGCTGAAATATGTTCATTTGCTGAAAACCAACAAAACCATGAAAAGTTCTTGTATTTGAAGATAAAATCTTTTTGCTTTGAAGAAGAAAGATCGAGCTGACTGAAATAAGTTCATTGGATGAAAACCAACAAAAATTGATAAAAACCACGAAAAGTCCTTGTATTTTAAGATAAAGTCTTGCGCTATCAAAGAAAAAACTTCTAGCTCGCTGAAATATGTTCATTTGCTGAAAACCAACAAAATCACGAAAAGTTCTTGTATTTGAAGATAAAATCTTTTTGCTTTGAAGAAGAAAGATCTCGCTGACTGAAATCAGTTCATCAGATGAAAACCAACAAAAATTGACAAGAACCACGAAAAGTTCTTGTATTTTAGGATAAAATCTGACGCTATTAAAGAAAAAACTTCTCGCTCGCTGAAATATGTTCATTTGCTGAAAACCAACAAAACCACGAAAAGTTCTTGTATTTGAAGATAAAATCTTTTTGCTTTGAAGAAGAAACATCTTGGTGACTGAAATAATTTCATGAGATGAAAACCAACAAAAATTCACGAGAACCACGAAAAGTTCTTCTATTTTAAGATAAAATCTGAGGCTATTAAAGAAAAAACTTCTTGCTCGCTGAAATATGTTCATTTGCTGAAAATCAACAAAACCACGAAAAGTTCTTGTATTTGAAGATAAAATCTATTTGCTTTGAAGAAGAAAGATCGAGCTGACTGAAATAAGTTCATTCGATGAAAACCAACAAAAATTGACAAGAACCACGAAAAGTTCTTGTTTTTTAAGATAAAATCTGACGCTATTAAAGAAAAATCTTCTCCCACGCTGAAATATGTTCATTTGCAGAAAATCAACAAAACCACGAAAAGTTCTTGTATTTGAAGATAAAATCTTTTTGCTTTGAAGAAGAAAGATCTGGCTGACTGAAATAAGTTCATTCGATCAAAACCAACAAAAATTGACGAGAACCACGAAAAGTTCATGTATTTTAAGATAAAATCTTGCGCTATTAAAGAAAAAACTTCCAGCTCGCTGAAATATGTTCATTTGCTGAAAACCAACAAAACCACGAAAAGTTCTTGTATTTGAGGATAAAATCTTTTTGCTTTCAAGAAGAAAGATCCAGCTGACTGAAATAAGTTCATTCGATGAAAATCAACAAAAATTGACAAGAACCACGAACAGTTCTTGTATTTTAAGATAAAATCTGAGGCTATTAAAGAAAAAACTTCCAGCTCGCTGAAATATGTTCATTTGCTGAAAACCAACAAAATCACGAAAAGTTCTTGTATTTGAAGATAAAATCTTTTTGCTTTGAAGAAGAAACATCTTGGTGACTGAAATAATTTCATGAGATGAAAACCAACAAAAATTAACGAGAACCAGGAAAAGTTCTTGTATTTTAAGATAAAATCTGACGCTATTAAAGAAAAATCTTCTCCCACGCTGAAATATGTTCATTTGCAGAAAATCAACAAAACCACGAAAAGTTCTTGTATTTGAAGATAAAATCTTTTTGCTTTGAAGAAGAAAGATCTGGCTGACTGAAATAAGTTCATTCGATCAAATCCAACAAAAATTGACGAGAACCACGAAAAGTTCATGTATTTTAAGATAAAATCTTGCGCTATTAAAGAAAAAACTTCCAGCTCGCTGAAATATGTTCATTTGCTGAAAACCAACAAGACCACGAAAAGTTCTTGTATTTGAAGATAAAATCTTTTTGCTTTCAAGAAGAAAGATCCAGCTGACTGAAATAAGTTCATTAGATGAAAATCAACAAAAATTGACAAGAACCACGAACAGTTCTTGTATTTTAAGATAAAATCTGAGGCTATTAAAGAAAAAACTTCTAGCTCGCTGAAATATGTTCATTTGCTGAAAATCAACAAAACCACGAAAAGTTCTTGTATTTGAAGAAAGAATCTTTTTGCTTTCAAGAAGAAAGATCCAGCTGACTGAAATAAGTTCATCAGATGAAAACCAACAAAAATTGACACGAACCACGAAAAGTTCTTGTATTTGAAGATAAAATCTTTTTGCTTTGAAGAAGAAAGATCGAGCTGACTGAAATAAGTTCATTCGATGAAAACCAACAAAAATTGACAAGAACCACGAAAAGTTCTTGTATTTTAGGATAAAATCTGACGCTATTAAAGAAAAAACTTCTCCCTCCCTGAAATAGGTTCATTTGCTGAAAATCAACAAAACCACGAGAAGTTCTTGTATTTGAAGATAGAATCTTTTTGCTTTGAAGAAGAAAGCTCTGGGTGTGTGAAATAAGTTCATTGGATGAAAACCAACAAAAATTGACAAGAACCACGAAAAGTTCTTGTATTTTAAGATAAAATCTTGCGCTATTGAAGAAAAAGCTTCCAGCTCGCTGAAATATGTTCATTTGCTGAAAATCAACAAAGCCATGAAAAGTTCTTGTATTTGAAGATAAAATCTTTTTGCTTTGAAGAAGAAAGATCTGGGTGACTGAAATAAGATCATTCGATGAAAACCAACAAAAATTGACAAGAAACACGAAAAGTTCTTGTATTTGAAGATAAAATCTGACACTATTAAAGAAAAAACGTCTCCCTCGTTGAAATATGTTCATTTGCTGAAAACCAACAAAACCACGAAAAGTTCTTGTATTTGAAGATAAAATCTTTTTGCTTTGAAGAAGAAACAAACTTGGTGACTGAAATAAGTTCATCAGATGAAAACCAACAAAAATTGACAAGAACCACGAAAAGTTCTTGTATTTTAAGATAAAATCTGACGCTATGAAAGAAAAATGTTCTCCCTCGCTGAAATATGTTCATTTGCTGAAAATCAACAAAACCATGAAAAGTTCTTGTATTTGAAGATAAAATCTTTTTGCTTTCAAGAAGAAAGATCGAGCTGACTGAAATAAGTTCATTGGATGAAAACCAACAAAAATTGATAAGAACCACGAAAAGTTCTTGTATTTTAAGATAAAATCTGACGATATTAAAGAAAAAACTTCTTGCTCGCTGAAATATGTTCATTTGCTGAAAATCAACAAAACCATGAAAAGTTCTTGTATTTGAAGATAAAATCTTTTTGCTTTGAAGAAGAAAGATCGAGCTGACTGAAATAAGTTCATGGGATGAAAACCAACAAAAATTGATAAGAACTACGAAAAGTCCTTGTATTTTAAGATAAAATCTTGCGCTATTAAAGAAAAAACTTCCAGCTCGCTGAAATATGTTCATTTGCTGAAAACCAACAAAACCACGAAAAGTTCTTGTATTTGAAGATAAAATCTTTTTGCTTTGAAGAAGAAACATCTTGGTGACTGAAATAAGTTCATGAGATGAAAACCAACAAAAATTGACGAGAACCACGAAAAGTTCATGTATTTTAAGATAAAATCTTGCGCTATTAAAGAAAAAACTTCCAGCTCGCTGAAATATGTTCATTTGCTGAAAACCAACAAAACCACGAAAAGTTCTTGTATTTGAAGATAAAATCTTTTTGCTTTCAAGAAGAAAGATCCAGCTGACTGAAATAAGTTCATTAGATGAAAATCAACAAAAATTGACAAGAACCACGAACAGTTCTTGTGTTTTAGGATAAAATCTGACGCTATTAAAGAAAAAACTTCTCGCTCGCTGAAATATGTTCATTTGCTGAAAACCAACAAAACCACGAAAAGTTCTTGTATTTGAAGATAAAATCTTTTTGCTTTGAAGAAGAAACAAACTTGGTGTCTGAAATAAGTTCATCAGATGAAAACCAACAAAAATTGACACGAACCACGAAAAGTTCTTGTATTTGAAGATAAAATCTTTTTGCTTTGAAGAAGAAAGATCGAGCTGACTGAAATAAGTTCATTCGATGAAAACCAACAAAAATTGACAAGAACCACGAAAAGTTCTTGTATTTTAGGATAAAATCTGACGCTATTAAAGAAAAATGTTCTCCCTCGCTGAAATATGTTCATTTGCTGAAAATCAACAAAACCACGAAAAGTTCTTGTATTTGAAGATAGAATCTTTTTGCTTTCAAGAAGAAAGATCTGGGTGACTGAAATAAGATCATTCGATGAAAACCAACAAAAATTGACAAGAACCACGAAAAGTTCTTGTATTTGAAGATAAAATCTGACACTATTAAAGAAAAAACGTCTACCTCGTTGAAATATGTTCATTTGCTGAAAACCAACAAAACCACGAAAAGTTCTTGTATTTGAAGATAAAATCTTTTTGCTTTCAAGAAGAAAGATCCAGCTGACTGAAATAAGTTCATCAGATGAAAACCAACAAAAATTGACAAGAACCACGAAAAGTTCTTGTATTTTAAGATAAAATCTGAGGCTATTAAAGAAAAAACTTCCAGCTCGTTGAAATATGTTCATTTGCTGAAAATCAACAAAACCACGAAAAGTTCTTGTATTTGAAGATAAAATCTTTTTGCTTTGAAGAAGAAAGATCGAGGTGACTGAAATAAGTTCATCAGATGAAAACCAACAAAAATTGACAAGAACCACGAAAAGTTCTTGTGTTTTAGGATAAAATCTGACGCTATTAAAGAAAAAACTTCTCGCTCGCTGAAATATGTTCATTTGCTGAAAATCAACAAAACCACGAAAAGTTCTTGTATTTGAAGATAGAATCTTTTTGCTTTGAAGAAGAAACATTTTGGTGACTGAAATAATATCATTGGATGAAAACCAACAAAAATTGACAAGAACCACGAAAAGTTCTTGTATTTTAAGATAAAATCTGACACTATTAAAGAAAAAACTTCTCCCTCATTGAAATATGTTCATTTGCTGAAAACCAACAAAACCACGAAAAGTTCTTGTATTTGAAGATAAAATCTTTTTGCTTTGAAGAAGAAACAAACTTGGTGTCTGAAATAAGTTCATCAGATGAAAACCAACAAAAATTGACACGAACCACGAAAATTTCTTGTATTTGAAGATAAAATCTTTTTACTTTGAAGAAGAAAGATCGAGCTGACTGAAATAAGTTCATTCGATGAAAACCAACAAAAATTGACAAGAACCACGAAAAGTTCTTGTATTTTAGGATAAAATCTGACGCTATTAAAGAATAAACTTCCAGCTCGCTGAAATATGTTCATTTGCTGAAAACCAACAAAATCACGAAAAGTTCTTGTATTTGAAGATAAAATCTTTTTGCTTTGAAGAAGAAACATCTTGGTGACTGAAATAATTTCATGAGATGAAAACCAACAAAAATTAACGAGAACCACGAAAAGTTCTTGTATTTTAAGATAAAATCTGACGCTATTAAAGAAAAATCTTCTCCCACGCTGAAATATGTTCATTTGCAGAAAATCAACAAAACCACGAAAAGTTCTTGTATTTGAAGATAAAATCTTTTTGCTTTGAAGAAGAAAGATCTGGCTGACTGAAATAAGTTCATTCGATCAAATCCAACAAAAATTGACGAGAACCACGAAAAGTTCATGTATTTTAAGATAAAATCTTGCGCGATTAAAGAAAAAACTTCTAGCTCGCTGAAATATGTTCATTTGCTGAAAATCAACAAAACCACGAAAAGTTCTTGTATTTGAAGAAAGAATCTTTTTGCTTTCAAGAAGAAAGATCCAGCTGACTGAAATAAGTTCATTAGATGAAAATCAACAAAAATTGACAAGAACCACGAACAGTTCTTGTATTTTAAGATAAAATCTGAGGCTATTAAAGAAAAAACTTCTCCCTCGTTGAAATATGTTCATTTGCTGAAAACCAACAAAACCAAGAAAAGTTCTTGTATTTGAAGATAAAATCTTTTTGCTTTGAAGAAGAAACAAACTTGGTGTCTGAAATAAGTTCATCAGATGAAAACCAACAAAAATTGACACGAACCACGAAAAGTTCTTGTATTTGAAGATAAAATCTTTTTGCTTTGAAGAAGAAAGATCGAGCTGACTGAAATAAGTTCATTCGATGAAAACCAACAAAAATTGACAAGAACCACGAAAAGTTCTTGTATTTTAGGATAAAATCTGACGCTATTAAAGAAAAAACTTCTCCCTCCCTGAAATAGGTTCATTTGCTGAAAATCAACAAAACCACGAGAAGTTCTTGTATTTGAAGATAGAATCTTTTTGCTTTGAAGAAGAAAGCTCTGGGTGTGTGAAATAAGTTCATTGGATGAAAACCAACAAAAATTGACAAGAACCACGAAAAGTTCTTGTATTTTCAGATAAAATCTTGCGCTATTGAAGAAAAAGCTTCCAGCTCGCTGAAATATGTTCATTTGCTGAAAATCAACAAAGCCATGAAAAGTTCTTGTATTTGAAGATAAAATCTTTTTGCTTTGAAGAAGAAAGATCTGGGTGACTGAAATAAGATCATTCGATGAAAACCAACAAAAATTGACAAGAAACACGAAAAGTTCTTGTATTTGAAGATAAAATCTGACACTATTAAAGAAAAAACGTCTCCCTCGTTGAAATATGTTCATTTGCTGAAAACCAACAAAACCACGAAAAGTTCTTGTATTTGAAGATAAAATCTTTTTGCTTTGAAGAAGAAACAAACTTGGTGACTGAAATAAGTTCATCAGATGAAAACCAACAAAAATTGACAAGAACCACGAAAAGTTCTTGTATTTTAAGATAAAATCTGACGCTATGAAAGAAAAATGTTCTCCCTCGCTGAAATATGTTCATTTGCTGAAAATCAACAAAACCATGAAAAGTTCTTGTATTTGAAGATAAAATCTTTTTGCTTTCAAGAAGAAAGATCGAGCTGACTGAAATAAGTTCATTGGATGAAAACCAACAAAAATTGATAAGAACCACGAAAAGTTCTTGTATTTTAAGATAAAATCTGACGCTATTAAAGAAAAAACTTCCAGCTCGCTGAAATATGTTCATTTGCTGAAAACCAACAAAATCACGAAAAGTTCTTGTATTTGAAGATAAAATCTTTTTGCTTTGAAGAAGAAACATCTTGGTGACTGAAATAAGTTCATGAGATGAAAACCAACAAAAATTGACGAGAACCACGAAAAGTTCATGTATTTTAAGATAAAATCTTGCGCTATTAAAGAAAAAACTTCCAGCTCGCTGAAATATGTTCATTTGCTGAAAACCAACAAAACCACGAAAAGTTCTTGTATTTGAAGATAAAATCTTTTTGCTTTCAAGAAGAAAGATCCAGCTGACTGAAATAAGTTCATTAGATGAAAATCAACAAAAATTGACAAGAACCACGAACAGTTCTTGTGTTTTAGGATAAAATCTGACGCTATTAAAGAAAAAACTTCTCGCTCGCTGAAATATGTTCATTTGCTGAAAACCAACAAAACCACGAAAAGTTCTTGTATTTGAAGATAAAATCTTTTTGCTTTGAAGAAGAAACAAACTTGGTGTCTGAAATAAGTTCATCAGATGAAAACCAACAAAAATTGAAACGAACCACGAAAAGTTCTTGTATTTGAAGATAAAATCTTTTTGCTTTGAAGAAGAAAGATCGAGCTGACTGAAATAAGTTCATTCGATGAAAACCAACAAAAATTGACAAGACCCACGAAAAGTTCTTGTATTTTAGGATAAAATCTGACGCTATTAAAGAAGAAACTTCTCCCTCACTGAAATAGGTTCATTTGCTGAAAATCAACAAAACCACGAGAAGTTCTTGTATTTGAAGATAGAATCTTTTTGCTTTGAAGAAGAAAGCTCTGGGTGTGTGAAATAAGTTCATTGGATGAAAACCAACAAAAGTTGACAAGAACCACGAAAAGTTCTTGTATTTTAAGATAAAATCTGACGCTATTAAAGAAAAATGTTCTCCCTCGCTGAAATATGTTCATTTGCTGAAAATCAACAAAACCACGAAAAGTTCTTGTATTTGAAGATAGAATCTTTTTGCTTTCAAGAAGAAAGATCTGGGTGACTGAAATAAGATCATTCGATGAAAACCAACAAAAATTGACAAGAACCACGAAAAGTTCTTGTATTTGAAGATAAAATCTGACACTATTAAAGAAAAAACGTCTCCCTCGTTGAAATATGTTCATTTGCTGAAAACCAACAAAACCACGAAAAGTTCTTGTATTTGAAGATAAAATCTTTTTGCTTTGAAGAAGAAACAAACTTGGTGTCTGAAATAAGTTCATCAGATGAAAACCAACAAAAATTGACACGAACCACGAAAAGTTCTTGTATTTGAAGATAAAATCTGACACTATTAAAGAAAAAACGTCTACCTCGTTGAAATATGTTCATTTGCTGAAAACCAACAAAACCACGAAAAGTTCTTGTATTTGAAGATAAAATCTTTTTGCTTTCAAGAAGAAAGATCCAGCTGACTGAAATAAGTTCATCAGATGAAAACCAACAAAAATTGACAAGAACCACGAAAAGTTCTTGTATTTTAAGATAAAATCTGAGGCTATTAAAGAAAAAACTTCCAGCTCGTTGAAATATGTTCATTTGATGAAAATCAACAAAACCACGAAAAGTTCTTGTATTTGAAGATAAAATCTTTTTGCTTTGAAGAAGAAAGATCGAGGTGACTGAAATAAGTTCATCAGATGAAAACCATCAAAAATTGACAAGAACCACGAAAAGTTCTTGTGTTTTAGGATAAAATCTGACGCTATTAAAGAAAAAACTTCTCGCTCGCTGAAATATGTTAATTTGCTGAAAATCAACAAAACCACGAAAAGTTCTTGTATTTGAAGATAGAATCTTTTTGCTTTGAAGAAGAAACATTTTGGTGACTGAAATAATATCATTGGATGAAAACCAACAAAAATTGACAAGAACCACGAAAAGTTCTTGTATTTTAAGATAAAATCTGACACTATTAAAGAAAAAACTTCTCCCTCGTTGAAATATGTTCATTTGCTGAAAACCAACAAAACCACGAAAAGTTCTTGTATTTGAAGATAGAATCTTTTTGCTTTGAAGAAGAAAGATCTGGGTGACTGAAATAAGATCATTCGATGAAAACCAACAAAAATTGACAAGAACCACGAAAAGTTCTTGTGTTTTAGGATAAAATCTGACGCTATTAAAGAAAAAACTTCTCGCTCGCTGAAATATGTTCATTTGCTGAAAATCAACAAAACCACGAAAAGTTCTTGTATTTGAAGATCGAATCTTTTTGCTTTGAAGAAGAAACATCTTGGTGACTGAAATAATATCATTGGATGAAAACCAACAAAAATTGACAAGAACCACGAAAAGTTCTTGTATTTTAAGATAAAATCTGACACTATTAAAGAAAAAACTTCTCCCTCGTTGAAATATGTTCATTTGCTGAAAACCAACAAAACCACGAAAAGTTCTTGTATTTGAAGATAAAATCTTTTTGCTTTCAAGAAGAAAGATCCAGCTGACTGAAATAAGTTCATCAGATGAAAACCAACAAAAATTGACAAGAACCACGAAAAGTTCTTGTATTTTAAGATAAAATCTGAGGCTATTAAAGAAAAAACTTCCAGCTCGTTGAAATATGTTCATTTGATGAAAATCAACAAAACCACGAAAAGTTCTTGTATTTGAAGATAAAATCTTTTTGCTTTGAAGAAGAAAGATCGAGGTGACTGAAATAAGTTCATCAGATGAAAACCATCAAAAATTGACAAGAACCACGAAAAGTTCTTGTGTTTTAGGATAAAATCTGACGCTATTAAAGAAAAAACTTCTCGCTCGCTGAAATATGTTAATTTGCTGAAAATCAACAAAACCACGAAAAGTTCTTGTATTTGAAGATAGAATCTTTTTGCTTTGAAGAAGAAACATTTTGGTGACTGAAATAATATCATTGGATGAAAACCAACAAAAATTGACAAGAACCACGAAAAGTTCTTGTATTTTAAGATAAAATCTGACACTATTAAAGAAAAAACTTCTCCCTCGTTGAAATATGTTCATTTGCTGAAAACCAACAAAACCACGAAAAGTTCTTGTATTTGAAGATAGAATCTTTTTGCTTTGAAGAAGAAAGATCTGGGTGACTGAAATAAGATCATTCGATGAAAACCAACAAAAATTGACAAGAACCACGAAAAGTTCTTGTGTTTTAGGATGAAATCTGACGCTATTAAAGAAAAAACTTCTCGCTCGCTGAAATATGTTCATTTGCTGAAAATCAACAAAACCACGAAAAGTTCTTGTATTTGAAGATCGAATCTTTTTGCTTTGAAGAAGAAACATCTTGGTGACTGAAATAATATCATTGGATGAAAACCAACAAAAATTGACAAGAACCACGAAAAGTTCTTGTATTTTAAGATAAAATCTGACACTATTAAAGAAAAAACTTCTCCCTCGTTGAAATATGTTCATTTGCTGAAAACCAACAAAACCACGAAAAGTTCTTGTATTTGAAGATAAAATCTTTTTGCTTTGAAGAAGAAACAAACTTGGTGTCTGAAATAAGTTCATCAGATGAAAATCAACAAAAATTGACACGAACCACGAAAAGTTCTTGTATTTGAAGATAAAATCTTTTTGCTTTGAAGAAGAAAGATCGAGCTGACTGAAATAAGTTCATTCGATGAAAACCAACAAAAATTGACAAGAACCACGAAAAGTTCTTGTATTTTAGGATAAAATCTGACGCTATTAAAGAAAAAACTTCTCCCTCCCTGAAATAGGTTCATTTGCTGAAAATCAACAAAACCATGAGAAGTTCTTGTATTTGAAGATAGAATCTTTTTGCTTTGAAGAAGAAAGCTCTGGGTGTGTGAAATAAGTTCATTGGATGAAAACCAACAAAAATTGACAAGAACCACGAAAAGTTCTTGTATTTTAAGATAAAATCTGACACTATTAAAGAAAAAACTTCTCCCTCGTTGAAATATGTTCATTTGCTGAAAAGCAACAAAACCACGAAAAGTTCTTGTATTTGAAGATAAAATCTTTTTGCTTTCAAGAAGAAAGATCCAGCTGACTGAAATAAGTTCATGAGATGAAAACCAACAAAAATTGACAAGAACCACGAAAAGTTCTTGTATTTTAGGATAAAATCTGACGCTATTAAAGAAAAATGTTCTCCCTCGCTGAAATATGTTCATTTGCTGAAAATCAACAAAACCACGAAAAGTTCTTGTATTTGAAGATAGAATCTTTTTGCTTTCAAGAAGAAAGATCTGGGTGACTGAAATAAGATCATTCGATGAAAACCAACAAAAATTGACAAGAACCACGAAAAGTTCTTGTATTTGAAGATAAAATCTGACACTATTAAAGAAAAAACGTCTACCTCGTTGAAATATGTTCATTTGCTGAAAACCAACAAAACCACGAAAAGTTCTTGTATTTGAAGATAAAATCTTTTTGCTTTCAAGAAGAAAGATCCAGCTGACTGAAATAAGTTCATCAGATGAAAACCAACAAAAATTGACAAGAACCACGAAAAGTTCTTGTATTTTAAGATAAAATCTGAGGCTATTAAAGAAAAAACTTCCAGCTCGTTGAAATATGTTCATTTGCTGAAAATCAACAAAACCACGAAAAGTTCTTGTATTTGAAGATAAAATCTTTTTGCTTTGAAGAAGAAAGATCGAGGTGACTGAAATAAGTTCATCAGATGAAAACCAACAAAAATTGACAAGAACCACGAAAAGTTCTTGTGTTTTAGGATAAAATCTGACGCTATTAAAGAAAAAACTTCTCGCTCGCTGAAATATGTTCATTTGCTGAAAATCAACAAAACCACGAAAAGTTCTTGTATTTGAAGATAGAATCTTTTTGCTTTGAAGAAGAAACATTTTGGTGACTGAAATAATATCATTGGATGAAAACCAACAAAAATTGACAAGAACCACGAAAAGTTCTTGTATTTTAAGATAAAATCTGACACTATTAAAGAAAAAACTTCTCCCTCATTGAAATATGTTCATTTGCTGAAAACCAACAAAACCACGAAAAGTTCTTGTATTTGAAGATAAAATCTTTTTGCTTTGAAGAAGAAACAAACTTGGTGTCTGAAATAAGTTCATCAGATGAAAACCAACAAAAATTGACACGAACCACGAAAATTTCTTGTATTTGAAGATAAAATCTTTTTACTTTGAAGAAGAAAGATCGAGCTGACTGAAATAAGTTCATTCGATGAAAACCAACAAAAATTGACAAGAACCACGAAAAGTTCTTGTATTTTAGGATAAAATCTGACGCTATTAAAGAATAAACTTCCAGCTCGCTGAAATATGTTCATTTGCTGAAAACCAACAAAATCACGAAAAGTTCTTGTATTTGAAGATAAAATCTTTTTGCTTTGAAGAAGAAACATCTTGGTGACTGAAATAATTTCATGAGATGAAAACCAACAAAAATTAACGAGAACCACGAAAAGTTCTTGTATTTTAAGATAAAATCTGACGCTATTAAAGAAAAATCTTCTCCCACGCTGAAATATGTTCATTTGCAGAAAATCAACAAAACCACGAAAAGTTCTTGTATTTGAAGATAAAATCTTTTTGCTTTGAAGAAGAAAGATCTGGCTGACTGAAATAAGTTCATTCGATCAAATCCAACAAAAATTGACGAGAACCACGAAAAGTTCATGTATTTTAAGATAAAATCTTGCGCGATTAAAGAAAAAACTTCTAGCTCGCTGAAATATGTTCATTTGCTGAAAATCAACAAAACCACGAAAAGTTCTTGTATTTGAAGAAAGAATCTTTTTGCTTTCAAGAAGAAAGATCCAGCTGACTGAAATAAGTTCATTAGATGAAAATCAACAAAAATTGACAAGAACCACGAACAGTTCTTGTATTTTAAGATAAAATCTGAGGCTATTAAAGAAAAAACTTCTCCCTCGTTGAAATATGTTCATTTGCTGAAAACCAACAAAACCAAGAAAAGTTCTTGTATTTGAAGATAAAATCTTTTTGCTTTGAAGAAGAAACAAACTTGGTGTCTGAAATAAGTTCATCAGATGAAAACCAACAAAAATTGACACGAACCACGAAAAGTTCTTGTATTTGAAGATAAAATCTTTTTGCTTTGAAGAAGAAAGATCGAGCTGACTGAAATAAGTTCATTCGATGAAAACCAACAAAAATTGACAAGAACCACGAAAAGTTCTTGTATTTTAGGATAAAATCTGACGCTATTAAAGAAAAAACTTCTCCCTCCCTGAAATAGGTTCATTTGCTGAAAATCAACAAAACCACGAGAAGTTCTTGTATTTGAAGATAGAATCTTTTTGCTTTGAAGAAGAAAGCTCTGGGTGTGTGAAATAAGTTCATTGGATGAAAACCAACAAAAATTGACAAGAACCACGAAAAGTTCTTGTATTTTCAGATAAAATCTTGCGCTATTGAAGAAAAAGCTTCCAGCTCGCTGAAATATGTTCATTTGCTGAAAATCAACAAAGCCATGAAAAGTTCTTGTATTTGAAGATAAAATCTTTTTGCTTTGAAGAAGAAAGATCTGGGTGACTGAAATAAGATCATTCGATGAAAACCAACAAAAATTGACAAGAAACACGAAAAGTTCTTGTATTTGAAGATAAAATCTGACACTATTAAAGAAAAAACGTCTCCCTCGTTGAAATATGTTCATTTGCTGAAAACCAACAAAACCACGAAAAGTTCTTGTATTTGAAGATAAAATCTTTTTGCTTTGAAGAAGAAACAAACTTGGTGACTGAAATAAGTTCATCAGATGAAAACCAACAAAAATTGACAAGAACCACGAAAAGTTCTTGTATTTTAAGATAAAATCTGACGCTATGAAAGAAAAATGTTCTCCCTCGCTGAAATATGTTCATTTGCTGAAAATCAACAAAACCATGAAAAGTTCTTGTATTTGAAGATAAAATCTTTTTGCTTTCAAGAAGAAAGATCGAGCTGACTGAAATAAGTTCATTGGATGAAAACCAACAAAAATTGATAAGAACCACGAAAAGTTCTTGTATTTTAAGATAAAATCTGACGCTATTAAAGAAAAAACTTCTTGCTCGCTGAAATATGTTCATTTGCTGAAAATCAACAAAACCATGAAAAGTTCTTGTATTTGAAGATAAAATCTTTTTGCTTTGAAGAAGAAAGATCGAGCTGACTGAAATAAGTTCATGGGATGAAAACCAACAAAAATTGATAAGAACTACGAAAAGTCCTTGTATTTTAAGATAAAATCTTGCGCTATTAAAGAAAAAACTTCCAGCTCGCTGAAATATGTTCATTTGCTGAAAACCAACAAAATCACGAAAAGTTCTTGTATTTGAAGATAAAATCTTTTTGCTTTGAAGAAGAAACATCTTGGTGACTGAAATAAGTTCATGAGATGAAAACCAACAAAAATTGACGAGAACCACGAAAAGTTCATGTATTTTAAGATAAAATCTTGCGCTATTAAAGAAAAAACTTCCAGCTCGCTGAAATATGTTCATTTGCTGAAAACCAACAAAACCACGAAAAGTTCTTGTATTTGAAGATAAAATCTTTTTGCTTTCAAGAAGAAAGATCCAGCTGACTGAAATAAGTTCATTAGATGAAAATCAACAAAAATTGACAAGAACCACGAACAGTTCTTGTGTTTTAGGATAAAATCTGACGCTATTAAAGAAAAAACTTCTCGCTCGCTGAAATATGTTCATTTGCTGAAAACCAACAAAACCACGAAAAGTTCTTGTATTTGAAGATAAAATCTTTTTGCTTTGAAGAAGAAACAAACTTGGTGTCTGAAATAAGTTCATCAGATGAAAACCAACAAAAATTGAAACGAACCACGAAAAGTTCTTGTATTTGAAGATAAAATCTTTTTGCTTTGAAGAAGAAAGATCGAGCTGACTGAAATAAGTTCATTCGATGAAAACCAACAAAAATTGACAAGACCCACGAAAAGTTCTTGTATTTTAGGATAAAATCTGACGCTATTAAAGAAGAAACTTCTCCCTCACTGAAATAGGTTCATTTGCTGAAAATCAACAAAACCACGAGAAGTTCTTGTATTTGAAGATAGAATCTTTTTGCTTTGAAGAAGAAAGCTCTGGGTGTGTGAAATAAGTTCATTGGATGAAAACCAACAAAAGTTGACAAGAACCACGAAAAGTTCTTGTATTTTAAGATAAAATCTGACGCTATTAAAGAAAAATGTTCTCCCTCGCTGAAATATGTTCATTTGCTGAAAATCAACAAAACCACGAAAAGTTCTTGTATTTGAAGATAGAATCTTTTTGCTTTCAAGAAGAAAGATCTGGGTGACTGAAATAAGATCATTCGATGAAAACCAACAAAAATTGACAAGAACCACGAAAAGTTCTTGTATTTGAAGATAAAATCTGACACTATTAAAGAAAAAACGTCTCCCTCGTTGAAATATGTTCATTTGCTGAAAACCAACAAAACCACGAAAAGTTCTTGTATTTGAAGATAAAATCTTTTTGCTTTGAAGAAGAAACAAACTTGGTGTCTGAAATAAGTTCATCAGATGAAAACCAACAAAAATTGACACGAACCACGAAAAGTTCTTGTATTTGAAGATAAAATCTGACACTATTAAAGAAAAAACGTCTACCTCGTTGAAATATGTTCATTTGCTGAAAACCAACAAAACCACGAAAAGTTCTTGTATTTGAAGATAAAATCTTTTTGCTTTCAAGAAGAAAGATCCAGCTGACTGAAATAAGTTCATCAGATGAAAACCAACAAAAATTGACAAGAACCACGAAAAGTTCTTGTATTTTAAGATAAAATCTGAGGCTATTAAAGAAAAAACTTCCAGCTCGTTGAAATATGTTCATTTGATGAAAATCAACAAAACCACGAAAAGTTCTTGTATTTGAAGATAAAATCTTTTTGCTTTGAAGAAGAAAGATCGAGGTGACTGAAATAAGTTCATCAGATGAAAACCATCAAAAATTGACAAGAACCACGAAAAGTTCTTGTGTTTTAGGATAAAATCTGACGCTATTAAAGAAAAAATTTCTCGCTCGCTGAAATATGTTAATTTGCTGAAAATCAACAAAACCACGAAAAGTTCTTGTATTTGAAGATAGAATCTTTTTGCTTTGAAGAAGAAACATTTTGGTGACTGAAATAATATCATTGGATGAAAACCAACAAAAATTGACAAGAACCACGAAAAGTTCTTGTATTTTAAGATAAAATCTGACACTATTAAAGAAAAAACTTCTCCCTCGTTGAAATATGTTCATTTGCTGAAAACCAACAAAACCACGAAAAGTTCTTGTATTTGAAGATAGAATCTTTTTGCTTTGAAGAAGAAAGATCTGGGTGACTGAAATAAGATCATTCGATGAAAACCAACAAAAATTGACAAGAACCACGAAAAGTTCTTGTGTTTTAGGATAAAATCTGACGCTATTAAAGAAAAAACTTCTCGCTCGCTGAAATATGTTCATTTGCTGAAAATCAACAAAACCACGAAAAGTTCTTGTATTTGAAGATCGAATCTTTTTGCTTTGAAGAAGAAACATCTTGGTGACTGAAATAATATCATTGGATGAAAACCAACAAAAATTGACAAGAACCACGAAAAGTTCTTGTATTTTAAGATAAAATCTGACACTATTAAAGAAAAAACTTCTCCCTCGTTGAAATATGTTCATTTGCTGAAAACCAACAAAACCACGAAAAGTTCTTGTATTTGAAGATAAAATCTTTTTGCTTTCAAGAAGAAAGATCCAGCTGACTGAAATAAGTTCATCAGATGAAAACCAACAAAAATTGACAAGAACCACGAAAAGTTCTTGTATTTTAAGATAAAATCTGAGGCTATTAAAGAAAAAACTTCCAGCTCGTTGAAATATGTTCATTTGATGAAAATCAACAAAACCACGAAAAGTTCTTGTATTTGAAGATAAAATCTTTTTGCTTTGAAGAAGAAAGATCGAGGTGACTGAAATAAGTTCATCAGATGAAAACCATCAAAAATTGACAAGAACCACGAAAAGTTCTTGTGTTTTAGGATAAAATCTGACGCTATTAAAGAAAAAACTTCTCGCTCGCTGAAATATGTTAATTTGCTGAAAATCAACAAAACCACGAAAAGTTCTTGTATTTGAAGATAGAATCTTTTTGCTTTGAAGAAGAAACATTTTGGTGACTGAAATAATATCATTGGATGAAAACCAACAAAAATTGACAAGAACCACGAAAAGTTCTTGTATTTTAAGATAAAATCTGACACTATTAAAGAAAAAACTTCTCCCTCGTTGAAATATGTTCATTTGCTGAAAACCAACAAAACCACGAAAAGTTCTTGTATTTGAAGATAGAATCTTTTTGCTTTGAAGAAGAAAGATCTGGGTGACTGAAATAAGATCATTCGATGAAAACCAACAAAAATTGACAAGAACCACGAAAAGTTCTTGTGTTTTAGGATGAAATCTGACGCTATTAAAGAAAAAACTTCTCGCTCGCTGAAATATGTTCATTTGCTGAAAATCAACAAAACCACGAAAAGTTCTTGTATTTGAAGATCGAATCTTTTTGCTTTGAAGAAGAAACATCTTGGTGACTGAAATAATATCATTGGATGAAAACCAACAAAAATTGACAAGAACCACGAAAAGTTCTTGTATTTTAAGATAAAATCTGACACTATTAAAGAAAAAACTTCTCCCTCGTTGAAATATGTTCATTTGCTGAAAACCAACAAAACCACGAAAAGTTCTTGTATTTGAAGATAAAATCTTTTTGCTTTGAAGAAGAAACAAACTTGGTGTCTGAAATAAGTTCATCAGATGAAAACCAACAAAAATTGACACGAACCACGAAAAGTTCTTGTATTTGAAGATAAAATCTTTTTGCTTTGAAGAAGAAAGATCGAGCTGACTGAAATAAGTTCATTCGATGAAAACCAACAAAAATTGACAAGAACCACGAAAAGTTCTTGTATTTTAGGATAAAATCTGACGCTATTAAAGAAAAAACTTCTCCCTCCCTGAAATAGGTTCATTTGCTGAAAATCAACAAAACCATGAGAAGTTCTTGTATTTGAAGATAGAATCTTTTTGCTTTGAAGAAGAAAGCTCTGGGTGTGTGAAATAAGTTCATTGGATGAAAACCAACAAAAATTGACAAGAACCACGAAAAGTTCTTGTATTTTAAGATAAAATCTGACACTATTAAAGAAAAAACTTCTCCCTCGTTGAAATATGTTCATTTGCTGAAAAGCAACAAAACCACGAAAAGTTCTTGTATTTGAAGATAAAATCTTTTTGCTTTCAAGAAGAAAGATCCAGCTGACTGAAATAAGTTCATGAGATGAAAACCTACAAAAATTGACAAGAACCACGAAAAGTTCTTGTATTTTAAGATAAAATCTGACGCTATTAAAGAAAAATGTTCTCCCTCGCTGAAATATGTTCATTTGCTGAAAATCAACAAAACCATGAAAAGTTCTTGTATTTGAAGATAAAATCTTTTTGCTTTGAAGAAGAAAGATCGAGCTGACTGAAATAAGTTCATTGGATGAAAACCAACAAAAATTGATAAGAACTACGAAAAGTCCTTGTATTTTAAGATAAAATCTTGCGCTATTGAAGAAAAAACTTCTAGCTCGCTGAAATATGTTCATTTGCTGAAAACCAACAAAATCACGAAAAGTTCTTGTATTTGAAGATAAAATCTTTTTGCTTTGAAGAAGAAACATCTTGGTGACTGAAATAAGTTCATTGGATGAAAACCAACAAAAATTGATAAAAAACACGAAAAGTCCTTGTGTTTTAGGATAAAATCTGACGCTATTAAAGAAAAAACTTCTCGCTCGCTGAAATATGTTCATTTGCTGAAAATCAACAAAACCACGAAAAGTTCTTGTATTTGAAGATAGAATCTTTTTGCTTTGAAGAAGAAAGATCTGGGTGACTGAAATAAGATCATTCGATGAAAACCAACAAAAATTGACAAGAACCACGAAAAGTTCTTGTATTTGAAGATAAAATCTGACACTATTAAAGAAAAAACGTCTCCCTCGTTGAAATATGTTCATTTGCTGAAAATCAACAAAACCACGAAAAGTTCTTGTATTTGAAGATAAAATCTTTTTGCTTTGAAGAAGAAACAAACTTGGTGACTGAAATATGTTCATCAGATGAAAACCAACAAAAATTGACAAGAACCACGAAAAGTTCTTGTATTTTAAGATAAAATCTTGCGCTATTAAAGAAAAAACTTCTAGCTCGCTGAAATATGTTCATTTGCTGAAAACCAACAAAATCACGAAAAGTTCTTGTATTTGAAGATAAAATCTTTTTGCTTTGAAGAAGAAACATCTTGGTGACTGAAATAAGTTCATGAGATGAAAACCAACAAAAATTGACGAGAACCACGAAAAGTTCATGTATTTTAAGATAAAATCTTGCGCTATTAAAGAAAAAACTTCCAGCTCGCTGAAATATGTTCATTTGCTGAAAACCAACAAAACCACGAAAAGTTCTTGTATTTGAAGATAAAATCTTTTTGCTTTCAAGAAGAAAGATCCAGCTGACTGAAATAAGTTCATTAGATGAAAACCAACAAAAATTGACAAGAACCACGAACAGTTCTTGTATTTTAAGATAAAATCTGAGGCTATTAAAGAAAAAACTTCTCGCTCGCTGAAATATGTTCATTTGCTGAAAACCAACAAAACCACGAAAAGTTCTTGTATTTGAAGATAAAATCTTTTTGCTTTCAAGAAGAAAGATCCAGCTGACTGAAATAAGTTCATCAGATGAAAAACAACAAAAATTGACAAGAACCACGAAAAGTTCTTGTGTTTTAGGATAAAATCTGACGCTATTAAAGAAAAAACTTCTCGCTCGCTGAAATATGTTCATTTGCTGAAAATCAACAAAACCACGAAAAGTTCTAGTATTTGAAGATCGAATCTTTTTGCTTTGAAGAAGAAAGATCTGGGTGACTGAAATAATATCATTGGATGAAAACCAACAAAAATTGACAAGAACCACGAAAAGTTCTTGTATTTTAAGATAAAATCTGACACTATTAAAGAAAAAACTTCTCCCTCGTTGAAATATGTTCATTTGCTGAAAACCAACAAAACCACGAAAAGTTCTTGTATTTGAAGATAAAATCTTTTTGCTTTGAAGAAGAAACAAACTTGGTGTCTGAAATAAGTTCATCAGATGAAAACCAACAAAAATTGACACGAACCACGAAAAGTTCTTGTATTTGAAGATAAAATCTTTTTGCTTTGAAGAAGAAAGATCGAGCTGACTGAAATAAGTTCATTCGATGAAAACCAACAAAAATTGACAAGAACCACGAAAAGTTCTTGTATTTTAAGATAAAATCTGAGGCTATTAAAGGATAAACTTCTCGCTCGCTGAAATATGTTCATTTGCTGTAAATCAACAAAACCACGAAAAGTTCTTGTATTTGAAGATCGAATCTTTCTGCTTTGAAGAAGAAACATCTTGGTGACTGAAATAATATCATTGGATGAAAACCAATCAAAAATTGACAAGAACCACGAAAAGTTCTTGTATTTTAAGATAAAATCTGACACTATTAAAGAAAAAACTTCTCCCTCGTTGAAATATGTTCATTTGCTGAAAACCAACAAAACCACGAAAAGTTCTTGTATTTGAAGATAAAATCTTGCGCTATTAAAGAAAAAACTTCCAGCTCGCTGAAATATGTTCATTTGCTGAAAACCAACAAAACCACGAAAAGTTCTTGTATTTGAAGATAAAATCTTTTTGCTTTCAAGAAGAAAGATCCAGCTGACTGAAATAAGTTCATTAGATGAAAATCAACAAAAATTGACAAGAACCACGAACAGTTCTTGTGTTTTAGGATAAAATCTGACGCTATTAAAGAAAAAACTTCTCGCTCGCTGAAATATGTTCATTTGCTGAAAACCAACAAAACCACGAAAAGTTCTTGTATTTGAAGATAAAATCTTTTTGCTTTGAAGAAGAAACAAACTTGGTGTCTGAAATAAGTTCATCAGATGAAAACCAACAAAAATTGAAACGAACCACGAAAAGTTCTTGTATTTGAAGATAAAATCTTTTTGCTTTGAAGAAGAAAGATCGAGCTGACTGAAATAAGTTCATTCGATGAAAACCAACAAAAATTGACAAGACCCACGAAAAGTTCTTGTATTTTAGGATAAAATCTGACGCTATTAAAGAAGAAACTTCTCCCTCACTGAAATAGGTTCATTTGCTGAAAATCAACAAAACCACGAGAAGTTCTTGTATTTGAAGATAGAATCTTTTTGCTTTGAAGAAGAAAGCTCTGGGTGTGTGAAATAAGTTCATTGGATGAAAACCAACAAAAGTTGACAAGAACCACGAAAAGTTCTTGTATTTTAAGATAAAATCTGACGCTATTAAAGAAAAATGTTCTCCCTCGCTGAAATATGTTCATTTGCTGAAAATCAACAAAACCACGAAAAGTTCTTGTATTTGAAGATAGAATCTTTTTGCTTTCAAGAAGAAAGATCTGGGTGACTGAAATAAGATCATTCGATGAAAACCAACAAAAATTGACAAGAACCACGAAAAGTTCTTGTATTTGAAGATAAAATCTGACACTATTAAAGAAAAAACGTCTCCCTCGTTGAAATATGTTCATTTGCTGAAAACCAACAAAACCACGAAAAGTTCTTGTATTTGAAGATAAAATCTTTTTGCTTTGAAGAAGAAACAAACTTGGTGTCTGAAATAAGTTCATCAGATGAAAACCAACAAAAATTGACACGAACCACGAAAAGTTCTTGTATTTGAAGATAAAATCTGACACTATTAAAGAAAAAACGTCTACCTCGTTGAAATATGTTCATTTGCTGAAAACCAACAAAACCACGAAAAGTTCTTGTATTTGAAGATAAAATCTTTTTGCTTTCAAGAAGAAAGATCCAGCTGACTGAAATAAGTTCATCAGATGAAAACCAACAAAAATTGACAAGAACCACGAAAAGTTCTTGTATTTTAAGATAAAATCTGAGGCTATTAAAGAAAAAACTTCCAGCTCGTTGAAATATGTTCATTTGATGAAAATCAACAAAACCACGAAAAGTTCTTGTATTTGAAGATAAAATCTTTTTGCTTTGAAGAAGAAAGATCGAGGTGACTGAAATAAGTTCATCAGATGAAAACCATCAAAAATTGACAAGAACCACGAAAAGTTCTTGTGTTTTAGGATAAAATCTGACGCTATTAAAGAAAAAATTTCTCGCTCGCTGAAATATGTTAATTTGCTGAAAATCAACAAAACCACGAAAAGTTCTTGTATTTGAAGATAGAATCTTTTTGCTTTGAAGAAGAAACATTTTGGTGACTGAAATAATATCATTGGATGAAAACCAACAAAAATTGACAAGAACCACGAAAAGTTCTTGTATTTTAAGATAAAATCTGACACTATTAAAGAAAAAACTTCTCCCTCGTTGAAATATGTTCATTTGCTGAAAACCAACAAAACCACGAAAAGTTCTTGTATTTGAAGATAGAATCTTTTTGCTTTGAAGAAGAAAGATCTGGGTGACTGAAATAAGATCATTCGATGAAAACCAACAAAAATTGACAAGAACCACGAAAAGTTCTTGTGTTTTAGGATAAAATCTGACGCTATTAAAGAAAAAACTTCTCGCTCGCTGAAATATGTTCATTTGCTGAAAATCAACAAAACCACGAAAAGTTCTTGTATTTGAAGATCGAATCTTTTTGCTTTGAAGAAGAAACATCTTGGTGACTGAAATAATATCATTGGATGAAAACCAACAAAAATTGACAAGAACCACGAAAAGTTCTTGTATTTTAAGATAAAATCTGACACTATTAAAGAAAAAACTTCTCCCTCGTTGAAATATGTTCATTTGCTGAAAACCAACAAAACCACGAAAAGTTCTTGTATTTGAAGATAAAATCTTTTTGCTTTCAAGAAGAAAGATCCAGCTGACTGAAATAAGTTCATCAGATGAAAACCAACAAAAATTGACAAGAACCACGAAAAGTTCTTGTATTTTAAGATAAAATCTGAGGCTATTAAAGAAAAAACTTCCAGCTCGTTGAAATATGTTCATTTGATGAAAATCAACAAAACCACGAAAAGTTCTTGTATTTGAAGATAAAATCTTTTTGCTTTGAAGAAGAAAGATCGAGGTGACTGAAATAAGTTCATCAGATGAAAACCATCAAAAATTGACAAGAACCACGAAAAGTTCTTGTGTTTTAGGATAAAATCTGACGCTATTAAAGAAAAAACTTCTCGCTCGCTGAAATATGTTCATTTGCTGAAAACCAACAAAACCACGAAAAGTTCTTGTATTTGAAGATAAAATCTTTTTGCTTTGAAGAAGAAACAAACTTGGTGTCTGAAATAAGTTCATCAGATGAAAACCAACAAAAATTGAAACGAACCACGAAAAGTTCTTGTATTTGAAGATAAAATCTTTTTGCTTTGAAGAAGAAAGATCGAGCTGACTGAAATAAGTTCATTCGATGAAAACCAACAAAAATTGACAAGACCCACGAAAAGTTCTTGTATTTTAGGATAAAATCTGACGCTATTAAAGAAGAAACTTCTCCCTCACTGAAATAGGTTCATTTGCTGAAAATCAACAAAACCACGAGAAGTTCTTGTATTTGAAGATAGAATCTTTTTGCTTTGAAGAAGAAAGCTCTGGGTGTGTGAAATAAGTTCATTGGATGAAAACCAACAAAAGTTGACAAGAACCACGAAAAGTTCTTGTATTTTAAGATAAAATCTGACGCTATTAAAGAAAAATGTTCTCCCTCGCTGAAATATGTTCATTTGCTGAAAATCAACAAAACCACGAAAAGTTCTTGTATTTGAAGATAGAATCTTTTTGCTTTCAAGAAGAAAGATCTGGGTGACTGAAATAAGATCATTCGATGAAAACCAACAAAAATTGACAAGAACCACGAAAAGTTCTTGTATTTGAAGATAAAATCTGACACTATTAAAGAAAAAACGTCTCCCTCGTTGAAATATGTTCATTTGCTGAAAACCAACAAAACCACGAAAAGTTCTTGTATTTGAAGATAAAATCTTTTTGCTTTGAAGAAGAAACAAACTTGGTGTCTGAAATAAGTTCATCAGATGAAAACCAACAAAAATTGACACGAACCACGAAAAGTTCTTGTATTTGAAGATAAAATCTGACACTATTAAAGAAAAAACGTCTACCTCGTTGAAATATGTTCATTTGCTGAAAACCAACAAAACCACGAAAAGTTCTTGTATTTGAAGATAAAATCTTTTTGCTTTCAAGAAGAAAGATCCAGCTGACTGAAATAAGTTCATCAGATGAAAACCAACAAAAATTGACAAGAACCACGAAAAGTTCTTGTATTTTAAGATAAAATCTGAGGCTATTAAAGAAAAAACTTCCAGCTCGTTGAAATATGTTCATTTGATGAAAATCAACAAAACCACGAAAAGTTCTTGTATTTGAAGATAAAATCTTTTTGCTTTGAAGAAGAAAGATCGAGGTGACTGAAATAAGTTCATCAGATGAAAACCATCAAAAATTGACAAGAACCACGAAAAGTTCTTGTGTTTTAGGATAAAATCTGACGCTATTAAAGAAAAAATTTCTCGCTCGCTGAAATATGTTAATTTGCTGAAAATCAACAAAACCACGAAAAGTTCTTGTATTTGAAGATAGAATCTTTTTGCTTTGAAGAAGAAACATTTTGGTGACTGAAATAATATCATTGGATGAAAACCAACAAAAATTGACAAGAACCACGAAAAGTTCTTGTATTTTAAGATAAAATCTGACACTATTAAAGAAAAAACTTCTCCCTCGTTGAAATATGTTCATTTGCTGAAAACCAACAAAACCACGAAAAGTTCTTGTATTTGAAGATAGAATCTTTTTGCTTTGAAGAAGAAAGATCTGGGTGACTGAAATAAGATCATTCGATGAAAACCAACAAAAATTGACAAGAACCACGAAAAGTTCTTGTGTTTTAGGATAAAATCTGACGCTATTAAAGAAAAAACTTCTCGCTCGCTGAAATATGTTCATTTGCTGAAAATCAACAAAACCACGAAAAGTTCTTGTATTTGAAGATCGAATCTTTTTGCTTTGAAGAAGAAACATCTTGGTGACTGAAATAATATCATTGGATGAAAACCAACAAAAATTGACAAGAACCACGAAAAGTTCTTGTATTTTAAGATAAAATCTGACACTATTAAAGAAAAAACTTCTCCCTCGTTGAAATATGTTCATTTGCTGAAAACCAACAAAACCACGAAAAGTTCTTGTATTTGAAGATAAAATCTTTTTGCTTTCAAGAAGAAAGATCCAGCTGACTGAAATAAGTTCATCAGATGAAAACCAACAAAAATTGACAAGAACCACGAAAAGTTCTTGTATTTTAAGATAAAATCTGAGGCTATTAAAGAAAAAACTTCCAGCTCGTTGAAATATGTTCATTTGATGAAAATCAACAAAACCACGAAAAGTTCTTGTATTTGAAGATAAAATCTTTTTGCTTTGAAGAAGAAAGATCGAGGTGACTGAAATAAGTTCATCAGATGAAAACCATCAAAAATTGACAAGAACCACGAAAAGTTCTTGTGTTTTAGGATAAAATCTGACGCTATTAAAGAAAAAACTTCTCGCTCGCTGAAATATGTTAATTTGCTGAAAATCAACAAAACCACGAAAAGTTCTTGTATTTGAAGATAGAATCTTTTTGCTTTGAAGAAGAAACATTTTGGTGACTGAAATAATATCATTGGATGAAAACCAACAAAAATTGACAAGAACCACGAAAAGTTCTTGTATTTTAAGATAAAATCTGACACTATTAAAGAAAAAACTTCTCCCTCGTTGAAATATGTTCATTTGCTGAAAACCAACAAAACCACGAAAAGTTCTTGTATTTGAAGATAGAATCTTTTTGCTTTGAAGAAGAAAGATCTGGGTGACTGAAATAAGATCATTCGATGAAAACCAACAAAAATTGACAAGAACCACGAAAAGTTCTTGTGTTTTAGGATGAAATCTGACGCTATTAAAGAAAAAACTTCTCGCTCGCTGAAATATGTTCATTTGCTGAAAATCAACAAAACCACGAAAAGTTCTTGTATTTGAAGATCGAATCTTTTTGCTTTGAAGAAGAAACATCTTGGTGACTGAAATAATATCATTGGATGAAAACCAACAAAAATTGACAAGAACCACGAAAAGTTCTTGTATTTTAAGATAAAATCTGACACTATTAAAGAAAAAACTTCTCCCTCGTTGAAATATGTTCATTTGCTGAAAACCAACAAAACCACGAAAAGTTCTTGTATTTGAAGATAAAATCTTTTTGCTTTGAAGAAGAAACAAACTTGGTGTCTGAAATAAGTTCATCAGATGAAAACCAACAAAAATTGACACGAACCACGAAAAGTTCTTGTATTTGAAGATAAAATCTTTTTGCTTTGAAGAAGAAAGATCGAGCTGACTGAAATAAGTTCATTCGATGAAAACCAACAAAAATTGACAAGAACCACGAAAAGTTCTTGTATTTTAGGATAAAATCTGACGCTATTAAAGAAAAAACTTCTCCCTCCCTGAAATAGGTTCATTTGCTGAAAATCAACAAAACCATGAGAAGTTCTTGTATTTGAAGATAGAATCTTTTTGCTTTGAAGAAGAAAGCTCTGGGTGTGTGAAATAAGTTCATTGGATGAAAACCAACAAAAATTGACAAGAACCACGAAAAGTTCTTGTATTTTAAGATAAAATCTGACACTATTAAAGAAAAAACTTCTCCCTCGTTGAAATATGTTCATTTGCTGAAAAGCAACAAAACCACGAAAAGTTCTTGTATTTGAAGATAAAATCTTTTTGCTTTCAAGAAGAAAGATCCAGCTGACTGAAATAAGTTCATGAGATGAAAACCTACAAAAATTGACAAGAACCACGAAAAGTTCTTGTATTTTAAGATAAAATCTGACGCTATTAAAGAAAAATGTTCTCCCTCGCTGAAATATGTTCATTTGCTGAAAATCAACAAAACCATGAAAAGTTCTTGTATTTGAAGATAAAATCTTTTTGCTTTGAAGAAGAAAGATCGAGCTGACTGAAATAAGTTCATTGGATGAAAACCAACAAAAATTGATAAGAACTACGAAAAGTCCTTGTATTTTAAGATAAAATCTTGCGCTATTGAAGAAAAAACTTCTAGCTCGCTGAAATATGTTCATTTGCTGAAAACCAACAAAATCACGAAAAGTTCTTGTATTTGAAGATAAAATCTTTTTGCTTTGAAGAAGAAACATCTTGGTGACTGAAATAAGTTCATTGGATGAAAACCAACAAAAATTGATAAAAAACACGAAAAGTCCTTGTGTTTTAGGATAAAATCTGACGCTATTAAAGAAAAAACTTCTCGCTCGCTGAAATATGTTCATTTGCTGAAAATCAACAAAACCACGAAAAGTTCTTGTATTTGAAGATAGAATCTTTTTGCTTTGAAGAAGAAAGATCTGGGTGACTGAAATAAGATCATTCGATGAAAACCAACAAAAATTGACAAGAACCACGAAAAGTTCTTGTATTTGAAGATAAAATCTGACACTATTAAAGAAAAAACGTCTCCCTCGTTGAAATATGTTCATTTGCTGAAAATCAACAAAACCACGAAAAGTTCTTGTATTTGAAGATAAAATCTTTTTGCTTTGAAGAAGAAACAAACTTGGTGACTGAAATATGTTCATCAGATGAAAACCAACAAAAATTGACAAGAACCACGAAAAGTTCTTGTATTTTAAGATAAAATCTTGCGCTATTAAAGAAAAAACTTCTAGCTCGCTGAAATATGTTCATTTGCTGAAAACCAACAAAATCACGAAAAGTTCTTGTATTTGAAGATAAAATCTTTTTGCTTTGAAGAAGAAACATCTTGGTGACTGAAATAAGTTCATGAGATGAAAACCAACAAAAATTGACGAGAACCACGAAAAGTTCATGTATTTTAAGATAAAATCTTGCGCTATTAAAGAAAAAACTTCCAGCTCGCTGAAATATGTTCATTTGCTGAAAACCAACAAAACCACGAAAAGTTCTTGTATTTGAAGATAAAATCTTTTTGCTTTCAAGAAGAAAGATCCAGCTGACTGAAATAAGTTCATTAGATGAAAACCAACAAAAATTGACAAGAACCACGAACAGTTCTTGTATTTTAAGATAAAATCTGAGGCTATTAAAGAAAAAACTTCTCGCTCGCTGAAATATGTTCATTTGCTGAAAACCAACAAAACCACGAAAAGTTCTTGTATTTGAAGATAAAATCTTTTTGCTTTCAAGAAGAAAGATCCAGCTGACTGAAATAAGTTCATCAGATGAAAAACAACAAAAATTGACAAGAACCACGAAAAGTTCTTGTGTTTTAGGATAAAATCTGACGCTATTAAAGAAAAAACTTCTCGCTCGCTGAAATATGTTCATTTGCTGAAAATCAACAAAACCACGAAAAGTTCTAGTATTTGAAGATCGAATCTTTTTGCTTTGAAGAAGAAAGATCTGGGTGACTGAAATAATATCATTGGATGAAAACCAACAAAAATTGACAAGAACCACGAAAAGTTCTTGTATTTTAAGATAAAATCTGACACTATTAAAGAAAAAACTTCTCCCTCGTTGAAATATGTTCATTTGCTGAAAACCAACAAAACCACGAAAAGTTCTTGTATTTGAAGATAAAATCTTTTTGCTTTGAAGAAGAAACAAACTTGGTGTCTGAAATAAGTTCATCAGATGAAAACCAACAAAAATTGACACGAACCACGAAAAGTTCTTGTATTTGAAGATAAAATCTTTTTGCTTTGAAGAAGAAAGATCGAGCTGACTGAAATAAGTTCATTCGATGAAAACCAACAAAAATTGACAAGAACCACGAAAAGTTCTTGTATTTTAAGATAAAATCTGAGGCTATTAAAGGATAAACTTCTCGCTCGCTGAAATATGTTCATTTGCTGTAAATCAACAAAACCACGAAAAGTTCTTGTATTTGAAGATCGAATCTTTCTGCTTTGAAGAAGAAACATCTTGGTGACTGAAATAATATCATTGGATGAAAACCAATCAAAAATTGACAAGAACCACGAAAAGTTCTTGTATTTTAAGATAAAATCTGACACTATTAAAGAAAAAACTTCTCCCTCGTTGAAATATGTTCATTTGCTGAAAACCAACAAAACCACGAAAAGTTCTTGTATTTGAAGATAAAATCTTTTTGCTTTGAAGAAGAAACAAACTTGGTGTCTGAAATAAGTTCATCAGATGAAAACCAACACAAATTGACACGAACCACGAAAAGTTCTTGTATTTGAGGATAAAATCTTTTTGCTTTGAAGAAGAAAGATCGAGCTGACTGAAATAAGTTCATTGGATGAAAACCAACAAAAATTGATAAGAACTACGAAAAGTCCTTGTATTTTAAGATAAAATCTTGCGCTATTAAAGAAAAAACTTCCAGCTCGCTGAAATATGTTCATTTGCTGAAAACCAACAAAACCACGAAAAGTTCTTGTATTTGAAGATAAAATCTTTTTGCTTTCAAGAAGAAAGATCCAGCTGACTGAAATAAGTTCATTAGATGAAAATCAACAAAAATTGACACGAACCACGAAAAGTTCTTGTATTTGAAGATAAAATCTTTTTGCTTTGAAGAAGAAAGATCGAGCTGACTGAAATAAGTTCATTCGATGAAAACCAACAAAAATTGACAAGAACCACGAAAAGTTCTTGTATTTTAGGATAAAATCTGACGCTATTAAAGAAAAAACTTCTCCCTCCCTGAAATAGGTTCATTTGCTGAAAATCAACAAAACCATGAGAAGTTCTTGTATTTGAAGATAGAATCTTTTTGCTTTGAAGAAGAAAGCTCTGGGTGTGTGAAATAAGTTCATTGGATGAAAACCAACAAAAATTGACAAGAACCACGAACAGTTCTTGTATTTTAAGATAAAATCTGAGGCTATTAAAGAAAAAACTTCTCGCTCGCTGAAATATGTTCATTTGCTGAAAACCAACAAAACCACGAAAAGTTCTTGTATTTGAAGATAAAATCTTTTTGCTTTCAAGAAGAAAGATCCAGCTGACTGAAATAAGTTCATCAGATGAAAAACAACAAAAATTGACAAGAACCACGAAAAGTTCTTGTGTTTTAGGATAAAATCTGACGCTATTAAAGAAAAAACTTCTCGCTCGCTGAAATATGTTCATTTGCTGAAAATCAACAAAACCACGAAAAGTTCTAGTATTTGAAGATCGAATCTTTTTGCTTTGAAGAAGAAAGATCTGGGTGACTGAAATAATATCATTGGATGAAAACCAACAAAAATTGACAAGAACCACGAAAAGTTCTTGTATTTTAAGATAAAATCTGACACTATTAAAGAAAAAACTTCTCCCTCGTTGAAATATGTTCATTTGCTGAAAACCAACAAAACCACGAAAAGTTCTTGTATTTGAAGATAAAATCTTTTTGCTTTGAAGAAGAAACAAACTTGGTGTCTGAAATAAGTTCATCAGATGAAAACCAACAAAAATTGACACGAACCACGAAAAGTTCTTGTATTTGAAGATAAAATCTTTTTGCTTTGAAGAAGAAAGATCGAGCTGACTGAAATAAGTTCATTCGATGAAAACCAACAAAAATTGACAAGAACCACGAAAAGTTCTTGTATTTTAAGATAAAATCTGAGGCTATTAAAGGATAAACTTCTCGCTCGCTGAAATATGTTCATTTGCTGTAAATCAACAAAACCACGAAAAGTTCTTGTATTTGAAGATCGAATCTTTCTGCTTTGAAGAAGAAACATCTTGGTGACTGAAATAATATCATTGGATGAAAACCAATCAAAAATTGACAAGAACCACGAAAAGTTCTTGTATTTTAAGATAAAATCTGACACTATTAAAGAAAAAACTTCTCCCTCGTTGAAATATGTTCATTTGCTGAAAACCAACAAAACCACGAAAAGTTCTTGTATTTGAAGATAAAATCTTTTTGCTTTGAAGAAGAAACAAACTTGGTGTCTGAAATAAGTTCATCAGATGAAAACCAACACAAATTGACACGAACCACGAAAAGTTCTTGTATTTGAGGATAAAATCTTTTTGCTTTGAAGAAGAAAGATCGAGCTGACTGAAATAAGTTCATTGGATGAAAACCAACAAAAATTGATAAGAACTACGAAAAGTCCTTGTATTTTAAGATAAAATCTTGCGCTATTAAAGAAAAAACTTCCAGCTCGCTGAAATATGTTCATTTGCTGAAAACCAACAAAACCACGAAAAGTTCTTGTATTTGAAGATAAAATCTTTTTGCTTTCAAGAAGAAAGATCCAGCTGACTGAAATAAGTTCATTAGATGAAAATCAACAAAAATTGACACGAACCACGAAAAGTTCTTGTATTTGAAGATAAAATCTTTTTGCTTTGAAGAAGAAAGATCGAGCTGACTGAAATAAGTTCATTCGATGAAAACCAACAAAAATTGACAAGAACCACGAAAAGTTCTTGTATTTTAGGATAAAATCTGACGCTATTAAAGAAAAAACTTCTCCCTCCCTGAAATAGGTTCATTTGCTGAAAATCAACAAAACCATGAGAAGTTCTTGTATTTGAAGATAGAATCTTTTTGCTTTGAAGAAGAAAGCTCTGGGTGTGTGAAATAAGTTCATTGGATGAAAACCAACAAAAATTGACAAGAACCACGAAAAGTTCTTGTATTTTAAGATAAAATCTGACACTATTAAAGAAAAAACTTCTCCCTCGTTGAAATATGTTCATTTGCTGAAAACCAACAAAACCACGAAAAGTTCTTGTATTTGAAGATAAAATCTTTTTGCTTTCAAGAAGAAAGATCCAGCTGACTGAAATAAGTTCATGAGATGAAAACCTACAAAAATTGACAAGAACCACGAAAAGTTCTTGTATTTTAAGATAAAATCTGACGCTATTAAAGAAAAATGTTCTCCCTCGCTGAAATATGTTCATTTGCTGAAAATCAACAAAACCATGAAAAGTTCTTGCATTTGAAGATAAAATCTTTTTGCTTTGAAGAAGAAAGATCGAGCTGACTGAAATAAGTTCATTGGATGAAAACCAACAAAAATTGATAAGAACTACGAAAAGTCCTTGTATTTTAAGATAAAATCTTGCGCTATTAAAGAAAAAACTTCTAGCTCGCTGAAATATGTTCATTTGCTGAAAACCAACAAAATCACGAAAAGTTCTTGTATTTGAAGATAAAATCTTTTTGCTTTGAAGAAGAAACATCTTGGTGACTGAAATAAGTTCATTGGATGAAAACCAACAAAAATTGATAAAAAACACGAAAAGTCCTTGTGTTTTAGGATAAAATCTGACGCTATTAAAAAAAAAACTTCTCGCTCGCTGAAATATGTTCATTTGCTGAAAATCAACAAAACCACGAAAAGTTCTTGTATTTGAAGATAGAATCTTTTTGCTTTGAAGAAGAAAGATCTGGGTGACTGAAATAAGATCATTCGATGAAAACCAACAAAAATTGACAAGAACCACGAAAAGTTCTTGTATTTGAAGATAAAATCTGACACTATTAAAGAAAAAACGTCTCCCTCGTTGAAATATGTTCATTTGCTGAAAACCAACAAAACCACGAAAAGTTCTTGTATTTGAAGATAAAATCTTTTTGCTTTGAAGAAGAAACAAACTTGGTGACTGAAATATGTTCATCAGATGAAAACCAACAAAAATTGACAAGAACCACGAAAAGTACTTGTATTTTAAGATAAAATCTTGCGCTATTAAAGAAAAAACTTCTAGCTCGCTGAAATATGTTCATTTGCTGAAGACCAACAAAATCACGAAAAGTTCTTGTATTTGAAGATAAAATCTTTTTGCTTTGAAGAAGAAACATCTTGGTGACTGAAATAAGTTCATGAGATGAAAACCAACAAAAATTGACAAGAACCACGAAAAGTTCATGTATTTTAAGATAAAATCTTGCGCTATTAAAGAAAAAACTTCCAGCTCGCTGAAATATGTTCATTTGCTGAAAACCAACAAAACCACGAAAAGTTCTTGTATTTGAAGATAAAATCTTTTTGCTTTCAAGAAGAAAGATCCAGCTGACTGAAATAAGTTCATTAGATGAAAACCAACAAAAATTGACAAGAACCACGAACAGTTCTTGTATTTTAAGATAAAATCTGAGGCTATTAAAGAAAAAACTTCCAGCTCGCTGAAATATGTTCATTTGCTGAAAATCAACAAAACCACGAAAAGTTCTTGTATTTGAAGATAAAATCTTTTTGCTTTGAAGAAGAAAGATCGAGGTGACTGAAATAAGTTCATCAGATGAAAACCATCAAAAATTGACAAGAACCACGAAAAGTTCTTGTGTTTTAGGATAAAATCTGACGCTATTAAAGAAAAAACTTCTCGCTCGCTGAAATATGTTAATTTGCTGAAAATCAACAAAACCACGAAAAGTTCTTGTATTTGAAGATAGAATCTTTTTGCTTTGAAGAAGAAACATTTTGGTGACTGAAATAATATCATTGGATGAAAACCAACAAAAATTGACAAGAACCACGAAAAGTTCTTGTATTTTAAGATAAAATCTGACACTATTAAAGAAAAAACTTCTCCCTCGTTGAAATATGTTCATTTGCTGAAAACCAACAAAACCACGAAAAGTTCTTGTATTTGAAGATAGAATCTTTTTGCTTTGAAGAAGAAAGATCTGGGTGACTGAAATAAGATCATTCGATGAAAACCAACAAAAATTGACAAGAACCACGAAAAGTTCTTGTGTTTTAGGATGAAATCTGACGCTATTAAAGAAAAAACTTCTCGCTCGCTGAAATATGTTCATTTGCTGAAAATCAACAAAACCACGAAAAGTTCTTGTATTTGAAGATCGAATCTTTTTGCTTTGAAGAAGAAACAAACTTGGTGTCTGAAATAAGTTCATCGGATGAAAACCAACAAAAATTGACACGAACCACGAAAAGTTCTTGTATTTGAAGATAAAATCTTTTTGCTTTGAAGAAGAAAGATCGAGCTGACTGAAATAAGTTCATTCGATGAAAACCAACAAAAATTGACAAGACCCACGAAAAGTTCTTGTATTTTAGGATAAAATCTGACGCTATTAAAGAAAAAACTTCTCCCTCACTGAAATAGGTTCATTTGCTGAAAATCAACAAAACCACGAAAAGTTCTTGTATTTGAAGATAGAATCTTTTTGCTTTCAAGAAGAAAGATCTGGGTGACTGAAATAAGATCATTCGATGAAAACCAACAAAAATTGACAAGAACCACGAAAAGTTCATGTATTTTAAGATAAAATCTTGCGCTATTAAAGAAAAAACTTCCAGCTCGCTGAAATATGTTCATTTGCTGAAAACCAACAAAACCACGAAAAGTTCTTGTATTTGAAGATAAAATCTTTTTGCTTTCAAGAAGAAAGATCCAGCTGACTGAAATAAGTTCATTAGATGAAAACCAACAAAAATTGACAAGAACCACGAACAGTTCTTGTATTTTAAGATAAAATCTGAGGCTATTAAAGAAAAAACTTCCAGCTCGCTGAAATATGTTCATTTGCTGAAAATCAACAAAACCACGAAAAGTTCTTGTATTTGAAGATAAAATCTTTTTGCTTTGAAGAAGAAAGATCGAGGTGACTGAAATAAGTTCATCAGATGAAAAACAACAAAAATTGACAAGAACCACGAAAAGTTCTTGTGTTTTAGGATAAAATCTGACGCTATTAAAGAAAAAACTTCTCGCTCGCTGAAATATGTTCATTTGCTGAAAATCAACAAAACCACGAAAAGTTCTAGTATTTGAAGATCGAATCTTTTTGCTTTGAAGAAGAAAGATCTGGGTGACTGAAATAATATCATTGGATGAAAACCAACAAAAATTGACAAGAACCACGAAAAGTTCTTGTATTTTAAGATAAAATCTGACACTGTTAAAGAAAAAACTTCTCCCTCGTTGAAATATGTTCATTTGCTGAAAACCAACAAAACCACGAAAAGTTCTTGTATTTGAAGATAAAATCTTTTTGCTTTGAAGAAGAAACAAACTTGGTGTCTGAAATAAGTTCATCGGATGAAAACCAACAAAAATTGACACGAACCACGAAAAGTTCTTGTATTTGAAGATAAAATCTTTTTGCTTTGAAGAAGAAAGATCGAGCTGACTGAAATAAGTTCATTCGATGAAAACCAACAAAAATTGACAAGACCCACGAAAAGTTCTTGTATTTTAGGATAAAATCTGACGCTATTAAAGAAAAAACTTCTCCCTCACTGAAATAGGTTCATTTGCTGAAAATCAACAAAACCACGAAAAGTTCTTGTATTTGAAGATAGAATCTTTTTGCTTTCAAGAAGAAAGATCTGGGTGACTGAAATAAGATCATTCGATGAAAACCAACAAAAATTGACAAGAACCACGAAAAGTTCTTGTATTTGAAGATAAAATCGGACACTATTAAAGAAAAAACGTCTCCCTCGTTGAAATATGTTCATTTGCTGAAAACCAACAAAACCACGAAAAGTTCTTGTATTTGAAGATAAAATCTTTTTGCTTTGAAGAAGAAACAAACTTGGTGTCTCAAATAAGTTCATCAGATGAAAACCAACAAAAATTGACACGAACCACGAAAAGTTCTTGTATTTTAAGATAAAATCTGAGGCTATTAAAGGATAAACTTCCAGCTCGTTGAAATATGTTCATTTGATGAAAATCAACAAAACCACGAAAAGTTCTTGTATTTGAAGATAAAATCTTTTTGCTTTGAAGAAGAAAGATCGAGCTGACTGAAATAAGTTCATTCGATGAAAACCAACAAAAATTGACAAGAACCACGAAAAGTTCTTGTGTTTTAGGATAAAATCTGACGCTATTAAAGAAAAAACTTCTCGCTCGCTGAAATATGTTCATTTGCTGTAAATCAACAAAACCACGAAAAGTTCTTGTATTTGAAGATCGAATCTTTTTGCTTTGAAGAAGAAACATCTTGGTGACTGAAATAATATCATTGGATGAAAACCAATCAAAAATTGACAAGAACCACGAAAAGTTCTTGTATTTTAAGATAAAATCTGACACTATTAAAGAAAAAACTTCTCCCTCGTTGAAATATGTTCATTTGCTGAAAACCAACAAAACCACGAAAAGTTCTTGTATTTGAAGATAAAATCTTTTTGCTTTGAAGAAGAAACAAACTTGGTGTCTGAAATAAGTTCATCAGATGAAAACCAACACAAATTGACACGAACCACGAAAAGTTCTTGTATTTGAAGATAAAATCTTTTTGCTTTGAAGAAGAAAGATCGAGCTGACTGAAATAAGTTCATTCGATGAAAACCAACAAAAATTGACAAGAACCACGAAAAGTTCTTGTATTTTAGGATAAAATCTGACGCTATTGAAGAAAAAACTTCTCCCTCCCTGAAATAGGTTCATTTGCTGAAAATCAACAAAACCATGAGAAGTTCTTGTATTTGAAGATAAAATCTTTTTGCTTTGAAGAAGAAACAAACTTGGTGTCTGAAATAAGTTCATCGGATGAAAACCAACAAAAATTGACACGAACCACGAAAAGTTCTTGTATTTGAAGATAAAATCTTTTTGCTTTGAAGAAGAAAGATCGAGCTGACTGAAATAAGTTCATTCGATGAAAACCAACAAAAATTGACAAGACCCACGAAAAGTTCTTGTATTTTAGGATAAAATCTGACGCTATTAAAGAAAAAACTTCTCCCTCACTGAAATAGGTTCATTTGCTGAAAATCAACAAAACCACGAAAAGTTCTTGTATTTGAAGATAGAATCTTTTTGCTTTCAAGAAGAAAGATCTGGGTGACTGAAATAAGATCATTCGATGAAAACCAACAAAAATTGACAAGAACCACGAAAAGTTCTTGTATTTGAAGATAAAATCGGACACTATTAAAGAAAAAACGTCTCCCTCGTTGAAATATGTTCATTTGCTGAAAACCAACAAAACCACGAAAAGTTCTTGTATTTGAAGATAAAATCTTTTTGCTTTGAAGAAGAAACAAACTTGGTGTCTGAAATAAGTTCATCAGATGAAAACCAACAAAAATTGACACGAACCACGAAAAGTTCTTGTATTTGAAGATAAAATCTTTTTGCTTTGAAGAAGAAAGATCGAGCTGACTGAAATAAGTTCATTCGATGAAAACCAACAAAAATTGACAAGAACCACGAAAAGTTCTTGTATTTTAAGATAAAATCTGAGGCTATTAAAGGATAAACTTCCAGCTCGTTGAAATATGTTCATTTGATGAAAATCAACAAAACCACGAAAAGTTCTTGTATTTGAAGATAAAATCTTTTTGCTTTGAAGAAGAAAGATCGAGCTGACTGAAATAAGTTCATTCGATGAAAACCAACAAAAATTGACAAGAACCACGAAAAGTTCTTGTATTTTAAGATAAAATCTGAGGCTATTAAAGGATAAACTTCCAGCTCGTTGAAATATGTTCATTTGATGAAAATCAACAAAACCACGAAAAGTTCTTGTATTTGAAGATAAAATCTTTTTCCTTTGAAGAAGAAAGATCGAGGTGACTGAAATAAGTTCATCAGATGAAAACCAACAAAAATTGACAAGAACCACGAAACGTTCTTGTGTTTTAGGATAAAATCTGACGCTATTAAAGAAAAAACTTCTCGCTCGCTGAAATATGTTCATTTGCTGTAAATCAACAAAACCACGAAAAGTTCTTGTATTTGAAGATCGAATCTTTTTGCTTTGAAGAAGAAACATCTTGGTGACTGAAATAATATCATTGGATGAAAACCAATCAAAAATTGACAAGAACCACGAAAAGTTCTTGTATTTTAAGATAAAATCTGACACTATTAAAGAAAAAACTTCTCCCTCGTTGAAATATGTTCATTTGCTGAAAACCAACAAAACCACGAAAAGTTCTTGTATTTGAAGATAAAATCTTTTTGCTTTGAAGAAGAAACAAACTTGGTGTCTGAAATAAGTTCATCAGATGAAAACCAACACAAATTGACACGAACCACGAAAAGTTCTTGTATTTTAAGATAAAATCTGAGGCTATTAAAGGATAAACTTCCAGCTCGTTGAAATATGTTCATTTGATGAAAATCAACAAAACCACGAAAAGTTCTTGTATTTGAAGATAAAATCTTTTTCCTTTGAAGAAGAAAGATCGAGGTGACTGAAATAAGTTCATCAGATGAAAACCAACAAAAATTGACAAGAACCACGAAAAGTTCTTGTGTTTTAGGATAAAATCTGACGCTATTAAAGAAAAAACTTCTCGCTCGCTGAAATATGTTCATTTGCTGTAAATCAACAAAACCACGAAAAGTTCTTGTATTTGAAGATCGAATCTTTTTGCTTTGAAGAAGAAACATCTTGGTGACTGAAATAATATCATTGGATGAAAACCAATCAAAAATTGACAAGAACCACGAAAAGTTCTTGTATTTTAAGATAAAATCTGACACTATTAAAGAAAAAACTTCTCCCTCGTTGAAATATGTTCATTTGCTGAAAACCAACAAAACCACGAAAAGTTCTTGTATTTGAAGATAAAATCTTTTTGCTTTGAAGAAGAAACAAACTTGGTGTCTGAAATAAGTTCATCAGATGAAAACCAACACAAATTGACACGAACCACGAAAAGTTCTTGTATTTGAAGATAAAATCTTTTTGCTTTGAAGAAGAAAGATCGAGCTGACTGAAATAAGTTCATTCGATGAAAACCAACAAAAATTGACAAGAACCACGAAAAGTTCTTGTATTTTAGGATAAAATCTGACGCTATTGAAGAAAAAACTTCTCCCTCCCTGAAATAGGTTCATTTGCTGAAAATCAACAAAACCATGAGAAGTTCTTGTATTTGAAGATAAAATCTTTTTGCTTTGAAGAAGAAACAAACTTGGTGTCTGAAATAAGTTCATCGGATGAAAACCAACAAAAATTGACACGAACCACGAAAAGTTCTTGTATTTGAAGATAAAATCTTTTTGCTTTGAAGAAGAAAGATCGAGCTGACTGAAATAAGTTCATTCGATGAAAACCAACAAAAATTGACAAGACCCACGAAAAGTTCTTGTATTTTAGGATAAAATCTGACGCTATTAAAGAAAAAACTTCTCCCTCACTGAAATAGGTTCATTTGCTGAAAATCAACAAAACCACGAAAAGTTCTTGTATTTGAAGATAGAATCTTTTTGCTTTCAAGAAGAAACAAACTTGGTGTCTGAAATAAGTTCATCAGATGAAAACCAACAAAAATTGACACGAACCACGAAAAGTTCTTGTATTTGAAGATAAAATCTTTTTGCTTTGAAGAAGAAAGATCGAGCTGACTGAAATAAGTTCATTCGATGAAAACCAACAAAAATTGACAAGAACCACGAAAAGTTCTTGTATTTTAAGATAAAATCTGAGGCTATTAAAGGATAAACTTCCAGCTCGTTGAAATATGTTCATTTGATGAAAATCAACAAAACCACGAAAAGTTCTTGTATTTGAAGATAAAATCTTTTTCCTTTGAAGAAGAAAGATCGAGGTGACTGAAATAAGTTCATCAGATGAAAACCAACAAAAATTGACAAGAACCACGAAACGTTCTTGTGTTTTAGGATAAAATCTGACGCTATTAAAGAAAAAACTTCTCGCTCGCTGAAATATGTTCATTTGCTGTAAATCAACAAAACCACGAAAAGTTCTTGTATTTGAAGATCGAATCTTTTTGCTTTGAAGAAGAAAGATCGAGCTGACTGAAATAAGTTCATTCGATGAAAACCAACAAAAATTGACAAGACCCACGAAAAGTTCTTGTATTTTAGGATAAAATCTGACGCTATTAAAGAAAAAACTTCTCCCTCACTGAAATAGGTTCATTTGCTGAAAATCAACAAAACCACGAAAAGTTCTTGTATTTGAAGATAGAATCTTTTTGCTTTCAAGAAGAAAGATCTGGGTGACTGAAATAAGATCATTCGATGAAAACCAACAAAAATTGACAAGAACCACGAAAAGTTCTTGTATTTGAAGATAAAATCGGACACTATTAAAGAAAAAACGTCTCCCTCGTTGAAATATGTTCATTTGCTGAAAACCAACAAAACCACGAAAAGTTCTTGTATTTGAAGATAAAATCTTTTTGCTTTGAAGAAGAAACAAACTTGGTGTCTGAAATAAGTTCATCAGATGAAAACCAACAAAAATTGACACGAACCACGAAAAGTTCTTGTATTTGAAGATAAAATCTTTTTGCTTTGAAGAAGAAAGATCGAGCTGACTGAAATAAGTTCATTCGATGAAAACCAACAAAAATTGACAAGAACCACGAAAAGTTCTTGTATTTTAAGATAAAATCTGAGGCTATTAAAGGATAAACTTCCAGCTCGTTGAAATATGTTCATTTGATGAAAATCAACAAAACCACGAAAAGTTCTTGTATTTGAAGATAAAATCTTTTTCCTTTGAAGAAGAAAGATCGAGGTGACTGAAATAAGTTCATCAGATGAAAACCAACAAAAATTGACAAGAACCACGAAACGTTCTTGTGTTTTAGGATAAAATCTGACGCTATAAAAGAAAAAACTTCTCCCTCACTGAAATAGGTTCATTTGCTGAAAATCAACAAAACCACGAAAAGTTCTTGTATTTGAAGATAGAATCTTTTTGCTTTCAAGAAGAAAGATCTGGGTGACTGAAATAAGATCATTCGATGAAAACCAACAAAAATTGACAAGAACCACGAAAAGTTCTTGTATTTGAAGATAAAATCGGACACTATTAAAGAAAAAACGTCTCCCTCGTTGAAATATGTTCATTTGCTGAAAACCAACAAAACCACGAAAAGTTCTTGTATTTGAAGATAAAATCTTTTTGCTTTGAAGAAGAAACAAACTTGGTGTCTGAAATAAGTTCATCAGATGAAAACCAACAAAAATTGACACGAACCACGAAAAGTTCTTGTATTTGAAGATAAAATCTTTTTGCTTTGAAGAAGAAAGATCGAGCTGACTGAAATAAGTTCATTCGATGAAAACCAACAAAAATTGACAAGAACCACGAAAAGTTCTTGTATTTTAAGATAAAATCTGAGGCTATTAAAGGATAAACTTCCAGCTCGTTGAAATATGTTCATTTGATGAAAATCAACAAAACCACGAAAAGTTCTTGTATTTGAAGATAAAATCTTTTTCCTTTGAAGAAGAAAGATCGAGGTGACTGAAATAAGTTCATCAGATGAAAACCAACAAAAATTGACAAGAACCACGAAACGTTCTTGTGTTTTAGGATAAAATCTGACGCTATTAAAGAAAAAACTTCTCGCTCGCTGAAATATGTTCATTTGCTGTAAATCAACAAAACCACGAAAAGTTCTTGTATTTGAAGATCGAATCTTTTTGCTTTGAAGAAGAAACATCTTGGTGACTGAAATAATATCATTGGATGAAAACCAATCAAAAATTGACAAGAACCACGAAAAGTTCTTGTATTTTAAGATAAAATCTGACACTATTAAAGAAAAAACTTCTCCCTCGTTGAAATATGTTCATTTGCTGAAAACCAACAAAACCACGAAAAGTTCTTGTATTTGAAGATAAAATCTTTTTGCTTTGAAGAAGAAACAAACTTGGTGTCTGAAATAAGTTCATCAGATGAAAACCAACACAAATTGACACGAACCACGAAAAGTTCTTGTATTTGAAGATAAAATCTTTTTGCTTTGAAGAAGAAAGATCGAGCTGACTGAAATAAGTTCATTCGATGAAAACCAACAAAAATTGACAAGAACCACGAAAAGTTCTTGTATTTTAGGATAAAATCTGACGCTATTGAAGAAAAAACTTCTCCCTCCCTGAAATAGGTTCATTTGCTGAAAATCAACAAAACCATGAGAAGTTCTTGTATTTGAAGATAAAATCTTTTTGCTTTCAAGAAGAAAGATCCAGCTGACTGAAATAAGTTCATGAGATGAAAACCTACAAAAATTGACAAGAACCACGAAAAGTTCTTGTATTTTAAGATAAAATCTGACGCTATTAAAGAAAAATGTTCTCCCTCGCTGAAATATGTTCATTTGCTGAAAATCAACAAAACCATGAAAAGTTCTTGTATTTGAAGATAAAATCTTTTTGCTTTGAAGAAGAAAGATCGAGCTGACTGAAATAAGTTCATTGGATGAAAACCAACAAAAATTGACAAGAACCACGAAAAGTTCTTGTATTTTAAGATAAAATCTGACACTATTAAAGAAAAAACTTCTCCCTCGTTGAAAGATGTTCATTTGCTGAAAACCAACAAAACCACGAAAAGTTCTTGTATTTGAAGATAAAATCTTTTTGCTTTCAAGAAGAAAGATCCAGCTGACTGAAATAAGTTCATGAGATGAAAACCTACAAAAATTGACAAGAACCACGAAAAGTTCTTGTATTTTAAGATAAAATCTGACGCTATTAAAGAAAAATGTTCTCCCTCGCTGAAATATGTTCATTTGCTGAAAATCAACAAAACCATGAAAAGTTCTTGTATTTGAAGATAAAATCTTTTTGCTTTGAAGAAGAAAGATCGAGCTGACTGAAATAAGTTCATTGGATGAAAACCAACAAAAATTGATAAGAACTACGAAAAGTCCTTGTATTTTAAGATAAAATCTTGCGCTATTAAAGAAAAAACTTCCAGCTCGCTGAAATATGTTCATTTGCTGAAAACCAACAAAACCACGAAAAGTTCTTGTATTTGAAGATAAAATCTTTTTGCTTTCAAGAAGAAAGATCCAGCTGACTGAAATAAGTTCCTTAGATGAAAATCAACAAAAATTGACAAGAACCACGAACAGTTCTTGTATTTTAAGATAAAATCTGAGGCTATTAAAGAAAAAACTTCCAGCTCGCTGAAATATGTTCATTTGCTGAAAATCAACAAAACCACGAAAAGTTCTTGTATTTGAAGATAAAATCTTTTTTGCTTTGAAGAAGAAAGATCGAGGTGACTGAAATAAGTTCATCAGATGAAAACCAACAAAAATTGACAAGAACCACGAAAAGTTCTTGTGTTTTAGGATAAAATCTGACGCTATTAAAGAAAAAACTTCTCGCTCGCTGAAATATGTTCATTTGCTGAAAATCAACAAAACCACGAAAAGTTCTTGTATTTGAAGATAGAATCTTTTTGCTTTGAAGAAGAAAGATCTGGGTGACTGAAATAAGTTCATTGGATGAAAACCAACAAAAATTGACAAGACCCACGAAAAGTTCTTGTATTTTAGGATAAAATCTGACGCCATTAAAGAAAAATGTTCTCCCTCGCTGAAATATGTTCATTTGCTGAAAATCAACAAAACCACGAAAAGTTCTTGTATTTGAAGATAGAATATTTTTGCATTCAAGAAGAAAGATCTGGGTGACTGAAATAAGATCATTCGATGAAAACCAACAAAAATTGACAAGAACCACGAAAAGTTCTTGTATTTGAAGATAAAATCTGACACTATTAAAGAAAAAACGTCTCCCTCGTTGAAATATGTTCATTTGCTGAAAACCAACAAAACCACGAAAAGTTCTTGTATTTGAAGATAAAATCTTTTTGCTTTCAAGAAGAAAGATCCAGCTGACTGAAATAAGTTCATCAGATGAAAACCAACAAAAATTGACAAGAACCACGAAAAGTTCTTGTATTTTAAGATAAAATCTGAGGCGATTAAAGAAAAAACTTCCAGCTCGTTGAAATATGTTCATTTGCTGAAAATCAACAAAACCACGAAAAGTTCTTGTATTTGAAGATAAAATCTTTTTGCTTTGAAGAAGAAAGATCGAGGTGACTGAAATAAGTTCATCAGATGAAAACCAACAAAAATTGACAAGAACCACGAAAAGTTCTTGTGTATTAGGATAAAATCTGACGCTATTAAAGAAAAAACTTCTCGCTCGCTGAAATATGTTCATTTGCTGAAAATCAACAAAACCACGAAAAGTTCTTGTATTTGAAGATAGAATCTTTTTGCTTTGAAGAAGAAACATCTTGGTGACTGAAATAATATCATTGGATGATAACCAACAAAAATTGACAAGAACCACGAAAAGTTCTTGTATTTTAAGATAAAATCTGACACTATTAAAGAAAAAACTTCTCCCTCGTTGAAATATGTTCATTTGCTGAAAACCAACAAAACCACGAAAAGTTCTTGTATTTGAAGATAAAATCTTTTTGCTTTGAAGAAGAAACAAACTTGGTGTCTGAAATAAGTTCATCAGATGAAAACCAACAAAAATTGACACGAACCACGAAAAGTTCTTGTATTTGAAGATAAAACCTTTTTGCTTTGAAGAAGAAAGATCGAGCTGACTGAAATAAGTTCATTCGATGAAAACCAACAAAAATTGACAAGAACCACGAAAAGTTCTTGTATTTTAGGATAAAATCTGACGCTATTAAAGAAAAAACTTCTCCCTCCCTGAAATAGGTTCATTTGCTGAAAATCAACAAAACCACGAGAAGTTCTTGTATTTGAAGATAAAATCTTTTTGCTTTGAAGAAGAAAGCTCTGGGTGAGTGAAATAAGTTCATTGGATGAAAACCAACAAAAATTGACAAGAACCACGAAAAGTTCTTGTATTTTAAGATAAAATCTTGCGCTATTGAAGAAAAAGCTTCCAGCTCGCTGAAATATGTTCATTTGCTGAAAATCAACAAAACCATGAAAAGTTCTTGTATTTGAAGATAAAATCTTTTTGCTTTGAAGAAGAAAGATCGAGCTGACTGAAATAAGTTCATTGGATGAAAACCAACAAAAATTGATAAAAACCACGAAAAGTCCTTGTATTTTAAGATAAAGTCTTGCGCTATCAAAGAAAAAACTTCTAGCTCGCTGAAATATGTTCATTTGCTGAAAACCAACAAAATCACGAAAAGTTCTTGTATTTGAAGATAAAATCTTTTTGCTTTGAAGAAGAAAGATCTCGCTGACTGAAATCAGTTCATCAGATGAAAACCAACAAAAATTGACAAGAACCACGAAAAGTTCTTGTATTTTAGGATAAAATCTGACGCTATTAAAGAAAAAACTTCTCGCTCGCTGAAATATGTTCATTTGCTGAAAATCAACAAAACCACGAAAAGTTCTTGTATTTGAAGATAAAATCTATTTGCTTTGAAGAAGAAAGATCGAGCTGAACAGAAATAAGTTCATTCGATGAAAACCAACAAAAATTGACAAGAACCACGAAAAGTTCTTGCATTTTAAGATAAAATCTGATGCTATTAAAGAAAAATCTTCTCCCACGCTGAAATATGTTCATTTGCAGAAAATCAACAAAACCACGAAAAGTTCTTGTATTTGAAGATAAAATCTTTTTGCTTTGAAGAAGAAAGATCTGGCTGACTGAAATAAGTTCATTCGATCAAAACCAACAAAAATTGACGAGAACCACGAAAAGTTCATGTATTTTAAGATAAAATCTTGAGCTATTAAAGAAAAAACTTCCAGCTCGCTGAAATATGTTCATTTGCTGAAAACCAACAAAACCACGAAAAGTTCTTATATTTGAAGATAAAATCTTTTTGCTTTGAAGAAGAAACATCTTGGTGACTGAAATAATTTCATGAGATGAAAACCAACAAAAATTAACGAGAACCACGAAAAGTTCTTCTATTTTAAGATAAAATCTGAGGCTATTAAAGAAAAAACTTCTTGCTCGCTGAAATATGTTCATTTGCTGAAAATCAACAAAACCACGAAAAGTTCTTGTATTTGAAGATAAAATCTATTTGCTTTGAAGAAGAAAGATCGAGCTGACTGAAATAAGTTCATTCGATGAAAACCAACAAAAATTGACAAGAACCACGAAAAGTTATTCTTTTTTAAGATAAAATCTGACGCTATTAAAGAAAAATCTTCTCCCACGCTGAAATATGTTCATTTGCAGAAAATCAACAAAACCACGAAAAGTTCTTGTATTTGAAGATAAAATCTTTTTGCTTTGAAGAAGAAACATCTTGGTGACTGAAATAAGTTCATGAGATGAAAACCAACAAAAATTGACGAGAACCACGAAAAGTTCATGTATTTTAAGATAAAATCTTGCGCTATTAAAGAAAAAACTTCCAGCTCGCTGAAATATGTTCATTTGCTGAAAACCAACAAAACCACGAAAAGTTCTTGTATTTGAGGATAAAATCTTTTTGCTTTCAAGAAGAAAGATCCAGCTGACTGAAATAAGTTCATTAGATGAAAATCAACAAAAATTGACAAGAACCACGAACAGTTCTTGTATTTTAAGATAAAATCTGAGGCTATTAAAGAAAAAACTTCCAGCTCGCTGAAATATGTTCATTTGCTGAAAACCAACAAAATCACGAAAAGTTCTTGTATTTGAAGATAAAATCTTTTTGCTTTGAAGAAGAAAGATCTCGCTGACTGAAATCAGTTCATCAGATGAAAACCAACAAAAATTGACAAGAACCACGAAAAGTTCTTGTATTTTAGGATAAAATCTGACGCTATTAAAGAAAAAACTTCTCGCTCGCTGAAATATGTTCATTTGCTGAAAATCAACAAAACCACGAAAAGTTCTTGTATTTGAAGATAAAATCTATTTGCTTTGAAGAAGAAAGATCGAGCTGAACAGAAATAAGTTCATTCGATGAAAACCAACAAAAATTGACAAGAACCACGAAAAGATCTTGCATTTTAAGATAAAATCTGACGCTATTAAAGAAAAATCTTCTCCCACGCTGAAATATGTTCATTTGCAGAAAATCAACAAAACCACGAAAAGTTCTTGTATTTGAAGATAAAATCTTTTTGCTTTGAAGAAGAAAGATCTGGCTGACTGAAATAAGTTCATTCGATCAAAACCAACAAAAATTGACGAGAACCACGAAAAGTTCATGTATTTTAAGATAAAATCTTGAGCTATTAAAGAAAAAACTTCCAGCTCGCTGAAATATGTTCATTTGCTGAAAACCAACAAAACCACGAAAAGTTCTTATATTTGAAGATAAAATCTTTTTGCTTTGAAGAAGAAACATCTTGGTGACTGAAATAATTTCATGAGATGAAAACCAACAAAAATTAACGAGAACCACGAAAAGTTCTTCTATTTTAAGATAAAATCTGAGGCTATTAAAGAAAAAACTTCTTGCTCGCTGAAATATGTTCATTTGCTGAAAATCAACAAAACCACGAAAAGTTCTTGTATTTGAAGATAAAATCTATTTGCTTTGAAGAAGAAAGATCGAGCTGACTGAAATAAGTTCATTCGATGAAAACCAACAAAAATTGACAAGAACCACGAAAAGTTATTCTTTTTTAAGATAAAATCTGACGCTATTAAAGAAAAATCTTCTCCCACGCTGAAATATGTTCATTTGCAGAAAATCAACAAAACCACGAAAAGTTCTTGTATTTGAAGATAAAATCTTTTTGCTTTGAAGAAGAAAGATCTGGCTGACTGAAATAAGTTCATTCGATCAAAACCAACAAAAATTGACGAGAACCACGAAAAGTTCATGTATTTTAAGATAAAATCTTGCGCTATTAAAGAAAAAACTTCCAGCTCGCTGAAATATGTTCATTTGCTGAAAACCAACAAAACCACGAAAAGTTCTTGTATTTGAGGATAAAATCTTTTTGCTTTCAAGAAGAAAGATCCAGCTGACTGAAATAAGTTCATTAGATGAAAATCAACAAAAATTGACAAGAACCACGAACAGTTCTTGTATTTTAAGATAAAATCTGAGGCTATTAAAGAAAAAACTTCCAGCTCGCTGAAATATGTTCATTTGCTGAAAACCAACAAAATCACGAAAAGTTCTTGTATTTGAAGATAAAATCTTTTTGCTTTGAAGAAGAAACATCTTGGTGACTGAAATAATTTCATGAGATGAAAACCAACAAAAATTAACGAGAACCACGAAAAGTTCTTGTATTTTAAGATAAAATCTGACGCTATTAAAGAAAAATCTTCTCCCACGCTGAAATATGTTCATTTGCAGAAAATCAACAAAACCACGAAAAGTTCTTGTATTTGAAGATAAAATCTTTTTGCTTTGAAGAAGAAAGATCTGGCTGACTGAAATAAGTTCATTCGATCAAATCCAACAAAAATTGACGAGAACCACGAAAAGTTCATGTATTTTAAGATAAAATCTTGCGCTATTAAAGAAAAAACTTCCAGCTCGCTGAAATATGTTCATTTGCTGAAAACCAACAAAACCACGAAAAGTTCTTGTATTTGAAGATAAAATCTTTTTGCTTTCAAGAAGAAAGATCCAGCTGACTGAAATAAGTTCATTAGATGAAAATCAACAAAAATTGACAAGAACCACGAACAGTTCTTGTATTTTAAGATAAAATCTGAGGATATTAAAGAAAAAACTTCTAGCTCGCTGAAATATGTTCATTTGCTGAAAATCAACAAAACCACGAAAAGTTCTTGTATTTGAAGAAAGAATCTTTTTGCTTTCAAGAAGAAAGATCCAGCTGACTGAAATAAGTTCATCAGATGAAAACCAACAAAAATTGACACGAACCACGAAAAGTTCTTGTATTTGAAGATAAAATCTTTTTGCTTTGAAGAAGAAAGATCGAGCTGACTGAAATAAGTTCATTCGATGAAAACCAACAAAAATTGACAAGAACCACGAAAAGTTCTTGTATTTTAGGATAAAATCTGACGCTATTAAAGAAAAAACTTCTCCCTCCCTGAAATAGGTTCATTTGCTGAAAATCAACAAAACCACGAGAAGTTCTTGTATTTGAAGATAGAATCTTTTTGCTTTGAAGAAGAAAGCTCTGGGTGTGTGAAATAAGTTCATTGGATGAAAACCAACAAAAATTGACAAGAACCACGAAAAGTTCTTGTATTTTAAGATAAAATCTTGCGCAATTGAAGAAAAAGCTTCCAGCTCGCTGAAATATGTTCATTTGCTGAAAATCAACAAAGCCATGAAAAGTTCTTGTATTTGAAGATAAAATCTTTTTGCTTTGAAGAAGAAAGATCGAGCTGACTGAAATAAGTTCATTGGATGAAAACCAACAAAAATTGATAAAAAACACGAAAAGTCCTTGTGTTTTAGGATAAAATCTGACGCTATTAAAGAAAAAACTTCTCGCCCGCTGAAATATGTTCATTTGCTGAAAATCAACAAAACCACGAAAAGTTCTTGTATTTGAAGATAGAATCTTTTTGCTTTGAAGAAGAAAGATCTGGGTGACTGAAATAAGATCATTCGATGAAAACCAACAAAAATTGACAAGAACCACGAAAAGTTCTTGTATTTGAAGATAAAATCTGACACTATTAAAGAAAAAACGTCTCCCTCGTTGAAATATGTTCATTTGCTGAAAAGCAACAAAACCACGAAAAGTTCTTGTATTTGAAGATAAAATCTTTTTGCTTTGAAGAAGAAACAAATTTGGTGACTGAAATAAGTTCATCAGATGAAAACCAACAAAAATTGACAAGAACCACGAAAAGTTCTTGTATTTTAAGATAAAATCTGACGCTATTAAAGAAAAATGTTCTCCCTCGCTGAAATATGTTCATTTGCTGAAAATCAACAAAACCATGAAAAGTTCTTGTATTTGAAGATAAAATCTTTTTGCTTTCAAGAAGAAAGATCGAGCTGACTGAAATAAGTTCATTGGATGAAAAACAACAAAAATTGATAAGAACCACGAAAAGTTCTTGTATTTTAAGATAAAATCTGACGCTATTAAAGAAAAAACTTCTTGCTCGCTGAAATATGTTCATTTGCTGAAAATCAACAAAACCATGAAAAGTTCTTGTATTTGAAGATAAAATCTTTTTGCTTTGAAGAAGAAAGAACCAGCTGACTGAAATAAGTTCATGGGATGAAAACCAACAAAAATTGATAAGAACTACGAAAAGTCCTTGTATTTTAAGATAAAATCTTGCGCTATTAAAGAAAAAACTTCCAGCTCGCTGAAATATGTTCATTTGCTGAAAACCAACAAAATCACGAAAAGTTCTTGTATTTGAAGATAAAATCTTTTTGCTTTGAAGAAGAAACATCTTGGTGACTGAAATAAGTTCATGAGATGAAAACCAACAAAAATTGACGAGAACCACGAAAAGTTCATGTATTTTAAGATAAAATCTTGCGCTGTTAAAGAAAAAACTTCCAGCTCGCTGAAATATGTTCATTTGCTGAAAACCAACAAAACCACGAAAAGTTCTTGTATTTGAAGATAAAATCTTTTTGCTTTCAAGAAGAAAGATCCAGCTGACTGAAATAAGTTCATTAGATGAAAATCAACAAAAATTGACAAGAACCACGAAAAGTTCTTGTGTTTTAGGATAAAATCTGACGCTATTAAAGAAAAAACTTCTCGCTCGCTGAAATATGTTCATTTGCTGAAAATCAACAAAATCACGAAAAGTTCTTGTATTTGAAGATAGAATCTTTTTGCTTTGAAGAAGAAACATTTTGGTGACTGAAATAATATCATTGGATGAAAACCAACAAAAATTGACAAGAACCACGAAAAGTTCTTGTATTTTAAGATAAAATCTGACACTATTAAAGAAAAAACTTCTCCCTCGTTGAAATATGTTCATTTGCTGAAAACCAACAAAACCACGAAAAGTTCTTGCATTTGAAGATAAAATCTTTTTGCTTTGAAGAAGAAACAAACTTGGTGTCTGAAATAAGTTCATCAGATGAAAACCAACAAAAATTGACACGAACCACGAAAAGTTCTTGTATTTGAAGATAAAATCTTTTTGCTTTGAAGAAGAAAGATCGAGCTGACTGAAATAAGTTCATTCGATGAAAACCAACAAAAATTGACAAGAACCACGAAAAGTTCTTGTATTTTAGGATAAAATCTGACGCTATTAAAGAAAAAACTTCTCCCTCCCTGAAATAGGTTCATTTGCTGAAAATCAACAAAACCACGAAAAGTTCTTGTATTTGAAGATAGAATCTTTTTGCTTTGAAGAAGAAAGATCTGGGTGACTGAAATAAGATCATTCGATGAAAACCAACAAAAATTGACAAGAACCACGAAAAGTTCTTGTATTTGAAGATAAAATCTGACACTATTAAAGAAAAAACGTCTCCCTCGTTGAAATATGTTCATTTGCTGAAAACCAACAAAATCACGAAAAGTTCTTGTATTTGAAGATAAAATCTTTTTGCTTTGAAGAAGAAAGATCTCGCTGACTGAAATCAGTTCATCAGATGAAAACCAACAAAAATTGACAAGAACCACGAAAAGTTCTTGTATTTTAGGATAAAATCTGACGCTATTAAGGAAAAAACTTCTCGCTCGCTGAAATATGTTCATTTGCTGAAAATCAACAAAACCACGAAAAGTTCTTGTATTTGAAGATAAAATCTATTTGCTTTGAAGAAGAAAGATCGAGCTGAACAGAAATAAGTTCATTCGATGAAAACCAACAAAAATTGACAAGAACCACGAAAAGTTCTTGCATTTTAAGATAAAATCTGACGCTATTAAAGAAAAATCTTCTCCCACGCTGAAATATGTTCATTTGCAGAAAATCAACAAAACCACGAAAAGTTCTTGTATTTGAAGATAAAATCTTTTTGCTTTGAAGAAGAAAGATCTGGCTGACTGAAATAAGTTCATTCGATGAAAACCAACAAAAATTGACAAGAACCACGAAAAGTTATTCTTTTTTAAGATAAAATCTGACGATATTAAAGAAAAATCTTCTCCCACGCTGAAATATGTTCATTTGCAGAAAATCAACAAAACCACGAAAAGTTCTTGTATTTGAAGATAAAATCTTTTTGCTTTGAAGAAGAAAGATCTGGCTGACTGAAATAAGTTCATTCGATCAAAACCAACAAAAATTGACGAGAACCACGAAAAGTTCATGTATTTTAAGATAAAATCTTGCGCTATTAAAGAAAAAACTTCCAGCTCGCTGAAATATGTTCATTTGCTGAAAACCAACAAAACCACGAAAAGTTCTTGTATTTGAGGATAAAATCTTTTTGCTTTCAAGAAGAAAGATCCAGCTGACTGAAATAAGTTCATTAGATGAAAATCAACAGAAATTGACAAGAACCACGAACAGTTCTTGTATTTTAAGATAAAATCTGAGGCTATTAAAGAAAAAACTTCCAGCTCGCTGAAATATGTTCATTTGCTGAAAACCAACAAAATCACGAAAAGTTCTTGTATTTGAAGATAAAATCTTTTTGCTTTGAAGAAGAAACATCTTGGTGACTGAAATAATTTCATGAGATGAAAACCAACAAAAATTAACGAGAACCACGAAAAGTTCTTGTATTTTAAGATAAAATCTGACGCTATTAAAGAAAAATCTTCTCCCACGCTGAAATATGTTCATTTGCAGAAAATCAACAAAACCACGAAAAGTTCTTGTATTTGAAGATAAAATCTTTTTGCTTTGACGAAGAAAGATCGAGCTGACTGAAATAAGTTCATTCGATGAAAACCAACAAAAATTGACAAGAACCACGAAAAGTTCTTGTATTTTAGGATAAAATCTGACGCTATTAAAGAAAAAACTTCTCCCTCCCTGAAATAGGTTCATTTGCTGAAAATCAACAAAACCACGAGAAGTTCTTGTATTTGAAGATAGAATCTTTTTGCTTTGAAGAAGAAAGCTCTGGGTGTGTGAAATAAGTTCATTGGATGAAAACCAACAAAAATTGACAAGAACCACGAAAAGTTCTTGTATTTTAAGATAAAATCTTGCGCTATTGAAGAAAAAGCTTCCAGCTCGCTGAAATATGTTCATTTGCTGAAAATCAACAAAGCCATGAAAAGTTCTTGTATTTGAAGATAAAATCTTTTTGCTTTGAAGAAGAAAGATCGAGCTGACTGAAATAAGTTCATTGGATGAAAACCAACAAAAATTGATAAAAAACACGAAAAGTCCTTGTGTTTTTGGATAAAATCTGACGCTATTAAAGAAAAAACTTCTCGCTCGCTGAAATATGTTCATTTGCTGAAAATCAACAAAACCACGAAAAGTTCTTGTATTTGAAGATAGAATCTTTTTGCTTTGAAGAAGAAAGATCTGGGTGACTGAAATAAGATCATTCGATGAAAACCAACAAAAATTGACAAGAACCACGAAAAGTTCTTGTATTTGAAGATAAAGTCTGACACTATTAAAGAAAAAACGTCTCCCTCGTTGAAATATGTTCATTTGCTGAAAACCAACAAAACCACGAAAAGTTCTTGTATTTGAAGATAAAATCTTTTTGCTTTGAAGAAGAAACAAACTTGGTGACTGAAATAAGTTCATCAGATGAAAACCAACAAAAATTGACAAGAACCACGAAAAGTTCTTGTATTTTAAGATAAAATCTGACGCTATTAAAGAAAAATGTTCTCCCTCGCTGAAATATGTTCATTTGCTGAAAATCAACAAAACCATGAAAAGTTCTTGTATTTGAAGATAAAATCTTTTTGCTTTCAAGAAGAAAGATCGAGCTGACTGAAATAAGTTCATTGGATGAAAACCAACAAAAATTGATAAGAACCACGAAAAGTTCTTGTATTTTAAGATAAAATCTGACGCTATTAAAGAAAAAACTTCTTGCTCGCTGAAATATGTTCATTTGCTGAAAATCAACAAAACCATGAAAAGTTCTTGTATTTGAAGATAAAATCTTTTTGCTTTGAAGAAGAAAGATCCAGCTGACTGAAATAAGTTCATGGGATGAAAACCAACAAAAATTGATAAGAACTACGAAAAGTCCTTGTATTTTAAGATAAAATCTTGCGCTATTAAAGAAAAAACTTCCAGCTCGCTGAAATATGTTCATTTGCTGAAAACCAACAAAATCACGAAAAGTTCTTGTATTTGAAGATAAAATCTTTTTGCTTTGAAGAAGAAACATCTTGGTGACTGAAATAAGTTCATGAGATGAAAACCAACAAAAATTGACGAGAACCACGAAAAGTTCATGTATTTTAAGATAAAATCTTGCGCTGTTAAAGAAAAAACTTCCAGCTCGCTGAAATATGTTCATTTGCTGAAAACCAACAAAACCACGAAAAGTTCTTGTATTTGAAGATAAAATCTTTTTGCTTTCAAGAAGAAAGATCCAGCTGACTGAAATAAGTTCATTAGATGAAAATCAACAAAAATTGACAAGAACCACGAAAAGTTCTTGTGTTTTAGGATAAAATCTGACGCTATTAAAGAAAAATGTTCTCCCTCGCTGAAATATGTTCATTTGCTGAAAATCAACAAAACCACGAAAAGTTCTTGTATTTGAAGATAGAATCTTTTTGCTTTCAAGAAGAAAGATCTGGGTGACTGAAATAAGATCATTCGATGAAAACCAACAAAAATTGACAAGAACCACGAAAAGTTCTTGTATTTGAAGATAGAATCTTTTTGCTTTCAAGAAGAAAGATCTGGGTGACTGAAATAAGTTCATCAGATGAAAACCAACAAAAATTGACAAGAACCACGAAAAGTTCTTGTGTTTTAGGATAAAATCTGACGCTATTAAAGAAAAAACTTCTCCCTCACTGAAATAGGTTCATTTGCTGAAAATCAACAAAACCACGAGAAGTTCTTGTATTTGAAGATAGAATCTTTTTGCTTTGAAGAAGAAACATTTTGGTGACTGAAATAATATCATTGGATGAAAACCAACAAAAATTGACAAGAACCACGAAAAGTTCTTGTATTTTAAGATAAAATCTGACACTATTAAAGAAAAAACTTCTCCCTCGTTGAAATATGTTCATTTGCTGAAAACCAACAAAACCACGAAAAGTTCTTGTATTTGAAGATAAAATCTTTTTGCTTTGAAGAAGAAACAAACTTGGTGTCTGAAATAAGTTCATCAGATGAAAACCAACAAAAATTGACACGAACCACGAAAAGATCTTGTATTTGAAGATAAAATCTTTTTGCTTTGAAGAAGAAAGATCGAGCTGACTGAAATAAGTTCATTCGATGAAAACCAACAAAAATTGACAAGAACCACGAAAAGTTCTTGTATTTTAGGATAAAATCTGACGCTATTAAAGAAAAAACTTCTCCCTCCCTGAAATAGGTTCATTTGCTGAAAATCAACAAAACCACGAGAAGTTCTTGTATTTGAAGATAGAATCTTTTTGCTTTGAAGAAGAAAGCTCTGGGTGTGTGAAATAAGTTCATTGGATGAAAACCAACAAAAATTGACAAGAACCACGATAAGTTCTTGTATTTTAAGATAAAATCTTGCGCTATTGAAGAAAAAGCTTCCAGCTCGCTGAAATATGTTCATTTGCTGAAAATCAACAAAACCACGAGAAGTTCTTGTATTTGAAGATAGAATCTTTTTGCTTTGAAGAAGAAACATTTTGGTGACTGAAATAATATCATTGGATGAAAACCAACAAAAATTGACAAGAACCACGAAAAGTTCTTGTATTTTAAGATAAAATCTGACACTATTAAAGAAAAAACTTCTCCCTCGTTGAAATATGTTCATTTGCTGAAAACCAACAAAACCACGAAAAGTTCTTGTATTTGAAGATAAAATCTTTTTGCTTTGAAGAAGAAACAAACTTGGTGTCTGAAATAAGTTCATCAGATGAAAACCAACAAAAATTGACACGAACCACGAAAAGTTCTTGTATTTGAAGATAAAATCTTTTTGCTTTGAAGAAGAAAGATCGAGCTGACTGAAATAAGTTCATTCGATGAAAACCAACAAAAATTGACAAGAACCACGAAAAGTTCTTGTATTTTAGGATAAAATCTGACGCTATTAAAGAAAAAACTTCTCCCTCCCTGAAATAGGTTCATTTGCTGAAAATCAACAAAACCACGAGAAGTTCTTGTATTTGAAGATAGAATCTTTTTGCTTTGAAGAAGAAAGCTCTGGGTGTGTGAAATAAGTTCATTGGATGAAAACCAACAAAAATTGACAAGAACCACGATAAGTTCTTGTATTTTAAGATAAAATCTTGCGCTATTGAAGAAAAAGCTTCCAGCTCGCTGAAATATGTTCATTTGCTGAAAATCAACAAAACCATGAAAAGTTCTTGTATTTGAAGATAAAATCTTTTTGCTTTGAAGAAGAAAGATCGAGCTGACTGAAATAAGTTCATTGGATGAAAACCAACAAAAATTGATAAAAAACACGAAAAGTCCTTGTGTTTTAGGATAAAATCTGACGCTTTTTAAGAAAAAACTTCTCGCTCGCTGAAATATGTTCATTTGCTGAAAATCAACAAAACCACGAAAAGTTCTTGTATTTGAAGATAGAATCTTTTTGCTTTGAAGAAGAAAGATCTGGGTGACTGAAATAAGATCATTCGATGAAAACCAACAAAAATTGACAAGAACCACGAAATGTTCTTGTATTTGAAGATAAAATCTGACACTATTAAAGAAAAAACGTCTCCCTCGTTGAAATATGTTCATTTGCTGAAAACCAACAAAACCACGAAAAGTTCTTGTATTTGAAGATAAAATCTTTTTGCTTTCAAGAAGAAAGATCCAGCTGACTGAAATAAGTTCATGAGATGAAAACCTACAAAAATTGACAAGAACCAGGAAAAGTTCTTGTATTTTAAGATAAAATCTTGCGCTATGAAAGTAAAAAACTTCTTGCTCGCTGAAATATGTTCATTTGCTGAAAACCAACAAAATCACGAAAAGTTCTTGTATTTGAAGATAAAATCTTTTTGCTTTGAAGAAGAAACATCTTGGTGACTGAAATAAGTTCATGAGATGAAAACCAACAAAAATTGACGAGAACCACGAAAAGTTCATGTATTTTAAGATAAAATCTTGCGCTATTAAAGAAAAAACTTCCAGCTCGCTGAAATATGTTCATTTGCTGAAAACCAACAAAACCACGAAAAGTTCTTGTATTTGAAGATAAAATCTTTTTGCTTTCAAGAAGAAAGATCCAGCTGACTGAAATAAGTTCATTAGATGAAAATCAACAAAAATTGACAAGAACCACGAACAGTTCTTGTATTTTAATATAAAATCTGACGCTATTAAAGAAAAAACTTCTAGCTCGCTGAAATATGTTCATTTGCTGAAAATCAACAAAATCACGAAAAGTTCTTGTATTTGAAGATAAAATCTATTTGCTTTGAAGAAGAAAGATCCAGCTGACTGAAATAAGTTCATTCGATCAAAACCAACAAAAATTGACGAGAACCACGAAAAGTTCATGTATTTTAAGATAAAATCTTGCGCTATTAAACAAAAAACTTCCAGCTCGCTGAAATATGTTCATTTGCTGAAAACCAACAAAACCACGAAAAGTTCTTGTATTTGAAGATAAAATCTTTTTGCTTTCAAGAAGAAAGATCCAGCTGACTGAAATAAGTTCATTAGATGAAAATCAACAAAAATTGACAAGAACCACGAAAAGTTCTTGTATTTTAAGATAAAATCTGACACTATTAAAGAAAAAACTTCTCCCTCGTTGAAATATGTTCATTTGCTGAAAACCAGCAAAACCACGAAAAGTTCTTGTATTTGAAGATAAAATCTTTTTGCTTTGAAGAAGAAACAAACTTGGTGTCTGAAATAAGTTCATCAGATGAAAACCAACAAAAATTGACACGAACCACGAAAAGTTCTTGTATTTGAAGATAAAATCTTTTTGCTTTGAAGAAGAAAGATCGAGCTGACTGAAATAAGTTCATTCGATGAAAACCAACAAAAATTGACACGAACCACGAAAAGTTCTTGTATTTGAAGATAGAATCTTTTTGCTTTGAAGAAGAAAGCTCTGGGTGTGTGAAATAAGTTCATTGGATGAAAACCAACAAAAGTTGACAAGAACCACGAAAAGTTCTTGTATTTTAAGATAAAATCTTGCGCTATTGAAGAAAAAGCTTCCAGCTCGCTGAAATATGTTCATTTGCTGAAAATCAACAAAACCATGAAAAGTTCTTGTATTTGAAGATAAAATCTTTTTGCTTTGAAGAAGAAAGATCGAGCTGACTGAAATAAGTTCATTGGATGAAAACCAACAAAAATTGATAAAAAACACGAAAAGTCCTTGTGTTTTAGGATAAAATCTGACGCTATTAAAGAAAAAACTTCTCGCTCGCTGAAATATGTTCATTTGCTGAAAATCAACAAAACCATGAAAAGTTCTTGTATTTGAAGATAAAATTTGTTTGCTTTGAAGAAGAAAGATCGAGCTGACTGAAATAAGTTCATTGGATGAAAACCAACAAAAATTGATAAAAAACACGAAAAGTCCTTGTGTTTTAGGATAAAATCTGACGCTATTAAAGAAAAAACTTCTCGCTCGCTGAAATATGTTCATTTGCTGAAAATCAACAAAACCACGAAAAGTTCTTGTATTTGAAGATAGAATCTTTTTGCTTTGAAGAAGAAAGATCTGGGTGACTGAAATAAGATCATTCGATGAAAACCAACAAAAATTGACAAGAACCACGAAAAGTTCTTGCATTTGAAGATAAAATCTGACACTATTAAAGAAAAAACGTCTCCCTCGTTGAAATATGTTCATTTGCTGAAAACCAACAAAACCACGAAAAGTTCTTGTATTTGAAGATAAAATCTTTTTGCTTTGAAGAAGAAACAAACTTGGTGACTGAAATAAGTTCATGAGATGAAAACCAACAAAAATTGACGAGAACCACGAAAAGTTCATGTATTTTAAGATAAAATCTTGCGCTATTAAAGAAAAAACTTCCAGCTCGCTGAAATATGTTCATTTGCTGAAAACCAACAAAACCACGAAAAGTTCTTGTATTTGAAGATAAAATCTTTTTGCTTTGAAGAAGAAAAAACTTGGTGACTGAAATAAGTTCATCAGATGAAAACCAACAAAAATTGACAAGAACCACGAAAAGTTCTTGTATTTTAAGATAAAATCTGACACTATTAAAGAAAAAACTTCTCCCTCGTTGAAATATGTTCATTTGCTGAAAACCAACAAAACCACGAAAAGTTCTTGTATTTGAACATAAAATCTTTTTGCTTTGAAGAAGAAACAAACTTGGTGTCTGAAATAAGTTCATCAGATGAAAACCAACAAAAATTGACAAGAACCACGAAAAGTTCTTGTATTTGAAGATAAAATCTTTATGCTTTGAAGAAGAAAGATCGAGCTGACTGAAATAAGTTCATTCGATGAAAACCAACAAAAATTGACAAGACCCACGAAAAGTTCTTGTATTTTAGGATAAAATCTGACGCTATTAAAGAAAAAACTTCTCCCTCACTGAAATAGGTTCATTTGCTGAAAATCAACAAAACCACGAGAAGTTCTTGTATTTGAAGATAGAATCTATTTGCTTTGAAGAAGAAAGCTCTGGGTGTGTGAAATAAGTTCATTGGATGAAAACCAACAAAAATTGACAAGAACCACGAAAAGTTCTTGTATTTTAAGATAAAATCTGACGCCATTAAAGAAAAATGTTCTCCCTCGCTGAAATATGTTCATTTGATGAAAATCAACAAAACCACGAAAAGTTCTTGTATTTGAAGATAGAATCTTTTTGCTTTCAAGAAGAAAGATCTGGGTGACTGAAATAAGATCATTTGATGAAAACCAACAAAAATTGACAAGAACCACGAAAAGTTCTTGTATTTGAAGATAAAATCTGACACTATTAAAGAAAAAACGTCTCCCTCGTTGAAATATGTTCATTTGCTGAAAACCGACAAAACCACGAAAAGTTCTTGTATTTGAAGATAAAATCTTTTTGCTTTCAAGAAGAAAGATCCAGCTGACTGAAATAAGTTCATCAGATGAAAACCAACAAAAATTGACAAGAACCACGAAAAGTTCTTGTATTTTCAGATAAAATCTGAGGCTATTAAAGAAAAAACTTCCAGCTCGTTGAAATGTGTTCATTTGATGAAAATCAACAAAACCACGAAAAGTTCTTGTATTTGAAGATAAAATCTTTTTGCTTTGAAGAAGAAACATCTTGGTGACTGAAATAATATCATTGGATGAAAACCAACAAAAATTGACAAGAACCACGAAAGGTTCTTGTATTTTAAGATAAAATCTGAAACTTTTCAAGAAAAAACTTCTCCCTCGTTGAAATATGTTCATTTGCTGAAAACCAACAAAACCACGAAAAGTTCTTGTATTTGAAGATAAAATCTTTTTGCTTTGAAGAAGAAACAAACTTGGTGTCTGAAATAAGTTCATCAGATGAAAACCAACAAAAATTGACACGAACCACGAAAAGTTCTTGTATTTGAAGATAAAATCTTTTTGCTTTGAAGAAGAAAGATCGAGCTGACTGAAATAAGTTCATTCGATGAAAACCAACAAAAATTGACACGAACCACGAAAAGTTCTTGTATTTGAAGATAGAATCTTTTTGCTTTGAAGAAGAAAGCTCTGGGTGTGTGAAATAAGTTCATTGGATGAAAACCAACAAAAGTTGACAAGAACCACGAAAAGTTCTTGTATTTTAAGATAAAATCTTGCGCTATTGAAGAAAAAGCTTCCAGCTCGCTGAAATATGTTCATTTGCTGAAAATCAACAAAACCATGAAAAGTTCTTGTATTTGAAGATAAAATCTTTTTGCTTTGAAGAAGAAAGATCGAGCTGACTGAAATAAGTTCATTGGATGAAAACCAACAAAAATTGATAAAAAACACGAAAAGTCCTTGTGTTTTAGGATAAAATCTGACGCTATTAAAGAAAAAACTTCTCGCTCGCTGAAATATGTTCATTTGCTGAAAATCAACAAAACCATGAAAAGTTCTTGTATTTGAAGATAAAATTTGTTTGCTTTGAAGAAGAAAGATCGAGCTGACTGAAATAAGTTCATTGGATGAAAACCAACAAAAATTGATAAAAAACACGAAAAGTCCTTGTGTTTTAGGATAAAATCTGACGCTATTAAAGAAAAAACTTCTCGCTCGCTGAAATATGTTCATTTGCTGAAAATCAACAAAACCACGAAAAGTTCTTGTATTTGAAGATAGAATCTTTTTGCTTTGAAGAAGAAAGATCTGGGTGACTGAAATAAGATCATTCGATGAAAACCAACAAAAATTGACAAGAACCACGAAAAGTTCTTGCATTTGAAGATAAAATCTGACACTATTAAAGAAAAAACGTCTCCCTCGTTGAAATATGTTCATTTGCTGAAAACCAACAAAACCACGAAAAGTTCTTGTATTTGAAGATAAAATCTTTTTGCTTTGAAGAAGAAACAAACTTGGTGACTGAAATAAGTTCATGAGATGAAAACCAACAAAAATTGACGAGAACCACGAAAAGTTCATGTATTTTAAGATAAAATCTTGCGCTATTAAAGAAAAAACTTCCAGCTCGCTGAAATATGTTCATTTGCTGAAAACCAACAAAACCACGAAAAGTTCTTGTATTTGAAGATAAAATCTTTTTGCTTTGAAGAAGAAAAAACTTGGTGACTGAAATAAGTTCATCAGATGAAAACCAACAAAAATTGACAAGAACCACGAAAAGTTCTTGTATTTTAAGATAAAATCTGACACTATTAAAGAAAAAACTTCTCCCTCGTTGAAATATGTTCATTTGCTGCAAACCAACAAAACCACGAAAAGTTCTTGTATTTGAACATAAAATCTTTTTGCTTTGAAGAAGAAACAAACTTGGTGTCTGAAATAAGTTCATCAGATGAAAACCAACAAAAATTGACAAGAACCACGAAAAGTTCTTGTATTTGAAGATAAAATCTTTTTGCTTTGAAGAAGAAAGATCGAGCTGACTGAAATAAGTTCATTCGATGAAAACCAACAAAAATTGACAAGACCCACGAAAAGTTCTTGTATTTTAGGATAAAATCTGACGCTATTAAAGAAAAAACTTCTCCCTCACTGAAATAGGTTCATTTGCTGAAAATCAACAAAACCACGAGAAGTTCTTGTATTTGAAGATAGAATCTATTTGCTTTGAAGAAGAAAGCTCTGGGTGTGTGAAATAAGTTCATTGGATGAAAACCAACAAAAATTGACAAGAACCACGAAAAGTTCTTGTATTTTAAGATAAAATCTGACGCCATTAAAGAAAAATGTTCTCCCTCGCTGAAATATGTTCATTTGATGAAAATCAACAAAACCACGAAAAGTTCTTGTATTTGAAGATAGAATCTTTTTGCTTTCAAGAAGAAAGATCTGGGTGACTGAAATAAGATCATTTGATGAAAACCAACAAAAATTGACAAGAACCACGAAAAGTTCTTGTATTTGAAGATAAAATCTGACACGATTAAAGAAAAAACGTCTCCCTCGTTGAAATATGTTCATTTGCTGAAAACCGACAAAACCACGAAAAGTTCTTGTATTTGAAGAATAAATCTTTTTGCTTTCAAGAAGAAAGATCCAGCTGACTGAAATAAGTTCATCAGATGAAAACCAACAAAAATTGACAAGAACCACGAAAAGTTCTTGTATTTTCAGATAAAATCTGAGGCTATTAAAGAAAAAACTTCCAGCTCGTTGAAATGTGTTCATTTGATGAAAATCAACAAAACCACGAAAAGTTCTTGTATTTGAAGATAAAATCTTTTTGCTTTGAAGAAGAAACATCTTGGTGACTGAAATAATATCATTGGATGAAAACCAACAAAAATTGACAAGAACCACGAAAGGTTCTTGTATTTTAAGATAAAATCTGAAACTTTTCAAGAAAAAACTTCTCCCTCGTTGAAATATGTTCATTTGCTGAAAACCAACAAAACCACGAAAAGTTCTTGTATTTGAAGATAAAATCTTTTTGCTTTGAAGAAGAAACAAACTTGGTGTCTGAAATAAGTTCATCAGATGAAAACCAACAAAAATTGACACGAACCACGAAAAGTTCTTGTATTTGAAGATAAAATCTTTTTGCTTTGAAGGAGAAAGTTCGAGCTGACTGAAATAAGTTCATTCGATGAAAACCAACAAAAATTGACCAGAACCACGAAAAGTTCTTGTATTTTAGGATAAAATCTGACGCTATTAAAGAAAAAACTTCTCCCTCCCTGAAATAGGTTCATTTGCTGAAAATCAACAAAACCATGAGAAGTTCTTGTATTTGAAGATAGAATCTTTTTGCTTTGAAGAAGAAAGCTCTGGGTGTGTGAAATAAGTTCATTGGATGAAAACCAACAAAAATTGACCAGAACCACGAAAAGTTCTTGTATTTTAAGATAAAATCTGACACTATTAAAGAAAAAACTTCTCCCTCGTTGAAATATGTTCATTTGCTGAAAACCAACAAAACCACGAAAAGTTCTTGGATTTGAAGATAAAATCTTTTTGCTTTCAAGAAGAAAGATCCAGCTGACTGAAATAAGTTCATGAGATGAAAACCTACAAAAATTGACAAGAACCACGAAAAGTTCTTGTATTTTAAGATAAAATCTGACGCTATTAAAGAAAAATGTTCTCCCTCGCTGAAATATGTTCATTTGCTGAAAATCAACAAAACCATGAAAAGTTCTTGTATTTGAAGATAAAATCTTTTTGCTTTGAAGAAGAGAGATCGAGCTGACTGAAATAAGTTCATCAGATGAAAACCAACAAAAATTGATAAGAACTACGAAAAGTCCTTGTATTTTAAGATAAAATCTTGCGCTATTAAAGAAAAAACTTCTAGCTCGCTGAAATATGTTCATTTGCTGAAAACCAACAAAATCACGAAAAGTTCTTGTATTTGAAGATAAAATCTTTTTGCTTTGAAGAAGAAACATCTTGGTGACTGAAATAAGTTCATGAGATGAAAACCAACAAAAATTGACGAGAACCACGAAAAGTTCATGTATTTTAAGATAAAATGTTGCGCTATTAAAGAAAAAACTTCCAGCTCGCTGAAATATGTTCATTTGCTGAAAACCAACAAAACCACGAAAAGTTCTTGTATTTGAAGATAAAATCTTTTTGCTTTCAAGAAGAAAGATCCAGCTGACTGAAATAAGTTCATCAGATGAAAATCAACAAAAATTGACAAGAACCACGAACAGTTCTTGTATTTTAAGATAAAATCTGAGGCTATTAAAGAAAAAACTTCCAGCTCGCTGAAATATGTTCATTTGCTGAAAATCAACAAAACCACGAAAAGTTCTTGTATTTGAAGATAAAATCTTTTTGCTTTGAAGAAGAAAGATCGAGGTGACTGAAATAAGTTCATCAGATGAAAACCAACAAAAATTGACAAGAACCACGAAAAGTTCTTGTGTTTTAGGATAAAATCTGACGCTCTTAAAGAAAAAACTTCTCGCTCGCTGAAATATGTTCATTTGCTGAAAATCAACAAAACCACAAAAAGTTCTTGTATTTGAAGATAGAATCTTTTTGCTTTGAAGAAGAAAGATCTGGGTGACTGAAATAAGTTCATTGGATGAAAACCAACAAAAATTGACAAGAACCACGAAAAGTTCTTGTATTTGAAGATAAAATCTGACACTATTAAAGAAAAAACTTCTCTCTCGTTGAAATATGTTCATTTGCTGAAAACCAACAAAACCACGAAAAGTTCTTGTATTTGAAGATAAAATCTTTTTGCTTTGAAGAGGAAACAAACTTGGTGTCTGAAATAAGTTCATCAGATGAAAACCAACAAAAATTGACACGAACCACGAAAAGTTCTTGTATTTGAAGATAAAATCTTTTTGCTTTGAAGAAGAAAGATCGAGCTGACTGAAATAAGTTCATTCGATGAAAACCAACAAAAATTGACAAGACCCACGAAAAGTTCTTGTATTTTAGGATAAAATCTGACGCTATTAAAGAAAAAACTTCTCCCTCCCTGAAATAGGTTCATTTGCTGAAAATCAACAAAACCACGAGAAGTTCTTGTATTTGAAGATAGAATCTTTTTGCTTTGAAGAAGAAAGCTCTGGGTGTGTGAAATAAGTTCATTGGATGAAAACCAACAAAAATTGACAAGAACCACGAAAAGTTCTTGTATTTTAAGATAAAATCTGACGCCATTAAAGAAAAATGCTCTCCCTCGCTGAAATATGTTCATTTGCTGAAAATCAACAAAACCACGAAAAGTTCTTGTATTTGAAGATAGAATCTTTTTGCTTTCAAGAAGAAAGATCTGGGTGACTGAAATAAGATCATTCGATGAAAACCAACAAAAATTGACAAGAACCACGAAAAGTTCTTGTATTTGAAGATAAAATCTGACACTATTAAAGAAAAAACGTCTCCCTCGTTGAAATATGTTCATTTGATGAAAACCAACAAAACCACGAAAAGTTCTTGTATTTGAAGATAAAATCTTTTTGCTTTCAAGAAGAAAGATCCAGCTGACTGAAATAAGTTCATCAGATGAAAACCAACAAAAATTGACAAGAACCACGAAAAGTTCTTGTATTTTAAGATAAAATCTGAGGCTATTAAAGAAAAAACTTCCAGCTCGTTGAAATATGTTCATTTGCTGAAAATCAACAAAACCACGAAAAGTTCTTGTATTTGAAGATAAAATCTTTTTGCTTTGAAGAAGAAAGATCGAGGTGACTGAAATAAGTTCATCAGATGAAAACCAACAAAAATTGACAAGAACCACGAAAAGTTCTTATGTTTTAGGATAAAATCTGACGCTATTAAAGAAAAAACTTCTCGCTCGCTGAAATATGTTCATTTGCTGAAAATCAACAAAACCACGAAAAGTTCTTGTATTTGAAGATAAAATCTTTTTGCTTTGAAGAAGAAACAAACTTGGTGTCTGAAATAAGTTCATCAGATGAAAACCAACAAAAATTGACACGAACCACGAAAAGTTCTTGTATTTGAAGATAAAATCTTTTTGCTTTGAAGAAGAAAGATCGAGCTGACTGAAATAAGTTCATTCGATAAAAACCAACAAAAATTGACAAGAACCACGAAAAGTTCTTGTATTTTAGGATAAAATCTGACGCTATTAAAGAAAAAACTTCTCCCTCCCTGAAATCGGTTCATTTGCTGAAAATCAACAAAACCACGAGAAGTTCTTGTATTTGAAGATAAAATCTTTTTGCTTTGAAGAAGAAAGCTCTGGGTGAGTGAAATAAGTTCATTGGATGAAAACCAACAAAAATTGACAAGAACCACGAAAAGTTCTTGTATTTTAAGATAAATCTTGCGCTATTGAAGAAAAAGCTTCCAGCTCGCTGAAATATGTTCATTTGCTGAAAATCAACAAAACCATGAAAAGTTCTTGTATTTGAAGATAAAATCTTTTTGCTTTGAAGAAGAAAGATCGAGCTGACTGAAATAAGTTCATTGGATGAAAACCAACAAAAATTGATAAAAACCACGAAAAGTCCTTGTATTTTAAGATAAAGTCTTGCGCTATCAAAGAAAAAACTTCTAGCTCGCTGAAATATGTTCATTTGCTGAAAACCAACAAAATCACGAAAAGTTCTTGTATTTGAAGATAAAATCTTTTTGCTTTGAAGAAGAAAGATCTCGCTGACTGAAATCAGTTCATCAGATGAAAACCAACAAAAATTGACAAGAACCACGAAAAGTTCTTGTATTTTAGGATAAAATCTGACGCTATTAAAGAAAAAACTTCTCGCTCGCTGAAATATGTTCATTTGCTGAAAATCAACAAAACCACGAAAAGTTCTTGTATTTGAAGATAAAATCTATTTGCTTTGAAGAAGAAAGATCGAGCTGACTGAAATAAGTTCATTCGATGAAAACCAACAAAAATTGACAAGAACCACGAAAAGTTCTTGCATTTTAAGATAAAATCTGACGCTATTAAAGAAAAATCTTCTCCCACGCTGAAATATGTTCATTTGCAGAAAATCAACAAAACCACGAAAAGTTCTTGTATTTGAAGATAAAATCTTTTTGCTTTGAAGAAGAAAGATCTGGCTGACTGAAATAAGTTCATTCGATCAAAACCAACAAAAATTGACGAGAACCACGAAAAGTTCATGTATTTTAAGATAAAATCTTGCGCTATTAAAGAAAAAACTTCCAGCTCGCTGAAATATGTTCATTTGCTGAAAACCAACAAAACCACGAAAAGTTCTTGTATTTGAAGATAAAATCTTTTTGCTTTGAAGAAGAAACATCTTGGTGACTGAAATAATTTCATGAGATGAAAACCAACAAAAATTAACGAGAACCACGAAAAGTTCTTCTATTTTAAGATAAAATCTGAGGCTATGAAAGAAAAAACTTCTTGCTCGCTGAAATATGTTCATTTGCTGAAAATCAACAAAACCACGAAAAGTTCTTGTATTTGAAGATAAAATCTATTTGCTTTGAAGAAGAAAGATCGAGCTGACTGAAATAAGTTCATTCGATGAAAACCAACAAAAATTGCCAAGAACCACGAAAAGTTCTTGTATTTTAAGATAAAATCTGACGCTATTAAAGAAAAATCTTCTCCCACGCTGAAATATGTTCATTTGCTGAAAACCAACAAAATCACGAAAAGTTCTTGTATTTGAAGATAAAATCTTTTTGCTTTGAAGAAGAAACATCTTGGTGACTGAAATAATTTCATGAGATGAAAACCAACAAAAATTAACGAGAACCACGAAAAGTTCTTGTATTTTAAGATAAAATCTGACGCTATTAAAGAAAAATCTTCTCCCACGCTGAAATATGTTCATTTGCTGAAAACCAACAAAATCACGAAAAGTTCTTGTATTTGAAGATAAAATCTTTTTGCTTTGAAGAAGAAAGATCTGGCTGACTGAAATAAGTTCATTCGATCAAATCCAACAAAAATTGACGAGAACCACGAAAAGTTCATGTATTTTAAGATAAAATCTTGCGCTATTAAAGAAAAAACTTCCAGCTCGCTGAAATATGTTCACTTGCTGAAAACCAACAAAACCACGAAAAGTTCTTGTATTTGAAGATAAAATCTTTTTGCTTTCAAGAAGAAAGATCCAGCTGACTGAAATAAGTTCATTGGATGAAAATCAACAAAAATTGACAAGAACCACGAACAGTTCTTGTATTTTAAGATAAAATCTGAGGCTATTAAAGAAAAAACTTCCAGCTCGCTGAAATATGTTCATTTGCTGAAAATCAACAAAACCACGAAAAGTTCTTGTATTTGAAGAGAAAATCTTTTTGCTTTGAAGAAGAATGATCGAGGTGACTGAAATAAGTTCATCAGATGAAAACCAACAAAAATTGACAAGAACCACGAAAAGTTCTTGTGTTTTAGGATAAAATCTGAGGCTAATAAAGAAAAAACTTCTCGCTCGCTGAAATATGTTCATTTGCTGAAAATCAACAAAACCACGAAAAGTTCTTGTATTTGAAGATAGAATCTTTTTGCTTTGAAGAAGAAAGATCTGGATGACTGAAATAAGTTCATTGGATGAAAACCAACAAAAATTGATAAAAACCACGAAAGGTCCTTGTATTTTAAGATAAAGTCTTGCGCTATTAAAGAAAAAACTTCTAGCTCGCTGAAATATGTTCATTTGCTGAAAATCAACAAAACCACGAAAAGTTCTTCTATTTGAAGATAAAATCTTTTTGCTTTGAAGAAGAAAGATCGAGGTGAATGAAATAAGTTCATCAGATGAAAAGCAACAAAAATTGACAAGAACCACGAAAAATTCTTCTATTTTAAGATAAAATTTGAGGCTATTAAAGAAAAAACTTCTTGCTCGCTGAAATATGTTCATTTGCTGAAAATCAACAAAACCACGAAAGGATCTTGTATTTGAAGATAAAATCTTTTTGCTTTGAAGAAGAAAGATCTCGCTGACTGAAATAAGTTCATCAGATGAAAACCAACAAAAATTGACAAGAACCACGAAAAGTTCTTGTGTTTTAGGATAAAATCTGACGCTATTAAAGAAAAAACTTCTCGCTCGCTGAAATATGTTCATTTGCTGAAAATCAACAAAACCACGAAAAGTTCTTGTATTTGAAGATAGAATCTTTTTGCTTTGAAGAAGAAAGATCTGGGTGACTGAAATAAGTTCATTGGATGAAAACCAACAAAAATTGACAAGAAGCACGAAAAGTTCTTGTATTTTAAGATAAAATCTGACACTATTAAAGAAAAAACTTCTCCCTCGTTGAAATATGTTCATTTGCTGAAAACCAACAAAACCACGAAAAGTTCTTGTATTTGAAGATAAAATCTTTTTGCTTTGAAGAAGAAAGATCTGGGTGACTGAAATAAGTTCATTGGATGAAAACCAACAAAAATTGATTAGAACCACGAAAAGTCCTTGTATTTTAAGATAAAATCTTGCGCTATTAAAGAAAAAACTTCTAGCTCGCTGTAATATGTTCATTTGCTGAAAATCAACAAAATCACGAAAAGTTCTTGTATTTGAAGATAAAATCTTTTTGCTTTCAAGAAGAAAGATCCAGCTGACTGAAATAAGTTCATCAGATGAAAACCAACAAAAATTGACAAGAACCACGAAAAGTTCTTGTGTTTTAGGATAAAATCTGAGGCTATTAAAGAAAAAACTTCTCGCTCGCTGAAATATGTTCATTTGCTGAAAATCAACAAAACCACGAAAAGTTCTTGTATTTGAAGATAGAATCTTTTTGCTTTGAAGAAGAAAGATCTGGGTGACTGAAATAAGTTCATTGGATGAAAACCAACAAAAATTGACAACAACCACGAAAAGTTCTTGTATTTTAAGATAAAATCTGACACTATTAAAGAAAAAACTTCTCCCTCGTTGAAATATGTTCATTTGCTGAAAACCAACAAAACCACGAAAAGTTCTTGTATTTGAAGATAAAATCTTTTTGCTTTGAAGAAGAAACAAACTTGGTGACTGAAAGAAGTTCATCAGATGAAAATCAACAAAAATTGACAAGAACCACGAAAAGTTCTTGTATTTTAAGATAAAATCTGACGCTATTAAAGAAAAATGTTCTCCCTCGCTGAAATATGTTCATTTGCTGAAAATCAACAAAACCATGAAAAGTTCTTGTATTTGAAGATAAAATCTTTTTGCTTTCAAGAAGAAAGATCCAGCTGACTGAAATAAGTTCATTGGATGAACACCAACAAAAATTGATAAGAACCACGAACAGTTCTTTTATTTTAAGATAAAATCTGACGCTATTAAAGAAAAATGTTCTCCCTCGCTGAAATATGTTCATTTGCTGAAAATCAACAAAACCATGAAAAGTTCTTGTATTTGAAGATAAAATCTTTTTGCTTTGAAGAAGAAAGATCGAGCTGACTGAAATAAGTTCATTGGATGAAAACCAACAAAAATTGATAAGAACCACGAAAAGTCCTTGTATTTTAAGATAAAATCTTGCGCTATTAAAGAAAAAACTTCTAGCTCGCTGAAATATGTTCATTTGCTGAAAACCAACAAAATCACGAAAAGTTCTTGTATTTGCAGATAAAATCTTTTTGCTTTCAAGAAGAAAGATCCAGCTGACTGAAATAAGTTCATTAGATGAAAATCAACAAAAATTGACAAGAACCACGAAAAGTTGTTGTATTTTAAGATAAAATCTGACGCTATTAAAGAAAAATGTTCTCCCTCGCTGAAATATGTTCATTTGCTGAAAATCAACAAAACCATGAAAAGTTCTTGTATTTGAAGATAAAATCTTTTTGCTTTGAAGAAGAAAGATCGAGCTGACTGAAATAAGTTCATTGGATGAACACCAACAAAAATTGATAAGAACCACGAAAAGTTCTTGTATTTTAAGATAAAATCTGACGCTATTAAAGAAAAATGTTCTCCCTCGCTGAAATATGTTCATTTGCTGAAAATCAACAAAACCATGAAAAGTTCTTGTATTTGAAGATAAAATCTTTTTGCTTTGAAGAAGAAAGATCGAGCTGACTGAAATAAGTTCATTGGATGAACACCAACAAAAATTGATAAGAACCACGAAAAGTTCTTGTATTTTAAGATAAAATCTGACGCTATTAAAGAAAAATGTTCTCCCTCGCTGAAATATGTTCATTTGCTGAAAATCAACAAAACCATGAAAAGTTCTTGTATTTGAAGATAAAATCTTTTTGCTTTGAAGAAGAAAGATCGAGCTGACTGAAATAAGTTCATTGGATGAAAACCAACAAAAATTGATAAGAACCACGAAAAGTCCTTGTATTTTAAGATAAAATCTTGCGCTATTAAAGAAAAAACTTCTAGCTCGCTGAAATACGTTCATTTGCTGAAAACCAACAAAATCACGAAAAGTTCTTGTATTTGCAGATAAAATCTTTTTGCTTTGAAGAAGAAAGATCGAGGTGACTGAAATAAGTTCATCAGATGAAAACCAACAAAAATTGACAAGAACCACGAACAGTTCTTGTGTTTTAGGATAAAATCTTAGGCTATTAAAGAAAAAACTTCTCGCTCGCTGAAATATGTTCATTTGCTGAAAATCAACAAAACCACGAAAAGTTCTTGTATTTGAAGATAGAATCTTTTTGCTTTGAAGAAGAAAGATCTGGGTGACTGAAATAAGTTCATTGGATGAAAACCAACAAAAATTGACAACAACCACGAAAAGTTCTTGTATTTGAAGATAAAATCTGACACTATTAAAGAAAAAACTTCTCCCTCGTTGAAATATGTTCATTTGCTGAAAACCAACAAAACCACGAAAAGTTCTTGTATTTGAAGATAAAATCTTTTTGCTTTGAAGAAGAAACAAACTTGGTGACTGAAATAAGTTCATCAGATGAAAACCAACAAAAATTGACACGAACCACGAAAAGTTCTTGTATTTGAAGATAAAATCTTTTTGCTTTGAAGAAGAAAGATCGAGCTGACTGAAATAAGTTCATTCGATGAAAACCAACAAAAATTGACAAGACCCACAAAAAGTTCTTGTATTTTAGGATAAAATCTTGCGGTATTGAAGAAAAAGCTTCCAGCTCGCTGAAATATGTTCATTTGCTGAAAATCAACAAAACCATGAAAAGTTCTTGTATTTGAAGATAGAATCTTTTTGCTTTGAAGAAGAAAGCTCTGGGTGAGTGAAATAAGTTCATTGGATGAAAACCAACAAAAATTGACAAGAACCACGAAAAGTTCTTGTATTTTAAGATAAAATCTTGCGGTATTGAAGAAAAAGCTTCCAGCTCGCTGAAATATGTTCATTTGCTGAAAATCAACAAAACCATGAAAAGTTCTTGTATTTGAAGATCGAATCTTTTTGCTTTGAAGAAGAAAGATCTGGGTGACTGAAATAAGTTCATTGGATGAAAACCAACAAAAATTGATAAAAACCACGAAAGGTCCTTGTATTTTAAGATAAAGTCTTGCGCTATCAAAGAAAAAACTTCTAACTCGCTGAAATATGTTCATTTGCTGAAAATCAACAAAACCATGAAAAGTTCTTGTATTTGAAGATAAAATCTTTTTGCTTTGAAGAAGAAAGATCGAGCTGACTGAAATAAGTTCATTGGATGAACACCAACAAAAATTGATAAGAACCACGAAAAGTTCTTGTATTTTAAGATAAAATCTGACGCTATTAAAGAAAAATGTTCTCCCTCGCTGAAATATGTTCATTTGCTGAAAATCAACAAAACCATGAAAAGTTCTTGTATTTGAAGATAAAATCTTTTTGCTTTGAAGAAGAAAGATCGAGCTGACTGAAATAAGTTCATTGGATGAAAACCAACAAAAATTGATAAGAACCACGAAAAGTCCTTGTATTTTAAGATAAAATCTTGCGCTATTAAAGAAAAAACTTCTAGCTCGCTGAAATACGTTCATTTGCTGAAAACCAACAAAATCACGAAAAGTTCTTGTATTTGCAGATAAAATCTTTTTGCTTTCAAGAAGAAAGATCCAGCTGACTGAAATAAGTTCATCAGATGAAAATCAACAAAAATTGACAAGAACCACGAACAGTTCCTGTATTTTAAGATAAAATCTGAGGCTATTAAAGAAAAAACTTCTAGCTCGCTGAAATATGTTCATTTGCTGAAAATCAACAAAACCACGAAAAGTTCTTGTATTTGAAGATAAAATCTTTTTGCTTTGAAGAAGAAAGATCGAGGTGACTGAAATAAGTTCATCAGATGAAAACCAACAAAAATTGACAAGAACCACGAAAAGTTCTTGTGTTTTAGGATAAAATCTTAGGCTATTAAAGAAAAAACTTCTCGCTCGCTGAAATATGTTCATTTGCTGAAAATCAACAAAACCACGAAAAGTTCTTGTATTTGAAGATAGAATCTTTTTGCTTTGAAGAAGAAAGATCTGGGTGACTGAAATAAGTTCATTGGATGAAAACCAACAAAAATTGACAACAACCACGAAAAGTTCTTGTATTTGAAGATAAAATCTGACACTATTAAAGAAAAAACTTCTCCCTCGTTGAAATATGTTCATTTGCTGAAAACCAACAAAACCACGAAAAGTTCTTGTATTTGAAGATAAAATCTTTTTGCTTTGAAGAAGAAACAAACTTGGTGACTGAAATAAGTTCATCAGATGAAAACCAACAAAAATTGACACGAACCACGAAAAGTTCTTGTATTTGAAGATAAAATCTTTTTGCTTTGAAGAAGAAAGATCGAGCTGACTGAAATAAGTTCATTCGATGAAAACCAACAAAAATTGACAAGACCCACAAAAAGTTCTTGTATTTTAGGATAAAATCTTGCGGTATTGAAGAAAAAGCTTCCAGCTCGCTGAAATATGTTCATTTGCTGAAAATCAACAAAACCATGAAAAGTTCTTGTATTTGAAGATAGAATCTTTTTGCTTTGAAGAAGAAAGCTCTGGGTGAGTGAAATAAGTTCATTGGATGAAAACCAACAAAAATTGACAAGAACCACGAAAAGTTCTTGTATTTTAAGATAAAATCTTGCGGTATTGAAGAAAAAGCTTCCAGCTCGCTGAAATATGTTCATTTGCTGAAAATCAACAAAACCATGAAAAGTTCTTGTATTTGAAGATCGAATCTTTTTGCTTTGAAGAAGAAAGATCTGGGTGACTGAAATAAGTTCATTGGATGAAAACCAACAAAAATTGATAAAAACCACGAAAGGTCCTTGTATTTTAAGATAAAGTCTTGCGCTATCAAAGAAAAAACTTCTAACTCGCTGAAATATGTTCATTTGCTGAAAATCAACAAAACCATGAAAAGTTCTTGTATTTGAAGATAAAATCTTTTTGCTTTGAAGAAGAAAGATCGAGCTGACTGAAATAAGTTCATTGGATGAACACCAACAAAAATTGATAAGAACCACGAAAAGTTCTTGTATTTTAAGATAAAATCTGACGCTATTAAAGAAAAATGTTCTCCCTCGCTGAAATATGTTCATTTGCTGAAAATCAACAAAACCATGAAAAGTTCTTGTATTTGAAGATAAAATCTTTTTGCTTTGAAGAAGAAAGATCGAGCTGACTGAAATAAGTTCATTGGATGAAAACCAACAAAAATTGATAAGAACCACGAAAAGTCCTTGTATTTTAAGATAAAATCTTGCGCTATTAAAGAAAAAACTTCTAGCTCGCTGAAATACGTTCATTTGCTGAAAACCAACAAAATCACGAAAAGTTCTTGTATTTGCAGATAAAATCTTTTTGCTTTCAAGAAGAAAGATCCAGCTGACTGAAATAAGTTCATCAGATGAAAATCAACAAAAATTGACAAGAACCACGAACAGTTCCTGTATTTTAAGATAAAATCTGAGGCTATTAAAGAAAAAACTTCTAGCTCGCTGAAATATGTTCATTTGCTGAAAATCAACAAAACCACGAAAAGTTCTTGTATTTGAAGATAAAATCTTTTTGCTTTGAAGAAGAAAGATCGAGGTGACTGAAATAAGTTCATCAGATGAAAACCAACAAAAATTGACAAGAACCACGAAAAGTTCTTGTGTTTTAGGATAAAATCTTAGGCTATTAAAGAAAAAACTTCTCGCTCGCTGAAATATGTTCATTTGCTGAAAATCAACAAAACCACGAAAAGTTCTTGTATTTGAAGATAGAATCTTTTTGCTTTGAAGAAGAAAGATCTGGGTGACTGAAATAAGTTCATTGGATGAAAACCAACAAAAATTGACAACAACCACGAAAAGTTCTTGTATTTGAAGATAAAATCTGACACTATTAAAGAAAAAACTTCTCCCTCGTTGAAATATGTTCATTTGCTGAAAACCAACAAAACCACGAAAAGTTCTTGTATTTGAAGATAAAATCTTTTTGCTTTGAAGAAGAAACAAACTTGGTGACTGAAATAAGTTCATCAGATGAAAACCAACAAAAATTGACACGAACCACGAAAAGTTCTTGTATTTGAAGATAAAATCTTTTTGCTTTGAAGAAGAAAGATCGAGCTGACTGAAATAAGTTCATTCGATGAAAACCAACAAAAATTGACAAGACCCACAAAAAGTTCTTGTATTTTAGGATAAAATCTTGCGGTATTGAAGAAAAAGCTTCCAGCTCGCTGAAATATGTTCATTTGCTGAAAATCAACAAAACCATGAAAAGTTCTTGTATTTGAAGATAGAATCTTTTTGCTTTGAAGAAGAAAGCTCTGGGTGAGTGAAATAAGTTCATTGGATGAAAACCAACAAAAATTGACAAGAACCACGAAAAGTTCTTGTATTTTAAGATAAAATCTTGCGGTATTGAAGAAAAAGCTTCCAGCTCGCTGAAATATGTTCATTTGCTGAAAATCAACAAAACCATGAAAAGTTCTTGTATTTGAAGATCGAATCTTTTTGCTTTGAAGAAGAAAGATCTGGGTGACTGAAATAAGTTCATTGGATGAAAACCAACAAAAATTGATAAAAACCACGAAAGGTCCTTGTATTTTAAGATAAAGTCTTGCGCTATCAAAGAAAAAACTTCTAACTCGCTGAAATATGTTCATTTGCTGAAAACCAACAAAATCACGAAAGGTTCTTGTATTTGAAGATAAAATCTTTTTGCTTTGAAGAAGAAACATCTTGGTGACTGAAATAAGTTCATGAGATGAAAACCAACAAAAATTGACGAGAACCTCGAAAAGTTCTTGTATTTTAAGATAAAATCTGAGGCTATTAAAGAAAAAACTTCTTGCTCGCTGAAATATGTTCATTTGCTGAAAATCAACAAAACCATGAAAAGTTCTTGTATTTGAAGATAAAATCTTTTTGCTTTGAAGAAGAAAGATCTCGCTGACTGAAATAAGTTCATCAGATGAAAACCAACAATAATTGACAAGAACCACGAAAAGTTCTTGTGTTTTAGGATAAAATCTGACGCTATTAAAGAAAAAACTTCTCGCTCGCTGAAATATGTTCATTTGCAGAAAATCAACAAAACCACGAAAAGTTCTTGTATTTGAAGATAGAATCTTTTTGCTTTGAAGAAGAAAGATCTGGGTGACTGAAATAAGTTCATTGGAAGAAAACCAACAAAAATTGACAAGAAGCACGAAAAGTTCTTGTATTTTCAGATAAAATCTGACACTATTAAAGAAAAAACGTCTCCCTCGTTGAAATATGTTCATTTGCTAAAAACCAACAAACCACGAAAAGTTCTTGTATTTGAAGATAAAATCTTTTTGCTTTGAAGAAGAAACAAACTTGGTGACTGAAATAAGTTCATCAGATGAAAACCAACAAAAATTGACAAGAACCACGAAAAGTTCTTGTATTTTAAGATAAAATCTGACGCTATTAAAGAAAAATGTTCTCCCTCGCTGAAATATGTTCATTTGCTGAAAATCAACAAAACCATGAAAAGTTCTTGTATTTGAAGATAAAATCTTTTTGCTTTCAAGAAGAAAGATCGAGCTGACTGAAATAAGTTCATTGGATGAAAACCAACTAAAATTGATAAGAACCACGAAAAGTTCTTGTATTTTAAGATAAAATCTGACGCTATTAAAGAAAAAACTTCTTGCTTGCTGAAATATGTTCATTTGCTGAAAATCAACAAAACCATGAAAAGTTCTTGTATTTGAAGATAAAATCTTTTTGCTTTGAAGAAGAAAAATCGAGCTGACTGAAATAAGTTCATTGGATGAAAACCAACAAAAATTGATAAGAACCACGAAAAGTCCTTGTATTTTAAGATAAAATCTTGCGCTATTAAAGAAAAAACTTCTAGCTCGCTGAAATATGTTCATTTGCTGAAAACCAACAAAATCACGAAAAGTTCTTGTATTTGAAGATAAAATCTTTTTGCTTTCCAGAAGAAAGATCCAGCTGACTGAAATAAGTTCATTAGATGAAAATCAACAAAAATTGACAAGAACCACGAACAGTTCTTGTATTTTAAGATAAAAATCTGAGGCTATTAAAGAAAAAACTTCTAGCTCGCTGAAATATGTTCATTTGCTGAAAATCAACAAAACCACGAAAAGTTCTTGTATTTGAAGATAAAATCTTTTTGCTTTGAAGAAGAAAGATCGAGGTGACTGAAATAAGTTCATCAGATGAAAACCAACAAAAATTGACAAGAACCACGAAAAGTTCTTGTGTTTTAGGATAAAATCTGACGCTATTAAAGAAAAAACTTCTCGCTCGCTGAAATATGTTCATTTGCTGAAAATCAACAAAACCACGAAAAGTTCTTGTATTTGAAGATCGAATCTTTTTGCTTTGAAGAAGAAAGATCTGGGTGACTGAAATAAGTTCATTGGATGAAAACCAACAAAAATTGACAAGAACCACGAAAAGTTCTTGTATTTTAAGATAAAATCTGACACTATTAAAGAAAAAACTTCTCCCTCGTTGAAATATGTTCATTTGCTGAAAACCAACAAAACCACGAAAAGTTCTTGTATTTGAAGATAAAATCTTTTTGCTTTGAAGAAGAAACAAACTTGGTGTCTGAAATAAGTTCATCAGATGAAAACCAACAAAAATTGACACGAACCACGAAAAGTTCTTGTATTTTAAGATAAAATCTTGCGCTATTAAAGAAAAAACTTCTAGCTCGCTGAAATATGTTCATTTGCTGAAAACCAACAAAACCACGAAAAGTTCTTGTATTTGAAGATAAAATCTTTTTGCTTTGAAGAAGGAAGATCTAGCTGACTGAAATAAGTTCATCAGATGAAAACCAACAAAAATTGACAAGAACCACGAAAAGTTCTTGTGTTTTCGGATAAAATCTGACGCTATTAAAGAAAAAACTTCTCCCTCGCTGAAATATGTTCATTTGCTGAAAATCAACAAAACCACGAAAAGTTCTTGTATTTGAAGACAGAATCTTTTTGCTTTGAAGAAGAAAGATCTGGGTGACTGAAATAAGTTCATTGGATGAAAACCAACAAAAATTGACAAGAACCACGAAAAGTTCTTGTATTTTAAGATAAAATCTGACACTATTAAAGAAAAAACTTCTCCCTCGTTGAAATATGTTCATTTGCTGAAAATCAACAAAACCATGAAAAGTTCTTGTATTTGAAGATCGAATCTTTTTGCTTTGAAGAAGAAAGATCTGGGTGACTGAAATAAGTTCATTGGATGAAAACCAACAAAAATTGATAAAAACCACGAAAGGTCCTTGTATTTTAAGGTAAAGTCTTGCGCTATCAAAGAAAAAACTTCTAACTCGCTGAAATATGTTCATTTGCTGAAAACCAACAAAATCACGAAAGGTTCTTGTATTTGAAGATAAAATCTTTTTGCTTTGAAGAAGAAACATCTTGGTGACTGAAATAAGTTCATGAGATGAAAACCAACAAAAATTGACGAGAACCTCGAAAAGTTCTTGTATTTTAAGATAAAATCTGAGGCTATTAAAGAAAAAACTTCTTGCTCGCTGAAATATGTTCATTTGCTGAAAATCAACAAAACCATGAAAAGTTCTTGTATTTGAAGATAAAATCTTTTTGCTTTGAAGAAGAAAGATCTCGCTGACTGAAATAAGTTCATCAGATGAAAACCAACAATAATTGACAAGAACCACGAAAAGTTCTTGTGTTTTAGGATAAAATCTGACGCTATTAAAGAAAAAACTTCTCGCTCGCTGAAATATGTTCATTTGCAGAAAATCAACAAAACCACGAAAAGTTCTTGTATTTGAAGATAGAATCTTTTTGCTTTGAAGAAGAAAGATCTGGGTGACTGAAATAAGTTCATTGGAAGAAAACCAACAAAAATTGACAAGAAGCACGAAAAGTTCTTGTATTTTCAGATAAAATCTGACACTATTAAAGAAAAAACGTCTCCCTCGTTGAAATATGTTCATTTGCTAAAAACCAACAAACCACGAAAAGTTCTTGTATTTGAAGATAAAATCTTTTTGCTTTGAAGAAGAAACAAACTTGGTGACTGAAATAAGTTCATCAGATGAAAACCAACAAAAATTGACAAGAACCACGAAAAGTTCTTGTATTTTAAGATAAAATCTGACGCTATTAAAGAAAAATGTTCTCCCTCGCTGAAATATGTTCATTTGCTGAAAATCAACAAAACCATGAAAAGTTCTTGTATTTGAAGATAAAATCTTTTTGCTTTCAAGAAGAAAGATCGAGCTGACTGAAATAAGTTCATTGGATGAAAACCAACTAAAATTGATAAGAACCACGAAAAGTTCTTGTATTTTAAGATAAAATCTGACGCTATTAAAGAAAAAACTTCTTGCTTGCTGAAATATGTTCATTTGCTGAAAATCAACAAAACCATGAAAAGTTCTTGTATTTGAAGATAAAATCTTTTTGCTTTGAAGAAGAAAAATCGAGCTGACTGAAATAAGTTCATTGGATGAAAACCAACAAAAATTGATAAGAACCACGAAAAGTCCTTGTATTTTAAGATAAAATCTTGCGCTATTAAAGAAAAAACTTCTAGCTCGCTGAAATATGTTCATTTGCTGAAAACCAACAAAATCACGAAAAGTTCTTGTATTTGAAGATAAAATCTTTTTGCTTTCCAGAAGAAAGATCCAGCTGACTGAAATAAGTTCATTAGATGAAAATCAACAAAAATTGACAAGAACCACGAACAGTTCTTGTATTTTAAGATAAAAATCTGAGGCTATTAAAGAAAAAACTTCTAGCTCGCTGAAATATGTTCATTTGCTGAAAATCAACAAAACCACGAAAAGTTCTTGTATTTGAAGATAAAATCTTTTTGCTTTGAAGAAGAAAGATCGAGGTGACTGAAATAAGTTCATCAGATGAAAACCAACAAAAATTGACAAGAACCACGAAAAGTTCTTGTGTTTTAGGATAAAATCTGACGCTATTAAAGAAAAAACTTCTCGCTCGCTGAAATATGTTCATTTGCTGAAAATCAACAAAACCACGAAAAGTTCTTGTATTTGAAGATCGAATCTTTTTGCTTTGAAGAAGAAAGATCTGGGTGACTGAAATAAGTTCATTGGATGAAAACCAACAAAAATTGACAAGAACCACGAAAAGTTCTTGTATTTTAAGATAAAATCTGACACTATTAAAGAAAAAACTTCTCCCTCGTTGAAATATGTTCATTTGCTGAAAACCAACAAAACCACGAAAAGTTCTTGTATTTGAAGATAAAATCTTTTTGCTTTGAAGAAGAAACAAACTTGGTGTCTGAAATAAGTTCATCAGATGAAAACCAACAAAAATTGACACGAACCACGAAAAGTTCTTGTATTTTAAGATAAAATCTTGCGCTATTAAAGAAAAAACTTCTAGCTCGCTGAAATATGTTCATTTGCTGAAAACCAACAAAACCACGAAAAGTTCTTGTATTTGAAGATAAAATCTTTTTGCTTTGAAGAAGGAAGATCTAGCTGACTGAAATAAGTTCATCAGATGAAAACCAACAAAAATTGACAAGAACCACGAAAAGTTCTTGTGTTTTCGGATAAAATCTGACGCTATTAAAGAAAAAACTTCTCCCTCGCTGAAATATGTTCATTTGCTGAAAATCAACAAAACCACGAAAAGTTCTTGTATTTGAAGACAGAATCTTTTTGCTTTGAAGAAGAAAGATCTGGGTGACTGAAATAAGTTCATTGGATGAAAACCAACAAAAATTGACAAGAACCACGAAAAGTTCTTGTATTTTAAGATAAAATCTGACACTATTAAAGAAAAAACTTCTCCCTCGTTGAAATATGTTCATTTGCTGAAAATCAACAAAACCATGAAAAGTTCTTGTATTTGAAGATCGAATCTTTTTGCTTTGAAGAAGAAAGATCTGGGTGACTGAAATAAGTTCATTGGATGAAAACCAACAAAAATTGATAAAAACCACGAAAGGTCCTTGTATTTTAAGGTAAAGTCTTGCGCTATCAAAGAAAAAACTTCTAACTCGCTGAAATATGTTCATTTGCTGAAAACCAACAAAATCACGAAAGGTTCTTGTATTTGAAGATAAAATCTTTTTGCTTTGAAGAAGAAACATCTTGGTGACTGAAATAAGTTCATGAGATGAAAACCAACAAAAATTGACGAGAACCTCGAAAAGTTCTTGTATTTTAAGATAAAATCTGAGGCTATTAAAGAAAAAACTTCTTGCTCGCTGAAATATGTTCATTTGCTGAAAATCAACAAAACCATGAAAAGTTCTTGTATTTGAAGATAAAATCTTTTTGCTTTGAAGAAGAAAGATCTCGCTGACTGAAATAAGTTCATCAGATGAAAACCAACAATAATTGACAAGAACCACGAAAAGTTCTTGTGTTTTAGGATAAAATCTGACGCTATTAAAGAAAAAACTTCTCGCTCGCTGAAATATGTTCATTTGCAGAAAATCAACAAAACCACGAAAAGTTCTTGTATTTGAAGATAGAATCTTTTTGCTTTGAAGAAGAAAGATCTGGGTGACTGAAATAAGTTCATTGGAAGAAAACCAACAAAAATTGACAAGAAGCACGAAAAGTTCTTGTATTTTCAGATAAAATCTGACACTATTAAAGAAAAAACGTCTCCCTCGTTGAAATATGTTCATTTGCTAAAAACCAACAAACCACGAAAAGTTCTTGTATTTGAAGATAAAATCTTTTTGCTTTGAAGAAGAAACAAACTTGGTGACTGAAATAAGTTCATCAGATGAAAACCAACAAAAATTGACAAGAACCACGAAAAGTTCTTGTATTTTAAGATAAAATCTGACGCTATTAAAGAAAAATGTTCTCCCTCGCTGAAATATGTTCATTTGCTGAAAATCAACAAAACCATGAAAAGTTCTTGTATTTGAAGATAAAATCTTTTTGCTTTCAAGAAGAAAGATCGAGCTGACTGAAATAAGTTCATTGGATGAAAACCAACTAAAATTGATAAGAACCACGAAAAGTTCTTGTATTTTAAGATAAAATCTGACGCTATTAAAGAAAAAACTTCTTGCTTGCTGAAATATGTTCATTTGCTGAAAATCAACAAAACCATGAAAAGTTCTTGTATTTGAAGATAAAATCTTTTTGCTTTGAAGAAGAAAAATCGAGCTGACTGAAATAAGTTCATTGGATGAAAACCAACAAAAATTGATAAGAACCACGAAAAGTCCTTGTATTTTAAGATAAAATCTTGCGCTATTAAAGAAAAAACTTCTAGCTCGCTGAAATATGTTCATTTGCTGAAAACCAACAAAATCACGAAAAGTTCTTGTATTTGAAGATAAAATCTTTTTGCTTTCCAGAAGAAAGATCCAGCTGACTGAAATAAGTTCATTAGATGAAAATCAACAAAAATTGACAAGAACCACGAACAGTTCTTGTATTTTAAGATAAAAATCTGAGGCTATTAAAGAAAAAACTTCTAGCTCGCTGAAATATGTTCATTTGCTGAAAATCAACAAAACCACGAAAAGTTCTTGTATTTGAAGATAAAATCTTTTTGCTTTGAAGAAGAAAGATCGAGGTGACTGAAATAAGTTCATCAGATGAAAACCAACAAAAATTGACAAGAACCACGAAAAGTTCTTGTGTTTTAGGATAAAATCTGACGCTATTAAAGAAAAAACTTCTCGCTCGCTGAAATATGTTCATTTGCTGAAAATCAACAAAACCACGAAAAGTTCTTGTATTTGAAGATCGAATCTTTTTGCTTTGAAGAAGAAAGATCTGGGTGACTGAAATAAGTTCATTGGATGAAAACCAACAAAAATTGACAAGAACCACGAAAAGTTCTTGTATTTTAAGATAAAATCTGACACTATTAAAGAAAAAACTTCTCCCTCGTTGAAATATGTTCATTTGCTGAAAACCAACAAAACCACGAAAAGTTCTTGTATTTGAAGATAAAATCTTTTTGCTTTGAAGAAGAAACAAACTTGGTGTCTGAAATAAGTTCATCAGATGAAAACCAACAAAAATTGACACGAACCACGAAAAGTTCTTGTATTTTAAGATAAAATCTTGCGCTATTAAAGAAAAAACTTCTAGCTCGCTGAAATATGTTCATTTGCTGAAAACCAACAAAACCACGAAAAGTTCTTGTATTTGAAGATAAAATCTTTTTGCTTTGAAGAAGGAAGATCTAGCTGACTGAAATAAGTTCATCAGATGAAAACCAACAAAAATTGACAAGAACCACGAAAAGTTCTTGTGTTTTCGGATAAAATCTGACGCTATTAAAGAAAAAACTTCTCCCTCGCTGAAATATGTTCATTTGCTGAAAATCAACAAAACCACGAAAAGTTCTTGTATTTGAAGACAGAATCTTTTTGCTTTGAAGAAGAAAGATCTGGGTGACTGAAATAAGTTCATTGGATGAAAACCAACAAAAATTGACAAGAACCACGAAAAGTTCTTGTATTTTAAGATAAAATCTGACACTATTAAAGAAAAAACTTCTCCCTCGTTGAAATATGTTCATTTGCTGAAAACCAACAAAACCACGAAAAGTTCTTGTATTTGAAGATAAAATCTTTTTGCTTTGAAGAAGAAACAAACTTGGTGACTGAAATAAGTTCATCAGATGAAAACCAACAAAAATTGACAAGAACCACGAAAAGTTCTTGTATTTTAAGATAAAATCTGACGCTATTAAAGAAAAATGTTCTCCCTCGCTGAAATATGTTCATTTGCTGAAAATCAACAAAACCATGAAAAGTTCTTGTATTTGAAGATAAAATCTTTTTGCTTTCAAGAAGAAAGATCGAGCTGACTGAAATAAGTTCATTGGATGAAAAACAACAAAAATTGATAAGAACCACGAAAAGTTCTTGTATTTTCAGATAAAATCTAACGCTATTAAAGAAAAAACCTCTTGCTCGCTGAAATATGTTCATTTGCTGAAAATCAACAAAACCATGAAAAGTTCTTGTATTTGAAGATAAAATCTTTTTGCTTTGAAGAAGAAAGATCGAGCTGACTGAAATAAGTTCATTGGATGAAAACCAACAAAACTTGATAAGAACCACGAAAAGTCCTTGTATTTTAAGATAAAATCTTGCGCTATTAAAGAAAAAACTTCCAGCTCGCTAAAATATGTTCATTTGCTGAAAATCAACAAAACCACGAAAAGTTCTTGTATTTGAAGATAAAATCTTTTTGCTTTCAAGAAGAAAGATCTCGCTGACTGAAATAAGTTCATCAGATGAAAACCAACAAAAATTGACAAGAACCACGAAAAGTTCTTGTGTTTTAGGATAAAATCTGACACTATTAAAGAAAAAACTTCTCCCTCGTTGAAATATGTTCATTTGCTAAAAACCAACAAAACCACGAAAAGTTCTTGTATTTGAAGATAAAATCTTTTTGCTTTGAAGAAGAAACAAACTTGGTGACGGAAATAAGTTCATCAGATGAAAACCAACAAAAATTGACAAGAACCACGAAAAGTTCTTGTATTTTAAGATAAAATCTGACGCTATTATAGAAAAATGTTCTCCCTCGCTGAAATATGTTCATTTGCTGAAAATCAACAAAACCATGAAAAGTTCTTGTATTTGAAGATAAAATCTTTTTGCTTTCAAGAAGAAAGATCGAGCTGACTGAAATAAGTTCATTGGATGAAAACCAACTAAAATTGATAAGAACCACGAAAAGTTCTTGTGTTTTAAGATAAAATCTGACGCTATTGAAGAAAAAACTTCTTGCTCGCTGAAATATGTTCATTTGCTGAAAATCAACAAAACCATGAAAAGTTCTTGTATTTGAAGATAAAATCTTTTTGCTTTGAAGAAGAAAGATCGAGCTGACTGAAATAAGTTCATTGGATGAAAACCAACAAAAATTGATAAGAACCACGAAAAGTCCTTGTATTTAAAGATAAAATCTTGCGCTATTAAAGAAAAAACTTCGAGCTCGCTGAAATATGTTCATTTGCTGAAAATCAACAAAACCACGAAAAGTTCTTGTATTTGAAGATAAAATCTTTTTGCTTTGAAGAAGAAACATCTTGGTGACTGAAATAAGTTCATGAGATGAAAACCAACAAAAATTGACGAGAAACACGAAAAGTTAATGTATTTTAAGATAAAATCTGACGCTATTAAAGAAAAAACTTCTCCCTCCCTGAAATATGTTCATTTGCTGAAAATCAACAAAACCACGAAAAGTTCTTGTATTTGAAGATAGAATCTTTTTGCTTTGAAGAAGAAAGATCTGGGTGACTGAAATAAGTTCATTGGATGAAAACCAACAAAAATTGACAAGAACCACGAAAAGTTCTTGTATTTTAAGATAAAATCTGACACTATTAAAGAAAAAACTTCTCCCTCGTTGAAATATGTTCATTTGCTGAAAACCAACAAAACCACGAAAAGTTCTTGTATTTGAAGATAAAATCTTTTTGCTTTGAAGAAGAAACAAACTTGGTGTCTGAAATAAGTTCATCAGATGAAAACCAACAAAAATTGACACGAACCACGAAAAGTTCTTGTATTTTAAGATAAAATCTTGCGCTATTAAAGAAAAAACTTCTAGCTCGCTGAAATATGTTCATTTGCTGAAAACCAACAAAACCACGAAAAGTTCTTGTATTTGAAGATAAAATCTTTTCGCTTTGAAGAAGGAAGATCTAGCTGACTGAAATAAGTTCATCAGATGAAAACCAACAAAAATTGACAAGAACCACGAAAAGTTCTTGTGTTTTCGGATAAAATCTGACGCTATTAAAGAAAAAACTTCTCCCTCGCTGAAATATGTTCATTTGCTGAAAATCAACAAAACCACGAAAAGTTCTTGTATTTGAAGACAGAATCTTTTTGCTTTGAAGAAGAAAGATCTGGGTGACTGAAATAAGTTCATTGGATGAAAACCAACAAAAATTGACAAGAACCACGAAAAGTTCTTGTATTTTAAGATAAAATCTGACACTATTAAAGAAAAAACTTCTCCCTCGTTGAAATATGTTCATTTGCTGAAAACCAACAAAACCACGAAAAGTTCTTGTATTTGAAGATAAAATCTTTTTGCTTTGAAGAAGAAACAAACTTGGTGACTGAAATAAGTTCATCAGATGAAAACCAACAAAAATTGACAAGAACCACGAAAAGTTCTTGTATTTTAAGATAAAATCTGACGCTATTAAAGAAAAATGTTCTCCCTCGCTGAAATATGTTCACTTGCTGAAAATCAACAAAACCATGAAAAGTTCTTGTATTTGAAGATAAAATCTTTTTGCTTTGAAGAAGAAAGATCGAGCTGACTGAAATAAGTTCATTGGATGAAAAACAACAAAAATTGATAAGAACCACGAAAAGTTCTTGTATTTTCAGATAAAATCTGACGCTATTAAAGAAAAAACCTCTTGCTCGCTGAAATATGTTCATTTGCTGAAAATCAACAAAACCATGAAAAGTTCTTGTATTTGAAGATAAAATCTTTTTGCTTTGAAGAAGAAAGATCGAGCTGACTGAAATAAGTTCATTGGATGAAAACCAACAAAAATTGATAAGAACCACGAAAAGTCCTTGTATTTTAAGATAAAATCTTGCGCTATTAAAGAAAAAACTTCCAGCTCGCTGAAATATGTTCATTTGCTGAAAATCAACAAAACCACGAAAAGTTCTTGTATTTGAAGATAAAATCTTTTTGCTTTCAAGAAGAAAGATCTCGCTGACTGAAATAAGTTCATCAGATGAAAACCAACAAAAATTGACAAGAACCACGAAAAGTTCTTGTGTTTTAGGATAAAATCTGACACTATTAAAGAAAAAACTTCTCCCTCGTTGAAATATGTTCATTTGCTAAAAACCAACAAAACCACGAAAAGTTCTTGTATTTGAAGATAAAATCTTTTTGCTTTGAAGAAGAAACAAACTTGGTGACGGAAATAAGTTCATCAGATGAAAACCAACAAAAATTGACAAGAACCACGAAAAGTTCTTGTATTTTAAGATAAAATCTGACGCTATTAAAGAAAAATGTTCTCCCTCGCTGAAATATGTTCATTTGCTGAAAATCAACAAAACCATGAAAAGTTCTTGTATTTGAAGATAAAATCTTTTTGCTTTCAAGAAGAAAGATCGAGCTGACTGAAATAAGTTCATTGGATGAAAACCAACTAAAATTGATAAGAACCACGAAAAGTTCTTGTATTTTAAGATAAAATCTGACGCTATTAAAGAAAAAACTTCTTGCTCGCTGAAATATGTTCATTTGCTGAAAATCAACAAAACCATGAAAAGTTCTTGTATTTGAAGATAAAATCTTTTTGCTTTGAAGAAGAAAGATCGAGCTGACTGAAATAAGTTCATTGGATGAAAACCAACAAAAATTGATAAGAACCACGAAAAGTCCTTGTATTTAAAGATAAAATCTTGCGCTATTAAAGAAAAAACTTCGAGCTCGCTGAAATATGTTCATTTGCTGAAAATCAACAAAACCACGAAAAGTTCTTGTATTTGAAGATAAAATCTTTTTGCTTTGAAGAAGAAACATCTTGGTGACTGAAATAAGTTCATGAGATGAAAACCAACAAAAATTGACGAGAAACACGAAAAGTTAATGTATTTTAAGATAAAATCTTGCGCTATTAAAGAAAAAACTTCCAGCTCGCTGAAATATGTTCATTTGCTGAAAACCAACAAAACCACGAAAAGTTCTTGTATTTGAAGATAAAATCTTTTTGCTTTCCAGAAGAAAGATCCAGCTGACTGAAATAAGTTCATTAGATGAAAATCAACAAAAATTGACAAGAACCACGAACAGTTCTTGTATTTTAAGATAAAATCTGAGGCTATTAAAGAAAAAACTTCCAGCTCGCTGAAATATGTTCATTTGCTGAAAATCAACAAAACCACGAAAAGTTCTTGTATTTGAAGATAAAATCTTTTTGCTTTGAAGAAGAAAGATCGAGGTGACTGAAATAAGTTCATCAGATGAAAACCAACAAAAATTGACAAGAACCACGAAAAGTTCTTGTGTTTTAGGATAAAATCTGAGGCTATTAAAGAAAAAACTTCTCGCTCGCTGAAATATGTTCATTTGCTGAAAATCAACAAAACCACGAAAAGTTCTTGTATTTGAAGATAAAATCTTTTTGCTTTGAAGAAGAAACATCTTGGTGACTGAAATAAGTTCATGAGATGAAAACCAACAAAAATTGACGAGAAACACGAAAAGTTAATGTATTTTAAGATAAAATCTGACGCTATTAAAGAAAAAACTTCTCCCTCCCTGAAATATGTTCATTTGCTGAAAATCAACAAAACCACGAAAAGTTCTTGTATTTGAAGATAGAATCTTTTTGCTTTGAAGAAGAAAGATCTGGGTGACTGAAATAAGTTCATTGGATGAAAACCAACAAAAATTGACAAGAACCACGAAAAGTTCTTGTATTTTAAGATAAAATCTGACACTATTAAAGAAAAAACTTCTCCCTCGTTGAAATATGTTCATTTGCTGAAAACCAACAAAACCACGAAAAGTTCTTGTATTTGAAGATAAAATCTTTTTGCTTTGAAGAAGAAACAAACTTGGTGTCTGAAATAAGTTCATCAGATGAAAACCAACAAAAATTGACACGAACCACGAAAAGTTCTTGTATTTTAAGATAAAATCTTGCGCTATTAAAGAAAAAACTTCTAGCTCGCTGAAATATGTTCATTTGCTGAAAACCAACAAAACCACGAAAAGTTCTTGTATTTGAAGATAAAATCTTTTTGCTTTGAAGAAGGAAGATCTCGCTGACTGAAATAAGTTCATCAGATGAAAACAAACAAAAATTGACAAGAACCACGAAAAGTTCTTGTGTTTTAGGATAAATTGTGACGCTATTAAAGAAAAAACTTCTCCCTCGCTGAAATATGTTCATTTGCTGAAAATCAACAAAACCACGAAAAGTTCTTGTATTTGAAGACAGAATCTTTTTGCTTTGAAGAAGAAAGATCTGGGTGACTGAAATAAGTTCATTGGATGAAAACCAACAAAAATTGACAAGAACCATGAAAAGTTCTTGTATTTTAAGATAAAATCTGACACTATTAAAGAAAAAACTTCTCCCTCGTTGAAATATGTTCATTTGCTGAAAACCAACAAAACCACGAAAAGTTCTTGTATTTGAAGATAAAATCTTTTTGCTTTGAAGAAGAAACAAACTTGGTGACTGAAATAAGTTCATCAGATGAAAACCAACAAAAATTGACAAGAACCACGAAAAGTTCTTGTATTTTAAGATAAAATCTGACGCTATTAAAGAAAAACGTTCTCCCTCGCTGAAATATGTTCATTTGCTGAAAATCAACAAAACCATGAAAAGTTCTTGTATTTGAAGATAAAATCTTTTTGCTTTCAAGAAGAAAGATCGAGCTGACTGAAATAAGTTCATTGGATGAAAAACAACAAAAATTGATAAGAACCACGAAAAGTTCTTGTATTTTCAGATAAAATCTGGCGCTATTAAAGAAAAAACCTCTTGCTCGCTGAAATATGTTCATTTGCTGAAAATCAACAAAACCATGAAAAGTTCTTGTATTTGAAGATAAAATCTTTTTGCTTTGAAGAAGAAAGATCGAGCTGACTGAAATAAGTTCATTGGATGAAAACCAACAAAAATTGATAAGAACCACGAAAAGTCCTTGTATTTAAAGATAAAATCTTGCGCTATTAAAGAAAAAACTTCGAGCTCGCTGAAATATGTTCATTTGCTGAAAATCAACAAAACCACGAAAAGTTCTTGTATTTGAAGATAAAATCTTTTTGCTTTGAAGAAGAAACATCTTGGTGACTGAAATAAGTTCATGAGATGAAAACCAACAAAAATTGACGAGAAACACGAAAAGTTAATGTATTTTAAGATAAAATCTGACGCTATTAAAGAAAAAACTTCTCCCTCCCTGAAATATGTTCATTTGCTGAAAATCAACAAAACCACGAAAAGTTCTTGTATTTGAAGATAAAATCTTTTTGCTTTCAAGAAGAAAGATCTCGCTGACTGAAATAAGTTCATCAGATGAAAACCAACAAAAATTGACAAGAACCACGAAAAGTTCTTGTGTTTTAGGATAAAATCTGACACTATTAAAGAAAAAACTTCTCCCTCGTTGAAATATGTTCATTTGCTAAAAACCAACAAAACCACGAAAAGTTCTTGTATTTGAAGATAAAATCTTTTTGCTTTGAAGAAGAAACAAACTTGGTGACGGAAATAAGTTCATCAGATGAAAACCAACAAAAATTGACAAGAACCACGAAAAGTTCTTGTATTTTAAGATAAAATCTGACGCTATTAAAGAAAAATGTTCTCCCTCGCTGAAATATGTTCATTTGCTGAAAATCAACAAAACCATGAAAAGTTCTTGTATTTGAAGATAAAATCTTTTTGCTTTCAAGAAGAAAGATCGAGCTGACTGAAATAAGTTCATTGGATGAAAACCAACTAAAATTGATAAGAACCACGAAAAGTTCTTGTATTTTAAGATAAAATCTGACGCTATTAAAGAAAAAACTTCTTGCTCGCTGAAATATGTTCATTTGCTGAAAATCAACAAAACCATGAAAAGTTCCTGTATTTGAAGATAAAATCTTTTTGCTTTGAAGAAGAAAGATCGAGCTGACTGAAATAAGTTCATTGGATGAAAACCAACAAAAATTGATAAGAACCACGAAAAGTCCTTGTATTTTAAGATAAAATCTTGCGCTATTAAAGAAAAAACTTCTCGCTCGCTGAAATATGTTCATTTGCTGAAAACCAACAAAATCACGAAAAGTTCTTGTATTTGAAGATAAAATCTTTTTGCTTTGAAGAAGAAACATCTTGGTGACTGAAATAAGTTCATGAGATGAAAACCAACAAAAATTGACGAGAAACACGAAAAGTTAATGTATTTTAAGATAAAATCTTGCGCTATTAAAGAAAAAACTTCCAGCTCGCTGAAATATGTTCATTTGCTGAAAACCAACAAAACCACGAAAAGTTCTTGTATTTGAAGATAAAATCTTTTTGCTTTCCAGAAGAAAGATCCAGCTGACTGAAATAAGTTCATTAGATGAAAATCAACAAAAATTGACAAGAACCACGAACAGTTCTTGTATTTTAAGATAAAATCTGAGGCTATTAAAGAAAAAACTTCTAGCTCGCTGAAATATGTTCATTTGCTGAAAATCAACAAAACCACGAAAAGTTCTTGTATTTGAAGATAAAATCTATTTGCTTTGAAGAAGAAAGATCGAGGTGACTGAAATAAGTTCATCAGATGAAAACCAACAAAAATTGACAAGAACCACGAAAAGTTCTTGTGTTTTAGGATAAAATCTGAGGCTATTAAAGAAAAAACTTCTCGCTCGCTGAAATATGTTCATTTGCTGAAAATCAACAAAACCACGAAAAGTTGTTGTATTTGAAGATCGAATCTTTTTGCTTTGAAGAAGAAAGATCTGGGTGACTGAAATAAGTTCATTGGATGAAAACCAACAAAAATTGATAAGAACCACGAAAAGTCCTTGTATTTTAAGATAAAATCTTGCGCTATTAAAGAAAAAACTTCCAGCTCGCTGAAATATGTTCATTTGCTGAAAACCAACAAAACCACGAAAAGTTCTTGTATTTGAAGATCGAATCTTTTTGCTTTGAAGAAGAAAGATCTGGGTGACTGAAATAAGTTCATTGGATGAAAACCAACAAAAATTGACAAGAACCACGAAAAGTTCTTGTATTTTAAGATAAAATCTGACACTATTAAAGAAAAAACTTCTCCCTCGTTGAAATATGTTCATTTGCTGAAAACCAACAAAACCACGAAAAGTTCTTGTATTTGAAGATAAAATCTTTTTGCTTTGAAGAAGAAACAAACTTGGTGTCTGAAATAAGTTCATCAGATGAAAACCAACAAAAATTGACACGCACCACGAAAAGTTCTTGTATTTGAAGATAAAATCTTTTTGCTTTGAAGAAGAAAGATCGAGCTGACTGAAATAAGTTCATTCGATGAAAACCAACAAAAATTGACAAGAACCACGAAAAGTTCTTGCATTTTAGGTTAAAATCTGACGCTATTAAAGAAAAAACTTCTCCCTCCCTGAAATAGGTTCATTTGCTGAAAATCAACAAAACCACGAGAAGTTCTTGTATTTCAAGATAGAATCTTTTTGCTTTGAAGAAGAAAGCTCTGGGTGAGTGAAATAAGTTCATTGGATGAAAACCAACAAAAATTGATAAAAATCACGAAAAGTCCTTGTATTTTAAGATAAAATCTTGCGCTATTAAAGAAAAAACTTCCAGCTCGCTGAAATATGTTCATTTGCTGAAAACCAACAAAACCACGAAAAGTTCTTGTATTTGAAGATAAAATCTTTTTGCTTTCCAGAAGAAAGATCCAGCTGACTGAAATAAGTTCATTAGATGAAAATCAACAAAAATTGACAAGAACCACGAACAGTTCTTGTATTTTAAGATAAAATCTGAGGCTATTAAAGAAAAAACTTCTAGCTCGCTGAAATATGTTCATTTGCTGAAAATCAACAAAACCACGAAAAGTTCTTGTATTTGAAGATAAAATCTATTTGCTTTGAAGAAGAAAGATCGAGGTGACTGAAATAAGTTCATCAGATGAAAACCAACAAAAATTGACAAGAACCACGAAAAGTTCTTGTGTTTTAGGATAAAATCTGAGGCTATTAAAGAAAAAACTTCTCGCTCGCTGAAATATGTTCATTTGCTGAAAATCAACAAAACCACGAAAAGTTGTTGTATTTGAAGATCGAATCTTTTTGCTTTGAAGAAGAAAGATCTGGGTGACTGAAATAAGTTCATTGGATGAAAACCAACAAAAATTGATAAGAACCACGAAAAGTCCTTGTATTTTAAGATAAAATCTTGCGCTATTAAAGAAAAAACTTCCAGCTCGCTGAAATATGTTCATTTGCTGAAAACCAACAAAACCACGAAAAGTTCTTGTATTTGAAGATCGAATCTTTTTGCTTTGAAGAAGAAAGATCTGGGTGACTGAAATAAGTTCATTGGATGAAAACCAACAAAAATTGACAAGAACCACGAAAAGTTCTTGTATTTTAAGATAAAATCTGACACTATTAAAGAAAAAACTTCTCCCTCGTTGAAATATGTTCATTTGCTGAAAACCAACAAAACCACGAAAAGTTCTTGTATTTGAAGATAAAATCTTTTTGCTTTGAAGAAGAAACAAACTTGGTGTCTGAAATAAGTTCATCAGATGAAAACCAACAAAAATTGACACGCACCACGAAAAGTTCTTGTATTTGAAGATAAAATCTTTTTGCTTTGAAGAAGAAAGATCGAGCTGACTGAAATAAGTTCATTCGATGAAAACCAACAAAAATTGACAAGAACCACGAAAAGTTCTTGCATTTTAGGTTAAAATCTGACGCTATTAAAGAAAAAACTTCTCCCTCCCTGAAATAGGTTCATTTGCTGAAAATCAACAAAACCACGAGAAGTTCTTGTATTTCAAGATAGAATCTTTTTGCTTTGAAGAAGAAAGCTCTGGGTGAGTGAAATAAGTTCATTGGATGAAAACCAACAAAAATTGATAAAAATAACGAAAAGTCCTTGTATTTTAAGATAAAGTCTTGTGCTATCAAAGAAAAAACTTCTAGCTCGCTGAAATATGTTCATTTGCTGAAAACCAACAAAATCACGAAAAGTTCTTGTATTTGAAGATAAAATCTTTTTGCTTTGAAGAAGAAACAACTTGGTGACTGAAATCTGTTCATGAGATGAAAACCAACAAAAATTTACGACAACCACGAAAAGTTCTTGTATTTTAAGATAAAATCTTGCGCTATTAAAGAAAAAACTTCTAGCTCGCTGAAATATGTTCATTTGCTGAAAACCAACAAAACCACGAAAAGTTCTTGTATTTGAAGATAAAATCTTTTTGCTTTGAAGAAGGAAGATCTCGCTGACTGAAATAAGTTCATCAGATGAAAACCAACAAAAATTGACAAGAACCACGAAAAGTTCTTGTGTTTTAGGATAAAATCTGACGCTATTAAAGAAAAAACTTCTCCCTCGCTGAAATATGTTCATTTGCTGAAAATCAACAAAACCACGAAAAGTTCTTGTATTTGAAGACAGAATCTTTTTGCTTTGAAGAAGAAAGATCTGGGTGACTGAAATAAGTTCATTGGATGAAAACCAACAAAAATTGACAAGAACCACGAAAAGTTCTTGTATTCTAAGATAAAATCTGACACTATTAAAGAAAAAACTTCTCCCTCTCTGATTTATGTTCATTTGCTGAAAACCAACAAAACCACGAAAAGTTCTTGCATTTGAAGATAAAATCTTTTTGCTTTGAAGAAGAAAAAACTTGGTGACTGAAATAAGTTCATCAGATGAAAACCAACAACAATTGACACGAACCACGAAAAGTTCTTGTATTTGAAGATAAAATCTTTTTGCTTTGAAGAAGAAAGATCGAGCTGACTGAAATAAGTTCATTAGATGAAAACCAACAAAAATTGACAAGAACCACGAAAAGCTCTTGTAGTTTAGGATAAAATCTGACGCTATTAAAGAAAAAATTTCTCCCTCCCTGAAATTGGTTCATTTGCTGAAAATCAACAAAACCACGAAAAGTTCTTGTATTTGAAGATAAAATCTTTTTGCTTTGAAGAAGAAAGATCGAGCTGACTGAAATAAGTTCATCAGATGAAAACCAACAAAAATTGACAAGAACCACGAAAAGTTCTTGTATTTTAAGATAAAATCTTGCGCTATGAAAGAAAAAACTTCTAGCTCGCTGAAATATGTTCATTTGCTGAAAACCAACAAAATCACGAAAAGCTCTTGTATTTGAAGATAAAATCTTTTTGCTTTGAAGAAGAAAGATCCAGCTGACTGAAATAAGTTCATTGGATGAAAACCAACAAAAATTGATAAAAACCACGAAAAGTCCTTGTATTTTAAGATAAAGTCTTGCGCTATCAAAGAAAAAACTTCCAGCTCGCTGAAATATGTTCATTTGCTGAAAACCAACAAAATCACGAAAAGTTCTTGTATTTGAAGATAAAATCTTTTTGCTTTGAAGAACAAACATCTTGGTGACTGAAATAAGTTCATGAGATGAAAACCAACAAAAAATTACGAGAACCACGAAAAGTTCTTGTATTTTAAGATAAAATCTTGCGCTATTAAAGAAAAAACTTCTGGCTCGCTGAAATATGTTCATTTGCTGAAAACCAACAAAACCACGAAAAGTTCTTGTATTTGAAGATAAAATCTTTTTGCTTTGAAGAAGGAAGATCTCGCTGACTGAAATAAGTTCATCAGATGAAAACCAACAAAAATTGACAAGAACCACGAAAAGTTCTTGTGTTTTAGGATAAAATCTGACGCTATTAAAGAAAAAACTTCTCCCTCGCTGAAATATGTTCATTTGCTGAAAATCAACAAAACCACGAAAAGTTCTTGTATTTGAAGACAGAATCTTTTTGCTTTGAAGAAGAAAGATCGAGCTGACTGAAATAAGTTCATCAGATGAAAACCAACAAAAATTGACAAGAACCACGAAAAGTTCTTGTATTTTAAGATAAAATCTTGCGCTATTAAAGAAAAAACTTCGAGCTCGCTGAAATATGTTCATTTGCTGAAAACCAACAAAATCACGAAAAGCTCTTGTATTTGAAGATAAAATATTTTTGCTTTGAAGAAGAAAGATCCAGCTGACTGAAATAAGTTCATTGGATGAAAACCAACAAAAATTGACAAGAACCACGAAAAGTTCTTGTATTTTCAGATAAAATCTGACGCTATTAAAGAAAAATGTTCTCCCTCGCTGAAATATGTTCATTTGCTGAAAACCAACAAAACCACGAAAAGTTCTTGTATTTGAAGATAAAATCTTTTTGCTTTGAAGAAGAAAGATCTCGCTGACTCCAATAAGTTCATTGGATGAAAACCAACAAAAATTGACAAGAACCACGAAAAGTTCTTGTATTTTAAGATAAAATCTTGCGCTATTAAAAAAAAACTTCTTGCTCGCTGAAATATTTTCATTTGCTGAAAACCAACAAAACCACGTAAATTTCTTGTATTTGAAGATAAAATCTTTTTGCTTTGAAGAAGAAAGATCTGGGTGACTGAAATAAGTTCATTGGATGAAAACCAACAAAAATTGACAAGAACCACGAAAAGTTCTTGTATTTTAAGATAAAATCTAACACTATTAAAGAAAAAACTTCTCCCTCGCTGAAATATGTTCATTTGCTGAAAACCAACAAAACCACGAAAAGTTCTTGCATTTGAAGATAAAATCTTTTTGCTTTGAAGAAGAAAAAACTTGGTGACTGAAATAAGTTCATCAGATGAAAACCAACAAAAATTGACACGAACCACGAAAAGTTCTTGTATTTGAAGATAAAATCTTTTTGCTTTGAAGAAGAAAGATCGAGCTGACTGAAATAAGTTCATTAGATGAAAACCAACAAAAATTGACAAGAACCACGAAAAGCTCTTGTATTTTAGGATAAAATCTGACGCTATTAAAGAAAAAATTTCTCCCTCCCTGAAATAGGTTCATTTTCTGAAAATCAACAAAACCACGAGAAGTTCTTGTATTTGAAGATAAAATCTGACACTATTAAAGAAAAAACTTCTCCGTCGCTGAAATATGTTCATTTGCTGAAAATCAACAAAACCACGAAAAGTTCTTGTATTTGAAGATAAAATCTTTTTGCTTTGGAGAAGAAAGATCGAGGTGACTGAAATAAGTTCATCAGATGAAAACCAACAAAAATTGACAAGAACCACGAAAAGTTCTTGTATTTTAAGATAAAATCTTGCGCTATTAAAGAAAAAACTTCGAGCTCGCTGAAATATGTTCATTTGCTGAAAACCAACAAAATCACGAAAAGCTCTTGTATTTGAAGATAAAATCTTTTTGCTTTGAAGAAGAAACATCTTGGTGACTGAAACAAGTTCATGAGATGAAAAGCAACAAAAATTGACGAGAACCACGAAAAGTTCTTGTATTTTAAGATAAAATCCTGCGCTATTAAAGAAAAAACTTCTTGCTCGCTGAAATATGTTCATTTGCTGAAAATCAACAAAACCACGAAAAGTTCTTGTATTTAAAGATAAATTCTTTTTGCTTTGAAGAAGAAAGATCGAGGTGACTGAAATAAGTTCATTAGATGAAAACCAACAAAAATTGACAAGAACCACGAAAAGTTTTTGTATTTTAAGATAAAATCTTGCGCTATTAAAGAAAAAATTTCCAGCTCGCTGAAATATGTTCATTTGCTCAAAATCAACAAAACCATGAAAAGTTCTTGTATTTGAAGATAAAATCTTTTTTGCGTTGAAGAAGAAAGATCGAGGTGACTGAAATAAGTTCATTAGATGAAAACCAACAAAAATTGACAAGAACCACGAAAAGTTCTTGTATTTTAAGATAAAATCTGACGCTATTAAAGAAAAATCTTCGAGCTCGCTGAAATATGTTCATTTGCTGAAAATCAACAAAACCACGAAAAGTTCTTGTATTTGAAGATAAAATCTTTTTGCTTTGAAGAAGAAAGATCCAGCTGACTGAAATAAGTTCATTGGATGAAAACCAACAAAAATTGACAAGAACCACGAAAATTTCTTGTATTTTAAGATAAAATCTTGCGCTATTAAAAAAAAACTTCTTGCTCGCTGAAATATTTTCATTTGCTGAAAATCAACAAAACCACGAAAAGTTCTTGTATTTGAAGATAAAATCTTTTTGCTTTGAAGAAGAAAGATCGAGGTGACTGAAATGAGTTCATTAGATGAAAACCAACAAAAATTGACAAGAACCACGAAAAGTTCTTGTATTTTAAGATAAAATCTTTTTGCTTTGAAGAAGAAAGATCTGGCTGACTGAAATAAGTTCATTCGATGAAAACCAACAAAAATTGACAAGAACCACGAAAAGTTCTTGTATTTTAAGATAAAATCTGACACTATTAACGAAAAAACTTCCAACTCAATGAAATATGTTCATTTGCTGAAAACCAACAAAACCACGAAAAGTTCTTGTATTTGAAGATAAAATCTTTTTGCTTTGAAGAAGAAAGAGCGAGGTGACTGAAATAAGTTCATCAGATGAAAACCAACAAAAATTGACAAGAACCACGAAAAGTTCTTCTATTTTAAGATAAAGTCTGAGGCTATTAAAGAAAAAACTTCTTGCTCGCTGAAATATGTTCATTTGCTGAAAATCAACAAAACAACGAAAAGTTCTTGTATTTAAAGATAAAATCTTTTTGCTTTGGAGAAGAAAGATCGAGGTGACTGAAATAAGTTCATCAGATGAAAACCAACAAAAATTGACAAGAACCACGAAAAGTTATTGTATTTTAAGATAAAATCTGAGGCTATTAAAGAAAAAACTTCTTGCTCGCTGAAATATGTTCATTTGCTGAAAATCAACAAAACCACGAAAAGTTGTTGTATTTGAAGATAGAATCTTTTTGCTTTGAAGAAGAAAGATCTCGCTGACTGAAATAAGTTCATCAGATGAAAACCAACAAAAATTGACAAGAACCACGAAAAGTTCTTGTATTTTAGGATAAAATCTGACGCTATTAAAGAAAAAACTTCTCCCTCGCTGAAATATGTTCATTTGCTGAAAACCAACAAAACCACGAAAAGTTCTTGTACTTGAAGATAAAATCTTTTTGCTTTGAAGAAGAAAGAACTTGGTGACTGAAATAAGTTCATCAGATGAAAACCAACAAAAATTGACACGAACCACGAAAAGTTCTTGTATTTGAAGATAAAATCTTTTTGCTTTGAAGAAGAAAGATCCAGCTGACTGAAATAAGTTCATTGGATGAAAACCAACAAAAATTGACAGGAACCACGAAAAGTTCTTGTATTTTAAGATAAAATCTTGCGCTATTAAAAAAAAACTTCTTGCTCGCTGAAATATTTTCATTTGCTGAAAACCAACAAAAAAAAGTAAAGTTCTTGTATTTGAAGATAAAATCTTTTTGCTTTGAAGAAGAAAGATCTGGCTGACTGAAATAAGTTCATTGGATGAAAACCAACAGAAATTGACAAGAACCACGTAAAGTTCTTGTATTTTAAGATAAAATCTGACACTATTAAAGAAAAAACTTCTCCGTCGCTGAAATATGTTCATTTGCTGAAAATCAACAAAACCACAAAAAGTTCTTGTATTTGAAGATAAAATCTTTTTGCTTTGGAGAAGAAAGATCGAGGTGACTGAAATAAGTTCATCAGATGAAAACCAACAAAAATTGACAAGAACCACGAAAAGTTCTTGTATTTTAAGATAAAATCTGAGGCTATTAAAGAAAAAACTTCTTGCTCGCTGAAATATGTTGATTTGCTGAAAATCAACAAAACCACGAAAAGTTCTTGTATTTGAAGATAGAATCTTTTTGCTTTGAAGAAGAAAGATCTCACTGACTGAAATAAGTTCATCAGATGAAAACCAACAAAAATTGACAAGAACCACGAAAAGTTCTTGTATTTTAGGATAAAATCTGACGCTATTAAAGAAAAAACTTCTCCCTCGCTGAAATATGTTCATTTGCTGAAAACCAACAAAACCACAAAAAGTTCTTGTACTTGAAGATAAAATCTTTTTGCTTTGAAGAAGAAAGTACTTGGTGACTGAAATAAGTTCATCAGATGAAAACCAACAAAAATTGACACGAACCACGAAAAGTTCTTGTATTTGAAGATAAAATCTTTTTGCTTTGAAGAAGAAAGATCCAGCTGACTGAAATAAGTTCATTGGATGAAAACCAACAAAAATTGACAAGAACCACGAAAAGTTCTTGTAGTTTAAGATAAAATCTTGCGCTATTATAGAAAAAACTTCTCGCTCGCTGAAATATGTTCATTTGCTGAAAACGAACAAAACCACGTAAAGTTCTTGTATTTGAAGATAAAATCTTTTTGCTTTGAAGAAGAAAGATCGAGGTGACTGAAATAAGTTCATCAGATGAAAACCAACAAAAATTGACAAGAACCACGAAAAGTTCTTGCATTTGAAGATAAAATCTTGTGCTATTAAAGAAAAAACTTCCAGCTCGCTGAAATATGTTCATTTGCTGAAAATTAGCAAAACCATGAAAAGTTCTTGTATTTGAAGATAAAATCTTTTTTGCGTTGAAGAAGAAAGATCGAGGTGACTGAAATAAGTTACTTAGATGAAAACCAACAAAAATTGACAAGAACCACGAAAAGTTCTTGTATTTTAAGATAAAATCTGACGCTATTCAAGAAAAAACTTCGAGCTCGCTGAAATATGTTCATTTGCTGAAAATCAACAAAACCACAAAAAGTTCTTGTATTTGAAGATAAAATCTTTTTGCTTTGAATAAGAAAGATCCAGCTGACTGAAATAAGTTCATTGGATGAAAACCAACAAAAATTGACAAGAAACACGAAAAGTTCTTGTATTTTAAGATAAAATCTGACGCTATTAAAGAAAAATGTTCTCCCTCGCTGAAATATGTTCATTTGCTGAAAACCAACAAAACCACGTAAAGTTCTTGTATTTGAAGAGAAAATCTTTTTGCTTTGAAGAAGAAAGATCCAGCTGACTGAAATAAGTTCATTGGATGAAAACCAAGAAAAATTGACAAGAACCACGAAACGTTCTTGTATTTTAAGATAAAATCTGACGCTATTAAAGAAAAAACTTCTTGCTCGCTGAAATATGTTCATTTGCTGAAAATCAACAAAACCACGAAAACTTCTTGTATTTCAAGATAAAATCTTTTTGCTTTGAAGAAGAAAGATCGAGGTGACTGAAATAAGTTCATTAGATGAAAAACAAAAAAAATTGACAAGAACCACGAAAAGTTCTTGTATTTTAAGATAAAATCTGACGCTATTAAAGAAAAAACTTCTCCCTCCCTGAAATATGTTCATTTGCTGAAAATCAACAAAACCACGAGAAGTTCTTGTATTTGAAGATAGAATCTTTTTGCTTTGAAGAAGAAAGTTCTGGGTGAGTGAAATAAGTTCATTGGATGAAAACCAACAAAAATTGACAAGAACCACGAAAAGTTCTTGTGTTTTAGGACAAAATCTGACGCTATTAAAGAAAAAACTTCTCGCTCGCTGAAATATGTTCGTTTGCTGAAAATCAACAAAACCACGAAAAGTTCTTGTATTTGAAGATAGAATCTTTTTGCTTTGAAGAAGAAAGATCTGGGTGACTGAAATAAGTTCATTGGATGAAAACCAACAAAAATTGACAAGAACCACGAAAAGTTCTTGTATTTTAAGATAAAATCTGACACTATTAAAGAAAAAACTTCTCCCTCGTTGAAATATGTTCATTTGCTGAAAACCAACAAAACCACGAAAAGTTCTTGTATTTGAAGATAAAATCTTTTTGCTTTGAAGAAGAAAAAACTTGGTGACTGAAATAAGTTCATCAGATGAAAACCAACAAAAATTTACACGAACCACGAAAAGTTCTTGTGTTTGAAGATAAAATCTTTTTGATTTGAAGAAGAAAGATCCAGCTGACTGAAATAAGTTCATTAGATGAAAATCAACAAAAATTGACAAGAACCACGAACAGTTCTTGTATTTTAAGATAAAATCTGAGGCTATTAAAGAAAAAACTTCTAGCTGGCTGAAATATGTTCATTTGCTGAAAATCAACAAAACCACGAAAAGTTCTTGTATTTGAAGATAAAATCTTTTTGCTTTGGAGAAGAAAGATCGAGGTGACTGAAATAAGTTCATCAGATGAAAACCAACAAAAGTTGACAAGAACCACGAACAGTTCTTGTATTTTAAGATAAAATCTGAGGCTATTAAAGAAAAAACTTCTAGCTGGCTGAAATATGTTCATTTGCTGAAAATCAACAAAACCACGAAAAGTTCTTGTATTTGAAGATAAAATCTTTTTGCTTTGAAGAAGAATGATCTCGCTGACTGAAATAAGTTCATCAGATGAAAACCAACAAAAATTGACAAGAACCACGAAAAGTTCTTGTGTTTTAGGATAAAATCTGACGCTATTAAAGAAAAAACTTCTCGCTCGCTGAAATATGTTCATTTGCTGAAAATCAACAAAACCACGAAAAGTTCTTGTATTTGAAGATAGAATCTTTTTGCTTTGAAGAAGAAAGATCTGGGTGACTGAAATAAGTTCATTGGATGAAAACCAACAAAAATTGACAAGAAACACGAAAAGTTCTTGTATTTTAAGATAAAATCTTGCGCTATTAAAGAAAAAACTTCTAGCTCGCTGAAATATGTTCATTTGCTGAAAACCAACAAAACCACGACAAGTTCTTGTATTTGAAGATAAAATCTTTTTGCTTTCAAGAAGAAAGATCCAGCTGACTTAAATAAGTTCATTAGATGAAAATCAACAAAAATTGACAAGAACCACGAACAGTTCTTGTATTTTAAGATAAAATCTGAGGCTGTTAAAGAAAAAACTTCTAGCTCGCTGAAATATGTTCATTTGCTGAAAATCAACAAAACCACGAAAAGTTCTTGTATTTGAAGATAAAATCTTTTTGCTTTGAAGAAGAAAGATCGAGGTGACTGAAATAAGTTCATCAGATGAAAACCAACAAAAATTGACAAGAACCACGAAAAGTTCTTCTATTTTAAGATAAAATCTGAGGCTATTAAAGAAAAAACTTCTCCCTCGCTGAAATATGTTCATTTGCTGAAAATCAACAAAACCACGAAAAGTTCTTGTATTTGAAGATAAAATATTTTTGCTTTGAAGAAGAAAGATCTCGCTGACTGAAATAAGTTCATTCGATGAAAATCAACAAAAATTGACAAGAACCACGAAAAGTTCTTGTATTTTAGGATAAAATCTGACGCTATTAAAGAAAAAACTTCTTGCTCGCTGAAATATGTTCATTTGCTGAAAATCAACAAAACTACGAAAAGTTCTTGTATTTGAAGATAAAATCTTTTTGCTTTGAAGAAGAAAGATCTAGCTGACTGAAATAAGTTCATTCGATCAAAACCATCAAAAATTGACAAGAACCACGAAAAGTTCTTGTATTTTAAGATAAAATCTGACGCTATTAAAGAAAAAACTTCTCGCTCGCTGAAATATGGTCATTTGCTGAAAATCAACAAAACCACGAAAAGTTCTTGTATTTGAAGATAAAATCTTTTTGCTTTGAAGAAGAAAGATCTCGCTGACTGATATAAGTTCATTAGATGAAAACCAACAAAAATTGACAAGAACCACGAAAAGTTCTTGTATTTTAGGATAAAATCTGATGCTATTAAAGACAAAACTTCCAGCTCGCTGAAATATGTTCATTTGCTGAAAATCAACAAAACCATGAAAAGTTCTTGTATTTGAAGATAAAATCTTTTGCTTTGAAGAAGAAAGATCTCGCTGACTGAAATAAGTTCATCAGATGAAAACCAACAAAAATTGACAAGAACCACGAAAATTTCTTGTGTTTTAGGATAAAATCTGACGCTATTAAAGAAAAAACTTCTCGCTCACTGAAATATGTTCATTTGCTGAAAATCAACAAAACCACGAAAAGTTCTTGTATTTGAAGATAAAATCTTTTTGCTTTGAAGAAAAAGATCTGGGTGACTGAAATAAGTTCATTGGATGAAAACCAACAAAAATTGACAAGAACCACGAAAAGTTCTTGTATTTTAAGATAAAATCTGACACTATTAAAGAAAAAACTTCTCCCTCGTTGAAATATGTTCATTTGCTGAAAACCAACAAAACCACGAAAAGTTCTTGTATTTGAAGATAAAATCTTTTTGCTTCGAAGAAGAAAAAACTTGGTGACTGAAATAAGTTCATCAGATGAAAACCAACAAAAATTGACACGAACCACGAAAAGTTCTTGTATTTGAAGATAAAATCTTTTTGCTTTGAAGAAGAAAGATCGAGCTGACTGAAATAAGTTCATAAGACGAAAACCAACAAAAATTGACAAGAACCACGAAAAGTTCTTGTATTTTAGGATAAAATCTGACGCTATTAAAGAAAAAACTTCTCCCTCCCTGAAATATGTTCATTTGCTGAAAATCAACAAAACCACGAGAAGTTCTTGTATTTGAAGATAGAATCTTTTTGCTTTGAAGAAGAAAGCTCTGGGTGAGTGAAATAAGTTCATTGGATGAAAACCAACAAAAATTGACAAGAACCACGAAAAGTTCTTGTGTTTTAGGACAAAATCTGACGCTATTAAAGAAAAAACTTCTCGCTCGCTGAAATATGTTCATTTGCTGAAAATCAACAAAACCACGAAAAGTTCTTGTATTTGAAGATAGAATCTTTGTGCTTTGAAGAAGAAAGATCTGGGTGACTGAAATAAGTTCATTGGATGAAAACCAACAAAAATTGACAAGAACCACGAAAAGTTCTTGTATTTTAAGATAAAATCTGACACTATTAAAGAAAAAACTTCTCCCTCGTTGAAATATGTTCATTTGCTGAAAACCAACAAAACCACGAAAAGTTCTTGTATTTGAAGATAAAATCTTTTTGCTTTGAAGAAGAAAAAACTTGGTGACTGAAATAAGTTCATTGGACGAAAACCAACAAAAATTGACAAGAACCACGAAAAGTTCTTGTATTTTAAGAGAAAATCTGACACTATTAAAGAAAAAACTTCTCCGTCCCTGAAATATGTTCATTTGCTGAAAATCAACAAAACCACGAAAAGTTCTTGTATTTGAAGATAAAATCTTTTTGCTTTGGAGAAGAAAGATCGAGGTGACTGAAATAAGTTCATCAGATGAAAACCAACAAAAATTGACAAGAACCACGAAAAGTTCTTGTATTTTAAGATAAAATCTTGCGCTATTAAAGAAAAAACTTCCAGCTCGCTGAAATATGTTCATTTGCTGAAAATCAACAAAACCATGAAAAGTTCTTGTATTTGAAGATAAAATCTTTTTTGCTTTGAAGAAGAAAGATCGAGGTGACTGAAATAAGTTCATTAGATGAAAACCAACAAAAATTGACAAGAACCACGAAAAGTTCTTGTATTTTAAGATAAAATCTGACGCTATTAAAGAAAAAACTTCTCGCTCGCTGAAATATGTTCATTTATTGAAAATCAACAAAACCACGAAAAGTTCTTGTATTTGAAGATAAAATCTTTTTGCTTTGGAGAAGGAAGATCGAGGTGACTGAAATAAGTTCATCAGATGAAAACCAACAAAAATTGACAAGAACCACGAAAAGTTCTTCTATTTTAAGATAAAATCTGAGGCTATTAAAGAAAAAACATCTTGCTCGCTGAAATATGTTCATTTGCTGAAAATCAACAAAACCACGAAAAGTTCTTGTATTTGAAGATAAAATCTTTTTGCTTTGAAGAAGAATGATCTCGCTGACTGAAATAAGTTCATCAGATGAAAACCAACAAAAATTGACAAGAACCACGAAAAGTTCTTGTATTTGAAGATAAAATCTGACACTATTAAAGAAAAAACTTCTCCCTCGCTGAAATATGTTCATTTGCTGAAAACCAACAAAAACAAGAAATGTTCTTCTATTTGAAGATAAAATCTTTTTGCTTTGAAGAAGAAAGTTCGAGCTGACTGAAATAAGTTCATTAGACGAAAACCAACAAAAATTGACAAGAACCACGAAAAGTTCTTGTGTTTTAGGATAAAATCTGACGCTATTAAAGAAAAAACTTCTCGCTCGCTGAAATATGTTCATTTGCTGAAAATCAACAAAACCACGAAAAGTTCTTGTATTTGAAGATAGAATCTTTTTGCTTTGAAGAAGAAAGATCTGGGTGACTGAAATAAGTTCATTGGATGAAAACCAACAAAAATTGACAAGAACCACGAAAAGTTCTTGTATTTTAAGATAAAATCTGACACTATTAAAGAAAAAACTTCTCCCTCGTTGAAATATGTTCATTTGCTGAAAACCAACAAAACCACGAAAAGTTCTTGTATTTGAAGATAAAATCTTTTTGCTTTGAAGAAGAAAAAACTTGGTGACTGAAATAAGTTCATCAGATGAAAACCAACAAAAATTGACACGAACCACGAAAAGTTCTTGTGTTTGAAGATAAAATCTTTTTGCTTTGAAGAAGAAAGATCGAGCTGACTGAAATAAGTTCATTGGACGAAAACCAACAAAAATTGACAAGAACCACGAAAAGTTCTTGTATTTTAAGAGGAAATCTGACACTATTAAAGAAAAAACTTCTCCGTCGCTGAAATATGTTCATTTGCTGAAAATCAACAAAACCACGAAAAGTTCTTGTATTTGAAGATAAAATCTTTTCGCTTTGGAGAAGAAAGATCGAGGTGACTGAAATAAGTTCATCAGATGAAAACCAACAAAAATTGACAAGAACCACGAAAAGTTCTTGTATTTTAAGATAAAATCTTGCGCTATTAAAGAAAAAACTTCCAGCTCGCTGAAATATGTTCATTTGCTGAAAATCAACAAAATCATGAAAAGTTCTTGTATTTGAAGATAAAATCTTTTTTGCGTTGAAGAAGAAAGATCGAGGTGACTGAAATAAGTTCATTAGATGAAAACCAACAAAAATTGACAAGAACCACGAAAAGTTCTTGTATTTTAAGATAAAATCTGACGCTATTAAAGAAAAAACTTCTCGCTCGCTGAAATATGTTCATTTGCTGAAAATCAACAAAACCACGAAAAGTTCTTGTATTTGAAGATAGAATCTTTTTGCTTTGAAGAAGAAAGATCTGGGTGACTGAAATAAGTTCATTGGATGAAAACCAACAAAAATTGACAAGAACCACGAAAAGTTCTTGCATTTGAAGATAAAATCTGACACAATTAAAGAAAAAACTTCTCCCTCGCTGAAATATGTTCATTTGCTGAAAACCAACAAAACCACGAAATGTTCTTCTATTTGAAGATAAAATCTTTTTGCTTTGAAGAAGAAAAAACTTGGTGACTGAAATAAGTTCATCAGATGAAAACCAACAAAAATTGACACGAACCACGAAAAGTTCTTGTATTTGAAGATAAAATCTTTTTGCTTTGAAGAAGAAAGATCCAGCTGACTGAAATAAGTTCATTGGATGAAAACCAACAAAAATTGACAAGAACCACGAAAAGTTCTTGTATTTTAAGATAAAATCTGACGCTATTAAAGAAAAATGTTCTCCCTCGCTGAAATGTGTTCATTTGCTGAAAATCAACAAAACCATGAAAAGTTCTTGTATTTGAAGATAAAATCTTTTTTGCGTTGAAGAAGAAAGATCGAGGTGACTGAAATAAGTTCATTGATGAAAACCAACAAAAATTGACAAGAACCACGAAAAGATCTTGTATTTTAAGATAAAATCTTGCGCTATTAAAGAAAAAACTTCCAGCTCGCTGAAATATGTTCATTTGCTGAAAATCAACAAAACCATGAAAAGTTCTTGTATTTGAAGATAAAATCTTTTTTGCGTTGAAGAAGAAAGATCGAGGTGACTGAAATAAGTTCATTAGATGAAAACCAACAAAAATTGACAAGAACCACGAAAAGTTCTTGTATTTTAAGATAAAATCTGACGCTATTGAAGAAAAAACTTCCAGCTCGCTGAAATATGTTCATTTGCTGAAAATCAACAAAACCACGAAAAGTTCTTGCATTTGAAGATATAATCTTTTTGCTTTCAAGAAGAAAGATCCAGCTGACTGAAGTAAGTTCATTAGATGAAAATCAACAAAAATTGACAAGAACCACGAACAGTTCTTGTATTTTAAGATAAAATCTGAGGCTATTAAAGAAAAAACTGCTAGCTCGATGAAATATGTTCATTTGCTGAAAATCAACAAAACCACGAAAAGTTCTTGTATTTGAAGATAAAATCTTTTTGCTTTGGAGAAGGAAGATCGAGGTGACTGAAATAAGTTCATCAGATGAAAACCAACAAAAATTGACAAGAACCACGAAAAGTTCTTCTATTTTAAGATAAAATCTGAGGCTATTAAAGAAAAAACTTCTTGCTCGCTGCAATATGTTCATTTGCTGAAAATCAACAAAACCACGAAAACTTCTTGTATTTGAAGATAAAATCTTTTGCTTTGAAGAAGAATGATCTCGCTGACTGAAATAAGTTCATCAGATGAAAACCAACAAAAATTGACAAGAACCACGAAAAGTTCTTGTATTTTAGGATAAAATCTGACGCTATTAAAGAAAAAACTTCTCCCTCCCTGAAATAGGTTCATTTGCTGAAAATCAACAAAACCACGAAAAGTTCTTGTATTTGAAGATAAAATCTTTTTGCTTTGAAGAAGAAAGATCGAGGTGACTGAAATAAGTTCATCAGATGAAAACCAACAAAAATTGACAAGAATCACGAAAAGTTCTTATATTTTAAGGTAAAATCTGACGCTATTAAAGAAAAAACTTCTCGCTCGCTGAAATATGTTCATTTGCTGAAAATCAACAAAACCACGAAAAGTTCTTGTATTTGAAGATAGAATCTTTTTGCTTTGAAGAAGAAAGATCTGGGTGACTGAAATAAGTTCATTGGATGAAAACCAACAAAAATTGACAAGAACCACGAAAAGTTCTTGTATTTTAAGATAAAATCTGACACTATTAAAGAAAAAACTTCTCCCTCGTTGAAATATGTTCATTTGCTGAAAACCAACAAAACCACGAAAAGTTCTTGTATTTGAAGATAAAATCTTTTTGCTTTGAAGAAGAAAAAACTTGGTGACTGAAATAAGTTCATCAGATGAAAACCAACAAAAATTGACACGAACCACGAAAAGTTCTTGTGTTTGAAGATAAAATCTTTTTGCTTTGAAGAAGAAAGATCGAGCTGACTGAAATAAGTTCATTGGACGAAAACCAACAAAAATTGACAAGAACCACGAAAAGTTCTTGTATTTTAAGAGGAAATCTGACACTATTAAAGAAAAAACTTCTCCGTCGCTGAAATATGTTCATTTGCTGAAAATCAACAAAACCACGAAAAGTTCTTGTATTTGAAGATAAAATCTTTTCGCTTTGGAGAAGAAAGATCGAGGTGACTGAAATAAGTTCATCAGATGAAAACCAACAAAAATTGACAAGAACCACGAAAAGTTCTTGTATTTTAAGATAAAATCTTGCGCTATTAAAGAAAAAACTTCCAGCTCGCTGAAATATGTTCATTTGCTGAAAATCAACAAAATCATGAAAAGTTCTTGTATTTGAAGATAAAATCTTTTTTGCGTTGAAGAAGAAAGATCGAGGTGACTGAAATAAGTTCATTAGATGAAAACCAACAAAAATTGACAAGAACCACGAAAAGTTCTTGTATTTTAAGATAAAATCTGACGCTATTAAAGAAAAAACTTCTCGCTCGCTGAAATATGTTCATTTGCTGAAAATCAACAAAACCACGAAAAGTTCTTGTATTTGAAGATAGAATCTTTTTGCTTTGAAGAAGAAAGATCTGGGTGACTGAAATAAGTTCATTGGATGAAAACCAACAAAAATTGACAAGAACCACGAAAAGTTCTTGCATTTGAAGATAAAATCTGACACAATTAAAGAAAAAACTTCTCCCTCGCTGAAATATGTTCATTTGCTGAAAACCAACAAAACCACGAAATGTTCTTCTATTTGAAGATAAAATCTTTTTGCTTTGAAGAAGAAAAAACTTGGTGACTGAAATAAGTTCATCAGATGAAAACCAACAAAAATTGACACGAACCACGAAAAGTTCTTGTATTTGAAGATAAAATCTTTTTGCTTTGAAGAAGAAAGATCCAGCTGACTGAAATAAGTTCATTGGATGAAAACCAACAAAAATTGACAAGAACCACGAAAAGTTCTTGTATTTTAAGATAAAATCTGACGCTATTAAAGAAAAATGTTCTCCCTCGCTGAAATGTGTTCATTTGCTGAAAATCAACAAAACCATGAAAAGTTCTTGTATTTGAAGATAAAATCTTTTTTGCGTTGAAGAAGAAAGATCGAGGTGACTGAAATAAGTTCATTGATGAAAACCAACAAAAATTGACAAGAACCACGAAAAGATCTTGTATTTTAAGATAAAATCTTGCGCTATTAAAGAAAAAACTTCCAGCTCGCTGAAATATGTTCATTTGCTGAAAATCAACAAAACCATGAAAAGTTCTTGTATTTGAAGATAAAATCTTTTTTGCGTTGAAGAAGAAAGATCGAGGTGACTGAAATAAGTTCATTAGATGAAAACCAACAAAAATTGACAAGAACCACGAAAAGTTCTTGTATTTTAAGATAAAATCTGACGCTATTGAAGAAAAAACTTCCAGCTCGCTGAAATATGTTCATTTGCTGAAAATCAACAAAACCACGAAAAGTTCTTGCATTTGAAGATATAATCTTTTTGCTTTCAAGAAGAAAGATCCAGCTGACTGAAGTAAGTTCATTAGATGAAAATCAACAAAAATTGACAAGAACCACGAACAGTTCTTGTATTTTAAGATAAAATCTGAGGCTATTAAAGAAAAAACTGCTAGCTCGATGAAATATGTTCATTTGCTGAAAATCAACAAAACCACGAAAAGTTCTTGTATTTGAAGATAAAATCTTTTTGCTTTGGAGAAGGAAGATCGAGGTGACTGAAATAAGTTCATCAGATGAAAACCAACAAAAATTGACAAGAACCACGAAAAGTTCTTCTATTTTAAGATAAAATCTGAGGCTATTAAAGAAAAAACTTCTTGCTCGCTGCAATATGTTCATTTGCTGAAAATCAACAAAACCACGAAAACTTCTTGTATTTGAAGATAAAATCTTTTGCTTTGAAGAAGAATGATCTCGCTGACTGAAATAAGTTCATCAGATGAAAACCAACAAAAATTGACAAGAACCACGAAAAGTTCTTGTATTTTAGGATAAAATCTGACGCTATTAAAGAAAAAACTTCTCCCTCCCTGAAATAGGTTCATTTGCTGAAAATCAACAAAACCACGAAAAGTTCTTGTATTTGAAGATAAAATCTTTTTGCTTTGAAGAAGAAAGATCGAGGTGACTGAAATAAGTTCATCAGATGAAAACCAACAAAAATTGACAAGAATCACGAAAAGTTCTTATATTTTAAGGTAAAATCTGAGGCTATTAAAGAAAAAACTTATTGCTCGCTGAAATATGTTCATTTGCTGAAAGTCAACAAAACCACGAAAAGTTCTTGTATTTGAAGATAAAATCTTTTTGCTTAGAAGAAGAAATATCTCGCTGACTGAAATAAGTTCATCAGATGAAAACCAACAAAAATTGACAAGAACCACGAAAAGTTCTTGTATTTTAAGATAAAATCTGACGCTATTAAAGAAAAAACTTCTCGCTCGCTGAAATATGTTAATTTGCTGAAAATCAACAAAACCACAAAAAGTTCTTGTATTTGAAGATAGAATCTTTTTGATTTGAAGAAGAAAGATCTGGGTGAGTGAAATAAGTTAATTGGATGAAAACCAACAAAAATTGACAAGAACCGCGAAAAGTTCTTGTATTTGAAGATAAAATCTGACACTATTAAAGAAAAAACTTCTCCCTCGCTGAAATATGTTCATTTGCTGAAAATCAACAAAAACACGAAAAGTTCTTGTATTTTAAGATAAAATCTGACGCTATTAAAGAAAAATCTTCTCCCTCGCTGAAATATGTTCATTTGCTGAAAATCAACAAAACCACGAAAAGTTCTTGCATTTGAAGATAAAATCTTTTTGCTTTCAAGAAGAAAGATCCAGCTGACTGAAGTAAGTTCATTCGATGAAAATCAACAAAAATTGACAAGACCCACGAACAGTTCTTGTATTTTAAGATAAAATCTGAGGCTATTAAAGAAAGAACTGCTAGCTCGATGAAATATGTTCATTTGCTGAAAATCAACAAAACCACGAAAAATTCTTGTATTTGAAGATAAAATCTTTTTGCTTTGGAGAAGGAAGATCGAGGTGACTGAAATAAGTTCATCAGATGAAAACCAACAAAAATTGACAAGAACCACGAAAAGTTCTTCTATTTTAAGATAAAATCTGACACTATTAAAGAAAAAACTTCTCCGTCGCTGAAATATGTTCATTTGCTGAAAATCAACAAAACCACGAAAAGTTCTTGTATTTGAAGATAAAATCTTTTTGCTTTGGAGAAGAAAGATCGAGGTGACTGAAATAAGTTCATCAGATGAAAACCAACAAAAATTGACAAGAACCACGAAAAGTTCTTGTATTTTAAGACAAAATCTTGCGCTATTAAAGAAAAAACTTCCAGCTCGCTGAAATATGTTCATTTGCTGAAAATCGACAAAACCATGAAAAGTTCTTGTATTTGAAGATAAAATCTTTTTTGCGTTGAAGAAGAAAGATCGAGGTGACTGAAATAAGTTCACTAGATGAAAACCAACAAAAATTGACAAGAACCACGAAAAGTTCTTGTATTTTAAGATAAAATCTGACGCTATTAAAGAAAAATCTTCTCCCTCGCTGAAATAGGTTCATTTGCTGAAAATCAACAAAACCACGAAAAGTTCTTGCATTTGAAGATAAAATCTTTTTGCTTTCAAGAAGAAAGATCCAGCTGACTGAAATAAGTTCATTAGATGAAAATCAACAAAAATTGACAAGAACCACGAACAGTTCTTGTATTTCAAGATAAAATCTGAGGCTATTAAAGAAAAAACTGCTAGCTCGATGAAATATGTTCATTTGCTGAAAATCAACAAAACCACGAAAAGTTCTTGTATTTGAAGATAAAATCTTTTTGCTTTGGAGAAGGGAGATCGAGGTGACTGAAATAAGTTCATCAGATGAAAACCAACAAAAATTGACAAGAACCACGAAAAGTTCTTCTATTTTAAGATAAAATCTGAGGCTATTAAAGAAAAAACTTCTTGCTCGCTGCAATATGTTCATTTGCTGAAAATCAACAAAACCACGAAAACTTCTTGTATTTGAAGATAAAATCTTTTTGCTTTGAAGAAGAATGATCTCGCTGACTGAAATAAGTTCATCAGATGAAAACCAACAAAAATTGACAAGAACCACGAAAAGTTCTTGTATTTTAGGATAAAATCTGACGCTATTAAAGAAAAAACTTCTCCCTCCCTGAAATAGGTTCATTTGCTGAAAATCAACAAAACCACGAAAAGTTCTTGTATTTGAAGATAAAATCTTTTTGCTTTGAAGAAGAAAGATCGAGGTGACTGAAATAAGTTCATCAGATGAAAACCAACAAAAATTGACAAGAATCACGAAAAGTTCTTATATTTTAAGGTAAAATCTGAGGCTATTAAAGAAAAAACTTCTTGCTCGCTGAAATATGTTCATTTGCTGAAAGTCAACAAAACCACGAAAAGTTCTTGTATTTGAAGATAAAATCTTTTTGCTTTGAAGAAGAAATATCTCGCTGACTGAAATAAGTTCATCAGATGAAAACCAACAAAAATTGACAAGAACCACGAAAAGTTCTTGTATTTTAAGATAAAATCTGACGCTATTAAAGAAAAAACTTCTCGCTCGCTGAAATATGTTAATTTGCTGAAAATCAACAAAACCACAAAAAGTTCTTGTATTTGAAGATAGAATCTTTTTGATTTGAAGAAGAAAGATCTGGGTGAGTGAAATAAGTTAATTGGATGAAAACCAACAAAAATTGACAAGAACCACGAAAAGTTCTTGCATTTGAAGATAAAATCTGACACTATTAAAGAAAAAACTTCTCCCTCGCTGAAATATGTTCATTTGCTGAAAATCAACAAAAACACGAAAAGTTCTTGTATTTTAAGATAAAATCTGACGCTATTAAAGAAAAATCTTCTCCCTCGCTGAAATATGTTCATTTGCTGAAAATCAACAAAACCACGAAAAGTTCTTGCATTTGAAGATAAAATCTTTTTGCTTTCAAGAAGAAAGATCCAGCTGACTGAAGTAAGTTCATTCGATGAAAATCAACAAAAATTGACAAGACCCACGAACAGTTCTTGTATTTTAAGATAAAATCTGAGGCTATTAAAGAAAGAACTGCTAGCTCGATGAAATATGTTCATTTGCTGAAAATCAACAAAACCACGAAAAATTCTTGTATTTGAAGATAAAATCTTTTTGCTTTGGAGAAGGAAGATCGAGGTGACTGAAATAAGTTCATCAGATGAAAACCAACAAAAATTGACAAGAACCACGAAAAGTTCTTCTATTTTAAGATAAAATCTGACACTATTAAAGAAAAAACTTCTCCGTCGCTGAAATATGTTCATTTGCTGAAAATCAACAAAACCACGAAAAGTTCTTGTATTTGAAGATAAAATCTTTTTGCTTTGGAGAAGAAAGATCGAGGTGACTGAAATAAGTTCATCAGATGAAAACCAACAAAAATTGACAAGAACCACGAAAAGTTCTTGTATTTTAAGACAAAATCTTGCGCTATTAAAGAAAAAACTTCCAGCTCGCTGAAATATGTTCATTTGCTGAAAATCGACAAAACCATGAAAAGTTCTTGTATTTGAAGATAAAATCTTTTTTGCGTTGAAGAAGAAAGATCGAGGTGACTGAAATAAGTTCACTAGATGAAAACCAACAAAAATTGACAAGAACCACGAAAAGTTCTTGTATTTTAAGATAAAATCTGACGCTATTAAAGAAAAATCTTCTCCCTCGCTGAAATATGTTCATTTGCTGAAAATCAACAAAACCACGAAAAGTTCTTGCATTTGAAGATAAAATCTTTTTGCTTTCAAGAAGAAAGATCCAGCTGACTGAAGTAAGTTCATTAGATGAAAATCAACAAAAATTGACAAGAACCACGAACAGTTCTTGTATTTTAAGATAAAATCTGAGGCTATTAAAGAAAAAACTGCTAGCTCGATGAAATATGTTCATTTGCTGAAAATCTACAAAACCACGAAAAATTCTTGTATTTGAAGATAAAATCTTTTTGCTTTGGAGAAGGAAGATCGAGGTGACTGAAATAAGTTCATCAGATGAAAACCAACAAAAATTGACAAGAACCACGAAAAGTTCTTCTATTTTAAGATAAAATCTGACACTATTAAAGAAAAAACTTCTCCGTCGCTGAAATATGTTCATTTGCTGAAAATCAACAAAACCACGAAAAGTTCTTGTATTTGAAGATAAAATCTTTTTGCTTTGGAGAAGAAAGATCGAGGTGACTGAAATAAGTTCATCAGATGAAAACCAACAAAAATTGACAAGAACCACGAAAAGTTCTTGTATTTTAAGACAAAATCTTGCGCTATTAAAGAAAAAACTTCCAGCTCGCTGAAATATGTTCATTTGCTGAAAATCGACAAAACCATGAAAAGTTCTTGTATTTGAAGATAAAATCTTTTTTGCTTTGAAGAAGAAAGATCGAGGTGACTGAAATAAGTTCACTAGATGAAAACCAACAAAAATTGACAAGAACCACGAAAAGTTCTTGTATTTTAAGATAAAATCTGACGCTATTAAAGAAAAAACTTCTCGCTCGCTGAAATATGTTCATTTGCTGAAAATCAACAAAACCACAAAAAGTTCTTGTATTTGAAGATAGAATCTTTTTGCTTTGAAGAAGAAAGATCTGGGTGAGTGAAATAAGTTCATTGGATGAAAACCAACAAAAATTGACAAGAACCACGAAAAGTTCTTGTATTTGAAGATAAAATCTGACACTATTAAAGAAAAAACTTCTCCCTCGCTGAAATATGTTCATTTGCTGAAAATCAACAAAACCATGAAAGGTTCTTGTATTTGAAGATAAAATCTTTTTTGCGTTGAAGAAGAAAGATCGAGGTGACTGAAATAAGTTCATTAGATGAAAACCAACAAAAATTGACAAGAACCACGAAAAGTTCTTGTATTTTAAGATAAAATCTGACGCTATTAAAGAAAAAACTTCCAGCTCGCTGAAATATGTTCATTTGCTGAAAATCAACAAAACCACGAAAAGTTCTTGTATTTTAAGATAAAATCTGACGCTATTAAAGAAAAATCTTCTCCCTCGCTGAAATATGTTCATTTGCTGAAAATCAACAAAACCACGAAAAGTTCTTGCATTTGAAGATCAAATCTTTTTGCTTTCAAGAAGAAAGATCCAGCTGACTGAAGTAAGTTCATTAGATGAAAATCAACAAAAATTGACAAGAACCACGAACAGTTCTTGTATTTTAAGATAAAATCTGAGGCTATTAAAGAAAAAACTGCAAGCTCGATGAAATATGTTCATTTGCTGAAAATCAACAAAACCACGAAAAATTCTTGTATTTCAAGATAAAATCTTTTTGCTTTGGAGAAGGAAGATCGAGGTGACTGAAATAAGTTCATCAGATGAAAACCAACAAAAATTGACAAGAACCACGAAAAGTTCTTCTATTTTAAGATAAAATCTGAGGCTATTAAAGAAAAAACTTCCTGCTCGCTGAAATATGTTCATTTGCTGAAAATCAACAAAACCACGAAAAGTTCTTGTATTTGAAGATAAAATCTTTTTGCTTTGAAGAAGAATGATCTCGCTGACTGAAATAAGTTCATCAGATGAAAACCAACAAAAATTGACAAGAACCACGAAAAGTTCTTGTATTTGAAGATAAAATCTGACACTATTAAAGAAAAAACTTCTCCCTCGCTGAAATATGTTCATTTGCTGAAAACCAACAAAAATAAGAAATGTTCTTCTATTTGAAGATAAAATCTTTTTGCTTTGAAGAAGAAAGATCGAACTGACTGAAATAAGTTCATTAGATGAAAACCAACAAAAATTGACAAGAACCACGAAAAGTTCTTGTATTTTAGGATAAAATCTGACGCTATTAAAGAAAAAACTTCTCCCTCCCTGAAATAGGTTCATTTGCTGAAAATCAACAAAACCACGAAAAGTTCTTGTATTTGAAGATAAAATCTTTTTGCTTTGAAGAAGAAAGATCGAGGTGACTGAAATAAGTTCATCAGATGAAAACCAACAAAAATTGACAAGAACCACGAAAAGTTCTTATATTTTAAGATAAAATCTGAGGCTATTAAAAAAAAAACTTCTTGCTCGCTGAAATATGTTCATTTGCTGAAAGTCAACAAAACCACGAAAAGTTCTTGTATTTGAAGATAAAATCTTTTTGCTTTGAAGAAGAAATATCTCGCTGACTGAAATAAGTTCATCAGATGAAAACCAACAAAAATTGACAAGAACCACGAAAAGTTCTTATATTTTAAGATAAAATCTGAGGCTATTAAAGAAAAAACTTCTTGCTCGCTGAAATATGTTCATTTGCTGAAAGTCAACAAAACCACGAAAAGTTCTTGTATTTGAAGATAGAATCTTTTTGCTTTGAAGAAGAAAGCTCTGGGTGAGTGAAAATAGTTCATTGGATGAAAACCAACAAAAATTGACAAGAACCACGAAAAGTTCTTGTATTTTAAGATAAAATCTTGCGCTATTAAAGAAAAAACATCCAGCTCGCTGAAATATGTTCATTTGCTGAAAATCAACAAAACCATGAAAAGTTCTTGTATTTGAAGATAAAATCTTTTTTGCGTTGAAGAAGAAAGATCGAGGTGACTGAAATAAGTTCACTAGATGAAAACCAACAAAAATTGACAAGAACCACGAAAAGTTCTTGTATTTTAAGATAAAATCTGACGCTATTAAAGAAAAAACTTCTCGCTCGCTGAAATATGTTCATTTGCTGAAAATCAACAAAACCACAAAAAGTTCTTGTATTTGAAGATAGAATCTTTTTGCTTTGAAGAAGAAAGATCTGGGTGAGTGAAATAAGTTCATGAGATGAAAACCAACAAAAATTGACAAGAACCACGAAAAGTTCTTGTATTTGAAGATAAAATCTGACACTATTAAAGAAAAAACTTCTCCCTCGCTGAAATATGTTCATTTGCTGAAAACCAACAAAACCACGAAATGTTCTTCTATTTGAAGATAAAATCTTTTTGCTTTGAAGAACAAACTTGGTGACTGAAATAAGTTCATCAGATGAAAACCAACAAAAATTGACACGAACCACGAAAAGTTCTTGTATTTGAAGATAAAATCTTTTTGCTTTGAAGAAGAAAGATCCAGCTGACTCAAATAAGTTCATTGGATGAAAACCAACAAAAATTGACAAGAACCACGAAAAGTTCTTGTGTTTTAAGATAAAATCTGACGCTATTAAAGAAAAATGTTCTCCCTCGCTGAAATGTGTTCATTTGCTGAAAATCAACAAAACCACGAAAAGTTCTTGCATTTGAAGATAAAATCTTTTTGCTTTCAAGAAGAAAGATCCAGCTGACTGAAGTAAGTTCATTCGATGAAAATCATCAAAAATTGACAAGAACCACGAACAGTTCTTGTATTTTAGGATAAAATCTGACGCTATTAAAGAAAAAACTTCTCCCTCCCTGAAATAGGTTCATTTGCTGAAAATCAACAAAACCACGAAAAGTTCTTGTATTTGAAGATAAAATCTTTTTGCTTTGAAGAAGAAAGATCGAGGTGACTGAAATAAGTTCATCAGATGAAAACCAACAAAAATTGACAAGAACCACGAAAAGTTCTTGTATTTTAAGATAAAATCTGAGGCTATTAAAAAAAAAACTTCTTGCTCGCTGAAATATGTTCATTTGCTGAAAGTCAACAAAACCACGAAAAGTTCTTGTATTTGAAGATAAAATCTTTTTGCTTTGAAGAAGAAATATCTCGCTGACTGAAATAAGTTCATCAGATGAAAACCAACAAAAATTGACAAGAACCACGAAAAGTTCTTATATTTTAAGATAAAATCTGAGGCTATTAAAGAAAAAACTTCTTGCTCGCTGAAATATGTTCATTTGCTGAAAGTCAACAAAACCACGAAAAGTTCTTGTATTTGAAGATAGAATCTTTTTGCTTTGAAGAAGAAAGCTCTGGGTGAGTGAAAATAGTTCATTGGATGAAAACCAACAAAAATTGACAAGAACCACGAAAAGTTCTTGTATTTTAAGATAAAATCTTGCGCTATTAAAGAAAAAACATCCAGCTCGCTGAAATATGTTCATTTGCTGAAAATCAACAAAACCATGAAAAGTTCTTGTATTTGAAGATAAAATCTTTTTTGCGTTGAAGAAGAAAGATCGAGGTGACTGAAATAAGTTCACCAGATGAAAACCAACAAAAATTGACAAGAACCACGAAAAGTTCTTGTATTTTAAGATAAAATCTGACGCTATTAAAGAAAAAACTTCTCGCTCGCTGAAATATGTTCATTTGCTGAAAATCAACAAAACCACAAAAAGTTCTTGTATTTGAAGATAGAATCTTTTTGCTTTGAAGAAGAAAGATCTGGGTGAGTGAAATAAGTTCATGAGATGAAAACCAACAAAAATTGACAAGAACCACGAAAAGTTCTTGTATTTGAAGATAAAATCTGACACTATTAAAGAAAAAACTTCTCCCTCGCTGAAATATGTTCATTTGCTGAAAACCAACAAAACCACGAAATGTTCTTCTATTTGAAGATAAAATCTTTTTGCTTTGAAGAACAAACTTGGTGACTGAAATAAGTTCATCAGATGAAAACCAACAAAAATTGACACGAACCACGAAAAGTTCTTGTATTTGAAGATAAAATCTTTTTGCTTTGAAGAAGAAAGATCCAGCTGACTCAAATAAGTTCATTGGATGAAAACCAACAAAAATTGACAAGAACCACGAAAAGTTCTTGTGTTTTAAGATAAAATCTGACGCTATTAAAGAAAAATGTTCTCCCTCGCTGAAATATGTTCATTTGCTGAAAATCAACAAAACCATGAAAAGTTCTTGTATTTGAAGATAAAATCTTTTTGCTTTCAAGAAGAAAGATCGAGCTGACTGAAATAAGTTCATTGGATGAAAACCAACTAAAATTGATAAGAACCACGAAAAGTTCTTGTATTTTAAGATAAAATCTGACGCTATTAAAGAAAAAACTTCTTGCTCGCTGAAATATGTTCATTTGCTGAAAATCAACAAAACCATGAAAAGTTCTTGTATTTGAAGATAAAATCTTTTTGCTTTGAAGAAGAAAGATCGAGCTGACTGAAATAAGTTCATTGGATGAAAACCAACAAAAATTGATAAGAACCACGAAAAGTCCTTGTATTTAAAGATAAAATCTTGCGCTATTAAAGAAAAAACTTCGAGCTCGCTGAAATATGTTCATTTGCTGAAAATCAACAAAACCACGAAAAGTTCTTGTATTTGAAGATAAAATCTTTTTGCTTTGAAGAAGAAACATCTTGGTGACTGAAATAAGTTCATGAGATGAAAACCAACAAAAATTGACGAGAAACACGAAAAGTTAATGTATTTTAAGATAAAATCTGAGGCAATGAAAGAAAAAACTTCTAGCTCGCTGAAATATGTTCATTTGCTGAAAACCAACAAAACCACGAAATGTTCTTCTATTTGAAGATAAAATCTTTTTGCTTTGAAGAACAAACTTGGTGACTGAAATAAGTTCATCAAATGAAAACCAACAAAAATTGACACGAACCACGAAAAGTTCTTGTATTTGAAGATAAAATCTTTTTGCTTTGAAGAAGAAAGATCCAGCTGACTCAAATAAGTTCATTGGATGAAAACCAACAAAAATTGACAAGAACCACGAAAAGTTCTTGTGTTTTAAGATAAAATCTGACGCTATTAAAGAAAAATGTTCTCCCTCGCTGAAATGTGTTCATTTGCTGAAAATCAACAAAACCACGAAAAGTTCTTGCATTTGAAGATAAAATCTTTTTGCTTTCAAGAAGAAAGATCCAGCTGACTGAAGTAAGTTCATTCGATGAAAATCATCAAAAATTGACAAGAACCACGAACAGTTCTTGTATTTTAGGATAAAATCTGACGCTATTAAAGAAAAAACTTCTCCCTCCCTGAAATAGGTTCATTTGCTGAAAATCAACAAAACCACGAAAAGTTCTTGTATTTGAAGATAAAATCTTTTTGCTTTGAAGAAGAAAGATCGAGGTGACTGAAATAAGTTCATCAGATGAAAACCAACAAAAATTGACAAGAACCACGAAAAGTTCTTGTATTTTAAGATAAAATCTGAGGCTATTAAAAAAAAAACTTCTTGCTCGCTGAAATATGTTCATTTGCTGAAAGTCAACAAAACCACGAAAAGTTCTTGTATTTGAAGATAAAATCTTTTTGCTTTGAAGAAGAAATATCTCGCTGACTGAAATAAGTTCATCAGATGAAAACCAACAAAAATTGACAAGAACCACGAAAAGTTCTTGTATTTTAAGATAAAATCTGAGGCTATTAAAGAAAAAACTTCTAGCTCGCTGAAATATGTTCATTTGCTGAAAGTCAACAAAACCACGAAAAGTTCTTGTATTTGAAGATAGAATCTTTTTGCTTTGAAGAAGAAAGCTCTGGGTGAGTGAAAATAGTTCATTGGATGAAAACCAACAAAAATTGACAAGAACCACGAAAAGTTCTTGTATTTTAAGATAAAATCTTGCGCTATTAAAGAAAAAACATCCAGCTCGCTGAAATATGTTCATTTGCTGAAAATCAACAAAACCATGAAAAGTTCTTGTATTTGAAGATAAAATCTTTTTTGCGTTGAAGAAGAAAGATCGAGGTGACTGAAATAAGTTCACCAGATGAAAACCAACAAAAATTGACAAGAACCACGAAAAGTTCTTGTATTTTAAGATAAAATCTGACGCTATTAAAGAAAAAACTTCTCGCTCGCTGAAATATGTTCATTTGCTGAAAATCAACAAAACCACAAAAAGTTCTTGTATTTGAAGATAGAATCTTTTTGCTTTGAAGAAGAAAGATCTGGGTGAGTGAAATAAGTTCATGAGATGAAAACCAACAAAAATTGACAAGAACCACGAAAAGTTCTTGTATTTGAAGATAAAATCTGACACTATTAAAGAAAAAACTTCTCCCTCGCTGAAATATGTTCATTTGCTGAAAACCAACAAAACCACGAAATGTTCTTCTATTTGAAGATAAAATCTTTTTGCTTTGAAGAACAAACTTGGTGACTGAAATAAGTTCATCAGATGAAAACCAACAAAAATTGACACGAACCACGAAAAGTTCTTGTATTTGAAGATAAAATCTTTTTGCTTTGAAGAAGAAAGATCCAGCTGACTCAAATAAGTTCATTGGATGAAAACCAACAAAAATTGACAAGAACCACGAAAAGTTCTTGTGTTTTAAGATAAAATCTGACGCTATTAAAGAAAAATGTTCTCCCTCGCTGAAATATGTTCATTTGCTGAAAATCAACAAAACCATGAAAAGTTCTTGTATTTGAAGATAAAATCTTTTTGCTTTCAAGAAGAAAGATCGAGCTGACTGAAATAAGTTCATTGGATGAAAACCAACTAAAATTGATAAGAACCACGAAAAGTTCTTGTATTTTAAGATAAAATCTGACGCTATTAAAGAAAAAACTTCTTGCTCGCTGAAATATGTTCATTTGCTGAAAATCAACAAAACCATGAAAAGTTCTTGTATTTGAAGATAAAATCTTTTTGCTTTGAAGAAGAAAGATCGAGCTGACTGAAATAAGTTCATTGGATGAAAACCAACAAAAATTGATAAGAACCACGAAAAGTCCTTGTATTTAAAGATAAAATCTTGCGCTATTAAAGAAAAAACTTCGAGCTCGCTGAAATATGTTCATTTGCTGAAAATCAACAAAACCACGAAAAGTTCTTGCATTTGAAGATAAAATCTTTTTGCTTTCAAGAAGAAAGATCCAGCTGACTGAAGTAAGTTCATTCGATGAAAATCATCAAAAATTGACAAGAACCACGAACAGTTCTTGTATTTTAAGATAAAATCTGAGGCAATGAAAGAAAAAACTTCTAGCTCGCTGAAATATGTTCATTTGCTGAAAATCAACAAAACCACGAAAAGTTCTTGTATTTGAAGATAAAATCTTTTTGCCTTGGAGAAGAAAGATCGAGGTGACTGAAATAAGTTCATCAGATGAAAACCAACGAAAATTGACAAGAACCACGAACAGTTCTTGTATTTTAAGATAAAATCTGAGGCTATTAAAGAAAAAACTTCTTGCTCGCTGAAATATGTTCATTTGCTGAAAATCAACAAAACCACGAAAAGTTCTTGTATTTGAAGATAAAATCTTTTTGCTTTGAAGAAGAATGATCTCGCTGACTGAAATAAGTTCATCAGATGAAAACCAACAAAAATTGACAAGAACCACAAAAAGTTCTTGTGTTTTAGGATAAAATCTGACGCTATTAAAGAAAAAACTTCTCGCTCGCTGAAATATGTTCATTTGCTGAAAATCAACAAAACCACGAAAAGTTCTTGTATTTGAAGATAGAATCTGTTTGCTTTGAAGAAGAAAGATCTGGGTGACTGAAATAAGTTCATTGGATGAAAACCAACAAAAATTGACAAGAACCACGAAAAGTTCTTGTATTTGAAGATAAAATCTGACACTATTAAAGAAAAAACTTCTCCCTCGCTGAAATATGTTCATTTGCTGAAAACCAACAAAACCACGAAATGTTCTTCTATTTGAAGATAAAATCTTTTTGCTTTGAAGAAGAAAAAACTTGGTGACTGAAATAAGTTCATCAGATGAAAACCAACAAAAATTGACACGAACCACGAAAAGTTCTTGTATTTGAAGATAAAATCTTTTTGCTTTGAAGAAGAAAGATCGAGCTGACTGAAATAAGTTCATTAGATGAAAAGCAACAAAAATTGACAAGAACCACGAAAAGTTCTTGTATTTTAGGATAATATCTGACGCGATTAAAGAAAAAACTTCTCCCTCCCTGAAATAGGTTCATTTGCTGAAAATCAACAAAACCACGAAAAGTTCTTGTATTTGAAGATAAAATCTTTTTGCTTTGAAGAAGAAACATCTTGGTGACTGAAATAAGTTCATGAGATGAAAACCAACAAAAATTGACAAGAAACACGAAAAGTTCTTGTATTTTAAGATAAAATCTTGCGCTATTAAAGAAAAAACTTCGAGCTCGCTGAAATATGTTCATTTGCTGAAAACCAACAAAACCACGAAAAGTTCTTGTATATGAAGATAAAATCTTTTTGCTTTGGAGAAGAAAGATCGAGGTGATTGAAATAAGTTCATCAGATGAAAACCAACAAAAATTGACAAGAACCACGAACAGTTCTTGTATTTTAAGATAAAATCTGAGGCTATTAAAGAAAAAAATTCTTGCTCGCTGAAATATGTTCATTTGCTGAAAATCAACAAAACCACGAAAAGTTCTTGTATTTGAAGATAAAATCTTTTTGCTTTGAAGAAGAATGATCTCGCTGACTGAAATAAGTTCATCAGATGAAAACCAACAAAAATTGACAAGAACCACGAAAAGTTCTTGTGTTTTAGGATAAAATCTGACGCTATTAAAGAAAAAACTTCTCGCTCGCTGAAATATGTTCATTTGCTGAAAATCAACAAAACCACGAAAAGTTCTTGTATTTGAAGATAGAATCTTTTTGCTTTGAAGAAGAAAGATGTGGGTGACTGAAATAAGTTCATTGGATGAAAACCAAGAAAAATTGACAAGAACCACGAAAAGTTCTTGTATTTGAAGATAAAATCTGACACTATTAAAGAAAAAACTTCTCCCTCGCTGAAATATGTTCATTTGCTGAAAACCAACAAAACCACAAAATGTTCTTCGATTTGAAGATAAAATCTTTTTGCTTTGAAGAAGAAAAAACTTGGTGACTGAAATAAGTTCATCAGATGAAAACCAACAAAAATTGACACGAACCACGAAAAGTTCTTGTATTTGAAGATAAAATCTTTTTGCTTTGAAGAAGAAAGATCGAGCTAACTGAAATAAGTTCATTAGATGAAAACCAACAAAAATTGACAAGAACCACGAAAAGTTCTTGTATTTTAGGATAAAATCTGACGCTATTAAAGAAAAAACTTCTCCCTCCCTGAAATAGGTTCATTTGCAGAAAATCAACAAAACCACGATAAGTTCTTGTATTTGAAGATAAAATCTTTTTGCTTTGGAGAAGAAAGATCGAGGTGACTGAAATAAGTTCATCAGATGAAAACCAACAAAAATTGACAAGAACCACGAAAAGTTCTTGTATTTTAAGATAAAATCTTGCGCTATTAAAGAAAAAACTTCCAGCTCGCTGAAATATGTTCATTTGCTGAAAATCAACAAAAACTTGAAAAGTTCTTGTATTTGAAGATAAAATCTTTTTTGCGTTGAAGAAGAAAGATCGAGGTGACTGAAATAAGTTCATTAGATGAAAACCAACAAAAATTGACAAGAACTACGAAAAGTTCTTGTATTTTAAGATAAAATCTGACGCTATTAAAGAAAAAACTTCTCGCTCGCTGAAATATGTTGATTTGCTGAAAATCAACAAAACCAAGAAAAGTTCTTGTATTTGAAGATAGAATCTTTTTGCTTTGAAGAAGAAAGATCTGGGTGACTGAAATAAGTTCATTGGATGAAAACCAACAAAAATTGACAAGAACCACGAAAAGTTCTTGTATTTTAAGATAAAATCTGACGCTATTAAAGAAAAATGTTCTCCCTCGCTGAAATGTGTTCATTTGTGAAAATCAACCAAACCATGAAAAGTTCTTGTATTTGAAGATAAAATCTTTTTTGCGTTGAAGAAAAAAGATCGAGGTGACTGAAATAAGTTCATTAGATGAAAACCAACAAAAATTGACAAGAACCACGAAAAGTTCTTGTATTTTAAGATAAAATCTTGCGCTATTAAAGAAAAATTTCCAGCTCGCTGAAATATGTTCATTTGCTGAAAATCAACAAAACCATGAAAAGTTCTTGTATTTGAAGATAAAATCTTTTTGCTTTCAAGAAGAAAGGTCCAGCTGACTGAAGTAAGTTCATTAGATGAAAATCAACAAAAATTGACAAGAACCACGAACAGTTCTTGTATTTTAAGATAAAATCTGAGGCTATTAAAGAAAAAACTGCTAGCTCGCTGAAATATGTTCATTTGCTGAAAATCAACAAAACCACGAAAAGTTCTTGTATTTGAAGATAAAATCTTTTTGCTTTGGAGAAGGAAGATCGAGGTGACTGAAATAAGTTCATCAGATGAAAACCAACAAAAATTGACAAGAACCACGAAAAGTTCTTCTATTTTAAGATAAAATCTGAGGCGATTAAAGAAAAAACTTCTTGCTCGCTGCAATATGTTCATTTGCTGAAAATCAACAAAACCACGAAAAGTTCTTGTATTTGAAGATAACATCTTTTTGCTTTGAAGAAGAATGATCTCGCTGACTGAAATAAGTTCATCTGATGAAAACCAACAAAAATTGACAAGAACCACGAAAAGTTCTTGTGTTTTAGGATAAAATCTGACGCTATTAAATAAAAAACTTCTCCCTCCCTGAAATAGGTTCATTTGCTGAAAATCAACAAAACCACGAAAAGTTCTTGTATTTGAAGATAGAATCTTTTTGCTTTGAAGAAGAAAGATGTGGGTGACTGAAATAAGTTCATTGGATGAAAACCAACAAAAATTGACAAGAACCACGAAAAGTTCTTGCATTTGAAGATAAAATCTTGCGCTATTAAAGAAAAAACTTCTAGATCGCTGAAATATGTTCATTTGCTGAAAACCAACAAAACCACGAAAAGTTCTTGTATTTGAAGATAAAATCTTTTTGCTTTCAAGAAGAAAGATCCAGATGACTGAAATAAGTTCATCAGATGAAAATCAACAAAAATTGACAAGAACCACGAACAGTTCTTGTATTTTAAGATAAAATCTGAGGCTATTAAAGAAAAAACTTCTAGCTCGCTGAAATATGTTCATTTGCTGAAAATCAACAAAACCACGAAAAGTTCTTGTATTTGAAGATAAAATCTTTTTGCTTTGAAGAAGAAAGATCGAGGTGACTGAAATAAGTTCATCAGATGAAAACCAACAAAAATTGACAAGAACCACGAAAAGTTCTTATATTTTAAGATAAAATCTGAGGCTATTAAAGAAAAAACTTCTTGCTCGCTGAAATATGTTCATTTGCTGAAAGTCAACAAAACCACGAAAAGTTCTTGTATTTGAAGATAAAATCTTTTTGCTTTGAAGAAGAAATATCTCGCTGACTGAAATAAGTTCATCAGATGAAAACCAACAAAAATTGACACGAACCACGAAAAGTTCTTGTATTTGAAGATAAAATCTTTTTGCTTTGAAGAAGAAAGATCGAGCTGACTGAAATAAGTTCATTAGACGAAAACCAACAAAAATTGACAAGAACCACGAAAAGTTCTTGTATTTGAAGATAAAATCTGACACTATTAAAGAAAAAACTTCTCCCTCGCTGAAATATGTTCATTTGCTGAAAACCAACAAAACCACGAAATGTTCTTCTATTTGAAGATAAAATCTTTTTGCTTTGAAGAACAAACTTGGTGACTGAAATAAGTTCATCAGATGAAAACCAACAAAAATTGACACGAACCACGAAAAGTTCTTGTATTTGAAGATAAAATCTTTTTGCTTTGAAGAAGAAAGATCCAGCTGACTCAAATAAGTTCATTGGATGAAAACCAACAAAAATTGACAAGAACCACGAAAAGTTCTTGTGTTTTAAGATAAAATCTGACGCTATTAAAGAAAAATGTTCTCCCTCGCTGAAATGTGTTCATTTGCTGAAAATCAATAAAACCACGAAAAGTTCTTGCATTTGAAGATAAAATCTTTTTGCTTTCAAGAAGAAAGATCCAGCTGACTGAAGTAAGTTCATTCGATGAAAATCAACAAAAATTGACAAGAACCACGAACAGTTCTTGTATTTTAAGATAAAATCTGAGGCTATTAAAGAAAAAACTTCGAGCTCGCTGAAATATGTTCATTTGCTGAAAATCAACAAAACCACGAAAAGTTCTTGTATTTGAAGATAAAATCTTTTTGCCTTGGAGAAGAAAGATCGAGGTGACTGAAATAAGTTCATCAGATGAAAACCAACAAAAATTGACAAGAACCACGAACAGTTCTTGTATTTTAAGATAAAATCTGAGGCTATTAAAGAAAAAACTTCTTGCTCGCTGAAATATGTTCATTTGCTGAAAATCAACAAAACCACGAAAAGTTCTTGTATTTGAAGATAAAATCTTTTTGCTTTGAAGAAGAATGATCTCGCTGACTGAAATAAGTTCATCAGATGAAAACCAACAAAAATTGACAAGAACCACAAAAAGTTCTTGTGTTTTAGGATAAAATCTGACGCTATTAAAGAAAAAACTTCTCGCTCGCTGAAATATGTTCATTTGCTGAAAATCAACAAAACCACGAAAAGTTCTTGTATTTGAAGATAGAATCTGTTTGCTTTGAAGAAGAAAGATCTGGGTGACTGAAATAAGTTCATTGGATGAAAACCAACAAAAATTGACACGAACCACGAAAAGTTCTTGTATTTGAAGATAAAATCTTGCGCTATTAAAGAAAAAACTTCTAGCTCGCTGAAATATGTTCATTTGCTGAAAACCAACAAAACCACGAAAAGTTCTTGTATATGAAGATAAAATCTTTTTGCTTTGGAGAAGAAAGATCGAGGTGATTGAAATAAGTTCATCAGATGAAAACCAACAAAAATTGACAAGAACCACGAACAGTTCTTGTATTTTAAGATAAAATCTGAGGCTATTAAAGAAAAAAATTCTTGCTCGCTGAAATATGTTCATTTGCTGAAAATCAACAAAACCACGAAAAGTTCTTGTATTTGAAGATAAAATCTTTTTGCTTTGAAGAAGAATGATCTCGCTGACTGAAATAAGTTCATTAGATGAAAACCAACAAAAATTGACAAGAACCACGAAAAGTTCTTGTGTTTTTGGATAAAATCTGACGCTATTAAAGAAAAAACTTCTCGCTCGCTGAAATATGTTCATTTGCTGAAAATCAACAAAACCACGAAAAGTTCTTGTATTTGAAGATAGAATCTTTTTGCTTTGAAGAAGAAAGATGTGGGTGACTGAAATAAGTTCATTGGATGAAAACCAAGAAAAATTGACAAGAACCACGAAAAGTTCTTGTATTTGAAGATAAAATCTGACACTATTAAAGAAAAAACTTCTCCCTCGCTGAAATATGTTCATTTGCTGAAAACCAACAAAACCACAAAATGTTCTTCGATTTGAAGATAAAATCTTTTTGCTTTGAAGAAGAAAAAACTTGGTGACTGAAATAAGTTCATCAGATGAAAACCAACAAAAATTGACACGAACCACGAAAAGTTCTTGTATTTGAAGATAAAATCTTTTTGCTTTGAAGAAGAAAGATCGAGCTAACTGAAATAAGTTCATTAGATGAAAACCAACAAAAATTGACAAGAACCACGAAAAGTTCTTGTATTTTAGGATAAAATCTGACGCTATTAAAGAAAAAACTTCTCCCTCCCTGAAATAGGTTCATTTGCTGAAAATCAACAAAACCACGAAAAGTTCTTGTATTTGAAGATAAAATCTTTTTGCTTTGGAGAAGAAAGATCGAGGTGACTGAAATAAGTTCATCAGATGAAAACCAACAAAAATTGACAAGAACCACGAAAAGTTCTTGTATTTTAAGATAAAATCTTGCGCTATTAAAGAAAAATCTTCCAGCTCGCTGAAATATGTTCATTTGCTTAAAATCAACAAAAACTTGAAAAGTTCTTGTATTTGAAGATAAAATCTTTTTTGCGTTGAAGAAGAAAGATCGAGGTGACTGAAATAAGTTCATTAGATGAAAACCAACAAAAATTGACAAGAACTACGAAAAGTTCTTGTATTTTAAGATAAAATCTGACGCTATTAAAGAAAAAACTTCTCGCTCGCTGAAATATGTTGATTTGCTGAAAATCAACAAAACCAAGAAAAGTTCTTGTATTTGAAGATAGAATCTTTTTGCTTTGAAGAAGAAAGATCTGGGTGACTGAAATAAGTTCATTGGATGAAAACCAACAAAAATTGACAAGAACCACGAAAAGTTCTTGTATTTTAAGATAAAATCTGACGCTATTAAAGAAAAATGTTCTCCCTCGCTGAAATGTGTTCATTTGTGAAAATCAACCAAACCATGAAAAGTTCTTGTATTTGAAGATAAAATCTTTTTTGCGTTGAAGAAAAAAGATCGAGGTGACTGAAATAAGTTCATTAGATGAAAACCAACAAAAATTGACAAGAACCACGAAAAGTTCTTGTATTTTAAGATAAAATCTTGCGCTATTAAAGAAAAATTTCCAGCTCGCTGAAATATGTTCATTTGCTGAAAATCAACAAAACCATGAAAAGTTCTTGTATTTGAAGATAAAATCTTTTTGCTTTCAAGAAGAAAGATCCAGCTGACTGAAGTAAGTTCATTAGATGAAAATCAACAAAAATTGACAAGAACCACGAACAGTTCTTGTATTTTAAGATAAAATCTGAGGCTATTAAAGAAAAAACTGCTAGCTCGCTGAAATATGTTCATTTGCTGAAAATCAACAAAACCACGAAAAGTTCTTGTATTTGAAGATAAAATCTTTTTGCTTTGGAGAAGGAAGATCGAGGTGACTGAAATAAGTTCATCAGATGAAAACCAACAAAAATTGACAAGAACCACGAAAAGTTCTTCTATTTTAAGATAAAATCTGAGGCGATTAAAGAAAAAACTTCTTGCTCGCTGCAATATGTTCATTTGCTGAAAATCAACAAAACCACGAAAAGTTCTTGTATTTGAAGATAAAATCTTTTTGCTTTGAAGAAGAATGATCTCGCTGACTGAAATAAGTTCATCTGATGAAAACCAACAAAAATTGACAAGAACCACGAAAAGTTCTTGTGTTTTAGGATAAAATCTGACGCTATTAAATAAAAAACTTCTCCCTCCCTGAAATAGGTTCATTTGCTGAAAATCAACAAAACCACGAAAAGTTCTTGTATTTGAAGATAGAATCTTTTTGCTTTGAAGAAGAAAGATGTGGGTGACTGAAATAAGTTCATTGGATGAAAACCAACAAAAATTGACAAGAACCACGAAAAGTTCTTGTATTTGAAGATAAAATCTTGCGCTATTAAAGAAAAAACTTCTAGATCGCTGAAATATGTTCATTTGCTGAAAACCAACAAAACCACGAAAAGTTCTTGTATTTGAAGATAAAATCTTTTTGCTTTCAAGAAGAAAGATCCAGATGACTGAAATAAGTTCATCAGATGAAAATCAACAAAAATTGACAAGAACCACGAACAGTTCTTGTATTTTAAGATAAAATCTGAGGCTATTAAAGAAAAAACTTCTAGCTCGCTGAAATATGTTCATTTGCTGAAAATCAACAAAACCACGAAAAGTTCTTGTATTTGAAGATAAAATCTTTTTGCTTTGAAGAAGAAAGATCGAGGTGACTGAAATAAGTTCATCAGATGAAAACCAACAAAAATTGACAAGAACCACGAAAAGTTCTTATATTTTAAGATAAAATCTGAGGCTATTAAAGAAAAAACTTCTTGCTCGCTGAAATATGTTCATTTGCTGAAAGTCAACAAAACCACGAAAAGTTCTTGTATTTGAAGATAAAATCTTTTTGCTTTGAAGAAGAAATATCTCGCTGACTGAAATAAGTTCATCAGATGAAAACCAACAAAAATTGACACGAACCACGAAAAGTTCTTGTATTTGAAGATAAAATCTTTTTGCTTTGAAGAAGAATGATCTCGCTGACTGAAATAAGTTCATTAGATGAAAACCAACAAAAATTGACAAGAACCACGAAAAGTTCTTGTGTTTTAGGATAAAATCTGACGCTATTAAAGAAAAAACTTCTCGCTCGCTGAAATATGTTCATTTGCTGAAAATCAACAAAACCACGAAAAGTTCTTGTATTTGAAGATAGAATCTTTTTGCTTTGAAGAAGAAAGATGTGGGTGACTGAAATAAGTTCATTGGATGAAAACCAAGAAAAATTGACAAGAACCACGAAAAGTTCTTGTATTTGAAGATAAAATCTGACACTATTAAAGAAAAAACTTCTCCCTCGCTGAAATATGTTCATTTGCTGAAAACCAACAAAACCACAAAATGTTCTTCGATTTGAAGATAAAATCTTTTTGCTTTGAAGAAGAAAAAACTTGGTGACTGAAATAAGTTCATCAGATGAAAACCAACAAAAATTGACACGAACCACGAAAAGTTCTTGTATTTGAAGATAAAATCTTTTTGCTTTGAAGAAGAAAGATCGAGCTAACTGAAATAAGTTCATGAGATGAAAACCAACAAAAATTGACAAGAACCACGAAAAGTTCTTGTATTTTAGGATAAAATCTGACGCTATTAAAGAAAAAACTTCTCCCTCCCTGAAATAGGTTCATTTGCTGAAAATCAACAAAACCACGAAAAGTTCTTGTATTTGAAGATAAAATCTTTTTGCTTTGGAGAAGAAAGATCGAGGTGACTGAAATAAGTTCATCAGATGAAAACCAACAAAAATTGACAAGAACCACGAAAAGTTCTTGTATTTTAAGATAAAATCTTGCGCTATTAAAGAAAAAACTTCCAGCTCGCTGAAATATGTTCATTTGCTGAAAATCAACAAAAACTTGAAAAGTTCTTGTATTTGAAGATAAAATCTTTTTTGCGTTGAAGAAGAAAGATCGAGGTGACTGAAATAAGTTCATTAGATGAAAACCAACAAAAATTGACAAGAACTACGAAAAGTTCTTGTATTTTAAGATAAAATCTGACGCTATTAAAGAAAAAACTTCTCGCTCGCTGAAATATGTTGATTTGCTGAAAATCAACAAAACCAAGAAAAGTTCTTGTATTTGAAGATAGAATCTTTTTGCTTTGAAGAAGAAAGATCTGGGTGACTGAAATAAGTTCATTGGATGAAAACCAACAAAAATTGACAAGAACCACGAAAAGTTCTTGTATTTTAAGATAAAATCTGACGCTATTAAAGAAAAATGTTCTCCCTCGCTGAAATGTGTTCATTTGTGAAAATCAACCAAACCATGAAAAGTTCTTGTATTTGAAGATAAAATCTTTTTTGCGTTGAAGAAAAAAGATCGAGGTGACTGAAATAAGTTCATTAGATGAAAACCAACAAAAATTGACAAGAACCACGAAAAGTTCTTGTATTTTAAGATAAAATCTTGCGCTATTAAAGAAAAATTTCCAGCTCGCTGAAATATGTTCATTTGCTGAAAATCAACAAAACCATGAAAAGTTCTTGTATTTGAAGATAAAATCTTTTTGCTTTCAAGAAGAAAGATCCAGCTGACTGAAGTAAGTTCATTAGATGAAAATCAACAAAAATTGACAAGAACCACGAACAGTTCTTGTATTTTAAGATAAAATCTGAGGCTATTAAAGAAAAAACTGCTAGCTCGCTGAAATATGTTCATTTGCTGAAAATCAACAAAACCACGAAAAGTTCTTGTATTTGAAGATAAAATCTTTTTGCTTTGGAGAAGGAAGATCGAGGTGACTGAAATAAGTTCATCAGATGAAAACCAACAAAAATTGACAAGAGCCACGAAAAGTTCTTCTATTTTAAGATAAAATCTGAGGCGATTAAAGAAAAAACTTCTTGCTCGCTGCAATATGTTCATTTGCTGAAAATCAACAAAACCACGAAAAGTTCTTGTATTTGAAGATAAAATCTTTTTGCTTTGAAGAAGAATGATCTCGCTGACTGAAATAAGTTCATCTGATGAAAACCAACAAAAATTGACAAGAACCACGAAAAGTTCTTGTGTTTTAGGATAAAATCTGACGCTATTAAATAAAAAACTTCTCCCTCCCTGAAATAGGTTCATTTGCTGAAAATCAACAAAACCACGAAAAGTTCTTGTATTTGAAGATAGAATCTTTTTGCTTTGAAGAAGAAAGATGTGGGTGACTGAAATAAGTTCATTGGATGAAAACCAACAAAAATTGACAAGAACCACGAAAAGTTCTTGTATTTGAAGATAAAATCTTGCGCTATTAAAGAAAAAACTTCTAGATCGCTGAAATATGTTCATTTGCTGAAAACCAACAAAACCACGAAAAGTTCTTGTATTTGAAGATAAAATCTTTTTGCTTTCAAGAAGAAAGATCCAGATGACTGAAATAAGTTCATCAGATGAAAATCAACAAAAATTGACAAGAACCACGAACAGTTCTTGTATTTTAAGATAAAATCTGAGGCTATTAAAGAAAAAACTTCTAGCTCGCTGAAATATGTTCATTTGCTGAAAATCAACAAAACCACGAAAAGTTCTTGTATTTGAAGATAAAATCTTTTTGCTTTGAAGAAGAAAGATCGAGGTGACTGAAATAAGTTCATCAGATGAAAACCAACAAAAATTGACAAGAACCACGAAAAGTTCTTGTATTTGAAGATAAAATCTGACACTATTAAAGAAAAAACTTCTCCCTCGCTGAAATATGTTCATTTGCTGAAAATCAACAAAACCACGAAATGTTCTTGGATTTGAAGATAAAATCTTTTTGCTTTGAAGAAGAAAAAACTTGGTGACTGAAATAAGTTCATCAGATGAAAACCAACAAAAATTGACACGAACCACGAAAAGTTCTTGTATTTGAAGATAAAATCTTTTTGCTTTGAAGAAGAAAGATCCAGCTGACTGAAATAAGTTCATTGGATGAAAACCAACAAAAATTGACAAGAACCACGAAAAGTTCTTGTATTTTAAGATAAAATCTTGCGCTATTAAAGAAAAAACTTCCAGCTCACTGAAATATGTTCATTTGCTGAAAATCAACAAAAACTTGAAAAGTTCTTGTATTTGAAGATAAAATCTTTTTTGCGTTGAAGAAGAAAGATCGAGGTGACTGAAATAAGTTCATTAGATGAAAACCAACAAAAATTGACAAGAACCACGAAAAGTTCTTGTATTTTAAGATAAAATCTGACACTATTAAAGAAAAAACTTCTCGCTCGCTGAAATGTGTTCATTTGTGAAAATCAACCAAACCATGAAAAGTTCTTGTATTTGAAGATAAAATCTTTTTTGCGTTGAAGAAGAAAGATCGAGGTGACTGAAACAAGTTCATTAGATGAAAACCAACAAAAATTGACACGAACCACGAAAAGTTCTTGTATTTGAAGATAAAATCTTTTTGCTTTGAAGAAGAAAGATCGAGCTGACTGAAATAAGTTCATTAGACGAAAACCAACAAAAATTGACAAGAACCACGAAAAGTTCTTGTATTTGAAGATAAAATCTGACACTATTAAAGAAAAAACTTCTCCCTCGCTGAAATATGTTCATTTGCTGAAAATCAACAAAACCACAAAATGTTCTTGTATTTGAAGATAAAATCTTTTTGCGTTGAAGAAGAAAAAACTTGGTGACTGAAATAAGTTCATCAGATGAAAACCAACAAAAATTGACACGAACCACGAAAAGTTCTTGTATTTGAAGATAAAATCTTTTTGCTTTGAAGAAGAAAGATCCAGCTGACTGAAATAAGTTCATTGGATGAAAACCAACAAAAATTGACAAGAACCACGAAAAGTTCTTGTATTTTAAGATAAAATCTTGCGCTATCAAAGAAAAAACTTCCAGCTCACTGAAATATGTTCATTTGCTGAAAATCAACAAAAACTTGAAAAGTTCTTGTATTTGAAGATAAAATCTTTTTTGCGTTGAAGAAGAAAGATCGAGGTGACTGAAATAAGTTCATTAGATGAAAACCAACAAAAATTGACAAGAACCACGAAAAGTTCTTGTATTTTAAGATAAAATCTGACACTATTAAAGAAAAAACTTCTCGCTCGCTGAAATGTGTTCATTTGTGAAAATCAACCAAACCATGAAAAGTTCTTGTATTTGAAGATAAAATCTTTTTTGCGTTGAAGAAGAAAGATCGAGGTGACTGAAACAAGTTCATTAGATGAAAACCAACAAAAATTGACAAGAACCACGAAAAGTTCTTGTATTTTAAGATAAAATCTTGCGCTATTAAAGAAAAAACTTCCAGCTCGCTGAAATATGTTCATTTGCTGAAAATCAACAAAACCACGAAAAGTTCTTGTATTTGAAGATAAAATCTTTTTGCTTTGAAGAAGAAATATCTCGCTGACTGAAATAAGTTCATCAGATGAAAACCAACAAAAATTGACACGAACCACGAAAAGTTCTTGTATTTGAAGATAAAATCTTTTTGCTTTGAAGAAGAAAGATCGAGCTGACTGAAATAAGTTCATTAGACGAAAACCAACAAAAATTGACAAGAACCACGAAAAGTTCTTGTATTTGAAGATAAAATCTGACACTATTAAAGAAAAAACTTCTCCCTCGCTGAAATATGTTCATTTGCTGAAAATCAACAAAACCACGAAATGTTCTTGGATTTGAAGATAAAATCTTTTTGCTTTGAAGAAGAAAAAACTTGGTGACTGAAATAAGTTCATCAGATGAAAACCAACAAAAATTGACACGAACCACGAAAAGTTCTTGTATTTGAAGATAAAATCTTTTTGCTTTGAAGAAGAAAGATCCAGCTGACTGAAATAAGTTCATTGGATGAAAACCAACAAAAATTGACAAGAACCACGAAAAGTTCTTGTATTTTAAGATAAAATCTTGCGCTATTAAAGAAAAAACTTCCAGCTCACTGAAATATGTTCATTTGCTGAAAATCAACAAAAACTTGAAAAGTTCTTGTATTTGAAGATAAAATCTTTTTTGCGTTGAAGAAGAAAGATCGAGGTGACTGAAATAAGTTCATTAGATGAAAACCAACAAAAATTGACAAGAACCACGAAAAGTTCTTGTATTTTAAGATAAAATCTGACACTATTAAAGAAAAAACTTCTCGCTCGCTGAAATGTGTTCATTTGTGAAAATCAACCAAACCATGAAAAGTTCTTGTATTTGAAGATAAAATCTTTTTTGCGTTGAAGAAGAAAGATCGAGGTGACTGAAACAAGTTCATTAGATGAAAACCAACAAAAATTGACACGAACCACGAAAAGTTCTTGTATTTGAAGATAAAATCTTTTTGCTTTGAAGAAGAAAGATCGAGCTGACAGAAATAAGTTCATCAGACGAAAACCAACAAAAATTGACAAGAACCACGAAAAGTTCTTGTATTTGAAGATAAAATCTGACACTATTAAAGAAAAAACTTCTCCCTCGCTGAAATATGTTCATTTGCTGAAAATCAACAAAACCACAAAATGTTCTTGTATTTGAAGATAAAATCTTTTTGCGTTGAAGAAGAAAAAACTTGGTGACTGAAATAAGTTCATCAGATGAAAACCAACAAAAATTGACACGAACCACGAAAAGTTCTTGTATTTGAAGATAAAATCTTTTTGCTTTGAAGAAGAAAGATCCAGCTGACTGAAATAAGTTCATTGGATGAAAACCAACAAAAATTGACAAGAACCACGAAAAGTTCTTGTATTTTAAGATAAAATCTTGCGCTATCAAAGAAAAAACTTCCAGCTCACTGAAATATGTTCATTTGCTGAAAATCAACAAAAACTTGAAAAGTTCTTGTATTTGAAGATAAAATCTTTTTTGCGTTGAAGAAGAAAGATCGAGGTGACTGAAATAAGTTCATTAGATGAAAACCAACAAAAATTGACAAGAACCACGAAAAGTTCTTGTATTTTAAGATAAAATCTGACACTATTAAAGAAAAAACTTCTCGCTCGCTGAAATGTGTTCATTTGTGAAAATCAACCAAACCATGAAAAGTTCTTGTATTTGAAGATAAAATCTTTTTTGCGTTGAAGAAGAAAGATCGAGGTGACTGAAATAAGTTCATTAGATGAAAACCAACAAAAATTGACAAGAACCACGAAAAGTTCTTGTATTTTAAGATAAAATCTTGCGCTATTAAAGAAAAAACTTCCAGCTCGCTGAAATATGTTCATTTGCTGAAAATCAACAAAACCACGAAAAGTTCTTGTATTTGAAGATAAAATCTTTTTGCTTTGAAGAAGAAATATCTCGCTGACTGAAATAAGTTCATCAGATGAAAACCAACAAAAATTGACACGAACCACGAAAAGTTCTTGTATTTGAAGATAAAATCTTTTTGCTTTGAAGAAGAAAGATCGAGCTGACTGAAATAAGTTCATTAGACGAAAACCAACAAAAATTGACAAGAACCACGAAAAGTTCTTGTATTTGAAGATAAAATCTGACACTATTAAAGAAAAAACTTCTCCCTCGCTGAAATATGTTCATTTGCTGAAAATCAACAAAACCACGAAATGTTCTTGGATTTGAAGATAAAATCTTTTTGCTTTGAAGAAGAAAAAACTTGGTGACTGAAATAAGTTCATCAGATGAAAACCAACAAAAATTGACACGAACCACGAAAAGTTCTTGTATTTGAAGATAAAATCTTTTTGCTTTGAAGAAGAAAGATCCAGCTGACTGAAATAAGTTCATTGGATGAAAACCAACAAAAATTGACAAGAACCACGAAAAGTTCTTGTATTTTAAGATAAAATCTTGCGCTATTAAAGAAAAAACTTCCAGCTCACTGAAATATGTTCATTTGCTGAAAATCAACAAAAACTTGAAAAGTTCTTGTATTTGAAGATAAAATCTTTTTTGCGTTGAAGAAGAAAGATCGAGGTGACTGAAATAAGTTCATTAGATGAAAACCAACAAAAATTGACAAGAACCACGAAAAGTTCTTGTATTTTAAGATAAAATCTGACACTATTAAAGAAAAAACTTCTCGCTCGCTGAAATGTGTTCATTTGTGAAAATCAACCAAACCATGAAAAGTTCTTGTATTTGAAGATAAAATCTTTTTTGCGTTGAAGAAGAAAGATCGAGGTGACTGAAACAAGTTCATTAGATGAAAACCAACAAAAATTGACACGAACCACGAAAAGTTCTTGTATTTGAAGATAAAATCTTTTTGCTTTGAAGAAGAAAGATCGAGCTGACAGAAATAAGTTCATCAGACGAAAACCAACAAAAATTGACAAGAACCACGAAAAGTTCTTGTATTTGAAGATAAAATCTGACACTATTAAAGAAAAAACTTCTCCCTCGCTGAAATATGTTCATTTGCTGAAAATCAACAAAACCACAAAATGTTCTTGTATTTGAAGATAAAATCTTTTTGCGTTGAAGAAGAAAAAACTTGGTGACTGAAATAAGTTCATCAGATGAAAACCAACAAAAATTGACACGAACCACGAAAAGTTCTTGTATTTGAAGATAAAATCTTTTTGCTTTGAAGAAGAAAGATCCAGCTGACTGAAATAAGTTCATTGGATGAAAACCAACAAAAATTGACAAGAACCACGAAAAGTTCTTGTATTTTAAGATAAAATCTTGCGCTATCAAAGAAAAAACTTCCAGCTCACTGAAATATGTTCATTTGCTGAAAATCAACAAAAACTTGAAAAGTTCTTGTATTTGAAGATAAAATCTTTTTTGCGTTGAAGAAGAAAGATCGAGGTGACTGAAATAAGTTCATTAGATGAAAACCAACAAAAATTGACAAGAACCACGAAAAGTTCTTGTATTTTAAGATAAAATCTGACACTATTAAAGAAAAAACTTCTCGCTCGCTGAAATGTGTTCATTTGTGAAAATCAACCAAACCATGAAAAGTTCTTGTATTTGAAGATAAAATCTTTTTTGCGTTGAAGAAGAAAGATCGAGGTGACTGAAACAAGTTCATTAGATGAAAACCAACAAAAATTGACAAGAACCACGAAAAGTTCTTGTATTTTAAGATAAAATCTTGCGCTATTAAAGAAAAAACTTCCAGCTCGCTGAAATATGTTCATTTGCTGAAAATCAACAAAACCACGAAAAGTTCTTGTATTTGAAGATAAAATCTTTTTGCTTTGAAGAAGAAATATCTCGCTGACTGAAATAAGTTCATCAGATGAAAACCAACAAAAATTGACACGAACCACGAAAAGTTCTTGTATTTGAAGATAAAATCTTTTTGCTTTGAAGAAGAAAGATCGAGCTGACTGAAATAAGTTCATTAGACGAAAACCAACAAAAATTGACAAGAACCACGAAAAGTTCTTGTATTTGAAGATAAAATCTGACACTATTAAAGAAAAAACTTCTCCCTCGCTGAAATATGTTCATTTGCTGAAAATCAACAAAACCACGAAATGTTCTTGGATTTGAAGATAAAATCTTTTTGCTTTGAAGAAGAAAAAACTTGGTGACTGAAATAAGTTCATCAGATGAAAACCAACAAAAATTGACACGAACCACGAAAAGTTCTTGTATTTGAAGATAAAATCTTTTTGCTTTGAAGAAGAAAGATCCAGCTGACTGAAATAAGTTCATTGGATGAAAACCAACAAAAATTGACAAGAACCACGAAAAGTTCTTGTATTTTAAGATAAAATCTTGCGCTATTAAAGAAAAAACTTCCAGCTCACTGAAATATGTTCATTTGCTGAAAATCAACAAAAACTTGAAAAGTTCTTGTATTTGAAGATAAAATCTTTTTTGCGTTGAAGAAGAAAGATCGAGGTGACTGAAATAAGTTCATTAGATGAAAACCAACAAAAATTGACAAGAACCACGAAAAGTTCTTGTATTTTAAGATAAAATCTGACACTATTAAAGAAAAAACTTCTCGCTCGCTGAAATGTGTTCATTTGTGAAAATCAACCAAACCATGAAAAGTTCTTGTATTTGAAGATAAAATCTTTTTTGCGTTGAAGAAGAAAGATCGAGGTGACTGAAACAAGTTCATTAGATGAAAACCAACAAAAATTGACACGAACCACGAAAAGTTCTTGTATTTGAAGATAAAATCTTTTTGCTTTGAAGAAGAAAGATCGAGCTGACTGAAATAAGTTCATTAGACGAAAACCAACAAAAATTGACAAGAACCACGAAAAGTTCTTGTATTTGAAGATAAAATCTGACACTATTAAAGAAAAAACTTCTCCCTCGCTGAAATATGTTCATTTGCTGAAAATCAACAAAACCACAAAATGTTCTTGTATTTGAAGATAAAATCTTTTTGCGTTGAAGAAGAAAAAACTTGGTGACTGAAATAAGTTCATCAGATGAAAACCAACAAAAATTGACACGAACCACGAAAAGTTCTTGTATTTGAAGATAAAATCTTTTTGCTTTGAAGAAGAAAGATCCAGCTGACTGAAATAAGTTCATTGGATGAAAACCAACAAAAATTGACAAGAACCACGAAAAGTTCTTGTATTTTAAGATAAAATCTTGCGCTATCAAAGAAAAAACTTCCAGCTCACTGAAATATGTTCATTTGCTGAAAATCAACAAAAACTTGAAAAGTTCTTGTATTTGAAGATAAAATCTTTTTTGCGTTGAAGAAGAAAGATCGAGGTGACTGAAATAAGTTCATTAGATGAAAACCAACAAAAATTGACAAGAACCACGAAAAGTTCTTGTATTTTAAGATAAAATCTGACACTATTAAAGAAAAAACTTCTCGCTCGCTGAAATGTGTTCATTTGTGAAAATCAACCAAACCATGAAAAGTTCTTGTATTTGAAGATAAAATCTTTTTTGCGTTGAAGAAGAAAGATCGAGGTGACTGAAACAAGTTCATTAGATGAAAACCAACAAAAATTGACAAGAACCACGAAAAGTTCTTGTATTTTAAGATAAAATCTTGCGCTATTAAAGAAAAAACTTCCAGCTCGCTGAAATATGTTCATTTGCTGAAAATCAACAAAACCACGAAAAGTTCTTGTATTTGAAGATAAAATCTTTTTGCTTTGAAGAAGAAATATCTCGCTGACTGAAATAAGTTCATCAGATGAAAACCAACAAAAATTGACACGAACCACGAAAAGTTCTTGTATTTGAAGATAAAATCTTTTTGCTTTGAAGAAGAAAGATCGAGCTGACTGAAATAAGTTCATTAGACGAAAACCAACAAAAATTGACAAGAACCACGAAAAGTTCTTGTATTTGAAGATAAAATCTGACACTATTAAAGAAAAAACTTCTCCCTCGCTGAAATATGTTCATTTGCTGAAAATCAACAAAACCACGAAATGTTCTTGGATTTGAAGATAAAATCTTTTTGCTTTGAAGAAGAAAAAACTTGGTGACTGAAATAAGTTCATCAGATGAAAACCAACAAAAATTGACACGAACCACGAAAAGTTCTTGTATTTGAAGATAAAATCTTTTTGCTTTGAAGAAGAAAGATCCAGCTGACTGAAATAAGTTCATTGGATGAAAACCAACAAAAATTGACAAGAACCACGAAAAGTTCTTGTATTTTAAGATAAAATCTTGCGCTATTAAAGAAAAAACTTCCAGCTCACTGAAATATGTTCATTTGCTGAAAATCAACAAAAACTTGAAAAGTTCTTGTATTTGAAGATAAAATCTTTTTTGCGTTGAAGAAGAAAGATCGAGGTGACTGAAATAAGTTCATTAGATGAAAACCAACAAAAATTGACAAGAACCACGAAAAGTTCTTGTATTTTAAGATAAAATCTGACACTATTAAAGAAAAAACTTCTCGCTCGCTGAAATGTGTTCATTTGTGAAAATCAACCAAACCATGAAAAGTTCTTGTATTTGAAGATAAAATCTTTTTTGCGTTGAAGAAGAAAGATCGAGGTGACTGAAACAAGTTCATTAGATGAAAACCAACAAAAATTGACAAGAACCACGAAAAGTTCTTGTATTTTAAGATAAAATCTTGCGCTATTAAAGAAAAAACTTCCAGCTCGCTGAAATATGTTCATTTGCTGAAAATCAACAAAACCATGAAAAGTTCTTGTATTTGAAGATAAAATCTTTTTGCTTTGAAGAAGAATGATCTCGCTGACTGAAATAAGTTCATCTGATGAAAACCAACAAAAATTGACAAGAACCACGAAAAGTTCTTGTATTTTAAGATAAAATCTGAGGCTATTAAAGAAAAAACTGCTAGCTCGCTGAAATATGTTCATTTGCTGAAAATCAACAAAACCACGAAAAGTTCTTGTATTTGAAGATAAAATCTTTTTGCTTTAGAGAAGGAAGATCGAGGTGACTGAAATAAGTTCATCAGATGAAAACCAACAAAAATTGACAAGAACCACGAAAAGTTCTTCTATTTTAAGATAAAATCTGAGGCTATTAAAGAAAAAACTTCTTGCTCGCTGCAATATGTTCATTTGCTGAAAATCAACAAAACCACGAAAAGTTCTTGTATTTGAAGATAAAATCTTTTTGCTTTGAAGAAGAATGATCTCGCTGACTGAAATAAGTTCATCTGATGAAAACCAACAAAAATTGACAAGAACCACGAAAAGTTCTTGTGTTTTAGGATAAAATCTGACGCTATTAAAGAAAAAACTTCTCCCTCCCTGAAATAGGTTCATTTGCTGAAAATCAACAAAACCACGAAAAGTTCTTGTATTTGAAGATAGAATCTTTTTGCTTTGAAGAAGAAAGATGTGGGTGAGTGAAATAAGTTCATTGGATGAAAACCAACAAAAATTGACAAGAACCACGAAAAGTTCTTGTATTTGAAGATAAAATCTTGCGCGATTAAAGAAAAAACTTCCAGCTCGCTGAAATATGTTCATTTGCTGAAAACCAACAAAACCACGAAAAGTTCTTGTATTTGAAGATAGAATCTTTTTGCTTTGAAGAAGAAAGATGTGGGTGACTGAAATAAGTTCATCAGATGAAAACCAACAAAAATTGACAAGAACCACGAAAAGTTCTTATATTTTAAGATAAAATCTGAGGCTTTTAAAGAAAAAACTTCTTGCTCGCTGAAATATGTTCATTTGCTGAAAGTCAACAAAACCACGAAAAGTTCTTGTATTTGAAGATAAAATCTTTTTGCTTTGAAGAAGAAATATCTCGCTGACAGAAATAAGTTCATCAGATGAAAACCAACAAAAATTGACACGAACCACGAAAAGTTCTTGTATTTGAAGATAAAATCTTTTTGCTTTGAAGAAGAAAGATCGAGCTGACTGAAATAAGTTCATTAGACGAAAACCAACAAAAATTGACAAGAACCACGAAAAGTTCTTGTATTTGAAGATAAAATCTGACACTATTAAAGAAAAAACTTCTCCCTCGCTGAAATATGTTCATTTGCTGAAAATCAACAAAACCACAAAATGTTCTTGTATTTGAAGATAAAATCTTTTTGCGTTGAAGAAGAAAAAACTTGGTGACTGAAATAAGTTCATCAGATGAAAACCAACAAAAATTGACACGAACCTCGAAAAGTTCTTGTATTTGAAGATAAAATCTTTTTGCTTTGAAGAAGAAAGATCCAGCTGACTGAAATAAGTTCATTGGATGAAAACCAACAAAAATTGACAAGAACCACGAAAAGTTCTTGTATTTTAAGATAAAATCTGACGCTATTAAAGAAAAATGTTCTCCCTCGCTGAAATGTGTTCATTTGCTGAAAATCAACCAAACCATGAAAAGTTCTTGTATTTGAAGATAAAATCTTTTTTGCGTTGAAGAAGAAAGATCGAGGTAACTGAAATCACTTCATTAGATGAAAACCAACAAAAATTGACAAGAACCACGAAAAGTTCTTGTATTTTAAGATAAAATCTTGCGCTATTAAACAAAAAAATTCCAGCTCGCTGAAATATGTTCATTTGCTGAAAATCAACAAAAACTTGAAAAGTTCTTGTATTTGAAGATAAAATCTTTTTTGCGTTGAAGAAGAAAGATCGAGGTGACTGAAATAAGTTCATTAGATGAAAACCAACAAAAATTGACAAGAACCACGAAAAGTTCTTGTATTTTAAGATAAAATCTGAGGCTTTTAAAGAAAAAACTTCTTGCTCGCTGAAATATGTTCATTTGCTGAAAGTCAACAAAACCACGAAAAGTTCTTGTATTTGAAGATAAAATCTTTTTGCTTTGAAGAAGAAATATCTCGCTGACAGAAATAAGTTCATCAGATGAAAACCAACAAAAATTGACACGAACCACGAAAAGTTCTTGTATTTGAAGATAAAATCTTTTTGCTTTGAAGAAGAAAGATCGAGCTGACTGAAATAAGTTCATTAGACGAAAACCAACAAAAATTGACAAGAACCACGAAAAGTTCTTGTATTTTAAGATAAAATCTGACGCTATTAAAGAAAAATGTTCTCCCTCGCTGAAATGTGTTCATTTGTGAAAATCAACCAAACCATGAAAAGTTCTTGTATTTGAAGATAAAATCTTTTTTGCGTTGAAGAAGAAAGATCGAGGTGACTGAAATAAGTTCATTAGATGAAAACCAACAAAAATTGACAAGAACCACGAAAAGTTCTTGTATTTTAAGATAAAATCTTGCGCTATTAAAGAAAAAACTTCCAGCTCGCTGAAATATGTTCATTTGCTGAAAATCAACAAAACCATGAAAAGTTCTTGTATTTGAAGATAAAATCTTTTTGCTTTCAAGAAGAAAGATCCAGCTGACTGAAGTAAGTTCATCAGATGAAAATCAACAAAAATTGACAAGAACCACGAACAGTTCTTGTATTTTAAGATAAAATCTGAGGCTATTAAAGAAAAAACTGCTAGCTCGCTGAAATATGTTCATTTGCTGAAAATCAACAAAACCACGAAAAGTTCTTGTATTTGAAGATAAAATCTTTTTGCTTTGGAGAAGGAAGATCGAGGTGACTGAAATAAGTTCATCAGATGAAAACCAACAAAAATTGACAAGAACCACGAACAGTTCTTGTATTTTAAGATAAAATCTGAGGCTATTAAAGAAAAAACTTCCAGCTCGCTGAAATATGTTCATTTGCTGAAAATCAACAAAACCACGAAAAGTTCTTGTATTTGAAGATAAAATCTTTTTGCTTTGAAGAAGAAAGATCGAGGTGACTGAAATAAGTTCATCAGATGAAAACCAACAAAAATTGACAAGATCCACGAAAAGTTCTTATATTTTAAGATAAAATCTGAGGCTATTAAAGAAAAAACTTCTTGCTCGCTGAAATATGTTCATTTGCTGAAAGTCAACAAAACCACGAAAAGTTCTTGTATTTGAAGATAAAATCTTTTTGCTTTGAAGAAGAAATATCTCGCTGACTGAAATAAGTTCATCAGATGAAAACCAACAAAAATTGACACGAACCACGAAAAGTTCTTGTATTTGAAGATAAAATCTTTTTGCTTTGAAGAAGAAAGATCCAGCTGACTGAAATAAGTTCATTGGATGAAAACCAACAAAAATTGACAAGAACCACGAAAAGTTCTTGTATTTTAAGATAAAATCTGACGCTATTAAAGAAAAATGTTCTCCCTCGCTGAAATGTGTTCATTTGCTGAAAATCAACCAAACCATGAAAAGTTCTTGTATTTGAAGATAAAATCTTTTTTGCATTGAAGAAGAAAGATCGAGGTGACTGAAATCAGTTCATTAGATGAAAACCAACAAAAATTGACAAGAACCACGAAAAGTTCTTGTATTTTAAGATAAAATCTTGCGCTATTAAAGAAAAAACTTCCAGCTCGCTGAAATATGTTCATTTGCTGAAAATCAACAAAACCATGAAAAGTTCTTGTATTTTAAGATAAAATCTGACGCTATTCAAGAAAAATCTTCTCCCTCGCTGAAATATGTTCATTTGCTGAAAATCAACAAAACCACGAAAAGTTCTTGTATTTGAAGATAAAATCTTTTTGCTTTGAAGAAGAAACATCTTGGTGACTGAAATAAGTTCATGAGATGAAAACCAACAAAAATTGACAAGAAACACGAAAAGTTCTTGTATTTTAAGATAAAATCTTGCGCTATTAAAGAAAAAACTTCTCGCTCGCTGAAATATGTTCATTTGCTGAAAACCAACAAAACCACGAAAAGTTCTTGTATTTGAAGATAAAATCTTTTTGCTTTGAAGAAGAAAGATCGAGGTGACTGAAATAAGTTCATCAGATGAAAACCAACAAAAATTGACAAGAACCACGAAAAGTTCTTATATTTTAAGATAAAATCTGAGGCTATTAAAGAAAAAACTTCTTGCTCGCTGAAATATGTTCATTTGCTGAAAGTCAACAAAACCACGAAAAGTTCTTGTATTTGAAGATAAAATCTTTTTGCTTTGAAGAAGAAATATCTCGCTGACTGAAATAAGTTCATCAGATGAAAACCAACAAAAATTGACAAGAACCACGAAAAGTTCTTGTATTTTAAGATAAAATCTGACGCGATTAAAGAAAAAACTTCCAGCTCGCTGAAATATGTTCATTTGCTGAAAATCAACAAAACCACGAAAAGTTCTTGTATTTTAAGATAAAATCTGACGCTATTAAAGAAAAATCTTCTCCCTCGCTGAAATATGTTCATTTGCTGCAAATCAACAAAACCACGAAAAGTTCTTGCATTTGAAGATAAAATCTTTTTGCTTTCAAGAAGATAGATCCAGCTGACTGAAGTAAGTTCATCAGATGAAAATCAACAAAAATTGACAAGAACCTCGAACAGTTCTTGTATTTAAAGATAAAATCTGAGGCTATTAAAGAAAAAACTGCCAGCTCGCTGAAATATGTTCATTTGCTGAAAATCAACAAAACCACGAAAAGTTCTTGTATTTGAAGATAAAATCTTTTTGCTTTGGAGAAGGAAGATCGAGGTGACTGAAATAAGTACATCAGATGAAAACCAACAAAAATTGACAAGAACCACGAAAAGTTCTTGTATTTTAAGATAAAATCTGACGCGATTAAAGAAAAAACTTCCAGCTCGCTGAAATATGTTCATTTGCTGAAAATCAACAAAACCACGAAAAGTTCTTGTATTTTAAGATAAAATCTGACGCTATTAAAGAAAAATCTTCTCCCTCGCTGAAATATGTTCATTTGCTGCAAATCAACAAAACCACGAAAAGTTCTTGCATTTGAAGATAAAATCTTTTTGCTTTCAAGAAGAAAGATCCAGCTGACTGAAATAAGTTCATTAGATGAAAATCAACAAAAATTGACAAGAACCACGAACAGTTCTTGTATTTTAAGATAAAATCTGAGGCTATTAAAGAAAAAACTTCGAGCTCGCTGAAATATGTTCATTTGCTGAAAACCAACAAAACCACGAAAAGTTCTTGTATTTGAAGATAAAATCTTTTTGCTTTGAAGAAGAAAGATCGAGGTGACTGAAATAAGTTCATCAGATGAAAACCAACAAAAATTGACAAGAACCACGAAAAGTTCTTATATTTTAAGATAAAATCTGAGGCTATTAAAGAAAAAACTTCTTGCTCGCTGAAATATGTTCATTTGCTGAAAGTCAACAAAACCACGAAAAGTTCTTGTATTTGAAGATAAAATCTTTTTGCTTTGAAGAAGAAATATCTCGCTGACTGAAATAAGTTCATCAGATGAAAACCAACAAAAATTGACAAGAACCACGAAAAGTTCTTGTATTTTAAGATAAAATCTGACGCGATTAAAGAAAAAACTTCCAGCTCGCTGAAATATGTTCATTTGCTGAAAATCAACAAAACCACGAAAAGTTCTTGTATTTTAAGATAAAATCTGACGCTATTAAAGAAAAATCTTCTCCCTCGCTGAAATATGTTCATTTGCTGCAAATCAACAAAACCACGAAAAGTTCTTGCATTTGAAGATAAAATCTTTTTGCTTTCAAGAAGATAGATCCAGCTGACTGAAGTAAGTTCATTAGATGAAAATCAACAAAAATTGACAAGAACCTCGAACAGTTCTTGTATTTAAAGATAAAATCTGAGGCTATTAAAGAAAAAACTGCCAGCTCGCTGAAATATGTTCATTTGCTGAAAATCAACAAAACCACGAAAAGTTCTTGTATTTGAAGATAAAATCTTTTTGCTTTGGAGAAGGAAGATCGAGGTGACTGAAATAAGTACATCAGATGAAAACCAACAAAAATTGACAAGAACCACGAAAAGTTCTTGTGTTTTAGGATAAAATCTGACGCTATTAAAGAAAAAACTTCTCGCTCGCTGAAATATGTTCATTTGCTGAAAATCAACAAAACCACGAAAAGTTCTTGTATTTGAAGATAGAATCTTTTTGCTTTGAAGAAGAAAGATGTGGGTGACTGAAATAAGTTCATTGGATGAAAACCAAGAAAAATTGACAAGAACCACGAAAAGTTCTTGTATTTGAAGATAAAATCTGACACTATTAAAGAAAAAACTTCTCCCTCGCTGAAATATGTTCATTTGCTGAAAACCAACAAAACCACGAAATGTTCTTCTATTTGAAGATAAAATCTTTTTGCTTTGAAGAAGAAAGATCGAACTGACTGAAATAAGTTCATCAGATGAAAACCAACAAAAATTGACAAGAACCACGAAAAGTTCTTGTATTTTAGGATAAAATCTGAAGCTATTAAAGAAAAAACTTCTCCCTCCCTGAAATAGGTTCATTTGCTGAAAATCAACAAAACCACGAAAAGTTCTTGTATTTGAAGATAAAATCTTTTTGCTTTGAAGAAGAAACATCTTGGTGACTGAAATAAGTTCATGAGATGAAAACCAACAAAAATTGACAAGAAACACGAAAAGTTCTTGTATTTTAAGATAAAATCTTGCGCTATTAAAGAAAAAACTTCTAGCTCGCTGAAATATGTTCATTTGCTGAAAACAAACAAAACCACGAAAAGTTCTTGTATTTGAAGATGAAATCTTTTTGCTTTGAAGAAGAAAGATCGAGGTGACTGAAATAAGTTCATCAGATGAAAACCAACAAAAATTGACAAGAACCACGAAAAGTTCTTATATTTTAAGATAAAATCTGAGGCTATTAAAGAAAAAACTTCTTGCTCGCTGATATATGTTCATTTGCTGAATGTCAACAAAACCACGAAAAGTTCTTGTATTTGAAGATAAAATCTTTTTGCTTTGAAGAAGAAATATCTCGCTGACTGATATAAGTTCATCAGATGAAAACCAACAAAAATTGACACGAACCACGAAAAGTTCTTGTATTTGAAGATAAAATCTTTTTGCTTTGAAGAAGAAAGATCGAGCTGACTGAAATAAGTTCATTAGACAAAAACCAACAAAAATTGACAAGAACCACGAAAAGTTCTTGTATTTTAGGATAAAATCTGACGCTATTCAAGAAAAAACTTCTCCCTCCCTGAAATATGTTCATTTGCTGAAAATCAACAAAACCACGAGAAGTTCTTGTATTTGAAGATAGAATCTTTTTGCTTTGAAGAAGAAAGCTCTGGGTGAGTGAAATAAGTTCATTGGATGAAAACCAACAAAAATTGACAAGAACCACGAAAAGTTCTTGTATTTTAAGATAAAATCTGATACTATTAAAGAAAAAACTTCTCCGTCGCTGAAATATGTTCATTTGCTGAAAATCAACAAAACCACGAAAAGTTCTTGTATTTGAAGATAAAATCTTTTTGCTTTGGAGAAGAAAGATCGAGGTGACTGAAATAAGTTCATTGGATGAAAACCAACAAAAATTGACAAGAACCACGAAAAGTTCTTGTATTTTAAGATAAAATCTTGCGCGATTAAAGAAAAAACTTCCAGCTCGCTGAAATATGTTCATTTGCTGAAAATCAACAAAACCATGAAAAGTTCTTGTATTTGAAGATAAAATCTTTTTTGCGTTGAAGAAGAAAGATCGAGGTGACTGAAATAAGTTCATTAGATGAAAACCAACAAAAATTGACAAGAACCACGAAAAGTTCTTGTATTTTAAGATAAAATCTGACGCTATTAAAGAAAAAACTTCTCGCTCGCTGAAATATGTTCATTTGCTGAAAATCAACAAAACTACAAAAAGTTCTTGGATTTGAAGATAGAATCTTTTTGCTTTGAAGAAGAAAGATCTGGGTGACTGAAATAAGTTCATTGGATGAAAACCAACAAAAATTGACAAGAACCACGAAAAGTTCTTGTATTTGAAGATAAAATCTGACACTATTAAAGAAAAAACTTCTCCCTCGCTGAAATATGTTCATTTGCTGAAAACCAACAAAACCACGAAATGTTCTTCTATTTGAAGATAAAATCTTTTTGCTTTGAAGAAGAAAAAACTTGGTGACTGAAATAAGTTCATCAGATGAAAACCAACAAAAATTGACACGAACCACGAAAAGTTCTTGTATTTGAAGATAAAATCTTTTTGCTTTGAAGAAGAAAGATCGAGCTGACTGAAATAAGTTCATTAGATGAAAACCAACAAAAATTGACAAGAACCACGAAAAGTTCTTGTATTTTAGGATAAAATCTGACGCTATTAAAGAAAAAACTTCTCCCTCCCTGAAATAGGTTCATTTGCTGAAAATCAACAAAACCACGAAAAGTTCTTGTATTTGAAGGTAAAATCTTTTTGCTTTGAAGAAGAAACATCTTGGTGACTGAAATAAGTTCATGAGATGAAAACGAACAAAAATTGACAAGAAACACGAAAAGTTCTTGTATTTTAAGATAAAATTTTGCGCTATTAAAGAAAAAACATCTTGCTCGCTGAAATATGTTCATTTGCTGAAAACCAACAAAACCACGAAAAGTTCTTGTCTTTGAAAATAAAATCTTTTTGATTTCAAGAAGAAAGATCCAGCTGACTGAAATACGTTCATTAGATGAAAATCAACGAAAATTGACAAGAACCACGAACAGTTCTTGTATTTTAAGATAAAATCTGAGGCTATTAATGAAAAAACTTCTAGCTCGCTGAAATATGTTCATTTGCTGAAAATCAACAAAACCACGAAAAGTTCTTGTATTTGAAGATAAAATCTTTTTGCTTTGTAGAAGAAAGATCGAGGTGACTGAAATAAGTTCATCAGATGAAAACCAACAAAAATTGACAAGAACCACGAAAAGTTCTTGTATTTTAAGATAAAATCTGACGCGATTAAAGAAAAAACTTCCAGCTCGCTGAAATATGTTCATAAGCTGAAAATCAACAAAACCACGAAAAGTTCTTGTATTTTAAGATAAAATCTGACGCTATTAAAGAAAAATCTTCTCCCTCGCTGAAATATGTTCATTTGCTGAAAATCAAGAAAACCACGAAAAGTTCTTGCATTTGAAGATAAAATCTTTTTGCTTTCAAGAAGATAGATCCAGCTGACTGAAATAAGTTCATCAGATGAAAACCAACAAAAATTGACAAGAACCACGAAAAGTTCTTGTGTTTTCGGATAAAATCTGACGCTATTAAAGAAAAAACTTCTCGCTCGCTGAAATATGTTCATTTGCTGAAAATCAACAAAACCACGAAAAGTTCTTGTATTTGAAGATAGAATCTTTTTGCTTTGAAGAAGAAAGATGTGGGTGACTGAAATAAGTTCATTGGATGAAAACCAACAAAAATTGACAAGAACCACGAAAAGTTCTTGTATTTGAAGATAAAATCTGACACTATTAAAGAAAAAACTTCTCCCTCGCTGAAATATGTTCATTTGCTGAAAACCAACAAAACCACGAAACGTTCTTCTATTTGAAGATAAAATCTTTTTGCTTTGAAGAAGAAAGATCGAACTGACTGAAATAAGTTCATTAGATGAAAACCAACAAAAATTGACAAGAACCACGAAAAGTTCTTGTATTTTAGGATAAAATCTGAAGCTATTAAAGAAAAAACTTCTCCCTCCCTGAAATAGGTTCATTTGCTGAAAATCAACAAAACCACGAAAAGTTCTTGTATTTGAAGATAAAATCTTTTTGCTTTGAAGAAGAAACATCTTGGTGTCTGAAATAAGTTCATGAGATGAAAACCAACAAAAATTGACAAGAAACACGAAAAGTTCTTGTATTTTAAGATAAAATATTGCGCTATTAAAGAAAAAACTTCTAGCTCGCTGAAATATGTTCATTTGCTGAAAACCAACAAAACCACGAAAAGTTCTTGTATTTGAAGATGAAATCTTTTTGCTTTCAAGAAGAAAGATCCAGCTGACTGAAATAAGTTCATTAGATGAAAATCAACAAAAATTGACAAGAACCACGAACAGTTCTTGTATTTTAAGATAAAATCTGAGGCTATTAAAGAAAAAACTTCTAGCTCGCTGAAATATGTTCATTTGCTGAAAATGAACAAAACCACGAAAAGTTCTTGTATTTGAAGATAAAATCCTTTTGCTTTGAAGAAGAAAGATCGAGGTGACTGAAATAAGTTCATCAGATGAAAACCAACAAAAATTGACAAGAACCACGAAAAGTTCTTATATTTGAAGATAAAATCTTTTTGCTTTGAAGAAGAAAGATCGAGCTGACTGAAATAAGTTCATTAGATGAAAACCAACAAAAATTGACAAGAACCACGAAAAGTTCTTGTATTTTAGGATAAAATCTGACGCTATTAAAGAAAAAACTTCTCCCTCCCTGAAATAGGTTCATTTGCTGAAAATCAACAAAACCACGAAAAGTTCTTGTATTTGAAGGTAAAATCTTTTTGCTTTGAAGAAGAAACATCTTGGTGACTGAAATAAGTTCATGAGATGAAAACGAACAAAAATTGACAAGAAACACGAAAAGTTCTTGTATTTTAAGATAAAATTTTGCGCTATTAAAGAAAAAACATCTAGCTCGCTGAAATATGTTCATTTGCTGAAAACCAACAAAACCACGAAAAGTTCTTGTCTTTGAAAATAAAATCTTTTTGATTTCAAGAAGAAAGATCCAGCTGACTGAAATACGTTCATTAGATGAAAATCAACGAAAATTGACAAGAACCACGAACAGTTCTTGTATTTTAAGATAAAATCTGAGGCTATTAATGAAAAAACTTCTAGCTCGCTGAAATATGTTCATTTGCTGAAAATCAACAAAACCACGAAAAGTTCTTGTATTTGAAGATAAAATCTTTTTGCTTTGTAGAAGAAAGATCGAGGTGACTGAAATAAGTTCATCAGATGAAAACCAACAAAAATTGACAAGAACCACGAAAAGTTCTTGTATTTTAAGATAAAATCTGACGCGATTAAAGAAAAAACTTCCAGCTCGCTGAAATATGTTCATTTGCTGAAAATCAACAAAACCACGAAAAGTTCTTGTATTTTAAGATAAAATCTGACGCTATTAAAGAAAAATCTTCTCCCTCGCTGAAATATGTTCATTTGCTGAAAATCAAGAAAACCACGAAAAGTTCTTGCATTTGAAGATAAAATCTTTTTGCTTTCAAGAAGATAGATCCAGCTGACTGAAATAAGTTCATCAGATGAAAACCAACAAAAATTGACAAGAACCACGAAAAGTTCTTGTGTTTTCGGATAAAATCTGACGCTATTAAAGAAAAAACTTCTCGCTCGCTGAAATATGTTCATTTGCTGAAAATCAACAAAACCACGAAAAGTTCTTGTATTTGAAGATAGAATCTTTTTGCTTTGAAGAAGAAAGATGTGGGTGACTGAAATAAGTTCATTGGATGAAAACCAACAAAAATTGACAAGAACCACGAAAAGTTCTTGTATTTGAAGATAAAATCTGACACTATTAAAGAAAAAACTTCTCCCTCGCTGAAATATGTTCATTTGCTGAAAACCAACAAAACCACGAAATGTTCTTCTATTTGAAGATAAAATCTTTTTGCTTTGAAGAAGAAAGATCGAACTGACTGAAATAAGTTCATTAGATGAAAACCAACAAAAATTGACAAGAACCACGAAAAGTTCTTGTATTTTAGGATAAAATCTGAAGCTATTAAAGAAAAAACTTCTCCCTCCCTGAAATAGGTTCATTTGCTGAAAATCAACAAAACCACGAAAAGTTCTTGTATTTGAAGATAAAATCTTTTTGCTTTGAAGAAGAAACATCTTGGTGTCTGAAATAAGTTCATGAGATGAAAACCAACAAAAATTGACAAGAAACACGAAAAGTTCTTGTATTTTAAGATAAAATATTGCGCTATTAAAGAAAAAACTTCTAGCTCGCTGAAATATGTTCATTTGCTGAAAACCAACAAAACCACGAAAAGTTCTTGTATTTGAAGATGAAATCTTTTTGCTTTCAAGAAGAAAGATCCAGCTGACTGAAATAAGTTCATTAGATGAAAATCAACAAAAATTGACAAGAACCACGAACAGTTCTTGTATTTTAAGATAAAATCTGAGGCTATTAAAGAAAAAACTTCTAGCTCGCTGAAATATGTTCATTTGCTGAAAATGAACAAAACCACGAAAAGTTCTTGTATTTGAAGATAAAATCCTTTTGCTTTGAAGAAGAAAGATCGAGGTGACTGAAATAAGTTCATCAGATGAAAACCAACAAAAATTGACAAGAACCACGAAAAGTTCTTATATTTTAAGATAAAATCTGAGGCTATTAAAGAAAAAACTTCTCCCTCCCTGAAATATGTTCATTTGCTGAAAATCAACAAAACCACGAGAAGTTCTTGTATTTGAAGATAGAATCTTTTTGCTTTAAAGAAGAAAGCTCTGGGTGAGTGAAATAAGTTCATTGGATGAAAACCAACAAAAATTGACAAGAACCACGAAAAGTTCTTGTATTTTAAGATAAAATCTGACACTATTAAAGAAAAAACTTCTCCGTCGCTGAAATATGTTCATTTGCTGAAAATCAACAAAACCACGAAAAGTTCTTGTATTTGAAGATAAAATCTTTTTGCTTTGAAGAAGAAATATCTCGCTGACTGATATAAGTTCATCAGATGAAAACCAACAAAAATTGACACGAACCACGAAAAGTTCTTGTATTTGAAGATAAAATCTTTTTGCTTTGAAGAAGAAAGATCGAGCTGACTGAAATAAGTTCATAAGATGAAAAGCAACAAAAATTGACAAGAACCACGAAAAGTTCTTGTATTTTAGGATAAAATCTGACGCTATTAAAGAAAAAACTTCTCCCTCCCTGAAATATGTTCATTTGCTGAAAATCAACAAAACCACGAGAAGTTCTTGTATTTGAAGATAGAATCTTTTTGCTTTAAAGAAGAAAGCTCTGGGTGAGTGAAATAAGTTCATTGGATGAAAACCAACAAAAATTGACAAGAACCACGAAAAGTTCTTGTATTTTAAGATAAAATCTGACACTATTAAAGAAAAAACTTCTCCGTCGCTGAAATATGTTCATTTGCTGAAAATCAACAAAACCACGAAAAGTTCTTGTATTTGAAGATAAAATCTTTTTGCTTTGGAGAAGAAAGATCGAGGTGACTGAAATAAGTTCATCAGATGAAAACCAACAAAAATTGACAAGAACCACGAAAAGTTCTTGTATTTTAAGATAAAATCTTGCGCTATTAAAGAAAAAACTTCTAGCTCGCTGAAATATGTTCATTTGCTGAAAATGAACAAAACCACGAAAAGTTCTTGTATTTGAAGATAAAATCCTTTTGATTTGAAGAAGAAAGATCGAGGTGACTGAAATAAGTTCATCAGATGAAAACCAACAAAAATTGACAAGAACCACGAAAAGTTCTTATATTTTAAGATAAAATCTGAGGCTATTAAAGAAAAAACTTCTTGCTCGCTGAAATATGTTCATTTGCTGAAAGTCAACAAAACCACGAAAAGTTCTTGTATTTGAAGATAAAATCTTTTTGCTTTGAAGAAGAAATATCTCGCTGACTGATATAAGTTCATCAGATGAAAACCAACAAAAATTGACACGAACCACGAAAAGTTTTTGTATTTGAAGATAAAATCTTTTTGCTTTGAAGAAGAAAGATCGAGCTGACTGAAATAAGTTCATTAGACAAAAACCAACAAAAATTGACAAGAACCACGAAAAGTTCTTGTATTTTAGGATAAAATCTGACGCTATTAAAGAAAAAACTTCTCCCTCCCTGAAATATGTTCATTTCCTGAAAATCAACAAAACCACGAGAAGTTCTTGTATTTGAAGATAGAATCTTTTTGCTTTAAAGAAGAAAGCTCTGGGTGAGTGAAATAAGTTCATTGGATGAAAACCAACAAAAATTGACAAGAACCACGAAAAGTTCTTGTATTTTAAGATAAAATCTGACACTATTAAAGAAAAAACTTCTCCGTCGCTGAAATATGTTCATTTGCTGAAAATCAACAAAACCACGAAAAGTTCTTGTATTTGAAGATAAAATCTTTTTGCTTTGGAGAAGAAAGATCGAGGTGACTGAAATAAGTTCATCAGATGAAAACCAACAAAAATTGACAAGAACCACGAAAAGTTCTTGTATTTTAAGATAAAATCTTGCGCTATTAAAGAAAAAACTTCCAGCTCGCTGAAATATGTTCATTTACTGAAAACCAACAAAATCACGAAAAGTTCTTGTATTTGAAGATAGAATCTTTTTGCTTTGAAGAAGGAAGATCTGGGTGACTGAAATAAGTTCATTGGATGAAAACCAACAAAAATTGACAAGAACCACGAAAAGTTCTTGTATTTGAAGATAAAATCTGACACTATTAAAGAAAAAACTTCTCCCTCGCTGAAATATGTTCATTTGCTGAAAACCAACAAAACCACGAAATGTTCTTCTATTTGAAGATAAAATCTTTTTGCTTTGAAGAAGAAAAAACTTGGTGACTGAAATAAGTTCATCAGATGAAAACCAACAAAAATTGACACGAACCACGAAAAGTTCTTGTATTTGAAGATAAAATCTTTTTGCTTTGAAGAAGAAAGATCGAGCTGACTGAAATAAGTTCATCAGATGAAAACCAACAAAAATTGACAAGAAGCACGAAAAGTTCTTGTATTTTAGGATAAAATCTGACGCTATTAAAGAAAAAACTTCTCCCTCCCTGAAATAGGTTCATTTGCTGAAAATCAACAAAACCACGAAAAGTTCTTGTATTTGAAGATAAAATCTTTTTGCTTTGAAGAAGAAACATCTTGGTGACTGAAATAAGTTCATGAGATGAAAACGAACAAAAATTGACAAGAAACACGAAAAGTTCTTGTATTTTAAGATAAAATTTTGCGCTATTAAAGAAAAATCATCTAGCTCGCTGAAATATGTTCATTTGCTGAAAACCAACAAAACCACGAAAAGTTCTTGTATTTGAAAATAAAATCTTTTTGCTTTCAAGAAGAAAGATCCAGCTGACTGAAATACGTTCATTAGATGAAAATCAACAAAAAATGACAAGAACCACGAACAGTTCTTGTATTTGAAGATAAAATCTGACGCTATTAATGAAAAAACTTCTCGCTTGCTGAAATATGTTCATTTGCTGAAAATCAACAAAACCACGAAAAGTTCTTGTATTTGAAGATAAAATCTTTTTGCTTTGGAGAAGAAAGATCGAGGTGACTGAAATAAGTTCATCAGATGAAAACCAACAAAAATTGACAAGAACCACGAACAGTTCTTGTATTTTAAGATAAAATCTGAGGCTATTAAAGAAAAAACTTCTCCCTCCCTGAAATATGTTCATTTGCTGAAAATCAACAAAACCACGAAATGTTCTTCTATTTGAAGATAAAATCTTTTTGCTTTGAAGAAGAAATATCTCGCTGACTGAAATAAGTTCATCAGATGAAAACCAACAAAAATTGACACGAACCACGAAAAGTTCTTGTATTTGAAGATAAAATCTTTTTGCTTTGAAGAAGAAAGATCGAGCTGACTGAAATAAGTTCATTAGACGAAAACCAACAAAAATTGACAAGAACCACGAAAAGTTCTTGTATTTGAAGATAAAATCTGACACTATTAAAGAAAAAACTTCTCCCTCGCTGAAATGTGTTCATTTGCTGAAAATCAACAAAACCATGAAAAGTTCTTGTATTTGAAGATAAAATCTTTTTTGCGTTGAAGAAGAAAGATCGAGGTGACTGAAATAAGTTCATTAGATGAAAACCAACAAAAATTGACAAGAACCACGAAAAGTTCTTGTATTTTAAGATAAAATCTGACGCTATTAAAGAAAAAACTTCCAGCTCGCTGAAATATGTTCATTTGCTGAAAATCAACAAAACCACGAAAAGTTCTTGTATTTTAAGATAAAATCTGACGCTATTAAAGAAAAATCTTCTCCCTCGCTGAAATATGTTCATTTGCTGAAAATCAACAAAACCACGAAAAGTTCTTGCATTTGAAGATAAAATCTTTTTGCTTTCAAGAAGAAAGATCCAGCTGACTGAAGTAAGTTCATGAGATGAAAATCAACAAAAATTGACAAGAACCACGAACAATTCTTGTATTTTAAGATAAAATCTGAGGCTATTAAAGAAAAAACTGCCAGCTCGCTGAAATATGTTCATTTGCTGAAAATCAACAAAACCACGAAAAATTCTTGTATTTGAAGATAAAATCTTTTTGCTTTGGAGAAGGAAGATCGAGGTGACTGAAATAAGTTCATCAGATGAAAACCAACAAAAATTGACAAGAACCACGAAAAGTTCTTCTATTTTAAGATAAAATCTGAGGCTATTAAAGAAAAAACTTCTTGCTCGCTGCAATATGTTCATTTGCTGAAAATCAACAAAACCACGAAAAGTTCTTGTATTTGAAGATAGAATGTTTTTGCTTTGAAGAAGAAAGATGTGGGTGACTGAAATAAGTTCATTGGATGAAAACCAACAAAAATTGACAAGAACCACGAAAAGTTCTTGTATTTGAAGATAAAATCTGTCACTATTAAAGAAAAAACTTCTCCCTCGCTGAAATATGTTCATTTGCTGAAAACAAACAAAACCACGAAATGTTCTTCTATTAGAAGATAAAATCTTTTTGCTTTGAAGAAGAAAGATCGAACTGACTGAAATAAGTTCATTAGATGAAAACCAACAAAAATTGACAAGAACCACGAACAGTCCTTGTATTTTAGGATAAAATCTGAAGCTATTAAAGAAAAAACTTCTCCCTCCCTGAAATAGGTTCATTTGCTGAAAACCAACAAAACCACGAAAAGTTCTTGTATTTGAAGATAAAATATTTTTGCTTTGAAGAAGAAAGATCGAGGTGACTGAAATAAGTTCATCAGATGAAAACCAACAAAAATTGACAAGAACCACGAAAAGTTCTTATATTTTAAGATAAAATCTGAGGCTATGAAAGAAAAAACTTCTTGCTCGTTGAAATATGTTCATTTGCTGAAAGTCAACAAAACCACGAAAAGTTCTTGTATTTGAAGATAAAATCTTTTTGCTTTGAAGAAGAAATATCTCGCTGACTGAAATAAGTTCATCAGATGAAAACCAACAAAAATTGACAAGAACCACGAAAAGTTCTTGTATTTTAAGATAAAATCTGACGCGATTAAAGAAAAAACTTCCAGCTCGCTGAAATATGTTCATTTGCTGAAAATCAACAAAACCACGAAAAGTTCTTGCATTTTAAGATAAAATCTGACGCTATTAAAGAAAAATCTTCTCCCTCGCTGAAATATGTTCATTTGCTGAAAATCAACAAAACCACGAAAAGTTCTTGCATTTGAAGATAAAATCTTTTTGCTTTCAAGAAGATAGATCCAGCTGACTGAAATAAGTTCATCAGATGAAAACCAACAAAAATTGACAAGAACCACGAAAAGTTCTTGTGTTTTAGGATAAAATCTGACGCTATTAAAGAAAAAACTTCTCGCTCGCTGAAATATGTTCATTTGCTGAAAATCAACAAAACCACGAAAAGTTCTTGTATTTGAAGATAGAATCTTTTTGCTTTGAAGAAGAAAGATGTGGGTGACTGAAATAAGTTCATTAGATGAAAACCAACAAAAATTGACAAGAACCACGAAAAGTTCTTGTATTTTAGGATAAAATCTGAAGCTATTAAAGAAAAAACTTCTCCCTCCCTGAAATAGGTTCATTTGCTGAAAATCAACAAAACCACGAAAAGTTCTTGTATTTGAAGATAAAATCTTTTTGCTTTGAAGAAGAAACATCTTGGTGTCTGAAATAAGTTCATGAGATGAAAACCAACAAAAATTGACAAGAAACACGAAAAGTTCTTGTATTTTAAGATAAAATCTTGCGCTATTAAAGAAAAAACTTCGAGCTCGCTGAAATATGTTCATTTGCTGAAAACCAACAAAACCACGAAAAGTTCTTGTATTTGAAGATGAAATCTTTTTGCTTTCAAGAAGAAAGATCCAGCTGACTGAAATAAGTTCATTAGATGAAAATCAACAAAAATTGACAAGAACCACGAACAGTTCTTATATTTTAAGATAAAATCTGAGGCTATTAAAGAAAAAACTTCTTGCTCGCTGAAATATGTTCATTTGCTGAAAGTCAACAAAACCACGAAAAGTTCTTGTATTTGAAGATAAAATCTTTTTGCTTTGAAGAAGAAATATCTCGCTGACTGATATAAGTTCATCAGATGAAAACCAACAAAAATTGACACGAACCACGAAAAGTTCTTGTATTTGAAGATAAAATCTTTTTGCTTTGAAGAAGAAAGATCGAGCTGACTGAAATAAGTTCATTAGACAAAAACCAACAAAAATTGACAAGAACCACGAAAAGTTCTTGTATTTTAGGATAAAATCTGACACTATTAAAGAAAAAACTTCTCCCTCGCTGAAATATGTTCATTTGCTGAAAACCAACAAAACCACGAAATGTTCTTCTATTTGAAGATAAAATCTTTTTGCTTTGAAGAAGAAAAAACTTGGTGACTGAAATAAGTTCATCAGATGAAAACCAACAAAAATTGACACGAACCACGAAAAGTTCTTGTATTTGAATATAAAATCTTTTTGCTTTGAAGAAGAAAGATCGAGCTGACTGAAATAAGTTCATTAGATGAAAACCAACAAAAATTGACAAGAACCACGAAAAGGTCTTGTATTTTAGGATAAAATCTGACGCTATTAAAGAAAAAACTTCTCCCTCCCTGAAATAGGTTCATTTGCTGAAAATCAACAAAACCACGAAAAGTTCTTGTATTTGAAGATAAAATCTTTTTGCTTTGAAGAAGAAACATCTTGGTGACTGAAATAAGTTCATGAGATGAAAACGAACAAAAATTGACAAGAACCACGAACAGTTCTTGTATTTGAAGATAAAATCTGACGCTATTAATGAAAAAACTTCTCGCTTGCTGAAATATGTTCATTTGCTGAAAATCAACAAAACCACGAAAAGTTCTTGTATTTGAAGATAAAATCTTTTTGCTTTGGAGAAGAAAGATCGAGGTGACTGAAATAAGTTCATCAGATGAAAACCAACAAAAATTGACAAGAACCACGAACAGTTCTTGTATTTTAAGATAAAATCTGAGGCTATTAAAGAAAAAACTTCTCCCTCCCTGAAATATGTTCATTTGCTGAAAATCAACAAAACCACGAAAAGTTCTTGTATTTGAAGATAAAATCTTTTTGCTTTGAAGAAGAATGATCTCGCTGACTGAAATAAGTTCATCAGATGAAAACCAACAAAATTGACAAGAACCACGAAAAGTTCTTGTGTTTTAGGACAAAATCTGACGCTATTAAAGAAAAAACTTCTCGCTCGCTGAAATATGTTCATTTGCTGAAAATCAACAAAACCACGAAAAGTTCTTCTATTTGAAGATAGAATCTTTTTGCTTTGAAGAAGAAAGATCTGGGTGACTGAAATAAGTTCATTGGATGAAAACCAACAAAAATTGACAAGAACCACGAAAAGTTCTTGTATTTGAAGATAAAATCTGACACTATTAAAGAAAAAACTTCTCCCTCGCTGAAATATGTTCATTTGCTGAAAACCAACAAAACCACGAAATGTTCTTCTATTTGAAGATAAAATCTTTTTGCTTTGTAGAAGAAAAAACTTGATGACTGAAATAAGTTCATCAGATGAAAACCAACAAAAATTGACACGAACCACGAAAAGTTCTTGTATTTGAAGATAAAATCTTTTTGCTATGAAGAAGAAAGATCGAGCTGACTGAAATAAGTTCATTAGATGAAAACCAACAAAAATTGACAAGAACCACGAAAAGTTCTTGTATTTTAGGATAAAATCTGACGCTATTAAAGAAAATACTTCTCCCTCCCTGAAATAGGTTCATTTGCTGAAAATCAACAAAACCACGAAAAGTTCTTGTATTTGAAGATAAAATCTTTTTGCTTTGAAGAAGAAACATCTTGGTGACTGAAATAAGTTCATGAGATGAAAACGAACAAAAATTGACAAGAAACACGAAAAGTTCTTGTATTTTAAGATAAAATTTTGCGCTATTAAAGAAAAAAGTTCTAGCTCGCAGAAATATGTTCATTTGCTGAAAACGAACAAAACCACGAAAAGTTCTTGCATTTGAAGATAAAATCTTTTTGCTTTCAAGAAAAAAGATCCAGCTGACTGAAGTGAGTTCATTAGATGAAAATCAACAAAAATTGACAAGAACCACGAACAGTTCTTGTATTTTAAGATAAAATCTGAGGCTGTTAAAGAAAAAACTGCTAGCTCGCGGAAATATGTTCATTTGCTGAAAATCAACAAAACCACGAAAAGTTCTTGTATTTGAAGATAAAATCTTTTTGCTTTGGAGAAGGAAGATCGAGGTGACTGAAATAAGTTCATCAGATGAAAACCAACAAAAATTGACAAGAACCACGAAAAGTTCTTCTATTTTAAGATAAAATCTGAGACTATTAAAGAAAAAACTTCTAGCTCGCTGAAATATGTTCATTTGCTGAAAATCAACAAAACCACGAAAAGTTCTTGTATTTGAAGATAAAATCTTTTTGCTTTGAAGAAGAATGATCTCGCTGACTGAAATAAGTTCATCAGATGAAAACCAACAAAAATTGACAAGAACCACGAAAAGTTCTTGTGTTTTAGGATAAAATCTGACGCTATTAAAGAAAAAACTTCTCGCTCGCTGAAATATGTTCATTTGCTGAAAATCAACAAAACCACGAAAAGTTCTTGTATTTGAAGATAGAATCTTCTTGCTTTGAAGAAGAAAGATGTGGGTGACTGAAATAAGTTCATTGGATGAAAACCAACAAAAATTGACAAGAACCACGAAAAGTTCTTGTATTTGAAGATAAAATCTGACACTATTAAAGAAAAAACTTCTCCCTCGCTGAAATATGTTCATTTGCTGAAAACCAACAAAACCACGAAATGTTCTTGTATTTGAAGATAAAATCTTTTTGCTTAGAAGAAGAAAAAACTTGGTGACTGAAATAAGTTCATCAGATGAAAACCAACAAAAATTGACACGAACCACGAAAAGTTCTTGTATTTGAAGATAAAATCTTTTTGCTTTGAAGAAGAAAGATCCAGCTGACAGAAATAAGTTCATTGGATGAAAACCAACAAAAATTGACAAGAACCACGAAAAGTTTTTGTATTTTAAGATAAAATCTGACGCTATGAAAGAAAAATGTTCTCCCTCGCTGAAATGTGTTCATTTGCTGAAAATCAACCAAACCATGAAAAGTTCTTGTATTTGAAGATAAAATCTTTTTTGCGTTGAAGAAGAAAGATCGAGGTGACTGAAATAAGTTCATTAGATGAAAACCAACAAAAATTGACAAGAACCACGAAAAGTTCTTGTATTTTAAGATAAAATCTGACGCTATTAAAGAAAAAACTTCCAGCTCGCTGAAATATGTTCATTTGCTGAAAATCAACAAAACCACGAAAAGTTCTTGTATTTTAAGATAAAATCTGACGCTATTAAAGAAAAATCTTCTCCCTCGCTGAAATATGTTCATTTGCTGAAAATCAACAAAACCACGAAAAGTTCTTGCATTTGAAGATAAAATCTTTTTGCTTTCAAGAAGAAAGATCCAGCTGACTGAAATAAGTTCATTAGATGAAAATCAACAAAAATTGACAAGAACCACGAACAGTTTTGTATTTTAAGATAAAATCTGAGGCTATTAAAGAAAAAACTGCTCGCTCGCTGAAATATGTTCATTTGCTGAAAATCAACAAAACCACGAAAAGTTTTTGTATTTGAAGATAAAATCTTTTTGCTTTGGAGAAGGAAGATCGAGGTGACTGAAATAAGTTCATCAGATGAAAACCAACAAAAATTGACAAGAACCACGAAAAGTTCTTCTATTTTAAGATAAAATCTGAGGCTATTAAAGAAAAAACTTCTTGCTCGCTGAAATATGTTCATTTGCTGAAAATCAACAAAACCACGAAAAGTTCTTGTATTTGAAGATAAAATCTTTTTGCTTTGAAGAAGAATGATCTCGCTGACTGAAATAAGTTCATCAGATGAAAACCAACAAAAATTGACAAGAACCACGAAAAGTTCTTGTGTTTTAGGATAAAATCTGACGCTATGAAAGAAAAAACTTCTCGCTCGCTGAAATATGTTCATTTGCTGAAAATCAACAAAACCACGAAAAGTTCTTGTATTTGAAGATAGAATCTTTTTGCTTTGAAGAAGAAAGATGTGGGTGACTGAAATAAGTTCATTGGATGAAAACCAACAAAAATTGACAAGAACCACGAAAAGTTGTTGTATTTTAGGATAAAATCTGAAGCTATTAAAGAAAAAACTTCTCCCTCCCTGAAATAGGTTCATTTGCTGAAAATCAACAAAACCACGAAAAGTTCTTGTATTTGAAGATAAAATCTTTTTGCTTTGAAGAAGAAACATCTTGGTGACCGAAATAAGTTCATGAGATGAAAACCAACAAAAATTGACAAGAAACACGAAAAGTTCTTGTATTTTAAGATAAAATCTTGCGCTATTAAAGAAAAAACTTCTCCCTCGCTGAAATATGTTCATTTGCTGAAAACCAACAAAACCACGAAAAGTTCTTGTATTTGAAGATAAAATCTTTTTGCTTTCAAGAAGAAAGATCCAGCTGACTGAAATAAGTTCATTAGATGAAAATCAACAAAAATTGACAAGAACCACGAACAGTTCTTGTATTTTAAGATAAAATCTGAGGCTATTGAAGAAAAAACTTCTAGCTCGCTGAAATATGTTCATTTGCTGAAAATCAACAAAACCACGAAAAGTTCTTGTATTTGAAGATAAAATCTTTTTGCTTTGAAGAAGAAAGATCGAGGTGACTGAAATAAGTTCATCAGATGAAAACCAACAAAAATTGACAAGAACCACGAAAAGTTCTTATATTTTAAGATAAAATCTGAGGCTATTAAAGAAAAAACTTCTTGCTCGCTGAAATATGTTCATTTGCTGAAAGTCAACAAAACCACGAAAAGTTCTTGTATTTGAAGATAAAATCTTTTTGCTTTGAAGAAGAAATATCTCGCTGACTGAAATAAGTTCATCAGATGAAAACCAACAAAAATTGACACGAACCACGAAAAGTTCTTGTATTTGAAGATAAAATCTTTTTGCTTTGAAGAAGAAATATCTCGCTGACTGAAATAAGTTCATCAGATGAAAACCAACAAAAATTGACAAGAACCACGAAAAGTTCTTGTATTTTAGGATAAAATCTGACGCTATTAAAGAAAAAACTTCTCCCTCCCTGAAATAGGTTCATTTGCTGAAAATCAACAAAACCACGAAAAGTTCTTGTATTTGAAGATAAAATCTTTTTGCTTTGACGAAGAAACATCTTGGTGACTGAAATAAGTTCATGAGATGAAAACGAACAAAAATTGACAAGAAACACGAAAAGTTCTTGCATTTTAAGAGAAAATTTTGCGCTATTAAAGAAAAAACTTCCAGCTCGCTGAAATATGTTCATTTGCTGAAAACCAACAAAACCACGAAAAGTTCTTGCATTTGAAGGTAAAATCTTTTTGCTTTCAAGAAGAAAGATCCAGCTGACTGAAGTAAGTTCATTAGATGAAAACCAACAAAAATTGACTAGAACCACGAAAAGTTCTTGTATTTTAGGATAAAATCTGACGCTATTAAAGAAAAAACTTCTCCCTCCCTGAAATATGTTCATTTGCTGAAAATCAACAAAACCACGAGAAGTTCTTGTATTTGAAGATAGAATCTTTTTGCTTTGAAGAAGAAAGCTCTGGGCGAGTGAAATAAGTTCATTGGATGAAAACCAACAAAAATTGACAAGAACCACGAAAAGTTCTTGTATTTTAAGATAAAATCTGACACTATTAAAGAAAAAAATTCTCCGTCGCTGAAATATGTTCATTTGCTGAAAATCAACAAAACCACGAAAAGTTCTTGTATTTGAAGATAAAATCTTTTTGCTTTGGAGAAGAAAGATCGAGGTGACTGAAATAAGTTCATCAGATGAAAACCAACAAAAATTGACAAGAAGCACGAAAAGTTCTTGTATTTTAAGATAAAATCTTGCGCTATTAAAGAAAAAACTTCCAGCTCGCTGAAATATGTTCATTTGCTGAAAATCAACAAAACCATGAAAAGTTCTTGTATTTGAAGATAAAATCTTTTTTGCTTTGAAGAAGAAAGATCGAGGTGACTGAAATAAGTTCATTAGATGAAAACCAACAAAAATTGACAAGAACCACGAAAAGTTCTTGTATTTTAAGATAAAATCTGACGCTATTAAAGAAAAAACTTCTCGCTCGCTGAAATATGTTCATTTGCTGAAAATCAACAAAACCACAAAAAGTTCTTGTATTTGAAGATAGAATCTTTTTGCTTTGAAGAAGAAAGATCTGGGTGACTGAAATAAGTTCATTGGATGAAAACCAACAAAAATTGACAAGAACCACGAAAAGTTCTTGTATTTGAAGATAAAATCTGACACTATTAAAGAAAAAACTTCTCCCTCGCTGAAATATGTTCATTTGCTGAAAACCAACAAAACCACGAAATGTTCTTCTATTTGAAGATAAAATCTTTTTGCTTTGAAGAACAAACTTGGTGACTGAAATAAGTTCATCAGATGAAAACCAACAAAAATTGACACGAACCACAAAAAGTTCTTGTATTTGAACATAAAATCTTTTTGCTTTGAAGAAGAAAGATCCAGCTGACTGAAATAAGTTCATTGGATAAAAACCAACAAAAATTGACAAGAACCACGAAAAGTTCTTGTATTTTAAGATAAAATCTGACGCTATTAAAGAAAAATGTTCTCCCTCGCTGAAATGTGTTCATTTGCTGAAAATCAACAAAACCACGAAAAGTTCTTGCATTTGAAGATAAAATCTTTTTGCTTTCAAGAAGATCCAGCTGACTGAAGTAAGTTCATTCGATGAAAATCAACAAAAATTGACAAGAACCACGAAAAGTTCTTGTATTTTAAGATACAATCTGAGGCTATTAATGAAAAAACTTCTAGCTCGCTGAAATATGTTCATTTGCTGAAAATCAACAAAACCACGAAAAGTTCTTGTATTTGAAGATAAAATCTTTTTGCTTTGGAGAAGAAAGATCGAGGTGACTGAAATAAGTTCATCAGATGAAAACCAACAAAAATTGACAAGAACCACGAACAGTTCTTGTATTTTAAGATAAAATCTGAGGCTATTAAAGAAAAAACTTCTTGCTCGCTGAAATATGTTCATTTGCTGAAAATCAACAAAACCACGAAAAGTTCTTGTATTTGAAGATAAAATCTTTTTGCTTTGAAGAAGAAAGCTCTGGGTGAGTGAAATAAGTTTTTTGGATGAAAACCAACAAAAATTGACAAGAACCACGAATAGTTCTTGTATTTTAAGATAAAATCTGACGCTATTCAAGAAAAAACTTCTCCGTCGCTGAAATATGTTCATTTGCTGAAAATCAACAAAACCACGAAAAGTTCTTGTATTTGAAGATAAAATCTTTTTGCTTTGGAGAAGAAAGATCTGGCTGACTGAAATAAGTTCATAAGATGAAAACCAACAACAATTGACAAGAACCACGAAAAGTTCTTGTATTTTAGGATAAAATCTGACGCTATTAAAGAAAAAACTTCTCGCTCGCTGAAATATGTTCATTTCCTGAAAATCAACAAAACCACGAAAAGTTCTTGTATTTGAAGATGGAATCTTTTCGCTTTGAAGAAGAAAGATCTGGGTGACTGAAAAAAGTTCATTGGATGAAAACCAACAAAAATTGACAAGAACCACGAAAAGTTCTTTAATTTTAAGATAAAATCTGACGCTATTAAAGAAAAAATGTCTCGCTCGCTGAAATATGTTCATTTGCTGAAAATCAACAAAACCACGAAAAGTTCTTGTATTTTAAGATAAAATCTGACGCTATTAAAGAAAAATGTTCTCCCTCGCTGAAATGTGTTCGTTTGCTGAAAATCAACAAAACCACGAAAAGTTCTTGTATTTGAAGATAAAATCTTTTTGCTTTGGAGAAGAAAGATCGAGGTGACTGAAATAAGTTCATCAGATGAAAACCAACAAAAATTGACAAGAACCACGAAAAGTTCTTGTGTTTTCGGATAAAATCTGAGGCTATTAAAGAAAAAACTTCTTGCTCGCTGAAATATGTTCATTTGCTGAAAATCAACAAAACCACGAAAAGTTCTTGTATTTGAAGATAGAATCTTTTTGCTTTGAAGAAGAAAGATCTCGCTGACTGCAATAAGTTCATTCGATGAAAATCAACAAAAATTGACAAGAACCACGAAAAGTTCTTGTCTTTTAAGATAAAATCTGACGCTATTAAAGAAAAAACTTCTTGCTCGCTGAAATATGTTCATTTGCTGAAAATCAACAAAACCACGAAAAGTTCTTGTATTTGAAGATAAAATCTTTTTGCGTTGAAGAAGAAAGATCGACGTGACTGACATAAATTCATTAGATGAAAACCAACAAAAATTGACAAGAACCACGAAAAGTTCTTGTATTTTAAGATAAAATCTGACGCTATTAAAGAAAAAACTTCCAGCTCGCTGAAATATGTTCATTTCCTGAAAATCAACAAAACCACGAAAAGTTCTTGTATTTGAAGATAAAATCTTTTTGCTTTGAAGAAGAACGATCTAGCTGACTGAAATAAGTTCATTCGATCAAAACCATCAAAAATTGACAAGAACCACGAAAAGTTCTTGTATTTTAAGATAAAATCTGAGGCTATTAAAGAAAAAACTTCTCGCTCGCTGAAATATGTTCATTTGCTGAAAATCAACAAAACCACGAAAAGTTCTTGTATTTGAAGATAAAATCTTTTTGCTTTGAAGAAGAAAGATCTCGCTGACTGAAATAAGTTCATCAGATGAAAACCAACAAAAAATGACAAGAAGCACGAAAAGTTCTTGTATTTTAGGATAAAATCTGATGATATTAAAGAAAAAACTTGCAGCTCGCTGAAATATGTTCATTTGCTGAAAATCAACAAAACCACGAAAAGTTCTTGTGTTTGAAGATAAAATCTTTTTGCTTTGATGAACAAAGATCGAGGTGACTGAAATAAGTTCATCAGATGAAAACCAACAAAAATTGACAAGAACCACGAAAAGTTCTTGTATTTGAAGATAAAATCTTTTTGCTTTGAAGAAGAAAGATCGAGCTGACTGAAATAAGTTCATCAGATGAAAACCAACAAAAATTGACAAGAACCACGAAAAGCTCTTGTATTTTAGGATAAAATCTGACGCTATTAAAGAAAAAACTTCTCCCTCCCTGAAATATGTTCATTTGCTGAAAATCAACAAAACCACGAGAAGTTCTTGTATTTGAAGATAGAATCTTTTTGCTTTGAAGAAGAAAGCTCTGGGTGAGTGAAATAAGTTTTTTGGATGAAAACCAACAAAAATTGACAAGAACCACGAAAAGTTCTTGTATTTTAAGATAAAATCTGACGCTATTCAAGAAAAAACTTCTCCGTCGCTGAAATATGTTCATTTGCTGAAAATCAACAAAACCACGAAAAGTTCTTGTATTTGAAGATAAAATCTTTTTGCTTTGGAGAAGAAAGATCGAGGTGACTGAAATAAGTTCATCAGATGAAAACCAACAAAAATTGACAAGAACCACGAAAAGTTCTTGTATTTTAAGATAAAATCTTGCACTATTAAAGAAAAAACTTCCAGCTCGCTGAAATATGTTCATTTGCTGAAAATCAACAAAACCACGAAAAGTTCTTGTATTTGAAGATAAAATCTTTTTGCTTTGAAGAAGAAAGATCTGGCTGACTGAAATAAGTTCATTAGATGAAAACCAACAAAAATTGACAAGAACCACGAAAAGTTCTTGTATTTTAGGATAAAATCTGACGCTATTGAAGAAAAAACTTCTCGCTCGCTGAAATATGTTCATTTCCTGAAAATCAACAAAACCACGCAAAGTTCTTGTATTTGAAGATGGAATCTTTTTGCTTTGAAGAAGAAAGATATGGGTGACTGAAATAAGTTCATTGGATGAAAACCAACAAACATTGACAAGAACCACGAAAAGTTCTTTAATTTTAAGATAAAATCTGACGCTATTAAAGAAAAAATGTCTCGCTCGCTGAAATATGTTCATTTGCTGAAAATCAACAAAACCACGAAAAGTTCTTGTATTTGAAGATAAAATCTTTTTGCTTTGAAGAAGAATGATCTCGCTGACTGAAATAAGTTCATCAGATGAAAACCAACAAAAATTGACAAGAACCACGAAAAGTTCTTGTGTTTTAGGATAAAATCTGACGCTATTAAAGAAAAAACTTCTCGCTCGCTGAAATATGTTCATTTGCTGAAAATCAACAAAACCACGAAAAGTTCTTGTATTTGAAGATAGAATCTTTTTGCTTTGAAGAAGAAAGATGTGGGTGACTGAAATAAGTTCATTGGATGAAAACGAACAAAAATTGACAAGAACCACGAAAAGTTCTTGTATTTGAAGATAAAATCTGACACTATTAAAGAAAAAACTTCCCCCTCGCTGAAATATGTTCATTTGCTGAAAACCAACAAAACCACGAAATGTTCTTCTATTTGAAGATAAAATCTTTTTGCTTTGAAGAAGAAAAAACTTGGTGACTGAAATAAGTTCATCAGATGAAAACCAACAAAAATTGACACGAACCACGAAAAGCTCTTGTATTTGAAGATAAAATCTTTTTGCTTTGAAGAAGAAAGATCGAACTGACTGAAATAATTTCATTAGATGAAAAGCAACAAACATTGACAAGAACCACGAAAAGTTCTTGTATTTTAGGATAAAATCTGACGCTATTAAAGAAAAAACTTCTCCCTCCCTGAAATAGGTTCATTTGCTGAAAATCAACAAAACCACGAAAAGTTCTTGTATTTGAAGATAAAATCTTTTTGCTTTGAAGAAGGAACATCTTGGTGACTGAAATATGTTCATGAGATGAAAACGAACAAAAATTGACAAGAAACACGAAAAGTTCTTGTATTTTAAGATAAAATCTTGCGCTATTAAAGAAAAAACTTCCAGCTCGCTGAAATATGTTCATTTGCTGAAAACCAACAAAACACGAAAAGTTCTTGTATTTGAAGATAAAATCTTTTTGCTTTCAAGAAGAAAGATCCAGCTGACTGAAATAAGTTCATGAGATGAAAATCAACAAAAATTGACAAGAACCACGAACAGTTCTTTTATTTTAAGATAAAATCTGAGGCTATTAAAGAAAAAACTTCTAGCTCGCTGAAATATGTTCATTTGCTGAAAATCAACAAAACCACGAAAAGTTCCTGTATTTGAAGATAAAATCTTTTTGCTTTGAAGAAGAAAGATCGAGGTGACTGAAATAAGTTCATCAGATGAAAACCAACAAAAATTGACAAGAACCACGAAAAGTTCTTCTATTTTAAGATAAAATCTGAGGCTATTAAAGAAAAAACTTCTTGCTCGCTGAAATATGTTCATTTGCTGAAAGTCAACAAAACCACGAAAAGTTCTTGTATTTGAAGATAGAATCTTTTTGCTTTGGAGAAGAAAGATCTGGGTGACTGAAATAAGTTCATTGGATGAAAACCAACAAAAATTGACAAGAACCACGAAAAGTTCTTGTATTTTAAGATAAAATCTGACACTATGAAAGAAAAAACTTCTCCGTCGCTGAAATATGTTCATTTGCTGAAAATCAACAAAACCACGAAAAGTTCTTGTATTTGAAGATAAAATCTTTTTGCTTTGGAGAAGAAAGATCCAGCTGACTGAAATAAGTTCATTGGATGAAAACCAACAAAAATTGACAAGAACCACGAAAAGTTCTTGTATTTTAAGGTAAAATCTGACGCTATTAAAGAAAAATGTTCTCCCTCGCTGAAATGTGTTCATTTGCTGAAAATCAACAAAACCACGAAAAGTTCTTGTATTTGAAGATAAAATCTTTTTGCTTTCAAGAAGAAAGATCCAACTGACTGAAGTAAGTTCATTAGATGAAAATCAACAAAAATTGACAAGAACCACGAACAGTTCTTGTATTTTAAGATAAAATCTGAGGCTATTAAAGAAAAAACTTCTAGCTCGCTGAAATATGTTCATTTGCTGAAAATCAACAAAACCACGAAAAGTTCTTGTATTTGAAGATAAAATCTTTTTGCTTTGAAGAAGAATGATCTCGCTGACTGAAATAAGTTCATCAGATGAAAACCAACAAAAATTGACAAGAACCACAAAAAGTTCTTGTATTTGAAGATAAAATCTGACGCTATTAAAGAAAAAACTTCTCCCTCGCTGAAATATGTTCATTTGCTGAAAACCAACAAAACCACGAAATGTTCTTCTATTTGAAGATAAAATCTTTTTGCTTTGAAGAAGAAAAAACTTGGTGACTGAAATAAGTTCATCAGATGAAAACCAACAAAAATTGACACGAACCACGAAAAGTTCTTGTATTTGAAGATAAAATCTTTTTGCTTTGAAGAAGAAAGATCGAGCTGACTGAAATAAGTTCATTAGATGAAAACCAACAAAAATTGACAAGAACCACGAAAAGTTCTTGTGTTTTAGGATAAAATCTGACGCTATTAAAGAAAAAACTTCTCGCTCGCTGAAATATGTTCATTTGCTGAAAATCAACAAAACCACGAAAAGTTCTTGTATTTGAAGATAGAATCTTTTTGCTTCGAAGAAGAAAGATGTGGGTGACTGAAATAAGTTCATTGGATGAAAACCAACAAAAATTGACAAGAACCACGAAAAGTTCTTGTATTTGAAGATAAAATCTGACACTATTAAAGAAAAAACTTCCCCCTCGCTGAAATATGTTCATTTGCTGAAAACCAACAAAACCACGAAATGTTCTTCTATTTGAAGATAAAATCTTTTTGCTTTGAAGAAGAAAAAACTTGGTGACTGAAATAAGTTCATCAGATGAAAACCAACAAAAATTGACACGAACCACGAAAAGCTCTTGTATTTAAAGATAAAATCTTTTTGCTTTGAAGAAGAAAGATCGAACTGACTGAAATAAGTTCATTAGATGAAAACCAACAAAAATTGACAAGAACCACGAAAAGTTCTTGTATTTTAGGATAAAATCTGACGCTATTAAAGAAAAAACTTCTCCCTCCCTGAAATAGGTTCATTTGCTGAAAATCAACAAAACCACGAAAAGTTCTTGTATTTGAAGATAAAATCTTTTTGCTTTGAAGAAGAAAGATCTAGCTGACTGAAATAAGTTCATTGGATGAAAACCAACAAAAATTGACACGAACCACGAAAAGTTCTTGTATTGTAAGATAAAATCTGACGCTATTAAAGAAAAAACTTCTCGCTCGCTGAAATATGTTCATTTGCTGAAAACCAACAAAACCACGAAAAGTTCTTGTATTTGAAGATAAAATCTTTTTGCTTTGAAGAAGAAGGATCCAGCTGACTGAAATAAGTTCATGAGATGAAAACCAACAAAAATTGACAAGAACCACAAAAAGTTCTTGTATTTTAGGATAAAATCTGAGGCTATTAAAGAAAAAACTTCTCCCTCCCTGAAATATGTTCATTTGCTGAAAATCAACAAAACCACGAAAAGTTCTTGTATTTGAAGATAAAATCTTTTTGCTTTGAAGAAGAAAGATCCAGCTGACTGAAATATGTTCATTCGATCAAAACCAACAAAAATTGACAAGAACCACGAAAAGTTCTTGTATTTTAAGATAAAATCTGATGCTATCAAAGAAAAAACTTCTCGCTCGCTGAAATATGTTCATTTGCTGAAAATCAACAAAACCACGAAAAGTTCTTGTATTTGAAGATAAACTCTTTTGCTTTGAAGAAGAAAGATCGAGCTGACTGAAATAAGTTCATTGGATGAAAACCAACAAAAATTGACAAGAACCACGAAAAGTTCTTGTATTTTAAGATAAAATCTGAGGCTATTAAAGAAAAACCTTCTGGCTCGCTGAAATATGTTCATTTGCTGAAAATCAACAAAACCACGAAAAGTTCTTGTATTTGAAGATAGAATCTTTTTGCTTTGAAGAAGAAAGATCTGGGTGACTGAAATAAGTTCATTCGATGAAAACCAACAAAAATTGACAAGAACCACGAAAAGTTCTTGTATTTTAGGATAAAATCTGACGCTATTAAAGAAAAAACTTCTCCCTCCCTGAAATATGTTCATTTGCTGAAAATCAACAAAACCACGAAAAGTTCTTGTATTTGAAGATAAAATTTTTTGCTTGGAAGAAGAAAGATCGAGGTGACTGAAATAAGTTCATTCGATGAAAACCAACAAAAATTGACAAGAACCACGAAAAGTTCTTGTATTTGAAGATAAAATCTTTTTGCTTTGAAGAAGAAAGATCGAGCTGACTGAAATAAGTTCATTGGATGAAAACCAACAAAAATTGACAAGAACCACGAAAAGTTCTTGTATTTTAAGATAAAATCTGAGGCTATTAAAGAAAAAACTTCTGGCTCACTGAAATATGTTCATTTGCTGAAAATCAACAAAACCACGAAAAGTTCTTGTATTTGAAGATAGAATCTTTTTGCTTTGAAGAAGAAAGATCTGGGTGACTGAAATAAGTTCATTGGATGAAAACCAACAAAAATTGACAAGAACCACGAAAAGTTCTTGTATTTTAGGATAAAATCTGACACTATTAAAGAAAAAACTTCTCGCTCGCTGAAATGTGTTCATTTGCTGAAAATCAACAAAACCACGAAAAGTTCTTGTATTTGAAGATAAAATCTTTTTGCTTTGAAGAAGAAAGATCTAGCTAACTGAAATAAGTTCATTGGATGAAAACCAACAAAAATTGACAAGAACCACGAAAAGTTCTTCTTTTTAAGATAAAATCTGACGCTATTAATGAAAAAACTTCTAGCTCACTGAAATATGTTCATTTGCTGAAAACCAACAAAACCACGAAAAGTTCTTGTATTTGAAGATAAAATCTTTTTGCTGAGAAGAAGAAAGATCTGGCTGACTGAAATAAGTTAATTGGATGAAAACCAACAAAAATTGACAAGAACCACGAATAGTTCTTGTATTTTAAGATAAAATCTGACGCAATGAAAGAAAAAACTTCTCGCTCGCTGAAATATGTTCATTTCCTGAAAATCAACAAAACCACGAAAAGTTCTTGTATTTGAAGATAAAATCTTTTTGCTTTGAAGAAGAAAGATCCGGCTGACTGAAATAAGTTCATTCGATCAAAACCAACAAAAATTGACAAGAACCACGAAAAGTTCTTGTATTTTAAGATAAAATCTGACGCTATCAAAGAAAAAACTTCTCGCTCGCTGAAATATGTTCATTTGCTGAAAATCAACAAAACCACGAAAAGTTCTTGTATTTGAAGATAAACTCTTTTGCTTTGAAGAAGAAAGATCGAGCTGACTGAAATAAGTTCATTGGATGAAAACCAACAAAAATTGACAAGAACCACGAAAAGTTCTTGTATTTTAAGATAAAATCTGAGGCTATTAAAGAAAAAACTTCTGGCTCACTGAAATATGTTCATTTGCTGAAAATCAACAAAACCACGAAAAGTTCTTGTATTTGAAGATAAAATCTTTTTGCTTTGAAGAAGAAAGATCCAGCTGACTGAAATAAGTTCATTCGATCAAAACCAACAAAAATTGACAAGAACCACGAAAAGTTCTTGTATTTTAATATTAAATCTGACGCTAATAAAGAAAAAACTTCTCGCTCGCTGAAATATGTTCATTTGCTGAAAATCAACAAAACCACGAAAAGTTCTTGTATTTGAAGATAGAATCTTTTTGCTTTGAAGAAGAAAGATCTGGGTGACTGAAATAAGTTCATTGGATGAAAACCAACAAAAATTGACAAGAACCACGAAAAGTACTTGTATTTTAGGATAAAATCTGACACGATTAAAGAAAAAACTTCTCGCTCGCTGAAATGTGTTCATTTGCTGAAAATCAACAAAACCACGAAAAGTTCTTGTATTTGAAGATAAAATCTTTTTGCTTTGAAGAAGAAAGATCTAGCTAACTGAAATAAGTTCATTGGATGAAAACCAACAAAAATTGACAAGAACCACGAAAAGTTCCTGTATTTTAAGATAAAATCTGACGCTATTAATGAAAAAACTTCTAGCTCGCTGAAATATGTTCATTTGCTGAAAACCAACAAAACCACGAAAAGTTCTTGTCTTTGCAGATAAAATCTTTTTGCTGAGAAGAAGAAAGATCTGGCTGACTGAAATAAGTTCATTGGATGAAAACCAACAAAAATTGACAAGAACCACGAATAGTTCTTGTATTTTAAGATAAAATCTGACGCAATGAAAGAAAAAACTTCTCGCTCGCTGAAATATGTTCATTTGCTGAAAATCAACAAAACCACGAAAAGTTCTTGTATTTGAAGATAAAATCTTTTTGCTTTGAAGAAGAAAGATCCGGCTGACTGAAATAAGTTCATTCGATCAAAACCAACAAAAATTGACAAGAACCACGAAAAGTTCTTGTATTTTAAGGTAAAATCTGACGCTATTAAAGAAAAATGTTCTCCCTCGCTGAAATGTGTTCATTTGCTGAAAATCAACAAAACCACGAAAAGTTCTTGTATTTGAAGATAAAATCTTTTTGCTTTCAAGAAGAAAGATCCAGCTGACTGAAGTAAGTTCATTAGATGAAAATCAACAAAAATTGACAAGAACCACGAACAGTTCTTGTATTTTAAGATAAAATCTGAGGCTATTAAAGAAAAAACTTCTAGCTCGCTGAAATATGTTCATTTGCTGAAAATCAACAAAACCACGAAAAGTTCTTGTATTTGAAGATAAAATCTTTTTGCTTTGAAGAAGAATGATCTCGCTGACTGAAATAAGTTCATCAGATGAAAACCAACAAAAATTGACAAGAACCACAAAAAGTTCTTGTATTTGAAGATAAAATCTGACGCTATTAAAGAAAAAACTTCTCCCTCGCTGAAATATGTTCATTTGCTGAAAACCAACAAAACCACGAAATGTTCTTCTATTTGAAGATAAAATCTTTTTGCTTTGAAGAAGAAAAAACTTGGTGACTGAAATAAGTTCATCAGATGAAAACCAACAAAAATTGACACGAACCACGAAAAGTTCTTGTATTTGAAGATAAAATCTTTTTGCTTTGAAGAAGAAAGATCGAGCTGACTGAAATAAGTTCATTAGATGAAAACCAACAAAAATTGACAAGAACCACGAAAAGTTCTTGTGTTTTAGGATAAAATCTGACGCTATTAAAGAAAAAACTTCTCGCTCGCTGAAATATGTTCATTTGCTGAAAATCAACAAAACCACGAAAAGTTCTTGTATTTGAAGATAGAATCTTTTTGCTTCGAAGAAGAAAGATGTGGGTGACTGAAATAAGTTCATTGGATGAAAACCAACAAAAATTGACAAGAACCACGAAAAGTTCTTGTATTTGAAGATAAAATCTGACACTATTAAAGAAAAAACTTCCCCCTCGCTGAAATATGTTCATTTGCTGAAAACCAACAAAACCACGAAATGTTCTTCTATTTGAAGATAAAATCTTTTTGCTTTGAAGAAGAAAAAACTTGGTGACTGAAATAAGTTCATCAGATGAAAACCAACAAAAATTGACACGAACCACGAAAAGCTCTTGTATTTAAAGATAAAATCTTTTTGCTTTGAAGAAGAAAGATCGAACTGACTGAAATAAGTTCATTAGATGAAAACCAACAAAAATTGACAAGAACCACGAAAAGTTCTTGTATTTTAGGATAAAATCTGACGCTATTAAAGAAAAAACTTCTCCCTCCCTGAAATAGGTTCATTTGCTGAAAATCAACAAAACCACGAAAAGTTCTTGTATTTGAAGATAAAATCTTTTTGCTTTGAAGAAGAAAGATCTAGCTGACTGAAATAAGTTCATTGGATGAAAACCAACAAAAATTGACACGAACCACGAAAAGTTCTTGTATTGTAAGATAAAATCTGACGCTATTAAAGAAAAAACTTCTCGCTCGCTGAAATATGTTCATTTGCTGAAAACCAACAAAACCACGAAAAGTTCTTGTATTTGAAGATAAAATCTTTTTGCTTTGAAGAAGAAGGATCCAGCTGACTGAAATAAGTTCATGAGATGAAAACCAACAAAAATTGACAAGAACCACAAAAAGTTCTTGTATTTTAGGATAAAATCTGAGGCTATTAAAGAAAAAACTTCTCCCTCCCTGAAATATGTTCATTTGCTGAAAATCAACAAAACCACGAAAAGTTCTTGTATTTGAAGATAAAATCTTTTTGCTTTGAAGAAGAAAGATCCAGCTGACTGAAATATGTTCATTCGATCAAAACCAACAAAAATTGACAAGAACCACGAAAAGTTCTTGTATTTTAAGATAAAATCTGATGCTATCAAAGAAAAAACTTCTCGCTCGCTGAAATATGTTCATTTGCTGAAAATCAACAAAACCACGAAAAGTTCTTGTATTTGAAGATAAACTCTTTTGCTTTGAAGAAGAAAGATCGAGCTGACTGAAATAAGTTCATTGGATGAAAACCAACAAAAATTGACAAGAACCACGAAAAGTTCTTGTATTTTAAGATAAAATCTGAGGCTATTAAAGAAAAACCTTCTGGCTCGCTGAAATATGTTCATTTGCTGAAAATCAACAAAACCACGAAAAGTTCTTGTATTTGAAGATAGAATCTTTTTGCTTTGAAGAAGAAAGATTTGGGTGACTGAAATAAGTTCATTCGATGAAAACCAACAAAAATTGACAAGAACCACGAAAAGTTCTTGTATTTTAGGATAAAATCTGACGCTATTAAAGAAAAAACTTCTCCCTCCCTGAAATATGTTCATTTGCTGAAAATCAACAAAACCACGAAAAGTTCTTGTATTTGAAGATAAAATTTTTTGCTTGGAAGAAGAAAGATCGAGGTGACTGAAATAAGTTCATTCGATGAAAACCAACAAAAATTGACAAGAACCACGAAAAGTTCTTGTATTTGAAGATAAAATCTTTTTGCTTTGAAGAAGAAAGATCGAGCTGACTGAAATAAGTTCATTGGATGAAAACCAACAAAAATTGACAAGAACCACGAAAAGTTCTTGTATTTTAAGATAAAATCTGAGGCTATTAAAGAAAAAACTTCTGGCTCACTGAAATATGTTCATTTGCTGAAAATCAACAAAACCACGAAAAGTTCTTGTATTTGAAGATAGAATCTTTTTGCTTTGAAGAAGAAAGATCTGGGTGACTGAAATAAGTTCATTGGATGAAAACCAACAAAAATTGACAAGAACCACGAAAAGTTCTTGTATTTTAGGATAAAATCTGACACTATTAAAGAAAAAACTTCTCGCTCGCTGAAATGTGTTCATTTGCTGAAAATCAACAAAACCACGAAAAGTTCTTGTATTTGAAGATAAAATCTTTTTGCTTTGAAGAAGAAAGATCTAGCTAACTGAAATAAGTTCATTGGATGAAAACCAACAAAAATTGACAAGAACCACGAAAAGTTCTTCTTTTTAAGATAAAATCTGACGCTATTAATGAAAAAACTTCTAGCTCACTGAAATATGTTCATTTGCTGAAAACCAACAAAACCACGAAAAGTTCTTGTATTTGAAGATAAAATCTTTTTGCTGAGAAGAAGAAAGATCTGGCTGACTGAAATAAGTTAATTGGATGAAAACCAACAAAAATTGACAAGAACCACGAATAGTTCTTGTATTTTAAGATAAAATCTGACGCAATGAAAGAAAAAACTTCTCGCTCGCTGAAATATGTTCATTTCCTGAAAATCAACAAAACCACGAAAAGTTCTTGTATTTGAAGATAAAATCTTTTTGCTTTGAAGAAGAAAGATCCGGCTGACTGAAATAAGTTCATTCGATCAAAACCAACAAAAATTGACAAGAACCACGAAAAGTTCTTGTATTTTAAGATAAAATCTGACGCTATCAAAGAAAAAACTTCTCGCTCGCTGAAATATGTTCATTTGCTGAAAATCAACAAAACCACGAAAAGTTCTTGTATTTGAAGATAAACTCTTTTGCTTTGAAGAAGAAAGATCGAGCTGACTGAAATAAGTTCATTGGATGAAAACCAACAAAAATTGACAAGAACCACGAAAAGTTCTTGTATTTTAAGATAAAATCTGAGGCTATTAAAGAAAAAACTTCTGGCTCACTGAAATATGTTCATTTGCTGAAAATCAACAAAACCACGAAAAGTTCTTGTATTTGAAGATAAAATCTTTTTGCTTTGAAGAAGAAAGATCCAGCTGACTGAAATAAGTTCATTCGATCAAAACCAACAAAAATTGACAAGAACCACGAAAAGTTCTTGTATTTTAATATTAAATCTGACGCTAATAAAGAAAAAACTTCTCGCTCGCTGAAATATGTTCATTTGCTGAAAATCAACAAAACCACGAAAAGTTCTTGTATTTGAAGATAGAATCTTTTTGCTTTGAAGAAGAAAGATCTGGGTGACTGAAATAAGTTCATTGGATGAAAACCAACAAAAATTGACAAGAACCACGAAAAGTACTTGTATTTTAGGATAAAATCTGACACTATTAAAGAAAAAACTTCTCGCTCGCTGAAATGTGTTCATTTGCTGAAAATCAACAAAACCACGAAAAGTTCTTGTATTTGAAGATAAAATCTTTTTGCTTTGAAGAAGAAAGATCTAGCTAACTGAAATAAGTTCATTGGATGAAAACCAACAAAAATTGACAAGAACCACGAAAAGTTCCTGTATTTTAAGATAAAATCTGACGCTATTAATGAAAAAACTTCTAGCTCGCTGAAATATGTTCATTTGCTGAAAACCAACAAAACCACGAAAAGTTCTTGTATTTGCAGATAAAATCTTTTTGCTGAGAAGAAGAAAGATCTGGCTGACTGAAATAAGTTCATTGGATGAAAACCAACAAAAATTGACAAGAACCACGAATAGTTCTTGTATTTTAAGATAAAATCTGACGCAATGAAAGAAAAAAATTCTCGCTCGCTGAAATATGTTCATTTCCTGAAAATCAACAAAACCACGAAAAGTTCTTGTATTTGAAGATAAAATCTTTTTGCTTTGAAGAAGAAAGATCCGGCTGACTGAAATAAGTTCATTCGATCAAAACCAACAAAAATTGACAAGAACCACGAAAAGTTCTTGTATTTTAAGATAAAATCTGACGCTATCAAAGAAAAAACTTCTCGCTCGCTGAAATATGTTCATTTGCTGAAAATCAACAAAACCACGAAAAGTTCTTGAAGTTGAAGATGAACTCTTTTGCTTTGAAGAAGAAAGATCGAGCTGACTGAAATAAGTTCATTGGATGAAAACCAACAAAAATTGACAAGAACCACGAAAAGTTCTTGTATTTTAAGATAAAATCTGAGGCTATTAAAGAAAAAACTTCTGGCTCACTGAAATATGTTCATTTGCTGAAAATCAACAAAACCACGAAAAGTTCTTGTATTTGAAGATAGAATCTTTTTGCTTTGAAGAAGAAAGATCTGGGTGACTGAAATAAGTTCATTGGATGAAAACCAACAAAAATTGACAAGAACCACGAAAAGTTCTTGTATTTTAGGATAAAATCTGACACTATTAAAGAAAAAACTTCTCGCTCGCTGAAATGTGTTCATTTGCTGAAAATCAACAAAACCACGAAAAGTTCTTGCATTTGAAGATAAAATCTTTTTGCTTTGAAGAAGAAAGATCTAGCCAACTGAAATAAGTTCATTGGATGAAAACCAACAAAAATTGACAAGAACCACAAAAAGTTCCTGTATTTTAAGATAAAATCTGACGCTATTAATGAAAAAACTTCCAGCTCACTGAAATATGTTCATTTGCTGAAAACCAACAAAACCACGAAAAGTTCTTGTATTTGAAGATAAAATCTTTTTGCTGAGAAGAAGAAAGATCTGGCTGACTGAAATAAGTTCATTGGATGAAAACCAACAAAAATTGACAAGAACCACGAATAGTTCTTGTATTTTAAGATAAAATCTGACGCAATGAAAGAAAAAACTTCTCGCTCGCTGAAATATGTTCATTTCCTGAAAATCAACAAAACCACGAAAAGTTCTTGTATTTGAAGATAAAATCTTTTTGCTTTGAAGAAGAAAGATCCAGCTGACTGAAATAAGTTCATTCGATCAAAACCAACAAAAATTGACAAGAACCACGAAAAGTTCTTGTATTTTAATATTAAATCTGACGCTAATAAAGAAAAAACTTCTCGCTCGCTGAAATATGTTCATTTGCTGAAAATCAACAAAACCACGAAAAGTTCTTGTATTTGAAGATAAACTCTTTTGCTTTGAAGAAGAAAGATCGAGCTGACTGAAATAAGTTCATTGGATGAAAACCAACAAAAATTGACAAGAACCACGAAAAGTTCTTGTATTTTAAGATAAAATCTGAGGCTATTAAAGAAAAAACTTCTGGCTCACTGAAATATGTTCATTTGCTGAAAATCAACAAAACCACGAAAAGTTCTTGTATTTGAAGATAAAATCTTTTTGCTTTGAAGAAGAAAGATCCAGCTGACTGAAATAAGTTCATTCGATCAAAACCAACAAAAATTGACAAGAACCACGAAAAGTTCTTGTATTTTAATATTAAATCTGACGCTAATAAAGAAAAAACTTCTCGCTCGCTGAAATATGTTCATTTGCTGAAAATCAACAAAACCACGAAAAGTTCTTGTATTTGAAGATAGAATCTTTTTGCTTTGAAGAAGAAAGATCTGGGTGACTGAAATAAGTTCATTGGATGAAAACCAACAAAAATTGACAAGAACCACGAAAAGTTCTTGTATTTTAGGATAAAATCTGACACTATTAAAGAAAAAACTTCTCGCTCGCTGAAATGTGTTCATTTGCTGAAAATCAACAAAACCACGAAAAGTTCTTGTATTTGAAGATAAAATCTTTTTGCTTTGAAGAAGAAAGATCTAGCTAACTGAAATAAGTTCATTGGATGAAAACCAACAAAAATTGACAAGAACCACGAAAAGTTCCTGTATTTTAAGATAAAATCTGACGCTATTAATGAAAAAACTTCTAGCTCGCTGAAATATGTTCATTTGCTGAAAACCAACAAAACCACGAAAAGTTCTTGTATTTGAAGATAAAATCTTTTTGCTGAGAAGAAGAAAGATCTGGCTGACTGAAATAAGTTCACTGGATGAAAACCAACAAAAATTGACAAGAACCACGAATAGTTCTTGTATTTTAAGATAAAATCTGACGCAATGAAAGAAAAAACTTCTCGCTCGCTGAAATATGTTCATTTGCTGAAAATCAACAAAACCACGAAATGTTCTTGTATTTGAAGATAAAATCTTTTTGCTTTGAAGAAGAAAGATCGAGGTGACTGAAATAAGTTCATTCGATGAAAACCAACAAAAATTGACAAGAACCACGAAAAGTTCTTGTATTTGAAGATAAAATCTTTTTGCTTTGAAGAAGAAAGATCCAGCTGACTGAAATAAGTTCATTCGATCAAAACCAACAAAAATTGACAAGAACCACGAAAAGTTCTTTTATTTTAAGATAAAATCTGACGCTATTAAAGAAAAAACTTCTCGCTCGCTGAAATATGTTCATTTGCTGAAAATCAACAAAACCACGAAAAGTTCTTGTATTTGAAGATAAAATCTTTTTGCTTTGAAGAAGAAAGATCTCGCTGACTGAAATAAGTTCATCAGATGAAAACCAACAAAAAATGACAAGAAGCACGAAAAGTTCTTGTATTTTAGGATAAAATCTGATGATATTAAAGAAAAAACTTGCAGCTCGCTGAAATATGTTCATTTGCTGAAAATCAACAAAACCACGAAAAGTTCTTGTGTTTGAAGATAAAATCTTTTTGCTTTGATGAACAAAGATCGAGGTGACTGAAATAAGTTCATCAGATGAAAACCAACAAAAATTGACAAGAACCACGAAAAGTTCTTGTATTTGAAGATAAAATCTTTTTGCTTTGAAGAAGAAAGATCGAGCTGACTGAAATAAGTTCATCAGATGAAAACCAACAAAAATTGACAAGAACCACGAAAAGCTCTTGTATTTTAGGATAAAATCTGACGCTATTAAAGAAAAAACTTCTCCCTCCCTGAAATATGTTCATTTGCTGAAAATCAACAAAACCACGAGAAGTTCTTGTATTTGAAGATAGAATCTTTTTGCTTTGAAGAAGAAAGCTCTGGGTGAGTGAAATAAGTTTTTTGGATGAAAACCAACAAAAATTGACAAGAACCACGAAAAGTTCTTGTATTTTAAGATAAAATCTGACGCTATTCAAGAAAAAACTTCTCCGTCGCTGAAATATGTTCATTTGCTGAAAATCAACAAAACCACGAAAAGTTCTTGTATTTGAAGATAAAATCTTTTTGCTTTGGAGAAGAAAGATCGAGGTGACTGAAATAAGTTCATCAGATGAAAACCAACAAAAATTGACAAGAACCACGAAAAGTTCTTGTATTTTAAGATAAAATCTTGCACTATTAAAGAAAAAACTTCCAGCTCGCTGAAATATGTTCATTTGCTGAAAATCAACAAAACCACGAAAAGTTCTTGTATTTGAAGATAAAATCTTTTTGCTTTGAAGAAGAAAGATCTGGCTGACTGAAATAAGTTCATTAGATGAAAACCAACAAAAATTGACAAGAACCACGAAAAGTTCTTGTATTTTAGGATAAAATCTGACGCTATTGAAGAAAAAACTTCTCGCTCGCTGAAATATGTTCATTTCCTGAAAATCAACAAAACCACGCAAAGTTCTTGTATTTGAAGATGGAATCTTTTTGCTTTGAAGAAGAAAGATATGGGTGACTGAAATAAGTTCATTGGATGAAAACCAACAAACATTGACAAGAACCACGAAAAGTTCTTTAATTTTAAGATAAAATCTGACGCTATTAAAGAAAAAATGTCTCGCTCGCTGAAATATGTTCATTTGCTGAAAATCAACAAAACCACGAAAAGTTCTTGTATTTGAAGATAAAATCTTTTTGCTTTGAAGAAGAATGATCTCGCTGACTGAAATAAGTTCATCAGATGAAAACCAACAAAAATTGACAAGAACCACGAAAAGTTCTTGTGTTTTAGGATAAAATCTGACGCTATTAAAGAAAAAACTTCTCGCTCGCTGAAATATGTTCATTTGCTGAAAATCAACAAAACCACGAAAAGTTCTTGTATTTGAAGATAGAATCTTTTTGCTTTGAAGAAGAAAGATGTGGGTGACTGAAATAAGTTCATTGGATGAAAACGAACAAAAATTGACAAGAACCACGAAAAGTTCTTGTATTTGAAGATAAAATCTGACACTATTAAAGAAAAAACTTCCCCCTCGCTGAAATATGTTCATTTGCTGAAAACCAACAAAACCACGAAATGTTCTTCTATTTGAAGATAAAATCTTTTTGCTTTGAAGAAGAAAAAACTTGGTGACTGAAATAAGTTCATCAGATGAAAACCAACAAAAATTGACACGAACCACGAAAAGCTCTTGTATTTGAAGATAAAATCTTTTTGCTTTGAAGAAGAAAGATCGAACTGACTGAAATAATTTCATTAGATGAAAAGCAACAAACATTGACAAGAACCACGAAAAGTTCTTGTATTTTAGGATAAAATCTGACGCTATTAAAGAAAAAACTTCTCCCTCCCTGAAATAGGTTCATTTGCTGAAAATCAACAAAACCACGAAAAGTTCTTGTATTTGAAGATAAAATCTTTTTGCTTTGAAGAAGGAACATCTTGGTGACTGAAATAAGTTCATGAGATGAAAACGAACAAAAATTGACAAGAAACACGAAAAGTTCTTGTATTTTAAGATAAAATCTTGCGCTATTAAAGAAAAAACTTCCAGCTCGCTGAAATATGTTCATTTGCTGAAAACCAACAAAACACGAAAAGTTCTTGTATTTGAAGATAAAATCTTTTTGCTTTCAAGAAGAAAGATCCAGCTGACTGAAATAAGTTCATGAGATGAAAATCAACAAAAATTGACAAGAACCACGAACAGTTCTTTTATTTTAAGATAAAATCTGAGGCTATTAAAGAAAAAACTTCTAGCTCGCTGAAATATGTTCATTTGCTGAAAATCAACAAAACCACGAAAAGTTCCTGTATTTGAAGATAAAATCTTTTTGCTTTGAAGAAGAAAGATCGAGGTGACTGAAATAAGTTCATCAGATGAAAACCAACAAAAATTGACAAGAACCACGAAAAGTTCTTCTATTTTAAGATAAAATCTGAGGCGATTAAAGAAAAAACTTCTTGCTCGCTGAAATATGTTCATTTGCTGAAAGTCAACAAAACCACGAAAAGTTCTTGTATTTGAAGATAGAATCTTTTTGCTTTGGAGAAGAAAGATCTGGGTGACTGAAATAAGTTCATTGGATGAAAACCAACAAAAATTGACAAGAACCACGAAAAGTTCTTGTATTTTAAGATAAAATCTGACACTATGAAAGAAAAAACTTCTCCGTCGCTGAAATATGTTCATTTGCTTAAAATCAACAAAACCACGAAAAGTTCTTGTATTTGAAGATAAAATATTTTTGCTTTGGAGAAGAAAGATCCAGCTGACTGAAATAAGTTCATTGGATGAAAACCAACAAAAATTGACAAGAACCACGAAAAGTTCTTGTATTTTAAGGTAAAATCTGACGCTATTAAAGAAAAATGTTCTCCCTCGCTGAAATGTGTTCATTTGCTGAAAATCAACAAAACCACGAAAAGTTCTTGTATTTGAAGATAAAATCTTTTTGCTTTCAAGAAGAAAGATCCAACTGACTGAAGTAAGTTCATTAGATGAAAATCAACAAAAATTGACAAGAACCACGAACAGTTCTTGTATTTTAAGATAAAATCTGAGGCTATTAAAGAAAAAACTTCTAGCTCGCTGAAATATGTTCATTTGCTGAAAATCAACAAAACCACGAAAAGTTCTTGTATTTGAAGATAAAATCTTTTTGCTTTGAAGAAGAATGATCTCGCTGACTGAAATAAGTTCATCAGATGAAAACCAACAAAAATTGACAAGAACCACAAAAAGTTCTTGTATTTGAAGATAAAATCTGACGCTATTAAAGAAAAAACTTCTCCCTCGCTGAAATATGTTCATTTGCTGAAAACCAACAAAACCACGAAATGTTCTTCTATTTGAAGATAAAATCTTTTTGCTTTGAAGAAGAAAAAACTTGGTGACTGAAATAAGTTCATCAGATGAAAACCAACAAAAATTGACACGAACCACGAAAAGTTCTTGTATTTGAAGATAAAATCTTTTTGCTTTGAAGAAGAAAGATCGAGCTGACTGAAATAAGTTCATTAGATGAAAACCAACAAAAATTGACAAGAACCACGAAAAGTTCTTGTGTTTTAGGATAAAATCTGACGCTATTAAAGAAAAAACTTCTCGCTCGCTGAAATATGTTCATTTGCTGAAAATCAACAAAACCACGAAAAGTTCTTGTATTTGAAGATAGAATCTTTTTGCTTCGAAGAAGAAAGATGTGGGTGACTGAAATAAGTTCATTGGATGAAAACCAACAAAAATTGACAAGAACCACGAAAAGTTCTTGTATTTGAAGATAAAATCTGACACTATTAAAGAAAAAACTTCCCCCTCGCTGAAATATGTTCATTTGCTGAAAACCAACAAAACCACGAAATGTTCTTCTATTTGAAGATAAAATCTTTTTGCTTTGAAGAAGAAAAAACTTGGTGACTGAAATAAGTTCATCAGATGAAAACCAACAAAAATTGACACGAACCACGAAAAGCTCTTGTATTTAAAGATAAAATCTTTTTGCTTTGAAGAAGAAAGATCGAACTGACTGAAATAAGTTCATTAGATGAAAACCAACAAAAATTGACAAGAACCACGAAAAGTTCTTGTATTTTAGGATAAAATCTGACGCTATTAAAGAAAAAACTTCTCCCTCCCTGAAATAGGTTCATTTGCTGAAAATCAACAAAACCACGAAAAGTTCTTGTATTTGAAGATAAAATCTTTTTGCTTTGAAGAAGAAAGATCTAGCTGACTGAAATAAGTTCATTGGATGAAAACCAACAAAAATTGACACGAACCACGAAAAGTTCTTGTATTGTAAGATAAAATCTGACGCTATTAAAGAAAAAACTTCTCGCTCGCTGAAATATGTTCATTTGCTGAAAACCAACAAAACCACGAAAAGTTCTTGTATTTGAAGATAAAATCTTTTTGCTTTGAAGAAGAAGGATCCAGCTGACTGAAATAAGTTCATGAGATGAAAACCAACAAAAATTGACAAGAACCACAAAAAGTTCTTGTATTTTAGGATAAAATCTGAGGCTATTAAAGAAAAAACTTCTCCCTCCCTGAAATATGTTCATTTGCTGAAAATCAACAAAACCACGAAAAGTTCTTGTATTTGAAGATAAAATCTTTTTGCTTTGAAGAAGAAAGATCCAGCTGACTGAAATATGTTCATTCGATCAAAACCAACAAAAATTGACAAGAACCACGAAAAGTTCTTGTATTTTAAGATAAAATCTGATGCTATCAAAGAAAAAACTTCTCGCTCGCTGAAATATGTTCATTTGCTGAAAATCAACAAAACCACGAAAAGTTCTTGTATTTGAAGATAAACTCTTTTGCTTTGAAGAAGAAAGATCGAGCTGACTGAAATAAGTTCATTGGATGAAAACCAACAAAAATTGACAAGAACCACGAAAAGTTCTTGTATTTTAAGATAAAATCTGAGGCTATTAAAGAAAAACCTTCTGGCTCGCTGAAATATGTTCATTTGCTGAAAATCAACAAAACCACGAAAAGTTCTTGTATTTGAAGATAGAATCTTTTTGCTTTGAAGAAGAAAGATCTGGGTGACTGAAATAAGTTCATTCGATGAAAACCAACAAAAATTGACAAGAACCACGAAAAGTTCTTGTATTTTAGGATAAAATCTGACGCTATTAAAGAAAAAACTTCTCCCTCCCTGAAATATGTTCATTTGCTGAAAATCAACAAAACCACGAAAAGTTCTTGTATTTGAAGATAAAATTTTTTGCTTGGAAGAAGAAAGATCGAGGTGACTGAAATAAGTTCATTCGATGAAAACCAACAAAAATTGACAAGAACCACGAAAAGTTCTTGTATTTGAAGATAAAATCTTTTTGCTTTGAAGAAGAAAGATCGAGCTGACTGAAATAAGTTCATTGGATGAAAACCAACAAAAATTGACAAGAACCACGAAAAGTTCTTGTATTTTAAGATAAAATCTGAGGCTATTAAAGAAAAAACTTCTGGCTCACTGAAATATGTTCATTTGCTGAAAATCAACAAAACCACGAAAAGTTCTTGTATTTGAAGATAGAATCTTTTTGCTTTGAAGAAGAAAGATCTGGGTGACTGAAATAAGTTCATTGGATGAAAACCAACAAAAATTGACAAGAACCACGAAAAGTTCTTGTATTTTAGGATAAAATCTGACACTATTAAAGAAAAAACTTCTCGCTCGCTGAAATGTGTTCATTTGCTGAAAATCAACAAAACCACGAAAAGTTCTTGTATTTGAAGATAAAATCTTTTTGCTTTGAAGAAGAAAGATCTAGCTAACTGAAATAAGTTCATTGGATGAAAACCAACAAAAATTGACAAGAACCACGAAAAGTTCTTCTTTTTAAGATAAAATCTGACGCTATTAATGAAAAAACTTCTCGCTCACTGAAATATGTTCATTTGCTGAAAACCAACAAAACCACGAAAAGTTCTTGTATTTGAAGATAAAATCTTTTTGCTGAGAAGAAGAAAGATCTGGCTGACTGAAATAAGTTAATTGGATGAAAACCAACAAAAATTGACAAGAACCACGAATAGTTCTTGTATTTTAAGATAAAATCTGACGCAATGAAAGAAAAAACTTCTCGCTCGCTGAAATATGTTCATTTCCTGAAAATCAACAAAACCACGAAAAGTTCTTGTATTTGAAGATAAAATCTTTTTGCTTTGAAGAAGAAAGATCCGGCTGACTGAAATAAGTTCATTCGATCAAAACCAACAAAAATTGACAAGAACCACGAAAAGTTCTTGTATTTTAAGATAAAATCTGACGCTATCAAAGAAAAAACTTCTCGCTCGCTGAAATATGTTCATTTGCTGAAAATCAACAAAACCACGAAAAGTTCTTGTATTTGAAGATAAACTCTTTTGCTTTGAAGAAGAAAGATCGAGCTGACTGAAATAAGTTCATTGGATGAAAACCAACAAAAATTGACAAGAACCACGAAAAGTTCTTGTATTTTAAGATAAAATCTGAGGCTATTAAAGAAAAAACTTCTGGCTCACTGAAATATGTTCATTTGCTGAAAATCAACAAAACCACGAAAAGTTCTTGTATTTGAAGATAAAATCTTTTTGCTTTGAAGAAGAAAGATCCAGCTGACTGAAATAAGTTCATTCGATCAAAACCAACAAAAATTGACAAGAACCACGAAAAGTTCTTGTATTTTAATATTAAATCTGACGCTAATAAAGAAAAAACTTCTCGCTCGCTGAAATATGTTCATTTGCTGAAAATCAACAAAACCACGAAAAGTTCTTGTATTTGAAGATAGAATCTTTTTGCTTTGAAGAAGAAAGATCTGGGTGACTGAAATAAGTTCATTGGATGAAAACCAACAAAAATTGACAAGAACCACGAAAAGTACTTGTATTTTAGGATAAAATCTGACACTATTAAAGAAAAAACTTCTCGCTCGCTGAAATGTGTTCATTTGCTGAAAATCAACAAAACCACGAAAAGTTCTTGTATTTGAAGATAAAATCTTTTTGCTTTGAAGAAGAAAGATCTAGCTAACTGAAATAAGTTCATTGGATGAAAACCAACAAAAATTGACAAGAACCACGAAAAGTTCCTGTATTTTAAGATAAAATCTGACGCTATTAATGAAAAAACTTCTAGCTCGCTGAAATATGTTCATTTGCTGAAAACCAACAAAACCACGAAAAGTTCTTGTATTTGCAGATAAAATCTTTTTGCTGAGAAGAAGAAAGATCTGGCTGACTGAAATAAGTTCATTGGATGAAAACCAACAAAAATTGACAAGAACCACGAATAGTTCTTGTATTTTAAGATAAAATCTGACGCAATGAAAGAAAAAAATTCTCGCTCGCTGAAATATGTTCATTTCCTGAAAATCAACAAAACCACGAAAAGTTCTTGTATTTGAAGATAAAATCTTTTTGCTTTGAAGAAGAAAGATCCGGCTGACTGAAATAAGTTCATTCGATCAAAACCAACAAAAATTGACAAGAACCACGAAAAGTTCTTGTATTTTAAGATAAAATCTGACGCTATCAAAGAAAAAACTTCTCGCTCGCTGAAATATGTTCATTTGCTGAAAATCAACAAAACCACGAAAAGTTCTTGAAGTTGAAGATGAACTCTTTTGCTTTGAAGAAGAAAGATCGAGCTGACTGAAATAAGTTCATTGGATGAAAACCAACAAAAATTGACAAGAACCACGAAAAGTTCTTGTATTTTAAGATAAAATCTGAGGCTATTAAAGAAAAAACTTCTGGCTCACTGAAATATGTTCATTTGCTGAAAATCAACAAAACCACGAAAAGTTCTTGTATTTGAAGATAGAATCTTTTTGCTTTGAAGAAGAAAGATCTGGGTGACTGAAATAAGTTCATTGGATGAAAACCAACAAAAATTGACAAGAACCACGAAAAGTTCTTGTATTTTAGGATAAAATCTGACACTATTAAAGAAAAAACTTCTCGCTCGCTGAAATGTGTTCATTTGCTGAAAATCAACAAAACCACGAAAAGTTCTTGCATTTGAAGATAAAATCTTTTTGCTTTGAAGAAGAAAGATCTAGCCAACTGAAATAAGTTCATTGGATGAAAACCAACAAAAATTGACAAGAACCACGAAAAGTTCCTGTATTTTAAGATAAAATCTGACGCTATTAATGAAAAAACTTCCAGCTCACTGAAATATGTTCATTTGCTGAAAACCAACAAAACCACGAAAAGTTCTTGTATTTGAAGATAAAATCTTTTTGCTGAGAAGAAGAAAGATCTGGCTGACTGAAATAAGTTCATTGGATGAAAACCAACAAAAATTGACAAGAACCACGAATAGTTCTTGTATTTTAAGATAAAATCTGACGCAATGAAAGAAAAAACTTCTCGCTCGCTGAAATATGTTCATTTCCTGAAAATCAACAAAACCACGAAAAGTTCTTGTATTTGAAGATAAAATCTTTTTGCTTTGAAGAAGAAAGATCCAGCTGACTGAAATAAGTTCATTCGATCAAAACCAACAAAAATTGACAAGAACCACGAAAAGTTCTTGTATTTTAATATTAAATCTGACGCTAATAAAGAAAAAACTTCTCGCTCGCTGAAATATGTTCATTTGCTGAAAATCAACAAAACCACGAAAAGTTCTTGTATTTGAAGATAAACTCTTTTGCTTTGAAGAAGAAAGATCGAGCTGACTGAAATAAGTTCATTGGATGAAAACCAACAAAAATTGACAAGAACCACGAAAAGTTCTTGTATTTTAAGATAAAATCTGACGCTATCAAAGAAAAAACTTCTCGCTCGCTGAAATATGTTCATTTGCTGAAAATCAACAAAACCACGAAAAGTTCTTGTATTTGAAGATAAAATCTTTTTGCTGAGAAGAAGAAAGATCTGGCTGACTGAAATAAGTTCATTGGATGAAAACCAACAAAAATTGACAAGAACCACGAATAGTTCTTGTATTTTAAGATAAAATCTGACGCAATGAAAGAAAAAACTTCTCGCTCGCTGAAATATGTTCATTTGCTGAAAATCAACAAAACCACGAAATGTTCTTGTATTTGAAGATAAAATCTTTTTGCTTTGAAGAAGAAAGATCGAGGTGACTGAAATAAGTTCATTCGATGAAAACCAACAAAAATTGACAAGAACCACGAAAAGTTCTTGTATTTGAAGATAAAATCTTTTTGCTTTGAAGAAGAAAGATCCAGCTGACTGAAATAAGTTCATTCGATCAAAACCAACAAAAATTGACAAGAACCACGAAAAGTTCTTTTATTTTAAGATAAAATCTGACGCTATTAAAGAAAAAACTTCTCGCTCGCTGAAATATGTTCATTTGCTGAAAATCAACAAAACCACGAAAGGTTCTTGTATTTCAAGATAAAATCTTTTTGCTTTGAAGAAGAAAGATCTGGCTGACTGAAATAAGTTCATTCGATGAAAACCAACAAAAATTGACAAGAACCACGAAAAGTTCTTGTATTTTAGGATAAAATCTGACGCTATTAAAGAAAATACTTCTCGCTCGCTGAAATATGTTCATTTGCTGAAAATCAACAAAACCACGAAAAGTTCTTGTATTTGAAGATAGAATCTTTTTGCTTTGAAGAAATAAGATCTGGGTGACTGAAATAAGTTCATTCGATGAAAACCAACAAAAATTGACAAGAACCACGAAAAGTTCTTGTATTTTAAGATAAAATCTGAGGCAATGAAAGAAAAAACTTCGAGCTCGCTGAAATATGTTCATTTGCTGAAAATCAACAAAACCACGAAAACTTCTTGTATTTGAAGATAAAATCTATATGCTTTGAAGAAGAAAGATCGAGGTGACTGAAATAAGTTCATTGGATGAAAACCAACAAAAATTGACGAGAACCACGAAAAGTTCTTGTATTTTAAGATAAAATCTGACGCTATTAAAGAAAAAACTTCTCGCTCGCTGAAATATGTTCATTTGCTGAAAATCAACAAAACCACGAAAGGTTCTTGTATTTCAAGATAAAATCTTTTTGCTTTGAAGAAGAAAGATCTGGCTGACTGAAATAAGTTCATTCGATGAAAACCAACAAAAATTGACAAGAACCACGAAAAGTTCTTGTATTTTAGGATAAAATCTGACGCTATTAAAGAAAATACTTCTCGCTCGCTGAAATATGTTCATTTGCTGAAAATCAACAAAACCACGAAAAGTTCTTGTATTTGAAGATAGAATCTTTTTGCTTTGAAGAAATAAGATCTGGGTGACTGAAATAAGTTCATTCGATGAAAACCAACAAAAATTGACAAGAACCACGAAAAGTTCTTGTATTTTAAGATAAAATCTGAGGCAATGAAAGAAAAAACTTCGAGCTCGCTGAAATATGTTCATTTGCTGAAAATCAACAAAACCACGAAAACTTCTTGTATTTGAAGATAAAATCTATATGCTTTGAAGAAGAAAGATCGAGGTGACTGAAATAAGTTCATTGGATGAAAACCAACAAAAATTGACGAGAACCACGAAAAGTTCTTGTATTTTAAGATAAAATCTGACGCTATTAAAGAAAAAACTTCTCGCTCGCTGAAATATGTTCATTTGCTGAAAATCAACAAAACCACGAAAAGTTCTTGTATTTGAAGATAAAATCTTTTGCTTTGAAGAAGAAAGATCGAGGTGACTGAAATAAGTTCATTGGATGAAAACCAACAAAAATTGACAATAACCACGAAAAGTTCTTGTATTTTAGGATAAAATCTGACACTATTAAAGAAAAAACTTCTCGCTCGCTGAAATGTGTTCATTTGCTGAAAATCAACAAAACCACGAAAAGTTCTTGTATTTGAAGATAAAATCTTTATTCTTTGAAGAAGAAAGATCTAGCTGACTGAAATAAGTTCATGAGATGAAAACCAACAAAAATTGACAAGAACCACGAAAAGTTCTTGTATTTTAGGATAAAATCTGACGCTATTAAAGAAAAAACTTCTCCCTCCCTGAAATATGTTCATTTGCTGAAAATCAACAAAACCACGAAAAGTTCTTGTATTTGAAGATAAAATCTTTTTGCTTTGAAGAAGAAAGATCGAGCTGACTGAAATAAGTTCATTCGATGAAAACCAACAAAAATTGACAAGAACCACGAAAAGTTCTTGTATTTTAAGATTAAATCTGACTCTGATAAAGAAAAAACTTCTCGCTCGCTGAAATATGTTCATTTGCTGAAAATCAACAAAACCACGAAAAGTTCTTGTATTTGAAGATAAAATCTTTTTGCTTTGAAGAAGAAAGATCCAGCTGACTGAAATAAGTTCATTCGATCAAAACCAACAAAAATTGACAAGAACCACGAAAAGTTCTTGTATTTTAAGATAAAATCTGAGGCTATTAAAGAAAAAACTTCCAGCTCGCTGAAATATGTTCATTTGCTGAAAATCAACAAATCCACGAAAAGTTCTTGTATTTGAAGATAAAATCTTTTTGCTTTGAAGAAGAAAGATCTAGCTGACTGACATAAGTTCATTCGATCAAAACCAACAAAAATTGACAAGAACCACGAAAAGTTCTTGTATTTTAAGACAAAATCTGACGCTATCAAAGAAAAATCTTTTCCCTCGCTGAAATATGTTCATTTGCTGAAAATCAACAAAACCACGAAAAGTTCTTGTATTTGAAGATAAAATCTTTTTGCTTTGAAGAAGAAAGATCGAGGTGACTGAAATAAGTTCATTGGATGAAAACCAACAAAAATTGACAAGAACCACGAAAAGTTCTTGTATTTGAAGATAAAATCTTTTTACTTTGAAGAAGAAAGATCCAGCTGACTGAAATAAGTTCATTCGATCAAAACCAACAAAAATTGACAAGAACCACGAAAAGTTCTTGTATTTTAAGATAAAATCTGACGCTATTAAAGAAAATACTTCTCGCTCGCTGAAATATGTTCATTTGCTGAAAATCAACAAAACCACGAAAAGTATTTGAAGATAGAATCTTTTTGCTTTGAAGAAGAAAGATCTGGGTGACTGAAATAAGTTCATTGGATGAAAACCAACAAAAATTGACAAGAACGACGAAAAGTTCTTGTATTTTAAGATAAAATCTTGCGCTATAAAAGAAAAAACTTCTAGCTCGCAGAAATATGTTCATTTGCTGAAAACCAACAAAATCACGAAAGGTATTTGAAGATAAAATCTTTTTGCTTTGAAGAAGAGACATCTTGGTGACTGAAATAAGTTCATGAGATGAAAACCAACAAAAATTGACGAGAACCACGAAAAGTTCTTGTATTTTAACATAAAATCTGAGGCTATTAAAGAAAAAACTTCTTGCTCGCTGAAATATGTTCATTTGTTGAAAATCAACAAAATCACGAAAAGTTCTTCTATTTGAAGATAAAATCTTTTTGCTTTGAAGAAGAAAGATCTGGCTGACTGAAATAAGTTCATTGGATGAAAACCAACAAAAATTGACAAGAACCACGAATAGTTCTTGTATTTTAAGATAAAATCTGACGCAATGAAAGAAAAAACTTCTCGCTCGCTGAAATATGTTCATTTGCTGAAAATCAACAAAACCACGAAATGTTCTTGTATTTGAAGATAAAATCTTTTTGCTTTGAAGAAGAAAGATCGAGGTGACTGAAATAAGTTCATTCGATGAAAACCAACAAAAATTGACAAGAACCACGAAAAGTTCTTGTATTTGAAGATAAAATCTTTTTGCTTTGAAGAAGAAAGATCCAGCTGACTGAAATAAGTTCATTCGATCAAAACCAACAAAAATTGACAAGAACCACGAAAAGTTCTTTTATTTTAAGATAAAATCTGACGCTATTAAAGAAAAAACTTCTCGCTCGCTGAAATATGTTCATTTGCTGAAAATCAACAAAACCACGAAAGGTTCTTGTATTTCAAGATAAAATCTTTTTGCTTTGAAGAAGAAAGATCTGGCTGACTGAAATAAGTTCATTCGATGAAAACCAACAAAAATTGACAAGAACCACGAAAAGTTCTTGTATTTTAGGATAAAATCTGACGCTATTAAAGAAAATACTTCTCGCTCGCTGAAATATGTTCATTTGCTGAAAATCAACAAAACCACGAAAGGTTCTTGTATTTCAAGATAAAATCTTTTTGCTTTGAAGTAGAAAGATCTGGCTGACTGAAATAAGTTCATTCGATGAAAACCAACAAAAATTGACAAGAACCACGAAAAGTTCTTGTATTTTAGGATAAAATCTGACGCTATTAAAGAAAATACTTCTCGCTCGCTGAAATATGTTCATTTGCTGAAAATCAACAAAACCACGAAAAGTTCTTGTATTTGAAGATAGAATCTTTTTGCTTTGAAGAAATAAGATCTGGGTGACTGAAATAAGTTCATTCGATGAAAACCAACAAAAATTGACAAGAACCACGAAAAGTTCTTGTATTTTAAGATAAAATCTGAGGCAATGAAAGAAAAAACTTCGAGCTCGCTGAAATATGTTCATTTGCTGAAAATCAACAAAACCACGAAAACTTCTTGTATTTGAAGATAAAATCTATATGCTTTGAAGAAGAAAGATCGAGGTGACTGAAATAAGTTCATTGGATGAAAACCAACAAAAATTGACGAGAACCACGAAAAGTTCTTGTATTTTAAGATAAAATCTGACGCTATTAAAGAAAAAACTTCTCGCTCGCTGAAATATGTTCATTTGCTGAAAATCAACAAAACCACGAAAAGTTCTTGTATTTGAAGATAAAATCTTTTGCTTTGAAGAAGAAAGATCGAGGTGACTGAAATAAGTTCATTGGATGAAAACCAACAAAAATTGACAATAACCACGAAAAGTTCTTGTATTTTAGGATAAAATCTGACACTATTAAAGAAAAAACTTCTCGCTCGCTGAAATGTGTTCATTTGCTGAAAATCAACAAAACCACGAAAAGTTCTTGTATTTGAAGATAAAATCTTTATTCTTTGAAGAAGAAAGATCTAGCTGACTGAAATAAGTTCATGAGATGAAAACCAACAAAAATTGACAAGAACCACGAAAAGTTCTTGTATTTTAGGATAAAATCTGACGCTATTAAAGAAAAAACTTCTCCCTCCCTGAAATATGTTCATTTGCTGAAAATCAACAAAACCACGAAAAGTTCTTGTATTTGAAGATAAAATCTTTTTGCTTTGAAGAAGAAAGATCGAGCTGACTGAAATAAGTTCATTCGATGAAAACCAACAAAAATTGACAAGAACCACGAAAAGTTCTTGTATTTTAAGATTAAATCTGACTCTGATAAAGAAAAAACTTCTCGCTCGCTGAAATATGTTCATTTGCTGAAAATCAACAAAACCACGAAAAGTTCTTGTATTTGAAGATAAAATCTTTTTGCTTTGAAGAAGAAAGATCCAGCTGACTGAAATAAGTTCATTCGATCAAAACCAACAAAAATTGACAAGAACCACGAAAAGTTCTTGTATTTTAAGATAAAATCTGAGGCTATTAAAGAAAAAACTTCCAGCTCGCTGAAATATGTTCATTTGCTGAAAATCAACAAATCCACGAAAAGTTCTTGTATTTGAAGATAAAATCTTTTTGCTTTGAAGAAGAAAGATCTAGCTGACTGACATAAGTTCATTCGATCAAAACCAACAAAAATTGACAAGAACCACGAAAAGTTCTTGTATTTTAAGACAAAATCTGACGCTATCAAAGAAAAATCTTTTCCCTCGCTGAAATATGTTCATTTGCTGAAAATCAACAAAACCACGAAAAGTTCTTGTATTTGAAGATAAAATCTTTTTGCTTTGAAGAAGAAAGATCGAGGTGACTGAAATAAGTTCATTGGATGAAAACCAACAAAAATTGACAAGAACCACGAAAAGTTCTTGTATTTGAAGATAAAATCTTTTTACTTTGAAGAAGAAAGATCCAGCTGACTGAAATAAGTTCATTCGATCAAAACCAACAAAAATTGACAAGAACCACGAAAAGTTCTTGTATTTTAAGATAAAATCTGACGCTATTAAAGAAAATACTTCTCGCTCGCTGAAATATGTTCATTTGCTGAAAATCAACAAAACCACGAAAAGTATTTGAAGATAGAATCTTTTTGCTTTGAAGAAGAAAGATCTGGGTGACTGAAATAAGTTCATTGGATGAAAACCAACAAAAATTGACAAGAACGACGAAAAGTTCTTGTATTTTAAGATAAAATCTTGCGCTATAAAAGAAAAAACTTCTAGCTCGCAGAAATATGTTCATTTGCTGAAAACCAACAAAATCACGAAAGGTATTTGAAGATAAAATCTTTTTGCTTTGAAGAAGAGACATCTTGGTGACTGAAATAAGTTCATGAGATGAAAACCAACAAAAATTGACGAGAACCACGAAAAGTTCTTGTATTTTAAGATAAAATCTGAGGCTATTAAAGAAAAAACTTCTTGCTCGCTGAAATATGTTCATTTGTTGAAAATCAACAAAATCACGAAAAGTTCTTCTATTTGAAGATAAAATCTTTTTGCTTTGAAGAAGAAAGATCTGGCTGACTGAAATAAGTTCATTGGATGAAAACCAACAAAAATTGACAAGAACCACGAATAGTTCTTGTATTTTAAGATAAAATCTGACGCAATGAAAGAAAAAACTTCTCGCTCGCTGAAATATGTTCATTTGCTGAAAATCAACAAAACCACGAAATGTTCTTGTATTTGAAGATAAAATCTTTTTGCTTTGAAGAAGAAAGATCGAGGTGACTGAAATAAGTTCATTCGATGAAAACCAACAAAAATTGACAAGAACCACGAAAAGTTCTTGTATTTGAAGATAAAATCTTTTTGCTTTGAAGAAGAAAGATCCAGCTGACTGAAATAAGTTCATTCGATCAAAACCAACAAAAATTGACAAGAACCACGAAAAGTTCTTTTATTTTAAGATAAAATCTGACGCTATTAAAGAAAAAACTTCTCGCTCGCTGAAATATGTTCATTTGCTGAAAATCAACAAAACCACGAAAGGTTCTTGTATTTCAAGATAAAATCTTTTTGCTTTGAAGAAGAAAGATCTGGCTGACTGAAATAAGTTCATTCGATGAAAACCAACAAAAATTGACAAGAACCACGAAAAGTTCTTGTATTTTAGGATAAAATCTGACGCTATTAAAGAAAATACTTCTCGCTCGCTGAAATATGTTCATTTGCTGAAAATCAACAAAACCACGAAAAGTTCTTGTATTTGAAGATAGAATCTTTTTGCTTTGAAGAAATAAGATCTGGGTGACTGAAATAAGTTCATTCGATGAAAACCAACAAAAATTGACAAGAACCACGAAAAGTTCTTGTATTTTAAGATAAAATCTGAGGCAATGAAAGAAAAAACTTCGAGCTCGCTGAAATATGTTCATTTGCTGAAAATCAACAAAACCACGAAAACTTCTTGTATTTGAAGATAAAATCTATATGCTTTGAAGAAGAAAGATCGAGGTGACTGAAATAAGTTCATTGGATGAAAACCAACAAAAATTGACGAGAACCACGAAAAGTTCTTGTATTTTAAGATAAAATCTGACGCTATTGAAGAAAAAACTTCTCGCTCGCTGAAATATGTTCATTTGCTGAAAATCAACAAAACCACGAAAAGTTCTTGTATTTGAAGATAAAATCTTTTGCTTTGAAGAAGAAAGATCGAGGTGACTGAAATAAGTTCATTGGATGAAAACCAACAAAAATTGACAATAACCACGAAAAGTTCTTGTATTTTAGGATAAAATCTGACACTATTAAAGAAAAAACTTCTCGCTCGCTGAAATGTGTTCATTTGCTGAAAATCAACAAAACCACGAAAAGTTCTTGTATTTGAAGATAAAATCTTTATTCTTTGAAGAAGAAAGATCTAGCTGACTGAAATAAGTTCATGAGATGAAAACCAACAAAAATTGACAAGAACCACGAAAAGTTCTTGTATTTTAGGATAAAATCTGACGCTATTAAAGAAAAAACTTCTCCCTCCCTGAAATATGTTCATTTGCTGAAAATCAACAAAACCACGAAAAGTTCTTGTATTTGAAGATAAAATCTTTTTGCTTTGAAGAAGAAAGATCGAGCTGACTGAAATAAGTTCATTCGATGAAAACCAACAAAAATTGACAAGAACCACGAAAAGTTCTTGTATTTTAAGATTAAATCTGACGCTGATAAAGAAAAAACTTCTCGCTCGCTGAAATATGTTCATTTGCTGAAAATCAACAAAACCACGAAAAGTTCTTGTATTTGAAGATAAAATCTTTTTGCTTTGAAGAAGAAAGATCCAGCTGACTGAAATAAGTTCATTCGATCAAAACCAACAAAAATTGAGAAGAACCACGAAAAGTTCTTGTATTTTAAGATAAAATCTGAGGCTATTAAAGAAAAAACTTCCAGCTCGCTGAAATATGTTCATTTGCTGAAAATCAACAAATCCACGAAAAGTTCTTGTATTTGAAGATAAAATCTTTTTGCTTTGAAGAAGAAAGATCTAGCTGACTGACATAAGTTCATTCGATCAAAACCAACAAAAATTGACAAGAACCACGAAAAGTTCTTGTATTTTAAGACAAAATCTGACGCTATCAAAGAAAAATCTTTTCCCTCGCTGAAATATGTTCATTTGCTGAAAATCAACAAAACCACGAAAAGTTCTTGTATTTGAAGATAAAATCTTTTTGCTTTGAAGAAGAAAGATCGAGGTGACTGAAATAAGTTCATTGGATGAAAACCAACAAAAATTGACAAGAACCACGAAAAGTTCTTGTATTTGAAGATAAAATCTTTTTACTTTGAAGAAGAAAGATCCAGCTGACTGAAATAAGTTCATTCGATCAAAACCAACAAAAATTGACAAGAACCACGAAAAGTTCTTGTATTTTAAGATAAAATCTGACGCTATTAAGGAAAATACTTCTCGCTCGCTGAAATATGTTCATTTGCTGAAAATCAACAAAACCACGAAAAGTATTTGAAGATAGAATCTTTTTGCTTTGAAGAAGAAAGATCTGGGTGACTGAAATAAGTTCATTCGATGAAAACCAACAAAAATTGACAAGAACCACGAAAAGTTCTTGTATTTTAAGATAAAATCTGAGGCTATTAAAGAAAAAACTTCCAGCTCGCTGAAATATGTTCATTTGCTGAAAATCAACAAATCCACGAAAAGTTCTTGTATTTGAAGATAAAATCTTTTTGCTTTGAAGAAGAAAGATCTAGCTGACTGACATAAGTTCATTCGATCAAAACCAACAAAAATTGACAAGAACCACGAAAAGTTCTTGTATTTTAAGACAAAATCTGACGCTATCAAAGAAAAATCTTTTCCCTCGCTGAAATATGTTCATTTGCTGAAAATCAACAAAACCACGAAAAGTTCTTGTATTTGAAGATAAAATCTTTTTGCTTTGAAGAAGAAAGATCGAGGTGACTGAAATAAGTTCATTGGATGAAAACCAACAAAAATTGACAAGAACCACGAAAAGTTCTTGTATTTGAAGATAAAATCTTTTTACTTTGAAGAAGAAAGATCCAGCTGACTGAAATAAGTTCATTCGATCAAAACCAACAAAAATTGACAAGAACCACGAAAAGTTCTTGTATTTTAAGATAAAATCTGACGCTATTAAAGAAAATACTTCTCGCTCGCTGAAATATGTTCATTTGCTGAAAATCAACAAAACCACGAAAAGTTCTTGTATTTGAAGATAGAATCTTTTTGCTTTGAAGAAGAAAGATCTGGGTGACTGAAATAAGTTCATTCGATGAAAACCAACAAAAATTGACAAGAACCACGAAAAGTTCTTGTATTTTAAGATTAAATCTGACGCTATTAAAGAAAAAACTTCCAGCTCGCTGAAATATGTTCATTTGCTGAAAATCAACAAATCCACGAAAAGTTCTTGTATTTGAAGATAAAATCTTTTTGCTTTGAAGAAGAAAGATCTAGCTGACTGACATAAGTTCATTCGATCAAAACCAACAAAAATTGACAAGAACCACGAAAAGTTCTTGTATTTTAAGACAAAATCTGACGCTATCAAAGAAAAATCTTTTCCCTCGCTGAAATATGTTCATTTGCTGAAAATCAACAAAACCTCGAAAAGTTCTTGTATTTGAAGATAAAATCTTTTTACTTTGAAGAAGAAAGATCCAGCTGACTGAAATAAGTTCATTCGATCAAAACCAACAAAAATTGACAAGAACCACGAAAAGTTCTTGTATTTTAAGATAAAATCTGACGCTATTAAAGAAAATACTTCTCGCTCGCTGAAATATGTTCATTTGCTGAAAATCAACAAAACCACGAAAAGTTCTTGTATTTGAAGATAGAATCTTTTTGCTTTGAAGAAGAAAGATCTGGGTGACTGAAATAAGTTCATTCGATGAAAAACAACAAAAATTGACAAGAAGCACGAAAAGTTCTTGTATTTTAAGATAAAATCTGAGGCTATTAAAGAAAAAACTTCTAGCTCGCTGAAATATGTTCATTTGTTGAAAATCAACAAAATCACGAAAAGTTCTTCTATTTGAAGATAAAATCTTTTTGCTTTGAAGAAGAAAGATCTGGCTGACTGAAATAAGTTCATTGGATGAAAACCAACAAAAATTGACAAGAACCACGAATAGTTCTTGTATTTTAAGATAAAATCTGACGCAATGAAAGAAAAAACTTCTCGCTCGCTGAAATATGTTCATTTGCTGAAAATCAACAAAACCACGAAATGTTCTTGTATTTGAAGATAAAATCTTTTTGCTTTGAAGAAGAAAGATCGAGGTGACTGAAATAAGTTCATTCGATGAAAACCAACAAAAATTGACAAGAACCACGAAAAGTTCTTGTATTTGAAGATAAAATCTTTTTGCTTTGAAGAAGAAAGATCCAGCTGACTGAAATAAGTTCATTCGATCAAAACCAACAAAAATTGACAAGAACCACGAAAAGTTCTTTTATTTTAAGATAAAATCTGACGCTATTAAAGAAAAAACTTCTCGCTCGCTGAAATATGTTCATTTGCTGAAAATCAACAAAACCACGAAAGGTTCTTGTATTTCAAGATAAAATCTTTTTGCTTTGAAGAAGAAAGATCTGGCTGACTGAAATAAGTTCATTCGATGAAAACCAACAAAAATTGACAAGAACCACGAAAAGTTCTTGTATTTTAGGATAAAATCTGACGCTATTAAAGAAAATACTTCTCGCTCGCTGAAATATGTTCATTTGCTGAAAATCAACAAAACCACGAAAAGTTCTTGTATTTGAAGATAGAATCTTTTTGCTTTGAAGAAATAAGATCTGGGTGACTGAAATAAGTTCATTCGATGAAAACCAACAAAAATTGACAAGAACCACGAAAAGTTCTTGTATTTTAAGATAAAATCTGAGGCAATGAAAGAAAAAACTTCGAGCTCGCTGAAATATGTTCATTTGCTGAAAATCAACAAAACCACGAAAACTTCTTGTATTTGAAGATAAAATCTATATGCTTTGAAGAAGAAAGATCGAGGTGACTGAAATAAGTTCATTGGATGAAAACCAACAAAAATTGACGAGAACCACGAAAAGTTCTTGTATTTTAAGATAAAATCTGACGCTATTAAAGAAAAAACTTCTCGCTCGCTGAAATATGTTCATTTGCTGAAAATCAACAAAACCACGAAAAGTTCTTGTATTTGAAGATAAAATCTTTTGCTTTGAAGAAGAAAGATCGAGGTGACTGAAATAAGTTCATTGGATGAAAACCAACAAAAATTGACAATAACCACGAAAAGTTCTTGTATTTTAGGATAAAATCTGACACTATTAAAGAAAAAACTTCTCGCTCGCTGAAATGTGTTCATTTGCTGAAAATCAACAAAACCACGAAAAGTTCTTGTATTTGAAGATAAAATCTTTATTCTTTGAAGAAGAAAGATCTAGCTGACTGAAATAAGTTCATGAGATGAAAACCAACAAAAATTGACAAGAACCACGAAAAGTTCTTGTATTTTAGGATAAAATCTGACGCTATTAAAGAAAAAACTTCTCCCTCCCTGAAATATGTTCATTTGCTGAAAATCAACAAAACCACGAAAAGTTCTTGTATTTGAAGATAAAATCTTTTTGCTTTGAAGAAGAAAGATCGAGCTGACTGAAATAAGTTCATTCGATGAAAACCAACAAAAATTGACAAGAACCACGAAAAGTTCTTGTATTTTAAGATTAAATCTGACGCTGATAAAGAAAAAACTTCTCGCTCGCTGAAATATGTTCATTTGCTGAAAATCAACAAAACCACGAAAAGTTCTTGTATTTGAAGATAAAATCTTTTTGCTTTGAAGAAGAAAGATCCAGCTGACTGAAATAAGTTCATTCGATCAAAACCAACAAAAATTGAGAAGAACCACGAAAAGTTCTTGTATTTTAAGATAAAATCTGAGGCTATTAAAGAAAAAACTTCCAGCTCGCTGAAATATGTTCATTTGCTGAAAATCAACAAATCCACGAAAAGTTCTTGTATTTGAAGATAAAATCTTTTTGCTTTGAAGAAGAAAGATCTAGCTGACTGACATAAGTTCATTCGATCAAAACCAACAAAAATTGACAAGAACCACGAAAAGTTCTTGTATTTTAAGACAAAATCTGACGCTATCAAAGAAAAATCTTTTCCCTCGCTGAAATATGTTCATTTGCTGAAAATCAACAAAACCACGAAAAGTTCTTGTATTTGAAGATAAAATCTTTTTGCTTTGAAGAAGAAAGATCGAGGTGACTGAAATAAGTTCATTGGATGAAAACCAACAAAAATTGACAAGAACCACGAAAAGTTCTTGTATTTGAAGATAAAATCTTTTTACTTTGAAGAAGAAAGATCCAGCTGACTGAAATAAGTTCATTCGATCAAAACCAACAAAAATTGACAAGAACCACGAAAAGTTCTTGTATTTTAAGATAAAATCTGACGCTATTAAGGAAAATACTTCTCGCTCGCTGAAATATGTTCATTTGCTGAAAATCAACAAAACCACGAAAAGTATTTGAAGATAGAATCTTTTTGCTTTGAAGAAGAAAGATCTGGGTGACTGAAATAAGTTCATTCGATGAAAACCAACAAAAATTGACAAGAACCACGAAAAGTTCTTGTATTTTAAGATAAAATCTGAGGCTATTAAAGAAAAAACTTCCAGCTCGCTGAAATATGTTCATTTGCTGAAAATCAACAAATCCACGAAAAGTTCTTGTATTTGAAGATAAAATCTTTTTGCTTTGAAGAAGAAAGATCTAGCTGACTGACATAAGTTCATTCGATCAAAACCAACAAAAATTGACAAGAACCACGAAAAGTTCTTGTATTTTAAGACAAAATCTGACGCTATCAAAGAAAAATCTTTTCCCTCGCTGAAATATGTTCATTTGCTGAAAATCAACAAAACCACGAAAAGTTCTTGTATTTGAAGATAAAATCTTTTTGCTTTGAAGAAGAAAGATCGAGGTGACTGAAATAAGTTCATTGGATGAAAACCAACAAAAATTGACAAGAACCACGAAAAGTTCTTGTATTTGAAGATAAAATCTTTTTACTTTGAAGAAGAAAGATCCAGCTGACTGAAATAAGTTCATTCGATCAAAACCAACAAAAATTGACAAGAACCACGAAAAGTTCTTGTATTTTAAGATAAAATCTGACGCTATTAAAGAAAATACTTCTCGCTCGCTGAAATATGTTCATTTGCTGAAAATCAACAAAACCACGAAAAGTTCTTGTATTTGAAGATAGAATCTTTTTGCTTTGAAGAAGAAAGATCTGGGTGACTGAAATAAGTTCATTCGATGAAAACCAACAAAAATTGACAAGAACCACGAAAAGTTCTTGTATTTTAAGATTAAATCTGACGCTATTAAAGAAAAAACTTCCAGCTCGCTGAAATATGTTCATTTGCTGAAAATCAACAAATCCACGAAAAGTTCTTGTATTTGAAGATAAAATCTTTTTGCTTTGAAGAAGAAAGATCTAGCTGACTGACATAAGTTCATTCGATCAAAACCAACAAAAATTGACAAGAACCACGAAAAGTTCTTGTATTTTAAGACAAAATCTGACGCTATCAAAGAAAAATCTTTTCCCTCGCTGAAATATGTTCATTTGCTGAAAATCAACAAAACCTCGAAAAGTTCTTGTATTTGAAGATAAAATCTTTTTACTTTGAAGAAGAAAGATCCAGCTGACTGAAATAAGTTCATTCGATCAAAACCAACAAAAATTGACAAGAACCACGAAAAGTTCTTGTATTTTAAGATAAAATCTGACGCTATTAAAGAAAATACTTCTCGCTCGCTGAAATATGTTCATTTGCTGAAAATCAACAAAACCACGAAAAGTTCTTGTATTTGAAGATAGAATCTTTTTGCTTTGAAGAAGAAAGATCTGGGTGACTGAAATAAGTTCATTCGATGAAAAACAACAAAAATTGACAAGAAGCACGAAAAGTTCTTGTATTTTAAGATAAAATCTGAGGCTATTAAAGAAAAAACTTCTAGCTCGCTGAAATATGTTCATTTGCTGAAAATCAACAAAACCACGAAAAGTTCTTGTATTTGAAGATAAAATCTTTTTGCTTTGAAGAAACATCCAGCTGACTGAAATAAGTTCATTCGATGAAAACCAACAAAAATTGACAAGAACCACGAAAGGTTCTTGTATTTTATGACAAAATCTGACGCTATTAAAGAAAAATCTTCTCCCTCGCTGAAATATGTTCATTTGCTGAAAATCAACAAAACCACGAAAAGTTCTTGACTTTGAAGATAAAATCTTTTTGCTTTGAAGAAGAAAGATCGAGGTGACTGAAATAAGTTAATTGGATGAAAACCAACAAAAATTGACAAGAACCACGAAAAGTTCTTGTATTTTAAGATAAAATCTGACGCTATTAAAGAAAAAACTTCTCGCTCGCTGAAATATGTTCATTTGCTGAAAATCAACAAAACCACGAAAAGTTCTTGTATTTGAAGATAAAATCTTTTTGCTTTGAAGAAGAAAGATCCGGCTGACTGAAATAAGTTCATTCGATCAAAACCAACAAAAATTGACAAGAACCACGAAAATTTCTTGTATTTTAAGATAAAGTCTGACGCTAATAAAGAAAAAACTTCTCGCTTTCTGAAATGTGTTCATTTGCTGAAAATCAACAAAACCACGAAAAGTTCTTGTATTTGAAGATAAAATCTTTATGCTTTGAAGAAGAAAGATCTAGCTGACTGAAATAAGTTCATTGGATGAAAACCAACAAAAATTGACACGAACCACGAAAAGTTCTTGTATTTTAAGATAAAATCTGACGCTATTAAAGAAAAAACTTCTCCCTCCCTGAAATATGTTCATTTGCTGAAAATCAACAAAACCACGAAAAGTTCTTGTATTTGAAGATAAAATCTTTTTGCTTTGAAGAAGAAAGATCCAGCTGACTGAAATAAGTTCATTGGATGAAAACCAACAAAAATTGACAAGAACCACGAAAAGTTCTTGTATTTTAAGATTAAATCTGACGCTAATAAAGAAAAAACTTCTCGCTCGCTGAAATATGTTCATTTGCTGAAAATCAACAAAACCACGAAAAGTTCTTGTATTTGAAGATAAAATCTTTTTGCTTTGAAGAAGAAAGATCCAGCTGACTGAAATAAGTTCATTCGATGAAAACCAACAAAAATTGACAAGAACCACGAAAAGTTCTTGTATTTTAAGATTAAATCTGACGCTATTAAAGAAAAAACTTCCAGCTCGCTGAAATATGTTCATTTGCTGAAAATCAACAAATCCACGAAAAGATCTTGTATTTGAAGATAAAATCTTTTTGCTTTGAAGAAGAAAGATCTAGCTGACTGACATAAGTTCATTCGATCAAAACCAACAAAAATTGACAAGAACCACGAAAAGTTCTTGTATTTTAAGATAAAATCTGAGGCAATGAAAGAAAAAACTTCGAGCTCGCTGAAATATGTTCATTTGCTGAAAATCAACAAAACCACGAAAACTTCTTGTATTTGAAGATAAAATCTATATGCTTTGAAGAAGAAAGATCGAGGTGACTGAAATAAGTTCATTGGATGAAAACCAACAAAAATTGACGAGAACCACGAAAAGTTCTTGTATTTTAAGATAAAATCTGACGCTATTAAAGAAAAAACTTCTCGCTCGCTGAAATATGTTCATTTGCTGAAAATCAACAAAACCACGAAAACTTCTTGTATTTGAAGATAAAATCTATATGCTTTGAAGAAGAAAGATCGAGGTGACTGAAATAAGTTCATTGGATGAAAACCAACAAAAATTGACGAGAACCACGAAAAGTTCTTGTATTTTAAGATAAAATCTGACGCTATTAAAGAAAAAACTTCTCGCTCGCTGAAATATGTTCATTTGCTGAAAATCAACAAAACCACGAAAAGTTCTTGTATTTGAAGATAAAATCTTTTGCTTTGAAGAAGAAAGATCGAGGTGACTGAAATAAGTTCATTGGATGAAAACCAACAAAAATTGACAAGAACCACGAAAAGTTCTTGTATTTTAGGATAAAATCTGACACTATTAAAGAAAAAACTTCTCGCTCGCTGAAATGTGTTCATTTGCTGAAAATCAACAAAACCACGAAAAGTTCTTGTATTTGAAGATAAAATCTTTATTCTTTGAAGAAGAAAGATCTAGCTGACTGAAATAAGTTCATGAGATGAAAACCAACAAAAATTGACAAGAACCACGAAAAGTTCTTGTATTTTAGGATAAAATCTGACGCTATTAAAGAAAAAACTTCTCCCTCCCTGAAATATGTTCATTTGCTGAAAATCAACAAAACCACGAAAAGTTCTTGTATTTGAAGATAAAATCTTTTTGCTTTGAAGAAGAAAGATCGAGCTGACTGAAATAAGTTCATTCGATGAAAACCAACAAAAATTGACAAGAACCACGAAAAGTTCTTGTATTTTAAGATTAAATCTGACGCTGATAAAGAAAAAACTTCTCGCTCGCTGAAATATGTTCATTTGCTGAAAATCAACAAAACCACGAAAAGTTCTTGTATTTGAAGATAAAATCTTTTTGCTTTGAAGAAGAAAGATCCAGCTGACTGAAATAAGTTCATTCGATCAAAACCAACAAAAATTGACAAGAACCACGAAAAGTTCTTGTATTTTAAGATAAAATCTGAGGCTATTAAAGAAAAAACTTCCAGCTCGCTGAAATATGTTCATTTGCTGAAAATCAACAAATCCACGAAAAGTTCTTGTATTTGAAGATAAAATCTTTTTGCTTTGAAGAAGAAAGATCTAGCTGACTGACATAAGTTCATTCGATCAAAACCAACAAAAATTGACAAGAACCACGAAAAGTTCTTGTATTTTAAGACAAAATCTGACGCTATCAAAGAAAAATCTTTTCCCTCGCTGAAATATGTTCATTTGCTGAAAATCAACAAAACCACGAAAAGTTCTTGTATTTGAAGATAAAATCTTTTTGCTTTGAAGAAGAAAGATCGAGGTGACTGAAATAAGTTCATTGGATGAAAACCAACAAAAATTGACAAGAACCACGAAAAGTTCTTGTATTTGAAGATAAAATCTTTTTACTTTGAAGAAGAAAGATCCAGCTGACTGAAATAAGTTCATTCGATCAAAACCAACAAAAATTGACAAGAACCACGAAAAGTTCTTGTATTTTAAGATAAAATCTGACGCTATTAAAGAAAATACTTCTCGCTCGCTGAAATATGTTCATTTGCTGAAAATCAACAAAACCACGAAAAGTTCTTGTATTTGAAGATCGAATCTTTTTGCTTTGAAGAAGAAAGATCTGGGTGACTGAAATAAGTTCATTCGATGAAAACCAACAAAAATTGACAAGAACCACGAAAAGTTCTTGTATTTTAAGATAAAATCTGAGGCGATTAAAGAAAAAACGTCCAGCTCGCTGAAATATGTTCATTTGCTGAAAATCAACAAATCCACGAAAAGTTCTTGTATTTGAAGATAAAATCTTTTTGCTTTGAAGAAGAAAGATCTAGCTGACTGACATAAGTTCATTCGATCAAAACCAACAAAAATTGACAAGAATCACGAAAAGTTCTTGTATTTTAAGACAAAATCTGACGCTATCAAAGAAAAATCTTTTCCCTCGCTGAAATATGTTCATTTGCTGAAAATCAACAAAACCACGAAAAGTTCTTGTATTTGAAGATAAAATCTTTTTGCTTTGAAGAAGAAAGATCGAGGTGACTGAAATAAGTTCATTGGATGAAAACCAACAAAAATTGACAAGAACCACGAAAAGTTCTTGTATTTGAAGATAAAATCTTTTTACTTTGAAGAAGAAAGATCCAGCTGACTGAAATAAGTTCATTCGATCAAAACCAACAAAAATTGACAAGAACCACGAAAAGTTCTTGTATTTTAAGATAAAATCTGACGCTATTAAAGAAAATACTTCTCGCTCGCTGAAATATGTTCATTTGCTGAAAATCAACAAAACCACGAAAAGTTCTTGTATTTGAAGATAGAATCTTTTTGCTTTGAAGAAGAAAGATCTGGGTGACTGAAATAAGTTCATTCGATGAAAACCAACAAAAATTGACAAGAACCACGAAAAGTTCTTGTATTTTAAGATTAAATCTGACGCTATTAAAGAAAAAACTTCCAGCTCGCAGAAATATGTTCATTTGCTGAAAATCAACAAATCCACGAAAAGTTCTTGTATTTGAAGATAAAATCTTTTTGCTTTGAAGAAGAAAGATCTAGCTGACTGACATAAGTTCATTCGATCAAAACCAACAAAAATTGACAAGAACCACGAAAAGTTCTTGTATTTTAAGACAAAATCTGACGCTATCAAAGAAAAATCTTTTCCCTCGCTGAAATATGTTCATTTGCTGAAAATCAACAAAACCACGAAAAGTTCTTGTATTTGAAGATAAAATCTTTTTGCTTTGAAGAAGAAACATCCAGCTGACTGAAATAAGTTCATTCGATGAAAACCAACAAAAATTGACAAGAACCACGAAAGGTTCTTGTATTTTAAGACAAAATCTGACGCTATTAAAGAAAAATCTTCTCCCTCGCTGAAATATGTTCATTTGCTGAAAATCAACAAAACCACGAAAAGTTCTTGAATTTGAAGATAAAATCTTTTTGCTTTGAAGAAGAAAGATCGAGGTGACTGAAATAAGTTAATTGGATGAAAACCAACAAAAATTGACAAGAACCACGAAAAGTTATTGTATTTTAAGATAAAATCTGACGCTATTAAAGAAAAAACTTCTCGCTCGCTGAAATATGTTCATTTGCTGAAAATCAACAAAACCACGAAAAGTTCTTGTATTTGAAGATAAAATCTTTTTGCTTTGAAGAAGAAAGATCCGGCTGACTGAAATAAGTTCATTCGATCAAAACCAACAAAAATTGACAAGAACCACGAAAATTTCTTGTATTTTAAGATAAAGTCTGACGCTAATAAAGAAAAAACTTCTCGCTTTCTGAAATGTGTTCATTTGCTGAAAATCAACAAAACCACGAAAAGTTCTTGTATTTGAAGATAAAATCTTTATGCTTTGAAGAAGAAAGATCTAGCTGACTGAAATAAGTTCATTGGATGAAAACCAACAAAAATTGACACGAACCACGAAAAGTTCTTGTATTTTAAGATAAAATCTGACGCTATTAAAGAAAAAACTTCTCGCTCGCTGAAATATGTTCATTTGCTGAAAATCAACAAAACCACGAAAAGTTCTTGTATTTGAAGATAAAATCTTTTGCTTTGAAGAAGAAAGATCGAGCTGACTGAAATAAGTTCATTGGATGAAAACCAACAAAAATTGACAATAACCACGAAAAGTTCTTGTATTTTAGGATAAAATCTGACACTATTAAAGAAAAAACTTCTCGCTCGCTGAAATGTGTTCCTTTGCTGAAAATCAACAAAACCACGAAAAGTTCTTGTATTTGAAGATAAAATCTTTATGCTTTGAAGAAGAAAGATCTAGCTGACTGAAATAAGTTCATGAGATGAAAACCAACAAAAATTGACAAGAACCACAAAAAGTTCTTGTATTTTAGGATAAAATCTGACGCTATTAAAGAAAAAACTTCTCCCTCCCTGAAATATGTTCATTTGCTGAAAATCAACAAAACCACGAAAAGTTCTTGTATTTGAAGATAAAATCTTTTTGCTTTGAAGAAGAAAGATCCAGCTGACTGAAATAAGTTCATTGGATGAAAACCAACAAAAATTGACAAGAACCACGAAAAGTTCTTGTATTTTAAGATTAAATCTGACGCTAATAAAGAAAAAACTTCTCGCTCGCTGAAATATGTTCATTTGCTGAAAATCAACAAAACCACGAAAAGTTCTTGTATTTGAAGATAAAATCTTTTTGCTTTGAAGAAGAAAGATCCAGCTGACTGAAATAAGTTCATTCGATCAAAACCAACAAAAATTGACAAGAACCACGAAAAGTTCTTGTATTTTAAGATAAAATCTGAGGCTATTAAAGAAAAAACTTCCAGCTCGCTGAAATATGTTCATTTGCTGAAAATCAACAAATCCACGAAAAGTTCTTGTATTTGAAGATAAAATCTTTTTGCTTTGAAGAAGAAAGATCTAGCTGACTGATATAAGTTCATTCGATCAAAACCAACAAAAATTGACAAGAACCACGAAAAGTTCTTGTATTTTAAGATAAAGTCTGACGCTAATAAAGAAAAAACTTCTCGCTTTCTGAAATGTGTTCATTTGCTGAAAATCAACAAAACCACGAAAAGTTCTTGTATTTGAAGATAAAATCTTTTGCTTTGAAGAAGAAAGATCGAGCTGACTGAAATAAGTTCATTGGATGAAAACCAACAAAAATTGACAAGAACCACGAAAAGTTCTTGTATTTTAGGATAAAATCTGACACTATTAAAGAAAAAACTTCTCGCTCGCTGAAATGTGTTCCTTTGCTGAAAATCAACAAAACCACGAAAAGTTCTTGTATTTGAAGATAAAATCTTTATGCTTTGAAGAAGAAAGATCTAGCTGACTGAAATAAGTTCATGAGATGAAAACCAACAAAAATTGACAAGAACCACGAAAAGTTCTTGTATTTTAGGATAAAATCTGACGCTATTAAAGAAAAAACTTCTCCCTCCCTGAAATATGTTCATTTGCTGAAAATCAACAAAACCACGAAAAGTTCTTGTATTTGAAGATAAAATCTTTTTGCTTTGAAGAAGAAAGATCCAGCTGACTGAAATAAGTTCATTGGATGAAAACCAACAAAAATTGACAAGAACCACGAAAAGTTCTTGTATTTTAAGATTAAATCTGACGCTAATAAAGAAAAAACTTCTCGCTCGCTGAAATATGTTCATTTGCTGAAAATCAACAAAACCACGAAAAGTTCTTGTATTTGAAGATAAAATCTTTTTGCTTTGAAGAAGAAAGATCCAGCTGACTGAAATAAGTTCATTCGATCAAAACCAACAAAAATTGACAAGAACCACGAAAAGTTCTTGTATTTTAAGATAAAATCTGAGGCTATTAAAGAAAAAACTTCCAGCTCGCTGAAATATGTTCATTTGCTGAAAATCAACAAATCCACGAAAAGTTCTTGTATTTGAAGATAAAATCTTTTTGCTTTGAAGAAGAAAGATCTAGCTGACTGATATAAGTTCATTCGATCAAAACCAAAAAAAATTGACAAGAACCACGAAAAGTTCTTGTATTTTAAGACAAAATCTGACGCTATCAAAGAAAAATCGTTTCCCTCGCTGAAATATGTTCATTTGCTGAAAATCAAGAAAACCACGAAAAGTTCTTGTATTTGAAGATAAAATCTTTTTGCTTTGAAGAAGAAAGATCGAGGTGACTGAAATAAGTTCATTGGATGAAAACCAACAAAAATTGACAAGAACCACGAAAAGTTCTTGTATTTTAGGATAAAATCTGACACGATGAAAGAAAAAACTTCTCGCTCGCTGAAATGTGTTCCTTTGCTGAAAATCAACAAAACCACGAAAAGTTCTTGTATTTGAAGATAAAATCTTTATGCTTTGAAGAAGAAAGATCTAGCTGACTGAAATAAGTTCATGAGATGAAAACCAACAAAAATTGACAAGAACCACGAAAAGTTCTTGTATTTTAGGATAAAATCTGACGCTATTAAAGAAAAAACTTCTCCCTCCCTGAAATATGTTCATTTGCTGAAAATCAACAAAACCACGAAAAGTTCTTGTATTTGAAGATAAAATCTTTTTGCTTTGAAGAAGAAAGATCCAGCTGACTGAAATAAGTTCATTGGATGAAAACCAACAAAAATTGACAAGAACCACGAAAAGTTCTTGTATTTTAAGATTAAATCTGACGCTAATAAAGAAAAAACTTCTCGCTCGCTGAAATATGTTCATTTGCTGAAAATCAACAAAACCACGAAAAGTTCTTGTATTTCAAGATAAAATCTTTTTGCTTTGAAGAAGAAAGATCCAGCTGACTGAAATAAGTTCATTCGATGAAAACCAACAAAAATTGACAAGAACCACGAAAAGTTCTTGTATTTTAAGATTAAATCTGACGCTATTAAAGAAAAAACTTCCAGCTCGCTGAAATATGTTCATTTGCTGAAAATCAACAAATCCACGAAAAGTTCTTGTATTTGAAGATAAAATCTTTTTGCTTTGAAGAAGAAAGATCTAGCTGACTAACATAAGTTCATTCGATCAAAACCAACAAAAATTGACAAGAACCACGAAAAGTTCTTGTATTTTAAGACAAAATCTGACGCTATCAAAGAAAAATCTTTTCCCTCGCTGAAATATGTTCATTTGCTGAAAATCAACAAAACCTCGAAAAGTTCTTGTATTTGAAGATAAAATCTTTTTACTTTGAAGAAGAAAGATCCAGCTGACTGAAATAAGTTCATTCGATCAAAACCAACAAAAATTGACAAGAACCACGAAAAGTTCTTGTATTTTAAGATAAAATCTGACGCTATTAAAGAAAATACTTCTCGCTCGCTGAAATATGTTCATTTGCTGAAAATCAACAAAACCACGAAAAGTTCTTGTATTTGAAGATAGAATCTTTTTGCTTTGAAGAAGAAAGATCTGGGTGACTGAAATAAGTTCATTCGATGAAAACCAACAAAAATTGACAAGAAGCACGAAAAGTTCTTGTATTTTAAGATAAAATCTGAGGCTATTAAAGAAAAAACTTCTAGCTCGCTGAAATATGTTCATTTGCTGAAAATCAACAAAACCACGAAAAGTTCTTGTATTTGAAGATAAAATCTTTTTGCTTTGAAGAAGAAACATCCAGCTGACTGAAATAAGTTCATTCGATGAAAACCAACAAAAATTGACAAGAACCACGAAAGGTTCTTGTATTTTAAGACAAAATCTGACGCTATTAAAGAAAAATCTTCTCCCTCGCTGAAATATGTTCATTTGCTGAAAATCAACAAAACCACGAAAAGTTCTTGAATTTGAAGATAAAATCTTTTTGCTTTGAAGAAGAAAGATAGAGGTGACTGAAATAAGTTAATTGGATGAAAACCAACAAAAATTGACAAGAACCACGAAAAGTTATTGTATTTTAAGATAAAATCTGACGCTATTAAAGAAAAAACTTCTCGCTCGCTGAAATATGTTCATTTGCTGAAAATCAACAAAACCACGAAAAGTTCTTGTATTTGAAGATAAAATCTTTTTGCTTTGAAGAAGAAAGATCCGGCTGACTGAAATAAGTTCATTCGATCAAAACCAACAAAAATTGACAAGAACCACGAAAATTTCTTGTATTTTAAGATAAAGTCTGACGCTAATAAAGAAAAAACTTCTCGCTTTCTGAAATGTGTTCATTTGCTGAAAATCAACAAAACCACGAAAAGTTCTTGTATTTGAAGATAAAATCTTTATGCTTTGAAGAAGAAAGATCTAGCTGACTGAAATAAGTTCATTGGATGAAAACCAACAAAAATTGACACGAACCACGAAAAGTTCTTGTATTTTAGGATAAAATCTGACACTATTAAAGAAAAAACTTCTCGCTCGCTGAAATGTGTTCCTTTGCTGAAAATCAACAAAACCACGAAAAGTTCTTGTATTTGAAGATAAAATCTTTATGCTTTGAAGAAGAAAGATCGAGCTGACTGAAATAAGTTCATGAGATGAAAACCAACAAAAATTGACAAGAACCACGAAAAGTTCTTGTATTTTAGGATAAAATCTGACGCTATTAAAGAAAAAACTTCTCCCTCCCTGAAATATGTTCATTTGCTGAAAATCAACAAAACCACGAAAAGTTCTTGTATTTGAAGATAAAATCTTTTTGCTTTGAAGAAGAAAGATCCAGCTGACTGAAATAAGTTCATTGGATGAAAACCAACAAAAATTGACAAGAACCACGAAAAGTTCTTGTATTTTAAGATTAAATCTGACGCTAATAAAGAAAAAACTTCTCGCTCGCTGAAATATGTTCATTTGCTGAAAATCAACAAAACCACGAAAAGTTCTTGTATTTGAAGATAAAATCTTTTTGCTTTGAAGAAGAAAGATCCAGCTGACTGAAATAAGTTCATTCGATGAAAACCAACAAAAATTGACAAGAAGCACGAAAAGTTCTTGTATTTTAAGATTAAATCTGACGCTATTAAAGAAAAAACTTCCAGCTCGCTGAAATATGTTCATTTGCTGAAAATCAACAAATCCACGAAAAGTTCTTGTATTTGAAGATAAAATCTTTTTGCTTTGAAGAAGAAAGATCTAGCTGACTGACATAAGTTCATTCGATCAAAACCAGCAAAAATTGACAAGAACCACGAAAAGTTCTTGTATTTTAAGACAAAATCTGACGCTATCAAAGAAAAATCTTTTCCCTCGCTGAAATATGTTCATTTGCTGAAAATCAACAAAACCTCGAAAAGTTCTTGTATTTGAAGATAAAATCTTTTTACTTTGAAGAAGAAAGATCCAGCTGACTGAAATAAGTTCATTCGATCAAAACCAACAAAAATTGACAAGAACCACGAAAAGTTCTTGTATTTTAAGATAAAATCTGACGCTATTAAAGAAAATACTTCTCGCTCGCTGAAATATGTTCATTTGCTGAAAATCAACAAAACCACGAAAAGTTCTTGTATTTGAAGATAGAATCTTTTTGCTTTGAAGAAGAAAGATCTGGGTGACTGAAATAAGTTCATTCGATGAAAACCAACAAAAATTGACAAGAAGCACGAAAAGTTCTTGTATTTTAAGATAAAATCTGAGGCTATTAAAGAAAAAACTTCTAGCTCGCTGAAATATGTTCATTTGCTGAAAATCAACAAAACCACGAAAAGTTCTTGTATTTGAAGATAAAATCTTTTTGCTTTGAAGAAGAAACATCCAGCTGACTGAAATAAGTTCATTCGATGAAAACCAACAAAAATTGACAAGAACCACGAAAGGTTCTTGTATTTTAAGACAAAATCTGACGCTATTAAAGAAAAATCTTCTCCCTCGCTGAAATATGTTCATTTGCTGAAAATCAACAAAACCACGAAAAGTTCTTGAATTTGAAGATAAAATCTTTTTGCTTTGAAGAAGAAAGATCGAGGTGACTGAAATAAGTTAATTGGATGAAAACCAACAAAAATTGACAAGAACCACGAAAAGTTATTGTATTTTAAGATAAAATCTGACGCTATTAAAGAAAAAACTTCTCGCTCGCTGAAATATGTTCATTTGCTGAAAATCAACAAAACCACGAAAAGTTCTTGTATTTGAAGATAAAATCTTTTTGCTTTGAAGAAGAAAGATCCGGCTGACTGAAATAAGTTCATTCGATCAAAACCAACAAAAATTGACAAGAACCACGAAAATTTCTTGTATTTTAAGATAAAGTCTGACGCTAATAAAGAAAAAACTTCTCGCTTTCTGAAATGTGTTCATTTGCTGAAAATCAACAAAACCACGAAAAGTTCTTGTATTTGAAGATAAAATCTTTATGCTTTGAAGAAGAAAGATCTAGCTGACTGAAATAAGTTCATTGGATGAAAACCAACAAAAATTGACACGAACCACGAAAAGTTCTTGTATTTTAAGATAAAATCTGACGCTATTAAAGAAAAAACTTCTCGCTCGCTGAAATATGTTCATTTGCTGAAAATCAACAAAACCACGAAAAGTTCTTGTATTTGAAGATAAAATCTTTTGCTTTGAAGAAGAAAGATCGAGCTGACTGAAATAAGTTCATTGGATGAAAACCAACAAAAATTGACAAGAACCACGAAAAGTTCTTGTATTTTAGGATAAAATCTGGCACTATTAAAGAAAAAACTTCTCGCTCGCTGAAATGTGTTCCTTTGCTGAAAATCAACAAAACCACGAAAAGTTCTTGTATTTGAAGATAAAATCTTTATGCTTTGAAGAAGAAAGATCTAGCTGACTGAAATAAGTTCATGAGATGAAAACCAACAAAAATTGACAAGAACCACGAAAAGTTCTTCTATTTTAGGATAAAATCTGACGCTATTAAAGAAAAAACTTCTCCCTCCCTGAAATATGTTCATTTGCTGAAAATCAACAAAACCACGAAAAGTTCTTGTATTTGAAGATACAATCTTTTTGCTTTGAAGAAGAAAGATCCAGCTGACTGAAATAAGTTCATTGGATGAAAACCAACAAAAATTGACAAGAACCACGAAAAGTTCTTGTATTTTAAGATTAAATCTGACGCTAATAAAGAAAAAACTTCTCGCTCGCTGAAATATGTTCATTTGCTGAAAATCAACAAAACCACGAAAAGTTCTTGTATTTAAAGATAAAATCTTTTTGCTTTGAAGAAGAAAGATCCAGCTGACTGAAATAAGTTCATTCGATCAAAACCAACAAAAATTGACAAGAACCACGAAAAGTTCTTGTATTTTCAGATAAAATCTGAGGCTATTAAAGAAAAAACTTCCAGCTCGCTGAAATATGTTCATTTGCTGAAAATCAACAAATCCACGAAAAGTTCTTGTATTTGAAGATAAAATCTTTTTGCTTTGAAGAAGAAAGATCTAGCTGACTGACATAAGTTCATTCGATCAAAACCAAAAAAAATTGACAAGAACCACGATAAGTTCTTGTATTTTAAGACAAAATCTGACGCTATCAAAGAAAAATCGTTTCCCTCGCTGAAATATGTTCATTTGCTGTAAATCAACAAAACCACGAAAAGTTCTTGTATTTGAAGATAAAATCTTTTTGCTTTGAAGAAGAAAGATCGAGGTGACTGAAATAATTTCATTGGATGAAAACCAACAAAAATTGACAAGAACCACGAAAAGTTCCTGTATTTGAAGATAAAATCTTTTTGCTTTGAAGATGAAAGATCTGGGTGACTGAAATAAGTTCATTCGATGAAAACCAACAAAAATTGACAAAACCACGAAAAGTTCTTGTATTTTAAGATTAAATCTGACGCTAATAAAGAAAAAACTTCTCGCTCGCTGAAATATGTTCATTTGCTGAAAATCAACAAAACCACGAAAAGTTCTTGTATTTGAAGATAAAATCTTTTTGCTTTGAAGAAGAAAGATCCAGCTGACTGAAATAAGTTCATTCGATCAAAACCAACAAAAATTGACAAGAACCACGTAAAGTTCTTGTATTTTAAGATAAAATCTGAGGCTATTAAAGAAAAAACTTCCAGCTCGCTGAAATATGTTCATTTGCTGAAAATCAACAAATCCACGAAAAGTTCTTGTATTTGAAGATAAAATCTTTTTGCTTTGAAGAAGAAAGATCTAGCTGACTGACATAAGTTCATTCGATCAAAACCAACAAAAATTGACAAGAACCACGAAAAGTTCTTGTATTTTAAGACAAAATCTGACGCTATCAAAGAAAAATCTTTTCCCTCGCTGAAATATGTTCATTTGCTGAAAATCAACAAAACCACGAAAAGTTCTTGTATTTGAAGATAAAATCTTTTTACTTTGAAGAAGAAAGATCCAGCTGACTGAAATAAGTTCATTCGATCAAAACCAACAAAAATTGACAAGAACCACGAAAAGTTCTTGTATTTTAAGATAAAATCTGACGCTATTAAAGAAAATACTTCTCGCTCGCTGAAATATGTTCATTTGCTGAAAATCAACAAAACCACGAAAAGTTCTTGTATTTGAAGATAGAATCTTTTTGCTTTGAAGAAGAAAGATCTGGGTGACTGAAATAAGTTCATTGGATGAAAACCAACAAAAATTGACAAGAAGCACGAAAAGTTCTTGTATTTTAAGATAAAATCTGAGGCTATTAAAGAAAAAACTTCGAACTCGCTGAAATATGTTCATTTGCTGAAAATCAACAAAACCACGAAAAGTTCTTGTATTTGAAGATAAAATCTTTTTACTTTGAAGAAGAAACATCCGGCTGACTGAAATAAGTTCATTCGATCAAAACCAACAAAAATTGACAAGAACCACGAAAAGTTCTTGTATTTTAGGATAAAATCTGACGCTATTAAAGAAAAAACTTCTCCCTCCCTGAAATATGTTCATTTGCTGAAAATCAACAAAACCACGAAAAGTTCTTGTATTTGAAGATAAAATTTTTTGCTTTGAAGAAGAAAGATCGAGGTGACTGAAATAAGTTCATTCGATGAAAACCAACAAAAATTGACAAGAACCACGAAAAGTTCTTGTATTTGAAGATAAAATCTTTTTGCTTTGAAGAAGAAAGATCCAGCTGACTGAAATAAGTTCATTCGATCAAAACCAACAAAAATTGACAAGAACCACGAAAAGTTCTTGTATTTTAAGACAAAATCTGACGCTATCAAAGAAAAATCTTTTCCCTCGCTGAAATATGTTCATTTGCTGAAAATCAACAAAACCACGAAAAGTTCTTGTCTTTGAAGATAAAATCTTTTTGCTTTGAAGAAGAAAGATCGAGGTGACTGAAATAAGTTCATTGGATGAAAACCAACAAAAATTGACAAGAACCACGAAAAGTTCTTGTATTTGAAGATAAAATCTTTTTACTTTGAAGAAGAAAGATCCAGCTGACTGAAATAAGTTCATTCGATCAAAACCAACAAAAATTGACAAGAACCACGAAAAGTTCTTGTATTTTAAGATAAAATCTGACGCTATTAAAGAAAATACTTCTCGCTCGCTGAAATATGTTCATTTGCTGAAAATCAACAAAACCACGAAAAGTTCTTGTATTTGAAGATAGAATCTTTTTGCTTTGAAGAAGAAAGATCTGGGTGACTGAAATAAGTTCATTCGATGAAAACCAACAAAAATTGACAAGAACCACGAAAAGTTCTTGTATTTTAAGATTAAATCTGACGCTATTAAAGAAAAAACTTCCAGCTCGCTGAAACATGTTCATTTGCTGAAAATCAACAAATCCACGAAAAGTTCTTGTATTTGAAGATAAAATCTTTTTGCTTTGAAGAAGAAAGATCTAGCTGACTGACATAAGTTCATTCGATCAAAACCAACAAAAATTGACAAGAACCAGGAAAATTTCTTGTATTTTAAGACAAAATCTGACGCTATCAAAGAAAAATCTTTTCCCTCGCTGAAATATGTTCATTTGCTGAAAATCAACAAAACCTCGAAAAGTTCTTGTATTTGAAGATAAAATCTTTTTACTTTGAAGAAGAAAGATCCAGCTGACTGAAATAAGTTCATTCGATCAAAACCAACAAAAATTGACAAGAACCACGAAAAGTTCTTGTATTTTAAGATAAAATCTGACGCTATTAAAGAAAATACTTCTCGCTCGCTGAAATATGTTCATTTGCTGAAAATCAACAAAACCACGAAAAGTTCTTGTATTTGAAGATAGAATCTTTTTGCTTTGAAGAAGAAAGATCTGGGTGACTGAAATAAGTTCATTCGATGAAAACCAACAAAAATTGACAAGAACCACGAAAAGTTCTTGTATTTTAAGATTAAATCTGACGCTAATAAAGAAAAAACTTCTCGCTCGCTGAAATATGTTCATTTGCTGAAAATCAACAAAACCACGAAAAGTTCTTGTATTTGAAGATAAAATCTTTTTGCTTTGAAGAAGAAAGATCCAGCTGACTGAAATAAGTTCATTCGATCAAAACCAACAAAAATTGACAAGAACCATGAAAAGTTCTTGTATTTTAAGATAAAATCTGAGGCTATTAAAGAAAAAACTTCCAGCTCGCTGAAATATGTTCATTTGCTGAAAATCAACAAATCCACGAAAAGTTCTTGTATTTGAAGATAAAATCTTTTTGCTTTGAAGAAGAAAGATCTAGCTGACTGACATAAGTTCATTCGATCAAAACCAAAAAAAATTGACAAGAACCACGAAAAGTTCTTGTATTTTAAGACAAAATCTGACGCTATCAAAGAAAAATCGTTTCCCGCGCTGAAATATGTTCATTTGCTGAAAATCAACAAAACCACGAAAAGTTCTTGTATTTGAAGATAAAATCTTTTTGCTTTGAAGAAGAAAGATCGAGGTGACTGAAATAAGTTCATTGGATGAAAACCAACAAAAATTGACAAGAACCACGAAAAGTACCTGTATTTGAAGATAAAATCTTTTTGCTTTGAAGAAGAAAGATCTGGGTGACTGAAATAAGTTCATTCGATGAAAACCAACAAAAATTGACAAGAACCACGAAAAGTTCTTGTATTTTAAGATTAAATCTGACGCTAATAAAGAAAAAACTTCGAGCTCGCTGAAATATGTTCATTTGCTGAAAATCAACAAAACCACGAAAAGTTCTTGTATTTGAAGATAAAATCTTTTTGCTTTGAAGAAGAAAGATCCAGCTGACTGAAATAAGTACATTCGATCAAAACCAACAAAAATTGACAAGAACCACGAAAAGTTCTTGTATTTTAAAATAAAATCTGAGGCTATTAAAGAAAAAACGTCCAGCTCGCTGAAATATGTTCATTTGCTGAAAATCAACAAATCCACGAAAAGTTCTTGTATTTGAAGATAAAATCTTTTTGCTTTGAAGAAGAAAGATCTAGCTGACTGACATCAGTTCATTCGATCAAAACCAACAAAAATTGACAAGAACCACGAAAAGTTCTTGTATTTTAAGACAAAATCTGACGCTATCAAAGAAAAATCTTTTCCCTCGCTGAAATATGTTCATTTGCTGAAAATCAACAAAACCACGAAAAGTTCTTGTATTTGAAGATAAAATCTTTTTACTTTGAAGAAGAAAGATCCAGCTGACTGAAATAAGTTCATTCGATCAAAACCAACAAAAATTGACAAGAACCACGAAAAGTTCTTGTATTTTAAGATAAAATCTGACGCTATTAAACAAAATACTTCTCGCTCGCTGAAATATGTTCATTTGCTGAAAATCAACAAAACCACGAAAAGTTCTTGTATTTGAAGATAGAATCTTTTTGCTTTGAAGAAGAAAGATCTGGGTGACTGAAATAAGTTCATTGGATGAAAACCAACAAAAATTGACAAGAAGCACGAAAAGTTCTTGTATTTTAAGATAAAATCTGAGGCTATTAAAGAAAAAACTTCGAACTCGCTGAAATATGTTCATTTGCTGAAAATCAACAAAACCACGAAAAGTTCTTGTATTTGAAGATAAAATCTTTTTACTTTGAAGAAGAAACATCCGGCTGACTGAAATAAGTTCATGCGATCAAAACCAACAAAAATTGACAAGAACCACGAAAAGTTCTTGTATTTCAGGATAAAATCTGACGCTATTAAAGAAAAAACTTCTCCCTCCCTGAAATATGTTCATTTGCTGAAAATCAACAAAACCACGAAAAGTTCTTGTATTTGAAGATAAAATCTTTTTACTTTGAAGAAGAAAGATCCAGCTGACTGAAATAAGTTCATTCGATCAAAACCAACAAAAATTGACAAGAACCACGAAAAGTTCTTGTATTTGAAGATAAAATCTTTTTGCTTTGAAGAAGAAAGATCCAGCTGACTGAAATAAGTTCATTCGATCAAAACCAACAAAAATTGACAAGAACCACGAAAAGTTCTTGTATTTTAAGACAAAATCTGACGCTATCAAAGAAAAATCTTTTCCCTCGCTGAAATATGTTCATTTGCTGAAAATCAACAAAACCACGAAAAGTTCTTGTCTTTGAAGATAAAATCTTTTTGCTTTGAAGAAGAAAGATCGAGGTGACTGAAATAAGTTCATTGGATGAAAACCAACAAAAATTGACAAGAACCACGAAAAGTTCTTGTATTTGAAGATAAAATCTTTTTACTTTGAAGAAGAAAGATCCAGCTGACTGAAATAAGTTCATTCGATCAAAACCAACAAAAATTGACAAGAACCACGAAAAGTTCTTGTATTTTAAGATAAAATCTGACGCTATTAAAGAAAATACTTCTCCCTCCCTGAAATATGTTCATTTGCTGAAAATCAACAAAACCACGAAAAGTTCTTGTATTTGAAGATAGAATCTTTTTGCTTTGAAGAAGAAAGATCTGGGTGACTGAAATAAGTTCATTCGATGAAAACCAACAAAAATTGACAAGAACCACGAAAGGTTCTTGTATTTTAAGATTAAATCTGACGCTATTAAAGAAAAAACTTCCAGCTCGCTGAAATATGTTCATTTGCTGAAAATCAACAAATCCACGAAAAGTTCTTGTATTTGAAGATAAAATCTTTTTGCTTTGAAGAAGAAAGATCTAGCTGACTGACATAAGTTCATTCGATCAAAACCAACAAAAATTGACAAGAACCACGAAAAGTTCTTGTATTTTAAGACAAAATCTGACGCTATTAAAGAAAAATCTTCTCCCTCGCTGAAATATGTTCATTTGCTGAAAATCAACAAAACCACGAAAAGTTCTTGAATTTGAAGATAAAATCTTTTCGCTTTGAAGAAGAAAGATCGAGGTGACTGAAATAAGTTTATTGGATGAAAACCAACAAAAATTGACAAGAACCACGAAAAGTTCTTGTATTTTAAGATAAAATCTGACGCTATTAAAGAAAAAACTTCTCGCTCGCTGAAATATGTTCATTTGCTGAAAATCAACAAAACCACGAAAAGTTCTTGTATTTGAAGATAAAATCTTTTTGCTTTGAAGAAGAAAGATCCGGCTGACTGAAATAAGTTCATTCGATCAAAACCAACAAAAATTGACAAGAACCACGAAAATTTCTTGTATTTTAAGATAAAGTCTGACGCTAATAAAGAAAAAACTTCTCGCTTTCTGAAATGTGTTCATTTGCTGAAAATCAACAAAACCACGAAAAGTTCTTGTATTTGAAGATAAAATCTTTATGCTTTGAAGAAGAAAGATCTAGCTGACTGAAATAAGTTCATTGGATGAAAACCAACAAAAATTGACACGAACCACGAAAAGTTCTTGTATTTTAAGATTAAATCTGACGCTAATAAAGAAAAAACTTCTAGCTCGCTGAAATATGTTCATTTGCTGAAAATCAACAAAACCACGAAAAGTTATTGTATTTGAAGATAAAATCTTTTTGCTTTGAAGAAGAAAGATCCAGCTGACTGAAATAAGTTCATTCGATCAAAACCAACAAAAATTGACAAGAACCACGAAAAGTTCTTGTATTTTAAGATAAAATCTGAGGCTATTAAAGAAAAAACGTCCAGCTCGCTGAAATATGTTCATTTGCTGAAAATCAACAAATCCACGAAAAGTTCTTGTATTTGAAGATAAAATCTTTTTGCTTTGAAGAAGAAAGATCTAGCTGACTGACATAAGTTCATTCGATGAAAACCAACAAAAATTGACAAGAACCACGAAAGGTTCTTGTATTTTAAGACAAAATCTGACGCTATTAAAGAAAAATCTTCTCCCTCGCTGAAATATGTTCATTTGCTGAAAATCAACAAAACCACGAAAAGTTCTTGAATTTGAAGATAAAATCTTTTTGCTTTGAAGAAGAAAGATCGAGGTGACTGAAATAAGTTCATTGGATGAAAACCAACAAAAATTGACAAGAACCACGAATAGTTCTTGTATTTTAAGATAAAATCTGACGCTATTAAAGAAAAAACTTCTCGCTGCCTGAAATATGTTCATTTGCTGAAAACCAACAAAACCACGAAAAGTTCTTGTATTTGAAGATAAAATCTTTTTGCTTTGAAGAAGAAAGATCCGGCTGACTGAAATAATTTCATTCGATCAAAACCAACAAAAATTGACAAGAACCACGAAAATTTCTTGTATTTTAAGATAAAGTCTGACGCTAATAAAGAAAAAACTTCTCGCTTTCTGAAATGTGTTCATTTGCTGAAAATCAACAAAACCACGAAAAGTTCTTGTATTTGAAGATAAAATCTTTATGCTTTGAAGAAGAAAGATCTAGCTGACTGAAATAAGTTCATTGGATGAAAACCAACAAAAATTGACAAGAACCACGAAAAGTTCTTGTATTTTAGGATAAAATCTGACGCTATTAAAGAAAAAACTTCTCCCTCCCTGAAATATGTTCATTTGCTGAAAATCAACAAAACCACGAAAAGTTCTTGTATTTGAAGATAAAATTTTTTGCTTTGAAGAAGAAAGATCGAGGTGACTGAAATAAGTTCATTCGATAAAAACCAACAAAAATTGACAAGAACCACGAAAAGTTCTTGTATTTGAAGATAAAATCTTTTTGCTTTGAAGAAGAAAGATCCAGCTGACTGAAATAAGTTCATTCGATCAAAACCAACAAAAATTGACAAGAACCACGAAAAGTTCTTGTATTTTAAGATAAAATCTGACGCTATTAAAGAAAAAACTTCTCGCTCGCTGAAATATGTTCATTTGCTGAAAATCAACAAAACCACGAAAAGTTCTTGTATTTCAAGATAAAATCTTTTTGCTTTGAAGAAGAAAGATCTGGCTGACTGAAATAAGTTCATTCGATGAAAACCAACAAAAATTGACAAGAAACAAGAAAAGTTCTTGTATTTTAGGATAAAATCTGACGCTATTAAAGAAAATACTTCTCGCTCGCTGAAATATGTTCATTTGCTGAAAATCAACAAAACCACGAAAAGTTCTTGTATTTGAAGATAAAATCTTTTTGCTTTTAAGAAGAAAGATCTGGGTGACTGAAATAAGTTCATTGGATGAAAACCAACAAAAATTGACAAGAACCACGAAAAGTTCTTGTATTTTAGGATAAAATCTGACACTATTAAAGAAAAAACTTCTCGCTCGCTGAAATGTGTTCATTTGCTGAAAATCAACAAAACCACGAAAAGTTCTTGTATTTGAAGATAAAATCTTTTTGCTTTGAAGAAGAAAGATCTAGCTAACTGAAATAAGTTCATTGGATGAAAACCAACAAAAATTGACAAGAACCACGAAAAGTTCCTGTATTTTAAGATAAAATCTGACGCTATTAATGAAAAAACTTCTAGCTCGCTGAAATATGTTCATTTGCTGAAAACCAACAAAACCACGAAAAGTTCTTGTATTTGAAGATAAAATCTTTTTGCTGAGAAGAAGAAAGATCTGGCTGACTGAAATAAGTTCATTGGATGAAAACCAACAAAAATTGACAAGAACCACGAATAGTTCTTGTATTTTAAGATAAAATCTGACGCAATGAAAGAAAAAACTTCTCGCTCGCTGAAATATGTTCATTTCCTGAAAATCAACAAAACCACGAAAAGTTCTTGTATTTGAAGATAAAATCTTTTTGCTTTGAAGAAGAAAGATCCGGCGGACTGAAATAAGTTCATTCGATCAAAACCAACAAAAATTGACAAGAACCACGAAAAGTTCTTGTATTTTAAGATAAAATCTGACGCTATCAAAGAAAAAACTTCTCGCTCGCTGAAATATGTTCATTTGCTGAAAATCAACAAAACCACGAAAAGTTCTTGTATTTGAAGATAAACTCTTTTGCTTTGAAGAAGAAAGATCGAGCTGACTGAAATAAGTTCATTGGATGAAAACCAACAAAAATTGACAAGAACCACGAAAAGTTCTTGTATTTTAAGATAAAATCTGAGGCTATTAAAGAAAAAACTTCTGGCTCACTGAAATATGTTCATTTGCTGAAAATCAACAAAACCACGAAAAGTTCTTCTATTTGAAGATAAAATCTTTTTGCTTTGAAGAAGAAAGATCCAGCTGACTGAAATAAGTTCATTCGATCAAAACCAACAAAAATTGACAAGAACCACGAAAAGTTCTTGTATTTTAATATTAAATCTGACGCTGATAAAGAAAAAACTTCTCGCTCGCTGAAATATGTTCATTTGCTGAAAATCAACAAGACCACGAAAAGTACTTGTATTTGAAGATAGAATCTTTTTGCTTTGAAGAAGAAAGATCTGGGTGACTGAAATAAGTTCATTGGATGAAAACCAACAAAAATTGACAAGAACCACGAAAAGTTCTTGTATTTTAGGATAAAATCTGACACTATTAAAGAAAAAACTTCTCGCTCGCTGAAATGTGTTCATTTGCTGAAAATCAACAAAACCACGAAAAGTTCTTGTATTTGAAGATAAAATCTTTTTGCTTTGAAGAAGAAAGATCTAGCTAACTGAAATAAGTTCATTGGATGAAAACCAACAAAAATTGACAAGAACCACGAAAAGTTCCTGTATTTTAAGATAAAATCTGACGCTATTAATGAAAAAACTTCGAGCTCGCTGAAATATGTTCATTTGCTGAAAACCAACAAAACCACGAAAAGTTCTTGTATTTGAAGATAAAATCTTTTTGCTGAGAAGAAGAAAGATCTGGCTGACTGAAATAAGTTCATTGGATGAAAACCAACAAAAATTGACAAGAACCACGAATAGTTCTTGTATTTTAAGATAAAATCTGACGCAATGAAAGAAAAAACTTCTCGCTCGCTGAAATATGTTCATTTGCTGAAAATCAACAAAACCACGAAAAGTTCTTGTATTTGAAGATAAAATCTTTTTGCTTTGAAGAAGAAAGATCGAGGTGACTGAAATAAGTTCATTCGATCAAAACCAACAAAAATTGACAAGAACCACGAAAAGTTCTTGTATTTGAAGATAAAATCTTTTTGCTTTGAAGAAGAAAGATCCAGCTGACTGAAATAAGTTCATTCGATCAAAACCAACAAAAATTGACAAGAACCACGAAAAGTTCTTTTATTTTAAGATAAAATCTGACGCTATTAAAGAAAAAACTTCTCGCTCGCTGAAATATGTTCATTTGCTGAAAATCAACAAAACCACGAAAGGTTCTTGTATTTCAAGATAAAATCTTTTTGCTTTGAAGAAGAAAGATCTGGCTGACTGAAATAAGTTCATTCGATGAAAACCAACAAAAATTGACAAGAACCACGAAAAGTTCTTGTATTTCAGGATAAAATCTGACGCTATTAAAGAAAATACTTCTCGCTCGCTGAAATATGTTCATTTGCTGAAAATCAACAAAACCACGAAAAGTTCTTGTATTTGAAGATGGAATCTTTTTGCTTTGAAGAAATAAGATCTGGGTGACTGAAATAAGTTCATTCGATGAAAACCAACAAAAATTGACAAGAACCACGAAAAGTTCTTGTATTTTAAGATAAAATCTGAGGCAATGAAAGAAAAAACTTCGAGCTCGCTGAAATATGTTCATTTGCTGAAAATCAACAAAACCACGAAAAGTTCTTGTATTTGAAGATAGAATCTTTTTGCTTTGAAGAAGAAAGATCTGGGTGACTGAAATAAGTTCATTCGATGAAAACCAACAAAAATTGACAAGAACCACGAAAGGTTCTTGTATTTTAAGATTAAATCTGACGCTATTAAAGAAAAAACTTCCAGCTCGCTGAAATATGTTCATTTGCTGAAAATCAACAAATCCACGAAAAGTTCTTGTATTTGAAGATAAAATCTTTTTGCTTTGAAGAAGAAACATCTAGCTGACTGACATAAGTTCATTCGATCAAAACCAACAAAAATTGACAAGAACCACGAAAAGTTCTTGTATTTTAAGACAAAATCTGACGCTATTAAAGAAAAATCTTCTCCCTCGCTGAAATATGTTCATTTGCTGAAAATCAACAAAACCACGAAAAGTTCTTGAATTTGAAGATAAAATCTTTTTGCTTTGAAGAAGAAAGATCGAGGTGACTGAAATAAGTTAATTGGCTGAAAACCAACAAAAATTGACAAGAACCACGAAAAGTTCTTGTATTTTAAGATAAAATCTGACGCTATTAAAGAAAAAACTTCTCGCTCGCTGAAATATGTTCATTTGCTGAAAATCAACAAAACCACGAAAAGTTCTTGTATTTGAAGATAAAATCTTTTTGCTTTGAAGAAGAAAGATCCGGCTGACTGAAATAAGTTCATTCGATCAAAACCAACAAAAATTGACAAGAACCACGAAAATTTCTTGTATTTTAAGATAAAGTCTGACGCTAATAAAGAAAAAACCTCTCGCTTTCTGAAATGTGTTCATTTGCTGAAAATCAACAAAACCACGAAAAGTTCTTGTATTTGAAGATAAAATCTTTATGCTTTGAAGAAGAAAGATCTAGCTGACTGAAATAAGTTCATTGGATGAAAACCAACAAAAATTGACACGAACCACGAAAAGTTCTTGTATTTTAAGATTAAATCTGACGCTAATAAAGAAAAAACTTCGAGCTCGCTGAAATATGTTCATTTGCTGAAAATCAACAAAACCACGAAAAGTTCTTGTATTTGAAGATAAAATCTTTTTGCTTTGAAGAAGAAAGATCCAGCTGACTGAAATAAGTTCATTCGATCAAAACCAACAAAAATTGACAAGAACCACGAAAAGTTCTTGTATTTTAAGATAAAATCTGAGGCTATTAAAGAAAAAACTTCCAGCTCGCTGAAATATGTTCATTTGCTGAAAATCAACAAATCCACGAAAAGTTCTTGTATTTGAAGATAAAATCTTTTTGCTTTGAAGAAGAAAGATCTAGCTGACTGACATAAGTTCATTCGATCAAAACCAACAAAAATTGACAAGAACCACGAAAAGTTCTTGTATTTTAAGACAAAATCTGACGCTATCAAAGAAAAATCTTTTCCCTCGCTGAAATATGTTCATTTGCTGAAAATCAACAAAACCACGAAAAGTTCTTGTATTTGAAGATAAAATCTTTTTACTTTGAAGAAGAAAGATCCAGCTGACTGAAATAAGTTCATTCGATCAAAACCAACAAAAATTGACAAGAACCACGAAAAGTTCTTGTATTTTAAGATAAAATCTGACGCTATTAAAGAAAATACTTCTCGCTCGCTGAAATATGTTCATTTGCTGAAAATCAACAAAACCACGAAAAGTTCTTGTATTTGAAGATAGAATCTTTTTGCTTTGAAGAAGAAAGATCTGGGTGACTGAAATAAGTTCATTGGATGAAAACCAACAAAAATTGACAAGAAGCACGAAAAGTTCTTGTATTTTAAGATAAAATCTGAGGCTATTAAAGAAAAAACTTCGAACTCGCTGAAATATGTTCATTTGCTGAAAATCAACAAAACCACGAAAAGTTCTTGTATTTGAAGATAAAATCTTTTTGCTTTGAAGAAGAAACATCCAGCTGACTGAAATAAGTTCATTCGATGAAAACCAACAAAAATTGACAAGAACCACGAAAGGTTCTTGTATTTTAAGACAAAATCTGACGCTATTAAAGAAAAATCTTCTCCCTCGCTGAAATATGTTCATTTGCTGAAAATCAACAAAACCACGAAAAGTTCTTGAATTTGAAGATAAAATCTTTTTGCTTTGAAGAAGAAAGATCGAGGTGACTGAAATAAGTTGATTGGATGAAAACCAACAAAAATTGACAAGAACCACGAATAGTTCTTGTATTTTAAGATAAAATCTGACGCTATTAAAGAAAAAACTTCTCGCTGCCTGAAATATGTTCATTTGCTGAAAATCAACAAAACCACGAAAAGTTCTTGTATTTGAAGATAAAATCTTTTTGCTTTGAAGAAGAAAGATCCGGCTGACTGAAATAAGTTCATTCGATCAAAACCAACAAAAATTGACAAGAACCACGAAAATTTCTTGTATTTTAAGATAAAGTCTGACGCTAATAAAGAAAAAACTTCTCGCTTTCTGAAATGTGTTCATTTGCTGAAAATCAACAAAACCACGAAAAGTTCTTGTATTTGAAGATAAAATCTTTATGCTTTGAAGAAGAAAGATCTAGCTGACTGAAATAAGTTCATTGGATGAAAACCAACAAAAATTGACAAGAACCACGAAAAGTTCTTGTATTTTAGGATAAAATCTGACGCTATTAAAGAAAAAACTTCTCCCTCCCTGAAATATGTTCATTTGCTGAAAATCAACAAAACCACGAAAAGTTCTTGTATTTGAAGATAAAATTTTTTGCTTTGAAGAAGAAAGATCGAGGTGACTGAAATAAGTTCATTCGATGAAAACCAACAAAAATTGACAAGAACCACGAAAAGTTCTTGTATTTGAAGATAAAATCTTTTTGCTTTGAAGAAGAAAGATCCAGCTGACTGAAATAAGTTCATTCGATCAAAACCAACAAAAATTGACAAGAACCACGAAAAGTTCTTGTATTTTAAGATAAAATCTGACGCTATCAAAGAAAAAACTTCTCGCTCGCTGAAATATGTTCATTTGCTGAAAATCAACAAAACCACGAAAAGTTCTTGTATTTGAAGATAAACTCTTTTGCTTTGAAGAAGAAAGATCGAGCTGACTGAAATAAGTTCATTGGATGAAAACCAACAAAAATTGACAAGAACCACGAAAAGTTCTTGTATTTTAAGATAAAATCTGAGGCTATTAAAGAAAAAACTTCTGGCTCACTGAAATATGTTCATTTGCTGAAAATCAACAAAACCACGAAAAGTTCTTCTATTTGAAGATAAAATCTTTTTGCTTTGAAGAAGAAAGATCCAGCTGACTGAAATAAGTTCATTCGATCAAAACCAACAAAAATTGACAAGAACCACGAAAAGTTCTTGTATTTTAATATTAAATCTGACGCTGATAAAGAAAAAACTTCTCGCTCGCTGAAATATGTTCATTTCCTGAAAATCAACAAAACCACGAAAAGTTCTTGTATTTGAAGATAAAATCTTTTTGCTGAGAAGAAGAAAGATCTGGCTGACTGAAATAAGTTCATTGGATGAAAACCAACAAAAATTGACAAGAACCACGAATAGTTCTTGTATTTTAAGATAAAATCTGACGCAATGAAAGAAAAAACTTCTCGCTCGCTGAAATATGTTCATTTCCTGAAAATCAACAAAACCACGAAAAGTTCTTGTATTTGAAGATAAAATCTTTTTGCTTTGAAGAAGAAAGATCCGGCTGACTGAAATAAGTTCATTCGATCAAAACCAACAAAAATTGACAAGAACCACGAAAAGTTCTTGTATTTTAAGATAAAATCTGACGCTATTAAAGAAAAAACTTCTCGCTCGCTGAAATATGTTCATTTGCTGAAAATCAACAAAACCACGAAAAGTTCTTGTATTTCAAGATAAAATCTTTTTGCTTTGAAGAAGAAAGATCTGGCTGACTGAAATAAGTTCATTCGATGAAAACCAACAAAAATTGACAAGAAACAAGAAAAGTTCTTGTATTTTAGGATAAAATCTGACGCTATTAAAGAAAATACTTCTCGCTCGCTGAAATATGTTCATTTGCTGAAAATCAACAAAACCACGAAAAGTTCTTGTATTTGAAGATAAAATCTTTTTGCTTTGAAGAAGAAAGATCTGGGTGACTGAAATAAGTTCATTGGATGAAAACCAACAAAAATTGACAAGAACCACGAAAAGTTCTTGTATTTTAGGATAAAATCTGACACTATTAAAGAAAAAACTTCTCGCTCGCTGAAATGTGTTCATTTGCTGAAAATCAACAAAACCACGAAAAGTTCTTGTATTTGAAGATAAAATCTTTTTGCTTTGAAGAAGAAAGATCTAGCTAACTGAAATAAGTTCATTGGATGAAAACCAACAAAAATTGACAAGAACCACGAAAAGTTCCTGTATTTTAAGATAAAATCTGACGCTATTAATGAAAAAACTTCGAGCTCGCTGAAATATGTTCATTTGCTGAAAACCAACAAAACCACGAAAAGTTCTTGTATTTGAAGATAAAATCTTTTTGCTGAGAAGAAGAAAGATCTGGCTGACTGAAATAAGTTCATTGGATGAAAACCAACAAAAATTGACAAGAACCACGAATAGTTCTTGTATTTTAAGATAAAATCTGACGCAATGAAAGAAAAAACTTCTCGCTCGCTGAAATATGTTCATTTGCTGAAAATCAACAAAACCACGAAAAGTTCTTGTATTTGAAGATAAAATCTTTTTGCTTTGAAGAAGAAAGATCGAGGTGACTGAAATAAGTTCATTCGATCAAAATCAACAAAAATTGACAAGAACCACGAAAAGTTCTTGTATTTGAAGATAAAATCTTTTTGCTTTGAAGAAGAAAGATCCAGCTGACTGAAATAAGTTCATTCGATCAAAACCAACAAAAATTGACAAGAACCACGAAAAGTTCTTTTATTTTAAGATAAAATCTGACGCTATTAAAGAAAAAACTTCTCGCTCGCTGAAATATGTTCATTTGCTGAAAATCAACAAAACCACGAAAGGTTCTTGTATTTCAAGATAAAATCTTTTTGCTTTGAAGAAGAAAGATCTGGCTGACTGAAATAAGTTCATTCGATGAAAACCAACAAAAATTGACAAGAACCACGAAAAGTTCTTGTATTTTAGGATAAAATCTGACGCTATTAAAGAAAATACTTCTCGCTCGCTGAAATATGTTCATTTGCTGAAAATCAACAAAACCACGAAAAGTTCTTGTATTTGAAGATGGAATCTTTTTGCTTTGAAGAAATAAGATCTGGGTGACTGAAATAAGTTCATTCGATGAAAACCAACAAAAATTGAGAAGAACCACGAAAAGTTCTTGCATTTTAAGATAAAATCTGAGGCAATGAAAGAAAAAACTTCGAGCTCGCTGAAATATGTTCATTTGCTGAAAATCAACAAAACCACGAAAAGTTCTTGTATTTGAAGATAAAATCTTTATGCTTTGTAGAAGAAAGATCGAGGTGACTGAAATAAGTTCATTGGATGAAAACCAACAAAAATTGACGAGAACCACGAAAAGTTCTTGTATTTTAAGATAAAATCTGACGCTATTAAAGAAAAAACTTCTCGCTCGCTGAAATATGTTCATTTGCTGAAAATCAACAAAACCACGAAAAGTTCTTGTATTTGAAGATAAAATCTTTTGCTTTGAAGAAGAAAGATCGAGGTGACTGAAATAAGTTCATTGGATGAAAACCAACAAAAATTGACAAGAACCACGAAAATTTCTTGTATTTTAAGATAAAGTCTGACGCTAATAAAGAAAAAACTTCTCGCTTTCTGAAATGTGTTCATTTGCTGAAAATCAACAAAACCACGAAAAGTTCTTGTATTTGAAGATAAAATCTTTATGCTTTGAAGAAGAAAGATCTAGCTGACTGAAATAAGTTCATTGGATGAAAACCAACAAAAATTGACAAGAACCACGAAAAGTTCTTGTATTTTAGGATAAAATCTGACGCTATTAAAGAAAAAACTTCTCCCTCCCTGAAATATGTTCATTTGCTGAAAATCAACAAAACCACGAAAAGTTCTTGTATTTGAAGATAAAATTTTTTGCTTTGAAGAAGAAAGATCGAGGTGACTGAAATAAGTTCATTCGATGAAAACCAACAAAAATTGACAAGAACCACGAAAAGTTCTTGTATTTGAAGATAAAATCTTTTTGCTTTGAAGAAGAAAGATCCAGCTGACTGAAATAAGTTCATTCGATCAAAACCAACAAAAATTGACAAGAACCACGAAAAGTTCTTGTATTTTAAGATAAAATCTGACGCTATTAAAGAAAAAACTTCTCGCTCGCTGAAATATGTTCATTTGCTGAAAATCAACAAAACCACGAAAAGTTCTTGTATTTCAAGATAAAATCTTTTTGCTTTGAAGAAGAAAGATCTGGCTGACTGAAATAAGTTCATTCGATGAAAACCAACAAAAATTGACAAGAAACAAGAAAAGTTCTTGTATTTTAGGATAAAATCTGACGCTATTAAAGAAAATACTTCTCGCTCGCTGAAATATGTTCATTTGCTGAAAATCAACAAAACCACGAAAAGTTCTTGTATTTGAAGATAAAATCTTTTTGCTTTGAAGAAGAAAGATCTGGGTGACTGAAATAAGTTCATTGGATGAAAACCAACAAAAATTGACAAGAACCACGAAAAGTTCTTGTATTTTAGGATAAAATCTGACACTATTAAAGAAAAAACTTCTCGCTCGCTGAAATGTGTTCATTTGCTGAAAATCAACAAAACCACGAAAAGTTCTTGTATTTGAAGATAAAATCTTTTTGCTTTGAAGAAGAAAGATCTAGCTAACTGAAATAAGTTCATTGGATGAAAACCAACAAAAATTGACAAGAACCACGAAAAGTTCCTGTATTTTAAGATAAAATCTGACGCTATTAATGAAAAAACTTCTAGCTCGCTGAAATATGTTCATTTGCTGAAAACCAACAAAACCACGAAAAGTTCTTGTATTTGAAGATAAAATCTTTTTGCTGAGAAGAAGAAAGATCTGGCTGACTGAAATAAGTTCATTGGATGAAAACCAACAAAAATTGACAAGAACCACGAATAGTTCTTGTATTTTAAGATAAAATCTGACGCAATGAAAGAAAAAACTTCTCGCTCGCTGAAATATGTTCATTTCCTGAAAATCAACAAAACCACGAAAAGTTCTTGTATTTGAAGATAAAATCTTTTTGCTTTGAAGAAGAAAGATCCGGCTGACTGAAATAAGTTCATTCGATCAAAACCAACAAAAATTGACAAGAACCACGAAAAGTTCTTGTATTTTAAGATAAAATCTGACGCTATCAAAGAAAAAACTTCTCGCTCGCTGAAATATGTTCATTTGCTGAAAATCAACAAAACCACGAAAAGTTCTTGTATTTGAAGATAAACTCTTTTGCTTTGAAGAAGAAAGATCCAGCTGACTGAAATAAGTTCATTCGATCAAAACCAACAAAAATTGACAAGAACCACGAAAAGTTCTTGTATTTTAATATTAAATCTGACGCTGATAAAGAAAAAACTTCTCGCTCGCTGAAATATGTTCATTTCCTGAAAATCAACAAAACCACGAAAAGTTCTTGTATTTGAAGATAAAATCTTTTTGCTGAGAAGAAGAAAGATCTGGCTGACTGAAATAAGTTCATTGGATGAAAACCAACAAAAATTGACAAGAACCACGAATAGTTCTTGTATTTTAAGATAAAATCTGACGCAATGAAAGAAAAAACTTCTCGCTCGCTGAAATATGTTCATTTCCTGAAAATCAACAAAACCACGAAAAGTTCTTGTATTTGAAGATAAAATCTTTTTGCTTTGAAGAAGAAAGATCCGGCTGACTGAAATAAGTTCATTCGATCAAAACCAACAAAAATTGACAAGAACCACGAAAAGTTCTTGTATTTTAAGATAAAATCTGACGCTATTAAAGAAAAAACTTCTCGCTCGCTGAAATATGTTCATTTGCTGAAAATCAACAAAACCACGAAAAGTTCTTGTATTTCAAGATAAAATCTTTTTGCTTTGAAGAAGAAAGATCTGGCTGACTGAAATAAGTTCATTCGATGAAAACCAACAAAAATTGACAAGAAACAAGAAAAGTTCTTGTATTTTAGGATAAAATCTGACGCTATTAAAGAAAATACTTCTCGCTCGCTGAAATATGTTCATTTGCTGAAAATCAACAAAACCACGAAAAGTTCTTGTATTTGAAGATAAAATCTTTTTGCTTTGAAGAAGAAAGATCTGGGTGACTGAAATAAGTTCATTGGATGAAAACCAACAAAAATTGACAAGAACCACGAAAAGTTCTTGTATTTTAGGATAAAATCTGACACTATTAAAGAAAAAACTTCTCGCTCGCTGAAATGTGTTCATTTGCTGAAAATCAACAAAACCACGAAAAGTTCTTGTATTTGAAGATAAAATCTTTTTGCTTTGAAGAAGAAAGATCTAGCTAACTGAAATAAGTTCATTGGATGAAAACCAACAAAAATTGACAAGAACCACGAAAAGTTCCTGTATTTTAAGATAAAATCTGACGCTATTAATGAAAAAACTTCGAGCTCGCTGAAATATGTTCATTTGCTGAAAACCAACAAAACCACGAAAAGTTCTTGTATTTGAAGATAAAATCTTTTTGCTGAGAAGAAGAAAGATCTGGCTGACTGAAATAAGTTCATTGGATGAAAACCAACAAAAATTGACAAGAACCACGAATAGTTCTTGTATTTTAAGATAAAATCTGACGCAATGAAAGAAAAAACTTCTCGCTCGCTGAAATATGTTCATTTGCTGAAAATCAACAAAACCACGAAAAGTTCTTGTATTTGAAGATAAAATCTTTTTGCTTTGAAGAAGAAAGATCGAGGTGACTGAAATAAGTTCATTCGATCAAAATCAACAAAAATTGACAAGAACCACGAAAAGTTCTTGTATTTGAAGATAAAATCTTTTTGCTTTGAAGAAGAAAGATCCAGCTGACTGAAATAAGTTCATTCGATCAAAACCAACAAAAATTGACAAGAACCACGAAAAGTTCTTTTATTTTAAGATAAAATCTGACGCTATTAAAGAAAAAACTTCTCGCTCGCTGAAATATGTTCATTTGCTGAAAATCAACAAAACCACGAAAGGTTCTTGTATTTCAAGATAAAATCTTTTTGCTTTGAAGAAGAAAGATCTGGCTGACTGAAATAAGTTCATTCGATGAAAACCAACAAAAATTGACAAGAACCACGAAAAGTTCTTGTATTTTAGGATAAAATCTGACGCTATTAAAGAAAATACTTCTCGCTCGCTGAAATATGTTCATTTGCTGAAAATCAACAAAACCACGAAAAGTTCTTGTATTTGAAGATGGAATCTTTTTGCTTTGAAGAAATAAGATCTGGGTGACTGAAATAAGTTCATTCGATGAAAACCAACAAAAATTGACAAGAACCACGAAAAGTTCTTGCATTTTAAGATAAAATCTGAGGCAATGAAAGAAAAAACTTCGAGCTCGCTGAAATATGTTCATTTGCTGAAAATCAACAAAACCACGAAAAGTTCTTGTATTTGAAGATAAAATCTTTATGCTTTGTAGAAGAAAGATCGAGGTGACTGAAATAAGTTCATTGGATGAAAACCAACAAAAATTGACGAGAACCACGAAAAGTTCTTGTATTTTAAGATAAAATCTGACGCTATTAAAGAAAAAACTTCTCGCTCGCTGAAATATGTTCATTTGCTGAAAATCAACAAAACCACGAAAAGTTCTTGTATTTGAAGATAAAATCTTTTGCTTTGAAGAAGAAAGATCGAGGTGACTGAAATAAGTTCATTGGATGAAAACCAACAAAAATTGACAAGAACCACGAAAAGTTCTTGTATTTTAGGATAAAATCTGACACTATTAAAGAAAAAACTTCTCGCTCGCTGAAATGTGTTCATTTGCTGAAAATCAACAAAACCACGAAAAGTTCTTGTATTTGAAGATAAAATCTTTATTCTTTGAAGAAGAAAGATCTAGCTGACTGAAATAAGTTCATGAGATGAAAACCAACAAAAATTGACAAGAACCACGAAAAGTTCTTGTATTTTAGGATAAAATCTGACGCTATTAAAGAAAAAACTTCTCCCTCCCTGAAATATGTTCATTTGCTGAAAATCAACAAAACCACGAAAAGTTCTTGTATTTGAAGATAAAATCGTTTTGCTTTGAAGAAGAAAGATCGAGCTGACTGAAATAAGTTCATTCGATGAAAACCAACAAAAATTGACAAGAACCACGAAAAGTTATTGTATTTTAAGATAAAATCTGAGGCTATTAAAGAAAAAACTTCCAGCTCGCTGAAATATGTTCATTTGCTGAAAATCAACAAATCCACGAAAAGTTCTTGTATTTGAAGATAAAATCTTTTTGCTTTGAAGAAGAAAGATCTAGCTGACTGACATAAGTTCATTCGATCAAAACCAACAAAAATTGACAAGAACCACGAAAAGTTCTTGTATTTTAAGACAAAATCTGACGCTATCAAAGAAAAATCTTTTCCCTCGCTGAAATATGTTCATTTGCTGAAAATCAACAAAACCACAAAAAGTTCTTGTATTTGAAGATAAAATCTTTTTGCTTTGAAGAAGAAAGATCGAGGTGACTGAAATAAGTTCATTGGATGAAAACCAACAAAAATTGACAAGAACCACGAAAAGTTCTTGTATTTGAAGATAAAATCTTTTTACTTTGAAGAAGAAAGATCCAGCTGACTGAAATAAGTTCATTCGATCAAAACCAACAAAAATTGACAAGAACCACGAAAAGTTCTTGTATTTTAAGATAAAATCTGACGCTATTAAAGAAAATACTTCTCGCTCGCTGAAATATGTTCATTTGCTGAAAATCAACAAAACCACGAAAAGTTCTTGTATTTGAAGATAGAATCTTTTTGCTTTGAAGAAGAAAGATCTGGGTGACTGAAATAAGTTCATTCGATGAAAACCAACAAAAATTGACAAGAACCACGAAAAGTTCTTGTATTTTAAGATAAAATCTGAGGCTATTAAAGAAAAAACTTCCAGCTCGCTGAAATATGTTCATTTGCTGAAAATCAACAAATCCACGAAAAGTTCTTGTATTTGAAGATAAAATCTTTTTGCTTTGAAGAAGAAAGATCTAGCTGACTGACATAAGTTCATTCGATCAAAACCAACAAAAATTGACAAGAACCACGAAAAGTTCTTGTATTTTAAGACAAAATCTGACGCTATCAAAGAAAAATCTTTTCCCTCGCTGAAATATGTTCATTTGCTGAAAATCAACAAAACCACGAAAAGTTCTTGTATTTGAAGATAAAATCTTTTTGCTTTGAAGAAGAAAGATCGAGGTGACTGAAATAAGTTCATTGGATGAAAACCAACAAAAATTGACAAGAACCACGAAAAGTTCTTGTATTTGAAGATAAAATCTTTTTACTTTGAAGAAGAAAGATCCAGCTGACTGAAATAAGTTCATTCGATCAAAACCAACAAAAATTGACAAGAACCACGAAAAGTTCTTTATTTTAAGATAAAATCTGACGCTATTAAAGAAAAAACTTCTCGCTCGCTGAAATATGTTCATTTGCTGAAAATCAACAAAACCACGAAAAGTTCTTGTATTTGAAGATAAAATCTTTTTGCTTTGAAGAAGAAAGATCCGGCTGACTGAAATAAGTTCATTCGATCAAAACCAACAAAAATTGACAAGAACCACGAAAATTTCTTGTATTTTAAGATAAAGTCTGACGCTAATAAAGAAAAAACTTCTCGCTTTCTGAAATGTGTTCATTTGCTGAAAATCAACAAAACCACGAAAAGTTCTTGTATTTGAAGATAAAATCTTTATGCTTTGAAGAAGAAAGATCTAGCTGACTGAAATAAGTTCATTGGATGAAAACCAACAAAAATTGACACGAACCACGAAAAGTTCTTGTATTTTAAGATAAAATCTGACGCTATTAAAGAAAAAACTTCTCGCTCGCTGAAATATGTTCATTTGCTGAAAATCAACAAAACCACGAAAAGTTCTTGTATTTGAAGATAAAATCTTTTGCTTTGAAGAAGAAAGATCGAGCTGACTGAAATAAGTTCATTGGATGAAAACCAACAAAAATTGACAAGAACCACGAAAAGTTCTTGTATTTTAGGATAAAATCTGACGCTATTAAAGAAAAAACTTCTCCCTCCCTGAAATATGTTCATTTGCTGAAAATCAACAAAACCACGAAAAGTTCTTGTATTTGAAGATAAAATCTTTTTGCTTTGAAGAAGAAAGATCCAGCTGACTGAAATAAGTTCATTCGATCAAAACCAACAAAAATTGACAAGAACCACGAAAAGTTCTTGTATTTTAAGATAAAATCTGAGGCTATTAAAGAAAAAACTTCCAGCTCGCTGAAATATGTTCATTTGCTGAAAATCAACAAATCCACGAAAAGTTCTTGTATTTGAAGATAAAATTTTTTGCTTTGAAGAAGAAAGATCTAGCTGACTGACAAAAGTTCATTCGATCAAAACCAAAAAAAATTGACAAGAACCACGAAAAGTTCTTGTATTTTAAGACAAAATCTGACGCTATCAAAGAAAAATCGTTTCCCTCGCTGAAATATGTTCATTTGCTGAAAATCAACAAAACCACGAAAAGTTCTTGTATTTGAAGATAAAATCTTTTTGCTTTGAAGAAGAAAGATCGAGGTGACTGAAATAAGTTCATTGGATGAAAACCAACAAAAATTGACAAGAACCACGAAAAGTTCTTGTATTTGAAGATAAAATCTTTTTACTTTGAAGAAGAAAGATCCAGCTGACTGAAATAAGTTCATTCGATCAAAACCAACAAAAATTGACAAGAACCACGAAAAGTTCTTGTATTTTAAGATAAAATCTGACGCTATTAAAGAAAATACTTCTCGCTCGCTGAAATATGTTCATTTGCTGAAAATCAACAAAACCACGAAAAGTTCTTGTATTTGAAGATAGAATCTTTTTGCTTTGAAGAAGAAAGATCTGGGTGACTGAAATAAGTTCATTCGATGAAAACCAACAAAAATTGACAAGAACCACGAAAAGTTCTTGTATTTTAAGATTAAATCTGACGCTATTAAAGAAAAAACTTCCAGCTCGCTGAAATATGTTCATTTGCTGAAAATCAACAAATCCACGAAAAGTTCTTGTATTTGAAGATAAAATCTTTTTGCTTTGAAGAAGAAAGATCTAGCTGACTGACATAAGTTCATTCGATCAAAACCAACAAAAATTGACAAGAACCACGAAAAGTTCTTGTATTTTAAGACAAAATCTGACGCTATCAAAGAAAAATCTTTTCCCTCGCTGAAATATGTTCATTTGCTGAAAATCAACAAAACCTCGAAAAGTTCTTGTATTTGAAGATAAAATCTTTTTACTTTGAAGAAGAAAGATCCAGCTGACTGAAATAAGTTCATTCGATCAAAACCAACAAAAATTGACAAGAACCACAAAAAGTTCTTGTATTTTAAGATAAAATCTGACGCTATTAAAGAAAATACTTCTCGCTCGCTGAAATATGTTCATTTGCTGAAAATCAACAAAACCACGAAAAGTTCTTGTATTTGAAGATAGAATCTTTTTGCTTTGAAGAAGAAAGATCTGGGTGACTGAAATAAGTTCATTCGATGAAAACCAACAAAAATTGACAAGAAGCACGAAAAGTTCTTGTATTTTAGGATAAAATCTGAGGCTATTAAAGAAAAAACTTCTAGCTCGCTGAAATATGTTCATTTGCTGAAAATCAACAAAACCACGAAAAGTTCTTGTATTTGAAGATAAAATCTTTTTGCTTTGAAGAAGAAACATCCAGCTGACTGAAATAAGTTCATTCGATGAAAACCAACAAAAATTGACAAGAACCACGAAAGGTTCTTGTATTTTAAGACAAAATCTGACGCTATTAAAGAAAAATCTTCTCCCTCGCTGAAATATGTTCATTTGCTGAAAATCAACAAAACCACGAAAAGTTCTTGAATTTGAAGATAAAATCTTTTTGCTTTGAAGAAGAAAGATCGAGGTGACTGAAATAAGTTAATTGGATGAAAACCAACAAAAATTGACAAGAACCACGAATAGTTCTTGTATTTTAAGATAAAATCTGACGCTATTAAAGAAAAAACTTCTCGCTCGCTGAAATATGTTCATTTGCTGAAAATCAACAAAACCACGAAAAGTTCTTGTATTTGAAGATAAAATCTTTTTGCTTTGAAGAAGAAAGATCCGGCTGACTGAAATAAGTTCATTCGATCAAAACCAACAAAAATTGACAAGAACCACGAAAATTTCTTGTATTTTAAGATAAAGTCTGACGCTAATAAAGAAAAAACTTCTCGCTTTCTGAAATGTGTTCATTTGCTGAAAATCAACAAAACCACGAAAAGTTCTTGTATTTGAAGATAAAATCTTTATGCTTTGAAGAAGAAAGATCTAGCTGACTGAAATAAGTTCATTGGATGAAAACCAACAAAAATTGACACGAATCACGAAAAGTTCTTGTATTTTAAGATAAAATCTGACGCTATTAAAGAAAAAACTTCTCGCTCGCTGAAATATGTTCATTTGCTGAAAATCAACAAAACCACGAAAAGTTCTTGTATTTGAAGATAAAATCTTTTGCTTTGAAGAAGAAAGATCGAGCTGACTGAAATAAGTTCATTGGATGAAAACCAACAAAAATTGACAAGAACCACGAAAAGTTCTTGTATTTTAGGATAAAATCTGACACTATTAAAGAAAAAACTTCTCGCTCGCTGAAATGTGTTCATTTGCTGAAAATCAACAAAACCACGAAAAGTTCTTGTATTTGAAGATAAAATCTTTATGCTTTGAAGAAGAAAGATCTAGCTGACTGAAATAAGTTCATGAGATGAAAACCAACAAAAATTGACAAGAACCACGAAAAGTTCTTGTATTTTAGGATAAAATCTGACGCTATTAAAGAAAAAACTTCTCCCTCCCTGAAATATGTTCATTTGCTGAAAATCAACAAAACCACGAAAAGTTCTTGTATTTGAAGATAAAATCTTTTTGCTTTGAAGAAGAAAGATCCAGCTGACTGAAATAAGTTCATTGGATGAAAACCAACAAAAATTGACAAGAACCACGAAAAGTTCTTGTATTTTAAGATTAAATCTGACGCTAATAAAGAAAAAACTTCTCGCTCGCTGAAATATGTTCATTTGCTGAAAATCAACAAAACCACGAAAAGTTCTTGTATTTGAAGATAAAATCTTTTTGCTTTGAAGAAGAAAGATCCAGCTGACTGAAATAAGTTCATTCGATCAAAACCAACAAAAATTGACAAGAACCACGAAAAGTTCTTGTATTTTAAGATAAAATCTGAGGCTATTAAAGAAAAAACTTCCAGCTCGCTGAAATATGTTCATTTGCTGAAAATCAACAAATCCACGAAAAGTTCTTGTATTTGAAGATAAAATTTTTTGCTTTGAAGAAGAAAGATCTAGCTGACTGACATAAGTTCATTCGATCAAAACCAAAAAAAATTGACAAGAACCACGAAAAGTTCTTGTATTTTAAGACAAAATCTGACGCTATCAAAGAAAAATCGTTTCCCTCGCTGAAATATGTTCATTTGCTGAAAATCAACAAAACCACGAAAAGTTCTTGTATTTGAAGATAAAATCTTTTTGCTTTGAAGAAGAAAGATCGAGGTGACTGAAATAAGTTCATTGGATGAAAACCAACAAAAATTGACAAGAACCACGAAAAGTTCCTGTATTTGAAGATAAAATCTTTTTGCTTTGAAGAAGAAAGATCTGGGTGACTGAAATAAGTTCATTCGATGAAAACCAACAAAAATTGACAAGAACCACGAAAAGTTCTTGTATTTTAAGATTAAATCTGACGCTAATAAAGAAAAAACTTCGAGCTCGTTGAAATATGTTCATTTGCTGAAAATCAACAAAACCACGAAAAGTTCTTGTATTTGAAGATAAAATCTTTTTGCTTTGAAGAAGAAAGATCCAGCTGACTGAAATAAGTTCATTCGATCAAAACCAACAAAAATTGACAAGAACCACGAAAAGTTCTTGTATTTTAAGATAAAATCTGAGGCTATTAAAGAAAAAACTTCCAGCTCGCTGAAATATGTTCATTTGCTGAAAATCAACAAATCCACGAAAAGTTCTTGTATTTGAAGATAAAATCTTTTTGCTTTGAAGAAGAAAGATCTAGCTGACTGACATAAGTTCATTCGATCAAAACCAACAAAAATTGACAAGAACCACGAAAAGTTCTTGTATTTTAAGACAAAATCTGACGCTATCAAAGAAAAATCTTTTCCCTCGCTGAAATATGTTCATTTGCTGAAAATCAACAAAACCACGAAAAGTTCTTGTATTTGAAGATAAAATCTTTTTACTTTGAAGAAGAAAGATCCAGCTGACTGAAATAAGTTCATTCGATCAAAACCAACAAAAATTGACAAGAACCACGAAAAGTTCTTGTATTTTAAGATAAAATCTGACGCTATTAAAGAAAATACTTCTCGCTCGCTGAAATATGTTCATTTGCTGAAAATCAACAAAACCACGAAAAGTTCTTGTATTTGAAGATAGAATCTTTTTGCTTTGAAGAAGAAAGATCTGGGTGACTGAAATAAGTTCATTGGATGAAAACCAACAAAAATTGACAAGAAGCACGAAAAGTTCTTGTATTTTAAGATAAAATCTGAGGCTATCAAAGAAAAAACTTCGAACTCGCTGAAATATGTTCATTTGCTGAAAATCAACAAAACCACGAAAAGTTCTTGAATTTGAAGATAAAATCTTTTTGCTTTGAAGAAGAAAGATCGAGGTGACTGAAATAAGTTCATTGGATGAAAACCAACAAAAATTGACAAGAACCACGAATAGTTCTTGTATTTTAAGATAAAATCTGACGCTATTAAAGAAAAATCTTCTCCCTCGCTGAAATATGTTCATTTGCTGAAAATCAACAAAACCACGAAAAGTTCTTGAATTTGAAGATAAAATCTTTTTGCTTTGAAGAAGAAAGATCGAGGTGACTGAAATAAGTTCATTGGATGAAAACCAACAAAAATTGACAAGAACCACGAATAGTTCTTGTATTTTAAGATAAAATCTGACGCTATTAAAGAAAAAACTTCTCGCTGCCTGAAATATGTTCATTTGCTGAAAATCAACAAAACCACGAAAAGTTCTTGTATTTGAAGATAAAATCTTTTTGCTTTGAAGAAGAAAGATCCGGCTGACTGAAATAAGTTCATTCGATCAAAACCAACAAAAATTGACAAGAACCACGAAAATTTCTTGTATTTTAAGATAAAGTCTGACGCTAATAAAGAAAAAACTTCTCGCTTTCTGAAATGTGTTCATTTGCTGAAAATCAACAAAACCACGAAAAGTTCTTGTATTTGAAGATAAAATATTTATGCTTTGAAGAAGAAAGATCGAGCTGACTGAAATAAGTTCATTGGATGAAAACCAACAAAAATTGACACGAACCACGAAAAGTTCTTGTATTTTAAGATAAAATCTGACGCTATTAAAGAAAAAACTTCTCGCTCGCTGAAATATGTTCATTTGCTGAAAATCAACAAAACCACGAAAAGTTCTTGTATTTGAAGATAAAATCTTTTTGCTTTGAAGAAGATGGATCCAGCTGACTGAAATAAGTTCATGAGATGAAAACCAACAAAAATTGACAAGAACCACAAAAAGTTCTTGTATTTTAGGATAAAATCTGACGCTATTAAAGAAAAAACTTCTCCCTCCCTGAAATATGTTCATTTGCTGAAAATCAACAAAACCACGAAAAGTTCTTGTATTTGAAGATAAAATCTTTTTGCTTTGAAGAAGAAAGATCCAGCTGACTGAAATATGTTCATTCGATCAAAACCAACAAAAATTGACAAGAACCACGAAAAGTTCATGTATTTTAAGATAAAATCTGACGCTATCAAAGAAAAAACTTCTCGCTCGCTGAAATATGTTCATTTGCTGAAAATCAACAAAACCACGAAAAGTTCTTGTATTTGAAGATAAACTCTTTTGCTTTGAAGAAGAAAGATCGAGCTGACTGAAATAAGTTCATTGGATGAAAACCAACAAAAATTGACAAGAACCACGAAAAGTTCTTGTATTTTAAGATAAAATCTGAGGCTATTAAAGAAAAACCTTCTGGCTCGCTGAAATATGTTCATTTGCTGAAAATCAACAAAACCACGAAAAGTTCTTGTATTTGAAGATAGAATCTTTTTGCTTTGAAGAAGAAAGATCTGGGTGACTGAAATAAGTTCATTCGATGAAAACCAACAAAAATTGACAAGAACCACGAAAAGTTCTTGTATTTTAGGATAAAATCTGACGCTATTAAAGAAAAAACTTCTCCCTCCCTGAAATATGTTCATTTGCTGAAAATCAACAAAACCACGAAAAGTTCTTGTATTTGAAGATAAAATTTTTTGCTTTGAAGAAGAAAGATCGAGGTGACTGAAATAAGTTCATTCGATGAAAACCAACAAAAATTGACAAGAACCACGAAAAGTTCTTGTATTTGAAGATAAAATCTTTTTGCTTTGAAGAAGAAAGATCCAGCTGACTGAAATAAGTTCATTCGATCAAAACCAACAAAAATTGACAAGAACCACGAAAAGTTCTTGTATTTTAAGATAAAATCTGACGCTATTAAAGAAAAAACTTCTCGCTCGCTGAAATGTGTTCATTTGCTGAAAATCAACAAAACCACGAAAAGTTCTTGTATTTGAAGATAAAATCTTTATGCTTTGAAGAAGAAAGATCTAGCTGACTGAAATAAGTTCATGAGATGAAAACCAACAAAAATTGACAAGAACCACGAAAAGTTCTTGTATTTTAGGATAAAATCTGACGCTATTAAAGAAAAAACTTCTCCCTCCCTGAAATATGTTCATTTGCTGAAAATCAACAAAACCACGAAAAGTTCTTGTATTTGAAGATAAAATCTTTTTGCTTTGAAGAAGAAAGATCCAGCTGACTGAAATAAGTTCATTGGATGAAAACCAACAAAAATTGACAAGAACCACGAAAAGTTCTTGTATTTTAAGATTAAATCTGACGCTAATAAAGAAAAAACTTCTCGCTCGCTGAAATATGTTCATTTGCTGAAAATCAACAAAACCACGAAAAGTTCTTGTATTTGAAGATAAAATCTTTTTGCTTTGAAGAAGAAAGATCCAGCTGACTGAAATAAGTTCATTCGATCAAAACCAACAAAAATTGACAAGAACCACGAAAAGTTCTTGTATTTTAAGATAAAATCTGACGCTATTAAAGAAAAAACTTCTCGCTCGCTGAAATGTGTTCATTTGCTGAAAATCAACAAAACCACGAAAAGTTCTTGTATTTGAAGATAAAATCTTTATGCTTTGAAGAAGAAAGATCTAGCTGACTGAAATAAGTTCATGAGATGAAAACCAACAAAAATTGACAAGAACCACGAAAAGTTCTTGTATTTTAGGATAAAATCTGACGCTATTAAAGAAAAAACTTCTCCCTCCCTGAAATATGTTCATTTGCTGAAAATCAACAAAACCACGAAAAGTTCTTGTATTTGAAGATAAAATCTTTTTGCTTTGAAGAAGAAAGATCCAGCTGACTGAAATAAGTTCATTGGATGAAAACCAACAAAAATTGACAAGAACCACGAAAAGTTCTTGTATTTTAAGATTAAATCTGACGCTAATAAAGAAAAAACTTCTCGCTCGCTGAAATATGTTCATTTGCTGAAAATCAACAAAACCACGAAAAGTTCTTGTATTTGAAGATAAAATCTTTTTGCTTTGAAGAAGAAAGATCCAGCTGACTGAAATAAGTTCATTCGATCAAAACCAACAAAAATTGACAAGAACCACGAAAAGTTCTTGTATTTTAAGATAAAATCTGAGGCTATTAAAGAAAAAACTTCCAGCTCGCTGAAATATGTTCATTTGCTGAAAATCAACAAATCCACGAAAAGTTCTTGTATTTGAAGATAAAATTTTTTGCTTTGAAGAAGAAAGATCTAGCTGACTGACATAAGTTCATTCGATCAAAACCAAAAAAAATTGACAAGAACCACGAAAAGTTCTTGTATTTTAAGACAAAATCTGACGCTATCAAAGAAAAATCGTTTCCCTCGCTGAAATATGTTCATTTGCTGAAAATCAACAAAACCACGAAAAGTTCTTGTATTTGAAGATAAAATCTTTTTGCTTTGAAGAAGAAAGATCGAGGTGACTGAAATAAGTTCATTGGATGAAAACCAACAAAAATTGACAAGAACCACGAAAAGTTCCTGTATTTGAAGATAAAATCTTTTTGCTTTGAAGAAGAAAGATCTGGGTGACTGAAATAAGTTCATTCGATGAAAACCAACAAAAATTGACAAGAACCACGAAAAGTTCTTGTATTTTAAGATTAAATCTGACGCTAATAAAGAAAAAACTTCGAGCTCGTTGAAATATGTTCATTTGCTGAAAATCAACAAAACCACGAAAAGTTCTTGTATTTGAAGATAAAATCTTTTTGCTTTGAAGAAGAAAGATCCAGCTGACTGAAATAAGTTCATTCGATCAAAACCAACAAAAATTGACAAGAACCACGAAAAGTTCTTGTATTTTAAGATAAAATCTGAGGCTATTAAAGAAAAAACTTCCAGCTCGCTGAAATATGTTCATTTGCTGAAAATCAACAAATCCACGAAAAGTTCTTGTATTTGAAGATAAAATCTTTTTGCTTTGAAGAAGAAAGATCTAGCTGACTGACATAAGTTCATTCGATCAAAACCAACAAAAATTGACAAGAACCACGAAAAGTTCTTGTATTTTAAGACAAAATCTGACGCTATCAAAGAAAAATCTTTTCCCTCGCTGAAATATGTTCATTTGCTGAAAATCAACAAAACCACGAAAAGTTCTTGTATTTGAAGATAAAATCTTTTTACTTTGAAGAAGAAAGATCCAGCTGACTGAAATAAGTTCATTCGATCAAAACCAACAAAAATTGACAAGAACCACGAAAAGTTCTTGTATTTTAAGATAAAATCTGACGCTATTAAAGAAAATACTTCTCGCTCGCTGAAATATGTTCATTTGCTGAAAATCAACAAATCCACGAAAAGTTCTTGTATTTGAAGATAAAATCTTTTTGCTTTGAAGAAGAAAGATCCAGCTGACTGACATAAGTTCATTCGATCAAAACCAACAAAAATTGACAAGAACCACGAAAAGTTCTTGTATTTTAAGACAAAATCTGACGCTATCAAAGAAAAATCTTTTCCCTCGCTGAAATATGTTCATTTGCTGAAAATCAACAAAACCACGAAAAGTTCTTGTATTTGAAGATAAAATCTTTTTACTTTGAAGAAGAAAGATCCAGCTGACTGAAATAAGTTCATTCGATCAAAACCAACAAAAATTGACAAGAACCACGAAAAGTTCTTGTATTTTAAGATAAAATCTGACGCTATTAAAGAAAATACTTCTCGCTCGCTGAAATATGTTCATTTGCTGAAAATCAACAAAACCACGAAAAGTTCTTGTATTTGAAGATAGAATCTTTTTGCTTTGAAGAAGAAAGATCTGGGTGACTGAAATAAGTTCATTGGATGAAAACCAACAAAAATTGACAAGAAGCACGAAAAGTTCTTGTATTTTAAGATAAAATCTGAGGCTATCAAAGAAAAAACTTCGAACTCGCTGAAATATGTTCATTTGCTGAAAATCAACAAAACCACGAAAAGTTCTTGTATTTGAAGATAAAATCTTTTTGCTTTGAAGAAGAAACATCCAGCTGACTGAAATAAGTTCATTCGATGAAAACCAACAAAAATTGACAAGAACCACGAAAGGTTCTTGTATTTTAAGACAAAATCTGACGCTATTAAAGAAAAATCTTCTCCCTCGCTGAAATATGTTCATTTGCTGAAAATCAACAAAACCACGAAAAGTTCTTGAATTTGAAGATAAAATCTTTTTGCTTTGAAGAAGAAAGATCGAGGTGACTGAAATAAGTTCATTGGATGAAAACCAACAAAAATTGACAAGAACCACGAATAGTTCTTGTATTTTAAGATAAAATCTGACGCTATTAAAGAAAAAACTTCTCGCTGCCTGAAATATGTTCATTTGCTGAAAATCAACAAAACCACGAAAAGTTCTTGTATTTGAAGATAAAATCTTTTTGCTTTGAAGAAGAAAGATCCGGCTGACTGAAATAAGTTCATTCGATCAAAACCAACAAAAATTGACAAGAACCACGAAAATTTCTTGTATTTTAAGATAAAGTCTGACGCTAATAAAGAAAAAACTTCTCGCTTTCTGAAATGTGTTCATTTGCTGAAAATCAACAAAACCACGAAAAGTTCTTGTATTTGAAGATAAAATATTTATGCTTTGAAGAAGAAAGATCGAGCTGACTGAAATAAGTTCATTGGATGAAAACCAACAAAAATTGACACGAACCACGAAAAGTTCTTGTATTTTAAGATAAAATCTGACGCTATTAAAGAAAAAACTTCTCGCTCGCTGAAATATGTTCATTTGCTGAAAATCAACAAAACCACGAAAAGTTCTTGTATTTGAAGATAAAATCTTTTTGCTTTGAAGAAGATGGATCCAGCTGACTGAAATAAGTTCATGAGATGAAAACCAACAAAAATTGACAAGAACCACAAAAAGTTCTTGTATTTTAGGATAAAATCTGACGCTATTAAAGAAAAAACTTCTCCCTCCCTGAAATATGTTCATTTGCTGAAAATCAACAAAACCACGAAAAGTTCTTGTATTTGAAGATAAAATCTTTTTGCTTTGAAGAAGAAAGATCCAGCTGACTGAAATATGTTCATTCGATCAAAACCAACAAAAATTGACAAGAACCACGAAAAGTTCATGTATTTTAAGATAAAATCTGACGCTATCAAAGAAAAAACTTCTCGCTCGCTGAAATATGTTCATTTGCTGAAAATCAACAAAACCACGAAAAGTTCTTGTATTTGAAGATAAACTCTTTAGCTTTGAAGAAGAAAGATCGAGCTGACTGAAATAAGTTCATTGGATGAAAACCAACAAAAATTGACAAGAACCACGAAAAGTTCTTGTATTTTAAGATAAAATCTGAGGCTATTAAAGAAAAACCTTCTGGCTCGCTGAAATATGTTCATTTGCTGAAAATCAACAAAACCACGAAAAGTTCTTGTATTTGAAGATGGAATCTTTTTGCTTTGAAGAAGAAAGATCTGGGTGACTGAAATAAGTTCATTCGATGAAAACCAACAAAAATTGACAAGAACCACGAAAAGTTCTTGTATTTTAGGATAAAATCTGACGCTATTAAAGAAAAAACTTCTCCCTCCCTGAAATATGTTCATTTGCTGAAAATCAACAAAACCACGAAAAGTTCTTGTATTTGAAGATAAAATTTTTTGCTTTGAAGAAGAAAGATCGAGGTGACTGAAATAAGTTCATTCGATGAAAACCAACAAAAATTGACAAGAACCACGAAAAGTTCTTGTATTTGAAGATAAAATCTTTTTGCTTTGAAGAAGAAAGATCCAGCTGACTGAAATAAGTTCATTCGATCAAAACCAACAAAAATTGACAAGAACCACGAAAAGTTCTTGTATTTTAAGATAAAATCTGACGCTATTAAAGAAAAAACTTCTCGCTCGCTGAAATATGTTCATTTGCTGAAAATCAACAAAACCACGAAAAGTTCTTGTGTTTGAAGATAGAATCTTTTTGCTTTGAAGAAGAAAGATCTGGGTGACTGAAATAAGTTCATTGGATGAAAACCAACAAAAATTGACAAGAACCACGAAAAGTTCTTGTATTTTAGGATAAAATCTGACACTATTAAAGAAAAAACTTCTCGCTCGCTGAAATGTGTTCATTTGCTGAAAATCAACAAAACCACGAAAAGTTCTTGTATTTGAAGATAAAATCTTTTTGCTTTGAAGAAGAAAGATCTAGCTAACTGAAATAAGTTCATTGGATGAAAACCAACAAAAATTGACAAGAACCACGAAAAGTTCCTGTATTTTAAGATAAAATCTGACGCTATTAATGAAAAAACTTCTAGCTCGCTGAAATATGTTCATTTGCTGAAAAACAACAAAACCACGAAAAGTTCTTGTATTTGAAGATAAAATCTTTTTGCTGAGAAGAAGAAAGATCTGGCTGACTGAAATAAGTTCATTGGATGAAAACCAACAAAAATTGACAAGAACCACGAATAGTTCTTGTATTTTAAGATAAAATCTGACGCAATGAAAGAAAAAACTTCTCGCTCGCTGAAATATGTTCATTTCCTGAAAATCAACAAAACCACGAAAAGTTCTTGTATTTGAAGATAAAATCTTTTTGCTTTGAAGAAGAAAGATCCGGCTGACTGAAATAAGTTCATTCGATCAAAACCAACAAAAATTGACAAGAACCACGAAAAGTTCTTGTATTTTAAGATAAAATCTGACGCTATCAAAGAAAAAACTTCTCGCTCGCTGAAATATGTTCATTTGCTGAAAATCAACAAAACCACGAAAAGTTCTTGTATTTGAAGATAAACTCTTTTGCTTTGAAGAAGAAAGATCCAGCTGACTGAAATAAGTTCATTGGATGAAAACCAACAAAAATTGACAAGAACCACGAAAAGTTCTTGTATTTTAAGATAAAATCTGAGGCTATTAAAGAAAAAACTTCTGGCTCACTGAAATATGTTCATTTGCTGAAAATCAACAAAACCACGAAAAGTTCTTCTATTTGAAGATAAAATCTTTTTGCTTTGAAGAAGAAAGATCCAGCTGACTGAAATAAGTTCATTCGATCAAAACCAACAAAAATTGACAAGAACCACGAAAAGTTCTTGTATTTTAATATTAAATCTGACGCTAATAAAGAAAAAACTTCTCGCTCGCTGAAATATGTTCATTTGCTGAAAATCAACAAAACCACGAAAAGTTCTTGTATTTGAAGATAAACTCTTTTGCTTTGAAGAAGAAAGATCTGGCTGACTGAAATAAGTTCATGAGATGAAAACCAACAAAAATTGACAAGAACCACGAAAAGTTCTTGTATTTTCAGATAAAATCTTACGCTATTAAAGGAAAAACTTCTTGCTCGCTGAAATATGTTCATTTGCTGAAAATCAACAAAACCACGAAAAGTTCTTGTATTTGAAGATAAAATCTTTTTGCTTTGAAGAAGAAAGATCGAGGTGACTGAAATAAGTTCATTCGATGAAAACCAACAAAAATTGACAAGAACCACGAAAAGTTCTTGTATTTTAGGATAAAATCTGACGCTATTGAAGAAAAAACTTCTCCCTCCCTGAAATATGTTCATTTGCTGAAAATCAACAAAACCACGAAAAGTTCTTGTATTTGAAGATAAAATCTTTTTGCTTTGAAGAAGAAAGATCCAGCTGACTGAAATAAGTTCATTCGATCAAAACCAACAAAAATTGACAAGAACCACGAAAAGTTCTTGTATTTTAAGATAAAATCTGACGCTATTAAAGAAAAAACTTCTCGCTCGCTGAAATATGTTCATTTGCTGAAAATCAACAAAACCACGAAAAGTTCTTGTATTTGAAGATAAACTCTTTTGCTTTGAAGAAGAAAGATCGAGCTGACTGAAATAAGTTCATTGGATGAAAACCAACAAAAATTGACAAGAACCACGAAAAGTTCTTGTATTTGAAGATAAAATCTTTTTGCTTTGAAGAAGAAAGATCCAGCTGACTGAAATAAGTTCATTCGATCAAAACCAACAAAAATTGACAAGAACCACGAAAAGTTCTTGTATTTTAGGATAAAATCTGACGCTATTAAAGAAAAAACTTCTCGCTCGCTGAAATATGTTCATTTGCTGAAAATCAACAAAACCACGAAAAGTTCTTGTATTTCAAGATAAAATCTTTTTGCTTTGAAGAAGAAAGATCTGGCTGACTGAAATAAGTTCATTCGATGAAAACCAACAAAAATTGACAAGAACCACGAAAAGTTCTTGTATTTTAGGATAAAATCTGACGCTATTAAAGAAAATACTTCTCGCTCGCTGAAATATGTTCATTTGCTGAAAATCAACAAAACCACAAAAAGTTCTTGTATTTGAAGATAGAATCTTTTTGCTTTGAAGAAGAAAGATCTGGGTGACTGAAATAAGTTCATTCGATGAAAACCAACAAAAATTGACAACAACCACGAAAGGTTCTTGTATTTTAAGACAAAATCTGACGCTATTAAAGAAAATACTTCTCGCTCGCTGAAATATGTTCATTTGCTGAAAATCAACAAAACCACAAAAAGTTCTTGTATTTGAAGATAGAATCTTTTTGCTTTGAAGAAGAAAGATCTGGCTGACTGAAATAAGTTCATTAGATGAAAACCAACAAAAATTGACAAGAACCACGAAAAGTTCTTGTATTTTAAGATAAAATCTTACGCTATTAAAGGAAAAACTTCTTGCTCGCTGAAATATGTTCATTTGCTGAAAATCAACAAAACCACGAAAAGTTCTTGTATTTGAAGATAAAATCTTTTTGCTTTGAAGAAGAAAGATCGAGGTGACTGAAATAAGTTCATTCGATGAAAACCAACAAAAATTGACACGAACCACGAAAAGTTCTTGTATTTTAGGATAAAATCTGACGCTATTGAAGAAAAAACTTCTCCCTCCCTGAAATATGTTCATTTGCTGAAAATCAACAAAACCACGAAAAGTTCTTGTATTTGAAGATAAAATCTTTTTGCTTTGAAGAAGAAAGATCCAGCTGACTGAAATAAGTTCATTCGATCAAAACCAACAAAAATTGAAAAGAACCACGAAAAGTTCTTGTATTTTACGATAAAATCTGACGCTACTAAAGAAAAAACTTCTCGCTCGCTGAAATATGTTCATTTGCTGAAAATCAACAAAACCACGAAAAGTTCTTGTATTTGAAGATAAACTCTTTTGCTTTGAAGAAGAAAGATCGAGCTGACTGAAATAAGTTCATTGGATGAAAACCAACAAAAATTGACAAGAACCACGAAAAGTTCTTGTATTTTAAGATAAAATCTGAGGCTATTAAAGAAAAAACTTCTAGCTCGCTGAAATATGTTCATTTGCTGAAAATCAACAAAATCACGAAAAGTTCTTGTATTTGAAGATAAAATCTTTTTGCTTTGAAGAAGAAAGATCGAGGTGACTGAAATAAGTTCATTCGATGAAAACCAACAAAAATTGACAAGAACCATGAAAAGTTCTTGTATTTGAAGATAAAATCTTTTTGCTTTGAAGAAGAAAGATCCAGCTGACTGAAATAAGTTCATTCGATCAAAACCAACAAAAATTGACAAGAACCACGAAAAGTTCTTGTATTTTAGGATAAAATCTGACGCTATTAAAGAAAAAACTTCTCGCTCGCTGAAATATGTTCATTTGCTGAAAATCAACAAAACCACGAAAAGTTCTTGTATTTCAAGATAAAATCTTTTTGCTTTGAAGAAGAAAGATCTGGCTGACTGAAATAAGTTCATTCGATGAAAACCAACAAAAATTGACAAGAACCACGAAAAGTTCTTGTATTTTAGGATAAAATCTGACGCTATTAAAGAAAATACTTCTCGCTCGCTGAAATATGTTCATTTGCTGAAAATCAACAAAACCACAAAAAGTTCTTGTATTTGAAGATAGAATCTTTTTGCTTTGAAGAAGAAAGATCTGGGTGACTGAAATAAGTTCATTCGATGAAAACCAACAAAAATTGACAACAACCACGAAAGGTTCTTGTATTTTAAGACAAAATCTGACGCTATTAAAGAAAAATCTTCTCCCTCGCTGAAATATGTTCATTTGCTGAAAATCAACAAAACCACGAAAAGTTCTTGTATATGAAGATAAAATCTTTTTGCTTTGAAGAAGATAGATCGAGGTGACTGAAATATGTTCATTGGATGAAAACCAACAAAAATTGACAAGAACCACGAAAAGTTATTGTATTTTAAGATAAGATCTTGCGCTATTAAAGAAAAAACTTCTCACTCGCTGAAATATGTTCATTTGCTGAAAACCAACAAAACCACGAAAAGTTCTTGTATTTGAAGATAAAATCTTTTTGCTTTGAAGAAGAAAGATCTCGCTGACTGAAATAAGTTCATTAGATGAAAACCAACAAAAATTGACAAGAACCACGAATAGTTCTTGTATTTTAAGATAAAATCTGACGCTCTTAAAGAAAAAACTTCCAGCTCGCTGAAATATGTTCATTTGCTGAAAACCAACAAAACCACGAAAAGTTCTTGTATTTGAAGATAAAATCTTTTTGCTTTGAAGAAGAAAGATCGAGCTGACTGAAATAAGTTCATGAGATGAAAACCAACAAAAATTGACAAGAACCACGAATAGTTCTTGTATTTGAAGTTAAAATCTGACACTATAAAGAAAAAACGTCGAGCTCGCTGAAATATGTTCATTTGCTGAAAACCAACAAAACCACGAAAAGTTCTTGAATTTGAAGATAAAATCTTTATTCTTTGAAGAAGAAAGATCTAGCTGACTGAAATAAGTTCATGAGATGAAAACCAACAAAAATTGACAAGAACCACGAAAAGTTCTTGTATTTTAGGATAAAATCTGACGCTATTAAAGAAAAAACTTCTCCCTCCCTGAAATATGTTCATTTGCTGAAAATCAACAAAACCACGAAAAGTTCTTGTATTTGAAGATAAAATCGTTTTGCTTTGAAGAAGAAAGATCTCGCTGACTGAAATAAGTTCATTGGATGAAAACCAACATAAATTGACAAGAACCACGAATAGTTCTTGTATTTTAAGATAAAATCTGACGCTATTAAAGAAAAAACTTCCAGCTCGCTGAAATCTGTTCATTTGCTGAAAAGAAACAGACAGACAGAGTGAGGGTGTGAGATAGAGACAGACAGAGTGAGGGTGAGAGAGAGAGAGACAGACAGACAGAGTGAGGTTGTGAGTGAGAGAGAGAGAGAGAGAGAGACAGACAGAGTGAGGGTGTGAGAGAGAGAGAGAGAGAGAAAGACAGACAGAGTGAGGGTGTAAGCTAGAGAGAGAGAGAGAGAGCGAGAGAGAGACAGACAGAGTGAGGGTGTGAGAGAGAGAGACAGACAGACAGAGTGAGGGTGTAAGAGAGACAGAGACAGACAGACAGAGTGAGGGTGTGAGAGAGGGAAAGAGGGAGAGAGAGAGACAGACTGAGTGAGGGTGTGAGTGAGACATATATAGAGAGAGATAGACGGACAGAGTGAGGGTGTCAGAGAGAGAGACAGACAGGCTGAGGGTGTGAGAGAGAGAGACAGACAGACAGAGAGTGAGGGTGTGTGAGAGAGAGAGAGAGAGTGAGACAGAGAGAGACAGACAGAGTGAGGGTGTGTGTGAGAGAGAGTGAGAGAGACAGACAGACAGAGTGAGGGTGTGAGAGAGAGAGAGAGACAGTGTGAGGGTGTGTGTGAGAGAGATGGAGAGAGAGACAGACAGACAGAATGAGGGTGTGTGAGAGAGAGAGACAGACAGACAGAGTGAGGGTGTGAGAGAGAGAAAGAGGGAGAGAGAGACAGACAGAGTGAGGGTGTGAGTGAGAGAGAGAGAGAGAGAGAGATAGACAGAAAGAGTGAGGGTGTCAGAGAGAGACAGAGAGAGAGAGAGACAGACAGAGTGAGGGTGTGAGAGAGAGAGAGACAGACAGAGTGAGCGTGTCAGTGAGGGTGAGAGAGAGTGAAAGACAGGGTGAGGTTGTGAGAGAGAGAGAGAGAGACAGACAGAGTGAGGGTGTGAGAGAGAGAGAGACAGACAGACAGAGTGAGGGTGAGAGAGAGAGACAGACAGACAGACAGAGTGAGGGTGTGAGTGAGAGAGAGAGAGAGAGTGAGGGTGTGAGGTTGTGAGTGAGACAGAGAAAGACAGAAAGAGTGAGGGTGAGAGATAGAGAGAGACAGACAGAGTGAGGGTGTGTGAGAGAGAGAGAGAGAGACAGACAGACAGAGTGAGGGTGTGAGAGAGAGAGAGAGAGACAGACAGAGTGAGGGTGTGAGAGAGAGAGAGACAGACAGAGTGAGGGTGAGAGAGAGAGACGGACAGACAGACAGACAGAGTGAGGGTGTGAGTGAGAGAGAGAGAGAGAGTGAGGGTGTGAGGGTGTGAGTGAGACAGAGAAAGACAGAAAGAGTGAGGGTGAAAGATAGAGAGAGACAGACAGAGTGAGGGTGTGAGAGAGAGAGAGAGAGAGACAGACAGACAGACAGAGTGAGGGTGTGAGAGAGAGAGAGAGAGAGAGACAGAGTGAGGGTGTGTGTGAGAGAGATGGAGAGAGAGACAGACAGACAGAATGAAGGTGTGTGTGTGAGAGAGAGACAGACAGACAGAGTGAGCGTGTGAGAGAGAGAAAGAGGGAGAGAGAGAGACAGACAGAGTGAGCGTGTGAGTGAGAGAGAGACAGAGAGAGTGAGGGTGTGTGAGAGAGAGACACACACAGACAGACAGAGTGAGGGTGTGAGAGAGATAGAGAGAGAGAGAGTAAGGGTGTGAGAGAGGGACAGACAGACAGAGTGAGGGTGTGAGAGAGAGAGAGAGACAGACAGACAGAGTGAGGGTATGAGAGAGAGAGAGACAGACAGACAGACAGAGTGAGGGTGTGAGAGAGAGAGAGAGAGAGAGACAGAGTGAGGGTGTGAGAGAGAGAGGCACACACAGACAGACAGAGTGAGGGTGTGAGAGAGAGAGAGAGAGAGAAAGACAGAGTGAGGGTGTGTGTGTGAGAGAGAGAGAGACAGGCAGACAGAGTGAGGGTGTGAGAGAGAGAGACAGACAGACAGAGTGAGGGTGAGAGAGAGAGAGACAGACAGACAGAGTGAGGGTGTGAGAGAGAGAGAGACAGACACAGACAGAGTGAGGCAGGGAGAGAGAGACAGACAGAGTGAGGGTGTGAAAGTGAGAGGGAGAGAGAGAGAGACAGACAGACAGAGTGAGGGTGTGAGAGAGAGAGAAGCAGACAGAAAGACAGAGTGAGGGTGTGAGAGAGAGAGAGAGAGAGACAGAGTGAGGGTGAGAGAGAGAGAGACAGACAGACAGAGTGAGGTTGTGAGTTAGAGAGAGAGAGAGAGAGAAAGACAGAAAGAGTAAGGGTGAGAGATAGAGAGAGACAGACAGAGTGAGGGTGTGTGAGAGAGAGAGATGGTGTGTGAGAGAGAGAGACAGACAGACAGACAGAGTGAGGGTGTGTGAGAGAGAGAGAGAGACAGAGTGAGGGTGTGAGAGAGAGACACACACACAGACAGACAGAGTGAAGGTGTGTGAGAGGGAGAGAGATAGACAGACAGAGTGAGGCTGTCAGAGAGAGAGAAAGACAGAGTGAGGGTGTGTATGAGAGAGAGAGAGAGAGACAGAGTGAGGGTGTGAGAGAGAGAGACAGACAGACAGAGTGAGGGTGAGAGAGAGAGAGACAGACAGACAGACAGAGTGAGGGTGTGAGAGAGAGAGACAGACACAGACAGAGTGAGGGAGAGAGAGAGAGACACACAGAGAGAGTGAGGGTGTGAAAGTGAGAAGGAGAGAGATAGGTCGACAGACAGATAGAGTGAGGGTGTGAGAGAGAGAGAGACAGACAGAGTGAGGGTGTGTGAGAGAGAGAGAGAGAGACAGAGAAATACAGACAGAGTGAGGGTGTAAGCTGGAGAGAGAGAGAGCAAGAGAGAGACAAACAGAGTGAAGGTGTGAGAGAGAGAGACAGACAGACAGAGTGAGGGTGTGAGAGAGAGAGAGACAGAATGACAGAGTGAGGGTGTGAGAGAGAGAGAGAGACAGACAGAGTGAGGGTGTGTGTGAGAGAGATGGAGAGAGAGACAGACAGACAGAATGAGGGTGTGTGAGAGAGAGAGACAGACAGACAGAGTGAGGGTGTGAGAGAGGGAAAGAGGGAGAGAGAGAGACAGACAGAGTGAGGGTGTGAGTGAGAGATAGAGAGAGAGAGATAGACAGAGTGAGGGTGTGAGTGAGAGAGAGAGAGACAGACAGACAGAGTGAGGGTGTGAGCGAGAGAGACAGACAGAGTGAGGGTGAGAGAGATAGAGAGACAGACAGACAGAGTGAGGGTGAGAGAGAGAGAGAGACAGACAGACAGAGTGAGGTTGTGAGTGAGAGAGAGAGAGAGAGAGAAAGACAGAAAGAGTGAGGGTGAGAGATAGAGAGAGACAGACAGAGTGAGGGTGTGAGAGAGAGAGAGAGAGATGGTGTGTGAGAGAGAGACAGACAGACAGACAGACATTGTGAGGGTGTGAGAGAGAGAGACACACACAGACAGACAGAGTGAGGGAGTGTGAGAGGGAGAGAGATAGACAGACAGAGTGAGGGTGTGTGAGAGAGAGAAACACACAGACAGACAGAGTGAGTGTGTGTGAGAGGGAGAGAGATAGACAGACAGAGTGAGGGTGTGAGAGAGAGAGAGAGAAAGACAGAGTGAGGGTGTGTGAGAGAGAGAGAGAGAGAGAGAGAGACAGAGTGAGCGTGTGAGAGAGAGACAGACAGACAGAGTGAGGGTGAGAGAGAGAGAGAGAGAGAGACAGACAGACAGACAGAGTGTGGGTGTGAGAGAGAGAGACAGACACAGACAGAGTGAGGGAGAGAGAGAGAGACACACAGAGAGAGTGAGGGTGTGAAAGTGAGAAGGAGAGAGATCGGTAGACAGACAGACAGAGTGAGGGTGTGAGAGAGAGAGAGACAGACAGAGTGAGGGTGTGAGAGAGGGAAAGAGGGAGAGAGAGAGACAGACAGAGTGAGGGTGTGAGTGAGAGATAGAGAGAGAGAGATAGACAGACAGAGTGAGGGTGTCAGAGAGAGGGACAGACAGACAGAGTGAGGGTGTGAGAGAGGGCCAGACAGAGAGACAGAGTGAAGGTGTGAGTGAGAGAGAGAGAGACAGGCAGACGGAGAGAGTGAGGGTGTGAGAGAGAGGGACATAGTGAGGGTGAGAGAGCGAGAGAGAGAGAGAGAGACAGAGTGAGGGTGTGAGAGAGAGAGAGAGAGAGGGACAGAGTGAGGGTGAGAGATAGAGAGAGACAGAAAGAGTGAGGGTGTGAGAGTGCGAGAGAGAGATGGTGTGAGAGAGATAGAGAGAGAGAGATGGTGTGAGAGAGAGAGAGAGACAAACAACCAGACAGAGTGAGGGTGTGAGAGAGAGAGAGAGAGACAGAGTGAGGGTGTGTGAGAGAGAGACACACACGGACAGACAAAGTGAGGGTGTGAGAGAGAGAGAGAGAGAGAAAGACAGAGTGAGGGTGTGTGTGTGAGAGAGAGAGAGACAGACAGACAGAGGGAGGGTGTGAGAGAGAGAGACAGACAGACAGAGTGAGGGTGAGAGAGAGAGACAGACAGACAGACAGAGTGAGGGTGTGAGAGAGAGAGACAGAAACAGACAGAGTGAGGGAGAGAGAGAGAGACAGGCAGAGAGAGTGAGGGTGTGAAAGTGAGAGGGAGAGAGAGAGAGACAGACAGACAGAGTGAGGGTGTGAGAGAGAGAGAGACAGACACAGACAGAGTGAGGCAGGGAGAGAGAGAGAGACAGAGTGAGGGTGTGAAAGTGAGAGGGAGAGAGAGAGAGACAGACAGACAGAGTGAGGGTGTGTGAGAGAGAGAGAGAGAGAGAGAGAGAGCAAGGGTGTGAGAGAGGGATAGACAGACAGACAGACAGAGTGAGGGTGTGAGAGAGAGAGAGACAGACAGAGAGTGAGGGTGTGAGAGAGAGAGAGACAGACAGACAGAATGAGGCTGTGTGAGAGAGACAGACAGAGTGAGGGTGTGAGTGAGAGATAGAGAGAGAGAGATAGACAGACAGAGTGAGGGTGTCAGAGAGAGAGACAGACAGAGTGAGGGTGTGAGAGAGAGAGAGAGAGAGACAGAGAAATACAGACAGAGTGAGGGTGTAAGCTAGAGAGAGAGAGAGCAAGAGAGAGACAAACAGAGTGAAGGTGTGAGAGAGAGAGACAGACAGACAGAGTGAGGGTGTGTGAGAGAGAGAGACAGACAGACAGAGTGAGGGTGTGAGAGAGAGAGAGACAGAATGACAGAGTGAGGGTGTGAGAGAGAGAGAGAGACAGACAGACAGAGGGAGGGTGTGAGAGAGAGAGACAGACAGACAGAGTGAGGGTGAGAGAGAGAGACAGACAGACAGACAGAGTGAGGGTGTGTGAGAGAGAGAGAGACAGACACAGACAGAGTGAGGCAGGGAGAGAGAGAGAGACAGAGTGAGGGTGTGAGAGAGAGAGAGAGAGAGAGTAAGGGTGTGAGAGAGGGACAGACAGACAGAGTGAGTGTGTGAGAGAGAGAGAGACAGACAGACAGACAGAGTGAGGGTGTGAGAGAGAGAGAGACAGACAGAGAGTGAGGGTGTGAGAGAGAGAGAGACAGACAGACAGAATGAGGCTGTGTGAGAGAGACAGACAGAGTGAGGGTGTGAGTGAGAGATAGAGAGAGAGAGATAGACAGACAGAGTGAGGGTGTCAGAGAGAGAGACAGACAGAGTGAGGGTGTGAGAGAGAGAGAGAGACAGAGAAATACAGACAGAGTGAGGGTGTAAGCTAGAGAGAGAGAGAGAGAGCAAGAGAGAGACAAACAGAGTGAAGGTGTGAGAGAGAGAGACAGACAGACAGAGTGAGGGTGTGAGAGAGAGAGAGACAGAATGACAGAGTGAGGGTGTGAGAGAGAGAGAGAGACTGACAGAGTGAGGGTGTGTGTGAGAGAGATGGAGAGAGAGACAGACAGACAGAATGAGGGTGTGTGAGAGAGAGAGACAGACAGACAGAGTGAGGGTGTGAGAGAGGGAAAGAGGGAGAGAGAGAGACAGACAGAGTGAGGGTGTGAGTGAGAGATAGAGAGAGAGAGATAGACAGAGTGAGGGTGTGAGTGAGAGAGAGAGAGACAGACAGACAGAGTGAGGGTGTGAGCGAGAGAGACAGACAGAGTGAGGGTGAGAGAGATAGAGAGACAGACAGACAGAGTGAGGGTGAGAGAGAGAGAGAGACAGACAGACAGAGTGAGGTTGTGAGTGAGAGAGAGAGAGAGAGAGAGAAAGACAGAAAGAGTGAGGGTGAGAGATAGAGAGAGACAGACAGAGTGAGGGTGTGAGAGAGAGAGAGAGAGATGGTGTGTGAGAGAGAGACAGACAGACAGACAGACATTGTGAGGGTGTGAGAGAGAGAGACACACACAGACAGACAGAGTGAGGGAGTGTGAGAGGGAGAGAGATAGACAGACAGAGTGAGGGTGTGTGAGAGAGAGAAACACACAGACAGACAGAGTGAGGGTGTGTGAGAGGGAGAGAGATAGACAGACAGAGTGAGGGTGTCAGAGAGAGAGAGAGAAAGACAGAGTGAGGGTGTGTGTGAGAGAGAGAGAGACAGAGTGAGGGTGTGAGAGAGAGAGAGAGAAAGACAGAGTGAGGGTGTGTGAGAGAGAGAGAGAGTTAGAGAGACAGAGTGAGGGTGTGAGAGAGAGAGACAGACAGACAGAGTGAGGGTGAGAGAGAGAGAGAGAGAGACAGACAGACAGACAGAGTGAGGGTGTGAGAAAGAGAGACAGACACAGACAGAGTGAGGGAGAGAGAGAGACACACACAGAGAGAGTGAGGGTGTGAAAGTGAGAAGGAGAGAGATAGGTAGACAGACAGACAGAGTGAGGGTGTGAGAGAGAGAGAGACAGACAGAGTGAGGGTGTGTGTGAGAGAGATGGAGAGAGAGACAGACAGACAGAATGAGGGTGTGTGAGAGAGAGAGACAGACAGACAGAGTGAGGGTGTGAGAGAGGGAAAGAGGGAGAGAGAGAGACAGACAGAGTGAGGGTGTGAGTGAGAGATAGAGAGAGAGAGACAGACAGACAGAGTGAGGGTGTCAGAGAGAGGGACAGACAGACAGAGTGAGGGTGTGAGAGAGGGCCAGACAGAGAGACAGAGTGAAGGTGTGAGTGAGAGAGAGAGAGACAGGCAGACAGAGAGAGTGAGGGTGTGAGAGAGAGGGACATAGTGAGGGTGAGAGAGCGAGAGAGAGAGAGAGAGACAGAGTGAGGGTGTGAGAGAGAGAGAGAGAGAGAGAGAGAGAGAGAGAGGGACAGAGTGAGGGTGAGAGATAGAGAGAGACAGAAAGAGTGAGGGTGTGAGAGTGCGATAGAGAGATGGTGTGAGAGAGATAGAGCGAGAGAGATGGTGTGAGAGAGAGAGAGAGAGAGAGACAAACAACCAGACAGAGTGAGGGTGTGAGAGAGAGAGAGAGAGACAGAGTGAGGGTGTGTGAGAGAGAGACACACACAGACAGACAAAGTGAGGGTGTGAGAGAGAGAGAGAGAGAGAAAGACAGAGTGAGGGTGTGTGTTTGAGAGAGAGAGAGACAGACAGACAGAGGGAGGGTGTGAGAGAGAGAGACAGACAGACAGAGTGAGGGTGAGAGAGAGATAGAGACAGACAGACAGAGTGAGGGTGTGAGAGAGAGAGACAGAAACAGACAGAGTGAGGGAGAGAGAGAGAGACAGGCAGAGAGAGTGAGGGTGTGAAAGTGAGAGGGAGAGAGAGAGAGAGACAGACAGACAGAGTGAGGGTGTGAGAGAGAGAGAGACAGACACAGACAGAGTGAGGCAGGGAGAGAGAGAGAGACAGAGTGAGGGTGTGAAAGTGAGAGGGAGAGAGAGAGAGACAGACAGACAGAGTGAGGGTGTGAGAGAGAGAGAGAGAGAGAGTAAGGGTGTGAGAGAGGGATAGACAGACAGAGTGAGTGTGTGAGAGAGAGAGAGACAGACAGACAGACAGAGTGAGGGTGTGAGAGAGAGAGAGACAGACAGAGAGTGAGGGTGTGAGAGAGAGACAGACAGACAGACAGAATGAGGCTGTGTGAGAGAGACAGACAGAGTGAGGGTGTGAGTGAGAGATAGAGAGAGAGAGATAGACAGACAGAGTGAGGGTGTCAGAGAGAGAGACAGACAGAGTGAGGGTGTGAGAGAGAGAGAGAGAGAGACAGAGAAATACAGACAGAGTGAGGGTGTAAGCTAGAGAGAGAGAGAGCAAGAGAGAGACAAACAGAGTGAAGGTGTGAGAGAGAGAGACAGACAGACAGAGTGAGGGTGTGAGAGAGAGAGAGACAGAATGACAGAGTGAGGGTGTGAGAGAGAGAGAGAGACAGACAGAGTGAGGGTGTGTGTGAGAGAGATGGAGAGAGAGACAGACAGACAGAATGAGGGTGTGTGAGAGAGAGAGACAGACAGACAGAGTGAGGGTGTGAGAGAGGGAAAGAGGGAGAGAGAGAGACAGACAGAGTGAGGGTGTGAGTGAGAGATAGAGAGAGAGAGATAGACAGAGTGAGGGTGTGAGTGAGAGAGAGAGAGACAGACAGACAGAGTGAGGGTGTGAGCGAGAGAGACAGACAGAGTGAGGGTGAGAGAGATAGAGAGACAGACAGACAGAGTGAGGGTGAGAGAGAGAGAGAGACAGACAGACAGAGTGAGGTTGTGAGTGAGAGAGAGAGAGAGAGAGACAGACAGAGTGAGGGTGTGAGTAAGAGAGAGAGAGAGAGAGAGAGAAAGACAGAAAGAGTGAGGGTGAGAGATAGAGAGAGACAGACAGAGTGAGGGTGTGAGAGAGAGAGAGAGAGATGGTGTGAGAGAGAGAGACAGACACAGACAGAGTGAGGGAGAGAGAGAGAGACAGGCAGAGAGAGTGAGGGTGTGAAAGTGAGAGGGAGAGAGAGAGAGAGACAGACAGACAGAGTGAGGGTGTGAGAGAGAGAGAGAGACAGACAGAGTGAGGGTGTGTGTGAGAGAGATGGAGAGAGAGACAGACAGACAGAATGAGGGTGTGTGAGAGAGAGAGACAGAGAGACAGACAGAGTGAGGGTGTGAGTGAGAGATAGAGAGTGAGAGATAGACAGACAGAGTGAGGGTGTCAGAGAGAGGGACAGACAGACAGAGTGAGGGTGTGAGAGAGGGCCAGACAGAGAGACAGAGTGAAGGTGTGAGTGAGAGAGAAAGAGAGACAGGCAGACAGAGAGAGTGAGGGTGTGAGAGAGAGAGAGACAGACAGAAAGACAGAGTGAGGGTGTGAGAGAGAGAGAGAGAGAGAGAGACAGAGTGAGGGTGAGAGAGAGGGAGACAGACAGACAGAGTGTGGTTGTGAGTGAGAGAGAGAGCGAGAGAGAGACAGACAGAGTGAGGGTGAGAGATAGAGAGAGACAGACAGAGTGAGGGTGTGTGTGAGAGAGAGAGAGAGAGTTGGTGTAAGAGAGATAGAGAGAGAGAGAGAGATGGTGTGTGAGAGAGAGAGAGAGAGACAGACAGACAGAGTGAGGGTGTGAGAGAGAGAGACACACACAGACAGACAGAGTGAGGGTGTGTGAGAGGGAGAGAGATAGACAGACAGAGTGAGGGTGTCAGAGAGAGAGAGAGAGAAAGACAGAGTGAGGGTGTGTGTGTGAGAGAGAGAGAGACAGAGACAGAGTGAGGGTGTGAGAGAGAGAGACAGACAGACAGAGTGAGGGTGAGAGAGAGAGAGACAGACAGACAGACAGAGTGAGGGTGTGAGAGAGAGAGACAGACACAGACAGAGTGAGGGAGAGAGTGAGAGAGACAGGCAGAGAGAGTGAGGGTGTGAAAGTAAGAGGGAGAGAGATAGAGAGACAGACAGACAGAGTGAGGGTGTGAGAGAGAGAGAGAGAGAGAGAGACAGACAGACAGAGTGTTCGTGTGTGTGAGAGAGATGGAGAGAGAGACAGACAGACAGAATGAGGGTGTGTGAGAGAGAGAGACAGACAGACAGAGTGAGGGTGTGAGAGAGGGAAAGAGGGAGAGAGACAGACAGACAGAGTGAGGGTGTGAGTGAGAGATAGAGAGAGAGAGATAGACAGACAGAGTGAGGGTGTCAGAGAGAGGGACAGACAGACAGAGTGAGGGCGTGAGAGAGGGCCAGACAGAGAGACAGAGTGAAGGTGTGAGTGAGAGAGAAAGAGAGACAGGCAGACAGAGAGAGTGAGGGTGTGAGAGGGAGACAGAGAGTCAGAGTGAGGGTGTGAGAGAGAGAGGGACAGAGTGAGGGTGAGAGAGCGAGAGAGAGAGAGAGAGAGAGACAGAGTGAGGGTGTGAAAGAGAGAGAGAGAGAGAGAGAGGGACAGAGTGAGGGTGAGAGAGTGCGAGAGAGAGATGGTGTGAGAGAGATAGAGAGAGAGAGATGGTGTGAGAGAGAGAGAGAGAGAGAGAGAGAGACAAACAACCGGGCAGAGTGAGGGTGTGAGAGAGACACAGAGAGACAGAGTGAGGGTGTGTGAGAGAGAGTCACACACAGACAGACAGAGTGAGGGTGTGAGAGAGATAGAGAGAGAAAGAGAGTAAGGGTGTGAGAGAGGGACAGACAGACAGAGTGAGGGTGTGAGAGAGAGACAGACAGACAGACAGAGAGAGGGTATGAGAGAGAGAGAGACAGACAGACAGACAGAGTGAGGGTGTGAGAGAGAGAATGAGGGAGAGAGAGAGACAGACAGAGTGAGGGTGTGAGTGAGAGATAGAGAGAGAGAGAGAGACAGACAGAGTGAGGTTGTGTGTGGCAGAGATGGAGAGAGAGACAGACAGACAGAATGAGGGTGTGTGAGAGAGAGAGACAGACAGACAGAGTGAGGGTGTGAGAGAGAGAACGAGGGAGAGAGAGAGACAGACAGAGTGAGGGTGTGAGTGAGAGATAGAGAGAGAGAGATAGACAGACAGAGTGAGGGTGTCAGAGAGAGAGAGAGACAGACAGAGTGAGGGTGTGAGAGAGAGAGACAGACAGAGTGAGGGTGTTAGTGAGGGTGAGAGAGAGAGAGAATGAGAGACAGAGTGAGGGTGAGAGAGAGACAGACAGAGTGAGGGTGTGTGTGAGAGAGAGAGAGAGAGAGAGATGGTGTGAGAGATATAGAGAGAGAAAGAGAGATGGTGTGTGAGAGAGAGACAGACAGACAGACAGACAGAGTGGGGGTGTATGAGAGAGAGAGAGAGGCAGAGTGAGGGTGTGAGAGAGAGAGACACACACAGACAGACAGAGTGAGGGTGTGTGAGAGGGAGAGAGATAGACAGACAGAGTGAGGGTGTCAGAGAGAGAGAGAGAAAGACAGAGTGAGGGTGTGTGTGAGAGAGAGAGAGAGAGAGACAGACAGAAAGAGTGAGGGTGTGAGAGTGCGAGAGAGAGATGGTGTGAGAGAGATATAGAGAGAGAGATGGTGTGAGAGAGAGATAGAGAGAGACAAACAACCAGACAGAGTGAGGGTGTGAGAGAGAGAGAGAGAGAGACAGAGTGAGGGTGTGTGAGACAGAGACACACACAGACAGACAGAGTGAGGGTGTGAGAGAGAGAGAGAGAGAGAAAGACAGAGTGAGGGTGTGTGTGTGAGAGAGAGAGAGAGACAGACAGACAGAGTGAGGGTGTGAGAGAGAGAGACAGACAGACAGAGTGAGGGTGAGAGAGAGAGACAGAATGACAGAGTGAGGGTGTGAGAGAGAGAGAGAGACAGACAGAGTGAGGGTGTGTGTGAGAGAGATGGAGAGAGAGACAGACAGACAGAATGAGGGTGTGTGAGAGAGAGAGACAGACAGACAGAGTGAGGGTGTGAGAGAGGGAAAGAGGGAGAGAGAGAGACAGACAGAGTGAGGGTGTGAGTGAGAGATAGAGAGAGAGAGATAGACAGAGTGAGGGTGTGAGTGAGAGAGAGAGAGAGACAGACAGACAGAGTGAGGGTGTGAGCGAGAGAGACAGACAGAGTGAGGGTGAGAGAGATAGAGAGACAGACAGACAGAGTGAGGGTGAGAGAGAGAGAGAGACAGACAGACAGAGTGAGGTTGTGAGTGAGAGAGAGAGAGAGAGAGACAGACAGAGTGAGGGTGTGAGTAAGAGAGAGAGAGAGAGAGAAAGACAGAAAGAGTGAGGGTGAGAGATAGAGAGAGACAGACAGAGTGAGGGTGTGAGAGAGAGAGAGAGAGATGGTGTGAGAGAGAGAGACAGACACAGACAGAGTGAGGGAGAGAGAGAGAGACAGGCAGAGAGAGTGAGGGTGTGAAAGTGAGAGGGAGAGAGAGAGAGACAGACAGACAGAGTGAGGGTGTGAGAGAGAGAGAGAGACAGACAGAGTGAGGGTGTGTGTGAGAGAGATGGAGAGAGAGACAGACAGACAGAATGAGGGTGTGTGAGAGAGAGAGACAGAGAGACAGACAGAGTGAGGGTGTGAGTGAGAGATAGAGAGTGAGAGATAGACAGACAGAGTGAGGGTGTCAGAGAGGGACAGACAGACAGAGTGAGGGTGTGAGAGAGGGCCAGACAGAGAGACAGAGTGAAGGTGTGAGTGAGAGAGAAAGAGAGACAGGCAGACAGAGAGAGTGAGGGTGTGAGAGAGAGACAGACAGAAAGACAGAGTGAGGGTGTGAGAGAGAGAGAGAGAGAGAGAGACAGAGTGAGGGTGAGAGAGAGAGAGACAGACAGACAGAGTGTGGTTGTGAGTGAGAGAGAGAGCGAGAGAGAGACAGACAGAGTGAGGGTGAGAGATAGAGAGAGACAGACAGAGTGAGGGTGTGTGAGAGAGAGAGAGAGAGAGTTGGTGTGAGAGAGATAGAGAGAGAGAGAGAGATGGTGTGTGAGAGAGAGAGAGAGAGACAGACAGACAGAGTGAGGGTGTGAGAGAGAGAGACACACACAGACAGACAGAGTGAGGGTGTGTGAGAGGGAGAGAGATAGACAGACAGAGTGAGGGTGTCAGAGAGAGAGAGAGAAAGACAGAGTGAGGGTGTGTGTGTGAGAGAGAGAGAGACAGAGACAGAGTGAGGGTGTGAGAGAGAGAGACAGACAGACAGAGTGAGGGTGAGAGAGAGAGAGACAGACAGACAGACAGAGTGAGGGTGTGAGAGAGAGAGACAGACACAGACAGAGTGAGGGAGAGAGAGAGAGAGACAGGCAGAGAGAGTGAGGGTGTGAAAGTGAGAGGGAGAGAGATAGAGAGACAGACAGACAGAGTGAGGGTGTGAGAGAGAGAGAGAGAGAGACAGACAGAGTGTTCGTGTGTGTGAGAGAGATGGAGAGAGAGACAGACAGACAGGATGAGGGTGTGTGAGAGAGAGAGACAGACAGACAGAGTGAGGGTGTGAGAGAGGGAAAGAGGGAGAGAGAGAGACAGACTGAGTGAGGGTGTGAGTGAGACATATAGAGAGAGAGATAGACGGACAGAGTGAGGGTGTCAGAGAGAGAGACAGACAGGCTGAGGGTGTGAGAGAGAGAGACAGACAGACAGAGAGTGAGGGTGTGTGAGAGAGAGAGAGAGAGTGAGACAGAGAGAGACAGACAGAGTGAGGGTGTGTGTGAGAGAGAGTGAGAGAGACAGACAGACAGAGTGAGGGTGTGAGAGAGAGAGAGAGACAGTGTGAGGGTGTGTGTGAGAGAGATGGAGAGAGAGACAGACAGACAGAATGAGGGTGTGTGAGAGAGAGAGACAGACAGACAGAGTGAGGGTGTGAGAGAGAGAAAGAGGGAGAGAGAGACAGACAGAGTGAGGGTGTGAGTGAGAGAGAGAGAGAGAGAGAGATAGACAGAAAGAGTGAGGGTGTCAGAGAGAGACAGAGAGAGAGAGAGACAGACAGAGTGAGGGTGTGAGAGAGAGAGAGACAGACAGAGTGAGCGTGTCAGTGAGGGTGAGAGAGAGTGAAAGACAGGGTGAGGTTGTGAGAGAGAGAGAGAGAGAGAGACAGACAGAGTGAGGGTGTGAGAGAGAGAGAGACAGACAGACAGAGTGAGGGTGAGAGAGAGAGACAGACAGACAGACAGAGTGAGGGTGTGAGTGAGAGAGAGAGAGAGAGTGAGGGTGTGAGGTTGTGAGTGAGACAGAGAAAGACAGAAAGAGTGAGGGTGAGAGATAGAGAGAGACAGACAGAGTGAGGGTGTGTGAGAGAGAGAGAGAGAGACAGACAGACAGAGTGAGGGTGTGAGAGAGAGAGAGAGAGACAGACAGAGTGAGGGTGTGAGAGAGAGAGAGACAGACAGAGTGAGGGTGAGAGAGAGAGACGGACAGACAGACAGACAGAGTGAGGGTGTGAGTGAGAGAGAGAGAGAGAGTGAGGGTGTGAGGGTGTGAGTGAGACAGAGAAAGACAGAAAGAGTGAGGGTGAAAGATAGAGAGAGACAGACAGAGTGAGGGTGTGAGAGAGAGAGAGAGAGAGACAGACAGACAGACAGAGTGAGGGTGTGAGAGAGAGAGAGAGAGAGAGACAGAGTGAGGGTGTGTGTGAGAGAGATGGAGAGAGAGACAGACAGACAGAATGAAGGTGTGTGTGTGAGAGAGAGACAGACAGACAGAGTGAGCGTGTGAGAGAGAGAAAGAGGGAGAGAGAGAGACAGACAGAGTGAGCGTGTGAGTGAGAGAGAGACAGAGAGAGTGAGGGTGTGTGAGAGAGAGACACACACAGACAGACAGAGTGAGGGTGTGAGAGAGATAGAGAGAGAGAGAGTAAGGGTGTGAGAGAGGGACAGACAGACAGAGTGAGGGTGTGAGAGAGAGAGAGAGACAGACAGACAGAGTGAGGGTATGAGAGAGAGAGAGACAGACAGACAGACAGAGTGAGGGTGTGAGAGAGAGAGAGAGAGACAGAGTGAGGGTGTGAGAGAGAGAGGCACACACAGACAGACAGAGTGAGGGTGTGAGAGAGAGAGAGAGAGAGAAAGACAGAGTGAGGGTGTGTGTGTGAGAGAGAGAGAGACAGGCAGACAGAGTGAGGGTGTGAGAGAGAGAGACAGACAGACAGAGTGAGGGTGAGAGAGAGAGAGACAGACAGACAGAGTGAGGGTGTGAGAGAGAGAGAGACAGACACAGACAGAGTGAGGCAGGGAGAGAGAGACAGACAGAGTGAGGGTGTGAAAGTGAGAGGGAGAGAGAGAGAGACAGACAGACAGAGTGAGGGTGTGAGAGAGAGAGAAGCAGACAGAAAGACAGAGTGAGGGTGTGAGAGAGAGAGAGAGAGAGACAGAGTGAGGGTGAGAGAGAGAGAGACAGACAGACAGAGTGAGGTTGTGAGTTAGAGAGAGAGAGAGAGAGAAAGACAGAAAGAGTAAGGGTGAGAGATAGAGAGAGACAGACAGAGTGAGGGTGTGTGAGAGAGAGAGATGGTGTGTGAGAGAGAGAGACAGACAGACAGACAGAGTGAGGGTGTGTGAGAGAGAGAGAGAGACAGAGTGAGGGTGTGAGAGAGAGACACACACACAGACAGACAGAGTGAAGGTGTGTGAGAGGGAGAGAGATAGACAGACAGAGTGAGGCTGTCAGAGAGAGAGAAAGACAGAGTGAGGGTGTGTATGAGAGAGAGAGAGAGAGACAGAGTGAGGGTGTGAGAGAGAGAGACAGACAGACAGAGTGAGGGTGAGAGAGAGAGAGACAGACAGACAGACAGAGTGAGGGTGTGAGAGAGAGAGACAGACACAGACAGAGTGAGGGAGAGAGAGAGAGACACACAGAGAGAGTGAGGGTGTGAAAGTGAGAAGGAGAGAGATAGGTCGACAGACAGATAGAGTGAGGGTGTGAGAGAGAGAGAGACAGACAGAGTGAGGGTGTGTGAGAGAGAGAGAGAGAGACAGAGAAATACAGACAGAGTGAGGGTGTAAGCTGGAGAGAGAGAGAGCAAGAGAGAGACAAACAGAGTGAAGGTGTGAGAGAGAGAGACAGACAGACAGAGTGAGGGTGTGAGAGAGAGAGAGACAGAATGACAGAGTGAGGGTGTGAGAGAGAGAGAGAGACAGACAGAGTGAGGGTGTGTGTGAGAGAGATGGAGAGAGAGACAGACAGACAGAATGAGGGTGTGTGAGAGAGAGAGACAGACAGACAGAGTGAGGGTGTGAGAGAGGGAAAGAGGGAGAGAGAGAGACAGACAGAGTGAGGGTGTGAGTGAGAGATAGAGAGAGAGAGATAGACAGAGTGAGGGTGTGAGTGAGAGAGAGAGAGACAGACAGACAGAGTGAGGGTGTGAGCGAGAGAGACAGACAGAGTGAGGGTGAGAGAGATAGAGAGACAGACAGACAGAGTGAGGGTGAGAGAGAGAGAGAGACAGACAGACAGAGTGAGGTTGTGAGTGAGAGAGAGAGAGAGAGAGAAAGACAGAAAGAGTGAGGGTGAGAGATAGAGAGAGACAGACAGAGTGAGGGTGTGAGAGAGAGAGAGAGAGATGGTGTGTGAGAGAGAGACAGACAGACAGACAGACATTGTGAGGGTGTGAGAGAGAGAGACACACACAGACAGACAGAGTGAGGGAGTGTGAGAGGGAGAGAGATAGACAGACAGAGTGAGGGTGTGTGAGAGAGAGAAACACACAGACAGACAGAGTGAGTGTGTGTGAGAGGGAGAGAGATAGACAGACAGAGTGAGGGTGTGAGAGAGAGAGAGAGAAAGACAGAGTGAGGGTGTGTGAGAGAGAGAGAGAGAGAGAGAGAGACAGAGTGAGCGTGTGAGAGAGAGACAGACAGACAGAGTGAGGGTGAGAGAGAGAGAGAGAGAGAGACAGACAGACAGACAGAGTGTGGGTGTGAGAGAGAGAGACAGACACAGACAGAGTGAGGGAGAGAGAGAGAGACACACAGAGAGAGTGAGGGTGTGAAAGTGAGAAGGAGAGAGATCGGTAGACAGACAGACAGAGTGAGGGTGTGAGAGAGAGAGAGACAGACAGAGTGAGGGTGTGTGTGAGAGAGATGGAGAGAGAGACAGACAGACAGAATGAGGGTGTGTGAGAGAGAGAGACAGACAGACAGAGTGAGGGTGTGAGAGAGGGAAAGAGGGAGAGAGAGAGACAGACAGAGTGAGGGTGTGAGTGAGAGATAGAGAGAGAGAGATAGACAGACAGAGTGAGGGTGTCAGAGAGAGGGACAGACAGACAGAGTGAGGGTGTGAGAGAGGGCCAGACAGAGAGACAGAGTGAAGGTGTGAGTGAGAGAGAGAGAGACAGGCAGACGGAGAGAGTGAGGGTGTGAGAGAGAGGGACATAGTGAGGGTGAGAGAGCGAGAGAGAGAGAAAGAGACAGAGTGAGGGTGTGAGAGAGAGAGAGAGAGAGGGACAGAGTGAGGGTGAGAGATAGAGAGAGACAGAAAGAGTGAGGGTGTGAGAGTGCGAGAGAGAGATGGTGTGAGAGAGATAGAGAGAGAGAGATGGTGTGAGAGAGAGAGAGAGACAAACAACCAGACAGAGTGAGGGTGTGAGAGAGAGAGAGAGAGACAGAGTGAGGGTGTGTGAGAGAGAGACACACACGGACAGACAAAGTGAGGGTGTGAGAGAGAGAGAGAGAGAGAAAGACAGAGTGAGGGTGTGTGTGTGAGAGAGAGAGAGACAGACAGACAGAGGGAGGGTGTGAGAGAGAGAGACAGACAGACAGAGTGAGGGTGAGAGAGAGAGACAGACAGACAGACAGAGTGAGGGTGTGAGAGAGAGAGACAGAAACAGACAGAGTGAGGGAGAGAGAGAGAGACAGGCAGAGAGAGTGAGGGTGTGAAAGTGAGAGGGAGAGAGAGAGAGAGACAGACAGACAGAGTGAGGGTGTGAGAGAGAGAGAGACAGACACAGACAGAGTGAGGCAGGGAGAGAGAGAGAGACAGAGTGAGGGTGTGAAAGTGAGAGGGAGAGAGAGAGAGACAGACAGACAGAGTGAGGGTGTGTGAGAGAGAGAGAGAGAGAGAGAGAGCAAGGGTGTGCGAGAGGGATAGACAGACAGACAGACAGAGTGAGGGTGTGAGAGAGAGAGAGACAGACAGAGAGTGAGGGTGTGAGAGAGAGAGAGACAGACAGACAGAATGAGGCTGTGTGAGAGAGACAGACAGAGTGAGGGTGTGAGTGAGAGATAGAGAGAGAGAGATAGACAGACAGAGTGAGGGTGTCAGAGAGAGAGACAGACAGAGTGAGGGTGTGAGAGAGAGAGAGAGAGAGACAGAGAAATACAGACAGAGTGAGGGTGTAAGCTAGAGAGAGAGAGAGCAAGAGAGAGACAAACAGAGTGAAGGTGTGAGAGAGAGAGACAGACAGACAGAGTGAGGGTGTGTGAGAGAGAGAGACAGACAGACAGAGTGAGGGTGTGAGAGAGAGAGAGACAGAATGACAGAGTGAGGGTGTGAGAGAGAGAGAGAGACAGACAGACAGAGGGAGGGTGTGAGAGAGAGAGACAGACAGACAGAGTGAGGGTGAGAGAGAGAGACAGACAGACAGACAGAGTGAGGGTGTGAGAGAGAGAGAGACAGACACAGACAGAGTGAGGCAGGGAGAGAGAGAGAGACAGAGTGAGGGTGTGAGAGAGAGAGAGAGAGAGAGTAAGGGTGTGAGAGAGGGACAGACAGACAGAGTGAGTGTGTGAGAGAGAGAGAGACAGACAGACAGACAGAGTGAGGGTGTGAGAGAGAGAGAGACAGACAGAGAGTGAGGGTGTGAGAGAGAGAGAGACAGACAGACAGAATGAGGCTGTGTGAGAGAGACAGACAGAGTGAGGGTGTGAGTGAGAGATAGAGAGAGAGAGATAGACAGACAGAGTGAGGGTGTCAGAGAGAGAGACAGACAGAGTGAGGGTGTGAGAGAGAGAGAGAGACAGAGAAATACAGACAGAGTGAGGGTGTAAGCTAGAGAGAGAGAGAGAGAGCAAGAGAGAGACAAACAGAGTGAAGGTGTGAGAGAGAGAGACAGACAGACAGAGTGAGGGTGTGAGAGAGAGAGAGACAGAATGACAGAGTGAGGGTGTGAGAGAGAGAGAGAGACTGACAGAGTGAGGGTGTGTGTGAGAGAGATGGAGAGAGAGACAGACAGACAGAATGAGGGTGTGTGAGAGAGAGAGACAGACAGACAGAGTGAGGGTGTGAGAGAGGGAAAGAGGGAGAGAGAGAGACAGACAGAGTGAGGGTGTGAGTGAGAGATAGAGAGAGAGAGATAGACAGAGTGAGGGTGTGAGTGAGAGAGAGAGAGACAGACAGACAGAGTGAGGGTGTGAGCGAGAGAGACAGACAGAGTGAGGGTGAGAGAGATAGAGAGACAGACAGACAGAGTGAGGGTGAGAGAGAGAGAGAGACAGACAGACAGAGTGAGGTTGTGAGTGAGAGAGAGAGAGAGAGAGAGAAAGACAGAAAGAGTGAGGGTGAGAGATAGAGAGAGACAGACAGAGTGAGGGTGTGAGAGAGAGAGAGAGAGATGGTGTGTGAGAGAGAGACAGACAGACAGACAGACATTGTGAGGGTGTGAGAGAGAGAGACACACACAGACAGACAGAGTGAGGGAGTGTGAGAGGGAGAGAGATAGACAGACAGAGTGAGGGTGTGTGAGAGAGAGAAACACACAGACAGACAGAGTGAGGGTGTGTGAGAGGGAGAGAGATAGACAGACAGAGTGAGGGTGTCAGAGAGAGAGAGAGAAAGACAGAGTGAGGGTGTGTGTGAGAGAGAGAGAGACAGAGTGAGGGTGTGAGAGAGAGAGAGAGAAAGACAGAGTGAGGGTGTGTGAGAGAGAGAGAGAGTTAGAGAGACAGAGTGAGGGTGTGAGAGAGAGAGACAGACAGACAGAGTGAGGGTGAGAGAGAGAGAGAGAGAGACAGACAGACAGACAGAGTGAGGGTGTGAGAAAGAGAGACAGACACAGACAGAGTGAGGGAGAGAGAGAGACACACACAGAGAGAGTGAGGGTGTGAAAGTGAGAAGGAGAGAGATAGGTAGACAGACAGACAGAGTGAGGGTGTGAGAGAGAGAGAGACAGACAGAGTGAGGGTGTGTGTGAGAGAGATGGAGAGAGAGACAGACAGACAGAATGAGGGTGTGTGAGAGAGAGAGACAGACAGACAGAGTGAGGGTGTGAGAGAGGGAAAGAGGGAGAGAGAGAGACAGACAGAGTGAGGGTGTGAGTGAGAGATAGAGAGAGAGAGACAGACAGACAGAGTGAGGGTGTCAGAGAGAGGGACAGACAGACAGAGTGAGGGTGTGAGAGAGGGCCAGACAGAGAGACAGAGTGAAGGTGTGAGTGAGAGAGAGAGAGACAGGCAGACAGAGAGAGTGAGGGTGTGAGAGAGAGGGACATAGTGAGGGTGAGAGAGCGAGAGAGAGAGAGAGAGACAGAGTGAGGGTGTGAGAGAGAGAGAGAGAGAGAGAGAGAGGGACAGAGTGAGGGTGAGAGATAGAGAGAGACAGAAAGAGTGAGGGTGTGAGAGTGCGATAGAGAGATGGTGTGAGAGAGATAGAGCGAGAGAGATGGTGTGAGAGAGAGAGAGAGAGAGAGACAAACAACCAGACAGAGTGAGGGTGTGAGAGAGAGAGAGAGAGACAGAGTGAGGGTGTGTGAGAGAGAGACACACACAGACAGACAAAGTGAGGGTGTGAGAGAGAGAGAGAGAGAGAAAGACAGAGTGAGGGTGTGTGTTTGAGAGAGAGAGAGACAGACAGACAGAGGGAGGGTGTGAGAGAGAGAGACAGACAGACAGAGTGAGGGTGAGAGAGAGATAGAGACAGACAGACAGAGTGAGGGTGTGAGAGAGAGAGACAGAAACAGACAGAGTGAGGGAGAGAGAGAGAGACAGGCAGAGAGAGTGAGGGTGTGAAAGTGAGAGGGAGAGAGAGAGAGAGACAGACAGACAGAGTGAGGGTGTGAGAGAGAGAGAGACAGACACAGACAGAGTGAGGCAGGGAGAGAGAGAGAGACAGAGTGAGGGTGTGAAAGTGAGAGGGAGAGAGAGAGAGACAGACAGACAGAGTGAGGGTGTGAGAGAGAGAGAGAGAGAGTAAGGGTGTGAGAGAGGGATAGACAGACAGAGTGAGTGTGTGAGAGAGAGAGAGACAGACAGACAGACAGAGTGAGGGTGTGAGAGAGAGAGAGACAGACAGAGAGTGAGGGTGTGAGAGAGAGACAGACAGACAGACAGAATGAGGCTGTGTGAGAGAGACAGACAGAGTGAGGGTGTGAGTGAGAGATAGAGAGAGAGAGATAGACAGACAGAGTGAGGGTGTCAGAGAGAGAGACAGACAGAGTGAGGGTGTGAGAGAGAGAGAGAGAGAGACAGAGAAATACAGACAGAGTGAGGGTGTAAGCTAGAGAGAGAGAGAGCAAGAGAGAGACAAACAGAGTGAAGGTGTGAGAGAGAGAGACAGACAGACAGAGTGAGGGTGTGAGAGAGAGAGAGACAGAATGACAGAGTGAGGGTGTGAGAGAGAGAGAGAGACAGACAGAGTGAGGGTGTGTGTGAGAGAGATGGAGAGAGAGACAGACAGACAGAATGAGGGTGTGTGAGAGAGAGAGACAGACAGACAGAGTGAGGGTGTGAGAGAGGGAAAGAGGGAGAGAGAGAGACAGACAGAGTGAGGGTGTGAGTGAGAGATAGAGAGAGAGAGATAGACAGAGTGAGGGTGTGAGTGAGAGAGAGAGAGACAGACAGACAGAGTGAGGGTGTGAGCGAGAGAGACAGACAGAGTGAGGGTGAGAGAGATAGAGAGACAGACAGACAGAGTGAGGGTGAGAGAGAGAGAGAGACAGACAGACAGAGTGAGGTTGTGAGTGAGAGAGAGAGAGAGAGAGACAGACAGAGTGAGGGTGTGAGTAAGAGAGAGAGAGAGAGAGAGAGAAAGACAGAAAGAGTGAGGGTGAGAGATAGAGAGAGACAGACAGAGTGAGGGTGTGAGAGAGAGAGAGAGAGATGGTGTGAGAGAGAGAGACAGACACAGACAGAGTGAGGGAGAGAGAGAGAGACAGGCAGAGAGAGTGAGGGTGTGAAAGTGAGAGGGAGAGAGAGAGAGAGACAGACAGACAGAGTGAGGGTGTGAGAGAGAGAGAGAGACAGACAGAGTGAGGGTGTGTGTGAGAGAGATGGAGAGAGAGACAGACAGACAGAATGAGGGTGTGTGAGAGAGAGAGACAGAGAGACAGACAGAGTGAGGGTGTGAGTGAGAGATAGAGAGTGAGAGATAGACAGACAGAGTGAGGGTGTCAGAGAGAGGGACAGACAGACAGAGTGAGGGTGTGAGAGAGGGCCAGACAGAGAGACAGAGTGAAGGTGTGAGTGAGAGAGAAAGAGAGACAGGCAGACAGAGAGAGTGAGGGTGTGAGAGAGAGAGAGACAGACAGAAAGACAGAGTGAGGGTGTGAGAGAGAGAGAGAGAGAGAGAGACAGAGTGAGGGTGAGAGAGAGGGAGACAGACAGACAGAGTGTGGTTGTGAGTGAGAGAGAGAGCGAGAGAGAGACAGACAGAGTGAGGGTGAGAGATAGAGAGAGACAGACAGAGTGAGGGTGTGTGTGAGAGAGAGAGAGAGAGTTGGTGTAAGAGAGATAGAGAGAGAGAGAGAGATGGTGTGTGAGAGAGAGAGAGAGAGACAGACAGACAGAGTGAGGGTGTGAGAGAGAGAGACACACACAGACAGACAGAGTGAGGGTGTGTGAGAGGGAGAGAGATAGACAGACAGAGTGAGGGTGTCAGAGAGAGAGAGAGAGAAAGACAGAGTGAGGGTGTGTGTGTGAGAGAGAGAGAGACAGAGACAGAGTGAGGGTGTGAGAGAGAGAGACAGACAGACAGAGTGAGGGTGAGAGAGAGAGAGACAGACAGACAGACAGAGTGAGGGTGTGAGAGAGAGAGACAGACACAGACAGAGTGAGGGAGAGAGTGAGAGAGACAGGCAGAGAGAGTGAGGGTGTGAAAGTAAGAGGGAGAGAGATAGAGAGACAGACAGACAGAGTGAGGGTGTGAGAGAGAGAGAGAGAGAGAGAGACAGACAGACAGAGTGTTCGTGTGTGTGAGAGAGATGGAGAGAGAGACAGACAGACAGAATGAGGGTGTGTGAGAGAGAGAGACAGACAGACAGAGTGAGGGTGTGAGAGAGGGAAAGAGGGAGAGAGACAGACAGACAGAGTGAGGGTGTGAGTGAGAGATAGAGAGAGAGAGATAGACAGACAGAGTGAGGGTGTCAGAGAGAGGGACAGACAGACAGAGTGAGGGCGTGAGAGAGGGCCAGACAGAGAGACAGAGTGAAGGTGTGAGTGAGAGAGAAAGAGAGACAGGCAGACAGAGAGAGTGAGGGTGTGAGAGGGAGACAGAGAGTCAGAGTGAGGGTGTGAGAGAGAGAGGGACAGAGTGAGGGTGAGAGAGCGAGAGAGAGAGAGAGAGAGAGACAGAGTGAGGGTGTGAAAGAGAGAGAGAGAGAGAGAGAGGGACAGAGTGAGGGTGAGAGAGTGCGAGAGAGAGATGGTGTGAGAGAGATAGAGAGAGAGAGATGGTGTGAGAGAGAGAGAGAGAGAGAGAGAGAGACAAACAACCGGGCAGAGTGAGGGTGTGAGAGAGACACAGAGAGACAGAGTGAGGGTGTGTGAGAGAGAGTCACACACAGACAGACAGAGTGAGGGTGTGAGAGAGATAGAGAGAGAAAGAGAGTAAGGGTGTGAGAGAGGGACAGACAGACAGAGTGAGGGTGTGAGAGAGAGACAGACAGACAGACAGAGAGAGGGTATGAGAGAGAGAGAGACAGACAGACAGAGTGAGGGTGTGAGAGAGAGAATGAGGGAGAGAGAGAGACAGACAGAGTGAGGGTGTGAGTGAGAGATAGAGAGAGAGAGAGAGACAGACAGAGTGAGGTTGTGTGTGGCAGAGATGGAGAGAGAGACAGACAGACAGAATGAGGGTGTGTGAGAGAGAGAGACAGACAGACAGAGTGAGGGTGTGAGAGAGAGAACGAGGGAGAGAGAGAGACAGACAGAGTGAGGGTGTGAGTGAGAGATAGAGAGAGAGAGATAGACAGACAGAGTGAGGGTGTCAGAGAGAGAGAGAGACAGACAGAGTGAGGGTGTGAGAGAGAGAGACAGACAGAGTGAGGGTGTTAGTGAGGGTGAGAGAGAGAGAGAATGAGAGACAGAGTGAGGGTGAGAGAGAGACAGACAGAGTGAGGGTGTGTGTGAGAGAGAGAGAGAGAGAGAGATGGTGTGAGAGATATAGAGAGAGAAAGAGAGATGGTGTGTGAGAGAGAGACAGACAGACAGACAGACAGAGTGGGGGTGTATGAGAGAGAGAGAGAGGCAGAGTGAGGGTGTGAGAGAGAGAGACACACACAGACAGACAGAGTGAGGGTGTGTGAGAGGGAGAGAGATAGACAGACAGAGTGAGGGTGTCAGAGAGAGAGAGAGAAAGACAGAGTGAGGGTGTGTGTGAGAGAGAGAGAGAGAGAGAGACAGACAGAAAGAGTGAGGGTGTGAGAGTGCGAGAGAGAGATGGTGTGAGAGAGATATAGAGAGAGAGATGGTGTGAGAGAGAGATAGAGAGAGACAAACAACCAGACAGAGTGAGGGTGTGAGAGAGAGAGAGAGAGAGACAGAGTGAGGGTGTGTGAGACAGAGACACACACAGACAGACAGAGTGAGGGTGTGAGAGAGAGAGAGAGAGAGAAAGACAGAGTGAGGGTGTGTGTGTGAGAGAGAGAGAGAGACAGACAGACAGAGTGAGGGTGTGAGAGAGAGAGACAGACAGACAGAGTGAGGGTGAGAGAGAGAGACAGAATGACAGAGTGAGGGTGTGAGAGAGAGAGAGAGACAGACAGAGTGAGGGTGTGTGTGAGAGAGATGGAGAGAGAGACAGACAGACAGAATGAGGGTGTGTGAGAGAGAGAGACAGACAGACAGAGTGAGGGTGTGAGAGAGGGAAAGAGGGAGAGAGAGAGACAGACAGAGTGAGGGTGTGAGTGAGAGATAGAGAGAGAGAGATAGACAGAGTGAGGGTGTGAGTGAGAGAGAGAGAGAGACAGACAGACAGAGTGAGGGTGTGAGCGAGAGAGACAGACAGAGTGAGGGTGAGAGAGATAGAGAGACAGACAGACAGAGTGAGGGTGAGAGAGAGAGAGAGACAGACAGACAGAGTGAGGTTGTGAGTGAGAGAGAGAGAGAGAGAGACAGACAGAGTGAGGGTGTGAGTAAGAGAGAGAGAGAGAGAGAAAGACAGAAAGAGTGAGGGTGAGAGATAGAGAGAGACAGACAGAGTGAGGGTGTGAGAGAGAGAGAGAGAGATGGTGTGAGAGAGAGAGACAGACACAGACAGAGTGAGGGAGAGAGAGAGAGACAGGCAGAGAGAGTGAGGGTGTGAAAGTGAGAGGGAGAGAGAGAGAGACAGACAGACAGAGTGAGGGTGTGAGAGAGAGAGAGAGACAGACAGAGTGAGGGTGTGTGTGAGAGAGATGGAGAGAGAGACAGACAGACAGAATGAGGGTGTGTGAGAGAGAGAGACAGAGAGACAGACAGAGTGAGGGTGTGAGTGAGAGATAGAGAGTGAGAGATAGACAGACAGAGTGAGGGTGTCAGAGAGGGACAGACAGACAGAGTGAGGGTGTGAGAGAGGGCCAGACAGAGAGACAGAGTGAAGGTGTGAGTGAGAGAGAAAGAGAGACAGGCAGACAGAGAGAGTGAGGGTGTGAGAGAGAGACAGACAGAAAGACAGAGTGAGGGTGTGAGAGAGAGAGAGAGAGAGAGAGACAGAGTGAGGGTGAGAGAGAGAGAGACAGACAGACAGAGTGTGGTTGTGAGTGAGAGAGAGAGCGAGAGAGAGACAGACAGAGTGAGGGTGAGAGATAGAGAGAGACAGACAGAGTGAGGGTGTGTGAGAGAGAGAGAGAGAGAGTTGGTGTGAGAGAGATAGAGAGAGAGAGAGAGATGGTGTGTGAGAGAGAGAGAGAGAGACAGACAGACAGAGTGAGGGTGTGAGAGAGAGAGACACACACAGACAGACAGAGTGAGGGTGTGTGAGAGGGAGAGAGATAGACAGACAGAGTGAGGGTGTCAGAGAGAGAGAGAGAAAGACAGAGTGAGGGTGTGTGTGTGAGAGAGAGAGAGACAGAGACAGAGTGAGGGTGTGAGAGAGAGAGACAGACAGACAGAGTGAGGGTGAGAGAGAGAGAGACAGACAGACAGACAGAGTGAGGGTGTGAGAGAGAGAGACAGACACAGACAGAGTGAGGGAGAGAGAGAGAGAGACAGGCAGAGAGAGTGAGGGTGTGAAAGTGAGAGGGAGAGAGATAGAGAGACAGACAGACAGAGTGAGGGTGTGAGAGAGAGAGAGAGAGAGACAGACAGAGTGTTCGTGTGTGTGAGAGAGATGGAGAGAGAGACAGACAGACAGGATGAGGGTGTGTGAGAGAGAGAGACAGACAGACAGACTGAGGGTGTGAGAGAGGGAAAGAGGGAGAGAGAGAGACAGACAGAGTGAGGGTGTGAGTGAGAGATAGAGAGAGAGAGACAGGCAGAGAGAGTGAGGGTGTGAAAGTGAGAGGGAGAGAGAGAGAGAGACAGACAGACAGAGTGAGGGTGTGAGAGAGAGAGAGAGAGACAGACAGAGTGAGGGTGTGTGTGAGAGAGATGGAGAGAGAGACAGACAGACAGAATGAGGGTGTGTGTGAGAGAGAGACAGAGAGACAGACAGAGTGAGGGTGTGAGTGAGAGATAGAGAGTGAGAGATAGACAGACAGAGTGAGGGTGTCAGAGAGAGGGACAGACAGACAGAGTGAGGGTGTGAGAGAGGGCCAGACAGAGAGACAGAGTGAAGGTGTGAGTGAGAGAGAAAGAGAGACAGGCAGACAGAGAGCGTGAGGGTGTGAGAGAGAGAGAGACAGACAGAAAGACAGAGTGAGGGTGTGAGAGAGAGAGAGAGAGAGAGAGACAGAGTGAGGGTGAGAGAGAGAGAGACAGACAGACAGAGTGTGGTTGTGAGTGAGAGAGAGAGCGAGAGAGAGACAGACAGAGTGAGGGTGAGAGATAGAGAGAGACAGACAGAGTGAGGGTGTGTGAGAGAGAGAGAGAGAGAGTTGGTGTGAGAGAGATAGAGAGAGAGAGAGAGATGGTGTGTGAGAGAGAGAGAGAGAGAGAGACAGACAGAGTGAGGGTGTGAGAGAGAGAGACACACACAGACAGACAGAGTGAGGGTGTGTGAGAGGGAGAGAGATAGACAGACAGAGTGAGGGTGTCAGAGAGAGAGAGAGAAAGACAGAGTGAGGGTGTGTGTGTGAGAGAGAGAGAGACAGAGACAGAGTGAGGGTGTGAGAGAGAGAGACAGACAGACAGAGTGAGGGTGAGAGAGAGAGAGACAGACAGACAGACAGAGTGAGGGTGTGAGAGAGAGAGACAGACACAGACAGAGTGAGGGAGAGAGAGAGAGAGACAGGCAGAGAGAGTGAGGGTGTGAATGTGAGAGGGAGAGAGATAGAGAGACAGACAGACAGAGTGAGGGTGTGAGAGAGAGAGAGAGAGAGAGAGACAGAGTGTTCGTGTGTGTGAGAGAGATGGAGAGAGAGACAGACAGACAGAATGAGGGTGTGTGAGAGAGAGAGACAGACAGACAGAGTGAGGGTGTGAGAGAGGGAAAGAGGGAGAGAGAGAGACAGACAGAGTGAGGGTGTGAGTGAGAGATAGAGAGAGAGAGATAGACAGACAGAGTGAGGGTGTCAGAGAGAGGGACAGACAGACAGAGTGAGGGCGTGAGAGAGGGCCAGACAGAGAGACAGAGTGAAGGTGTGAGTGAGAGAGAAAGAGAGACAGGCAGACAGAGAGAGTGATGGTGTGAGAGAGAGACAGAGAGTCAGAGTGAGGGTGTGAGAGAGAGAGGGACAGCGTGAGGGTGAGAGAGCGAGAGAGAGAGAGAGAGAGACAGAGTGAGGGTGTGAAAGAGACAGAGAGAGACAGAGTGAGGGTGTGTGACAGAGAGACACACACAGACAGACAGAGTGAGGGTGTGAGAGAGAGACAGACAGACAGACAGACAGACAGAGAGAGGGTATGAGAGAGAGAGAGACAGACAGACAGACAGAGTGAGGGTGTGAGAGAGAGAATGAGGGAGAGAGAGAGACAGACAGAGTGAGGGTGTGAGTGAGAGAGAGAGAGAGAGAGAGAGACAGACAGAGTGAGGTTGTGTGTGGCAGAGATGGAGAGAGAGACAGACAGACAGAATGAGGGTGTGTGAGAGAGAGAGACAGACAGACAGAGTGAGGGTGTGAGAGAGAGAACGAGGGAGAGAGAGAGACAGACAGAGTGAGGGTGTGAGTGAGAGATAGAGAGAGAGAGATAGACAGACAGAGTGAGGGTGTCAGAGAGAGAGAGAGACAGACAGAGTGAGGGTGTGAGAGAGAGAGACAGACAGAGTGAGGGTGTTAGTGAGGGTGAGAGAGAGAGAGAATGAGAGACAGAGTGAGGGTGAGAGAGAGACAGACAGAGTGAGGGTGTGTGTGAGAGAGAGAGAGAGAGAGAGATGGTGTGAGAGATATAGAGAGAGAAAGAGAGATGGTGTGTGAGAGAGAGAGAGACAGACAGACAGACAGAGTGGGGGTGTATGAGAGAGAGAGAGGCAGAGTGAGGGTGTGAGAGAGAGAGACACACACAGACAGACAGAGTGAGGGTGTGTGAGAGGGAGAGAGATAGACAGACAGAGTGAGGGTGTCAGAGAGAGAGAGAGAAAGACAGAGTGAGGGTGTGTGTGAGAGAGAGAGAGAGAGAGAGAGACAGACAGACAGAGTGAGGGTGTGAGAGTGCGAGAGAGAGATGGTGTGAGAGAGATATAGAGAGAGAGATGGTGTGAGAGAGAGATAGAGAGAGACAAACAACCAGACAGAGTGAGGGTGTGAGAGAGAGAGAGAGAGAGACAGAGTGAGGGTGTGTGAGACAGAGACACACACAGACAGACAGAGTGAGGGTGTGAGAGAGAGAGAGAGAGAGAAAGACAGAGTGAGGGTGTGTGTGTGAGAGAGAGAGAGACAGACAGACAGAGTGAGGGTGTGAGAGAGAGAGACAGACAGACAGAGTGAGGGTGAGAGAGAGAGACAGACAGACAGACAGAGTGAGGCAGGGAGAGAGAGAGAGACAGAGTGAGGGTGTGAAAGTGAGAGGGAGAGAGAGAGAGACAGACAGACAGAGAGAGTGAGGGTGTGAGAGAGAGACAGACAGAAAGACAGAGTGAGGGTGTGAGAGAGAGAGAGAGAGAGAGAGAGACAGAGTGAGGGTGAGAGAGAGAGAGACAGACAGACAGAGTGTGGTTGTGAGTGAGAGAGAGAGCGAGAGAGAGACAGACAGAGTGAGGGTGAGAGATAGAGAGAGACAGACAGAGTGAGGGTGTGTGAGAGAGAGAGAGAGAGAGTTGGTGTGATAGAGATAGAGAGAGAGAGAGAGATGGTGTGTGAGAGAGAGAGAGAGAGACAGACAGACAGAGTGAGGGTGTGAGAGAGAGAGACACACACAGACAGACAGAGTGAGGGTGTGTGAGAGGGAGAGAGATAGACAGACAGAGTGAGGGTGTCAGAGAGAGAGAGAGAAAGACAGAGTGAGGGTGTGTGTGTGAGAGAGAGAGAGACAGAGACAGAGTGAGGGTGTGAGAGAGAGAGACAGACAGACAGAGTGAGGGTGAGAGAGAGAGAGACAGACAGACAGACAGAGTGAGGGTGTGAGAGAGAGAGACAGACACAGACAGAGTGAGGGAGAGAGAGAGAGAGACAGGCAGAGAGAGTGAGGGTGTGAAAGTGAGAGGGAGAGAGATAGAGAGACAGACAGACAGAGTGAGGGTGTGAGAGAGAGAGAGAGAGAGACAGACAGAGTGTTCGTGTGTGTGAGAGAGATGGAGAGAGAGACAGACAGACAGGATGAGGGTGTGTGAGAGAGAGAGACAGACAGACAGAGTGAGGGTGTGAGAGAGGGAAAGAGGGAGAGAGAGAGACAGACAGAGTGAGGGTGTGAGTGAGAGATAGAGAGAGAGAGACAGGCAGAGAGAGTGAGGGTGTGAAAGTGAGAGGGAGAGAGAGAGAGAGACAGACAGACAGAGTGAGGGTGTGAGAGAGCGAGAGAGAGACAGACAGAGTGAGGGTGTGTGTGAGAGAGATGGAGAGAGAGACAGACAGACAGAATGAGGGTGTGTGTGAGAGAGAGACAGAGAGACAGACAGAGTGAGGGTGTGAGTGAGAGATAGAGAGTGAGAGATAGACAGACAGAGTGAGGGTGTCAGAGAGAGGGACAGACAGACAGAGTGAGGGTGTGAGAGAGGGCCAGACAGAGAGACAGAGTGAAGGTGTGAGTGAGAGAGAAAGAGAGACAGGCAGACAGAGAGCGTGAGGGTGTGAGAGAGAGAGAGAGAGAGAGAGACAGAGTGAGGGTGAGAGAGAGAGAGACAGACAGACAGAGTGTGGTTGTGAGTGAGAGAGAGAGCGAGAGAGAGACAGACAGAGTGAGGGTGAGAGATAGAGAGAGACAGACAGAGTGAGGGTGTGTGAGAGAGAGAGAGAGAGAGTTGGTGTGATAGAGATAGAGAGAGAGAGAGAGATGGTGTGTGAGAGAGAGAGAGACAGACAGACAGACAGAGTGAGGGTGTGAGAGAGAGAGACACACACAGACAGACAGAGTGAGGGTGTGTGAGAGGGAGAGAGATAGACAGACAGAGTGAGGGTGTCAGAGAGAGAGAGAGAAAGACAGAGTGAGGGTGTGTGTGTGAGAGAGAGAGAGACAGAGACAGAGTGAGGGTGTGAGAGAGAGAGACAGACAGACAGAGTGAGGGTGAGAGAGAGAGAGACAGACAGACAGACAGAGTGAGGGTGTGAGAGAGAGAGACAGACACAGACAGAGTGAGGGAGAGAGAGAGAGAGACAGGCAGAGAGAGTGAGGGTGTGAAAGTGAGAGGGAGAGAGATAGAGAGACAGACAGACAGAGTGAGGGTGTGAGAGAGAGAGAGAGAGAGACAGACAGAGTGTTCGTGTGTGTGAGAGAGATGGAGAGAGAGACAGACAGACAGGATGAGGGTGTGTGAGAGAGAGAGACAGACAGACAGAGTGAGGGTGTGAGAGAGGGAAAGAGGGAGAGAGAGAGACAGACAGAGTGAGGGTGTGAGTGAGAGATAGAGAGAGAGAGACAGGCAGAGAGAGTGAGGGTGTGAAAGTGAGAGGAGAGAGAGAGAGAGACAGACAGACAGAGTGAGGGTGTGAGAGAGCGAGAGAGAGACAGACAGAGTGAGGGTGTGTGTGAGAGAGATGGAGAGAGAGACAGACAGACAGAATGAGGGTGTGTGTGAGAGAGAGACAGAGAGACAGACAGAGTGAGGTGTGAGTGAGAGATAGAGAGTGAGAGATAGACAGACAGAGTGAGGGTGTCAGAGAGAGGGACAGACAGACAGAGTGAGGGTGTGAGAGAGGGCCAGACAGAGAGACAGAGTGAAGGTGTGAGTGAGAGAGAAAGAGAGACAGGCAGACAGAGAGCGTGAGGGTGTGAGAGAGAGAGACAGACAGAAAGACAGAGTGAGGTGTGAGAGAGAGAGAGAGAGAGACAGAGTGAGGGTGAGAGAGAGAGAGACAGACAGACAGAGTGTGGTTGTGAGTGAGAGAGAGAGCGAGAGAGAGACAGACAGAGTGAGGGTGAGAGATAGAGAGAGACAGACAGAGTGAGGGTGTGTGAGAGAGAGAGAGAGAGAGTTGGTGTGAGAGAGATAGAGAGAGAGAGAGAGATGGTGTGTGAGAGAGAGAGAGAGAGACAGACAGACAGAGTGAGGGTGTGAGAGAGAGAGACACACACAGACAGACAGAGTGAGGGTGTGTGAGAGGGAGAGAGATAGACAGACAGAGTGAGGGTGTCAGAGAGAGAGAGAGAAAGACAGAGTGAGGGTGTGTGTGTGAGAGAGAGAGAGACAGAGACAGAGTGAGGGTGTGAGAGAGAGAGACAGACAGACAGAGTGAGGGTGAGAGAAGAGAGAGACAGACAGACAGACAGAGTGAGGGTGTGAGAGAGAGAGACAGACACAGACAGAGTGAGGGAGAGAGAGAGAGAGACAGGCAGAGAGAGTGAGGGTGTGAATGTGAGAGGGAGAGAGATAGAGAGACAGACAGACAGAGTGAGGGTGTGAGAGAGAGAGAGAGAGAGAGAGACAGAGTGTTCGTGTGTGTGAGAGAGATGGAGAGAGAGACAGACAGACAGAATGAGGTGTGTGAGAGAGAGAGACAGACCGACAGAGTGAGGGTGTGAGAGAGGGAAAGAGGGAGAGAGAGAGACAGACAGAGTGAGGGTGTGAGTGAGAGATAGAGAGAGAGAGATAGACAGACAGAGTGAGGGTGTCAGAGAGAGGGACAGACAGACAGAGTGAGGGCGTGAGAGAGGGCCAGACAGAGAGACAGAGTGAAGGTGTGAGTGAGAGAGAAAGAGAGACAGGCAGACAGAGAGAGTGATGGTGTGAGAGAGAGACAGAGAGTCAGAGTGAGGGTGTGAGAGAGAGAGGGACAGGCTGAGGGTGAGAGAGCGAGAGAGAGAGAGAGAGAGACAGAGTGAGGGTGTGAAAGAGACAGAGAGAGACAGAGTGAGGGTGTGTGACAGAGAGACACACACAGACAGACAGAGTGAGGATGTGAGAGAGAGACAGACAGACAGACAGACAGACAGAGAGAGGGTATGAGAGAGAGAGAGACAGACAGACAGACAGAGTGAGGGTGTGAGAGAGAGAATGAGGGAGAGAGAGAGACAGACAGAGTGAGGGTGTGAGTGAGAGAGAGAGAGAGAGAGAGACAGACAGAGTGAGGTTGTGTGTGCAGAGATGGAGAGAGAGACAGACAGACAGAATGAGGGTGTGGAGAGAGAGAGACAGACAGACAGAGTGAGGGTGTGAGAGAGAGAACGAGGGAGAGAGAGAGACAGACAGAGTGAGGGTGTGAGTGAGAGATAGAGAGAGAGAGATAGACAGACAGAGTGAGGGTGTCAGAGAGAGAGAGAGACAGACAGAGTGAGGGTGTGAGAGAGAGAGACAGACAGAGTGAGGGTGTTAGTGAGGGTGAGAGAGAGAGAGAATGAGAGACAGAGTGAGGGTGAGAGAGAGACAGACAGAGTGAGGGTGTGTGTGAGAGAGAGAGAGAGAGAGAGATGGTGTGAGAGATATAGAGAGAGAAAGAGAGATGGTGTGTGAGAGAGAGAGAGACAGACAGACAGACAGAGTGGGGGTGTATGAGAGAGAGAGAGGCAGAGTGAGGGTTGAGAGAGAGAGACACACACAGACAGACAGAGTGAGGGTGTGTGAGAGGGAGAGAGATAGACAGACAGAGTGAGGGTGTCAGAGAGAGAGAGAGAAAGACAGAGTGAGGGTGTGTGTGAGAGAGAGAGAGAGAGAGAGAGAGACAGACAGACAGAGTGAGGGTGTGAGAGTGCGAGAGAGAGATGGTGTGAGAGAGATATAGAGAGAGAGATGGTGTGAGAGAGAGATAGAGAGAGACAAACAACCAGACAGAGTGAGGGGTGTGAGAGAGAGAGAGAGAGAGACAGAGTGAGGGTGTGTGAGACAGAGACACACACAGACAGACAGAGTGAGGGTGTGAGAGAGAGAGAGAGAGAGAAAGACAGAGTGAGGGTGTGTGTGTGAGAGAGAGAGAGACAGACAGACAGAGTGAGGGTGTGAGAGAGAGAGACAGACAGACAGAGTGAGGGTGAGAGAGAGAGACAGACAGACAGACAGAGTGAGGCAGGGAGAGAGAGAGAGACAGAGTGAGGGTGTGAAAGTGAGAGGGAGAGAGAGAGAGACAGACAGACAGAGAGAGTGAGGGTGTGAGAGAGAGACAGACAGAAAGACAGAGTGAGGGTGTGAGAGAGAGAGAGAGAGAGAGAGACAGAGTGAGGGTGAGAGAGAGAGAGACAGACAGACAGAGTGTGGTTGTGAGTGAGAGAGAGAGCGAGAGAGAGACAGACAGAGTGAGGGTGAGAGATAGAGAGAGACAGACAGAGTGAGGGTGTGTGAGAGGAGAGAGAGAGAGTTGGTGTGATAGAGATAGAGAGAGAGAGAGAGATGGTGTGTGAGAGAGAGAGAGAGAGACAGACAGACAGAGTGAGGGTGTGAGAGAGAGAGACACACACAGACAGACAGAGTGAGGGTGTGTGAGAGGGAGAGAGATAGACAGACAGAGTGAGGGTGTCAGAGAGAGAGAGAGAAAGACAGAGTGAGGGTGTGTGTGTGAGAGAGAGAGAGACAGAGACAGAGTGAGGGTGTGAGAGAGAGAGACAGACAGACAGAGTGAGGGTGAGAGAGAGAGAGACAGACAGACAGACAGAGTGAGGGTGTGAGAGAGAGAGACAGACACAGACAGAGTGAGGGAGAGAGAGAGAGAGACAGGCAGAGAGAGTGAGGGTGTGAAAGTGAGAGGGAGAGAGATAGAGAGACAGACAGACAGAGTGAGGGTGTGAGAGAGAGAGAGAGAGAGACAGACAGAGTGTTCGTGTGTTGTGAGAGAGATGGGAGAGAGAGACAGACAGACAGGATGAGGGTGTGTGAGAGAGAGAGACAGACAGACAGAGTGAGGGTGTGAGAGAGAGACAGACAGAGTGAGGGTGTGAGTGAGAGATAGAGAGAGAGAGACAGGCAGAGAGAGTGAGGGTGTGAAAGTGAGAGGGAGAGAGAGAGAGAGACAGACAGACAGGAGTGAGGGTGTGAGAGAGCGAGAGAGAGACAGACAGAGTGAGGGTGTGTGTGAGAGAGATGGAGAGAGAGACAGACAGACAGAATGAGGGTGTGTGTGAGAGAGAGACAGAGAGACAGACAGAGTGAGGGTGTGAGTGAGAGATAGAGAGTGAGAGATAGACAGACAGAGTGAGGGTGTCAGAGAGAGGGACAGACAGACAGAGTGAGGGTGTGAGAGAGGGCCAGACAGAGAGACAGAGTGAAGGTGTGAGTGAGAGAGAAAGAGAGACAGGCAGACAGAGAGCGTGAGGGTGTGAGAGAGAGAGAGAGAGACAGAAAGACAGAGTGAGGGTGTGAGAGAGAGAGAGAGAGAGACAGAGTGAGGGTGAGAGAGAGAGAGACAGACAGACAGAGTGTGGTTGTTGAGTGAGAGAGAGAGCGAGAGAGAGACAGACAGAGTGAGGGTGAGAGATAGAGAGAGACAGACAGAGTGAGGGTGTGTGAGAGAAGAGAGAGAGAGAGTTGGTGTGAGAGAGATAGAGAGAGAGAGAGAGATGGTGTGTGAGAGAGAGAGAGAGAGACAGACAGACAGAGTGAGGGTGTGAGAGAGAGAGACACACACAGACAGACAGAGTGAGGGTGTGTGAGAGGGAGAGAGATAGACAGACAGGGTGAGGGTGTCAGAGAGAGAGAGAAAGACAGAGTGAGGGTGTGTGTGTGAGAGAGAGAGAGACAGAGACAGAGTGAGGGTGTGAGAGAGAGAGACAGACAGACAGAGTGAGGGTGAGAGAGAGAGAGACAGACAGACAGACAGAGTGAGGGTGTGAGAGAGAGAGACAGACACAGACAGAGTGAGGGAGAGAGAGAGAGAGACAGGCAGAGAGAGTGAGGGTGTGAATGTGAGAGGGAGAGAGATAGAGAGACAGACAGACAGAGTGAGGGTGTGAGAGAGAGAGAGAGAGAGAGAGACAGAGTGTTCGTGTGTGTGAGAGAGATGGAGAGAGAGACAGACAGACAGAATGAGGGTGTGTGAGAGAGAGAGACAGACAGACAGAGTGAGGGTGTGAGAGAGGGAAAGAGGAGAGAGAGAGACAGACAGAGTGAGGGTGTGAGTGAGAGATAGAGAGAGAGAGATAGACAGACAGAGTGAGGGTGTCAGAGAGAGGGACAGACAGACAGAGTGAGGGCGTGAGAGAGGGCCAGACAGAGAGACAGAGTGAAGGTGTGAGTGAGAGAGAAAGAGAGACAGGCAGACAGAGAGAGTGATGGTGTGAGAGAGAGACAGAGAGTCAGAGTGAGGGTGTGAGAGAGAGAGGGACAGCGTGGAGGGTGAGAGAGCGAGAGAGAGAGAGAGAGACAGAGTGAGGGTGTGAAAGAGACAGAGAGAGACAGAGTGAGGGTGTGTGACAGAGAGACACACACAGACAGACAGAGTGAGGGTGTGAGAGAGAGACAGACAGACAGACAGACAGACAGAGAGAGGGTATGAGAGAGAGAGAGACAGACAGACAGACAGAGTGAGGGTGTGAGAGAGAGAATGAGGGAGAGAGAGAGACAGACAGAGTGAGGGTGTGAGTGAGAGAGAGAGAGAGAGAGAGAGACAGACAGAGTGAGGTTGTGTGTGGCAGAGATGGAGAGAGAGACAGACAGACAGAATGAGGGTGTGTGAGAGAGAGAGACAGACAGACAGAGTGAGGGTGTGAGAGAGAGAACGAGGGAGAGAGAGAGACAGACAGAGTGAGGGTGTGAGTGAGAGATAGAGAGAGAGAGATAGACAGACAGAGTGAGGGTGTCAGAGAGAGAGAGAGACAGACAGAGTGAGGGTGTGAGAGAGAGAGACAGACAGAGTGAGGGTGTTAGTGAGGGTGAGAGAGAGAGAGAATGAGAGACAGAGTGAGGGTGAGAGAGAGACAGACAGAGTGAGGGTGTGTGTGAGAGAGAGAGAGAGAGAGAGATGGTGTGAGAGATATAGAGAGAGAAAGAGAGATGTGGTGTGAGAGAGAGAGAGACAGACAGACAGACAGAGTGGGGGTGTATGAGAGAGAGAGAGAGGCAGAGTGAGGGTGTGAGAGAGAGAGACACACACAGACAGACAGAGTGAGGGTGTGTGAGAGGGAGAGAGATAGACAGACAGAGTGAGGGTGTCAGAGAGAGAGAGAGAAAGACAGAGTGAGGGTGTGTGTGAGAGAGAGAGAGAGAGAGAGAGAGACAGACAGACAGAGTGGGGTGTGAGAGTGCGAGAGAGAGATGGTGTGAGAGAGATATAGAGAGAGAGATGGTGTGAGAGAGAGATAGAGAGAGACAAACAACCAGACAGAGTGAGGGTGTGAGAGAGAGAGAGAGAGAGACAGAGTGAGGGTGTGTGAGACAGAGACACACACAGACAGACAGAGTGAGGGTGTGAGAGAGAGAGAGAGAGAGAAAGACAGAGTGAGGGTGTGTGTGTGAGAGAGAGAGAGACAGACAGACAGAGTGAGGGTGTGAGAGAGAGAGACAGACAGACAGAGTGAGGGTGAGAGAGAGAGACAGACAGACAGACAGAGTGAGGCAGGGAGAGAGAGAGAGACAGAGTGAGGGTGTGAAAGTGAGAGGGAGAGAGAGAGAGACAGACAGACAGAGTGAGGGTGTGAGAGAGAGAGAGAGAGAGAGTAAGGGTGTGAGAGAGGGACAGACAGACAAAGTGAGGGTGTGAGAGAGAGAGAGACAGACAGAGAGTGAGTGTGTGAGAGAGAGAGACAGACAGACAGAATGAGGGTGTGTGAGAGAGAGAGACAGACAGACAGAGTGAGGTTGTGAGAGAGAGACAGACAGAGTGAGGGTGTCAGAGAGAGAGAGAGACAGACAGAGTGAGGGTGTGAGAGAGAGAGACAGACAGAGTGAGGGTGTTAGTGAGGGTGAGAGAGAGAATGAGAGACAGAGTGAGGGTGAGAGAGAGAGAGAGAGAGAGAGATGGTGTGAGAGATATAGAGAGAGAAAGAGAGATGGTGTGTGAGAGAGAGAGAGACAGACAGACAGACAGAGTGGGGGTGTATGAGAGAGAGAGAGAGGCAGAGTGAGGGTGTGAGAGAGAGAGACACACACAGACAGACAGAGTGAGGGTGTGTGAGAGGGAGAGAGATAGACAGACAGAGTGAGGGTGTCAGAGAGAGAGAGAGAAAGACAGAGTGAGGGTGTGAGAGTGCGAGAGAGAGATGGTGTGAGAGAGATATAGAGAGAGAGATGGTGTGAGAGAGAGATAGAGAGAGACAAACAACCAGACAGAGTGAGGGTGTGAGAGAGAGAGAGAGAGAGACAGAGTGAGGGTGTGTGAGACAGAGACACACACAGACAGACAGAGTGAGGGTGTGAGAGAGAGAGAGAGAGAGAAAGACAGAGTGAGGGTGTGTGTGTGAGAGAGAGAGAGACAGACAGACAGAGTGAGGGTGTGAGAGAGAGAGACAGACAGACAGAGTGAGGGTGAGAGAGAGAGACAGACAGACAGACAGAGTGAGGCAGGGAGAGAGAGAGAGACAGAGTGAGGGTGTGAAAGTGAGAGGGAGAGAGAGAGAGACAGACAGACAGAGTGAGGGTGTGAGAGAGAGAGAGAGAGAGAGTAAGGGTGTGAGAGAGGGACAGACAGACAAAGTGAGGGTGTGAGAGAGAGAGAGACAGACAGAGAGTGAGGGTGTGAGAGAGAGAGAGACAGACAGACAGAATGAGGGTGTGTGAGAGAGAGAGACAGACAGACAGAGTGAGGTTGTGAGAGAGAGACAGACAGAGTGAGGGTGTCAGAGAGAGAGAGAGACAGACAGAGTGAGGGTGTGAGAGAGAGAGAGACAGACAGAGTGAGGGCGTTAGTGAGGGTGAGAGAGAGAGAGAATGAGAGACAGAGTGAGGGTGAGAGAGAGAGAGAGAGAGAGAGATGGTGTGAGAGATATAGAGAGAGAAAGAGAGATGGTGTGTGAGAGAGAGAGAGACAGACAGACAGACAGAGTGGGGGTGTATGAGAGAGAGAGAGAGGCAGAGTGAGGGTGTGAGAGAGAGAGACACACACAGACAGACAGAGTGAGGGTGTGTGAGAGGGAGAGAGATAGACAGACAGAGTGAGGGTGTCAGAGAGAGAGAGAGAAAGACAGAGTGAGGGTGTGAGAGTGCGAGAGAGAGATGGTGTGAGAGAGATATAGAGAGAGAGATGGTGTGAGAGAGAGATTGAGAGAGACAAACAACCAGACAGAGTGAGGGTGTGAGAGAGAGAGAGAGAGACAGAGTGAGGGTGTGTGAGATAGAGACACACACAGACAGTCAGAGTGAGGGTGTGAGCGAGAGAGAGAGAGAGAAAGACAGAGTGAGGGTGTGTGTGTGAGAGAGAGAGACAGACAGACAGACAGAGTGAGGGTGTGAGAGAGAGAGAGACAGACACAGACAGAGTGAGGGTGTGAGAGAGAGAGAGAGACACAGACAGAGTGAGGGTGTGTGTGAGAGAGATGGAGAGAGAGACAGACAGACAGAATGAGGGTGTGTGAGAGAGAGAGACAGACAGACAGAGTGAGGGTGTGAGAGAGGGAAAGAGGGAGAGAGAGAGACAGACAGAGTGAGGGTGTGAGTGAGAGATAGAGAGAGAGAGATAGACAGAGTGAGGGTGTGAGTGAGAGAGAGAGAGAGACAGACAGACAGAGTGAGGGTGTGAGCGAGAGAGACAGACAGAGTGAGGGTGAGAGAGATAGAGAGACAGACAGACAGAGTGAGGGTGAGAGAGAGAGAGAGACAGACAGAGTGAGGGTGTTAGTGAGGGTGAGAGAGAGAGAGAATGAGAGACAGAGTGAGGTTGTGAGTGAGAGAGAGAGAGAGAGAGACAGACAGAGTGAGGGTGTGAGTAAGAGAGAGAGAGAGAGAGAGAAAGACAGAAAGAGTGAGGGTGAGAGATAGAGAGAGACAGACAGAGTGAGGGTGTGAGAGAGAGAGAGAGAGATGGTGTGAGAGAGAGAGACAGACACAGACAGAGTGAGGGAGAGAGAGAGAGACAGGCAGAGAGAGTGAGGGTGTGAAAGTGAGAGGGAGAGAGAGAGAGAGACAGACAGACAGAGTGAGGGTGTGAGAGAGAGAACGAGGGAGAGAGAGAGACAGACAGAGTGAGGGTGTGAGTGAGAGATAGAGAGAGAGAGATAGACAGACAGAGTGAGGGTGTCAGAGAGAGAGACAGACAGAGTGAGGGTGTGAGAGAGAGAGACAGACAGAGTGAGGGTGTTAGTGAGGGTGAGAGAGAGAGAGAATGAGAGACAGAGTGAGGGTGAGAGAGAGACAGACAGAGTGAGGGTGTGTGTGAGAGAGAGAGAGAGAGAGAGATGGTGTGAGAGATATAGAGAGAGAAAGAGAGATGGTGTGTGAGAGAGAGAGAGACAGACAGACAGACAGAGTGGGGGTGTATGAGAGAGAGAGAGAGGCAGAGTGAGGGTGTGAGAGGGAGAGACACACACAGACAGACAGAGTGAGGGTGTGTGAGAGGGAGAGAGATAGACAGACAGAGTGAGGGTGTCAGAGAGAGAGAGAGAAAGACAGAGTGAGGGTGTGTGTGAGAGAGAGAGAGAGAGACAGACAGACAGAGTGAGGGTGTGAGAGTGCGAGAGAGAGATGATGTGAGAGAGATATAGAGAGAGAGATGGTGTGAGAGAGAGATAGAGAGAGACAAACAACCAGACAGAGTGAGGGTGTGAGAGAGAGAGAGAGAGAGACAGAGTGAGGGTGTGTGAGACAGAGACACACACAGACAGACAGAGTGAGGGTGTGAGAGAGAGAGAGAGAGAGAAAGACAGAGTGAGGGTGTGTGTGTGAGAGAGAGAGAGACAGACAGACAGAGTGAGGGTGTGAGAGAGAGAGACAGACAGACAGAGTGAGGGTGAGAGAGAGAGACAGACAGACAGACAGAGTGAGGCAGGGAGAGAGAGAGAGACAGAGTGAGGGTGTGAAAGTGAGAGGGAGAGAGAGAGAGACAGACAGACAGAGTGAGGGTGTGAGAGAGAGAGAGAGAGAGAGAGTAAGGGTGTGAGAGAGGGACAGACAGACAAAGTGAGGGTGTGAGAGAGAGAGAGACAGACAGAGAGTGAGTGTGTGAGAGAGAGAGACAGACAGACAGAATGAGGGTGTGTGAGAGAGAGAGACAGACAGACAGAGTGAGGTTGTGAGAGAGAGACAGACAGAGTGAGGGTGTCAGAGAGAGAGAGAGACAGACAGAGTGAGGGTGTGAGAGAGAGAGACAGACAGAGTGAGGGTGTTAGTGAGGGTGAGAGAGAGAGAGAATGAGAGACAGAGTGAGGGTGAGAGAGAGAGAGAGAGAGAGAGATGGTGTGAGAGATATAGAGAGAGAAAGAGAGATGGTGTGTGAGAGAGAGAGAGACAGACAGACAGACAGAGTGGGGGTGTATGAGAGAGAGAGAGAGGCAGAGTGAGGGTGTGAGAGAGAGAGACACACACAGACAGACAGAGTGAGGGTGTGTGAGAGGGAGAGAGATAGACAGACAGAGTGAGGGTGTCAGAGAGAGAGAGAGAAAGACAGAGTGAGGGTGTGAGAGTGCGAGAGAGAGATGGTGTGAGAGAGATATAGAGAGAGAGATGGTGTGAGAGAGAGATAGAGAGAGACAAACAACCAGACAGAGTGAGGGTGTGAGAGAGAGAGAGAGAGAGACAGAGTGAGGGTGTGTGAGACAGAGACACACACAGACAGACAGAGTGAGGGTGTGAGAGAGAGAGAGAGAGAGAAAGACAGAGTGAGGGTATGTGTGTGAGAGAGAGAGAGACAGACAGACAGAGTGAGGGTGTGAGAGAGAGAGACAGACAGACAGAGTGAGGGTGAGAGAGAGAGACAGACAGACAGACAGAGTGAGGCAGGGAGAGAGAGAGAGACAGAGTGAGGGTGTGAAAGTGAGAGGGAGAGAGAGAGAGACAGACAGACAGAGTGAGGGTGTGAGAGAGAGAGAGTAAGGGTGTGAGAGAGGGACAGACAGACAAAGTGAGGGTGTGAGAGAGAGAGAGACAGACAGAGAGTGAGGGTGTGAGAGAGAGAGAGACAGACAGACAGAATGAGGGTGTGTGAGAGAGAGAGACAGACAGACAGAGTGAGGTTGTGAGAGAGAGACAGACAGAGTGAGGGTGTCAGAGAGAGAGAGAGACAGACAGAGTGAGGGTGTGAGAGAGAGAGAGACAGACAGAGTGAGGGTGTTAGTGAGGGTGAGAGAGAGAGAGAATGAGAGACAGAGTGAGGGTGAGAGAGAGAGAGAGAGAGAGAGATGGTGTGAGAGATATAGAGAGAGAAAGAGAGATGGTGTGTGAGAGAGAGAGAGAGACAGACAGACAGACAGAGTGGGGGTGTATGAGAGAGAGAGAGAGGCAGAGTGAGGGTGTGAGAGAGAGAGACACACACAGACAGACAGAGTGAGGGTGTGTGAGAGGGAGAGAGATAGACAGACAGAGTGAGGGTGTCAGAGAGAGAGAGAGAAAGACAGAGTGAGGGTGTGAGAGTGCGAGAGAGAGATGGTGTGAGAGAGATATAGAGAGAGAGATGGTGTGAGAGAGAGATTGAGAGAGACAAACAACCAGACAGAGTGAGGGTGTGAGAGAGAGAGAGAGAGACAGAGTGAGGGTGTGTGAGATAGAGACACACACAGACAGTCAGAGTGAGGGTGTGAGAGAGAGAGAGAGAGAAAGACAGAGTGAGGTGTGTGTGTGAGAGAGAGAGACAGACAGACAGACAGAGTGAGGGTGTGAGAGAGAGAGAGACAGACACAGACAGAGTGAGGCAGGGAGAGAGAGAGAGAGACAGAGTGAGGGTGTGAAAGTGAGAGGGAGAGAGAGAGAGACAGACAGACAGAGTGAGGGTGTGAGAGAGAGAGAGAGAGAGAGAGTAAGGGTGTGAGAGAGGGACAGACAGACAGAGTGAGGGTGTGAGAGAGAGAGAGAGACAGACAGAGAGTGAGGGTGTGAGAGAGAGAGAGACAGACAGACAGAATGAGGGTGTGTGAGTGAGAGAGACAGACAGACAGAGTGAGGTTGTGAGAGAGAGACAGACAGAGTGAGGGTGTGAGAGAGAGAGAGAGAGACAGAGAAATACAGACAGAGTGAGGGTGTAAGCTAGAGACAGAGAGAGAGCGAGAGAGTGAAGGTGTGAGAGAGAGAGACAGACAGACAGAGTGAGGGTGTAAGAGAGAGAGAGACAGAATGACAGAGTGAGGGCGTGAGAGAGAGAGAGAGAGAGACAGACAGAGTTAGGGTGTGTGTGAGAGAGATGGAGAGAGACAGACAGACAGAATGAGGGTGTGTGAGAGAGAGAGACAGACAGACAGAGTGAGGGTGTGAGAGAGGGAAAGAGGGAGAGAGAGAGACAGACGAGTGAGGGTGTGAGTGAGAGAGAGAGAGAGAGAGAGACAGACAGAGTGAGGGTGTGAGAGAGAGATAGAGACAGACAGAGTGAGGGTGTGAGAGAGAGACAGACAGAGTGAGGGTGTGAGTGAAGGTGAGAGAGAGTGAGAGACAGAGTGAGGGTGTGAGAGAGAGAGAGAGAGACAGACAGAGTGAGGGTGAGAGAGGGGGAGACAGACAGACAGAGTGAGGTTGTGAGTGAGAGAGAGAGAGACAGACAGAGTGAGGGTGTGAGTGAGAGAGAGAGAGAGAGAGAGATAGACAGAAAGAGTGAGGGTGAGAGATAGAGAGAGAGATGGTGTGAGAGAGATAGAGAGAGAGAGATGGTGTGTGAGAGAGAGAGAGACAGACAGACAGAGTGAGGTTGTGAGTGAGAGAGAGAGAGAGAGACAGAGAGACAGACAGAGTGAGGGTGTGAGTGAGAGAGAGAGAGAGAGAGAGAGGGAAAGACAGACAGAGTGAGGGTGTGAGAGAGGGCCAGACAGACAGACAGAGTGAAGGTGTGTGTGAGAGAGAAAGAGAGACAGGCAGACAGAGAGAGTGAGGGTGTGAGAGAGAGACAGAGAGTCAGAGTGAGGGTGTGAGAGAGAGTGGGACAGAGTGAGGGTGAGAGACCGAGAGAGGGAGAGAGACAGAGTGAGGGTGTGAGAGAGAGAGAGAGAAAGAGGGACAGAGTGAGGGTGAGGGAGCGAGAGAGAGAGAGAGACAGAGTGAGGGTGTGTGTGAGAGAGAGAGAGAGAGAGACAGAGTGAGGGTGAGAGAGAGAGAGAGAGAGAAAGAGGGACAGAGTGAGGGTGAGGGAGCGAGAGAGAGAGAGAGACGCAGTGAGGGTGTGTGTGTGAGAGAGAGAGAGACAGAGTGAGGGTGTGAGAGAGAGAGAGGCAGACAGACAGAGTGAGGGTGTGTGAGAGAGAGAGAGACAGAGTGAGGGTGTGAGAGAGAGAGAGAGACGGACAGACAGACCGAGTGAGGGTATGAGAGAGAGAGAGACACACAGACAGACAGAGTGAGGGTGTGAGAGAGAGAGAGACAGACAGACAGACAGAGTGAGGGTGTGAGAGAGAGAGACAGAGTGAGGGTGTGGGAGAGAGAGAGGCAGACAGACAGAGTGAGGGTGTGTGAGAGAGAGAGAGACAGAGTGAGGATGTGAGAGAGAGAGACACACACAGACAGACAGAGTGAGGGTGTGTGAGAGGGAGAGAGAGAGACAGAGTGAGGGTGTGAGAGAGAGAGACAGACAGACAGAGTGAGGGTGAGAGAGTGAGAGAGAGAGAGACAGACAGACAGAGTGAGGGTGTGAGTGAGAGAGACAGACACAGACAGAGTGTGAGAGAGAGAGAGAGACAGGCAGAGAGAGTGAAGGTGTGAAAGTGAGAGGGAGAGAGAGAGAGAGAGACAGACAGACAGAGTGAGGGTGTGAGTGAGAGAGAGAGAGAGAGAAAGAGAGGGACAGACAGACAGAGTGAGGGTGTGAGAGAGGGCCAGACAGACAGACAGAGTGAAGGTGTGTGTGAGAGAGAAAGAGAGACAGGCAGACAGAGAGAGTGAGGGTGTGAGAGAGAGACAGAGATTCAGAGTGAGGGTGTGAGAGAGAGTTGGACAGAGTGAGGGTGGGAGACCGAGAGAGGGAGAGAGACAGAGTGAGGGTGTGAGAGAGAGAGAGAGAAAGAGGGACAGAGTGAGGGTGAGGGAGCGAGAGAGAGAGAGAGACAGAGTGAGGGTGAGAGAGAGAGAGAGAGAGAGAAAGAGGGACAGAGTGAGGGGTGAGGGAGCGAGAGAGAGAGAGAGACACAGTGAGGGTGTGTGTGTGAGAGAGAGAGAGACAGAGTGAGGGTGTGAGAGAGAGAGAGGCAGACAGACAGAGTGAGGGTGTGTGAGAGAGAGAGAGACAGAGTGAGGGTGTGAGAGAGAGAGAGAGAGAGAGACGGACAGACAGACAGAGTGAGGGTATGAGAGAGAGAGAGACACACAGACAGACAGAGTGAGGGTGTGAGAGAGAGAGGAGACAGACAGACAGACAGAGTGAGGGGTGTGAGAGAGAGAGACAGAGTGAGGGTGTGAGAGAGAGAGAGAGAGAGAGTGAGGGTGTGAGAGAGAGAGAGACAGACAGACAGAATGAGGGTGTGTGAGAGAGGGGAGAGACAGAGTGAGGGTGTGAGAGAGAGAGAGAGAGAGAGACGGACAGACGGACAGAGTGAGGGTATGAGAGAGAGACACACCACACAGACAGACAGAGTGAGGGTGTGAGAGAGAGAGAGAGAGACAGACAGACAGAGTGAGGGTGTGAGAGAGAGAGACAGAGTGAGGGTGTGAGAGAGAGAGAGACAGACCAGACAGAATGAGGTGTGTGTGAGAGAGAGAGAGACAGAGTGAGGGTGTGAGAGACAGAGTGACACAGACAGACAGAGTGAGGGTGTGTGTGAGAGAAGAGAGAGAGAGAGACGGACAGACAGAGTGAGGGTGTGAGAGAGAGACACACACAGACAGACAGAGTGAGGGTGTGAGAGAGAGAGAGACAGACAGAGTGAGGGTGTGAGAGAGAGAGAGTCAGAGAGACAGACAGAGTGAGGGTGTGAGAGAGAGAGAGACAGACAGACAGAGTGAGGGTGTGAGAGAGAGAGAGACAGACAGACAGAATGAGGGTGTGTGAGAGAGAGAGAGAGACAGACAGAGTGAGGGTGTGAGAGAGAGAATGAGAGAGAGAGAGGGACAGACAGAGTGAGGGTGTGAGTGAGAGATAGAGAGAGAGAGACAGACAGACAGAGTGAGGTGAGAGAGAGAGAGAGAGACAGACAGAGTGAGGGTGAGAGAGAGAGAGAGAGACAGACAGAGTGAGGGAGAGAGAGAGAACCAGGCAGAGAGAGTGAGGGTGTGAAGTGAGAGGAGAGAGAGAGAGAGACAGACAGACAGAGTGAGGGTGTGAGAGAGAGAACGAGAGGAGAGAGAGAGACAGACAGAGTGAGGGTGTGAGTGAGAGATAGAGAGAGAGAGATAGACAGACAGAGTGAGGGTGTCAGAGAGAGAGAGACAGACAGAGTGAGGGTGTGAGAGAGGGAAAGAGGGAGAGAGAGAGACAGACAGAGTGAGGGTGTGAGTGAGAGATAGAGAGAGAGAGAGATAGACAGACAGAGTGAGGGTGTGAGAGAGAGATAGAGACAGACAGAGTGAGGGTGTGAGAGAGAGACAGACAGAGTGAGGGTGTGAGTGAAGGTGAGAGAGAGTGAGAGACAGAGTGAGGGTGTGAGAGAGAGAGAGAGAGACAGACAGAGTGAGGGTGAGAGAGGGGGAGACAGACAGACAGAGTGAGGTTGTGAGTGAGAGAGAGAGAGAGAGAGACAGACAGAGTGAGGGTGTGAGTGAGAGAGAAGAGAGAGAGAGAGATAGACAGAAAGAGTGAGGGTGAGAGATAGAGAGAGAGATGGTGTGAGAGAGATAGAGAGAGAGAGATGGTGTGTGAGAGAGAGAGAGACAGACAGACAGAGTGAGGTTGTGAGTGAGAGAGTGAGAGAGAGAGGAGAGAGACAGAGAGACAGACAGAGTGAGGTGTGAGTGAGAGAGAGAGAGAGAGAGAGAGAGAGGGAAAGACAGACAGAGTGAGGGTGTGAGAGAGGGCCAGACAGACAGACAGAGTGAAGGTGTGTGTGAGAGAGAAAGAGAGACAGGCAGACAGAGAGAGTGAGGGTGTGAGAGAGAGACAGAGAGTCAGAGTGAGGGTGTGAGAGAGAGTGGGACAGAGTGAGGGTGAGAGACCGAGAGAGGGAGAGAGACAGAGTGAGGGTGTGAGAGAGAGAGAGAGAAAGAGGGACAGAGTGAGGGTGAGGGAGCGAGAGAGAGAGAGAGAGACAGAGTGAGGGTGTGTGTGAGAGAGAGAGAGAGAGAGACAGAGTGAGGGTGAGAGAGAGAGAGAGAGAGAGAGAAAGAGGGACAGAGTGAGGGTGAGGGAGCGAGAGAGAGAGAGACACACAGTGAGGGTGTGTGTGTGTGAGAGAGAGAGAGACAGAGTGAGGGTGTGAGAGAGAGAGAGGCAGACAGACAGAGTGAAGGTGTGTGAGAGAGAGAGAGACAGAGTGAGGATGTGTGAGAGAGAGAGAGAGAGAGAGAGACGGACAGACAGACCGAGTGAGGGTATGAGAGAGAGAGAGACACACAGACAGACAGAGTGAGGGTGTGAGAGAGAGAGAGACAGACAGACAGACAGAGTGAGGGTGTGAGAGAGAGAGACAGAGTGAGGGTGTGAGAGAGAGAGAGAGAGAGTGAGGGTGTGAGAGAGAGAGAGACAGACAGACAGAATGAGGGTGTGTGAGAGAGAGAGAGACAGAGTGAGGGTGTGAGAGAGAGAGAGAGAGAGAGACGGACAGACAGACAGAGTGAGGGTATGAGAGAGAGACACACACACAGACAGACAGAGTGAGGGTGTGAGAGAGAGAGAGAGAGACAGACAGACAGAGTGAGGGTGTGAGAGAGAGAGACAGAGTGAGGGTGTGAGAGAGAGAGAGAGGGAGAGTGAGGGTGTGATAGAGAGAGAGAGAGAGAGAGACAGACAGAGTGAGGGTGGAGAGAGAGAGAGGACAGACAGACAGAATGAGGGTGTGTGAGAGAGAGAGAGACAGAGTGAGGGTGTGAGAGACAGAGTGACACAGACAGAGTGAGGGTGTGAGAGAGAGAATGAGAGAGAGAGAGAGACAGACAGAGTGAGGGTGTGAGTGAGAGATAGAGAGAGAGAGACAGACAGACAGAGTGAGGGTGAGAGAGAGAGAGAGAGACAGACAGACAGAGTGAGGGTGAAAGAGAGAGAGAGAGACAGACAGAGTGAGGGAGAGAGAGAGAACCAGGCAGAGAGAGTGAGGGTGTGAAAGTGAGAGGGAGAGAGAGAGAGAGACAGACAGACTGAGTGAGGGTGGTGAGAGAGAGAACGAGAGAGAGAGAGAGAGACAGACAGAGTGAGGGTGTGAGTGAGAGGATAGAGAGAGAGATATAGACAGACAGAGTGAGGGTGTCAGAGAGAGAAAGACAGACAGAGTGAGGGTGTGAGAGAGGGAAAGAGGGAGAGAGAGAGACAGACAGAGTGAGGGTGTGAGTGAGAGATAGAGAGAGAGAGATAGACAGACAGAGTGAGGGTGTGAGAGAGAGATAGAGACAGACAGAGTGAGGGTGTGAGAGAGAGACAGACAGAGTGAGGGTGTGAGTGAAAGGTGAGAGAGAGTGAGAGACAGAGTGAGGGTGTGAGAGAGAGAGAGAGAGACAGAGTGAGGGTGAGAGAGCGGGAGACAGACAGACAGAGTGAGGTTGTGAGTGAGAGAGAGAGAGAGAGAGAGAGAGACAGACAGAGTGAGGGTGTGAGTGAGAGAGAGAGAGAGAGAGAGATAGACAGAAGAGTGAGGGTGAGAGATAGAGAGAGAGATGGTGTGAGAGAGATAGAGAGAGAGAGATGGTGTGTGAGAGAGAGAGAGACAGACAGACAGAGTGAGGTTGTGAGTGAGAGAGAGAGAGAGAGACAGAGAGACAGACAGAGTGAGGGTGTGAGTGAGAGAGAGAGAGAGAGAGGGAAAGACAGACAGAGTGAGGGTGTGAGAGAGGGCCAGACAGACAGACAGAGTGAGGTTGTGAGTGAGAGAGAGAGAGAGACAGACAGACAGACAGACAGAGTGAGGGTATGAGAGAGAGAGACAGACAAGTGAGGGTGTGAGAGAGAGAGACACACACAGACAGACAGAGTGAGGGTGTGTGAGAGGGAGAGAGAGAGAGAGACAGAGTGAGGGTGTGAGAGAGAGAGACAGACAGACAGAGTGAGGGTGAGAGAGTGAGAGAGAGAGAGACAGACAGACAGAGTGAGGGTGTGAGGTGAGAGAGACAGACACAGACAGAGTGTGAGAGAGAGAGAGAGACAGGCAGAGAGAGTGAAGGTGTGAAAGTGAGAGGGAGAGAGAGAGAGAGAGAGAGAGACAGACAGACAGAGTGAGGGTGTGAGTGAGAGAGAGAGAGAGAGAAAGAGAGGGAAGGCAGACAGAGTGAGGGTGTGAGAGAGGGCCAGACAGACAGACAGAGGTGAAGGTGTGTGTGTGAGAGAAGAGAGACAGGCAGACAGAGAGAGTGAGGGTGTGAGAGAGAGACAGAGAGTCAGAGTGAGGGTGTGAGAGAGAGAGGGACAGAGTGAGGTGAGAGACCGAGAGAGGGAGAGAGACAGAGTGAGGTGTGAGAGAGAGAGAGAGAAAGAGGGACAGAGTGAGGGTGAGGGAGCGAGAGAGAGAGAGAGACAGGTGAGGGTGTGTGTGAGAGAGAGAGAGACAGAGTGAGGGTGAGAGGAGAGAGAGAGAGAGAGAAAGAGGGACAGAGTGAGGGTGAGGGAGCGAGAGAGAGAGAGAGAGACACAGTGAGGGTGTGTGTGTGAGAGAGAGAGAGAGGCAGACAGACAGAGTGAGGGTGTGTGAGAGAGAGAGAGACAGAGTGAGGGTGTGAGAGAGAGAGAGAGAGAGAGACGGACAGACAGACAGAGTGAGTGTATGAGAGAGAGAGAGACACACAGACAGACAGAGTGAGGGTAGTGAGAGAGAGAGAGAGAGAGACAGACAGACAGAGTGAGGGTGTGAGAGAGAGAGACAGAGTGAGGGTGTGAGAGAGAGAGAGAGAGTGAGAGTGTGATAGAGAGAGAGAGAGACAGACAGACAGAGTGAGGGTGTGAGAGAGAGAGAGACAGACAGAATGAGGGTGTGTGAGAGAGAGAGAGACAGAGTGAGGGTGTGAGAGACAGAGTGACACAGACAGACAGAGTGAGGGTGTGTGTGAGAGAGATAGAGAGAGAGACGGACAGACAGAGTGAGGGTGTGAGAGAGAGACACACACAGACAGACAGAGTGAGGGTGTGAGAGAGAAGAGAGACAGACAGAGTGAGGGTGTGAGAGAGAGAGAGTCAGAGAGACAGACAGAGTGAGGGTGTGAGAGAGAGAGAGAACAGACAGAGTGAGGGTGTGAGAGAGAGAGAGACAGACAGACAGAATGAGGGTTGTGTGAGAGAGAGAGACAGACAGACAGAGTGAGGGTGTGAGAGAGAGAACGAGAGAGAGAGAGAGACAGACAGAGTGAGGGTGTGAGTGAGAGATAGAGAGAGAGAGACATACAGACAGAGTGAGGGTGAGAGAGAGAGGGCGAGGGACAGAGAGAGGGGCGTGGGACAGAGAGAGGGCGAGGGACAGAGAGAGGGCGAGGGACAGAGAGAGGGCGAGGGACAGAGATGAGGGCGAGGGACAGAGAGAGGGCGAGGGATGAGAGAGAGGGGCAGAGAGAGAGAGAGTGGCGGAGAGAGAGAGAGATGGGGATGGAGTGAGACAGGGACGGAGAGAGAGAGGGACGGAGAGAAGCCGTCAATCAAATGCTTCCTCTCACCCTCACACATTGCCACTTTTGCAATCCATACACCCAAAACCACGGGTCACACACACTGGCAGCTATTCAACCATGACAGGCACATTACCCAAACACCCTCCAGGACCCTCACCGACCACACGTCCTGCTTTCTTGCAGGGAGTCCCTCTCTTTCTCTCTCCCCCTCTCTCTCTCCACCTCACTCTCTTTCTCTCGGCCTCTCTCCCCCTATCTCTTCCTTTTTCTGTCTCCATCCCTCTCTCTCTCTCCCTCACCCCTCTCATTGTATTTTTCTCTCTCTCTGCCTCTATCCCTCTCTCTCTCCCTCACCCCTCTCATTGTATTTTTCTCTCTCTCTGCCTCTTTCTTCCCTCAGTCTCTCTCTTCCCCTCTCACTCTCTCTCTCCCTCCCTCCATCCCTCCCTCTCTCTGTCACCATCTCTCTCTCTCTTTTGTCTCCAACTGTCCCTTTCTCTCTCTCTGTCTCTCTCTCTCGCTGCCTCTCTCCCCTCTCTTGCTTTTTCTATCTATCTGCCTCTCTCTCCCTCTCCCTCTGCCTTTTTTCCCCTCTCTCTCTCTCTTCTGTCCCAATCTCTCTCTCTCTTTTGTCTCACCTGTCTCCCTCTCTGTCTTTTTCGCTCTCTCTCTGTCTTTTCTCTGTCTCTCTGTCCCTTTCTCTCCCTTTATCTCTTTCCCCCTCTCTCTCTGTCTGTGTCTCTCTCTGCCTCGCTGTCTCTGCCTGTCTCCCTCTGTCTCTCTGTCCTTTTCTCTCTCTCTGTCACTCTCTTACTCTCGGCCTCTCTCCCCCTATCTCTGCCTTTTTCTGTCTCTATCCCTCTCTCTCCCTCACCTCTCTCTGTCCCTCTCACCCCCTCTTCTCTCTCCCTCTCCCCTCTCACTGTATTTTTCTCTCTCTCCCTCTCTCTCTCTTTGTCTCTCTCTCCCCTCTCTTTCGTGCCTCTCTCTCTCTGCCTTTTTCTCTCACTCTCTGTTCCTCTATCTTTCTCTTCCTCTCTCCCTCTCTGTCATTTTCTCTCTCTCTCTCTACCTCTCTCTCTCCCTGTTTCCCCCTCTCTCTCTCTCTCTCTCTGTCTGTCTTTTTTTCTGTCCCCTCTCTCTGCCTCTGCCTCTTTCCCCTCTCTCTCTGTTTCTCTTTCTCTGTGTGTGTGTCTCTCTCTCTCTCTCTCTGCCTCTCTCCCCGTCTCTCCGTCTTTTCTCTCTCTCTATCCCTCTCTCTCTCTGCCTCTCTCCTCCCCTCTCTCTCGGCTTCCAATCCCCTCTCTCTCTGACTTTTTCTCTCTCGCTCTCTTAGTACAGACAGGAGTGAATTGTTCCCTTTTACCCATTGTGTACTGTACATGTACAGGAGCTCACACTGAGACACACATGGGCCGTACAGTACCAGACAGGAGTGATCGTTCCCTTTTGCCCACTGTGCACTGAACATGTACAGGAGCTGACACTGAGACACACACGGGCCGTACAGTCCCAGACAGGAGTGAATCGTTCCATTTACCCACTGTATACTGTACATGTACAGGAGCTGACACTGAGACACACATGGGCCGTACAGTCCCAGACAGGAGTGAATCGTTCCATTTTACCCACTGTATACTGTACATGTACAGGAGCTCACACTGAGACACACACGGGCCGTACAGTCCCAGACAGGAGTGAATCGTTTCCATTTTACCCATTGTATACTGTACATGCACAGGAGCTCACACTGAGACACACATGGGCCGTACAAGTACCAGACAGGAGTGAATCGTTCCCTTTCTACCCACTGTGTGCTGTACATGTACAGGAGCTGACACTGAGGACACACATGGCCGTACAGTACCAGACAGGAGTGTATCGTTCCCTTTTACCCACTGTGTGCTGTACATGTACAGGAGCTGACACTGAGACTCACACGGGCCGTACCGTACCCGAGTACTTTCCATACAAAAGAAATTTGGAGAGACAACAGAGAGAGAGGGAAGGAGAGAGAGAAAAGGACAGAGAGAGAGGGAGCGAGAGGCAGAGAGAGAGGAAGGAGAGAGAGAGAGAGAGAAAAAGACAAAGAGAGAGGCGAGAGAGAGAGGAGGCGAGAGGCAGAGGGAGAGAGGGGGACAGAGGGAGAGAGGGGGACAGAGGCAGAGAATAAGACAGACACACACGGGCCGTACAGTTCCAAACAGGAGTGAATCATTCCCTTTTACCCACTGTGTACTCTCTCTGTCTCTCTCCTCTCTCTCTCTCTGACTCTCTCCCCTTCTCTCTCTGTCTTTCTCTCTCTCCCTGTCTTTTCGCTGTCTCTGTCCCTCTCTCTCCTCTGCCTCTTTGCCCCTCTCTGTCTCTCTCTCTCTCTCTCTGTGTCTCTCTCTCTGCCTCGCTCGATCTGCCTCTCTCGCCCTGTCTTTGCCTTTTTCTCTGTCTCTCTCTCCCTCTCTTTCTATCTCTCTCTCCATCATTCTCTCTCTCTCTCTCTCAGCCTCTCACCTCCTCTCTCTGTGTCCCCCTCTCTCTCGGCCTCTATTCCCTTCTCTCTCTGACTTTTCTCTCTCTCTCTGGTTTTCTCACGATCTATCTGTCCCCCTCGCTGTCTCTCTGCCTAACTCCCACTCTCCCGCTGTGTTTTTCGCAGTCTCTGTCCCTCTGTCTCCATCTCTCTCATCTCTCTCCCTCTATCTGTCTTTCTCTCACTCTCTGTTACCCCCTCTCTGTCTCAGACCCTCACACCATTTGTGACACTGAGACACACACGGGCCGTTCAGTACCAGACAGGAGTGAATCGTTCCCTTTTACCCACTGTGTCTGTACATGTACAGGAGCTGACACTGAGACACACACGGGCCGTACCGTACCAGACAGGAGTGAATCGTTCCCTTTTACCACACTGTGTACTGTACATGTACAGGAGCTGACACTGAAACACAGTCTCCGAGAGGGACAGCAGAGAGAAAAAGACAGAGAGAGAGGAGGGAGTGGGAGGGAGGGAGCTCTGGGCTTTTTAATCCCTTGCTTTTGTATTTAATCAATTCCCTCTCTCTCTCTCTTCTGAATCTCTTCGATGAAATGCTGCAAGGAGATGATCCTGAAAGAGACATTTTGTGAGAAGGAGGAGGAGGAGGAGGAATCCTGGCCAAGAATCGTCTCTTCCACTGGGACTGACTGACTGAGACCTTCACCGCAGCCTGGACCCGATGGGGGGTTCACGTGAGTAATGTCTGGGTTACTCTGGGATCACTGGGACATTCAGGGGACAACTGGGGACAGAGAGAGACAGAGAGACAGAGAGAGAGAGGGACGGAGTGAAGACGTCAATCAAATGCTTCCTCTCACCCTCACACATTACCACTTTTGAAAGCCGTACACCAAAAACCCACGGGTCACACACACTGGCAGCTATTCAACCATGGCAGGCACATCACCCAAACACCCTCTAGGACCCTCACTGACACACGTCCTGCTTTCTTGCAGGAAGTCCCTCCCTCTCCGTCTCCCTCTCCGTCTCCCTCCTCTCCGTCTCCTCCGTCTCCGTCCCCCTCTCCGTCCCCCTCTCCGTCCCCTCTCCTCCCCTCTCCTCCTCTCTCTCTCCCTCTCTCTCTCCACTCTCTCTCTCTCTCCTCTCTCTCTCTCTCTCTCTCCCTCTTTTCCTCTCCTCTCCTCCCCTCTCTCTGTCTTTCTATCTCATTTAAAACCTCTCTCTGTCCCTCTCTCTCTCTGTCCCTCTCTCTCTGTCCTCTCTCTCTGTCCCTCTCCTCTCTCTGTCCCTACCCTCTGTCCCTACCCCTCTCTCTCTACCCCTCTCTCTCTACCCCCTCTCTCTCTACCCCTCTCTCTCTACCCCTCTCTCTGCTCTTCTCTATCTCATTTTAACTGATCATTTTCTCTCTCTCTCTCTCTCTCTCGCTCTCTCTCTTCCCCTCCCTCTCTCTGTCCCCAGGGAGAGCCCAGGACAGGACTGGTTTTGACCAGGAGACCTGTCTGTTGGAATGAGCCACATTTCAAGGACCTATTTTACTGATTTGAAACCCTCACAGCCTCTCTCCCCCTCTTCCCTCACCCCAAACCGAGTCCCCCGCCAAACCTCAGCCTGTCTCCCCCCTCTCCCCTCGTGACCCAAACACCCCAGGGACCTCCGACACATCCCACCCTGCCCGGCGTCCACATTGAAAGAACTAAGGTTGGGCGGAATCTGCTCCGAGTACACAAGGGCTGCAGAGCTGGAATGGCTGCTGTTTCTCAGACAGTGTTTGACATTTCATTCTCTCTGTGTGTTTACTGTAAAGAGCTGTGAGGGAGCAGGGACTCCATCTCATTCCCACCTCCCCGGGTCTGGATGGCAAACAGGTTCGAGCTCAGGGCACAGCACCATTTCAAACACTCAAATCATCCAAAGGTTGAGAAACGAGATTTAAAGACAGGTTTCCAGCCTCGAATTGAAGCTTTAATACAGAAAACATTTCAACAAATAAAAATGCAGCAGAAAGGTGAACAGAGTGAGGGACAGAGAGAGAGAGAAAATGATCGTTTTAAATCAGATAGAAAGACAGAGAGAGGGGGGGGGAGGAAGGGACAGAGAGAGGGGGACAGAGAGGGGGAGAGAGAGGGGGACGACAGAGAGTGGTCCAGAGAGGGTGACAGAGAGGGTGACAGAGAGGGGGACAGAGAGGGGGACAGAGAGGGGGACAGAGAGAGGGGGAGAGACAGAGACAGCGAGAGAGAGAGGGACAGAGAGAGAGAGAGAAGAGAGGGCGGGACAGAGAGACCAGACAGAGAGAGAGGGGGAGAGAGGCGGGACAGAGAGCCAGACAGAGAGAGAGGGGGAGGAGAGAGAGGGGGAGAGAGAGAGGGAGAGAGAGAAAGGAGAGAGAGAGAGGGGGAGAA